>NC_092872.1:532962704-534308954 GCF_028372415.1 Notamacropus eugenii | reverse complement strand
TTTCTTCCTTCCAAATAAGATAATATATATAAAGAACTTTGTAAATCTCCAAGTGCTATCTAAATGTTAGTTATCATTTTATTATATTGTTATGCCAGGTTTTCCCAGCTCATTCCTGATCTGTCCGTTACACTAAGCTGCCTTTCAAACTTCATCTTTGTGTAAGATAGAATGAAAAAGAAGCATTCCCCAGGAATGGGGAAGTCCCTCTCTCCTGAAGAAGCTCATTCTTTTCTTGGATCGACTTCATCGTTAGTGAGATTTCTTCATATTGAGGCCAAATCTGCCTCTTTGCCACTTCAGTCCATCGCTCCTTGTTCTGTAATCTGGGGCCAAGAAGAATGAGCGTGTTCCCTCATCTACACGTCAGCCCTTCCAATGTTTGAAGTCAACTCTCTTATCCTCCCCAAATCTGATTTTTCTCCAAGCAAACAGTTCTTTCACCTGATCCTTGTACGGCTTTGTCTCTTCGACATCTGAGTCATCCTTCTTTGGAAATAATTCAGCTTGTTAATGTTCTTATTAAAATATGGAGCTTAAAACTGAACATAATATTCCAGCTGTGGTCTGATGAAGGCTGAGTACAGCAGAAGTTATCCAGCCCTTGTTCTGGACCCTTTGCTTGTCTTAGTAGAGACCATAATTGCATTAATAATTGTACCTAGCATTTGAGTAACACTTCCAGGTTTGCAAAACACTTTACAAATATCTCACTTGATCCTCACAACTATGGGAAGTGGGTGCTATTATTATCACCATTTTATCGATGGGGAGACTGAGTTCACATGACTTGCCCAGGGTCATAAAGCTAGTAAACCTCTGAGGCTGATTTTGAACTCAAGTCTTCCTGATACCAGGCCTGATGCTCGAACCACTGTGCAACCTAACTGCCTATTAGATTTTGAACCTATTTCCCACTTTTGCCTTGTACTGACTTTCATTCAAAGCTCCCCAAATTTTTACACCTAAACTTTAAATCTATGTAAGCCACCCTCAATCTGTATTTGTAGTGTAGAACTTTTCAATTGTCTCTCCCCAAATCCATCTTATTAAATTTAGCTCATTGTTCTTGTTTATCAAGACTGAATACTAGAGACATTTTGTATGTCCCTCCTTGTTTTACATTATACTATATATTATATTATATTTAACACCCATGCTGTGCCTTCATTCACCTCATTGAGAAAATGTTAAAACAAGTCTGAACCACGTTAGGTCTGTGGGGGACTTCATTAGAGACCCATGTTTAGCAGGTATTTAAATGCATTCTAAGGAGCTTGTTAATGCTCATTTGAAACTAGAAATGTATTTATTGGAAAAGCTGTAGTTCTGAACATTATTGTTTTCTCATTATATTTCATACAATTCTCTTTTCTGATGCTGGACATAAAATACTGATTAAAATATGGATAACTAATTTTAGCTTAATTAATTCATAATGGGCAGCTAGGTGGTGCAGTGGATAGAGCACCAGTGCAGGAGACAGGAGGACCTGAGTTCAATTCTCACCTCAGACACAACACTCATTAGCTGTGTGACTTTGGGCAAGTCACTTAACCCCAATTGCCTCATCCTGGGTCATCTCCAGTCAGCCTGATGAATATCTGGTCACTGGATTCAGATGGCTCTGGAGGAGAAATGAGGCAGGTGATCTGCACAGCCCTCCTTCACTCAAAAAACAAAGTCAAGTGCAAGTCATGTCATTATTTCTCTGATGGCATGGTCTTCTTCAGCAATGGACGAACATACAATACAATTAATTCATACAAATAAATATGCACAAAGTCTTTCAGGTGGTGTTTGTGTGATGCTAAAAACAAGTTTATTTTTGAAAAAGTGAAAAAAATTGTTTTTTTGTTTGCACAGTAGCCAATAATTGATTTCACTTATTTTTGTTCTCTAAATGACCTGTTGCCTTGTCATTCACAGAATCTCAGAGTTGGAAAGGAATTACAGAATCTGAGTTAGAATCTTGTCCAACACTTATCTGAGCTCAATTCTCCTTTCCTAATATATGGTCAACTAGCTTCTGATTGATTGGCTCTGAGTAAATAGAAATTGTTTCTGTTTTGGCCAGAAACCCTAAGGGTGTTCCCCTCCCAGATTGATTTTTTAAAAATTAGGTTAAAGAGGCCATTCTCTGCCTCATTCCTTACCTACCTTAATCACTGAAATGGCATGACCTCAGACAACCTGAGACCTGGGAAAGACCTTAGCTTGAAAAAGCTAAGGTCTTGGTCTCCCTCTGCATCTCCTGTCCTCCTGATCTACTTGTCATTGGACCCAGATGTCTCAGGAGGGAGAGAATGAAGCTGGTAACCTTGTATAGCCCTCCATCTCTTAAATCCAATCCACTTGCATGTCATGGCATCACCTCCCTGAAGTCATGATCCTCTTTTTGAGAATGAAGGACAAAGAAAAACAACAAAAACCTCTAACGTGGGACAGTCAATTAAATCTCAAGGCAGCCTATTCAATTTTTAAACGTATTTAATCAGAAAACCAGCATGTGCTGTCAGATGCATTCCTGCTTCCGCTGTTACTGTTGGTGTTATTAAGTAATTGTTGGAAGAAATGACAGCGTCTATATCACATGGCTGTTGTGAGAACTGAATGAGATAATATTTGTAAAGTGCTTGCACAGTTTTTGGCACATAGTAGGCACTATAAAAAAAAGCTTATTCTTACTGTAATTATTGTTTAAAGGCCACCATGCATATGGCCAGTCTTTAGTCAGTCGATGACCAAGCTGCTCTCCAGTTTCAACAGAGAAACTTACATACTTTGTAAAATGGGTAATAAAATGGGTAATATCAGATGTGTGTGCACTTCAATTTAAAATGTTGGCACCTTTTTTCTCTGTTGCTTGTTTATTAATTTTTTCTTATTATATATATTATTTAGATCAGTTGGACTTGGGAAATAAATTGTTTGGTGTTCTGAACTATTCTACTTTCTACTCAGCGTAAACACTTAAAACATGTATCTCTTTTCAGTTTCTACTCATTGCTCTTTGTGCTACTCTCTGGAGTCAAGCAGGTTAAGTCTTATCCCTCTGACATGGCATGGTCTTTGAACAGACTACATGTTATCCCTATATTTAAACTGTGTTACCAAGAGCTCCCCTCCTGGATCACTGCCTTGTCGTGGTGGAGGGGCTTGTGTTGCTCAATGAAACTATGAGCTAAAAGGCTACTTAAGACAGACAAGTCATAGTAGAGAGTTCTGACAAAAGATGATTCATGGGAGAAGGAAATGGCAAACTACTCTAAAATCTTAGCCAAGAAAATCCATGAACAGTATTTATTTTTTGAAGGGGAAGGCAAGGCAATTAGGATAAGGTGACTTGCCAAAGGTCACATAGTAAGTTTCAAGCGTCTGAGACTGGATTTGAACTCAGGTCCTCCTAACTCCAGGGTCGGTGCTCCTCACTGTGCCACCTACCAGCCCCAGTATTAAAATGATAAAATATATGGCACCAGAAGATGAGCCCTTCAGGTTGGAAGGTCTTTAACATATTGAAGAAGAGTGGACGACACCTACAAATAGCTCCAGTACTAATGAAATGGCTGGGCCAAAGCCAAAAAGAAGCTCTGCTGTGTATGTGTCTGGTACTGCACAGAACCTGGAATGTAAGATCTATGAACCAAGGTAAGCTGGATGTGGTCAAACATGAGAAATAAAGATTAAACATTGACATCTTGGGTGCCAATGAAATTAAATGAATGGGAATGGGTGAATTTAATTCAGGTGATCACTGCATATGCTACTGTGGGCAAGAATCCTTTAGAAGGAATGGAGTAGTCCTCACAGTCTACATGAGAAATAGAAAGTGTGAGAAAAGCTGTACTGGGGTATAAGCTCAAAAATGACAGAATGATATCCCTTCAAACCCAAGACAAAACATTCAATATCACAGTAATCCAAATCTTTGCTCCAATCATTGAAGCTGACGAGGACAAAGTTGATCAGTTCTATGAAGAGTTACAACATCTTTTAGAAATAACACAAAAAGATGTCACATACATTTTTGGGAATTGAAATGCTAAAGTAGGAAATCAGAAGATAATTGGAATAATAGGCAACTTTTGCTTTGGAGAACAAAATTAAACAGGGCAAGGATTAATAAAATTTTGTTAAGATAATTTCCTAGTCATAGCAAACATTGTTTTTCAACAGCCCAAAAGGTGACCAGGTGGTCAATATCAAAATCAGATTGATTATATGTTTTGCACTCAAAGGTGAAGAGATATCAAGGGGATATTTCATGTAAAAAGGGGCATGATAAAAGGAAAAATGATAGTGACTTAACAGAAGTAGAAGAAATCAAGAAGAGGTGACAAGAATATGCAGGAAAACTATACTAGAAAGATCTTACCATTACTGATAAGCATGAGGGTGCGGTGTAATGTTAAGCAAAGTAAGATCTTTTGCAGTTTTTGTTTTAGTATAATCAAGTGCCTCTGATTGAATAATGTGATTAAAGAAGATCTTCCCCACCCATTAATGGACCTGGGAAGATTTGTAGGAAGGCCCATACCTTTTGTCAATGAGGCGCTGATTCTCAAGGGTTGTGATGCCCTCTGGCTGGCTCTGAAAAGGATATAAATACTCTGAAGTAACTGGGGCTTACTCATTGGAAATATTTGTTTGGCCAGAAGAGACTCTGGGCAGCCTTTAAGGAGCCCCCTCAGCTTTGAAAACCCAGATGTTGGTGCTTCTCTCTCTGGTAACTATGTATGTGTGGTCAGACAATTGCATGTCTGTTGATCTGTATATGTTGGGGTGCTTGCTTTTACATGTGGTTACTGATCTAGAGCCAGACAACCTTGAGAATGAAGTCAAGTAGGTCTTAGGAAGCATTGCTAACAGTAAGGCTTGTGCAGGTGATGGAATTCCATTTGAGCTGTTAAAACCCCTAAATGATAATGCTATTAAAGTACTGCCCTCTATATGCCAGCAAATTTGGAAAACTCAACAGTGGCCTCTGTACTGGTAATTTGAATGTCAACTGGACCAAACCACCTTCTAACCTGTGAATGGCTGGAGCTGAATAGAGCAGGTTAGAGACAGAAGAGTCAGGAATCAAACAGAAGTTTAATTTCAAAGTTAAGGAAAGAGCTTGCAAGCAAAGTACACCTTTGCTGGACCACAACAGAGACATAATCTTGGGTCTTGTGTGAACAGTTTCCAAGTCATTAAGGTCATTGAGTCTTGTGATTCTTCAGCAGGGCACAAAATCAGGGTTAATGTTCACCAGGTGAAGCTTAAATAATTTGGCCATATAATGAGAAAATAGCATTCATTGGGAAAGAGCCTCATGTTGGGAAAGAGTGAGGGCAAAAGAAGAAAGGCATGACAAAAGATGAGACAGACAGATAGTGTCATGGAAGCAATGCATCTGAATTTGGAGACTTTGGGAGATAATGGAGGATAAAAGAGTTTGGTCTATGGTCCATGGGGTCACAAAGAGTTGGACGTGATAAAGAATGAAAAACACCATCGCCACCACCAACATCTATAATAATACAACAGAATCTCAGAATTTGATGGGACCTAACAAGTCTTCAAATTAAACCTATTCCTCAAAAAATAAATCTGCCTTGATAGTTTTCAATCAGCCTTTAAGACTAATGAGGGAAAACCCACTGCTTCCTGTGGCAGCTCATCCCATTTTTGGATATCATTAATTATTAAGAATTTTTTTCTATCTTGAGCTAATATTTGTTTCTCTACAACTTCTAACCATTGGTCTTAGCTCTTCCCTTTGGGGGTTAATACAGAAGTCTAATCCCTTTTACCTGGGACAATCCATTAAATATTGGTAGATAACTATTATGTCTCTTCTAAGAATCTCTTCTCCAGGCTAAACCTCTCCAGTTCTTCTAATCACTTCTCAAATGGCAGCATTGAGAGTTCCCACACCAACCTGGTTACCTTTGTTCATCTAGCTTATCAATATCTTTTCTAAAATGAGGCACCAAAATGGAAAATAATACATAAGATGTGGTCAGCCGAACCAGAGCAGAATATAGTTACTTTCCTAGTCCTGAATACTATGTGTTTTTAAAAATTTTGTCTAAGTAGCCACCATATCACACTGTTGAATGATAAAGTACTTGAAGGCCATTAAAAACAGATCTTTTAAAATACAAGTTGCTCTCCAGGCACATGCCTATCATTTTGAACCTCTGGGTTGATTTTTTCAACCCAAGTATGTTACATTTATCATTATTATATTCTATCTTATTAGATTTAACTCAGTATTTTTTTTTTCCTGAAAGACTTTTAGAATCCTGCCTCTGTCATTCAATATGTTAGCCCTCTTTCCCAGGTAAAGGCAATTAACACCCTTCTTCTTACAAATTTGATATGCATTGCAACTAGGGAATGAAGCCTATGATGGAAGGTGGGAAAGAGATGGTGCACATTGGAATGACAAAATCATATTCCAAAGCAATCTTGACAGCGCAAGGGTTGAATTAAATATGATTAGACTTAATAAAGATGCAAATAAAAAATGGTAGTGTGATGTAATAGAGAGAGAATTGGTTTTAGAATCAGGAAGACCTGGAATCAAGTCCTACTTCTGGACAAGTCACTTAAACTCTCAATGCCCCAGGCAACTTCCCAAAACTTTTAAGTTACAGATGAGTTGTCAATCTGTTTTGGTGGGGGGAGTTTCCACAATGAGAATTCTCCTCTCAATAAATTCATAGATTCAGACCCTCAGAAAGTATCGCATGGAAAAGTCTTATGCCCAGGTTAAAAAAAAATCAGCTTTTCAAGTACAAGATGGGTGATACATGGCTGGGCTTCAGTAAGTGACAAAAACTTCAATATAAGTCAGCAGTTTGATATGGTAGCCATAAAAGCTAATATTACCTTAACATTCATTAGCAGAGGCATGGTTTGTACCATAGCAACAGCAACACATTCTTCATACTCCTGCTTAGTCAAACCACAAAGGAATACTGTGTTCAGTTTTGGTCACTACATTTTAGGAAGGGCATAAATTAAGAGGGAGAGTCTCTGAAGGAGAATATACAGGATGGTGAAAGCATTCAGGAGATGTGATATAGGGAAACGGTTGAAGGAATGTTGGCTTTTTAGCACAGAGAAGAGAAAACTTGGAGGGATATGAGAGTTTATGTTCAAGCATTTGAATGTATGTCACCTGGAGGAGGGATTAGGATCATAGATTTAGATATGGAAGATAATTTAGAGACCCTCTGGTCCAATGTCCTCATTTGGGAGAGGAAAGAACTGAGGCCTAAATGGTTTAATGACTTGCCCAAGATCATATTGGTAGTAAGTGGGAGAGCTGGCAATTGAATCTTTGTCCTTTACCTCTAAATGAATATTCTTTCTACTGTCAAATGCTGTTTAATCTCAGACAGCAGAATTAGATGCAATGAGTAGAAGTTTCAGGGAGGCAAATATAGGTTTCAGGTCAGAAAAAACTTGCTAACATTTAGAACTTTCCCACAGGGGAATTGGGAGGTATTGGGTTCCCTTTCAGTGGAGGTCTATAAATTGATTCTGGATGTTGGATTGCATTGTAGAGCGTACACACACACACACACACACACACACACACACACACACACACACACACACACACACACTTTTACAGGTATATGTTGGACTTGATGGTCAGTTTGAATTGGCAAGTTTGAAGCAGGGCCAGAAGAAGAATCAAGATCTCTTTCTTGACCTCCAGGACAGGGTTCTTTCACCTACTCTATTCTGACTCTCCCCAAAACAGCCCTAAAATGAACGAAGCCCTTCATCACCATTTATTGACACTTGCTATGTATCAGCCATTGTGTTAGGTGCCAGTGACAGAAATACAGAAGTGAGGTAAGCCCTGCCTTCAAGGAACTTAAACCTACTAGGGAAGATGACATGCTCCAAGAGTAATATAGGCTATATAGCTAGTCTCTGAGTCAAAAAGCCCTGGGTTCAAGTTCTGCCTCTGACACATTAGCTCTAGAACCTTGACAAGACACTTCACCTTTTAGTGCTGCAGGCTCCACCAAGCAGTCAATCAACAAACATTTATTAATCACCTACTGTGCTCTGGTTACTGTGTAAGTTGCTCAGGCTACAAATACAGGGAAAGAAGCAAGATCTTCTCTCAAGGAATTTGCTTCAATCATGGACTGAACTGTAAGTTGCAGAACAGGTACCTAGCTGAAATGGTAGAAGGATTTTCTCATTGGGAGTTACCTATAATAAAGAGTCGCTGGCTCAGTTCACCATATTATTTATATACGTATATTTAAATATAGATTTTTGCATAAATATATAAAATATATAAGTATAAAAATATCACATAAATATGTCTATATTTTGTATATAATTATATCAATTAAAAAAATTATATAGAAATATATGAAATTGTATTAATTATATATAAATATTTAAGGAGATATAAATGGATTTTCTATTTCTATATACATATACACACATATGTGTATATATATATATATATATATATATACATATATATATATATATATATATATATATATATATGCACATCTATACATATACATGCACACTACGTAGATAAGGACTGGACCAGCGATTTCTTACATCCAAACACAAATAAGTGATAATAGTGATGGTGGTGGTGGTAGGGAATCAGGAAAGGCCTCCAGAAGAAATGGTCCTTACTCTGTACCTTGAAGAAAGTCAGCAGTTCCAAGAGATGAAGGTGATGGGGGAGAACATTCCAGGTAGGAAAGCAAGGCTATGAAAAGGCAAGGAGGTAAGGAATGAGCTGTCTTGTACAAGAAATAGCAAGTGGGTAATTGTGTAAAGAATAACTTAGGTGGAATTACCATGAACTCATGATCCTAGTAACATTAGGACAATTGCACTGCAAATAAAACCAATGCAGGCATTCTAAATTCCCACTCCCTCTATGGTATACTACACAGTATTATCTGTATGGTAACATGTTACCTAATATTACCTTTGGCACAATGTAAGAAAGATCTTTTAATCTGTTGAAATTAAGCTATTAAACAATCAACATCAATTCAACCCATTGAAAACGAAATTTGTTCCTAATTAAGTAATAAAATCCAGATAGGATGGGGCAATTGTTCTCCAGGAAATGGTTCTCCAGCAACAAGGATCATTGAATATTGGTAAGGTTACCTTAATATGGGTGGGGAAAAAGGACTGATAATTTAAGAACTAATTGTCAGTATTTATACAACGTCTCCTGGGGGGCTACTGCATGCTGGTAAAGAGGGTCATATAACAGGGAGGAAGAGAGCATGGGGGTGGGACAGGGTGTGTTCCAACGGTAAATGGAGTGCTGAGCTGGAATCATGCTAGAGTTCACTGGGGGCGAACAAATTCAGAGAGCTAAGCAGGGCAATGAAACTGAAGTCAAAGCTGCAGGCAGAGCCAAAGGAAGGTCAGCACAATCTAGTCACAGTAGGGAGGGAAACTGCAGAGGGTATGAGGAAATGGCAATTTATCACCTGCAGAGCCTCCAGGGAGGCCACAGCCTTTTAGGGTGGCAGCAAGCTGGCTAAATCCCCTCCTCTGACTTTTACATTTTTACTGGACCTCAACACAGTGCCATTCAATTCAACAAAGATTCTTTAAGGGTCTACTGTGGATAAGACACTGCTAGACATTGGAGATTAAAAGATGAAAAAGAATATAAAGTCTTTGCCCTCCAAAAACTTATAGTCTCTGAAAGAGGGCTCACAGGGCTTGTTGATCACTTAACCCATATTAAATAGAATATCTCTATGCCTTTAAACATGGTTGTTGTTCAATCATTTCAGTCATGGTTGACTCCAGTTTGGGGTTTTCTTGGAGAAGATACTGGAGTTGTTATTTTCTTCTCCAGCTCATTTTACAGATGAGGAAAGTAAGGCAAACAGCGTTCAGTAACTTGCCCAGGGTCATACAGCTAGTGAGATTAGTCTTCTTGGCCTCAAACCTGGCACTCTATCTACTATACCACCTAGATGCCCTTAAATATAGTACAAAGAGGTATAAAAACGGATAAGATAGGGTCCTTCCTCTTAAAAAGTTGATTATTAGTGGAGGATGATAAGACCTATGCTTAAATAACCACAATAAAAAATGGAATATGATAAATGAATATGAAAAGTACAAAGTTCTATGGAAAATTCACAAGGGAGAGACTTCTGGATGCAATGGTCAGGAAGAAGACAGAATTTGAACTGGGCTTGAAAAATGTATGGAATTCCAATAGGCAGAAAATGACATGGTACAATGGAAAAAATATTGGATTTGGAGTCAAAGAACTTGAGTTTGAATTCCAGCTCTACTATTTACTATCTACATTGCCTTAGACCAAACACTTACCCTTTCTGGGCCTCAGTTTCCTTATTTGTAATAATCATAACAACACATTTTACATCACTTTAAAGCTTGCAAGATGCTTAACACATCGTCTTATTTGATGCTCACAACTTCTGTAAAATGAAGTGGTTGGGTTAGATGACCTTTCAAAATTCCTTCCAAACCAAAAATCTATGAACATTCATTCTCCTGATCTACCACTCTAGTAACTGAACAAGAAGGCTCTTTGTGATCACTACTTCCTTCTCTAAATGTTTAACTACCCTGTTCTAGAATTTTTGTCAGGAAGCTCTTTGACCTATCATTTGCACATGCAAACTGAAAATCAATATATTTGTCATCTTCAGTCTAGTGACACCTTTTGCATCTTTATTTTTCAGTAATTGCTGTCAGTGATTCAGTAATCACATCTGCCAATTGTTTTAGTTCACAAGAATATATATATATTTTTTCCTGTTCCATGTGCCTTGATTTCATCAAGGGCAGCCAGCTATTCTACTACTAGTTTTCTATTTAGAATTTTTACTCCCCAATTTTTTTCTTTTCTTTCCAGGCCAAAGAGTATTCTCTTTATTAGAGAAAACAAGCAACTTAAAAAATGAGTAGATCTGCCTTCTCTCCATCATTAATTATCATCATCCAATCCACCTCCAGTTCCCCTTTGCCTTCAAATAATTTAGTCATCTCTTTGTGTAGTCCTCCATATTCCTTGTGACATAATTCTTGTAGGACTATGCGTTGCTTTTGTGTTTCTACTCAGTTAATTACCCTTGCTTTTGTGCATATCTCTTAAAAATCTAAGGTAGTAGAAGGTGGTTAGAGCATTCACAGTGGTCTCTTTAGACAACTTCATTTTTCCTCCTCATTGTGACCGTGAACTAAACCCAATACTCTAAGAATGGCCAGTTAATAAGCATTTACTAAGTGCTTGCTATGTGCCAGGTAGGGTACTAAACACCAATATGATCTGAGCACAATATGGTAGTGATACCACATCCCTTTATTCTGTATATTCTGCTTCTCTTAATGCAACCTAAGATGGCATTAGCTTTTATTTTGGTTGCCATATCACAATGTGAATTTAAACTAAGTCTATTAAAATCCCTGTGTAGTTTTTATGCAAACTGTTGTCTAGCTAAGCCTTTCCATTCTTTATTTGTGAAGCTGATTTTTGAATCTGAGAGTAATACTTAATGCTTACCCCTATTTAATTGTTTCATGTTTGATTTATCCTTTTATTCTTTCCTATAGAGCTCTTTTGGGATTTTACATGTAATCCAATATATTTGCTATTCTATCATTTGCCAGTCTGACAAGCATGCTCTCTATGACTCACTCATTGAGAAAAATATCAAATGTCACAGTGCCAATGCAAGGAAGTCTAGTAGGAAGATAGGTTTACATTAGTGTTGTTGGTATTGTTCAGTTATGTTTGATTCTTTGTGACACCATTTGGGGTTTTCTTGCAAAAATACTGGAGTGCTTTACATTCTTTCTCCAGATCATTTTACAAATGGGGAAATTGAGGCAAACAAGATTAAATGATTTGCCCACTGTCATGGAGGTAGGAAATGTCTGAGGACAGATTTGAACTTGGATCTTCATTATTGCAGGCCTGGTACTCTATCTACTGTGCCACCTAGCTGCTGGTTTACATTAGCATGTACATTTCATGTGGCTTTAACTATATTTTAAATGGCTTACATGGCCTGGTTACAAACAGAAAGTCACTTAGAAAGCTACTCAATAATGAGCATGATTTCCTTGGTGTACTGGAAAGAACTCTAGATTTATAGTCAAAGAACCTGGGTTTAAATTCTTGTTCTATTCCTTACTCCCTGTGCCACTTTGGACAAGTCTCTTAATATCTACAGGTTTCAGTTTCCTTATCTACAAAATGTAAGGATTGTACTAGTAGACACGGAGGTTCCTTAGATAGTGAGATAGACAGAGAGATTAAGAGAGAGATAGGCAGAGAGATAGACAGAGATACTGAGAGATAGAAAGATTGAGAAATAGGAAGAGAAAGTGAGAGAGAGAAACAAACAGACGGACATAGAGAGATAGATAGAGATTTATTAAATGCTTATAATGTGCAAGCCAGTGGGCTAAGCACTAGGGATACAAAACAAAACAAAAAACTCTAAGACAATTCTTACCCTCAAGGAACTTGCATTTTAATAGAAGCGGACAAACCCTAAAGAGGAACTGGAAAGCTTGCAGGGGAAGGGAGGAGAGACAGAGGAGGAGAAAAGTGGATCATCTCAGGTGCTTGGCACTGGTGTGGTGGCAGAGCAGGCTGGAGAGCTCTAATCTGATCCTATGATCCTTTTTGGTTTTGGCTTTCAGTGCTCTTATTACATTCCCATGACTCTTGGTATCCCCATTTTCTAAATTACTCCCCCCAAATGGGAGATAGTGTGGTATAATTGGAAGAGCAGTTATCTTTGGAATCAGGAGACCTGAGTTTGAATTGTAGCTCTGAGGCTTACTAACAGCATTGGGGAAGTCACTTTTTAGGGCCTTAACTTTGTTATCTATAAAATGAGGGGTTTGGTTTGTAGAAGGATGATCCATAAGGTTCCCTTGCAGAGCTGACTCTATGACTTTGTTTTTCTCTCCCTTCTACTCTTTCCCCTTTCTCTTTCACTTAGATTCATAGATGCCATCATCTCTTGCAAGTGGAACCCCACTGCCAAGCTATCAAATCACCCCACCTTATTATGAATCAAGACAAAATCCTTCACTCTAGCTCCCCTTAGAAATTGATTGCTGGGATATTCAGAGAGTCATTTAACCTACCTAAAGATAGCTCCTCTCCCCTTTGTTGTTGTTATTTAGTCATTTTCCGTTGTATTCCACTTTGTGACCCCTTTTGGGGTTTTCTTGGCAAAGATACTAAAGTGGTTTGCCATTTCCTTCTCCAACTTTACAGATGAAGCAACTGAGGCAAATTGGGTTAAGTGACTTGCCTAGGGTCACCCAGCTAGTAAATGTTTGAAGTTGGATTTGATTTTAAATCTTCCTGACTCTAGACCTGGCACTCTATCCACTGTGCTAGTTTCTCTACTTCTATAGACCTCCAATTCTCAAACTTAGACCACTTAAAGAAGGACCTAAGGCCTCAGGCTCTGAGACCAAACTAGTCATTAGGCAGAGAAAATACAAAGACTGCTGAGTCCATAAAGTGGTATCAAGTTGACATGGCTACTGGTCAGATTTCAACCTTGTGTCCCTGTTCTTGTAAGACTGGTAGACTTTGCCTGTAACCAAATTTCATCTCCCTTCCCCCTTTACACTAATCAGATCTCTGTCTTCAGAGTCATAACTAAAATTAGGTAAATGGAGATTTGCCCCCAGGGTGTCAACACAGTAGTGTCAAGATTCTTCCCCATGAGAGTGAACTTTGTCCCTGGTTTTGTCTGGTTATGGCTCTCCCTTGTCTTTTTTCTTAGTTTCTGCAGACACCGAAGCTCTTCTGGGATTTCAGCCTTGCTTTGTTTTTCTCAATCCTCCAGTGACTGTTGACCTGACAGACTTTGCCTTACTTTCACTTTACTGTTGTGTTCCCTTCTGCACGTTCAATCATCTGCCTAGCATTCGTTGGATCTCCCTCAGACCACTTGCCCAACTGTTTATACTCCTATTATTTGCTTCTGGGGACCTTCTTTCTTTAGTATCTATCCAGATGGCTCTTTCTTCTAGTCAATATTAGCCAACCCCATGCTGCTACTCCCAGAATCCTGGGTCCAGCCCAAGATTTCATTCTAAAACACATATCCCTCGTAAGAGGCAATGTGTCAGCTGAAGAAAATCAAAGGCTAAACAGACAGCAGGCCTTGGATCCAGTAAGTCTTGAACTCAAATCTGGCTTCATAAACTTACTAGTGGTATAGCCCTGAACAAGTCCCTTAACCTCTGCCTCAGTTTCCTCAAATGTAATAAATACTGATAATAATAACACCTACCATCCAGGGTTGTTGTGAGGATTAAATAGTATAATATTTGTAAAATGTTTTGCATAGTGCCTGGTACATAGTCGATGCTTAGGCCACACTTATTTCCTTTCTGCCTATCTATATTTGAGAAGGTATATACAATAAAGGACTTTTTGTTTTAGACTTCCTCAGGTATACTGTCTCTAGATGCTACAGGTTGATTTAGGCCACACTCTGTCAGTGAATCCTTAGATCTGGCCTATGGCCACCTGCTCTCTGACATTATTTTTTGGCCTAATCATCTGCTATCAGCTCAAAGAATTGCATCATGTAGAAGATTCATAATTTTTTATGGCTTTGATAAGTAGTGCAGAATTGCCCCAAACAAGTCCAAATCACCAGAAGGCTAATGGGAGCTGAAGGAGCTAAGTAAAATATGATTGATGAAACTTCTTTTGCTCCTCTGGCTTTGTTTGGGAAGCCTTCAGTCCCAGGAAATCAACCCCTGATTATGGATGGTCTCAGGAGTGTGCAGGGAAAAGTTTAACCATCAGCCCTCCAAAAGGCTCTCCTGCTTTAATATTTAATCTTTTCTCTGTCACTGTAAAGATGTAGACAATCAATGAAACAATAAATCAAACCTTGATTGGTAGCATTTACCAGTGTCTAAGGTACAAATTTTGTGTAGCTTTTTCAGTTGTGCCAAACTCTTCATGGCTATATTTGGGGCTTTCTTGGTAAAGATACCTGAGTGGTTTGTCATTTCCTTCTCCTGTTCCTTTTATAGATGAAGAAACTGTGGCAAATAGGGTAAGTAGGTGTCCAGGGTCACCGAGCTAGTGAATGTCTGAAGCTGGATTTGAACTCAGGAAGATGAGTCTTCCTGACTCCAGGCCCAGCACTCTATCCACTAGCTTGCCCTGAACCTGTAATTGAAATTGTGGTTCATATTTCATGAACTAGTTGGAGCTGGCTCCAGCACACCCGTGGTTGTATATCTGTGGATAAACTGCTTCTCTGGTTGATTCCTTCTTTTGCCACAGGTTCATTCATAGAGAAGGAGGAGTGGACAACAGAGGCTGAGGCCACCTGGTTCATTTGAAAGTGGCTTAATTCTTTAGTCAAAGACAAAATCAGATTGGAGGAGGGGAAAAAGTTCTAGATGTAGACTCAGGGGAGACCTGGCTTCCTAATTCCAGCTTTGATATTTAGTAATTGTTTTCTCAAATAAACAGCTTTGTAGTACCTGTGACACACCCTTTTGTGTGGGCCTCACACACAAAAAAAGATAACCTCAGGTTTGAGGCACTATAATCTTCAGTATACATTCAAGTTCATAGCTCAGAAGCTCCCACCCATGATTTTACACATTTACTAGGCAGCCAGAAAGGAGATGACTGTTCAGGATAAAAGGCATTTAATTAACTAGCACTGCAAATAAGGTAATAAAAAAGATTTTTATGCATATACAAAATATACTCTCCCACATATTACTCCATCAATGGAGGAGGGCACATAGGCAGAGAATACACATAGGAAACACACATGTAAGCACAGGAAATACATGAGGACAGGGAACATGCATGGAGAGGCACAAGTTAGGAATCTGGGTGATACTGGTGTATCAGCAAGGACCCTGGCATACACAGGAGGGCCTGCTGTACAGGTTCTTAGATCTGCTTTTCTAAAAGGAAAGTAATTTTTGAGGGGTCAACAATGTACTTTAATCAAGCACATATATCATCCACTTCGTTCAGGGAAAAAAGTCAGCAACCTGAACTTCAGAGAAAATACAAACAGAGAAATGAAGACCAACAAGGCTTCCAAATGTCTGACCATAAACAATACATACATCACAGATCAACAAACAGATCCAGCTGTCTGATCCTTACATACATACGTAGTTAGCAGAGAGAGAAGTACCAATATCTGTGTTTTGAAAGCTGGGGGACTTCTTAGCAGCAACTCAGAGTCTCATGTGGCCAAGCACAGTTCCAATGAGTAAGCCCCAAACTAAGACCTCACCTCAGAGTATTTATATACTTTTCAGGGCAGGAGGACAAGCCCCCATGACCCAATGCCTCAATAGAAATTAACAAGAGATACTGAGGCCTATTAATGGATGGAGGAAGATCTTTAACTCTTCCCCCCACCCATCTTTAACCTTCCATTAACATGACAGTAGGCCAAGTCATTTTTCCTTTATGAGTCTATTTTCTGATATGTTAAATGGGGACAATAATATGAATGAAGTTTGTCCATAATATCATGGTCTAGAGCTGAAAGAGACCTCAGAGTGCATTTAGTTCAACTGCCTCAGTAGGGGGTGCAGTAGGCAGAATGATGAACCTGGAGTTGGGAAGACTGGAGTTCATATCCTACCTTAGATCCCTATTAGCTTGGGGAGCCTGGGTCTAAGTCACTTAACCAATGTATGCCTTGGTTTCCCCATCTGCAAAATGGGATAACAATAATTGGCACTTAGCTCCCAGGGTTGTTTTGAAGATAAAATAAGTTAATTTCTGTAAAGTACATTGCAAATCTTAAAGAGACATATAAATGGTAGCTATTGTTAGTATAGAAGAGGAAATTGGTGCTCAGGGAAGTTAGATGATTTCCTTAAGGCCACACAGGCAACAGGCAGAAGAAAGACATGAAGCTAGATCTTTTGCCTTCAGTCTGTCAGTCAACTAGCATTTATTAAATAGGTACCCACTAGCCAGGAACTGTGCAAGTGCTGGGGATACAAAGAAAGGAAACTCCCCCTTTCCATCCCCCTAAAGAGTCCCTGGCTTCAAGGAGCTCCCAGCTTAATGGGGGAGACAGCATGTAAACCACATGCCCAAACACAACACGGTTATTTAAGGGTAGTTTCAGAGGGGAGGTGCTAAGACCAAGGAAGAATTGGCAAGTCTTCTTAGAGAAGTTGCGACTTCAGCTAAGACTTGAACACAACATGAACAACTAGTTAGCTCTATCCATGATCTTATGATTCCTGTTCTCAAAGAGCTCACATTCTATCCTAAAGATAGAATGTACACATATATTGTTGTTGTTCAGTCATTTTGGTCCTGTCTGACTCTTTCTGACCCCTTTGGGGCTTTTCTTAGTAAAGCTACTGGAGTGGTTTGCTATTTCCTTCTCCAGCTCATTTTACAGATGAGGAAACTGAGGAAAATAGGGTTCAGTGACTTGCCCAGGGTCACACAGACAGTAAGTATATGAGGCAGATTTAGACTCAAGTCATCCTGACTCTGGACCCTCTCTATCCACTCTATCCTCTCTATCCACTGCCAACATGTAAATATGTATCAAACAAATGCATGGGTAGCTAGGTAGTGTAGTGGGCTTAGAGTCAGGAAGACTCATCTTGTTGAGTTCAAATCCAGCCTCAGACACATAGTGCCTGTGTGTCCCTGGGCACACATTGCCTCTGTTTCCTCATCTATAAAATGAGCTCAAGAAGGAAATGGTAAACCACTCTTGTATCTCTGCCAAAAAAATCCCAAATGGGATCATGAAGATTCAGACATGACTGAAAAATGACTGAGCACCAATATAAATGTTTTCTCATTTAATCTTTACCACAGCCCTGAAAGGTAGATGCTATTTGTATCTGCATTTTACAGGTAGGGAAACAGAATGAAAAAGGCTAAGGAACTTCCTCACCAAGATCACACAACTAGTGTCTGTGGCAGGATTCAAACTTTGATCTTTCTGACCCCAAGTCCATTGCTCTCTTCACTTAACCACATGAATAGACATCTAAATTACCAAACTTAAGCTATCAGAAATAATAAATTTGGATTTGGAAACCCACTTTTTCATTGTCAGTAGCTTTGAAGGGTAGGGAGGGAAACTAGAAGTAATAGATATAATCAACAAGGAGACAGATTTCAACTCAGTGTAAGGACCTGCTGAAAGACACCTTGGCTTTAGACTAGACTGGCCTTTGACTTGAGCTGTGTGACCATGGGTGATGGGGCTTCAACTGTCAGTGCTCTAGTGAGGGTGCATACCTATCAATAAAAATTTTATTTATATGAAAATAGTATGCATATACTACTGGACTAATAATTATGCATGCATCAAAATAAATATTAAAAAGAGATAATGGTGAAATTAAAAATATTTTATTTATTATTGAATAAATCTCTTTTTGCTCTCTATAAAATACTTAGTTTTTAAATCTTTAAATTCTGATATTAGTAGCATGCTCTCTATATTCTGAACAGTTAGCTATTTTTGATGTCTTCTATTTGCTTCTTAGAACATTTAATAGGTCCATCACTGACTACTTACAAATTCTGAGTGCTTTGGCTAAATTCTTAATAATTCACAAAATAAGCAGTTATTTCTTCAAATTTGTTTAAAATATATCACAGTTATTAATATTATGACTATAACTGTAAAATACTTAAAATTTTAAGAAACAGAAGGTTGTTGCCACAGTTCACATGTGCTGGATAGCTCATCATATGGTGTAGGATGGTCTTTTCTTTTTTTTAAAATTTATTTATTTAACTTTTAACATTAATTTTCACAAAATTTTGGGTTCCAAATTTTCTCCCCATTTGTCCCCTCCCCCCACCCCAAAACACGGAGCATTTTGATTGTCCCTATCACCAATCTGCCCTCTCTTCTATCATTCCTCCCTTCCCTTGTCCCCATCTTCTCTTTTATCCTGTAGGGCCAGATAACTTTCTATACCCTATTACCTGTATTTCTTATTTTCTAGTAGCAAGAACAGTACTCGACAGTTGTTCCTAAAACTTTGAGTTCCAACTTCTCTTCATCCCTCCCTCCCCACCCATTCCCTTTGGGAAGGCAAGCAATTCAATATAGGCCATATCTGTGTAGTTTTGCAAATGACTTCCATAATAGTCGTGTTGTGTAAGACTATATTTCCCTCCATCCTATCTTGCCCCCCACTGCTTCTATTCTCTTTTTTGATCCTGTCCCTCCCCAAGAGTGTTGACGTCAGATTGCCCTCCTCCCATTGCCCTCCTTTCCATCATCCCCCACACCCTGCTTATCCCCTTCTCCCCTACTTTCCTGTATTGCAAGATAGGTTTTCATACCAAAATGAGTGTGTATTTTGTTCCTTCATTGAGTCAAGTGTGATAAGGGTAAACTTCATGTTTTTCTCTCACCTCCCCTCTTTTTCCCTCCACTAAAGAGTCTTTTGCCTGCCTCTTTTATGAGAGATAATTTGCCCCATTCCATTTTTCCCTTTCTCCTCCCAATACATTTCTCTCTCACCCCTTAATTTCATTTTTTTAAAGATATGATCCCATCCTATTCCATTCACTCTGTGCTCTCTGTCTCTGTGTGTGCGTGCGCACGTGTGCATGTGTGTGTACGTATGCAATCCCACCAACTACCAGATACTGAAAAGTTTCAAGAGTTACAAATATTGTCTTTTCATTTAGGAATATAAACAGTTCAACTTCAGTAAAGTCCCTTATGACTTCTCTTTGCTGTTTACCTTTTCATGGTTCTCTTCATTCTTGTGTTTGAAAGTCAAATTTTCTTTTCAGCTCTGGTCTTTTCATCAAGAATGCTTGAAAGTCCTCTATTTCATTGAAAGACCATTTTTTCCTCTGAAGTATTATACTCAGCTTTGCTGGGTAGGTGATTCTTGGTTTTAGTCCTAGTTCCTTTGACTTCTGGAATATCCTATTCCATGCCCTTCGATTCCTTAATGTAGAAGCTGCTAGATCTTGTGTTATCCTGATTCTATTTCCACAATACTTGAATTGTTTCTTTCTAGCTGCTTGCAATATTTTCTCCTTGACCAGGGAACTCTGGAATTTGGCCACAATGTTCCTAGGAGTTTCTCTTTTTGGATCTCTTTCAGGTGGTGTTCTGTGGATTCCTTGAATATTTATTTTGCCCTCTGGTTCTAGAATCTCAGGGCAGTTTTCCTTGATAATTTCATGAAAGATGATGTCTAGGCTCTTTTTTTGATCCTGGCTTTCAGGTAGTCCCATAATTTTTAAATTGTCTCTCCTGGATCTATTTTCCAGGTCAGTTGTTTTTCCACTGAGATATTTCACATGATCTTCCATTTTTTCATTCTTTTGGTTTTGTTTTGTGATTTCTTGGTTTCTCATAAAGTCATTAGCGTCGATCTGCTCCATTCTAATTTTGAAAGAACTATTTTCTTCAGTGAGCTTTTGAACCTCCTTTTCCATTTGGCTAATTCTGCTTTGGAAAGCATTCTTCTCCTCATTGGCTTTTTGAACCTCCTTTGCCAATTGAGACTACAGCAATATATAACCAAAATTGTATGCTATGACCTTTTTGGATTTATACTAAGAATGCAGAGTTGGTTCAATATCAGGGAAACTATAAATATGATCAACTATACTAATACCAAAAACAAAAAGCATATGATTATATCAGTACATGCAGCAAAAGCATTTGATCACACCAAACACCCATTCCTGTTAAAAACACCAAAAGCATTAGAATTCTCCTTAATGAGAATAAGCTAGATGCTTTTCCATTAAAATCAGGAGTAAAGAAAGGATGTCTGTGATAGCATTTCTATCCAATATAGTGATAGAAATGCTAGCTATAGCAATAAGACAAGAAAAAGAAATAGAAAAAATGAGCAGAGACAAAGAGGAAACAAAATTATTACTTTTTGCAAAGCTCATTGCTGTATTGCCATGTCCAAATATAAATAAATATGCACAAAATATATAAATTTATCATTATATATAAAAGGAAATATATCTATATCTCACCATACATAAATCTATACATATAAAATAATATATACATTAGAATATGTATATAAGATATATATATCACAAAACATAATTTTAACTGGTATATGTATTATGTATGTGTATATGTGTTTATAACATACATACATATATGTCTCTTATTCTCCTTTGAGTATTTCAACTCTCTGTTAGAAGAGGTGGGTAGCGTGTTTCATCATTAATCCTCTGGAATCATGGTTAGTCATACACTAATCAGAGTTCTTAAACCAATCAATCAATTGATCTCCTGGTTCTACTTCACTTTGCATCAACTGATAATTAAAATCATGATAGCTGGCATTGCATAGTACTTACTATGTACCAGACACTGTGTAAAGCACTTTACAAATATGATTTTGTTTGATTGGTAGATTTATCACCATTTTATAGATGAGGAAACTGAGGCAAACAGCAATTAAGTGACAATGTGGTCATGGCTTTCAAATAGTTAAATTATTTTTTTAAAAATGTTTTCTTTAATTTTTCCAGGCCAATTGCTTTTGCTATGAGAAATTTTTAATTTTGTTTTAATATTTTTTGTTGTATAGGATTTGAATTCAGGTCTTCTTGACTTGAGGTCCAACACTCTATTCACTGTACTATCTAGATCCCATAAAATAACTGGTATTTCTATAGTTCTTTAAGATTTGCAAAACACTGCAAATTTTATCTCATTTTGTCCTACCATATCTTTGGGAGGTAGGTGCTATTTTTATCCCAATTTTATAGGTAAGGAAATTGAGGCAGTCAGAACTTAAAATGACTTGTCCAGCAAGATGCAACTAGTATGTTATAGAAGTCTGGATCTGAACTAAGGTTTTTATGCCTTGAAGTTCAGAGCTGAATTCACTGTGCCCCCTAGCCACTCATTCAGATCTTAGGGTTCTCTGAAACCATCCCTTTCACTTTTTGTAGCACAATAACATTCTATCACATTAACATGCATATTGTTCAGCTATACTCCAGTTTTGGAGCACCTCCTCATTTCTCAATTCTTTGCCACCTTGGTAAGAGCTATAAATATTTTTGCATAAGAGTTTGTTTTTCTTAGGGCTAATTCTTCCTTAATCTACTACCCCTCTCTTTTCTCCCAGTCTTTCCTCTCCTTTCTCTCCTATTTCTCTGTTGAGTGAAATGTATTTCTATACCCAACTCTGTGCATGAGTATGTGTATTCTTCCCTTTGACTCAATTTACATGAGGGTGGCAGGCATTCCCTCTCTTCCTCCATGTTTATATAGACTTCTACTTGCCCATCCCAACTACATGAGATAATTTTTCCTGACCTTCCTTTCTCCCCACTTCTAGCACATTCCTTTTCCTCTCTTCCTATTCTTTTTTGATGATCCTCAAGATAAGTTCACTTCCAACAGACCACACTCCAGAGCCTTTTGTCTAATTGTCCCTTTCTGACCCTTGATGGTCACAGAGTTCAGAGGGGACACATTATGTTAAAATGTAGGCGGTTTTACCCTTTAGTCCTTCGTGATAATTTGTGTTCATCTTTTTAGTTTCCCTTAATTCTTGTGTTGAATTTTCTCCATAATTCTAGTCATTTCCTGAGAAATGCTTGAAAGTCTTATATTTCATTAAAAGTGAATATTTTTCCCTAGAGGATCATATTCAGTTTCCCTGGGTAAGTGGTTCTTGGTTGTAAAATTTTTTTTTTTGGTTATTGTCTGGAATATTTTGTTATAAACTTTTTGCTGTTTCAAAGTAGTGGCTCTCAAATCCTGTATTATTCTGACTGTGGCTCGTTGGTACTTGAATTCTTTCCTGCTTACTGCTTACATCATTTTTCATTTGACCTGGAAGCTCTGGATCTTGATAATAATTTTCCTGGAAATTTTCATTTCTTTCAAGTTGACTGGTATATTCTTTCTATTTCAACTTTGCTTTCTGGTTTCAAGAGATCTGGACAGTTTTCTCTTAATATTTCTTGAACTATAATAGCTAAATTCTTTTTTTGGTGCTTTAAATTTTTGCAATTACATGTAAAAGCAATTTTTACATTATTTTTTTTTTTAAATTGAGCTCTCTAAATTCTCTCTCTCCTTCCTCCTCTTTGAAAAGGCAAGCAATTTGCTATAGGTTATACATATGCAGTGATGAAAAATATTATTTCCATATTAGTCATTCTATGAAAGAAAACAGACAACCCCCCACCCAGAAAAATAAAGTTTAAAAAGTATTCTTCCATCAGCCTTCACATTCCATCAGTTATTTCACTGGAGGTGTATAGCATTTTCATCATAAGTCCTTTGGTATTGTCTTGGATTATTGTTTTGCTGAGAAGAGCTAAGTTATTCATAACTGCTCATCATACAATACTGCTGGTACTGTGTACAATGTTCTCCTGGTTCTAGTCACTTCACTTTGTGAAAGTTCATGAAAATATTTCCAGGTTATTCTTTTTTTAATGTTTATTATTTTTAGTTTTCAATATTCATTTTCACAAAATTTTGAGTTCCAAGTTTTCTCCCAATCTCTCCCCTCTCCCCACCCCAAAATGCTGTGCATTTTGATTACCCCTTTCCCCAATCTGTCCTCCCTTCTATCATACTCCTCTCTTCCCTTATCTCCATCTTCTCTCTTTTCTTGTAGGGCAAGATCGATTTCTATACCCCATTGTCTGTATTTCTTATTTACCAGTTGCATGCAAACACAATTTTCAACATTCATTCCTAAAACTTTGAGTTCCAACTTCTCTCCCTTCCTCCCTCCCCAACCATCCCTACTGAGAAGGCAAGTAGCTCAATAGAGGCTATATATGTGCAGTTTTGCAAAAGACTTCCATAATACTCATGTTGTGTAAGACTAACTGTATTTCCCTCCATCCTGTCCTGCCCCCCATTTATTCTATTCTCTCTTTTGACCTTGTCCCTCTCCAAAAGTGTTTACTTCTAAAGAATTCCTCCTCCCATTTGCCCTCTCTTCTATCATCCCCCACCCCACTTGTCCCCTTCTTCCCTACTTTCCTGTAGTGTTAGATAGATTTTCATACCAAATTGAGTGTGCATGTTATTCCCTCCTTAAGCCAAATGTGATGAGAGTAAGTTTCACTTTTTCCCTCTCACCTCCCCCCTTTCCCCTCCATTGAAAAAGCTTTTTCTTGCCTCATTTACAAGAGATAATTTGCCCCATTCCATTTCTCCCTTTTTCCTCCCAATATATTCCTCTCTCACCCCTTAATTTAATTTTTTTTTAGATATCATCCCTTCCTATTCAACTCACCCTGTGCTCTCTGTCTCTCTCTCTGTCTCTCTCCATTTCTATATACATATATATGTGTATATATATATATATATATATATATATATATATATATATATATATATATATATATATATATATATATATATATATATATATATATTATATATGTATGTATGTACAATCCCTCCAACTACCCAAATGCTGAGTAAAGTTTCAAGAGTTACAAATATTATCTTTCCATGTAGGAATGTAAACAGTTCAACTTTAGTAAATCCCTTATGATTTCTCTTTCCTGTTTACCTTTTCATGCTTCTCTTAATCCTTGTGTTTGTAAGTCAAATTTTCTATTCAGTTCTGGTCTTTTCATCGAGAATGCTTGGAAGTCCTTTATTTCATTGAATGACCATTTTTTCCCTTGAAATATTATACTCAGTTTTGCTGGATATATGATTCTTGGTTTTAATGCTATTTCCTTTGACTTCTGGAATGTCATATTCCAAGCCCTTTGATCCCTTAATGTAGAAACTGCTAGATCTTGTGTTATCCTGATTGTATTTCCACAATACTTTAATTGTTTCTTTCTAGCTGCTTGCAGTATTTTCTCCTTGACCTGGGAACTCTGGAATTTGGCAACAATATGCCTAGGAATTTCTCTTTTTGAATCTCTTTTTAGGAGGTGATGGGTGGATTCCTTCAATATTTATTTTGCCCTCTGGTTCTAGAATAACAGGGAAGTTTTCCTTGATAATTTCATGAAAGATGATGTCTAGGCTCTTTTTTTGATCATGGCTTTCAGGTAATCCCCTAATTTTTAAATAGTCTCTCCTGGATCTATTTTCCAGGTCAGTTGTTTTTCAGTGAGATATTTCACATTATCTCCTATTTTTTCATTCTTTTTGTTTTTTTTCATAATTTCTTGGTTTCTCATAGTCATTAGTTTCTATCTGCTGCATTCTAATTTTTAAAGAACTATTTTCTTCAGAGAGCTTTTGAACCTCCTTTTCCATTTGGCTGATTTTGCTTTTTAATGCATTCTTCTCCTCATTGACTTTTTGGACCTCTTTTGCCAATTGAGTTAGCCTATTTTTAAAGGTGTTATTTTCTTCAGCGTTTTTTTGGGTCTCCTTTAGCAAGCTGTTGACTTGCTTTTCATGATTTTCTTGCATCATTCTCATTTCTCTTCCCAATTTTTCCTTCACCTTTCTTACTTGATTTTCAAAATCCTTTTTGAGGTCTTCCATGTTTTTTTGGATATTTATTTGGGAGGTTTTGGATGCAGAAGCTTTGACTTTTAGGTCTTCCTCTGATGGTAAGCATTGTTCTTCCTCATCTGAAGGGATGGAAGAAAATACCTGTTCACCAAGCAAGCAGCCTTCTATAGTCTTATTTTTCCCCTTTTTTTGATCATCTTATTTTTCCCCCTTTTTTGAGCATTTTCCCAGCCAGTTACTTGACTTTTGAGTCCTTTGTGAAGAAGAGAGTATACTCTGAGGACCTGTAAGTTCTCAGTTCCTCTAAGGTGGTACAATCAAGGGAGAGGAGTAAACTGGCCTGTGCTCTGGTCTGGGAGGTACTGCAAGATTTTCTGTCCAGAATCTTTGAAGCTGTCTTTGGTGTTTGTGGATTGAGGGATCCAGGAACTGCAGTTGCTGCTGGAGATTCTACCCCCAAGGTCTACTCTGGTTCCATTCTTGCTGATGCTGCATGGCCAAGGCTAGGCTGTGCTCTGTTCCAAGACGGGTGCAATAGAGCTTTTCTGTGAGTGGGGTTCCCTCTCCACAACTGCCTCCAGCTCCACCACACCAGTGTACTCCTCCTCACCCCAGGATGCCATTCAGGGCTGAAATTCAGATCAGCCACTTGATTCTCTCAGAGACTTTAGGCAGAAGACTCCTAAAATGGACGCTGTACTGCAGGGGCCACTGCTGCACTGGAACCACTGAGGCCAGACTGTGTTCCCTTCTCACCCAGGTGAAAGGTCTTTCTCACTGACCTTTCAAGCTGTCTTTGGAATTTGTGCGTTGAGCAATCTGGGAAGTAATAGATCTCTCCCTTCCTCTTCCTCCTCCTACTCCCAAGCTTGAAGGCACTCTTTGTCTAATACATATACATTTAGTGAGGGCAGCTAGGTGGTGCAGTGGATAGAGTCAGGAGGACCTGAGTTCAAATCTCACCTCAGATGCTTGACACTAGCTGTGTGACCTTGGGCAAGTCACTTCACCCCAATTGCCTTATCTTGGGTCATCAACCTGATGAATATCTGGTCACTGGATTCAGATGGCTCTAGGGGAGAAGTGAGGCTGGTGATCTGAATGGCCCTCCCTCACTCAAAACAAAGTCAAGTGTAAGTTATGTCATTATTTCTCTGATAGCATGGTCTTTTTCGGCAATGAAGGACAAACACACACACACACACACACACACACACACACACACACACACACACACACACACACACATGCACACAATCTGGGAACCACAGCTCCTGCAGGGGATTCTGCCCTTGAGGCCTGCTTGCTGCCAAGGCTAGACAGTGTGATTGCTGTACACCTTCCTGGCTGTCTTGGGCTGTAATTCTCTTTCATTCTGTAGTTTTGTGGCTTCTGCTGCTCTAGAATTTGTTTAGGTATTTTTACAGGTATTTTATGGGCTATGGGGGGAGAGCTAGAGTAGGTGCATCTTTTTACTCTGCCAACTTGACTCCATCCCCTTTCCAGATTTTTCTGAAAGCATTCTTTTCATTATTTATTATAGCACAATAGTATGCCATCGCAATCATATGCCACAAATTGTTCAGCCGTTCCCCAAGTTGATAGACATTCCCTCAATTTCCAGTTCTTTACCACCATAAAAAGAGGGTCTATAAATATTTTCCTTTTTCTTTTTTTATGTCTTTAGGCTACAGACCTAATAATGGTATTGTTGGGTTAAAGTGTATATATAGTTTTATAGACATTTGAGCATAGTTCCAAGTTGCTCTCCAGAATGACTGGATCAGTTCACAACTGTACCATTACTTGCATTAGTGTCTCAATTTTCCCACATCCCCTATAACATTTGTCATTTTTCTTTTCTGTCATATTAGTCATTCCTTTAGGTGTGAGGTAGTACTTCAGAGTGGTTTTGACTTACATTTCTTTAACAATAGTGATTTAGAGCATTTTTTTCATATGACTATAAATAACTTTGATTTCTTCTTCTGAAAATTGCCTGTACATATTCTCTGACCATTGATCAATTGGGGAATGATTCTTATTCTCATAAGTTTAACACACAATTCTTTATATATTTGAAAAATGGGGTCTTTATCAGAGAAAGTTGCAGTAAATTCTCCTGCCACTCTAATTTTTTGCTTTCTTTCTAATCAAGGGTTTCAGTGACTCTGTGCAAAAGTTTTTAAATTTCATTTTAAATCATCCATTTTATGTCCTGTAATACTCTCTAGCTCTAATCTGGTTACAAATTCTTCCCTTGTCCATAGATCTGACTATTCCATGTTCTCCTAATTTGCTTAGGGTATCACTCTTTATGTCTAAATCATGTTCCCTTTTTACCTTATCTTAGTATATGGCATATGATTTAGACAGATCAATGTGATATAAAAGGAATTTTGTTAGACTCCTTTTTGGCCTAATTTTCCTAATAGTTTATATAATATGGGAATTAATTGTTCATGTATATAATTTATTTTTTAATTCTCAGCATTCACTTCCACAAGAATTTGAATTAAAAATTTTCTCCCCATCTCTCCCCAACTCCCAACCCAGGACAGTATGTACCCCATTCACCCCTTCCTCCAGTCTGTTCTCCCTTCTATTATCCCCCATTCTCCCCTCCCCCTCCCCTCTATTTTCCTGTAAAGAAAAACAGATTTCTATACTCCATTGCCTGTATATCTTATTTTCTGGTTGCATGTTAAAACAATTTTTAACATTCATTATTAAAGCTTTGAGTTCCATATTCTCTCCTTTCTTCCCTCCACACCCAACCTCATTGAAAAAACAAACAATTCAATATAGGTCATACATGTATAATAATGCAAAATACTTCCATAATAGTTATGTTGTGAAAGACTAACAACATTTCCCTCTGTTCTATTCTGCCCTCCATTTATTCCATTCTTTCCCTTGACCTGTCCTCCCACAATAGTGTTTGCTTCTGATTATCTCTTTTCCCAATTTGCTGTCTTTCTATTATCTTCCTTCTCCCATCCCCTTTCCCCTTGTCTTCCTACAGGGTAAAATAGATTTCTATATCAAATTCAGTGTGTATTATTCCCTCTTTTCTGCCCTGGAACTTCCTGTAGGATTCCCTCTCCTTAGCTGCCACCAGCTCCACCAAGCCAGTGTTCCTCCTCACTGCAGGACTGCCACTCAGGACTGAGGCTCAGATCAGCTGCTCAATTCCTCCAGGGTTTTTAGACCAGGGCTCCAAGAACCAGTAGCTGCCACAGCCCTGGGGCCAGTCCATGCTCACCTCTCACCCAGGTGAAAGAGCTTTCTGACTGACCTTTGAAGCTGTCTTTGGTGTTTATGGATTGAGAAATCTGAGAACCACAGCAGTTACCTGTGATTCCATGTCCTGAAACCTGCTCCAGTCCTATCTGTGCTGCATGGGCCACGCCTGGCTGCACTCAACCCTGAGCCCTGTGTGATATATCTTTCCTGTCAGCCTTTCAGGCTGTCTTGGGTTGGAAATCTGTTTCACTCTCATTTTGTGGCTCTTACTGCTCTAGAATTTGTTTAGAGTCATTTTTACAGGTATTAATGGGTTATGGGGGGAGAACTAGAGCAGGTCCATCCTTCTACTCTGCCATCTTGGCTCCACCCCCAGAATTAATTGTTCTTAAAAGAGCTTGTAAAATTCACTTGTGAGTCTATTTCCTTTTCTGTTAATCTGGGAAATTTATATTTTTGTAAATATCTATCCATTTCACTTAGATTGTCAGATTTATTGGCATACACTTGGGCAAAATAACTTTTAATTATTGCTTTAATTTCTTCTTCACTGTTGGTGAATTTATTCTTTTAATTTTTGATAGTGGTAATTTGATTTTCTTCTTTCTTTTGTAAAATCAAATTAATCAAATGCTTATCTACTTTATTGTTCCCCTCACACCCATATAAAATAAGCTCTTAGTTTTTTTTATTAGTTCAATAATTTTCTTTCAATTTTATCAATCTCTCCTTTGATTTTCAGAATTTCTAATTTGGTATTTAATTGGGGATTTTTAATTTGTTATTCTAGCTTTTTAGATTGCATGCCCAATTCATTGATTTGCTCTTTCTCCATTTTACTGATGTAAACATTTAGAGATACAAATTTTCCTCTACATACTGCTTTGGGCTGCATCCCATAAATTTTGATATGTTGTCTCGTTATTGTCATTCTTTTTAATGAAATTATTAATTGTTTCTGTGACTTGTTCTTTGACCCACTCATTCTTCAAGATATTCCTTTTTTCAGAGGTCTAATCATGTCTAATTTTTCTAAATTCCCTCCCCCCTTAATTTGTTTCTTGTTTATTTATTTTTTGGTTAGATTTATCTAGTTCTCAGAGGAGAAAGTTGAAGTCACTCACTAGTTTAGTTTTACTATTTCCTCCTATTACTCATTTAACTTTTTCTTTAAGAAGTGCATGCTATATATGTGGTACATATATATTTAGTTTTGATATTACTTCATTGCCTATGCTACCTTTTAGTACAATGTAGTTTTCTTGCTTATTTATTTTAATCATATCTATTTTTGTTTTTGCCTTGTATGAGATCATGATTGATCTGCTTTTTTTTACTTCAACTGAAACATAATAGATTCTCCTCCAGCTTACTTTTACTCTTTGTAAAGGTATGTGTCTCTGCTTTAAGTATGTTTCTTTTAAATACATATTCTAGGATTCTGTTTCTTTTAATCTACTATGCTATCTGTTTTCTGGGTGAATTCTTCCCATTCACATCCACAGTTATGATTACTAACTGCGTATTTCTCTCCATCCTTTTCTCTGTCTGTATCTTTCTGTCACTCTCTCTGTCTCGGTCTCTCTGTCTCTCATGTTTTGCTTCTGACTATTGCTTCCCCCAATCTTCCTTCTCTTCTATCAGCTATCCCTTTCACTTAATTCCCTGCCTTCCTACTTCCCTGTAGGTTAAAATAGATTTCTATGCCCAGTTGAGTGTGTATGTTACTCCTTCCTTCATCCAATTCCAATGAAAGTAAGGTTCAATCGTTACCCAACACCTCCTCATCTTCACTTTAAAGATCTTTTGTACTTCTTTTTATTTTTTAATTAATAGATAAAACAAGCATTTTCCATAACATGGTATAATTAAAAAAATGATTGCATATGAAACTGCAAATCTTATATGTGTGACTTGTTATTCCTTTTAAGTACATAATAAAGTTATAATGTAAAGCTCTTTTTGTTCTTTTTCTTCTTCCATTCCATTTTTTTCCTGATCAATTGTTTTTGCTATGAGATAACATATTTTTTCTATTTTTTTTCAGTCTACTGATTTTGTTTTAAATTTCTTGTTGCACAGGATTTGAAACTAGGTATTCTTGACTGCAAATCCAGCTTTTGATTGTATATCTTAAGCTTTACAATAGACATTTTTGATCTACTTAGTTTTTCCTTCATAGATTATTACACTAATTTCCTTGAGTACTCAGGGATTTCATTGAGAAAGTCCTGAAATGTTGTGGAATTTCATGCAAATTGCCCCATGTTGCCTGCAAACAGAAATACCTGGAAAGCCTTACCATGTATAGAAATTCTTCTTTCATTTGGACTGTGCAGAAGAGATGCTCTGTGACAAAGGCAAAATTTTAAAAATATATATATGTACATGCATAATACATACATACACATGTATGTGTGTATATGTGTACAAATATACACATATATGCATACATGCATATACCCATGCACACTCACATATATATCTGGTTTTTTTGCTATTCCTTTAACATCTTATAACACAAAGTAAAGATTCTTAAGAGCTAATACTGGTGTGCAACCTCTGAGCCAGAAATTATTGAGTTGCTCTTTGACCCTCTATCCAACTGGATGTTCCTTATTACAGTAATTAAATAAGTGGTCAGATTATTTTGCATTTTTATGGCAGTTTAGAAAGAGATTTTAGTTGCAGCACATTGGGTACAAAAACCAAGGGGACAGCTCTCCCTGTGTCTTGGTTCCATATTGTCAATTTCAGCAGTTCAAACTGTACCTACCAAATGCTGAGCTTGGACAGATAGCGAGAAGAGGGTCAGTTGCTCTCTAGGTGTAACACTTTTGACAGGGTCACTGTGACATTTTCCCATATCACTTATGTAAAAATGGTTTTGGCAACTTAGTGAAATATTGTGCTCCATTTGGTTGTCACTAAGTAAAAAATGATGCCATCATTTTGTAGCTTTAGCAGCTTAGTGGCCTGGCTACCTCAGGTGCTGATTTACTGGTTGCAGCAAATTTCTTTTGATTATGTTTAATAAACAAAAAAAAAAACTACTTATAAATAACAAAAGAATAAGGTTATTGAAATCAGTAGAAAATGGCATGTAGAATAAAGTTCTAAAATAATAATAAAATTTCTTACTACAGAATGATAGATTAGATCTGCAGACAAATAATTTTGGTTTAATTCCCAGACAGGATTTTGGATTTACCCAAAGCTCTGTTCTTTCTGAGCTTTGTCTGTGAATCATGCTTGGCAACATGTCTGTATTTGGTTAGAATGCTAGCAAACTTCTTATGTTACATAAAACCTATCATTAATCTAACTCATTCAGAGATTTACCCTCTTTCATTAAACTTGGCCTTGATGATCTAGAAAGTTTCCTGATGGGATTCCTGGAAGGCAGAGGCTGTATTTGACATAGATATCTGTCCAGAGCTATGTATATCCGTTATACAGCTCTGTGTCCAGAGCTCTCTCTATGTTTTATCTAGTAAAAAGAAAGCTCCTTGATGGTGGGAATTATTTTTTTTTTACTTTAAATCCCCATCCATCACCTACTAGAAACATTGATAGAGAACCAGACCCAGAGTCAGAAAAACCAGGGTTAAAGGGCAACTAGTTGGTGCAGTGAATAGAACACTGGCCCTGGAGTCAGGAGGATCTGAATTCAAATCTGACCCCAGACACTTAACGCTTGTTAGCAGTGTGACCTTGGGCAAGTCACTGAACCCCAATCACCTTGCCCACCCCCCCAAAAAAGACCTGGGTTCATTGTCTACTTGCACACATATTGGCTATGTAACCCTGGACAAGATGCTTTTCAGTATCTCATGCATTTATCTAAGACTATCTATTGGAAAGCAGGTCCTAATCTGTGTGGATAGAAGGAACTCTTTACAGCAATGAAACAAGGTCCAGTCTCCCCAAGATGTGTTGGTTCCATTGTCACTGATAATGAGAATACATAATTACAAAAACTGTAGCCAGATTTGTCTGGTCTTCTGTCTTTTTGGTCTTCCTCCCAGCGTCATGTGTAAGTGCTTTTGGGATGGTCTATTGTTTAGCTTCCTTCAGATTTGTTTTGTTCATACTCATCTTTTCTCTTTGTGAAAAAGTGTTAATCTTCTGATATCTTTCTTCATAATGTTTTATAAGCATGACTGTTCTAAACGGCTGCTGTCTTTGGTAAACATGTCTACATGTGTAGTAAATAGAATGAGTGTTTGTTGTCTGAGGTTATTTCTAGAATCTTTTGGCCTTCTTATTTTGATTGGTTAAACTTCTTTAAGAAATGATGACCTCCATCCATTTCTCATTCATTTTACTACCTTGATAATCAACAACTTAATTTAATTAAGAAAGCTTATTTGTTGTAGTTTACAACAAATAGACTCTTTATTCTGTCTTCAAGTTTAGTGTTGATTTTGACTACAATCTAATTATAAATATCCTATTCTAATGGTGCATCATTAAGTGGAGAACCTTGACTTTTCAAATGCTATACAAGCAGAATTCAAATTTTGGTGGGTTGTACCAAGCTAGATAAGCTTTGAATACAGTCTTAGAAACAGACCATGTCTGAGGTCCAGCCTTAGAGCTGGTGGTTTTCATCACAAGCACTTTGACCACCAAGGGCCTCTTTGACTATGGTGATTTATAAAATGAAGGAAAAATATAAAATGAGTCAGGACTCATTTTTTCTCCCTTACCTTTCTAAGTGACAATGGATGGGTCAAAGAAAAAGTGGGCAGAAAGTGGTAAGGAAAGGTGACACAGTTTTTAGACCATTTATTTATAACCATTAACTTAACTGGTAATTTGCTTTAAATACGAGATTTGTCCAACTACCAGCAGTTCAGTATACTCTTAGAAGAAGCAATTCATATCAATACCAATCCTTTCTGTATAAACAGAGCAAGATGAAATAAGGATTTGTAGTTAAATGGAAGGATGACTCACAAGTTCATCTTTTTTTTTTTTACTGACAAAATATTTTTTCCTTTTTTTCTAATTTATTTGTTCGTTTGTTTTCAGTGTTCTACAATCACTTCCATATATCTTAGATTTTTTTCCCCCTTCTTTCCCCTCCTTCCTCTCTACCTCCCCACTCCCTCCCTGAGACAGCATACAATCTTGTATAGGTTCTACACATACATTCCTATTAAATACATTTTCACCTTAGTCATGTAGCATAGAAGAATTAAAATGAATGGGAGAAATCTCACAAGTTCATCTTGAGAAAAATAAAGTGGCTTTTTAATATTTTGCCCAGATTTGTCAAAGCTCTCCTTCCAAGGAGCAAGTATCTTTTAATTTCATAACGGCAATTCCTATCTGCAGTGATCTTTGAGCCCAAGAACATAAAATCTGATGCTGCTTTCATTTTTAAAGCTAGGTTTTACACTCTCTTCTTTCATCCTTATCAAAAGACTTCTTAATTTCTCTTCACAAGAGGGGAAAGTAGAAATAGAAAAAAATCCACCAATCAACACCTGAAAGAGATCCTATGAGAAAAACGTACAGGAATATATATATATATATATATATATATATATATATATATATATATATATATATATATATATATATATATATATATATCAGAGAACACTTTGCTAACAAAAGTCCAAATAGTCAAAGCTATGGTTTTTCTAGGAGTGCTGTACGACTGTGAGAACTGGACTATAACTAAAGCTGAGTGGTGAAGAATCTATGCTTTTGAATTGTGGTGCTGGAGAAGACAAGTATAAATCAATCAATGCTTAAAGAAATCAATTCAGACCATTCATTAGAAAATCACATACTGAAACTGAAGCTTAATTGCTTTGGCCACATAATGAAAAGACAGGACTCATTGGAAAAGACCCTGATGTTGAGAAATTGCAGGTAAAAGGAGGAGACAACAGGAGGATAATATGGCTAGACAGTGTCATGGAAGCAACAAAGATGAACTTGGACAGACTTTGGGAGGTAGTAAGAGATAGAAGGGTCTGGAATGCTATGGGTCATAGGGTTACAAAGAGTCAGATACAACAGAATGACTGAACAACAGAAAAAAAAAAGTTTACCTAATCTATTCCAATGATCATCTCTCTGTTTCTTAGCTAGCGTCAGATTGTTTTAATAATTATCATTTAATAATGTAATTTGAAATCTGGTCCTGCTAGGCTGCGTTCTTCAACACATTTTTTTCATCAATTTACTTGATATTCTTCACCTTCACTGTTTCTCTTTATCCTTCACCATCCTTCTTCAGACTGTTTTATAAATAACTTGTGTTCTAAACCAGTATTGCCTGGGTTGTTTTGCTGTTCTCCATGGCAAAGAGATCAGGTGTTTTCTGGTGAAGGAAATTTCTGGGCACCTTTGTGTTCCTAACTTTGGGACTACTTTGTATTGGCTAAGTTTTTGCAGGATGTGGCAATAAGCAATTCGATATCTGTTTCCTCTTTTGAAGGCCGCATCATCTTGTTTGAAGACATGAGATCAAAGTTTTTGCAATTTGATTCAGGGTCTTCTTTTTGTGACCCCATTTGGGGTTTTCTTGGCAAAAATACTGCAGTGATTTGCCATTTCTTTTTCCTGCTCATTTTAAAGATGAGGAAACTGAGGCAAAAAAGGTTGTGGTTTACTAAAAGTGGTGTCTGAGGTCAGATTTGCAGGAAGCTGCCATTTCCATATGAGGCATATTACAAAAAAAAAAAAAGGCAAGAAAAATAAAGTGAGAAAACTATGCTTCAACAGCATTTTTCATCATGAGTCTTTTGGAATTATCTTGAAACACTGCATTGCTCAGAGTTTGTCACCACTGATCATCATTACAATACTGCTGTTACTGTGTACAACGATCCCCTGGTTCTGTTCATGTCACTTTGTGACTTTGTGACTGACTTTGTTCATTTATGTCTTTCCATATTTTTCTGAAGTCGTTCCCCTTATCATTTCTTATAGCCCAATAATAATCCTGGCTCCAGCACTGGCACTCTATCTGCTTTGCCTTTCTTATAGCCCAACAATATTCCTGACTCCAGTACTGGCACTCTATCTACTTTGCCACCTAGCTACCCTATATTAAAGTTTTCTTCCAAAAGAGAGTCAGAGGTTACTAGAGATGGCAAGTTCTGCACACCTCAGAAAATGATCTGCTATGGGAGTTTTACAGGAATCAGCTTTCTGAGAGCTGTCAAAGCATCTAGTTAGAGTTAAGGTCAGAATCAACATAAAATTAGAAGGAAGGATAATCGTGAGAAATCTTATATCTGTGAGGCTCCTATGTGGCTTATAAATCTGGAGCTTTTTCCATTTCTCAAACCACAACCCCGTTTTCAAGCAAACTCTTCACTGTTTTCCCATTGTCCACTTTTGCAGTAAGGTACCCATCTATTATAAGACATATCATCTTGTTTTGAAGAATCTTATCATGTTTTTCATATCATTAATTTCCTTGTTCTTTGCCAAAGGTGTTGTCTACACTGCAATTACCTCTATGTCTATCTTTGGGTTGATGCTTACCATGAACACTGAGAGATGAGATGATTAATGGTCCCAAGGAATGCTGCTACTTGCCATCTTTGGGCACATGGTTAATACAACCCTGCCACCTCTGTTTTTTTTCAGGTATGAGTTAAATTAAATGGTCAATAAGGGCCCTTCCATGAGAAGCAGTCCAGTGTAATAGAGTGCTGGACTTAGAGGTAGTTTGAAAAATTATAGATTTCCTATATTCATCTGTGACTTTCATGGCTAAACTCAATGTTTAATAAAAAGAAACTTTTTGCTTAAGAAGACAAAACAAAACAAGATGGAAAGCAATTAGGAGATCCCAGGATTGGGAGTTGGATTAGAGTAATAGGGGAAAGCAGATAGTGAGATTTTTATATGACCATGGGGTTATAAAGGAAGCTAGGTGGTGTAGTGGATATAGCACTGGGCCTGGAATCAGGAAAATCTGTTTTCAAATTTAGTCATAGATACTTACTAGTTGTGGGACCCTGGACAAGTCACTTAATCCAGTTTGCTTCATGTCCTCATGTGTAAAATGAGATGGAGAAGGAAATGATAATCCAATCCAGTACCTTTGCCAAGAAAACCTCAAATAGGATCATGATGAGTCGGACATGACTGAGCAACAAATGAGCTTAAGGCCTAGAGGTCAGCACTCCAGGATTGGTAACAGTAATGCTGTTAAAGCAATAACCCAAACTATGGCATCATTTTTATTTCTTATTTCCATAAAGAAGAAAGCATTTCTCACAGAGTCTTGATATGTGAAGAAGTTTCTCCTTGAACTGTGCAAGGCTAATATTTTTGGCATTTTCTGAAGAAATTTTAAAAAAATCAAACAAAGGGGACAATATGAGATAAGAGAAGTTACACAACATTAGGAGATTAATTTAGATATATAAAGCAGAAAAGACAATGGAGGTATATAAAGTGAAATCATGAAGGGTTCCTGGTCATGTAGAAGTTTATGGAATATTTGAAGAAAATGGAAAAGTATCAATCAATGCTTAACTGATTACAGGAAGTTATGCAAGCAGGTTATATAAGCACTCACTGTTTTGTCTGAAGACAGCAGTGTTTTCTGTGGGAAAGCACATAATTATTGTCTTTTTGAGTCCATAGCCCTTTGCAGTAATGTCAAGAGCCATGAAGCAGAGTAACAAAAAATAGTAAGCCAATGATCTAATTTAGGACTCAGAATCCTCATTCATGGTATAATAATTTTAGCTGAGTTCAGAGTCTGGATACTAAAAAGATAGGAACAGAAAATGTGTGTCAAGAAAGCAGGGCAGGCTCAATACGTAAGAGCTTATATGGATATGGAAGGGATGAGAAGGTGTCAGAATTCTGGTGGGGAGGGCTAGGTTTTAGTGGCAGAAATGGTAAGCCAGGATTGGTAAGAAAGGGGAAGTTAGACATGGGTTCAACATGCAATCAAAACTTGGGGAGAGTGTTTCAAAGAATGCCGAGAAATGGCATGTGGAGTTCTGTGGCCAGAATTTTATAGAAGAAGTTAGCCCAGGAGAAAATAATGAGGGAAAAATAAGGATAATATTAATGCATTCACTTTGGTGAAGAGAGAAGAGGAAAGGGACCATCTGAAAAAGAATAATGGGAATGTACAAAGACCTCATTGGCCAAATTTTGGGAGATAAACAATGGGGCAACAGCAAAAAGTCTTGTTTTAGAAAAAATAATGTGGTAGCAAGTAGACCAAAGAAGTTGAAGTTACTAGGCCTATATCAATCAATCAATCAACAAGTCTGATAAAGATTTATTAAGCACCTATTATCTATGCATTGGGCTAGGCATTGGAAGTTAAAAAAAAAAAATTAAACAATCCCTGGCCTTGAGGAGATTATAATTAAGCATGCTGTATGAATTTGTAGAGGTGATTTTTCCTCTGTTAATTTTTTAAAGTCCTTCTCAATCTGGTCTCAAGCATACTTTTCTCTCTTTCTCTCTGTTCCACACCCTTAATACACCATTGTGCATTATGCGTCTACAATGACCATCCCTCATGTCAGAGATGCACCCTTCCTCACTTCAGACTCAGAATCTCTTCCTTCTACAAGGAGTCTTTCCTACCCCCATTCCCCACCCCAACTATTAGTGTCTTCCTTCCCAAACTACCTTGAATTTAACTACTTTAGATGTATTTGTATTTATTCTCTTTAAATACATGCCTAAATTTGTTGTCTTTCCTATTGGAATATAATCTCCTTGTGACTAAGGACTATGTCATTTTTTGAAATTGTACCTCCGGTGCCTGGTAAAATGGAATTTTGAATACTGTGGATAAGTTCACTTATCTTGGTAGTGTACTTTCCAGAGATGTGCGTATTGATAATGAGGTTGAGACATGTATTGCCAGAGCAAGCTCAGTGTTTAGGAGACTACATAGGAAAATATAGGAGAGAAGAGGTATTAGACTAACTAGCAAACTGAAGGTCTACAGAGTCATTGTGCTAACCTAATTGTTGTATGCCTGTGAAACCTGGACAGTATACCAGTTCCATGCCAGGAAACTGAATCACTTCCATTGGAATTGTTTTAGGAAAATTCTGAAGATCACCTGGCAGGATAAGGTACCAGACACTGAGGGTCCTTACTCGAACTAAATGGTTGTGTGTTCAAACTCTGATTCAGAGAGTACAACTCTGATGGGCTGGCCACAGTGTTCAAGAGTAAAATGTATGTTTGCCAAAAAGACTTTATTAAGGAGAACTCACACAGGGCAAGCACTTACATGGTGGTCAGAAGAAGCGATACAAGGACACCCTCCAGGTCTCTCTCAAGAACTTTGGAATTGATTGTGTGACATGGGAGACACTAGCACAGAAGCACCCAACATGGCATGTTGTGTTGTGCTCTGTGAGCAAAGTAGAATTGAAACAGTTCAATGGAAATGCAGGATGCACAAATTTAGAGTATCCACCCCAAATGTTCACAAGAACTATTTGTGACAGACCTGTGGCAGAGCATTCCAAGATCATATTGGTCTGATCAGCCACAGCTGGACACATTGAAACTTGGCTTTAGCATAGGGATGTCATTGTGGTCCTCTTAGAAAAGGAAGGACAACAACTAACATAGTGTGTGCTTCACAAATTCTTGTTGATTGATTATTTGATTACTGAGCTTTTGTCAGGGATCTCTGAAAATCATGGAAAATGAGAGGGGCCATAGGACTAGGTGGATGTTACCCCAATTTGGAAGAGGGGAAGAATCGACATTATCAAAAACTATAAATTGTTGCTCTCAACATACTTCTAAAAAGTATTATATTTATTAAAGTTATGGTTATCTTTGAGAATGTAGGAAGGAGGGAGATATGGCCCAGGTTCATTTCCTTTTTTGTCAGATTACCAGATAGGGAACATTATAGACATTATATGTGTGGCTTTTAGTGCAGCATTGGACAGTACCTCACAATTTCCTTCTAGACAATCATGATAATAATGAATCCCGATTCCACATCATATGGGAGGAAGAGGGGATGTTTAGCCTCCAGAAGAAACATTTTAGAGGGAGATAGGTTAACTGTCTTCAAGTGCTGTCATGCTGAAATAAGGATTGGACTTATACCACTCGGTCTCATAGGATGAAACCAGGAATAATAAATTGCAAAAAGGTAAATTTAGATTTGAGATGAGGAAAAATTTCCTGACCATTAGGGCTATCTCAAAGAAAAGTAGCCTTTCTCAGGAGGTAGTGGGCTGGCCCTCATTGGAGGATCACTTATTGTGTGGTTCTTATTGCAGAGGGGATTTCTTTTGCCTTTGAGTTGAACTAGATATATGCTGAGATCCCTTCCATGTATGAAATTCTGGGATTCTGTAAAAGACATAGGCTACCTGATAGTATACTTAAGTCAATTCATAATTGACTTTATGATTAGACGGAGTAGAGATTAACGGGTTGATGTCATTCTGGTGGAATAACCAGATGGAATAACTCTAGTGGAATAACCCATGAATCTGGCTTTGACCTGTTCTGTTTGACAATTTAATCCTTTCCTTGAATGAAGGCCTAGACAGTATGTTTGCATAATTTGCAGAAGAGGAAAAACTAGGATACAAAGGTAACATATTGGGTGACAGAATCAGGATATAGAAATATACCAGCAAGGTAAAGAAATGATCTTTAGGGGGAGGGAGGGGGAAAAATCTAAGATCTATGGAAGTGATTGTAGAAAACTGAAAAGAAATAACATAATATAAAAAAAAAGAAATGACTTTTAATAAAGATAAATGTAAAGTTGTACATGGATTCAAAAAATCAAGTACACCAGGAAAGAATGTAAGACTTTCACTAGATAGTAATTGACATGAAAAAGATCTGGGAGCCTTAGAAAACTGTATATAAAAGTCAAGGGTATGGAATGGTAGCCAAACCCCAAATTCTCCAATTCAAGCTGAGATTGTTGGAATGTAATAGTTCTTTTGTACTACGTTTAAAAATTTTTTTCATTTCTGGGTACTATATTTTAGGAAGTATGTTGATGAACCACAGCATATCAAGAGGGGAATTACTGGACTGCTTTAAGAACTGCAAATCATGCTATATTGGGATATTTTGTAGGAAGTAAAGATGCTCAGTCTGGAGAAGATAAGGTTTAGTAGGGCCATGATAGTTGCCTTTAAGAACTTAAAGGCTGTCATCTGAAAGGAGGATTAGGCTATTCTTGCTGACCCAAGGGTACAGAACCAGGTACAGTGGGTAAAAGTTTTAGAGAAGGATATACTACATCAAATATAATACTTCCTAAAAATTGTAACAGCCTAAAAGCAGAATAGTTTGCCACTGTTACTGAGGGTCTTCAAGCTGAAGTTGAATGACTACTTGTTAGAGGCTTTTTGTAAAGGACTTTTCTGTTGTGGTAGGGGTTATTTCTGATGTTTCTTCTATATCTGAGTATCTGTGACCAAGGATCTGAAGAGAGATGGCACCTCATCATTGTTTTTGTATTTTGATGTCTGTGTGTAAATGAGATTGGCTTATGTGTATTGACAACTAGAGGGGCCAAGAATCTCCACTTGACCATAACTGGTTGATTGTGGAAGGGTCTACTAGGCTACCTAAGGGAATGAAGGAACTGTGAGTTCACTGTTATATAGAACTCCCAGAACCTTCTCTGCAAGTGATTTCCTTGGACAGTTGCCTTGAGTACTGAAGGCTTGTGACTTGACCAGTATCACACAATCTATACATATATATATATACATATATATGAGAGGAGTTCACACAAAGAATTTTCTGTAATATTGAAACCTATCTCTTTATGTGACAAATCCTTTTTTTCTTAACATTTTAAACTTTTTTGGAAAGCTGTCTAATGTGGATTGTATGCTCCCATTCCTTCTCGAATGTAAATTTGTCTTCTGTCGATGACTCAGGAACATTCTTAGTGAATTTTTCTGTGGCATAGTGGCTTCCTTAGGTGTTACTGTGGTGTACAGTTTTGGTCCCTGCATTGAATGGTCTTGTACTCCTCTATCTGACTGGTTCTGTGTCTGTATTATAGATTTTCTTCCTCCTCCTTTGACCTCCAGCTATTATCCTTGACTGTTAATCCATTTGCCCAGTCTGATGCCCTTGCTCTAATGGTAGATAAGGAAAGCAGGTAACCAAGATGTGAATTGTATTAATTAGTAAATTGTATTAATTGTAAATTGTATTAATTAGTAAATTAATTTTTAATTAGTAAATTAAAATTGTAAATTGTATTAATTAGTAAATTATATAAATTTGCACATGGTATTAATGAGGGCCAGCAAACTTCTGTGGTGGAATTAACAGTATGGCTTTAATGTGACGATTACATTGGTTTTCAGAAGACTAATTGCTCACATCAAGAGTACACGGCAGTGGTATAAGGCTGACTAAGCAGGTCCCAGGTATTCTACCTGAGGGAAGATCTGAGTGGCTTCTAGCAGATAGAGACCTAGTGAGGCCTGAATGTTGAGTAAAGGATTGATGGAACAGAATACTGAGTAAAAATGTACAAGAAGTTATCAAAAAATAATAATGGGTGGGGGAGAAGGAGATGGGGAAGAAAAGTTCGTGGACAGTGATAGAAACTCCCAACCCCCAACTCCCCATCCCCCAAAAGTGTTAATAAAACATTAAAAAACTCACAAAAGATAAAACATTCAAAAGAGGATACAAGTGGCCATTCTGGTATTAGCCTAAATGTAACAAATACTTTAAAAACCCTAACAAGCTGAATCAGGCTAAAAGCTTTTAATTAGCTAAAGCTTGAAACTGTACTAAGACTTTTAGGTGGTACGGTAAATAGAGCACTGGACCTGGAGTCAAGAAGACTCGACTTTGTGAGTTCAAATTCAGCCTCAGACACTTACTAACTGTACGAACCTGGGCAAGTCACTTAGCCCTGTTTGCCTCAGTTTCCTTATCTGTAAAATAATCTGCAAAAGGAAAAGGCAAACCACTCTAGTACCTGTGCCAAGAAAACCACAAATGGGGTCATGAAGAATTGAATATGGCTGGAAAAATAATAACCTCACAATGACAGCAGGAATATTTTTGAGGAGTAGAAGAAGCTCCTGATGCTGTATGTAACAGAGGCTCATGGGTTCATAAATAGTCTTCCTTTCTGATCTTTATATATTGAAATGTTTGCTTTTGTAGATGAGTATTAAATTCATAATAAAAACTATCTCTACAGATTACTTTTCCATTTTCATCCTGGTAGCCTTCCTATGCTGAAAATATTTCCTCCCCTGTAGCCTCTTCCTCTGATTAGTGAACTAATTTCTCCCCCAAAATTCCATTTGAAGGAGTACCCCCCAAACCTGCCATGCTCACTCTTAACCCAGCTCAGTTACTAGTAATCTTCAGGTTATTTTTCTATCTCTGTCTCAGGAAACTTCTCATGCTGGAAATGCCTTCTGCCCCATGGTGTCAGATTGGAGAGTTCCTCCCTAGAGCCTCAGCTTGAGAAAGTATCCAGGACATCCACGTTCACTCTTATTCTGGTTCAGCCTCTGACTTTTTCAGTGACTACTTTCCCACTTTTTCTTCTCTACATAGGGACCTCCCTCCTGCTTTTCATTTCCCTTTTATGTATTGTCTTCCCCCATTAGGGGGTAATCTCTATGAGGAATTACCTTTCTGCTTGTATTTGTATTTTCAGAATTTAGTGTAGTGCCTGGCACATAGTAGGTGCTTAATGAATGTTTTACTTAATCTTTAAGAAAAGCAAAAGAAAATTTTTTAAAGAATAAATCAGGAGGAGGCAGAGCCAAGATGTCAGCGTAAAGGCTGGGACTCACCTGAGCTCTCCCTCAAACCAAATCCCTTTAAATAATAACTCTAAGTAAATTCTAGGTGACAGAACCCACAAAAAGATAGAGTGAAACAATTTTCCAGCCCAAAACAACTTAGAATGTCAGCAGGAAAGGTCTGTTGCACCAGGGTGAGAGAGGAGCACAGTCCAGGGCCTAGAAAACCAGGACCAAGCTTTGTGATGACTGAATCAGTGGCAACTGTGGTAGTTTTCATCCCTCTCAGCCCACAGATGGTAAGAGAATCAGACAATTGGTCAGAAGGAGATTTTTGCTCTCTTTGCTAGCACCAAGGGCAGGACTCTATTGCATTGTCTGTACTTGGACCTGGGTCACAGTCCTGGGTCTTAGTCCCAGTGCAAGGAGAAGCACCAGCACAGCAGAGTTTGTAGCCAGAGGAGAGCAGAGCACAGTTCCAGGGTTGAAAAGAGTGCTCATGGTCACTCACAAACCAGGGCATTGTACAGAAGGGTACTAAATACACTTCTGCTTACGTCATACCACCTTGGAAGATCCAAAAACTTATACGTCCCCTGAATTACCTCAGAAACCCTGAAGCTTGAGCTAGATCCCCTCCACTTGGGAAGCTGAACTCCTCTTTAACATAGAGTTAAAAGTCAAGAAATAGGCTGGAAAATGAGCAAACAACAGAAAAAAAATTCTGACCATAGAAAGTTACTGTGGTGACAAGGAAGATCAAAACACATATGCAGAAGAAGATAAGAAAGTAAGAATTACTGCATCCAAAGCCTCAAAGAAAAATACGTATTGGTTTCAGGCTATAGACTCAAATTTTGAAAAAAATGTTAACATTTCTTACATGTAGTTGGAAAAAATAAACGTTAAATAAGATTTCAAAATACAAGGGATAAACCAGGAAATCAACCTGAGAGTGGGGCCAGGAAGAAGGAAGGACAGAAAAGGGAGCATTATGGAAAGAGGCAGAAATCAAATGATTATATTCAGACTGAAAGAAGAATAGGTACCACAGGCTGACTTTGCTTTTATTTGTTTTTCCACTTCCTGTGTGTCCTTGAATGACTGTCTCTATTTAAACTCCCAATAACAGTGATAAAGTTCAAAATATTTAAACCAAGTAGCGCCTCATAGGCTTATTGTGAGGAAAGAACTCTGCAAACCTTTAAGCACTATCAGTAGTGAGCTGTTAGGAGTATATCAGGTCGGAAGGCACATAGCCTAGGTTAGTGTAGTGCCTGGCACACAGTTGGACTTTAATAAATACTAGTTGATTTTAATAAGTGACTAATCAGAGAATAAGGTTGCATCTAAGGAAGTGAATTAAGGTTGTTTCTCCTGATAGAATGTTAACTCTTTGAGAGTTGGGATTATTTCATTTATCTTTGTATGTGTAGTACTTAGTATAATGCCTGTCACCCATTCCAGGGCTTATGCAATGCTTTCTGATTGACTGATATTATAAAGATGAACCTTTATGTTTGGTTTAAAGAAAAACCTCCTAGTAATTAGAGCTATTTGGAAGTAGAATAGGTTTCTTCTGGATATAGTGGAATCCCTATTACTGGTGGTATTGGGATCCTTGTCACTGGAGGTAATGAGATTTCCATCAATGGAAGTAGTAAAATTTCCTTCACTGGAGGTTTTTAAGCAAAGGTGGGAAGTGACTTCATTTATGTAGAGAGGGGATTCTGTAGTACAAGTTGAACTGATTTTTCTTTCTAAGATTCTCTTTTTCTGCATATGACAAAAAGGCACTGATTTAATAAGGCCCTTTGTCCTAGCTAGGTAAACAGACCCCTTGTGCCTCAAATACCCACAAGCAGATGAGGCCACAGAATCACCACCTTTTAGAAAACCATGTAGAGAGGGATGGGGAAAGCCCTCAGGACCTTGGATAACAGGTAGTAGATGGAAGCATCAGAATGGTCAGCGTTACTGTGGAAGGAAACAGGGCATGAAACTCATTGGGAAGGGAATCGGTGAATAAACATCAATTACACTGGACTGCACTATAGTGAAATAAATTCCATTGTTTGTCTTTTAAATTATAGGGCTGGATTCCATCCCTTATTTTTTGGAGGTTCTCAGTCACAATTGTTTGTTTTGGATTTAAATACCCTCAAGTACTAAGAATGTGTTTTCCCAAAGAAGGGACTAAGAAAAACAGCTTCCCTGTAATTTGAAAAAAATCTTCCCTTCTCTGTTCTCTTATTCTTTTAAAATATGTAAACTTATATTTGTTTGGACAAGGTGAATCAGTCATTATCCTTTTGACTTATAAATTTTTTGCTACCTTTGCTTTTGCATCACCTTTATTTCTGAATACCTGTCTAGCCCTCTGCCACCCCATACCAATAAAGCCATGTAACAAGAATGAACACACACACACACACATATGTATACATGTGACTGGCTAGACATAGTGGGCTGAAACTTATATAGCAATTATATAGAATAAATTATATATAGCAATTGAAAGTTTGTAGAACACTAAATATAGGGTATCCTAAAAATCTCAGTTTTAAGTTCTAAAGTTTAAAACTGCACTGAGACTTTTGGGATACTCTGTACATTAAATCACTGGAGTTCAACAACAACTCTTTGAGGTTAGTACTACAGGTATCATTACCTCCATTTTCCATGTAATGAAATTGAAATTCAGAGAGAGCAATTAAATTAATGACTTGTCCAGAGTCATGTAGCTCATAAATGTCTGAGGTGATAATTGAACCTGGGCCTTCTTGAAGCTATCCAGCATGGCAGCATATGTTTTGGAGATGAGATAGAAGTGAAGGAGGGGAAGACACTTTTTTTTCCCTAATGCTTTACTGGCTACTTTGATGACTGTTAGCATTTCACTTAGCTGTGTAAAGCAATTCAGATTTCCTTCCAAGGCAAAGCCATGAGTCTCTTTTTTCTTTTGGGTAATTTTCCATTTTATTGGTGGGTTTTATTTTTGACATTGCATACATTTACAGATTAGTCCCATTTTGTGAGACATCTCATGTAACTAGCCAAGTAAAATGAATAACAGAGATCTCATCTGAAAGTGTTTGTGGATTTCATGTGGGTATTACCCCACTTTATCTTTTTAATGAACAGAAACATCTCACTCATTTCTCATTTTTGAAAAAAAAAGAAAAAACCAAAATATATATAGTCAAGCAAAACAAATTTCCCTAATAGCTGCAAACAAATACATATTTGTATATGTACATACAAATTATATATGTTCAAGTACATTTAAATGTATACAAATGTAAATGTGTATAAATATTTGTATATGTAGGCACACATGGTGTGTATATATGTGTGTGTGTGCATGTATACACACAAATATACATAAATATATATACACATATATGTATACACATACATCTATTCCTAAATCTATCTCCTTTCTCTGATTCATTTCATGCATGCTTCATCATCATCCTTCTGGAATTATGGGTGGTCATCACATTGCTTATAAAAAGTCTTTGTAACTTTCAAAGTTGTTTGCTTTTACAATTTTGTTATTATTTTACATAGTTCTCCTGGATCTGTTCATTTCATTCTTCGTCAGTTTATAGAAGTTCCCCAAACTTTTAATTTTTATGACGTTGATACTAGAGCATAAATTAATCTTCTGCTTCTGTTAATTTAAAAACTGGAAATTTAGAGGAGGTCAAGCAATTGAGGAATGGCTGAATATGCTGTGATATCTGACTGTGATGGAACACTATTGTATCATGAGAATAAGAAAATAGATAATTTAAAAAAGACATGGAAAGCATAAAAAGCTGTTTAGCTTTTAATTCATCCTCCCTTGCTCCTTGTTTGTTATTCCCTCTTCACGCAAGGACCAAAGCACAGAAAGATTCCTCTCACTTAGTATGGTTACATGTCAAAAGTGTGAAGTCCTGAGACTGTCTTTTTCCAAACAGAAGGGAATTCTTTCCCCTTCCAGCTGATCAGCTTTCCACCATTATTTGCTAGAAGAGAGGTTTACTAGACCCTTACACCCAATACTTTACTTGCAGTTTGCATACAATGTTGGCACTACATCATTATACTCTTCCCTTGGGAGCCCTGCACCTCTTCTATAAATGTTTTATAGTCTGGCTTCTGGGCAGATTGATTTTTGAAAGATATGGCAAGTTTCCAAATCTTAGCTATGCCAAAAAAGGAGCTTTTTTTTTTTTTTTAAAAAGAACTTCTTAAATAGAACAGCAATATTTTAGAAGAAGATATATAAGTAAGATGATTTATACATGTAGTCCCTCTTGGGGAGGTGGCTGACAAAAGGACGATCTGTCCTTGGGAAGCATCAGCCTCCGTATGAGTTAGTACTCCCTCAAACATGGAAAACTGGGCAAAATCGATTTGTTTCTGTTGATACTACCTAAAGCATTAATGAAACAATGGGACTGATGATCAAAAGTCTTGCATTGGTGTGTGTGCGCTCAACTTGACTGGATTCACATTCTCATCATTCTTACTCAGGACTATTGGCTCCTTTCCACTAAATGAGTCACTAGAGTGTTGGAGTCAGAATGACTTGGTTTCGGGTTATACCTCCAACCTTTATTAACTGAGTAGTCATAGGCAAATCATAACCTCTGGAGCCTCAGTGTCCTCATATACAAAATGGGTGGGTGTGTGGTTCAAATGAGACAATACATTTAAAGTGATTTATAGAGTTAAAAGTGCAATGTAGATTAAGTTATTAATTTATAAAATCAATATTTTCAAACTTCAGAGGGATTCAAATACTCAAATGGATCCATGATTTTGTTGATATAGCTATTTCCTCCAAAGAAATAGATCAGAATTCATCCATGCTAATCCATTCTGTATCTTATCCATGACTTCTCATAAGGATATAGTTCCCTCAAAGAGCTCCCCCAGAATGCTAGGAGTCTCCCTTTGTTTTGACAAAGAAGTGAAATATATAGTCTGCCTATTGGCAATCCTTTCTTCTTCTTCTTCTTCTTCTTCTTCTTCTTCTTCTTCTTCTTCTTCCTCCTCCTCCTCCTCTTCTACTCCTCCTTTTCTTTCTGCTCCTCTTTCTCTTCCTTCTTCTTCTTGTTCTTCTTGTTCTTCTTGTTCTTCTTCTTCTTCCACCTCCTTCTCATTTTTCAGTTATTTCCTGGTGAGTCCCTATTAGTAATATATTATAGCCCGCTGGTACTCACCATCTTCCCTTCATTAACTTTGAGGTCCATGATAACTTGAGAGTTCTCAGTTCCTCATCTGGCAATGTGGTATTCTGGAAAGAGCTCTAGATTTGAAATTAGAGATCTGGGTCAAAGCGCTTACTTTGCCACTAACTGTATGACAAGTTCCTTCTTTTTCTGAGCATCAATTTCCTCATCTGTAAAAAGGAAGGGTGTCTCTTATCTAGTAAGGACTCTTCTAGTGCTAGCATTCTAAGTTTTAAATACTTTGGTCAGATTAAAATTTGTTCAATACTGAAGATATTCTCAGAGAAACATAATTGCAACATTTGTCCTTGACTTCAAGCTACATTCTTGTCAAACTTGCCTCTTTATCACCCCTAGTCTCTAATCTACTTGTTTCTATAGCTTTAGTGTTCAACTTTAAAATGAAATTTAAAAATGGGGGATATTAACTTTTTCTTGTTAAAATTTCTTTTTTTAAAGTGGAAGTCCATTTTCTCTTAGCTGCCACTCAAAGTTCCTTTCCAGTGCTAATGTTGTATGAATATGATTTCATTTGTCATATTTCACTATAATTTGAACACCATCCAATCTGTTAAGGGACCAAGGAGAGAGGTTTGGGGGGACTCTTGCGAGTTGGTTGGAAGCTGTCATAAGGAGACCCTGGCTCTTTGACTAACACTTCATATCATCACTGGAGAGAAATGGGTCCAGGAATCACATATGGTTCCTGATGGTATAGAGGAGGTCATGCCTCAGGCATCTAGCTCCAATGCTAAGCTAAACTTTTACTCTTCTCTCTCCCCTTCCCCAGAGGATACTTGAAGAAAGGAGATGACAGCATGATATAGTGGAAGGCCATTGACCTGGGAGTCAAAAAATCTGGGTTTCACTCTTGGCTCTGCCACTTATTAGCTATCTAATTTTGGGCAAGAACTCCCTCTCTCTGGGATTCAGCTTTCTTATATCTAAAAGGACAGGGGCAGAGCCAATATGTCAGAGTAGCAGTAATAACCCTAGCAAGTTCCTTCCATCCTCACACAAAAACCCCAACTACTACTTCCACATAGATATAGAAAGTGCATCAGACCAAATCTTGATCTAGAAATTAAAGAAAAAGTGAGTTTTTAGCTTGACCTAGGCATAGGGGAAAAGACAGAGAGGTTTGTGGACACTGGGCTAAACAAAGAAAAAGTGCTTACATTGTAATATGGGGAAATGTTATATGTGTTCCCTCTCAGCCTTATCATTATTAGGGGTGACAGAGGAAGTCTAATTAGAATGTCTGGAAGTGGTTCTGTTATTTCATGATGATCTTAAAAATAGAATGGAAAAAGAGAAGAAAAGGATGGAGAGAAGGAAGGTTAAAGGGACATTAGTACCCACAATTGAATTGGAGTAGACATCTATGCTAACAAGAAGGAAGGAATGTGTGGGGAATGGGCACTTGAACTCCCCTCTCATCCGAACTGATCAAAGGAGGGAAGAACACAAGTTGGATAGTGAGGAGGAGAATCAGAGAGGGAAGATTAAGGGAGGGATTATAAACAAAACAAATTTCTAATCAAGTACACAGATATTTATAGATCTTTTCAAGATGGCAAGGAATTGGGATCTGAGGGGGTGCCTGTAAATTGGGAATGGCTCAACAAGTAATGATTTATAGCTGTGATGGGATATTATTGTGCTTTAAGAAATGCTTAAAATTTATTTTGTTTACTTTACAGGTTTTATTTGGTTATTTTTAGTTTTCAGCATTCACTTCCATAAGATTTTGAGTTCTAAATTTTCATCCCCTACCTATGACTACCCCTCCCCAAGATGGTGTGCAATCTGATTAGGCTATGCATATACATTCATATTAAGCATATTTTCACATTAGTCATGTTGAAAAGAAAAATCAGAACCAATGGGAGAAACCATGAGAAAGAAGAAACAACAACAAAAGAAAGCAAATAGTATGTTTTAATATGTATTCAGGCTCCATAGTTCTTTTTTTTTGATGTGGGTAGCATTTTCCATCATGAACTTTTTGGAGTAATGATTTAAATTTAAATGATAATTTTGTTGTATATTTGAAAGAAATAGCAAGTTGTGCATAGTAGATTTATAGTTTCACGTACAATCATATTACTATACTACTGAGGGAACTATGACCAGACAACTCACTTGCCTTGTACCCTTCTCTTCATGTCCTCAACTTCCTAAATAATTGCCTTAAATTTAAAAAAAAATGACCCAGCATGTAAGAGAAGCTCATGTAGTACAATGCAAAGAGTTGGATATTGACCTGGGTTTGAATCTAGATCATGCCACTTGCTCCTAGTGCATTCTTGGGCAAGTCACTTAAACTCCATCTGGGTCTCAATATTACAATTCTTCCAAGCTCATCAGCTTCAGTTTTCCTGAATATATATTTCAATCAACTAATTAACAAGCATTTATTAAGCTTTCTATTATATGTCAGTTACCATATTATATGATATTCTATTGCATTCTCTGTTCTACCATGAAGTAGCTGGTGGCACAATAAATAGAGTCTTGAATCTGAATTCAGAAGGATCTGAGTTCAAATCTGACCTTAAACACTTACTACCTGTGTGATCCTGGGCACATCATTTCACCTCAATCTGCCTTAGTTTCCTCATCTGTAAAATAGGAATAATCATAGCACATACCTCTCAGGGTTGTTATAAGGATCGAATGAGATAATAGTTATAAAACACTTTGCAAATATCATAAACATTGTGTAAATGCTAACTATTATTAGATCTAATTATGTGTTAGACGGTGTGCAAGGCTTTGGGGATACAAAGGAAAAAGAAAATACTCCTTGACTCCATGGAGCTTGCTTCTATAGGGAGACATAACATGTAAATGTAAAAATATACACATATACAAAATACATATCTTTGAGGTCTTACATATGAGAAACATTATGCCGCAGTATTTAGAAGAGGTGCCTTTGGAGTCAGAAAGTCCTGGAAATAAGTCTCATTTTGTGATATATAGGCTGTGTGACCCCAGATAAGTCACAACTTCTCAGTGTTCAAGGAACTTCTCTAGGACTATAAGTTATGGAGAAGCTATAGGAGCTCCTTAAGCCAACCCCTCCCCCTCCAAAAGGTGTAGTAAATACATCTATACAGGCATATATACATATACATACACACATATGTATACACACATACAATAAATATAGATCCATTTCTATAGAGACTAGACCCAAATAAGGGCATAACGATCAATAAATATTTTATCTCCTTCCCAGACTTTGTCCTTTTGGGTTTAGGATTCTAAACGACTTTATTTTTATGTAATTAAAACTAAATTGCAAATTGTAGAGAAGGTGTTAATATACAGGGGTAATGGGTATTCCCTTATGTTAATGAAATCACAGATGCATTTCCAATATGTTTTCTTATTAAGGACAGTGGAAAAATGGATACATTTCTCAAAATCTCAGTTCTTCATTTGGAAAAGTATAATGAACTGCCTGATAGTGGATTGACACTTTTAAAAGTTGAACCAAATGAAGTTTTTAAATGTGAGTTGGAAGAACACAAATTTTGGACATTGCTGCTATAGACTTGGCATTGATATAACATTTCACTTTGCATCTAAATACCTGCAAAATAAAGTATTAAAGGAAGTTTTTCTTGAATGAAGAGGAAAAAATTGTCATTGACTTCCTTCTCTTAGGGTAATTCTAGGCGATGAGAGTGCAGCAATTTATGAGGTCTTGTTTTGTTTTTTTAACATCATTATATATGCCTATCTTCAGGGAGCACATTTTGAAAGTCAAATAGTTGTGGGAGTTCTATGTTATGACTGGGTCTGGATTATGAAAATAATCTGTGATTTCATCAGCTTCTTCCACTGAAGCAAGTCACAACAACACATTTATGATTTAGTCCATCGATCCTAGGGATAATTGAGTCCAAGTCTTCCTGACCCAAGCCCAGCATTCTGTTCAGTATGCCACTCTCTCTTCATACTTGGATATCTTCACCTGATCTCAGAGTTGGAAGGGACTGTAGTGTCATCTAGTGCAACCCATACTTATCACTGCTAGAAAACATCCCACAGAAGTGGTGAAAAATAAAGGATCTAACAAAGATTTTCCTCTAAACGTCATCCCTATCTCCTGCTGCTCTTTGAATTAATTGAATCTCACTGATGTATTACTGGACTTGGTAGTTCACTGCAGATATTCAAATACTCATGCTTTCCTTATTCCCCCATGAAACTGACCCCCAGTATCTGGTCTACATTTCTATTTGTCACAGCCATTATTGATATTGAGTCCTGGCCCAATTGTTTACAATCTAAATGATCATGGACACCAATCAGAAAATTTAAGCCTCAAGCCCTTGGGATAGGAAGCTTGAAAGAAAAGAGGTAGTGGACTTCCAGATGTTGGTTAATGCTAATAAGGATTAGCAGCAAGTATCATGGGTGCTGCATGCCTTCAGACCATTGCTGCAACTGATTCATCAATTCAACAAATGTGTTGGGTTATGGAGTAGGAAGCCAGATTGCAAAGGGATTAAAAAGTGAGTGCGGAAAAAGCAGGAGAAAGGAATGAAGGCAATTTTTAAGAAATTTGACTGTGAAAGGGAAGAGAGACATAGGATGGTAGTTTAAGGGATTGGCAGAGTCTAGAGTAAGTTTTTAAAGAATAAATGAGACCTGGGCAAGAGTCAGTAGAAACAGAGAGATTTCAGATGGAGAGAGGGCAATTATTGTGGTGCTAATCTGAAAAGATTTAGAGCAGCTAGTGAGTGGGCTGTGATACAAGGTCAACTAAGGAAGAGGAAAAAAAGATTGCCTTGCGGGAGTGAGGTCACAGTTGAAAGTGGACTATATAAATTTGTAGTAGATCCAGTAAGCACAATTGCACGACTTTCTCCAGTACTGTTCAGCAGTATTTTGGTACAATAGGAGTAAAGTTAGATGGAGGGGATCATAGAGAATGGGGGTTTAATAAGGTATAAATGAAGATAGGACAAAGAAAATAGGAATTTGAATGCACAAGACAGTGCAAAATTGAACTAATTAACAACTGGATGAGAGAATTGGAGTGAGAGAAAAGGAAAGCCAATGTCCTGGGGCGGGAGGGGGCTTTCTGGAAGAAAAAATCTCCATGCCTTCATTTTACCCTTCCTCAAAGCCTTCCTTTTGCCCCTCGTCACCCAGTCCACTCAGATTAGGATGGGCAAGTGGGAAGATACAACATAGCTATTCATACCACTTGAATGAACTGAGATTTAATAAAGTAGAAGATTTCTAGGCTTTACCATCTGCCTTTCCATTGCTTCCTATGGTCCTCTGAGCTTTAACAAGTATCTTTGCTACTATGCCCTTTAGAGTCCAGTGTTAGCAGCAGTCTTGATGCTGTTAGTATGCCACTGACGAGTTAACAAAAGGAGGCTTAGGTAGCCCAAACATAAGATATGAAACAAGGATGTAGCGAGGCTTAGCTTTTATAGATGCTGCTCATACCCCAACTTCCTTGTCTCTATATAAGAACAAGTCTGTTCAGAAGTGCAAAGTGTATTGACTTACATGGATTTCAGACATCATCCCATCTTCCAAGTTGGAGGGGACCTGACTTCATGTAGATGAAGTCTACATTCCTCTTTGTGATAAGCTCTGGAGGACAGCTTTATTGCCTTTCAAAGAAAAGTAATCCCTGTTTTGGGGGAATGGAAAACCTAGAGGGTCTTACCACAGTGTGGGTGCTATTACCAGATCTCCTGAAGCACCCAAAAGACTATTGGGTCTGGATATCTGCCCTTCAATTGAATTAATTAATATATGTTGAGTCCAATTAAAGCATGAATTTTTTGAGGCCATGGACTGTCTTGTTTTTTCTACTTGTTTCTGTAGCACTTAGCATTATACCAAAAAGTGACTAAAATATCCATATTGCTTGACTTGGAGATTCCACTGATATCCCAGTGAGGCCACTGACCACACATATGTACCAAAATATTTGAGTCCCCACTTTTTGTGGTAGCAAAGAACTGGAAACAAAATATATACCCATCAATTGGGGAATGTCTAAACAAATTGTGGCATAGAAATATAATAGAGTATTTACTTTCTGTAAGAAAACACAAATGGGATGAATATGGAGAAGCATAGAAAGACTTAGATGAACTGATGCAAAGTAGCATCAACAGAGCTGAGAACGCAATACTCACAATGACCATAACAAGGGAAATGGAAAGTACAACCACAATGAACCTAAATGTTCCAAAATTATAAAAAAAAATTCCCCTGATCCCTTCCAGAGGTGGGGGTCTACAGGTATGGAACATTGTATTGTATGTCAGATTAAAAAAAATTGATTGGTTATACTGAGTGCTTTCCTCTTTGAAAAATTCTTTTTATAAGGATGGGCTTTCTGGGATGGGTGAGAGGGAGTGATACAGAGAGAAGTGTAGGCTATGTAGAAGCAAAAGACATGAACAAGAATATTTTTTTAATTAGCCAAACAAAATGTACTGCCATTACAAACAGCTTTTGAAATGACCTAGTCTCCTAAGACTTCATGGAAAAGAAAGTGGTGCATCTCTTTATTTTTAACCCAGAACTAAGATTGGTCATTATAATTACAGTGCTTCCATTCATTTCTTATTCTGTTTACATTATTGTAGTCTTTGTGCATACTGTTTTCCTCTGCTTACTTCTTTCTGACTACTTTACTGGGTAATAGTGCATAATAAGGCTTCCTAAGATCCTAGTAGAGGTATTGCTGGATCAAAAGGTATACATAGTTTTATAGTTCATTGAGGATGGTTCCAAATTGCTCTCAAAATGGTTGGATCAGTTCACAACTCCACCAACAGTACTTAGTGTTCCAATTTTCCCACAGTTTTTCCAACATTTATCCTTTCCCTTTTTAAAATCACATTAGTTAATCCAATAGGTTGGAGGTGGTACCTCTGAATTATTTTAATTTGCATTTCTCTAATCAATAGCGATTTAGAGCATTTTTTATATGACTAATATATGACTATATTAGCTTTAATTTTTTCATCTGGAAACTGCCTGTTCATAGCCTTTGACCATCTGTCAATTGGGGAATGATGTATATTCTTGCAAATTTGACACATTTTCTACATATTTTATAAATGAGGCATTTATTAGAAACACTAGTTGTAAAAATTGTGTCCCAGCTTCTCTACTTCCCTTCTAATATTGGTTGCATTGGTTTTGTTTGTGCAAAAACTTTCTAATTTAATGTAAAGTTATCCATTTTGCATTTTCATAATATTCTCTGTCTCTTGTTTGGTAATAAATTCTTCCCTTCTCCACAGATCTTACAGGTAATTTATTCCCTGCTGTCCCAATTCATTTATGGTATCATCCTTTATGTCTAAATCATAAACCCATTTTGAATTTATCTTGGTTTAGGGTGTGAGATGTCTATGCCTAGTTTCTGCCATATTATTTTCCAGTTTTCCCAGAAGTTTTTGTCAAATAGCGAGTTCTTATCTCAGAAGCTGAAGTTTTGTTAAACAGTAGATTACTATACTCATTTATTACTATGTCTTGTGTACGTCATCTATTTCACTCATCCACCATTCTATTTCTTAGGCAGTACCAAATAGCTTTGATGATTGCTGCTTTATAATATAGTTTTAGGTCTGGTATAGCTAAGCCACCTTCCTTTGGCATTTTTTTTCATTAATTCCCTTAATATTCTTGATCTTTTGTTCTTCCAGATGAATTTTGTTATTTTTTCTAGCTCTATAAAATACTTTTTGGCAATTTGATTAGTATGGCAATGAATAAGTAAATTAATTTAGGTAGCATTATCATTTTTATTATATTAGCTCAGCCTACCCATGTACAATTGATTTTTTCCAATAGGTCTGATTTTTGTTAAAAGTGTTTTGTAATTCTGTTCATATAGTTCCTGGGTTTGACTTGGAAGGGAGACTGAAATATTTTATATTGTCTACAGTTGTTTTAAATGGAATTTCTCTTGAAATGCTGATGATTGATGTAGGTTTATTTTATATCCTGCAACTTTTCTAAAATTGTTGATCATTTCAAATAATTTTTTTAGTTGATTCTGTAAAATTCTCTGAGTATACCATCATATCATCTGCAAAGAGTGATAGTTTTGTTTCCTCATTCCCTGTTCTAATTCCTTCAACTTCTTTTTCTTCTCTTATTGTTAAAGCTAGCATTTCTAATACAATATTGAATGATAGTGATAATAATGGGTATCCTTGTTTCACCACTGATTTTATTGGGAAGACTTCTAGCTTTTTCCTATTATATATAATGCTTGCTGGTGGTTTTAGATAGATAACTGCTTATCATTTTAAGGAAAATACCATTTATTCCTATGCTCTCTAGAGTTTTAATTGGAATGGAAGCTGTATTTTGTTGAAAGTTATTTTTTAATTTATTGAGATATTCATGTGATTTTTCTTAGTTTTTTTTATTGATATAGTCAATTATTCTGATAATTTTCCTCATATTCAACCAGTCCTGCATTCCTGGTATAAATTCCACAGGGTTATGGTGTATTATTCCCATGATAAATTGCTGTAATCTCTTTGCTAATATTTTATTTAAAATTTTTGCATCAATATTCATTAGAGAACTTAGTCAATAATTTTCTTTTTCCATTTTGGTTCTTCCTGGATTTGGTATCAGTGTCATATTTGTGTCATAAAAGATTTTAGTAAGACTCCTTTGCCTATTTTATCAGAGAATTCATCACATTCTCATTCATAGTTTTGATTACTAACTGAATTTCCCTCCATCCTATTTTTTCCCCATTTATACTTTTCTCTCCCCTTTCACCCTGTCCCTCATTACCAGTATTTTGCTTCTGTCTACCACCTCCCTGAATCTGCCCTCACATTTATCAGCCCTCCCCCTTTCTTTCCCCTTTCCCCTCCCACTTCCCTATAGGGTAAGATAAATTTCTCTACCCAACTAAGTATGTATTTTATTCCCTCTTTGTCCAAAATCCAATGAGAGTTAAGGTTCAAACAATGCTCAGCCCTTCCCTTCTTTCCCTCTTCTGTAGTAGGTCTTTTGTAGCTCTACATGTGATGTAATTGATTCTATTCTGTTCCCTCCTTTCTTCTTCTCCTGGTACAATCTTTTTCTTCACCCCTTAATTTTCTTATATCACCACATTAAAGTCAACTTATACCCACACCCTCTGTCTATGTCTTCTAACTGCCCTGATAGAGATATACTTCTCAAGAGTTACTAGTATCATGTTCCCATGTAGGGATGTAAACAATTTACTCTTATTGAATAATATGGTTTTTTTCTGTTTATTTTTTTATGCTTCTCTTGAGTCTTGTATTTGAAGATCAAAATTTTCTGTTCAGTTCTGATCTTTTCATCAGAGTAGTTTGAAATTCCTCTATTTCACTGAATGTCCATCTTTTCCCCTGGAAGATTATGCTCAATTTTTCTGGGTAGTTGATTCTTGGTTGTAACCCAAGCTTCTTTGACTTCCAGCATATCACATCCCAAGCTCTCCAATCCTTTAATGTAGAAGTTGCTAAGTGCTGTATAGTCCTGACTGTAGCTCCTTGATATTTGAATTGTTTCTTTCTGGCTGCTTGAATTATTTTCTCCTTTAACTGACAGTTCTGGAATTTGGCTACATCATTCCTTGGATTTTTCATTTGGGAATCTTTTTCAGGAGATGATTGGTGAATTCTTTCAATAACTATTTTACCATCTGATTCTAAGATATCAGGGTAGTTTTCTTTGTTAACTTTTGGAAGGTGCTGTTCAGGCTCTTTTTTTTATCATGGCCTTCAGATAGTCCAATAATTCTTAAATTATCTCTCCTGGATCTATTTTCTAGGTCAGTTGTTTTTCCAATAAGGTATTTTACATTTTCTTCTATTTTTTTCATTCTTTTTATTTTGTTTGACTGATTCTTGCTGTCTAATACAGTTGTTAGCCCAATTCTACTTTTTAAGGAATTATTTTCTTCAGTTAGCTTTTGTACCTCCTTTTCTATTTGGCCAACTTTACTTTTAAAGAAATCGTTTCCTTCAGTGGATTTTTTCCCAATTTGACCAATTCTATTTTTTAATCAGATGTTTTCTTCAGTCAATTTTGGGCTTCCTGCTCCAAGCTGTTGATTCTCTTTTCATAATTCTCTTGCATAATTCTCATTTCTTTTCCCATTTTTTTCTACCTCTCTTATTTGATTCTGACAATCTTTTTTGAGCTCTTCAGAGAGGACCTGGGCTTGAGACAAATCCATATTCCCCTCTGATGCTTCACATTATAGGCATTTTGACATTGTTGTCCCTTCTGAATTTGGGTTTTGATCTCCCTTGTCTCCATAGTAGCTTTCTGTGGCCAGGGTTCTTTTCTGATTCTGGCTCATTTTTCAGCCTATTCCATGTCTTTAAAAGTTGAACTCTGCTCCAATGACACAGGGGACACTGTCCCAAGGTTCTTATGCAGGAGGCAAGGGGCCTAGTAACTGGCTTTCCACACTGGGGCCTCAGGTACTTGTGCCTTGTCCACTGTGCAGGGGTGGCCTGGCCTAGTTGTACCTGCTGTACTGGGGTTCTGGGGCTCATGATTTGCTTTTCAATGAGGCCTCACAGCTGGCCTACTGAGCCAGGACTGAGGGACCTGAGTTGCTGATCTGTGCTGTGGCTAAGAGGCTCTTGCTGGTTTGCCTGCATACCATCTGTCCTGGGCTCCATTCCCCTTTTACTCAAGTGAGACAGATCTTTCCTGAAGTCCTCATAAGTTATCTTAAACTGGAAAATTGTTTTACTCCACCTTTTTTGTGGGTCCTATCACTCCAGAATTTATTTAGAGGCTTTATTTAATATTGTTTCCAAGGGAAACAAGGGAGAGCTTACACAACTTCTTGGATTCTCTCCATTATCTTGACTTCACCCCCCATATTTATAATTTCTTAAGGCATAATAATATTTATTACATCCATTAACTGTAACTTGGTCATTCCCCAAATGAGGGTCACTCATTTGGGGATGTATTCTTAATAATAGGATCTCTGGGTCAAAGGATATGAACAATTATGTCTCTTTTCTTGCAAAATTATGGTGCCTTTTCTAGTGGTGTGTCAAACCCCTGAAATTTGTGGTTATGCTGTTTTGTTAGACTATAACATCTCCAGAAGATATCTGGATTACAAGAACCCTAAAACTGTGGTATAGTTACCTGCAAATTTAGTTTAGTACTATCTTTGTGTAAATTCTACGAGTGTTGAGTCCCCAAAACAACAGACCGTGGACAGACAATACCTGAAGGCATATAGAGCATCTCTTTCCCCTATGGACCCTGGTATGTTATTATTCCTGAAAATGGTTCCACAGAATGAGCATTCAATAAATATTTTTGATTGCCTGATGAGTACAGTGTGTACTTTTCCATATCTCAACTTCAGGATGTCCCTGTGTCATATAAGATAAATCATTGGTTTTTTTGTCCTTATGTCCTCCCCCCATTTCATATCTCATCTTTGGCAGCCCTGGAGCTGCACCCTGTGACATGATATTATAAGAAATTTATCCAGCCTAAATGAAGCAATTTGATGGTGATAAACTCATGCCCTCTGGGATGAGATGGAGATAGTCCAATTGGCAAAGTCCTCTTTTCCTGGATTTTTGACAAAGTGTTTCAGCCAGATTTATGTATCAAAAATAAAATTAATGAAAGAAACATCCAGTCCAAGGTCACCTGATAGTTACATTGAAAAAGGCATTGTTGAACATTCTTAGGTTGTATCTATACTACTAAGTGGCACAACGGATAGAGTACCTGGTCCAGAGTCAGGAAGATCTAAGTTTAAATCTGGCCTCAGACCCTGGACGAGTCATTTAACCCTATTTGTCTCAGTCCTTCATCTGAAAAATGAGCTAGAGAAGGAAATGGCAAACCACTCCAGCATCTTTGCAAGAAAACCCAAATAGGGTCACAAAGAGTTGGTCACAACTGAACAATAATGGCATACTACTACATGATGGGATAAGCTCTAGGATAAACTACAAAACCCTCCATTTGTCATTTGGAATCCTCTACAGTTGACATCTAGTCAGACTTTCTAGGCTTATTACACATTACTTTAACACACAGTCTGATTGATATAGTGGATAGAGCTCTGGATTTGGAGACAGGGAAAACAGGTTTCAAATCCTATCTCAGACAATGAACAACCCTGAGTAAATCTCTTACCCTGATGGAGGAGATTAGATTTAATGACCTCTAAGGTCCCTCCCAGTTTGAAATATATCTTCCTAAGATCTTACAACCTCTTCACATACTCTATATTCCAGCCAAACTAACTTACCTGACTTTTTACATATGCAACGTAGTAAGATAGACAAACACAGCACACTTCAGGGCTGCTAGCACAAGTTCACTCTTGATTTGGTCAGACAGGAAAGACACTAAGAAGGGATTAATAATCTTACTTTATTCTGGTCTAGTTTTCTCAGAAGAAGTTACTGATACTGAGAGCACAAACTCCAACAGCATTTCCTAATCACCATTCTCACAGGGGCTGGCGAGAAGGTGGGGGAGGCAACTACTCTTACTTCTCAATGGGATCAATTGAGATAGGTACAACTTGTGCATCCCCTAAGCCCCCTCAAGCCTCAGTGGAGGCTGGTTGAGGCCCACACAGCATTTGTGCATGCAACACTAAGATTCCCCATTCACTGACTAGTGACCACCTGCTTTATAGGGCATCAGACAAAGAAGACATATGCCAACGATGTCCTCACAAGTTTACATCACCTCATTCCTATATCTCACTGCATAGCCACAGTGGATCTCTATATTATTTATCGTTGTATAATGCTGTGCAAGTGTGGTGGAGATGTTTTGAACCATAACTGCGGGAACTCATAACTAGTACCTGGAAACAAAAGATTGCTATGGCTATAGATCCTGGGAAATTGAACTCTAAGAAATAATAACAAAAATTCACTTTACACACACTAAAATACACCTTACTTACACTAAAATTCACCTTACATACAAACGTTCTGGGTCTTGTTTCCATATCTTTACATAGGCTATCTCCCATACCTGGAATGTTTTCCTTCTCCAACTTCACTTTTTACAATCAAGCACCCAAGTACCATTTCCTACACAAAGTCTTTCCTGTTCCCTTTGACTATGGGTGTCTCCTGAAGTTATTCTACATTTACTGTATATAATCTTTGCATTTACTTATGTATGTGTATGCTGCTTCTACTGAGGAATCCCTGTTTCTTCAAAGCAGGAGTTTTTCCATTTTTGTCTTCACATCTCCACAGCCTACTACATCAGTGCTTATTGATTGACTGATTTGTCCCAGGTGTCTGTCTTCACTGCCAAGAACACAGGGTAGAATGGAAACAGGTCTCCATTTGGAGGCAGAACATCTTTGAGACAGTAGAGTGTAGTGGGGGAAACAACAGGTTGAGAGTCAGAGGACCAGGATTAAATCCCTGACTCTGCCCTGTGCAACTTTGAGCATCACCTAACTTCATCTTCATCTGTAAAATGAGATGGTTTAACTACATGATCTTATCTACTCTGGCAGCACACCTCCTTGATCATTCCCTCTCTTTCTATGACCTGTGATTTCTCTTCATCCTTCCCTGCCACCTACAGACATTCCATGGTCTTTCCCATGTTTAAAAACAACCTTCCCTTGATCTATCCTACCCTTCAGATTAATATTGTCTATCTTTTCTCTCTTTTACAACCTAACTCCTAGAAAGAGTCTTCTTTATTTGTCTCCATTTGTCCACGTCCCACTCACCCCTCAGTCCTTTGCAAACTACTCTCCAATCTGGACTGAAACTATTCCGTCCAAGGATGTAGAATAACTATTACATCCAGTGGCCTTTTCTCTGTGTTCATTCCTTTGCCCTTTCTGAAACTTTGACATTGTTGAACCCTGGCTTTCTCCTGGATATTCTCTGTTTCTGTGCTTCTGTAGTATCACTTTCTCTTTGTTCACCCTCTACTGGTATGATTAAACCTTTTCAGGCTCCTTTTTGAGACCCAAATTCCTTTTTTTTGTGAGAAAATTGGGGCTAAGTGCCTCACCCAGAATCACACAGCTAGTAAGTGTCAAGTATCTGGTCTGAGGCTGGTTTTGAATTCAGGTCCTCCTGACTCCAGGGCCAGTGCTGTATCCACTGTGCTGCCTAGTTGAACCCTTAAATATCTTTTTTTTTTAAGTTTGGGAATCTCAGAGGTGTTCTGGAATCAGGTCAAATGTCTCCAATTGTTATATTTTCAGGATGAGCATTTATACCTTGGAAATTGTTTTATTTTCTAGACTTAAGAAAGTGATGGAGAAAATTAATAATGCAGATTTATTAGTAATAATGAAGGTTAATGCAGGGGCATCTCCCCTCCCTTTCCTTGCCTCTCTCTTCCTCTTGAAATTACTTTGTATGTGCTCCACATTTACTTATGTGTATACCTGATTTATATCCCATCCTCTGCCCCTCCCACAGGAAAATAGGATCTTCTTGAGATCATTGATTGCTTAATTTTTTCCTTTGTATCCCCAGAAAGAATTTTAAAACTTTTTTGTGTGTTTTAAAATATTCAAAATAAAATACTTTTGATTAAGTACATAAGATTATAAAGGAAAACAATGGAAATACAGTTACCAAAATATATATTTTTAAAAAATTCATAGACCTTCAGGTTAAGAATCTCTGCCTGAAAGTTCTCTACAGGGCTTTACATATAGTAGGCACTTAGTGACTTGAATTAAACTCCAATCTAGGACTTCCTCTAGGTTCCTTTCACCTCTAAAATCTATTACATTGATATCAAATTCCCTTGCTTTATAGGAAAGGAAACTGAGTCCCATAAAGATTATATAACTTGTTCATCTGGGGTCATGTCTTATTTGTGCCATTTTTTTTCTGGTTAATGATGAGTGGGTATCTTTAACCTCCTCGCTTCAGTTTCTTCATTTGTAAAATGAAGGTGGATTTGAATTTAAAGGATTTGCAATACTTGCATGACTTTCCTCACAAGGTTACTGAGAAACTCAAAAGAAGAGGCATTTAGAAAGTGTGTTATCACCTCAAACCCTGGCTAAACAAGCATCAGCTCTTCTTATTCAGCCAAATGTAAAATCTACAATTGCCATATGCTAATAATACACTTAACCTGTCTGCAGCAGAGGAACGTTGCTTTGGAGTTGCCTTGGAAGCCTCACCCAGACCTGTTCCCCAGGGGAGCTTCTGGTTGCTAATTGCAGGGTGTCTTAGCAGTTCCCATGCACTGTCATTACAGTAGAAGCCAGGGTGGCCACAGGCACCAGAGTCTCAGACAGGTGCCACCCACTCTTTCCAGCCATCTCTCAAACTGGTCATTCAGCTGTTTCCAAACTCAGCCATCATGAGGCAGCTTTGCTGGATGGTGGTTGGATGATACTCTGAGATTTGTCCAATTGATCTTTGTCTAAGTTCCTTCTTGTCCTGACCGCCCCCCCCCCCCCCCCATGCATCAACCCTAGAAAACTACCCCTTCCTAAACCCACTAAAGATAGCCATGATAGCCTTATGCATTATTTGAGAGGCAGCATGGTTTTAGTGGAAAGTATGATGGGCTTTGGGGAAGCAAAGAACTGGGTTCAAATCCCCTCCAAAGACACTCCCAGTGTGATCATGGTCATGTAACTCAACCTCTCTGGGCCTCAGTTTCCTGCCAAGGATATGATGAAGAAATCTCAGCATCCTCAGCTCCTCATTCTTGTTCACCCCAGTTGGCTGCCAAATCTTGTTTCTACATTCACAGCATGTATATCATAGATATCTTTTCTCTACTCATCAGCACCCTAATTCAGGACCTCTTTGCCCCTCTCCAACTATTGCAAAAGCCTTCTAACATGCCTCTGCCTCAGGCTTCTCCTTACTACAATACATACAATACACACCTAGATGAGTTTCTAAAGTGTGATTGTAATCAGGTCATAACCCCCACCTCCACTCAGTAAACTCTAGTAGTTCTCTATTAGTTCCAGGATTAAATATAGAGTTGTCTGTTGGACATATAAGGTTCTTTACAATCTCTCCATGCTTTCTACTGATTCATTCTCTTCATATTTTACTCCACCCACTCTGCACTTCAGTTTTAGTGGCCTCTTGCTTTCTCACATATGCCATTCCATCTCCCTTCTCCTTGTCTTTGAAAAGGCTGTCTTTCGAGCTTGGAATGCTTTTTCTCCTCACTTCTGTCTCCTGACCTCTCTCCTTCTCCTTCTGCTCTTCCTCCTCCTTTTCTTTTCTTTCTTTTTTCCTTCCTTCTTTCTTTCTTTCTTTCCTTTTTCCTTCCTTCTTTTCTTCCTTCCTTCTTTCTTTCCTTCCTTCCTTCTTTCTCTTTCTTTCTTTCTTTTTCTTCTTCTTCCTCTCTCCTCTCTCCTCCTTCTCCTTCTTTGTTTGGTTTATTTACCAATAAACTTGACAAACTTTCTTGAATGAGAGTTTTAAATGGCTACTATATACAGAGGAGATGGGAAAGAATTCAGTCTTAATTTTCTCTTTCTTGGACAGAATCTGTATGACTTTTTTCTTTTCTTCATATAGATACTTTCATGCTTCTTAGTCTTGTACCTGCAAGCCTCAGCTTGCTCAGTCAGAAGCTCCTTGAAGGCTTCTGACTTCAGCTTACAAATATGCTCTATGAGGATTGAACACATCTTCCTTCACCTTTAAGTAAAGGCTGTGGTACAACATGGCAATCCTGGTATCTGTGGAGTAGATAGCTCAGAGTCCTCATTCTCCTCCTTTAAGTCACTTTCTCAAATATATGAATGCTAGTTGTACCATGTCCATATGTCTGCAAGTCAGAGTTTTCTCTAGCACTAGGCACAGGAGTGGACAGCCATAGGCTTGGATATGAGCAGCTCTTCTATAATCAACTTCCAGTTCTGCTGCTGGGAGTTTGTACTGATGGTTCCACGGGTCTCACTGAGTTCAGGCCATGCTATCTTTTTTTTTTTTTTTTTTAACATGAAAGGACACTGGAGGCAAGCCTCTTCTGAAGCCTTAGCCTACTAATGATTGTGACTAAAGCACAGAAAAAGAACAGAGAGAACCCCTGGCTTCTTTTAAGACAGTTCCAAGGTTGCCTTTTATAGGGAGGCCTTCTTGGCCTCCCCAGCCACTCGAATATTCCTGTTTGAGTGTATCTTCTTTCTATGTATCTGTTTATTTTCATGTTATTTCTCTCTTCTGCTTCCCCTACTTCCAAGGATGTAAACTCCTCAAGGGCAGGCACTGTTTGTTTTTGTTTTTGGCTTTTCTTCATATTCCTATCACTTAGTGTTTAACTAATACTTGAGTGAATGACCTCAAAAATTAGATCAGATTTGATAAGATGGAATTTAATAAGCATAAATAAAAAGTCTTATAGTGGGGAACAAAAAGTCAACTTCATAAATAAAATGTGAAGGAAGTGTGGCTAAACAGGTTTGTCTGAAAAAGGTCTGAATGTTTGAGAGGATTCTTCAGTGTGATGTGTCAGCCAAGGAAGCTCATTGTATATCCAGAGAGGCATGGTGTCCAGTGTTGAAGAGGTAATGGTCTCCAATGTACTCTGTTCTAATCAAACCACATCTGTAGTATTGCATTTAATTCCATACTAAACATGTTAAGAAGAACCTAGATAACTTAAAAAATGTCCAGTGGAGATAGATTAAACCCAACCAGAAAAATGAAGGGCCTTTAGTTTGTGTCACATGAGGATGCCTTAAGGAACTTCTTTAGTCAGAAGAAACATTTTGGGTGTGAGGTCATGGTAGACATCTTTGAATATTTGAAAGACCATCTTGTGGAACAAGGATTAGATATATTCCGTTAGGCCTGAGAAGGAACCAGGAGCAATGGGGAGAAGTTGCAAAGACAGAAACAAAGTCTTGATGTCAAGGCTCAGTAATGGAACTATCCAACAGTGAAATGGGCTGACTCTGGAGGTGATGAATTTGGTCTCCAAGAAGAGGCTTGATAACTACTTCTCAGGTTTATTGCATGAGGGATTTTCTTCAGGTACAGGTTGGATTAGATGATCTCTAGGGCCCCTTCTAACTTTGACAGACCATGATTCCTTATCTATAAATAGAAATAATAATACTCTAGTGCCTGCTTCTTGTCATTGTCCTAAGAATAAAATGGGATAATCTATATGAAATGATTTCTAAATTTTCAAGTGCTGTGCAAATGTCAGCCATTTAGAGTTGGTAAGGGTGGAGATTCCATTCAACTTTATGCATTTAATAAGTATTCACAGAACAATGGCAATCACTGATATCTTGAGAGCAATCAGTTACTACTGAGAGGCAGTGTGATGTGTAAGAATCAGTCCTGTTCTTGGTCTGGTCTTGGACCAGAGATCAAAGACAGGAAGAAGACTTTTACATACAAGATAGTTGTGGTAGTTGTACTAGTACCTAGTTCTCCAACCCTTTCCATCTTCTACCTCCCCCCCACCCCAGTAACAAAGTTGTTGTTCATCGTTGAGTTGTTTTTCAGCCATGTTCAGCCCTTTGTTGATCCCATTTTGGGTTTTCTTGGCAGAATACTGGAGTGGTTTACCAATTCTTTCTCTAGTTTGTTTTACAGATCAGGAAACTGAGGCAAACAGGGTGAATTGACTTGCTCAGGATTACATAATTAGTACATGTTTGAGGCCAGATTTAAACTGAGGAAGATGAGTCTTCCTGACTGAAAGTCGAACACTTTATTCACTGTGCTGCCTACCAGCTCACTAATGGGCTACAGTGTAGGTGCCCATTAGTTAAAGAATGGTTAAATAAGTCGAAGTATATAAGTGTATTAGAATATTATTGTTTAGTGAAAAATGACAAGAATTCATAGAACTCTTCTTAAGATCAAATATTAAAATATTTTTGTTTATATATTTGCACATACTGTTCTTTTCTGAACACATCCCTCTTCAATGTGGCACCTTCTTTCTAAAGGAGCATTGAAAAGTTCTTTCCCCAAGAGCTGTCATGGCAGTACAGTGCATTGGAAAGAGTCCTGGCTTTGACATAAAAGGGTATTGGATTAAAGTCATTCACCTGTCACTTTCTACCCATGTGCTCTTGGATGAGTCACCTAAACTCCCTGAGTTTCCATTTCCCCATCTGTGAAATGATATTTGGCCACCAGTCCAACTCTACATTTAAACTTTACCATTCTAAAGAAATGGAGAATGAATGAATTAATAATGCATTTACTAAATGCTTACTAGTCACTAAGGTCTCTCTTAAGGGCTATGGTTACCAACAAAAAAATAAGATATTTCCTATTCTCAAGGTGCTCACATTCAAATGGGGAAGACAACACAAATGCTTTCTGTCAAATGGAAAGGTCCCAAGATTCATTAGGGAAGTGGTCAAGTAAATGCTAATGCCTATTCTTTAAAGCTATTTCACTTGATAAAATCATATCCTTCACTGATATTGAACCATTTGACAGGGTCAAAGACTGGTAGCAAGAACTATTTTTTTTTGGTAGCTGTGACAGGTGCGTCTGTAGGAGCAAGACTGACATGGTCTTATGATTTTTCTCCTAAGAGGAAATGAGGGAGGGAATGGAGAAGAGACTATTTTTCCTGCCACATCTGGGAGTGTCTAGTAGGGAGGGGCAAAACTACTTAGGGAGAAGACAGACACTCTATTTAAAGGACCTAAGATTCAGCATAAAGATGATGGATCCTTTGTGTTGTGATTATTAACACCTATCAACAAAATAACATTATAATGACATAAAAGAATGGAAAAAATTGTATGTGAAATCATGAATTTCTGTTTGTGATCCTTTTTGAATTGCATTTTCTTTTCTTCTATGTATTTTAAAATATATATAGTCAAGCAAAACAAATAAAAAATACTGACCACGATTGAAAATGTATGTCTCATTGTCCAAGTCTGATCCATCAGCTTTCTGGGAAAAGGTAGGAAGCATACTTTTCCATCAGTTTTCTGATGTCATGATTAGTCACTGCATTAATCAGAGTTCTGAAGTCAATTCAATTTTTCTTAATATTATTGTGATTATAATGAAAATTGAACTTCTGCTTATAGTTAGTTGCCTCTTTGTCAATTCACTGAAACCTTGCCAAGATCCTTTGAATTCCATGTATTCATTATTTACTACTGAATAATCACATTTCCTAACATTCATAGGCCACGATTTGTTAGTTCTTCTCCAACTAATGAACATCTACTTTGTATCCACTTCTTTCTTACCACAAAAACTTCTGCCATAAACAATTTCATATATTTTTCCATTGGCTTTAGTCACTCTGGTGTATATTCTTACTAGTGATATCACTGGGTCAAAAAAATGTGATTGGATGAAGAAGCAGTTTAATGGTTAAAATTCAAATCAGAAAGACCTGAGTTTGAATCTTGCCCTAGACACTTAAGATCTTTATGACATTGAGTAAATAGAGATTAAAGAAAATGGAGATTAAAATAGCATTTGATTACTAGCAAATTGTAAGATACTATTAAATAAATATTAGGTATTCTTGTTTTACATATATCTTTTAAATTTTATTTATTTTTTAACTATTATTTTCTATAAATCTTATCCAATTGGGTTAATTTGCCACTGAATCTGCTTTGGACTGATAACTCTGTGCTACAGTACATTCAGTAATTGCAGGGCATCTTGCCTTCCATATCTACCAGATTGCATGGGAAAGTGTGTTAGGTTCCTTCCTTTATTTCTTTCCTGCTTAGATTTCTGTTCTCCACAGACCTGTTTTCTGACTTATCCTTTGTTTTCCTTCTTCCTCTTCCTTCCAGCTTTCTACCTATCTCCTCCATCTCGTTTCAGGAAGACCTTCCAAATTTTCACCTACTAAGCCAAGACCTTTTCAAAATTCTCCAAAAATATCATAAAATACCATGTCTTATGAGTTTTCTAGCAATAGTATAGTGCTTTGAGGATTGTCTGTAAGAAATCTTTATCTTTGATAGAGAGTTTCACAAAATTAATTTCTTCTGGGAGAAAGTACTCTGTGCATCTTAAAATAGCTTGCTAACTTTTCCTCTCTTTTAGGATTTATGGTCATTAGAATCCATTCTCTTTTCAGAAAAGGGCAGCTAGGTGGAGCAGTGGATAGAACACTGGGCTTGGAATCAGGAAGATTTATCTTCATCAGTTCAAATCTGGCCTCAGACACTTACTAGCTGTGAGAAACTGGGCAAGTCACTTAACCCTGGTTTCCTCATTTATAAAATGAGCTAGAAAAGGAAATGGCAAATGGTATCTTTGCCAAGAAAACTGCAAATGAGGTTATGAAGAGTCAGATATGACTGAAATGATTGAACTACAACAACAGATTATTTCAGAGGATATTCATAGATTTAGAACAAGAAGATAGCTTAGAGGCTGTCTAGTCCAACTACCTAATTTTACAACTGAGGAAACTGAAGTCCTGAGATGTTAAATTGCTCATACAAAGCCTTATTGAGAGAAAGACACAGTCTGCATTCAACCCACATATTTTTTTATTCCAAATGTAGCACTTTCCCAGATACACCACTTTGCATCATTGGTGACATCAATACTTTTTTCCAGGGGAATAAATTTCAATGTCTTTTCCTCATTCCTTATTGGTAAATTTGCATATATATTATATATGTATAAATATATATGTATATGTGTGTGTATGTGTGTCTCTCTATCTCTCTTTCTCTCTATCTCTACCTATCTATCTATCTATCTATCTATCTATCTATCTATCTATCTATCTATCTGTCTGTCTGTCTGTCTATCTATCTCCTAGGATTGCTATGAAGATCAAATGAGATAGTATTTAGAAAGCACTTAGCACAGCGTGTGGCACATATTAGGTTCTTAAGAAATGTATATTCCTGCAAGATGGCAAGGTAGAAAGATGCACATACTCTAGCTCTTCCCCCACAGCCCATAAAATATCTGTAAAAATGACTCTAAACAAATTCTAGAGTAGCAGAAGCCACAAAATGACAGCGTGAAAAAGAATTCCAGCCCAAGGTAGCCTGGAAGGCCGACAGGAAAGGTCTATTGTAGGGGGTGCAGAGCAGAGCACAACCCAGCCTTGGCCTCGCAGTACCAACATGACTGGAACTGGCCTTGGGGTGGAATCCCCAGCAGCAGCAGAAGTTCTCAGATTCTTCAACCCATAAACATCAAAGACAGCTTTGAAGTTCAGTGAGAAAGCTTTTTCATCTGGGTAAGAAGGGAGCAGGGTCCTCCTCTAGCCCTGGCCCCAGGCAGTGGCAGCAGCAGCATCCTTTTTTTGGAGCCTTTAGTCTAAAGCCCCTGAGGGAATTTAGGCACTGATCTGGGTCTCAGCCCTGAGTGGTGGCCGGGGGATGAGGAAGAGTGCTGGCTGGTGTGGTGGAGCTCGTGGAGTCTCTGGAAAGGGAATTTTACTTGCAGATCCTGGGCAGAAAAGCTTTGGTAGTTCCCAAACCAGAGTGCAGGCCTTGATAGTGTTACCTTGGAGAACCTAAGAACTTACAGGTCCCCAGAGTATACTCCACTCTTGACAAAGGACTCAAAAGTCAAGTAACTGACTGGGAAAATGATGGAAAAAGGGAAAAAAAATAAGACTATAGAAGGTTACTTTCTTGGTGAACAGATATTTTCTTTCATCCTTTCAGATGAGGAAGAACAATACTTACCATGAGAGGACTCCAAAATAGATATGCAATAGTCTCAGGCCAAGGAAGGGCTCAAAAAGGATTTTGAAAATCAAGCAAGAAAGATGGAGGAAAAATTGGGAAGAAAAATGAGAGTGATGGAAGAAAATCACGAAAAACAAGTCAACAGCTTGCTAAAGGAGAACCAAAAAAAAATGCTGAAAAAAATAACACCTTTAAAAATAGGCAAACTCAATTGGCAAAAGAGGTCCAAAAAGCCAATGAGAAGAAGAATGCTTTAAAAAGCAGAATTAGCCAAATGGAAAAGGAGGTTCAAAAGCTCACCGAAGAAAATAGTTCTTTCAAAATTAGAATGAAGCAGATGGAAGCTAATGATGTTATGAGAAACCAAGAAATTACAAAACAAAACAAAAAAAATGAAAAAATAGAAGATAATGTGAAGTATCTCATTGGAAAAACAGCTGACCTGGAAAATAGATTTAAAATTAGGGGACTACCATGATCAAAAAAAGAGCCTAGACACCATCTTTCATGAAATTATCAAGAAAAACTTCCTTGATATTCTAGAACCAGAGGGCAAAATCAATATTGAAAGAATCCACTGATCACCTCCTGAAAGAGATCCAAAAAGAGAAACTCCTAGGAATATTGTAGCCAAAATCCAGAGTTCCAAGGTCAAGGAGAAAATATTACAAGCAGCCAGAAAGAAACAATTCAAGTATTGTGGAAACACAATCAGGATAACACAAGATCTAGCAACTTCAACATTAAGGGATTGAAGGACTTGGAATATGATATTCCAGAAGTCAAAGGAAATAGGATTAAAACCAAGAATCACCTAACCAGCAAAACTGAGTATAATATTTCAGGGAGAAAAATGGTCATTCAATGAAATAGAGGACTTTCAAACATTCTTGATGAAAAGACAGGAGCTGAATAGAAAATGTGACTTTCAAACACAAGAGTTAAGAGAAGCTTGAAAAGGCAAACAGGAAAGAGAAATCATGAGAGACTTACTAAAGTTGAACTGTTTACATTCCTACATGGAAAGATAATATTTGTAACTCTTGAAACTTTTCTCAGTATTTGGGTAGTTGGAGGGATTACACACATACACACACACACAGCACAGGGTAAGTTGAATAGGAAGGGATGATATCTAAAAAAATAAAATTAAGAGAGGAATACATTGGGAGGAGAAAGGGAGAAATGGAATGGGGCAAATTATCTCTCATAAAAGAGGCAAGAAAAAGTTTTTTCAATGGAGGGGAAAAGGAGGGAGGTAAGAGGGAAAAAGTGAAGCTTACTCTCATTACATTTGGCTTAAGGAAGGAATAATATGCACACTCAATTTGGTATGAAAATCTATCTTACACTACAGGAACATGGGGGAGAAGGGGATAAGCAGAGTAGGAGGGATGATGGAAGGGAGGGCAAATGGGAGGAGGGAGCAATTAGAAGTAAATATTTTTGGGGAGGAACAAGGCCAAAAAGAGAGAACAGAATAAATAGGGGGCAGGATAGGATGGAGGAAAATGTTGTTAGTCTTACACAGAATGACTATTATGGAAGTTGTTTGCAAAACTACACATATATATCCTATGTTGAATTGCTTGCCTTCTCAATCGGGATGGGTGGGGAAGGAGGAAGGAAGAAAAGTTGGAACTCAAAATTTTAGGAACAAATGTTGAGAATTGTTTTTGCATAGAACTGGGAAATAAGAAATATATGTAATGGGGTATAGAAATTTATCTTGCCCTACAAGACAAAAGAGAAGATGGGGATAAGGGAAGGGAGCAATGTCAGAAGAGAGGGCAGATTGGGAGAGAAGGCAATCAGAATGCATGGCATTTTGGGTTGGGGGAGGGGAGAGATGGGGAGAAAATTTGGAACTCAAAATTTTGTGGAAATGAAGGTTGAAAATTAAAAATAAATAAATAATTTGTGAAAACAATACATATTTCTTCCCTCTGATTAGGGTTTATTGCCAGAATATATGTTCTGTTTAGCACTTAGCATGTTTTTGGTGCTCCATATTATTAATAATGAAATAACATTAGACTTAGAGCTAGAAGACCTGAATTCAAGTCCTGATTGCACCACTTTATTCTCTCTTGGAAGCTGAGCAAATAACTTCCATGTCCTCTACAGATTTCTTCATGAGGGAGATCAATTCTTTATTTGTTGCAGAAGGGTAAGATGATCCTACACATGGCATTCTGACCATGTTACATTAGTGCATGTGAAGCCATAGGAGAGAAAAAAGATGGGGGCAGATCACACACTCTCTGCAGTTATTCTCTTGTAATTCCCTACTTCTTACATTCTAAAATATTAAGACCATTGGAAAATCTACAAGCAATGTTATTTTTTTTTTCCTCACCTATAGGGGTAGGAGTAAAGTGGAGGACAGAAAAATAAGAAGTATGAACTGACTTTGATCAATAGCTTTTTTGTAAACCAGTTTGATAAGGTGAAAAAAAAAGACTAAATTTGGAATCAGACAATCTTGATTACTTGTTGTTGTTCAACTCTTCACTGGTGTCCAACTCTTTGTGACCCCATTTAGGCTTTTCTTTGCAAGGATATTGGAGTGGTTTGCTATTTCTTTCTCCAGCTCATTTCACACATGAGAAAACTGAGGCAAACAGGGTCAAGTGACTTGCCCAGTGTCACTCAGCTAGTAAGTGTCTGATGCTAGATTTGAACTTGGAAAGATGAGTCTTCTTGACTCCATGTCTGTAGTCTTATCTACTGCACTAGTCAGTTACCCCTTGGTTGTTATTACTGGTTAGAATTAGAGAAAATTCAAAACCTCTGGAAGGCTAAGTTTCTTCGTCTATAAAATAAGGAAGTTGCACTAGATGACCTTTGAGGTCCCTCTCAGTGCTGACGTGATGATTCAATGACCCTATGATTTCCTCTTTGGTGAGGCAAATGTTCCAGTAATCAGAGAGGTTATGTTACATTTGTATTTTTCCCAGGGCCAAATGATAATTGCATGGGTATTAAATGAAAGCTGGCTTTTATGCTAGAGGGAAAAGTAAGAGGCATGAAGACATACTTCTCAATATGTGTTTTGTAGTGGAGAAAATAAAGGGAAGAAATTATTTAAAAGGGAAAAAAAGAATCCTAGGATTCAGAGAGGAAGTCTGTGTCAGAAGGTTAGTAGGTAGAAAACTGCAGCAAAGAGAAGAAAAAGAAGGCCTACCAAATCACTGGGATATGGGTTGGGACTGAGGCCCTTTGCATCAGGGGTAAAGTTTGATACTTAAAGAGGAAATGGCTTACTCTGTGTTATAGACTGATGATCATGGCACTAGCTCACACAAAGATAGAATATAAGAAGAAAGTTGGAGCAGTTGGTAACTCACTGCTGATGGGGTGGTGAGTTGGCCATTTGTTGACCCAATGTGGATAGTTGAGAAGTGTGCTCTCTTGTCTTGGTTGTCCACTTTTGTACTGTCAGAGAAGCTTCTAAGACTAGTCTTACTTTATGATGAAGACCTAGCTCTGGTGAGTCATGTTCTTATCTGGAAGGGAATAATTCTTGTCTGGAAAGATTATGAAACTAGAATTAGAATCCAGGAATTACTGTGTGCTGCACAGAAAACTAGGTGGCACAGTGGATAGTGTTCTAGGCTCAAAGTCAGGAAGACCTGAGTTCAAATGCAGCCTTAGATACTATTAGCTGTGTGACTCTGGGCAAGTTATTTAAACCCTGTTTGCCCCAGTTTCTTCATCTGTAAAATGAGCTGGAGAAGGAAATGGCAAACCATTCCAGTATCTTTGCCAAGAAAACCCCAAATAGGGTCATAAAGAGTCAGACGTGACTGAAAATGACTAAACATTAACAATATCTAGAAAGAAAGATTGTAATACTCTAATGGACTAGAAATGGTAGATAATGAAAGGGAACAAATGATAATGAAACATCTAGGTCCTAGATTCTAGGACAACTGATGCCACAAATCTCAGTAACTAGAAAAGTGGAGGTATTGTTTATGATTCATGGGGTTACCAGGCATAGCATAATATAGAGCATAGACATTGGGAGAATATATTCCTAAGACTTCAGAGAAAAGATGGATGGATGGGTATGATATAGTAGTCTAAGACATTATAGGAAAAGTTGGTTGAAGAAAGATAGTATGTCATTGGGAATGAAATTCTGACAATACAAATAATATATGTCAATATACAAATGTGTCAAGTTTGGGCAACATCCAAGACAAACTGGAGATACTAACGCAAAGAGACAAATTTGACCTTATAGGTATTTCTGAGTCATGGTGGAATAAGGTAAGGAGTCTAGGGCAGGAATAATATTGTATATTTGGACAACTAGGTAATAAAATAGAGTGCTAGATCTGGAGTCAGAAAGACCTGAGTCCAAAATCTGGCTCCAGACACTTACTAGCTGTGTGATCCAAAGTAAGTCATTCTGTCTGAGTTTCCTCGTCTGTAAGATAGGGATAATGATAGCTCTTACCTCCCAGGGTTGTTGTGAGGATCAAATCAGATAATTTTTGTAAAGAACTTAGCACAGTGCTTGGTACATAGTAGGTAGGTACTATATAAATGTAAAATTATTATTAGCATATCCATTTAAAGAAATCTAGGCACCAGCAAAAGGAAGCATGGTGGAGAGAAGTTGAATGAAAGTCAATTGTGGGAGAAATAGAAGTAATATTGTCACCAGAATATACAACAGACCACTTGTACAGAAAAGAAATGGATGGATTCAGGGAATAGATTGAAAGCCTTACACATGATTTGCTAGTGTAAACTGTATTTTAGGTAGGCTACAGGAGTAACAGAGAACTTTAATTATTTAGATGCCTGCTAGACTTCTGTCTTTGCCAGAAGTGATCCAGCTTGACTTGCCTTAATGATGATTTCATCCTTCGATCCATAAAGAAGCGAGGGGAAATTTTACTCTGCATCTTATTCTCACTGATTCAGGGAGAAACTAGTTACTGGGGTAGAAATAATGGCAACCTTGGATGGAAATGACCATTACCTTTCAGAGTTTGTGATAGAGTATGGGAAGTTGGTCTTAGTTTGAAATGTACCCTAGATTTTTGGAAGAATGGATTTCAAAGAATTCACAAAAAGGAAAGGTAATATTCCATGGACTGAATTCTACAAATTCCATCCAGGAAGGATGGAAAACTCTAAGGAGTGAAAAATCTGAAAACTCAGAGGGAAATGATCCCTGTAAGATGAAAAAACACAGAGAGCCCATCAATGAACTTAGATGCTTCAAAGCTTTGAACAGAAGATGGAAACAAGGAAGAGAACAAGATAAATACAAAATCATGACTTAGTCCTGCAGGAATTAGGACTGCTAAAACTCAGAATGAGCTTAGTCTGGTGAGAAAATCTGAGTTGTACCAAGATTTTTTAAAGCTTTATTGGGGAAAAGAAGATGATGGAAAAAAGAAATAGAAAAAAGAAGAGGGAGTTGTGTAAAAAGGACAGCATGCCTTCCAGTGTACTCATTAGATTCTTCAAATTTTAAAGACAGGTACATAAGATAGGAGAAAGGGAAAGTAACTGAGGAGGATTATAAAAGAATAGCAGAGTCTTATAAAAATGTCAGTACCACTGAAGCCCAGAAAGAGCCAAGGCTTAGATTGAATATTAGTATTCCAAAGGAAAAAGAGAAGGGATAAGATCACTTCATTGGTTCCATTAAGCAATGATAATAGATGAGAGAAGGCAGAATGACTCAATATTCATTTAACATGTTTTCTCTCCCAAGCAGAATCATACTCATATCATAAAGTATAGAACAAAAATGGTTAACAAGAACTGACATTCAAGATAAGTGAGGAGACAGTAAGAGAACACTTAACTGTTCTCAATGAGTTTAAGTCACCGGGCCTGACTAAAAAACATTTCAGGGTGCCAATGAATTCGCTAAATGTTTGTAGCTGTTGCAAATCTTTGGAAAGTCATGGAAAATGGGAAGGGTGTCATCCAGCTGCAAATGGGCATGTTCAGTTCCAACTTCCAAAAACAGGAAGACAGCGGATTCTTTCATACCCATCCTGGAAAGCTTGAATTTTGTTCCTGGCGAAATTCTAAAACCCCGTTCTCAAAATGATGATTTGTGAACAATTAGAAACAGACACAAGTGATTACTGTGAGCATCATGGAGTCATCCAGGGTAGTTACATCAAGTAAAATGAATTCCCTTTTTTTGGACAGGATTACTAGTCTGGTAGAACAAGGGAATGCTATAGATGCAATTTACTTGGATTTCAACCAAGCATTTTACAGGACCTTCCATAGCATCCTTATGGATGATATAGAGAAATGTAGACTGTATGATAACAAGATTAAGCATGGATTGAACTAACCGGCTCAGAGCATTGATTATTACTTAATCAATATTAGCCTGGATAGATCTGCAAGAGGAGAACCATAGAGGGCTCTCTTTGCTCATCATCATAATAATAGCTTTCTATAGATCCTGTCCTTGTTTTAGAGATGAAGAAACCAAAACAAATAGAGTTTAATGACTTGCCCAGTGTCACACATCCAGTAAGTGAAGTCTGAGTCTGGATTAAGAACTCAGGACTTCCTTACTCTATGTCTAGTGATCTGCATTGCACCATTTGTTCAAAATAGGCTCTAGAGAGGGATGGGATCTTTGAAATCAGGTAGTTCTGCCACATTTGCAGACAAGTAAAATGAGGCTGTGACAGCTAGGTGGTGCAATGAATGGAGTGTTAGGCTTGGAGTCAAGAAGACCAGCCTCAGACACTGGGCAAGTTACTTATCCCTGTTTGTGCAGTTTCCTCATCTGTAAAATAAGCTGGAGAAGGACATAGCAAACCACTTTAGTATTTTTGCCAAGGACACTACAAATGGGGCCACAAAAAATTGGACATGACTGAAAACAACTGAACAGCGACATCAAAAGTGAAGCTGAGGATGAGAAATCACTTCTGTCCACACAACTATTTGTGGCAGAAGCAGAATTAAAACCTAGATCATTCTAAATTGAGTGATCATTTCATTACAACACACTGCCTTAGAAATATCTTTATTAGTGATTTAGATGAAGGTACAAATGTCATGTTGATCCAATTCTGAGGAAGACACACCTTAGAACTTTAGTTAAGTGTGTAAGATGTTAGAAGTGAGAACCAAAGAGATCTTGACAGACTGGAACAGTGGGATGAATTTAAGAAGATGAAATTTGGCAGTGATAAATGCAAACATTTGGATTAAAAAATAATTATTGTCTGACAAGTCAAAATAGGTGGTATGTGGCTAGACAATAGCTCATGCGAAAATTGTACCTCACAGTGTTAGAGGACTCTAGACTCATTGGGTCCATGGTGAGGCAGCTGTATGGGGTAGCAGATAGAAAGCTGGACAGGGAGCCAGGAAAAAAAATCTGAGTTCAAATATTGCCAAAAGTACTTAGGATCATAGATTTAAAGCTAGAGGGAACATAACAAGTTATATAATTTAGTTTCTCATTTTACAAAAGAGGACTTGAGACTGAGAGGTTTAAGTGACTTATCCAAGGTCACATGTGTTCATCCTTTGTTTTTGAAGAGGACTATGACATCAGAGAAATGGTGACATAACTTGCTGTTGGGATTGGAAGCTCAATTCTGTGTGGACAGTCTCGGGTGGGTAAAGGTGGGAGCTTCTAAATCTTAGAGCTCTCACGAGACCCCCCCAGGAAACGGCAGGGAATCGAGGTGAACCGAGCTATCTCGAGTAATTCCGCCTCTTCCCGTGAGAAACGTGATGGGAGAGAGATCTCCCCGCCCTCGAGATTGTCCCGGATCTGGGCACACCTAGTTACCTAACAGCACGGTATTCAGATGCAAACTATGCGGCTGAAGGTTAAGTAGGATTGAGGAAGCCTGAAAGCTCTCTTAGCACGTGAGGAGCCAAGAGGACAGTAGGCTCCGCTTTCTTCTTTCCTCTCTCCCCTCCCCCTCTCTCCCCGCTTGTACTTCTACTTCCAATCCCTTAAGATCTTAGCCTCCTTAGGAAATCTCCCCCTCTTCCTCCTAAGGAAGACCCCCCTGAACTTGTAACCTAGACCCTGAAATAAAGCTCAACCCCTGTTTGACTCTGGAACGTCCTTTCTCTCATATGAGCATCCGGTTTTGGCCAACCGAAGACCTCGGAGGTGAGGTAAGAAGACTCGGGTAGCCCACACAGGCCTCTAGGCCTGGCAACTTGCACTTGAGTTTGTTTTGAGAGAGGGCTGTGCAAGGTCATCAGCCTCACTTTCTCCTCCTGAGCCATCTGTATCCAGTGATCAGATATTCATCAGGATGACTGGAGGCAGCCTTTCCTTTTCTTTCCTTTCCTTTCCTTTCCTCTTTCCTTTCCTCTGCTCCTTCCTCTCCTCTCCTCCCTCCTCTCCTCTCTCCTCCTTTCACCAAACTTTAAACGTACTGCACTCTGAAGCCCATACATTGGACAACACTACACCCCTGCCCGAGCTCCACTTAAGGGCTGTTTTCTGGACCCACCTGGCTTAACAGTGATTATCAATAGTAACTGTTGCTGTTCCCCTCCCAGCCTGATGTAGTTATTTCTCTTTGCCTCATTAAAAGGGTCATACCCCGACTACTTCTTAAACATGTCTATTCACTGAATGGAAGTTACCTCACCTTAAGTGAGTACCTGAATAGACCTGGACCTAAAGGGGTCAAGGTCTCCCATTGCATCCTGGGTCATCTCCAGTCATCCTGATGAATATCTGGTCACTGGATTCAGATGGCTTTGGAGGAGAAGTGAGGCTGGTGACCTGCACAGCCCTCCCTTATTCAAAACAAAGTCAAGTGCAAGTCACGTCATCATTTCTCTGATGGCAGCGAAGGATGAACACAACAACAATACCCATTCAGTGAATAGGCCTGTTTATGAAGGAGTCAAGGGATAACCCCTTTAAATAGAAAAGAATAAATAAATAAAGCTGGGAGGGGTCTCAGGACCCTCAGGGTTGTTGTTTCAACACATCTCATCCTCTTTTGTTGAAGGTGCCACTAAACTGAAGCAGAGAGGGGTTATGTGTTAACCAGCTTGGGGAGGTGGTAAAATTGGTACAGGCCTTAACTAGAAACAATTCACTTCCTTTAATACAATAGTTGGTGGTTCAACAGCTGATGACTATATTCAGTCATATTCTTGGTGCTGGCCTAATTCCTGTTCCTAAGCATAAAAATAATTAATAGGTAATAATGCTGCCTGAAAACAGCCACAGAAACCTATCCTTTATATCACACAACTATCATACCAAACCATGTTATGAATAACTCTGTCATTAGAGCTGAAAACTAGTGCTCTGACTAGAAACCTGCATTTTCAAATTATCCTCCACACTGAGCCTTCTCAGGTCTATTGTCCAAAGAAATTTATAATAACTAAAATCCGACAGTCAATTTTAATTCTCAAGACTAAGACCTGCACAAAGTTCCCTAAGTCATTATGTTGCCAGTGGACTCAGAGTCTGATTTTCTTCTATGATGGCCTCCTATTAGAGCTGGTTAAATGACCTCTTCAAAAGAGGTGCTGGGCCTCAATTATATTTACAAGTAAACCTATTGCTCCCTAGAATACCCAGCTCAGAGGATCATTGGGTCTAACCTTCTGCATATAAAAGGTAAAGAAAGTAAATTCAAAAGATACTTTTTGAAAATTTATGCCTTCTTCACACCTAAAGCCCAAATCATTGATCAATTAATCTTTTTTTCCAGATTAATTAATCTTTGAGTCACATAGATAATGAGGAAAAGAGGTAGAATTCAAAAATAAACACCAAGTGAATTAATAATAGCTAGCATTTATAGAATCCTCTAAAATTTGCAAAGCACTTTTACAAATATTATCTCATTTGATCTTCACAGCAACCTTGTGAGATAAGAGATATTATTAATTGGATTTTATAGATAAAAAAAACTGAGGCTACGGGACTCACACTGGGTCACACTGAGACAGATAGCGATTAAGTGACAATAGCTAGGAAATATCTGAAACAGGCTTCTATTTTAAGTCTTCATGATTCTAAATCTAGATTTCTATCCATCATAGGACCAAGATACCTTGAATTTCATATACATGTGTATATATACATATATGTGTGCATACACATGCATATGTATATATGTATGTGCATACATATGTATATAGCAGATAGACAGGTAGATAGGTAGGTAGATAGATAGATAGACAGACAGATAGATAGGTAGATAGATAGATAGATAGAAAGATAGATAGATATATGATGATCCCTGATGATACATACTCTCGATAATAAGGTTTTCATTTGGCTTTCCATTTGTTTGAGAAAATACTCCTGCAGCTGGTAGCTGATATAGCTACCCTCAGCCCAAGGTCTTTAATAACTTTTGCAATGAGCAAATGAGGGCCGCTGGAAAATCTGGGGGTATTTAGCCAAAAGAAGACATGTATATGTGTGCTTGTGTCAGTGTTTGTGGTGGCATAGGGGATAATGTACTGGGCTTGGATTCAGAAAAGACCTGAGTTCAAATCCAGCTTCAGATATTTCTTAGCTGTTGTCATTTAATCTCTATATGAAATTAGAATGAATTAATTGTGAAACAGGGATAAGAGTAGTACCTATTGCACATGATGGTTGTAAAGATAAAATGAGAGCTTATTTTTAAAGTGCTTAGCCCAGTGCCTGGCACATAGTAGGCACTTAGTAAATGCTACTTCCTTTTCCTTCCTCTTCCAATATTTGAAGGACTGTCCAGTAGGAGAGAAGTTCAGCTTGCTTGGTTTGGTCCCACTGGCAGAATGACTGGGAGGTTACTGACAGTCAGATTTTGGCACTATTATGAAAGAACTTGCTGACAATTAAACAATACAGGAAAGTGGGGGATAAGGGGATAAGCAGGGTGGGGGGGATGATGGAAGGGAGGACATGGGGAGGAGGGAGCAATTTGAGGTTGACATTCATGGGGAGGGACAGGATCAAAAGATAATAGAAGTAATGGGGGACAGCATAGGATGGAGGGAAATATAGTTAGTCTTATACAACACAACTATTATGGAAGTCATTTGCAAAACTACACAGATTTGGCCTATATTGAATTGCTTGCCTTCCAAAGGGAAGGGGTGGGAAGGGAGGGAGGTAAAGAAGTTGGAACTCAAAGTGTTAGGATCAACTGTAATGTTCTTACCACTAGGAAATAAGAAATACAGGTAAAGGGGTATAGAAAGCTATCTGGCCCTACAGGACAAAAGAGAAGATGGAGACAAGGGCAGAGAGGGATGATAGAAGAGAGAGCAGATTGGTCACAGGGGCAATTAGAATGCTTGGTGTTTGGGGGGGAGGGGATAAAAGGGGAGAAAATTTGGAACCCAAAATTTTGTTAAAATGAATGTCAAATAAATAAATTTTAAAAATCAATAAATAAATGAATAAATACTATTAAAAAAAAAGAAAAGAAAAGAAACCTGAACTGCCTTCTGTCAGGGTTACTGTGTATATATGTGTAAGAAGAGTCATTTGAGGATTTCTTTATTTCATGCAGTGTAGCAAAAATGTGATGTCCAGCAGTGGCAACCATGTATCAAGCAGTGTAGGCATTATTACATGCATTTTACAGATGCAGATGCTCAGAGAAGTTAAGTCATTGCCCATGGTCACACAGCGAGTAAGTTCCTGAAATTGGATTTTGACCCAGATCTTCCAAGTCCAACTATGCCAGATAATTTCTTAGCAGACTTTCACATGAGAAGACAAGCTCACTAATGTATGATTGGAAGTAGCCTAACCTTCTGGAAAATAATAAGGACTTATAGTACAAAAGTCTCTAAACTATGAACACCTTTTGACCCAGGGCTGTCACTATTATGTATCCCAAGGAGGTCAAAGACCAAAGGTAAGATTCCCACATAAATAAAAAATTTTTAAGCATCTCTGTAGTTATTAAGAACAAAGGGGGGACCCATCAACTGAGGAGTAGCTGAATAATTTGTGATATATTGGAGCACAGATTTAGAACTGGCAGGAGCATAAAAGGCCACCTAGTCCAACTCCTTCCTTCTACGGATGAGAAAACTGAGGCACAGAGAGGCTGTTACTTGCCTAGAGTCACATAGTTACTAAATGTCTAAGATGGTGTTCAAACTCAGGTCTTCCTGATTCCAAGTGAGGTTTTCTGTTATTCTTCAGCCCCTCTCACCTGATTATTTATGAAAGCAATTTCAAATATGCGGAATTTGGGGAAACTTAGGAAAACTTTTAGGCATTTATGCAGGCTAAAAGAACAATTATTACAATGATCAAAATAATGTCAAGGAAAACAACATTTGAATGTAGAAACCAAACACAGCTTCAGAGATCCAACACTGAAGGCTTCTTTCTTCTGGAAAGGCAGTAAGTCTTTGGAATGAGGAAGCATTGTCAGAACCAACAATGGATTTGGCTGTGTTGATTTCTTTCCATTTCCTCTCTGTCCTCTTGCTTCTAAATCCTCTGCAATCTGGCTTCTGACCTCATCATTCAACAGAAACTGTTTCTCCAAAGTTATTGATCACTTAATTCCCAAATCCAATGGCTTTTTCTCAGGCTTCATCTGTCTTGCAGCATCTGATGCTGTACGTCACCCTCTTCTCCTTGATCCTCTCTGGATATAGGTTTACACGACTCCATTCTCTGCTGGTCCTCTTTCTACCTGCCTGACCACCCCTTCTCTGTCTCCTTTGCTGGACCTTCATCTGAGTCGTACCCACTTAACTGAGAGTGTTCTCCAGGGGTCTCCTCTTTTTTTTTTCTCTATCATCATGCTCGGTGATCTCATCTTCTCCCATAGGTTGAATTATGAGTTAATTTTATGTAGACAATTCTAAATCTACATATCCAACTCTGATCTCTCTCCTGAGGTCCACATTACTAACTCCCCTTTGGGCATATCTTAAATTGGATATCCTGTAAGCGTCTCAAACTCAGTATGCCCAACACTAAACTCATTATCTTTCCCCAAAACCTCTCCCTTCTTCCCATCTTTCTTATTACTATCAAAGGCACCACCTCTCCCTCGCTCTCACAACCTCGACATCCCTCCACTCTTTACTTGCACTCTCACCTCCTGTTCCCAACATACCCAACCTGCTGTCATATGATCCTCACAACAACCCTGGCAGGTACATGTTACCATTATCCCCATTCTACAAATGGGAAAATTGAAAGGAAAGATACAAATGGTAAAAAAGCAACCACAATGACATCTTAAGAGAACCTCTTTAATGGCATCGGGGCTTTGGGTTCCCCATCCATGATCTAGTGAAGACCCTAGAGACAGAAGACCTGGGATTGTGTTCTAGTACCAACAGCCTTGTAACACATGGGCAAGCCTCTGTCTCTGTGAGCCTTAGTTTCCTCACCTGCAAAATGGATTTTTAAAGTCCTACCTACTTGCATCCAGGAGGCTGTTGAGAGAACATTCTGTAAATGTCAGCATGCTCTGGAAACCCAAGTTATTATTTTCCGGATTAGAATAATAGTCACCATTGACAACATGGAGACTGTAATTTCCTAGGTTTGATCGCTATCGCTCCTGGAGTCTGTGGTCACCTGCCATTATTCCTGATTCTCTAGCCTATCATCACTATCATTCTGAGAAAACAGCATGGAAGTAGGATACAGAACTGACAAGGATCTGGGCACAGCCTCAGGTAAGGGAGTCAGATAACCCAAGGTCACATCATGGGCTCCAAAAAGGCAGTTCCCCAATGTCTTCCTAGGGCTTTTTGCCCAGTGGCTAAATAGGAAACCTTCAATAATAGGTCTAGCAAGAAAAGTTTAAGGAGGAAGAAAAATACATTTTTCCAGTTTCAGATCAGGTAGCTTGCCAACAGCTTTGTCCCTGGGTAGCCTGATAGAGTCTCTAAGCAGAAGACTAAGGATGGCTAGGTGGCACAGAAGATAACTTGCTGGGCCTGGAATCAGGAAGACCTGAGTTCAAATGTAACCTCAGATACTTACTGGCTCTGTGATTCTGGGCAAGTCACTTAACCTCTGCCTCAGTTTCCTCATCTGTAAAATAAGGATCAAGAAAAAGATGTGTCCTAGTCTGGAGACTTCGCCTGTGAGCAGTGATTCCGCTTCCCCCCAGAAGCAATTGTTTTGCTTTTTGAAAGCACAAGTTTTTATAACCAGGGGACTGGGAGCTCATTTTGGGCACGGAGGAGTTTCTCCACTCTAATCCAGCAGCTCAAGCCCCTTTGGGAAGTCCAGTCACAGCTTCAATTCCTGTTCCTCCTGCACCCTCCAGCAGGGGCAGCCAGGAATGGATTCTGTTCTTTTCTCTTTTCTTTCTCAAACCAGACAAGGTCCCCAAGGGACCCACTCCAAGCACTCCAGAACACTGAAAGATAACATAATGGGATGCTGTAAATCCTAATCACTGTGTTGGCTCTAGATAGTGTGAACTTTTGTCAGTCTCTGGGTAGAACAGAAAATAATAGCCAAAGTTTCTGGTTAACATTAAGTTTACAACAGAGAGGTCCCCAACCTGGGCTTGGAGCAGGGCTGTTGTCCCCTCCATGGAAGGACATCATAGGCTGTGCACCTTTGGAAGGGCTGTCCTCCATGTCTATACGTACTCCCTCACCTCTGCCTCAGAGAAGCCTTCTCTTCCTTCAAGCTCAAGCTTCCCTCCCATTCTAAGCCTGTCCTGAACCCCACTTCTTCCAAAACTAGAGGCCTCCCTCCAAAACTACCTTCTATTTTACTGGTTTGTATTTGTTTCTTTTAATTCTCTTCATATTTATTCTGTGTATACTTATACATGAACCTGCCATCACCTTCATTAGCATGTAAGGTCTTGAGAGTTGGATTTTTTCATTCTTCATATTTGCATCCATAGTACTTGGCACACTAGTTTGTAGGTAGTAATTATTAAACATTTAGTGGCTGAGGATAGTGACGATATATTGGTAAGGTCCAAATAATAATGCATTAGTTCAGAAGTATTCTTGAAGCATTGTTCTTGAAGTAAGACTATTGTTATTATTAGACCTATTTTAAAGAAAATATCTTTAATATTTGAACTGTGCAGCCCACTCCAAAATAACTCTACATATGCTATATTTATTTTTGTGTGTACATATTAATTCCCTTGCATAAGATGTTAGCTCCTTGAGGGCATAGGCAGTTTCTTTTTGCCTTTATTAGAAACACTCGACACGAAAAAGGCATCAAGGAAAATTCATTACAGCAGAGTTCAGAGGAATTGAACACTTTGGCCAAAGCAGACCCCCAGCCCCTTTTCAGGAGGAGGGAGCACAGAATACAGAAGTGAGATGAGCTACATACTGTTAGTTCAAGACAGATCCTCCCATCAGGAGATGGATTGGTTCATTTTCCATCAGGTCACCATCCTCTCTACATTACCATTAAGTAACCCCGCCCCCCAGTGTGATTTCCCCTCCCAAATATGCTTTAACATGGGACCCATGATCATAAAATGGAGGGGTAAGTTTATGTGGGGTGTGCGTGCTTAAATACGTGAGGTTCATTAAGCAAGCACAGTGAAGAAAAGTCTCCAGGTCATTTGTCTCGGCTAATTCCAGCTAGCGGTAAATCTGGTTCCTTTATCAAAAACTTTGTAATTTTCTGTAGGCCATTGTCTTTCTTTTGATTGATTGAGTCCACCTGCAGTCTGCTGGCCTTCTTATTATCTAACTTATTCTCAGTGACTTCATCAACTAACAATAACTTGCTGTGGAAACTTAACTTTTGCTACCACACCTCTATATCTGAAGCTCAGCACAGTGCTTGGCAAATAGTAGGTGCTTAATAAATGCTTGTTAAATTGAATTAATAGTAACAATATACTACTAATAATTAGCATTTATGGGACTTTAAGATTTGCAAAGGACTTGACAAATATTTTCTTATTTGATCCTCATGACAACCCTGGGAAGAAGGTGCTATTTATCATCCCCATTTTACAGGTGATAAAATTCAGGCATACTGATGAAGTGACTTCCTCAAAAGCACACAGTTGATGAATATCTGAGGCTAGAGTGGAACTTAGGTCTTCTTGACTCTAGATCCAGCTCTCTATCCAAAGACAGAGGAAGAGACCTGACCATGTATGGTCATGTAGTCAGGGACATAACTGGATTGTTTCTTGACTCCTAACACTAGGATCTCTCTATGACACTGAATCCCAGCGACAGAAATCTTTCCAGTTTGGAAAAGCAAGAAAGTGTTGGAGCTTGTGCTCCCCTTGCATAGTTTTTGAGCATTTCAGGCTCCAAAGAAGCTTCTTGTAGAACATTACTATGTGGAGCAATACTGGTACTGTTATCATCATCAAATGAGAGAGAGAATTCTGGGGCACTGAGAGTGCCCAGGGTCAGGCAGCCAATATGTCCCATAGACTGAACTTGAACCCAGGTCATCCTGGCCCTGAAACTAGCTTTTTATCTGCTACAAAACACCGTGTCTCACTATTATTCCTGGAATCAGGAATAAATAAACAAACAAACGAATGAATGAATAAACAAATAAATGAATGAATGAATAAAATCATTATTTTATAGCTGTATGCAACTTCTAATGTTATTCATTGTAATATTATAATAATAGATTACAATTCTTCAGCATCTTAGAGTTTATAGAAGGCTTTACATACAGTTTCTTATTTGATCTTTGCTACATCTCTGAGATGCAGGCAGTGAGTACAAGCATTTTGGAGAGGAATTACAAGCCTTCATCACCTCACACCTAGACTGCTGCAAAACTCTGATGTTGGTCTCCTTGCCTCAAGTCTCTCCCCACTCCATCCATCCTTTACTTAATTGTCAAAGTAATCTTCCTAAATCACAGGTTTGATCCTGCTCAATAAACTCAAGTGGTTCCCTATTACCTTTTTTATAAAATCCTTTTTTAAAAATATTTATTTATTTTATTTTAAATTTGTGGAATAAAATGAGCATTTCCATAATGTAATACAATAAAAAAGATGATTGCACATGAAACTACAAATCTATTATGTACAATTTGCTATTCCTTTTAAATATATAATAAAGTTATCATGTAAATTTCTTTTTTCCCCTTCCACCTCCCCTGCTGCCCTAGAGACGGCTACCATTAGACACAATCATTCTGTACACACTTGTATGTCATCAAAGAAATGTATGAGAATGCAATGGAATATTTTGTTGTTCAGTCTTTTTAGTTATGTCTGAACATTCATGACCCCATTTGAGATTTTCTTGGCAAAGATATTGGAGTGGTTTGCCCATATCCTCCTCCAGCTTATTTGACAGATTAGGAAACTGAGGCAAACAGGGTTAAGTGGTTTGCCCAGTGTCTCACAGCTAGTGTCTGAGATCAAATTTGAACTTGGATCTTCCTGACTCAGAGCTCTATCCACTGCGCCACCTCGCTGCCCAATGGAATATTACATCACTTAAAAAAAATAATAATAAATAAAAAAATAATAAATAATAAATATGGAGAGTTCAAAAGAACACCAGAAGATTAGAATGAACGGATGCATAACAAAGAATCAGAAAAACAAAATACACAATGACTAAAATAAGTAAATGAAAATAATGCTCAAAGCCAATTGAACTCATTAAATGGAGTCACAGGTCATTCTCAGAGAACATATGATGAGTACACTTTCCTCCTCTTAACTGATGAGAGGGAAGGACTATGGGAGAGAATATTGTACATACTGAAGGCATGAATTATATGTCCGTTGTTTTTGAGTCTTGGTTTGCTTCTTGAATGTTACTTATTATCATAAACTCCGTTACTAATAAACATTAATATTTCAATATATAGAACAAAAATGTTGATCGCATATGTATTTGTGAACTCCTTTTAGGAACAATTGCTTTTTTAAAAAAAAGTCTACAGTAAATTTAGTAAGTATATAGAGGCAATGTAGCATAATGGTTAGAGAGATGGTCGCAGGGCCAGGAGAGCCTTCATTCAAGTCACACCACTGATACATACCAACTATGGGATCCTGGGCCCTTAACCTATCAGGGCTCTAAGCAAGTCTCTAAGCCTTCCAGAAAAGGTGCCAATCTGCATCAATAGCAGAGATTTCCTCATCTGGGAGTTCTCTATATCAATAAACTCTTAGGTCCACTCTCTAGATTATCCCTAAATTATGTGTAGCACATTATTAATAACAAAATTTGCTTAACTATGTTTTGTTGTTGGAAGGCCTCTGGAATAGGGATAGGTGTGACAAATAGAAAAATAATTAGTTTAAAACAAAAGGCATCAGTTTTAAAAAAATAACTAAATGAGATAATTTCAAAAACTAAAAGTGTCCCAAATAGATCATTTCTTATTAGCATCATTCCCAATGTGCTTTGTAAGTGATTCTCTCAGCTGTGTCCTATTCATTCTCTATATGTTGGACCTGTGCACTTGAATTGGCCAATGCTTCCTCTTAAGAAACCCCCTTTTAAGCAATTCTACTGTTGATAACTCTAAGAAACAATTTTTCATCACATATTTGTGGCATTGCAAAAGTTTAAATAAGTCTGATTCTTCCTTTCACTGGGGACAGAAATGTTTATCGTGAACAGAGACAGGTTTCTATAGCCAGAGGAGAGAAAAATGTTTCTGTCTCTTCAGGCTCTTATGACTGTCTGCAAGGTCTACCCTTAATACCTGGGGAGATTACTGCCAGTGGAGAATGGGAGTAGCAAGATAGGTTTTCATACCAAAATGAGTGTGCATTTTATTCCTTCCTTTAGTCAAATGTGATGAGAGTAAACATGTTTTTCTCTCACCTGCCCTCTTTATCCCTCCACTAATAAGTCTTTTGCTTGCCTCTTTTATGAGAGATAATTTGCCCCATTCAATTTCTCCCTTTCTCCTCCCAATATATTTCTCTCTCACTGCTTGATTTCATTTTTTTAGGATATGATCCCATCCTCTTCAATTCACTCTGTGCACTCTGTCTCTATGTGTGTGTGCGTATGTGCATGTGTGTGTGTGTAATCCCACCCAGTACCCAGATACTGAAAAGTTTCAAGAGTTACAAATATTGTCTTTCCATGTAGGAATGTAAACAGTTCAGCTTTAGTAAGTCCCTTATGACTTCTCTTTGCTGTTCACCTTTTCATGCTTCTCTTCATTCTTGTGTTTGAAAGTCAAATTTTCTTTTCAGCTCTGGTCTTTTCATCAAGAATGCTTAAAAGTCCTCTATTTCATTGAAAGACCAATTTTTCCCCTGAAGTATTATACTCAGTTTTGCTGGGTAGGTGATTCTTGGTTTTAGTCCTAGTTCCTTTGACTTCTGGAATATCCTATTCCATTCGCTTTGATCCCTTAATGTAGAGGGTGCTAGATCTTGTGTTATCCTGATTGTATTTCCACAATACTTGAATTGTTTCTTTCTAGTTGCTTGCAATATTTTCTCCTTGACCAGGGAACTCTGGAATTTGGCCACAATGTTCCTAGGAGTTTCTCTTTTTGGATCTCTTTCAAGCGGTGTTCTGTGGATTCCTTGAATATTTATTTTGCCCTCTGGTTCTAGAATCTCAGGGCAGTTTTCCTTGATAATTTCATGAAAGATGATGTCTAGGCTCTTTTTTTGATCATGGCTTTCAGGTAGGCCCATAATTTTTAAATTGTCTCTCCTGGATCTATTTTCCAGGTCAGTTGTTTTTCCACTGAGATATTTCACATGATCTTCCATTTTTTCATTCTTTTGGTTTTGTTTTGTGATTTCTTGGTTTCTCATAAAGTCATTAGCCTCCACCTGTTCCATTCTAATTTTGAAAGAACTATTTTCTTCAGTGAGCTTTTGAATCTCCTTTTCCATTTGGCTAATTCTGCTTTTGAAAGCATTCTTCTCTTCATTGGCTTTTTGAACCTCTTTTTCCAATTGAGTTAGCCTATTTTTCAAGGTGTTATTTTCTTCAGCATTTTTTTGGGTCTCCTTTAGCAGGGTGCTGACCTGCTGTTCATGCTTTGACTTCATGTCTCTCATTTCTCTTCCCAGCTTTTCCTCCACCTCTCTAACTTGATTTTCAAAATTGTTTTTGAGCTCTTCCATGGCCTGAGCCCACTGGGTGGGCTGGGACACAGAAACCTTGACTTCTGTGTCTTTGCCTGATGGTAAGCATTGTTCTGCCTCATCAGAAAGGAAGGGAGGAAATGCCTGTTCACCAAGAAAGTAGCCTTCTATAGTCTTATTTCTTTTCCCTTTTCTGGGCATTTTCCTAGCCAGTGACTTGACCTCTGAATATTCTCCTCATACCCACCTCACCTCCTGATCATCCCAGCCAGCGCTTGGGGTCTGAGATTCAAATGCTGCTTCCCAGCTTCAGGGCTTTTGGCGGGGGCAGAGCTGCTATTCAGTGTGAGATTAAGTTCAGGTGCTCAGGTGGGGGCAGGGCCGCCTCACAGGCTCAGTTCCCTCAGAGGCTTTATGCAGAGACCTTCAACAATGGATCCAGGCTCCTGCCTGCTTGGGGAGCCCTGGTCTGCTGCTGCCTCAGCTGCTGTCTCCCGAGGGGGCCTGAGTTATGGGAGCACCCCACTCCCCTCTCAACCCGCCAAAGAGACCCTCTCACTGACCCCCATCACCTGTGGGTGGAGGGACCCACGCTGCTGCTGGAGATTCCATCTCTGAAGCCCGCTCAGATCTGCTCTCGGTGCTGCAGGCGTGGCAGGGCTGTGCTGGTCTCCCAGTCCGTGGCATGAAGGACCTTTTGTGAGAGGTTTGCAGGTCCCTCTGGAACAGAAATCTCCTTCGCTCCCCTGTTCTATGGCCTCTGTTGCTCCAGAATTTGCCGTGAGTTCCTTTTTACAGATGTTCTATGGGTTGTGAGTTTGGAGCTATGTGTATGTGCATCTTTCTACTCCGCCATCTTGGCTCCGCCCCCTCAGGTTTCATTTTTAAGAAAAATACACAGGAATTATTTTCAATGCCTGATACCCCCAAAGTACATTTCATTTGCCTCCTGTACTATATATATATGTGAGCTGGTGTGACAGGCATTTTCCCTCTTCCTCTCCCAAGCTCTGCCTGTCAGTGTCCTCAGAAATGGTTGAGTGGTAACCCATAAATTAACAGTGTGTATTTTTCTAGGGCATTGCCCTTTACAAATAAATATATTCCATGTAGTGTAAAGTGCCTCCCCAGGCCCTACTTTGCCTTCAGTTCCTTTGTGGGGTAGTGGGAGAAGTAAAAATAAAGTAATAAAAAAAGACAAAAGCTAAGAAAGCATTTTTCAAACTTTATTGCTACACTTGGTAAATAAAGTGATTATACTTAGGAAGTGCATGATAATCTTCTGTTGAATTCAATTATAATACAGGAATGTCATTAAATTAGGTTTGCTTGGCCCCATGAAGGTAGAATTAGAACTATGTATTAGTCAGAGAGGGGCAGATTTAGGCTTGGTAGAGACCACAGATCATAGACTTAAAGTCATCTTGGTCCAACCCCCTCATTTTACAGATGAGGAAAATGAGTCCTAGTTGTATAGATAGAAGTGGCGGAGGTCCCTTCCAGTGTTTAACATTCCATGACCTTGTGACGTTTTTGGTCCTAATGTAGGCCAGAACACTTTACAAGTTGTCTTCTCATTACTTAAAACCAATATCAGGGACAAGTCAAGAGTACTCAATTCTTTTTTTAGGACCATAAATCTATTTGTGTTGAATAGTTTACTAGTTCCTTAACATGTATGAACTGAATTGAATAGAGAGACTGGGCATCTGGGCAAAATATTCTATAATTCAAATTATAATAGCCAAAACTTATATAATGTATTTTTAAAAATAGTTTCCTAAATCTTCTGTTCTAGTTTTCTTATAAGTTCTTTTCTAGTTCTAAGGACTATACTTATGCAGCAAAGTAATGGAATATGTTATTAGTCCTTAGACCTGACAGGACTTATTTTTAAGAATTAAATACAATTTAATTTAATAAATAGACATAATAATAAATATATACTAGAATTTAGTAATAAAATATGCTTAATTAAAAATGTTTTTTTCTCTGCCTTCCTCCTTCCTTCACTTCCTTCCTTACTCCTTCCCTTTCTTTCTTTGATTCTTTCTTTCTTTCTTTCTCTTTCTCTCTCTCTTTCTTTCTTTCTTTTATTCTTTCTTCCTTCTTTCCTTCCTTCTTTCCTTCCTTCCTTCCTTTCCTTCTTCTTTCCTTCCTCCTTTCTTTCTTTCTTTCTTTCTTTCCTTCCTTCTTTCTTTCTTTCTTTCTTTCTTTCTTTCTTTCTTTCTTTCTTTCTTTCTTTCTTTCTTTCTTTCTTTCTTTCTTTCTTTCTTTCTTTCTTCCTTTTTTTCTTTCACACTTCCCAGTCACATTTTCCTAGTCCCTCTACCTTTGTCAACAGAACTTTCCCTTGTAACTTTAAAAGTAAGACAAATGAATATGTGGGCCATGTAGGAAAATGTATGCTCTGTTCATCACTAATAACCCACCTTTTTTTTTTTTTTTTTTTTGCCGAGGTCAGGTTTCATTATCAAGCAGTTCTCTGAAGTTATGATTACACACTAAATTGAGAAGAATTTAAAAATTTTTTTTACTGTTGTTTTCCTTTACATTATTATGGTCATTACAGAAATTGTTCTGACTGTGTTTACTTCCCCAGAAATAAAGATTCTGGTCACCTCCAGGTGCATTTCACTATAGCCCAAATGGGTCTAGAATGCAGGACATAGGGGAGATGTTTGGGGAAGCAGCCAGAGGTAATTAGTACAACCCTATTTAATTTCTGATAATATTTGATATAAATTTTGGACTTTAATAAGGGTCAAAGCTTGAATTAAGAAGAGTCTGGACCTAATAGTCTCTTTTGTTATCTTAAGTAAATTCAGAGAATGCCTTTTGGTGTATCAGCAAAGCAAATGGGGCTGACTTAGTAATTTCCTTAGGAGACCCTTTTAATGGCATGTTAGTGTTAAGGAAAAACACAGATGTCCTAAGTTGTAATTTTGACTTTGTCAACTCTGTTAAAGGTACTCTTTCTTGTGTCAGCAACTTCAAGGACCTGTTTATGACAGGATGCTTGCCACTAGAGTAGTAGGATTTTCTTCTTATCATATGTCACAGAGATATATGTTACAGAGAAGAAATTTCCACAACCTAGGATCATAAATTCCAACTGACACTCCTTTGTTAATTGTCTTGTCTTACTAAATTTGCAATTTGTTCAACTAAGAGAGTTCCTTTGTCATGGTAAAATGTATTTAAGCCAGACAATTTCTGTACTGTGTAGCTAGGTTCTGATCCTGGCTCCATGGAATTCAAGTACTGTTACTTTAGAAAGAATTTATAATGAATTTATAATAAGATAATAAAAATGTATGGATTTAGCCTGTTACCTCTACTTTAACCAAACTTTCAGGTTAACACTTCCCAGGGAGAAGAGGATTGTGATAATTAAGAAAATAGTGAATGCCCACTACCACTTTCAAGCAGGAAATAGAAATGTAGGCAAAAGATATTTCACCTGAGCCCTGGGTAAGAAAAGATAAAAACTGCAACCCATAATCCTGAGCCAACAGGAAATTGGCTAGAAAGTCATACTTAGATGGGCAATGGAGAGTGGTTCCTCTACCCTTGGGAGATATTTTTATGTGATGCCTGGGGCACTGGCAATCAACTTATAATGAAGGTATCTGGGAAGGATTTTCTTTTCTTTTTTTTTTTTTTAGTTGTAAATGTATTTTGGCAAGACAAAGGTGTCTAGTGTCTTCTGCTTGAGGCTAAGGAGAATTATTGTGGGAGAAGCTACCAGGGACTAGACTATAATGGAAAACACTTTAACTATTGCTTGCTAGAAGCTAGGGAAAACTGCACAGAGAGAGACAGCTGTAAAGGAGAGAAGTTTAGTAACTGTACTGAGAGAGTCTAGAGTTTTGCTGAATCTAATCACAAAATAATTTATTAGTGATAGATATGAAGCCATACACTTGGGTTCAAGAGATCAATTTCATAAGAATTAGATTAGGAAGATATGGTTAGTATATAGTTTCTCTGAAAAATGTTTGGGGATTTTAGTGGATTTCAGGATAAATACGAATCAAAAGTCCAAGTACTGAGGTTCAGTTTCCATTATGTCTGTTTACTACCTGTATGACCTTGGGCAAGGCACATAAACTCCCTGGGCCTCAGTTTTTTATTTGTAAAATAGGCTGGATTAGATGATCTTACAGGTTTTTTCCAGCCCTAAATCTTTGAGCAGTCCAAAACAAAAAGTTAGTGAGATCTTGGGCTGTATTAAGATGGAGTATAGCTTCTAGAAATAAAGAGGTGATAAATCTAGTGTACTCTGGCCTCCTTAGTCTCATTTGTGTGTCAGAAGACATGCTGTGTGCAATTATGGGAACAACATTTTAGAGGGTACATTGATAAGCTGGAAAATGTCCAGAGGATGGCAATGAGGGTGGTTAAGGGCCTTCAGTCTATGCTATATGAACATGGGTAGAAAGAAACAGAGATAGTCAGTGTGTCCTCTGTTAGGAGATAGATAGGAGGTACAATGGATAGAATGCTGAGCCTAGAGTCCTAATAGACCCAAGTTCAAATCTAGCCTTAGATACTTTCTAGCTGTATGACCCTGGGCAAGTCATTTAACCACTTTCTGACTCAGTTTTCTCAACTATAAAACAGGAATAACAACAATGACTACTCTTAGAGTTGATATGAATATTAAATGAAATAATATTTGTAAAGCTTTTAGCACAGTTACTGACTCATAATAGGCACTTAATAATTACTTGCTTCCTTTTTTCCTTCTTCTAGGTATCACAATGGAAAACATTGAGGCTGGGGAGGACTTTCTCTACGCCCATGGCTCTGAGAGTGAGAGAGAGCTGAGTCCTTTCAGACCATGCCTGTTTTTTCGCTGTGCTTGGTTCCAGGTGAGACCTTCCATGTGGCCTCTTGCTGCTCCCCTGACTCTTCCTTTCCCTTTGGGAGTGGGTAGAGAATTTTTACTTCAGTGACCCACATACCACACTCTCATTTTCCCTCCCTATCTCTGGCTAGAGTTAGGGCTGAAAATTTTTGCTGAAGCTGTGACTAGATTCACTAATGAACGGACTCTCTTATGTACACAAGCTGTAGGCCCAGATCCATATGGGATACTTTCTTTTGTCTTTTGAGGAGTTTATAGAGTTATAAAAAATACTAACTTTGCTCAGCAAGCCTCTAGTCAAAAATCCTTTAACAATTGATCAGAAACTCTGATCTTTTCTCTGAGCAAGGAAGGGAACTTTCTAGCCAATTATGTTATGTGACATCAAGCACCATGGCCACAACTCAACTTATAATTCCTAACTGCAATTAAAGTTTACACGAGGTAATGCTCATTTCTGGGTTAATACCAGATGCTTTTATATGATGAGAAAGAGAATTGGTTAGGATATAACAAAGGGACAAATCATGACAGATGTCTGTAAACCAATGCACAAGTGGAAGGAGAAGGGGAGTTGGAGAAGCCTCCTCACTGTTCCCAAACACAAGTGTCTATGCCTCCCAACAGACATGATCTGCATTCTTTGTCATCAGGCTGGAGGCTGTGGTGGACTGCCATCACCTTCTCCCTCCAGTCTGCAGTCCCTGTCACCATTGCTGTCTCCTTTGCCCTCATGTCCAGCTGCCAGAGGGGATGATGAATTGGTTGCCACTACTCAAATGTGATAATGTTGGTAAAAGCTCTTTGCAAACCTTAAAGCTATATGCATGTGTATGTAAAAATACATATATACCTATTCAATGAATGGGCATTGCCTCACCCTAAGTGAGTACCTGCAAAGACCTTGGCCTAAAGGGCCCAAGGTCTCCCAGTGCATCCTGGATCATCTCCAGTCATCCTGATGAATATCTGGTCACTGGATTCAGATGGCTCTGGAGGAGAAGAGAGGCTGGTAACCTGCACGGCTCTCCCTCACTCAAAACAAAGTCAAGTGCAAGTAATGTCATTATTTCTCTGATGGCGTGGTCTTTTTCAGCAATGAAGGATGAACACAATCAACACACGTGTGTGTGTATATATATATACATATATGTGCATATACATATGTTTCTGTCTCTATGTATATATATATAAAAACATGTGTGTATATACATATATACGTGTGTGTGTGTGTGTGTGTATCACTTCTCAATGGAGGCTTTCCAGAAAAGGCTGGATGGCTGCTTGTTCAGACATTACGTAAAGGTAATTCATTGCTTCCAATTCCAAGATTCTGTGAAAAGACAACATTGCACAGGAAACTCTGAATATGGAGAGATAACCTTGGGAGGTCCTCAGAGGTCAGGGATGCAATGAAAGTGAAAATTTATCTTATGTTTATTTTGTACATATGTGATGCCTCAAAAGATTTCATGCAGCTGAAAGTTTAAAACAGAGCGAAGACTTTTGGGACACTGTATCTTGTATGTGCTTTTGATGGACACGTTATCTCTCCTGATAGAATATAAGTTCCTTGAGGGCAAGGACTATTTCATCTTTGAGTCCCCAGAACCCAGCCCAAAGCAGACTTCATTTATGTTTGGTTGACTTATCTGGTATTGTTTGAAACTGCACAGGCTCTGGGGTAAGGACTGCTTACTCAGAGATCTTATTTTCTGCCCATTTTGATATGAATCCTTCTAAAACCTTTCCCTTAACTTGTTATTAAAGCCATTTGTGATTTGGAACCTTGTGAGCCTGAGGTGGAGATTGGAGAATCATCTTCAGGTTCCTAGATAATCTACTTGGGGACAAAGAGCAGGAGGAGGGAGAGCTCTCCCAAAGTGACTGTTGGACCTTCTGTCAGGAAGGGGCCTCTGACACAAGGGTTACATAAAAGCTTCCTCCATTGGCTGGAGACCTTGTAGATTGCATCAACTCTGGGCTGCAGTTCCTTCTTGGAAGTGATTTGGGTAAACATGACCTTAGCTCACAGCTTACAATTTTCACTACTTCCTAATTATTTAGTCTCAAGGCATAAAACTCTTTTGGATTTCTTTAAAAACAAACAAAACAGAACTCAGTAACAACCTTATTTTACTTGTATCTTGTTTTTGTATCACTTTCACTGTTAAATAGTTCTGAATATACCGCCCCTCCTCCCCTACACCCAGAGATCTTTGTCTCACATCAAGGATTTAAAAAGCAAGAAAATTCAGAAAACCTAACTAATGCATTAATAGAGTCTTATAGCATATGCAGTATCCCACAGCTGTAGTCCACATCCCTGCCATTTCTCAACTCTTTTTCTAGGACCGAGGGGATTCATTATAATCACAGTGTTGTTTCTTTTCACTGTTTTCCTGTTCATTTTACTTTGAATCACTTTATAGAAAGCTTCTCCGAATTCTTCATTTTTATTGTTTCTTATGGTTCAGTAATATTACTTTATTGTACCACAATTTGTTGAGCCATTTCCCAATTTATCTCCTTTATTTCCATTTCTTTGCTATGACAAAAAGTGTTGCTAGGAATATTCTGGTGGACTCACGCCCTTAACTTTCTTGGTCCCTGAACCTGTTTTCGCTCCCTGGACTCAAAAAAGTTCTGTTCCTTATTTATATATGCCTCTCCCCCTGTTTTTGGCCATCATTGCCAGCTTAATTCTAACGCCCAATTTTTCTTTCTCTTCTTACTGTGGCTACCATGTACCCTGGTCTAGACTACACTAGAATCTTTTCTAGGATATATAGTCATCTGGAAAATTCCTCGACCAGGATCTGGCCTCTATACCTCACTGTAAGTGTTCAGGTGATCCTGAATTTTCAGGGGCCGTGTTTAATCTAGTTGGCTCTTTCAGGCCAGAGAGGCTTTAAGTGTAGGCCTGGTGACAGGCTATCATCTGAGAACCAGTATATATTATCTAATTAGAGGAGGTTCATCTCTAATTTGGTTAGAGGGTGATGAATTTTTCAGGTATAACAGCTCACAAAGATCATTTCCTAAAGATGCTACAGAATTGAGATCTGTCTACACTGGTGCAAATAGGACCCACACCAAAGAAATGAGATTCTAGAAATTTTGAAATGATTCCAAAGGAAAATGATGTGGACAGAAAGAGCAAGGGTAGGGTTACATAACATCAGAAGTATATACACCAGATTCTTATACAGACGAGGTACAAGTCTTGACTTAAAATTCAGCTAACTTGTAACCAAAGTTCACTAATTGTAAATGTTAGCCTGAAAGAACCTCCTCATTTTACAGATGAAGAAAATGAGGCACGGGTAGGAGAAGTGACTTTTTGAGGTTATTGTTTTAATAAATTAAAAGGCAGGGATTGTCTTTTGCCTCTTTTTATATCCCTGGTGCTTAGTACAGTGCCTGTCATATAATAGGCATTTGATAAATGTGTATTGACTGACTACATATCCGAAGAAGGACTCAAACCCAGATCTTCCTGATTCCAATGATAACATTCTATATATTGCATCACTCTGCCTCTCAGAAAGTTTCCCAGGCCTAATCCATGACTATACGTGATTTTTTCCCTAGGCGATGGCAGCCAGTTTCCTTGTGACCCCCAAAAGACAGTGTCAATTAATTGCCAAATCTAATAATAGTTAGCATTTATAGTATACTATGTAACAGACAAATGTGCTAAGCACTTTACAAATATTAGCTCATTCGATTCTCAAATATTATATATATTTATATATACATGTATGTATTATTCTCAATTATACCTGAGAGGTATGTACAATTATTTTCCCCATTTTATAGTTGAGGAAACTGACGTTAAATGATTTGTCCACAGATTTGTCACACAGATAGTAAGTGTCTGAGGCAGGATTTGAACTCAGGTCATCCTGACTCCAAGCCCAAAGCTCAACACTCTGCACCACCTAGCTACTGATGGGCTTTTCTCAGTACTTATACTTCTCTCTCTATTTGTTATGCTTGACACTACTGATCACCCTCTCTTCCTGGATATTCTCTTTTCAGGGTTTTCATAACACTTCTTTTTCCTGGTTTTCTTACCTGTCTGACTGCCCTTTCTCAGTCCCCTCAGTCTGCTTTGCTGGCTCATCATCTAGCTCCTGTCCCTGAACTGTGGGTATTCTCAAAGGTTCTGTCCTGGGCCCTCTTCTTTCATCTTTACATATACTCTCTTGGTGACCTCATGAAATAAGTGCCCATCACAGACAATACCATTCTTCAAACCCTCAGATTCGTTGCCTTAGCATTTTTCTTTCATCCTCACTCCCACTTACTCCACATATCTAATTAGTTGCCAGATCTTGTAATTTTTAACTATACAACATCACTCACGTTTGATTCCTTCTTTCTACATGTACAGCCACTATCTTAGTTTAGTTCTTTATCACCTTTCCCCTGGACTATTACAATAGTTTTCTTGTTGATCTCCCTGCCTCAAGTCTATCTCCCCTCTAATACATTATTTTTTTTTTGTTTTTTATTTTTTTTTTAATGTTTAACAATCACTGCCATACAATTGCGATTTTATCCCCCCCCACCTACCCCCCATTACCCCCCTCCCTCCCCACGACTGCATACAATTCTGTATAGATTCTACATATACTTTCCTATTGAGTATATTTTCACTATAGTCATGCTATGTAGTCAGACTAAGATAAATGAAAGAAATCGTATAACAAATCAGAACATGATACACAAACACATACACATACACAAACATGATCTGCTACATTTTGTGAGTGACTTCCATATTTCTCTCTCTGAGTGTGGAAGGCATTTTGCCTTGAGAACCACCTTTGGGATTTTTTTTTTTTATAAGAAGTTTTTGTGTTATTACAAAAATCTAAGTCTACCAGAAAAAACTCTCACACACTGTGGTTGTTGCTGTGCACAAAGTTCTCCTGGTTCTGCTCCTTTCACTCAGCATCAGGTCATATAAATCCTTCCAGGCCTCTCTGAAGTCTTCTTGTTCATCATTTCTTATGGCACAATAGTACTCCATTACATTCATATACCATAATTTATTCAGCCATTCCCCAATTGATGGACATCCCCTTGACTTCCAGTTTTTGGCAACTACATAGAGTGCTGCTATAAATATTTTTGTACATGTGGGACCCTTTCCCATTTTTATGATCTCTTGGGGATATGGTCCTAGTAGCGATATTGCTGGGTCAAAGGGTATGCACATTTTTGTAGCCCTTTGAGCATAGTTCCAAATTGCTCTCCAGAATGGTTGGATGAGCTCACAGCTCCACCAACAATGAATTAGTGTTCCAACTCTCCCACATCCTCTCCAGTATTTATCATTTTCTTGTTCTGTCATGTTTGCCAATCTTATAGGTGTGATGTGGTACCTCAGAGTTGTTTTGATTTGCATCTCTCTAATCAATAGTGATTTAGAGCATTTTTTCATATGATTATAGATAGCTTTAATTTCTTCCTCTGAAAATTGCCTGTTCATATCCTTTGACCATTTATCAATTGGGGAATGACTCCTCTAATACATTACTGCCAAAATGATTTTAGTAAAGTAAAGAATTGACCAACTGTATCACTCAAAAAATTTTATAACTCAATATACCATATCACTATTCAATAAACTTCAGTGGCTTCCTATTGCCTCTAAGAGAAAATTATTTTTAAAATTTTAAAATTTTTAAAACATTTCTCTTTAGCTTTGAAAACCCTTCACTTCCTTGCCCTAATCTCTTCTTCCATATTTATTATATGTTACTCTCCTTACCATAAATTATGTTCTGGATAAATTGGCCATCTCTTTGTTCTTTGTATGATACTCGTTTCAATGTATTTTCACTAGCCAAACCCCATGCCTGGAATGCACTGCCTCCTTAGCTAGGTCTTATACAATCTCTCTCATTCTTCAAGATTGCATTTGTAGTTAATGATTTTTTAAATTAAATCTCCCTTTATAGTTATTCTCTAGCTACTTAGATATGTACTTGTTGTCCCCCTTGTTAGAATGTAAGATCCTCAAGAATAGAAATTATTTCATTTTTTTGTACTTGTATCTCCAGTGTCTAGTACAATAGATATAATGTGGTAGGCCCTTAATAAATGCTTTGTTGTTTGATTAACTGATTGCAAAAACATAAAATAGTGAAAAAGGCAAGATTTGAAACTGAGTCCTCTGACTCCAAATCCAGTGCTCATTCAATGTTTTAAGGAGTTGAGGAGTTGAGTGGGATAGGAAAGAACGTAAAATTAGAGTTAAGAGCAGTGGATACAGCGCTGGGCCTGGTGTCAGGAAGACTCATCTTCCTGAGTTCAAATCCAGCCTCAGACATGTCCTAGCTATGTGACCCTGGACAAGTCACTTAACCCTGGTTGTCTCAGTTCCTCATCTGTCAGATGAGCTGGAGAAGGAAATGACAAACCATTCCAGTATCTTTGACAAGAAGAGCCCAAATGGGGTCACAAAGAGTGGGACACAATGGGACAACATCAAAGAAAAGAAAGAGGTGTATTTTTTAAATTCTTTTCTGTGGCTAAGCATCTTAGTCATTCTATTTACAAAATATTCAATTTCATATTTTTGTCTTTCCATTTGCATTGTTGTAAAGTATGTAGTGATTGCATATAAGGTTTTCTTAGTTCTGCTAGTATCAGTTCAGATAAAACTTCCCATACTTCTGTGAATCCTTCATAGTTATTGTTTCTAACAGTGTCATCAAATTCAGATCCTTATATCCATCATAATTTGACTAGCCATTCTTTTGCAGGCATTTATGCTGCTTCTGGTTCCTTGGGAACTATTACTATTACTGTTATTTTGAAATATTGAAGAAGATAGAATCATGTGTGTATAAATAGATAAATCATTTATTAAATACTTACAGTATGCAAGGTGCTGTGCACAACTCGGGATACAAATACAAGTGAGATAGATGCCTTCCCCTCAAGGACCTTACATTGTCATAGGGGAAGTTCACGCATAAAGGGGAGTGGGAAGGCGGTGGGAATTGGGTGAGAGAAGGTACCCGTAGGGGCTACATGGTAAGTGAGAGGAATCTGGACAGAAAATTCAGATATCCAACTGGAACCATGGCTGGGGACCTTTCTAAAATGGTAGTTCCAAAGAGAGAGAGAGTGGTAAGTCAAAATAGGAAGACTTTTATAGGTAGAATAATAATTTAGGTATTAATATTTAGGTAATGATATTTCACTATTAGTAATTAACAATAATGTTAGTAATAATATTAATAATTAAATCTATTGCATATATAATTACATTTATATTTAACAAAATACAATAAATTATATTTACTATTAAAAGAATTAAATAAATTAGTAATATTAATGATTTTAGTAATTAGTAATAATAACAAATAAGGTACTAATATTTTAGGTAATAATATGGGTAGAATAATATAATTTGTATATATATCTACACATATATACATACATACACACACACACACACACACACACACACATATAAATAAATGCTTTTCCAAGGTGGTAATGACAGAGGAGAGAAGTAGAAGGAGTCTGGAGAAAGAATCCAGGTTCAAGTGAGGTAAAGACTAGCTGGGGTCCTTCTTAAAATGTGTGTGTATATGGATGCATATAAACCAACGCCTGTACATACATGTACATGTATGTATTGCACATGTATAAATATAGATACACAATGCATAGATGCACGCCTTGTGCATGCATATATATTTACGAGTATGCGTATACTAATTTACAGATACACATTCATATATCCATACATATGTAAATATGCACACATATACACAGTACACATATTTATACAATATAATTGTTAATGATAAATGAATGATAATTTATTTATATTCCGATATAAATAAGAGGTAGTTGGAAACTTTGGAAAAGAGAAATTTTAGGATTGGGAAGTGATGGGATACTCTTAACTGTTGCTCCTCTTACTTCATTCCTAGTTGAGGTGCTGCTGTGGACCATGCATAGACAAGAGGCAAACAGAGAATAGATTAGCTAACCTGATAGGTGAGTGTCTCCTTTCAGGGCTCCTCTACTCTGTTGGTGGGGTAGAAGGGAGTGGTACTTTTCCACCCAAGCGGTGGCAAACATGAATGAGTCCGGGAAGATGTCTATTTTCCTGGTGGGTGCGGGACCTGTATTTCTAGCTATTGCGTCCAAGAACATTAAGCTTGGGCTGCTGCTGTACAGAGTCATATTATGCCCACACTGCTGACTCGGCCATCTTGCTATTTGTAGGTTTCAGTAAACTTGTTTCTCTTTTCCCTTTCTGTGAATCCTTTGGGGAAAGGATTTCAGAGCCTGGATTAACGCCAGGCTTTATCTTTCATGAGGTAGGGAAAGGAGTCTGGTTATGGTGTCCAGATTTCTGAGAAACAAATGATTAATACGTTCAACAAACATTTTTTAAGCTCCTACTGTGATCTAGTCGCTGCTCTATATACTGGAGATAAAAGAAACCAAGTGTAGCGCTATCTGATGTCTAAGAGCTTACATAGTATTTTGGGAAAACAACATGTAAGAAGTGAAATATAAAATATATTCAAAACCGATACAAAGTATTTCTCAGGGAAAAGGCAATAACAACTTGGGAGATCATGATAGACATCCTGTAGGAGGCCAAACTTAAGCTGAGCTTTGCAGAAAGCTGGGGATTCTATAAACCAGAGGTGAGTAGAGAGTTCACCCTAGATCTGGGGTACACAGTCTGTGCAAAGGCCTGGAGGCTGGTCTTGGGGATAGCAGCAAAAAGGTCAGTGAGGGAGGACAGTAGTGTGCAGTAAGCTTGGAATGAGAGGCCAGAATCAGATTGTGTAGGACTTTAGAAGTCAAACTGAAGAGTTTTCCTTTTGCCCCAGGGATGAGAGGGAGCCATTGCAGAAATTTTGAGCAGGGGAATGACAGAGCCAGACCTCACAGAGAGGATAGAGGGCCTTTTGACTACTCTCTACCAATAATCACAATCAATTACCAGGGATCCGATTTCATGTTGGTACTATCTCCCACTTTTTTGGGTCTGTTTGTTTTGTTTCTGAGTCCTTTGTTTTTTAAGGAAATGGGAGCACTTTTAGCTTGTGAATATAAACTCAGACATAGAGAAAATTGCTGGGTTAATCCTAGGTTTCTGATCGTATTGTATCCAGGGGAACGTTCCACTAACCTGGCAAAGTGTCTAATCCTAGAGGGTGTGGTACCTTCAGTGTTCTTGCTGCTGGAGAAATTTCATGTCATGAAATCCAGGAGTTTCCAGTAGCCAAGCTATTGCGAATAGACATTTCCCATGCTATCTGTCCTGTTGTGCAAGACTTTTAATTGTCTTCCTGTTCAAATTATTCTGGCTTCTCTTCACTTGGGAATCCCTATCCAGGATGCTGTAATATGGAGAGGAAGTAGGATATGGAGGAATAGGGAAAGAACCTGACCTCATTCTCAGTCTTCAGAAGATATTTCTAAAATTTATTCTGAGTTCACATCCTCTAGAAGAACTTCCCAAACCTCTGTGCTAAGGGCCTAGTTGATCCAAAATATCTTCTGTCTGAACATGTTTCTCCTACTCATCGACTTAAATTCCTTAAACTTTCCACATCTGGGAGAATCTTTTTGGTCTAGTCACCTCTGGGTTGAAAAGTAGATCCTGAAACCATCTATCCCTTAAGCTGGTCTTCTTCCTCTTCTCTCCTTTACTAGGTAATCTCTTTAACCCTTCCATTTGTCTTCACAATAATTCTAGAGATCTGGAAGCTTTCTCCATAGAACTTCAGCTTCTCCCCAGAGTTCCTATAATTCTTGCATTTTATCGATTTCTTTCAGCACTTCCAGAGCCAAGGTTTGTTGTTTGTTTGTTTTCTGGAGATTTACTTACCTATGCCCATTTGGTAAATCCTGTAACCGAGGTTATAGCTCTTGGTTCCTTTTCTTGAATGTTGTAAGGTACTTCTTAGCTCACACTTCTAATTGCAGTCTTCATACTTTCCTAAAACCATCTCAAATTGTTTTCCTAAAGTCTTCTCACCCAGATTTTCTTGTCTGGGACATATCAAGTAGGTAAGAAGAGAGAGATGGAAAGAAAACAACTTGGATTAAGAATCAGAAGATCTGGATTCTAGATCTGAATGTGTTACTAATTAGTAGTGTGACCTTAAGCACACTTATTTAACTTTTCTGGGCCTGTTCCCTTATTAATAAATTAAGAGGATATGATTAAATGATCCTTAAGGTCTATATCAACTCAACAAATTTTTATGACTCTTCAATAAATATCATATTTAATACTAGTAAAAATTACATTCAGCTGAACATCTTCTAAGTGGCCTTTTTATCTTTCAAGAAGAATGCTCTTTCACTTTCGTTAATTTATCTATTAAAATGTAAACTCTTTGAGTATTTTACTTGTACCTTTATATCCCTAGCACTTAGTACATTGCCTAGCATACAGTAGGGACTTAATAAATATTTGGTGATTGACTCAGTGAATTTATATTACTCATTATTCACTGGCAGCTACATGGAATAATAGATAGAGCAATGGGCCTGGAGTCAGGAAGAGGAATTCGTATACACACTCAGACACTCCCTAGCTGTATGACTCTGGGAAAGTCACTTAATCCTGTTTCCCTCAGTTTCCTCATCTGCAAAACTGATATACTAGTAGCACCTACTCCCTGGGGTGGTTTTAAGGATCAAATAATTGTAAACCACTTACCATAATGCCAGGCATAGAGTAGGCAATTTATAAATGTTAGCTATTATGATTATATTTAGTAAAAAAGAAGGTGGCTGTGATCAGGGTTTATTAAATTTCCACTGGGAGAATAGCAGAGGTGTCTTCAAAGAGCCTTTCTTTCCTTACCTGTAAAATTAGGATAATTAGACCAATAGTATACCCTGTGAAGGTTGTTATGAGGCTCAAATGAGATGCTATGTGCGGACCTCTTTCCAAATGTTAGAAATATATATATATACACACACACACATATGTATATATGTACACATATATGTAAGTAACCATAATTGCAACTATTTAAAAAATTTTAAAACATTTTTATTCAAAGTTTTGAGTTTCCAGTTCTACCCTCCCCTTCCTCTTTCCCTCCCTCCCTCCCTTCCCCTGTCCCTACGATGGTAAGCAATTATACATGTGCAATTGTGTAAAACATTTCCATATTAGTCATTTTGTATAAGAAGCCTCGAATAAAAGAAAAAATGAAAGAAAAAAGTGAAAAACTGCATGCTTCAGTGTGTATTAAACCAATATTAGTTCTTTCTCTAGAGGCAAACAGTATGCTTCATCATTAGTCCTTTGGGATTGTCTTGGATCACTGTATTGCTGAGAATAGCTAAGTCATTCATAGTTCTTCATTGAGCACTATTGCTGTTACTGTGTACAACATTCTCCTGGTTCTGTTCACTTCACTGTCTATCAGTTCATTAAGTTTTCCAGGCTTTTCTGAAATCATTTTGTTGGTCATTTCTTATAACACAATAATATTCCATTATGATCATATACCACAGCTTATTTAACCATTCTTGAGTTGAAGGATATCCGTTTGATTTCCAATTCTTAGCCACCACAAAAAGAGCTGCTATAGATATTTTTGTACAAATAGCTCCTTCTCTCTTTTTTGGATGTCTTTGAGATATAGAGACCTAGCAGTGGTATTGCTGGATCAAAGGGTATGCATAATTTTATAGCTCTTTTGGCATTGTTCCAAATTGCTCTCTAGAATGGATGAATCAGTTTACAACTCCACCAACAGTGCATTAGTGTCCCAGTTTTCCCACATCCCCTCAAACACTTTTCATTTTCCTTTTTTGTTATATTAGTCAACTTGATAGGTATGAGGTGGTACCTCAGAATCACTTTAATTTGAATTTTTCTGATTAATAGTGATTTAGAACATTTTTATATGACTTAGAGATGGCTTTGATTTCTTGGAAGCTGCCCATTCATATCCCTTGACCATTTATCAATTGGGGAATGATTTGTATTTTTATAAATTTGACTCAGTTCTCTATATATTTGAGAAATAAGGCCTTTATCAGAGATACTTGCTGTAAAGATTGTTTCCCTAGTTTTCTACTTTCCGTATAGTTTTGGTTGCATTGGTTTTGTTTGTGCAAAACCTTGTGTAATTTTATGTAATCAAAATTCTCAATTTTACATTTTATAATGCTCTCTATATCTTCTTTGGTCCTAAATTCTCCCTTTATCCATAAATCTGACAGCAAACTATTCCATGCTCTCTTAATTTACTTGTGGTACCATCCTTTGTGTGTAAATCATGTACCCATTTTTACCTTCTCTTGGTATATAGTGTGACATGTTGGTCTACATACTCTATACCTAGTTTGTGCCGTACTGTTTTCCAGTTTTCCCAGCAGTTTTTGTCAAATAATGAGCTTTTGTTCCAGCTTGGATCTTTGGGTTTGTCATATACTAGATCACTATGGTCATTTACCATCATGTAATTCATACCTAATAGATTCCATTGGTCCATGACTCTATTTCTTAGCCAGTAACAGACTGTTTTGTAATTACTGCTTTACAGTAGAGTTTGAGATCTGGTACAGCTAGACCACTTTCTTTCACATTTTTTACAACTATCAATACCGAAGGATTCCATAGTCAAACTATGCACATCCCCAAGGTGCCTTGCACTGAAGATTGATCAGGCAGAGCTGTGACAAGAAGTTTTTGTTCCTAGAGAAAGTACCACAAGCCATCACTATGCACCAGTAGTGTGAAGCACACTTTCAATTGAGCGTGGAGAAGACAGAGATGCTGAGATGTCAGCGTGAAATAAGGGAGCAATGGAGGTAGGGTGAAGTGCCTATAACGGAAAAGCATGGAGTAGTGGGGGAGTGTGCCACAGAAACCATCTGATAGCTTCCTATTTTAGTGAATTATTCTCACTAACTAGGTGCTAAACACTGTTGTTTCTACTGATGGTAAAGGAATACAAATTCTGTCAGCACTTTCTCTTGATTCATCACCCTGGAAGAAAGTCCTGGTTATCACAATGTAGTTACAATTCTGACAATACATTTCATTTCAATGTAACTTTCACTATCAATTTACTTTCTAAAAAATAAATAAGCATTAATTTTCTCATCCTCTCACCCTCCCCAATTCTACTTTGGGGAAAAGAAAGAAAAAACGAACAAAATGCTTCTAATGAATATGCATAGTCAAGAGAAACACATTCACTCATTGGCTTTGTTCAAAAATGTCTATCTTACTCTGGATCCTGAGTACATCACCTGTCTGGCATGAAGTGAGTATCATGCTGCATCTTCTGTCCTCTGGAATTATGATTGGTTATTGCATTGATCAGAGATCTTAAGTCATTCAAACTTGTTTGTCCTCAAAATACTGTTGTTTTTGTCTAACAATATTTTGTACCAGAAGGTCCTTGTGGACTGTTTGGAGAACCGCAGCCCAGCCAAGTCATTGGTTGAGATACCTTGGAGTCAATGGACTTCAAGTTTATCTTGTTCCTTCTGGCTTTCGGTGCCCTTCCAGGTCTGGACACCAGTGTACTTGAAGTATCCTATCCTTGTCTTGCAGATTTTGATGCTCTAGTAAGTGAAAAAAGCATACATAGAAAGGAAACACACCCTCATCTCTCAATCCTTGCTTGCTATGAAATGGAATCATTAATCAAAGTTGTTCTTGTGGAGAGATTAGCAAGGCAGAGGACATAAGGCCTCAGAGAAAATACCAAGTATTTACCAGATACTTTATTTCTCTGATATGAAGGGTCAACAAAGTGGATATAAAGACTTTTAAATGAAGAACTCTTCTCTACCTATCATGCTTCTTAAACCAACCCTGTCTCTTGCCCAAATACCTGTAAAACATTATTACACTGTTAACAGTGTAGACAAATATACAAGATGTTAGAGGTGAGGAGGGGGTGAGGTACTAAGTACTGTGCCAGATATTGGAAGACAAAAGAGGGTTAAAATTCCTTCCATTCAATCCACCAACCAAGCAAGAAGCATTGATTAAGCTCCTAGTATGTACCAAACACTAGATATGGAAAAGCAAAGGAAACAAGTTCTGTCCTCTAGCATCACACACTGTAGTAGGTGAGATAGTATATATGTACATGCAGAATAATTAATTCATTTATTCAATAAATATTTGTTAAGTGCCTACTATAGACCATGGACTACCCTAAGCACTGGGGATGCAAAAGGAAGCACAAGACAGTCCCTGTCTTACAGTCTAATGGGGGAGCCAACATGCAAACAAACATATACAAAGCAAGCTATATATAGGATAAGTAGAAAATAATTAAAAGAGGAAAAGCATTAGAATTAAAGCATTAGGGAAGGCCTCCTGTAGAAGATGGAATTTTAGGTGAGGCTCAAAGGAAGTCAGCAAGGCCAGTAGTCAGTGCAGGAGGGAGAATATTCCAGGCATGAGGGAAAGCCAGAAAGAATGCCTGGAGAGATGGATAGCCAGGAGTCTGTGGATTAAAGAGTGCTAGTCCAGGAGTAAGGTGTAAGAAGACTGAAAGGTAGGACAGGGGGTTGGGTTACAAAAATTTTGGAATGCTGAATAGAGCATTTTGTATTTGCAACAGGGAGCCATTGCAGTTTTTTGAGTAGGGGGGAGATGTGATCATTTTATGAAATGGGTTTTAGGACTCACTTTAGTGGTTGAATGGGGAATGTATTGGAATGGGAAAAGATGTGTGTATGTATATGTAATATAAATCTATGTATATCTAGACCATACACAAGAAAACACATGGTAGTATTTGGAGTGAGGATGGGGTGGTAAGGGAAAACCTATTATGTAGTCTATGCTAGGCACTGTAAGTACAAAGACAAAAGAGAAAAACAATTCCTATCCTCGAGGAGCTTATATTCTCATAGGGGAGGGAGGAAGGGTGAGTCAACAACATTTTCACTGGTGGGCAGTGCTGGAAGTCAGAGATGAAGGCCTCACAGTTCTAAGAGTCAGAGGAGGAGGGAAGTAGCTGATACAGATGCAGGGAAGTGTGAGATGGGGTGCTGAATCTGGGGAGCATCAAATCAAGTCAGTTTGGATGGAATATAAATTGTGTAAAGAAGACTGATGTGAAATCAGTCTGGACAAGGTAGGTTGGCCAGACTGTGAATGACTTTAACTGGGGAAAAACTGAGGAAAAAAAGAAAAAATGGTGATAAATACCCTTCTGCTCTGCACATGCACTCACTACTTCCTGCTATGGACTTTGTTCACTTGAAAGCAGATATGGACCCACAATGTTACAACATGCCTTTATTGATTGCCAAGCAGATACACGTGAAATGAACACTTTGAGCCAGTAACGTGTGTAAGGGTGGACTTGTCAGAGATGAAAAATGGTCCTTAGGGTAACAGGGGTGAAGAATCTGCAGCCTCCAAGCCATATGTGGCCTTCTAGGTCCTTGGGGGAGGTCTTTTGACTGAGTCCAAGTTTTACAGAACTAATCCTTTTATCAAGGGGATCTGTTTCATGAAGTTTGGATTCAGTCAAAGGGCCTCACTTGAGGACCTAGAAGGCCACAGGTGGCCTGGAGGTCACAGGTTCTCCACCTCTAGGGAACATTCTACACTGTGGAACTTTCCCTTTCTCTTTTCTTAGCTCTCTGCTTGGTATGGCTAACATCTAAGCAACTCCTAGGGTAGGGAGCTATTGGGTTCCAGGGCTGTGTCCAAATATATCCTGAGCTATTCAGCTGGACAAATTTCATTTCAATCAACATGTATCCAATTCAATTCAATAAGTATTTATTATATGAGAATCTTCTATGTAGGTGGCACTGATGATGCAAACACCAAAACAAAAACATTCCTGTTCTCAAGGAGTTTATATTCGATTGTTCACATTATGACACTATTTTGCTCAGTAAAAACAACATAGTTGTTGTCAGAGCTATTACAAGTTCCCAAGTATGCCAATTATTGTTTATATGTGAGTGAATATGAGTGAACCTTAATTGGAATTTAATTATCCCAATAAGAGAGGCTTCTATGAGTATATGGTATAAAAAAAAGGTCTTTTTCCTGCATTGAGACAGCTTTATGGTCCTTTAATTAGGGACAGGTTAAGGATCAGTAGAAAGCTTCGGAAGTCTGAATGAGAGTGTCAACACCCCAGAGAGCTACATCAGGTAAAGTCTCTTAGCCTTTAATTTCTCCATCTGTTAAAAGGAGGTAATCATAACAATACTCTTCCTTTCCTCAAAAAGCTTTGTTGAGAGGATCATCTGAAATAATGTAGGTGGATGAGCTTAGGAAACTTCAACATTTTATGCAAATGAAAGGCCCTGGCCTTTTTGTTTTATGATGATGATGATGAGGATGGTAAAGCTCTATCTCTACTTATGCTCTACTCTCATGCTTCATCCTGGAGTAGATATGAGCTTAAATTCCTAAAAGCTAGGCCAGTGGAATACAAATTTGAGCAGGCTGTAAAAAATTGGAAAGGCTTCAAATATAGGCCAGGTGATAGACGCCCACCCATCTATGAATTGAGGTCAGGCCTAGCTAAGTTCTGAAAGGCTCATTACCAGAAGATTGGCCAGCAATGAATTACTGGTCGTAGCAACTTAGTGAGATCTTATGGGGGCCTTTGGTGGTTAATTTTCCTCTACTCTCCTCTTTACACGGTTCCTATATATATATAAAATTTGTGAGCATGTGCATATAATAATGTTTTATATAATATTAATAACTAATATGACAACAATAACAATATGAACTAATATGAGTTTGTTTGTAGTGTCTATTGTCCAGGGGTATGTCATCATTCCTTCCTCTTTCCTCAGCTTTTCACAGTATGGCCCCAGCCTACCTTGTCCAGATTAATTCCACCTTAGTCCCCTTCACATACTTTCTGCTCCAGTCAGACTGGTCTATTTGACATCCCCCGCAGTGGAGAGAGTAGGAGCCAGTCTACACTGGAAGCTCACTATACAGATGAAATAATAAGTCAGACCTAATAATGATGATGATAAATTATATAATGTGATTTTATCTGTGTGGGGAGCGTTCAGTAAGGAAACTCACCCTTCCAATGCAGACTGGCACCTACTCTGAGGCTAGTTCTCTATGCCCTAGTGGGTGCTCATCTGTACATGTATGTATGTATGTATGTATGTATGTATGCATATGTCACCTGGCTCTTGCCCAAGCAGGACAGAGAGAAGGGAGCCCTGTTCTGCATATGGAAGGAGATGTGTTGCTTGATTGGGTGAATTTGTCCTCATATGTGGCATAAGTAGCATGACATAGTGGATAGTGAGCTAGGCCTTCGAGTCCAGAAGAACCAAGTTCAAATTCTCCTCTGACTTGCTAGGCAAGATGCTCCAATTCTCTCTGCCACATGATAAGTGACAGACAGTTGCCAATCTGTATTGGCAAAAGGAACTTCCACATTTGTAGATCCAGAAGAGGGGAGGAATAGCATGTCCACATTTGTAGTAGTTGAGGTTTTATTTTTTTACTGCTGTTTTTAAACTACTATGAAAAATATCCTCAAAACAATTTGTCATGTGTATAGGTTGAAAACACTATTCATCATCTCACTGGATCCTCCTATTTCTGTGAGGTTTTTACTGGAAGCATTTGTATTATCATCCCCATTTTACAGAGGAAGCAATAATCCAAGAGAGATTAAGTGACTTCCTCAAGGTCAAGCAGTTGGCAAATGGCAGAGTCTGTCTTTGAACCTGGGTATACAGACTCTGAGGCCTCTCTCTTTTCTGCTTCCCTCACCATAACTTTCAAGTTTCAGGGGAACAGCTAGTGTAAAAATGTTTAGATTCCTCTGTATCGTCTCTTTAGTTTAACAATCTCAGTCAACGTTTAATAAGTACCTACAAGAGGAGAGCTCTCTTTGAAGTGAGTGGAGTTGGTGTTTCTTCATGCTGATTCTGCTTCATTTGTGGGGAGGCCTCCTTGGCCCCACCTTCAGTCCCGCCCTCCAATAGCAAGAGGTGAGGAAGGATAAAGCAGGGTAGTTGCGGGCAGGGGATGAGAAAGTTACCCCTGTCCCGAGGTGGTTCCTCAATGTCTGGGTGTGGTCTGGCTGGAGCTCTTGTGACATACAAGTTTTGAGAATTGGCTGTGTAGGATTGGTGGAGATTATGCAAACAGTAGAGACTCCTGCCAAGGACTTTCTGTGCCTGTTCGTTACCAGCTGACTTAGTTTCATTTTTGATTTAAGTTGCATCTGGAGAGGAGGTATTCGTGATGGTGCACAGCAGAGGCAGCTGCGAGGGGGAACCCGAGAGGGAGGTGTGGGCAGCACAGGGAGGTCAGCCCAGGGCCATGGCACCGGATGAGTTGGTTTTCTTTGTCAATGGCAGAAAGGTAAGCAAGGGTCTGATCTTTGGCTGTTTTTGATCCCTAAAGTGGTGTGTGTGTGTGTGTGTGTGTGTGTGTGTGTGTGTGTGTGTGTGTGTGTGTGTGTGTGTGTGTGTGTGTATGTGTACTCGACTGGATTTTTTTTCTCTCTTTGCATGCTCACAGAACTGGTGCTAAGTTTTTATTAAAAAGTTTTAAGTTTTTCTAGGTTAGGTTACAGGGAAAACATTCTGGGGATAAGGGAGACTTAGGGAGGGGAAAATATGATAAAGAAAGGAAGCTGGTTTGGGAGGAAGGGTAAGAGAGTAACTAGATCTGTCCTACAGACCGAGGTAGTGGAAAGGCTGTTGAATCAGGATTCAGAGGGCCCTGGTACAAATCCTGTTTCTACCCCTTACTGCTGGTGTGACTTTGGGCAAATCTCATCATCCCCTGGGCCCTGTAAAATAAGGGATTTGGACAAGATGATGTCTAAGTGCCCTTCTAGTTCTAAAGTCTAAAGGTTTCTAGGAGGCTCTGGCCTTCTATGGTAGGCGGCTGAAGGGATTCTTAGGTGTGTATACATGTCAATATATAAACATATGTCTGTAGATATTTATGCACGTATAAAATGAAGGTGAAGCAGAGAAGGATCTTAGGTTGGATTTGAGAATGTTGTTGCTTTCAAAAACTCAAAGAAAAGAGACTGGGCAGCCTCACACTCTATGGACCATTTAGTGTGGAGTCTTGGCCAGCCATTACACAATGCTACTTAGCTTATTACAGGCCTGTTTGACTCTGATCTTTTCCCTTTCAGAGAATCACCATCAGCTATAAGCTTCTTGCTATGTGCCCACTCACACAACCAATCAGAGAATGGGATACACCTACTTCCTCTCCCCCTTTTTTAAGAAGAGAGAGAGAGCAAAGGATGAGTTTTCTCTCTAGGTCTCTTCTCCCTCTTGCCCCAAGTAGAGGGCTTACCTGTGCACAAGTGGCTGCTGCTACCAAGTTCAAAGACTGATGCTTTAGCAGTTTTAGGGACTATGGAGCTTCTCTTCTGGCAGCTTCTTGGATGGGTTCAAGATCAGAACTAGACAGTGACTCAAGAAAACTCACAAGGATTGAGGCTAGATTGGGAGGTCAAGCAGTTGAAAGACTATGGACCATTTGGCTAAAAATCTGCTCTCTTTGAGGGATGGAAAGAAAAAGATCTTAAGCTTTAGAACTAGTAGGTACCTTAGAAGTCATCTAGCCCCACATTCTCATTTTACAGGAAGTAAATTGCCCACGGTCACCCAGCTAATTAGTGCCAGAGGTGGGAAAAGAAGCTAATTCCTCTGATTCCAAATCCTCTGTTCTTTCCATTACTCAACACTACCTTTTATAGAGGAGATATTCTTTATTTTGTTTCACTGAACAGATGCAAACACCTACTGAAAGATAACTATATTGTCGAAATAGCTTCCTATTTACATCTATTTATGTAATGTTACAGGAATGTTATATAAAATCTTTGGGAAAAGCCTATGTTTCAGTGTTTATTTCAAAATATTCAAATATTGGAAGGGATTGGATATCACTATCTGTGTGACCCTGCACAAGTCACTCAAATTATGTCTGCCTTAGTTTCCTCACCTATAAAATGCGCATGATAATAATAGTACCTACCTCCCAGGGCTGTATTTTTTTACAGCAATCAAATATTTATTATTTATTACTAATTACTGTTTCATTACTGATAATATATATTATTGCTATGTGCTAGAAATGCAGAGAAAAGAATGTGATAGTCCTTTGCTTTCAGGTCCTTATGTCTCTATGAGAAGAGTTACTACATACATATGAAGAATACAAAGAATAATCACAAAGTAAATGGCAAGTTTTAAGTGGGAAGGGAAATTTTTGAGGTAGCAGGTGCTGATTGTGCTGGATTAAGAAGGAAATGTTGGATTCAAAGAAGAAGGGTGAAATGGAGTGGGGAAATTCCAAGCATGGGAGACTTCTAATTACTTGGCTGCCTTTGCTGTTTCCAACAAAAGAAATTCACTGTCTTGCTAATATGTGTATGTATGTATGTATATATATGTGTGTGTGTGTATATATATTTGTAAACATATACGTATGTATGTACAAGTAAGCAAATGGTAACATAGTGCAATAATATGTATTCCATAATAAATATATTATATATTAGCTCTAGACACATATCAAGAGAAGAAACACTCTTTTTAAAATATGTGTACGTGTATGTGCAGACATGTAAATGCTAATATATCATGTCATAGTATATAATAAATATATTCTAATATATAAAAATATGTATCAAGAAAAGAAATTCATTATCTTGCATAATACATACATACACATATATTTTTATTTTATTATTATTTTTTAAATAGTACAATGTCCATAGCAGCCTTGATTATAATCACACATGCAAAAGTGAACAGCAAGTCCTGTCTCCTAGTTGTGAAGGTGTGCTCCCTGGCCATGGCAAATTTCTGAGGGTACATAGTTTGCTGGTTTCCCTCATTCATCCTCAAATGAATGAAGATTTCATGAGAGTCTAGACATCCCAGAGGTGGAAGGGACCTCTCATCTCGGATCAGAAATCACCTCTTCAACATCCTGGACAAGTGATCCTCCTTTGTTTGATCCTTTGGTTGAAAAGGCTTCCAGTAATGGGGAATTTGCTGTAGCCCATTTTGATTGGGATAGTGCTTAAATATTTTATTTAATTTTTTCTTTGCCTTAATCTGTGTCTCTGGTACTTCCGTACATAAAGTCCTCCCTCTCTGCTCTCAGGTCCAAGTCAGAGAAGTCTATTCCATCTTCACAGTGACTCTTAGAATAGTAGATTTAGAGAGGGAAAATCCACTGAGATCATCTGATTCAACTTCCTTGTTTTATAGATGAGGAAACTGAGATTCAGGGAGGTTAAGTAAATTACCCAGCATTAAATAAATTGTAAATTGCAAAGCTGATATTGGAACCCAAGTCCTCTGACTCCCAACCAGTCTTCTTTCCACTGAACTATGATGCTGCTCAGGTAGTAGGTATACAAAAGATACAGCTTGGTGAGTCTGACAATAGGAAGGACTTAGACCCTAGCACTGTGACACTGGGCAAGTCAATTTAATTTCTGCCTGCCTCAGTTTCTTAAACTATCAAATGGGGATAATAATAGCATCTACTTCTCTGGATTGTTGTGAGGATCAAATGAGATATTTGTAAACGCAGTGCCTGGAATAATTTAATAAAATGCCTGTTTCTTTCCCTTTCCATACTATCTTTTCCAGGACAGATTTTCAAATTCTTGAAGACAGCCATCATGTCTTCCCTTAAGTCTTCTCTTTTCCTGTCTCTAAACATCCAAAGATTTAATTCATCCTTCCATGGCCCTATTAAACATCCTGGTTTTTCTCCTCTGAGGACCTTTGCAGTTGTTTTTGTTAAAACAAGGCACGCAGAGATGAAGACAATATTTCAGGTGTGGTCTGATCAGGGTGATTAATTTTACAATTTTTAACAAAATTTTTCAAAATTCTGAATTAACAAGCACCAAATGAACTGAACATTTCTATATGTGAAATAGAATTACAGTTTGTTTTTCTTTTTGAAGTATATGGTAAGTCAGTGTATAACTTTCAAAGCTGTCCTCTTTGTGCTTCCTTTTAGCCTTCCTTCCGTTCTCTTCTGCACATTTTTTAAAAGAGCTTAATTTTTAAAATTTTCTACTTAATGAACATCAAAGAAGAGAGCACTTCTATATAGCAAGTAAAACAGAAAAGGGGGATATTATGAAGCTGTGACTACTGCACACAGTTTACCTTTAAAAAGTATATAACAATTTTAACAAGTTACTTTCCACGCTGTCTTGCTTATCAGTCCACAAACATGTCTTGGGAGGCATCTGGGCCTTGTATTCCTCAACTAAAGCCCTAATCTGACAACTCATGGAGGTTACTTTAGGGCCCTGCCTTAGGTTCTTAATGTTTTGGTTTTTTTAACTGAAAGTGAGGTCTAGTGAATCCTGTGGACCCTTTACAAAAGATGGCTTTTAGCATATAAAACCAAAATGTGTAGGATTACAAAGAAAATCATTTATATTGATATAATGCTTATGAGCATATTAAAAAAATTCCTGGAGCCTAGGTTAAGAAGTCTTGCCAAGGTTCCCTCAAGCATATGATTCGTTTGGTTGTGCAAAACTGGAAATATTTCAAGTACAGACTTGGTGATACACAGTCAATCATTATGTTGCCTAGTTAAGTTCAGAGAAGTAGTGTCATGGGGTTTGCTGCAAGGGGATGAGATTTTTTGGATCACAGAGACTTTCAGTGACTGCTGAGTCAGAGTAAGATTGTGATCTGCCTCCATGGAGAGGGTTCCCACAGTGACAAAAATCACAGATCCTACAATTTCAGAACAAATGTGCCTCTAAATAACCAGTATTTCTCCTTAATGGAGTTTTAGATCCCTGGGGGGATTCATGGAGCTAGAAATCTTCTCTATCAGTTATAGTACAGTGGGGTCAGTTTGGCTGAGACTCTCAAAGGGAGAAGATCCAATGACTTGCCCAGGGTCTCATAACTTAGTGTCTAAGGCAGGATTTGAACTCAGGTTCATCCTTTATTAATTCACTATGTGACTCTGTCTTCTGTGTGCAGCATTGTCCTAATTATTGCGGAACTTAGAGAGTTATAAAAGATATAAACAGTTTCTGGTCTAGTTGACTATAATACAGATGCACAAACCTTCAGTAAAAGCAGTATGTGATGAATGCTACAGAGGGGTATAGATGATGGAGTTTCTTTCAGAGGAGGGAGATATTTCTAGCTGGATAAATTATTCAGGGAAGATATAAAAGAGGAGGGATAGTTTGAGTTGCGATTTGAACAATGAGGAGGAATTCATTAAGTGGAGAAGGTATCTCATGTGGGGGAAACCACCTGAATAAAGGCATGGAGGTGGAAAAAATATGAATTGTGTTTGGGGAATGGTGGATCAGTTGGTTTGGAGTATGGCTTTCATGTAGGCAAGTAATGGGAAATGAGGTTGGAAGAGGTAGACTGGGGATGGATTGCAGAGGGGCTTAAATGTCAGACTAAGGAATTTGGATTTTAACAGAGTAAAATGGGGATTGATTAAAGGTTTTTAGCAGGGCATGATGATCAAAGTGGTGCTTTACAAAAATCAATCAGAAAGTGGTAAGGAGGCTGGGTAAGAGTAGGTAGAGACTAGATCACTCTTCAGGAGGGTATTAATGTAGGCCAGAAGTCAGCTGACAAGGGACTATGCATTGGGCTTCCTGAATTCTAGCTTAGGACAAACCAAGTTTTTCCCTCAGAATGAGCTTATTAAATATCTCTACCACATGCTTTCCACAAAACCCTAGACTTGAAACTCCCTAAAATCTAGTAAATTTTGGTACTTGACTGTAACATCAAATCATCAATAAAGCTGTGCTTCTTCTATAGACCAGAAGCCTGGCCATCTCCTTCAGACAGATTATTAAACTCAGATTATGAAGGGGTTGTTCTAGTTGACCTCTGAGGTTCCTTTCAGCTCTAAATCCATGATCTTATAACTGTACTAGGCTGGCTTCCTTCCCGATGTTGCTATCTGACATTCCTGCAATTTATAGGGGTGGTGTAGCAAGGACTTTGACTTTAAGCAAAGTAGCAGGTCTGGGACAGAATATCACAAATTTTAAATGCCGCAGAAGCTTCAGCACCATGAGCCACTTTGGCATTAAGAATTTAAGGTTAAGAAGTATACTTGTTTAATATGTTAATTCTTCTGTAAATTTTAGAGATATCTTTATATTTAATTTAGATTTATATATAAATTTATATTTAGATATCTAGCTTTAGCTTGACTTCTTGTTCTTCAATGATCCTTGCAAACTCTTGTGAGAGATACTGTGAATCTTTCCCTTACCCTTACCTGCCCCACATGCAGGCAATTGCCAAGTCTTTTTGGTGTCACCTGCACATCTCTCACATCAGTCCTCCTCTCTCTTCTTATGGGTCTACCACCATAGAACAGCCCTCATCACCTGGACTATTGAGGTGGAATTGGTCTTTCTGCATCCATTCTCTTACCTCTGCAGTCTACCCTTCTTCCACACAGCGGTGTGATGGTAAATGTTAACAACAGACTCTCTGATACACTTTTAAGCTTAATCTGGATTATTAACATTTTATTCATCTCTTTCTTAAGTCTAGAATCCAGAAGACAATAAATCAAGCCATGAATGGTAGTTGACTTTATCACACTGAAAATTTAACAGTCAGTCTGAACTAGTCTGGCTGGCTCCTGCACACTCCTGACTGTTACCTCTTTAATTTTCCTAAAGGCATAGGTCTAATCAGGTCATTCCTTTAACTGAAAACTTTCAGATGCTTCCCATATCCTATAGGCTTAAAATACAGTCTCAGTTTGACAGTTAAGATCTCTTACATTCTGACTCCCACCTGCTTTTCCAGCCTAAATTCACATTAAGCCGTTTTACAAACTTGGCATTATGACCAAACTCAACTACTAGCTGCTGCCCCAAATCAGTACCCTATCTTGGGTCTCCATGACTCAGAACAAGATGGGCCCCATGGCCTGAAATGCTTTCCTCATGCTGCCCCTCAAATCCTTGTCTTTTAGGGTTTAGTTTTGTTTCCACCACCTCTTTGGAGCCTTCCCTGATTCTCTCTTTCCTCCTCTGACAGTGTTGCTAGTACATTCACTTTCAATCTTCTCTTAGCTATACATGCATGTTGTATCCTGCTAATTGGGATTAAGGCATGGTCTTTAAGAAGTAAACCAAACCAGCAAATCCTATGATATTCAGGTAGGTTTCAGCCTTCAAAATTTACCTTCTCTTGGGTAGATCACACTCAGGTAAGGTCATGATACCCCATATGGAGAGAGCAGAGCAGAGGAGAGGAGAGGTGCTGAGTTGCCCAACTGAAACTGTCCAGTTGGGTCCCCAGTGGGAAGCTCAGACTACTCACAGGCTGTGGTTGGTTCTTTGTTCTTGAAGAGGACCATGGCATCAGATGATGCCATGACTTACAAATTTATTGGATTTAAGTGAGGGAGGACTGTGGAAAGTCACCAGCCTCACTTTGTCCTCTGGAGCTGTCTTGGCTAAGGTCCTTTTAAGTTATCACTTTGACTGAGGCAACACCCATTCAGTGATTAGAGGTATTTAAGATGTGAGACAAAGGATGCCTCCTTTAATCAAAAAAAAAAAAAAAACAAAAACCAAAAAAAAACCAAAAAACAAACTGGGAGGAGAAGACCTTCAGGGTTTCTGGCCAAAAGAGAAACAATTACTGTTTACATTCACTTTGAGCCCTCATCTTCCTGATGTCACAGTCCTCCAAGAAGAAGGACAAACCACAATCCTGCTAATAGAACATGAATTTCTTAGAGGCAAGAGATATTTTATTTTGGCCATTCTATCCCTGTTGACTAGCACAGTTCCTTACACGCAGTACAAGTTTAATAAATATTGAATTACTGGCAAATTCAGACAAAACGTTCCAAGCTGCCTAAGTGCTCTACATGATATATTTTTTTTCCTTCATTTGTAGGTGGTGGAGAAGAATGCAGATCCAGAGACAACACTCCTGGCCTATCTGAGAAGAAAATGTATCCTTGAAGCTTGAGGAGGAAAAGGCTTAGCCTTCACACTTTTGAGAGGAGGCAGGGAGGGGCAGGGATGGCACCCGAACTCTAGTCCCACCAGTGCTATTGACTATGTGACCTTGAGCAAGTCACAGCCCTTTGGTTATGGAAAATGACCAGTTGTCTCCTGCAGTGCCCTGGGGTAGAGGAGGGTGGGGTCTGAGCGGAATTGGTTTGGTCTGGATGACCTCTAAAATCCTTTATAGCTCCAATTATCAATGATTCTGTGGGTATAAAAGTTTCATTTTGGGGCCTTCAAGGTAATAGATCAGATAGGGTGCTCCCTTTAGCCTTTGTTCACTCCAAAAAGATTACATCTCTAGGGAAGTGAAGGGCCTTTTTTCTGTGAACCTTGGTCTAGCCATATGCACTTATCCCACCCTATACTAGTTCAGAATGATGGAAGTGCATTGCTGGCAAAATGGGGGGAAGGAGGCAATGGTGTCTGCTGTCTGGATGGGCAGATCCTGGGAGGACATGGAATCCTGTGGCAGGTTTGGGTGACCCCAAGGGACAGCCCAAGTGGGGATGTGGAATCATTTGTGTCCTTTGCTCTATTAGAAATGGGTACAGAAGAAAAGAACAGCCGTTCAGTCTCTGTAAGCATGTCTTCACTGGTCATCCTGGGGACTTGAACTGCCTATTTTACAGACTCCCTTGGATTGGCACTGATGTTTCTCCCCCTCCATCCCCCACCACCCACACCCACACCCACATACCCACACACACACAGCATGCCCAGAGCAAATTAAGAGTTGTTGTAAAGATAAAATGAAATAATTATTGTGAAGTACTTAGCACAGGACCTGACACATTTTGGGGCAGTCATTTCAGTTGGGTCTGACTCTTTGTGACCCTATCTGGGGTTTTCTTGTCAAAGATACTGGAGGAGTTAGCCATGTCCTTCTCCAGCTAATTTTATAAATGAGGAAACTGAGGCAAACAAGGTTAAGTGACTTGCCCTGGGTCAGACAAGTAAGTGTCTGAGGCCAGATTTGAATTCATGAAGAGGAGTCTTCCTAAGTCCAGGTCCAGCACTCTATCCACTCTGCCACCTCGCTACCCCTGGAACATGGTAAGTTCTACACAGAAGTTAGCTATAAATATTATTATTATGCAAATATAAAATATATCTTTTTTTAACCAGACTTTTGATTACATTAGTGTGGGTATGTCCACACGAAGAACTCTATTTATCCAGCCAGACCAGTGCCTCCTCCCGGACAAAGGACATTGGCAACTGGGTAGGGAGACAACTGGACTAAGCCTTTTACAAGCTGTGACTCAGGGCCTACAGTTATAGATCATCCAGCCTTTCCATCAGTCTGTGCCTGGTAGGTGCACTTGGGTTTTGCCTTGAGGTGGGCACAGTTAAAAGATTTCAATAACTGCTAAAATCCCTTCTACCTCTAAATCTATGATTCTGTGATGAAGATTATTGGAACCATCCAAATTTCCTGTGGAGAGGAGCTGTAGAACCCTCCCCCTGGCCCCACATCTGGTAATGGATCTGGAGTGATTGTATCAGTGTCCCATAGAACTCTCTGGAACATTTTTTTTTTCTGTTTCCTTCTTTATGAAATTGGGATGGCCCTTTCCCTGCTGCATTCCAGAAATAGTGAGTCACACCTGATTAAGTGGGAATATTAGTGAGGAGGTTTGGATCTCTCCCTTGCCTATGTAAGGTAAGATAGATAGGGCACTTACATATGGAGAGTCAGAGCCCTGTTACCTGGGTGGGCAACTCCTCAGGCAGCTATTCTGTTCAAGTATGTCTAGGGGCTGAGGAGTCCCTTGCATTGGACCTCTTTCCTTAACTGTTGTACTCTCAGTGGGGTTAAGTGGAACCAAGCTTGGCTGTGGAGAAGGTGGCTGTGGAGCCTGCACGGTGATGCTGTCCAAGTTTGATAGACTCCAGAACAAAATTGTGTATCCTTTGTCTATTGGTGTGACTGCTGGGACTCAAGTATGACTTCATCTCTGTGTGTGTCCATAACGGAAGAACAACAAGGTTGATGAAGGGTCTCAGGATTGTGATATTACACATGCATAAGGACTGAGTGAAGGGACTTGAGATGTTTAGCCAGGAAATGAGAATATGATGTGTGTGTGTGTGCATGTGTGCTTGTGTGTGTGTGTGCATATGTGTGTTTGTGTGTGTTGGGAGTGGGGGCAGATATGAGAGGTATCTTCAAAAATGTGAAGGATGGTCATAAGAAAGAAGGGTTAAGGTTATTCTGGTTGTCCTTGAGCACAGAACTAGGAACAATGGGTGGAAGTTAGAAATAAACAGATTTGTTGTTGTTTCATTGATTCAGTCAGGTCTGACTCCTTGTGACCCCATTTGGGGTTTTTTGGTAAAGATACCAGAGTAGGTTTGCCCTTTACTTCTCTAGCTCATTTTACAGAAGATGAAACTGAGACAAACAGAGTTAAGTGACTTACCTAGGGTCACATAGCTAGTAAGTGACTGAGGTACTTAACCAAAATATTCCCAATAATTAGAGCTGTCCCACAGTGAAAAGAGTTATCTCTGGAGACACCACATTGCCCTCTACTAGATGTCTGCTGAGGTGCTTCCCAATTCTGAGATTCTGTGATTGTGATAGGCTGTTTCTGGTTCACCTTTGATCTTTGGAAGAAAGGAAAGAGGGAAGAAAACAGGAAGGGAGAGAAGAAGGAAGGGAGGGAGGAAAGAAAGAAAAAAGAAAAGAAGGAGGAAGGAAAAGGAAGGAGGGGGAGAATGAAGAAAGCAAAAGCTGAAAGGGCAAGTGAGATAAAGATGGAGAGAGGGAGAGAGAGAGAAAGACAGGCAGAGAGGGGAAGGAGAAACATGGAGAGAAGGAGAGAAAATATGTGAAGTGATGCTATGAAAAGGAGAGGATCTATGTTCTGTGTTCAAATCCAATCTCAGACTCTTTATTAACCTGTGTGATCTTGGGTAAGTCATATAATGTCCCTGGTTTCAGTTTCCTCATCTGTACAATGAGGGAGTTGGAGCATGTGACCTTTGAGGTCCTTTCCAGGTCAAGAGCTACTATCCTTTACTTGGGTTTCCAGCCACTTTTCTGCTAATGCCTGTCTGGCACCTATCTGCTCCCTACATCACATTGCTGTGACAACAGTGGAAGGAATTGGAAGCACCAAGACCAGGCTGCATCCTGTACAGGTGAGTTGGGCTGGTTCTGAGGCTGGTGAACCAAAGAAGAGAAAGCAGGTTCTTTGGCACCAGTAGGTTTGCACTCACATTCCAGACACATGACTTAACAGATTCTCAGAGCTAGAAGACAACTCCAAGGTCCTTGTAGCTTATCCCATGCCTCCATGAGGACAGTGTTCCTTACTGACATCAGGTCTAAGTGCTTTACAGACATTGGGTTTTGTATTTAATTTTGCTTTCTGATGTTTGTACTACTGGGCTGTACTTATAAAACAGAGAAAGTACTACCTATCTGATTCTTGTGGGTACTAGGAGACTGAAGGAAGTCATAGTTGAGTGTAGTTTTTCATTACAGATTATTGCAAAATCTTGTGTATTCCTTATTTTGGTAGGAGGAGGAGGCTAAAAAGTAAAGAAAAGGGAGATCAATTAATCGACATTAATTAAGTGTCTACTGTATGCTGGGTACTGTGCTAGGCAATGGAAATGATACCTTTTCTCTCTTCTGCTCATGACAGGTATGACAGGTGAGGCCTCCCATTATAATGACCTTATTTTCTGAACCAAAAATGGGGATACATGATCTGGCCAAGGATATGTTACTTTTGCAAAATCGTGTGTATTCATTCAGTCAACAAATATTTTAAACAGTGAGCTAGGCAATGGGGTGAACTACAAACTTTAGAGAAGTTATAGGCCTTGTCCTCATGGTCTATTAGATAAACACAGATCAACATGGTACACAGTGTGGTACGGTATTGTGGAAAGCTCAGTGCATCTGGAGACAGAGGATGTGAGCTCAGTCCCTGGTTCTGCCACTTGCTAATCTGTTGGACCTTGGCCAAGTCCCTTAATCTCTCTGGGGCTCAGGTTCCATATCTGTAAAAATGAAAAATGTGGACAAATTAGATGAATTCTAATGTCATTTCCATCTTCAAGTCTGTGATCCAAAGTCACTCAAGAAGAATTTCTTGAGCGTTTACTGCATGTCAGGCACTGTACTAAGCACTAGAAATATAAAGAAAGGCCAGAACAGTACCTAACCTCAAGGAACATATATTGTGATGGAAGTTACAATATGTAGATAATTAGGTTCACTAATGTATTTATATATATATATACACACACACACACACACACACACACACACACACACATATATATATACATATATATCTAATATCTATCTGTCTATATCTACATGATCTGTCTGTCTATCTGCCTCTCTTAGATGAAAGGTAATATGAGAAGGGAAGGTGGTAGCAGCTGGGAGGGGACCAGGAAGGCTTCCTGCAGAAAATAAGCTTTGAGCTAAATCTTAACAGAGTACAGGGAAACTAAAAGGGAGAGGTGAGGGGATAGAGAAAATAGAAGCAGATAGAAGTTAAGTGACTTGTCCAGGGTCACACAGCTAGCATCTGAGGCCAGATACATCTGTCTATCTACATATCTGCTATATGTCTGTCTGTCTGTCTATCTAGTCAAGCTAGTACGCCTCTAGTTATTTGCATGTTATTTCCTTGGTTAGAACTCTAGGTCTTTGAGCTCAGGGACCTGTTTTGCCTTTTCTTTTTTGCATGCCTAGTACTTACACGATCCTGACACACAGGAAACAATAAATGCCTATTGACTGACTATTGGCAGCTAATTAAGGCTTTCCCTCCAATGGAAAAGTAGAAATGAACACCACCCATGGAGGGGTGTGCAAAGTGTGTGATGGGATATCTTGTATGGAAAGGGCTCTCTGTAACCAAAGGAAAACAGCAAGTACAGTGAAAGAAATAAATTCCTTTTGAAGTAAGGAGGTACCAAACATTGTTCTCAGTATTTTACAGCTGGGGAAACTGAGGCACAGAGTTCAGTGATTTTTTTTTCAATAGTCACAGGAAGACGTCAGACTCACATCTAGATTTAGATGTTCTGATTCCCTAGGTCCCCACCCTTTGTCCTCAGACTTTCACAACTAATGAGATAGGATATTAATGCACCTCATTTTATCTGTAATCCTGCATCTTCCCATTAAAAGTCCTTAAACCCCTTGTTCTGTGGCCAGCATACTTCCAGGAGGCTTTTTTCCTTGAGACTGCCTCTGACTCACAGAATGCCCAAGAAGATGTTGTTTCATTTCCAGAAATATTGGTTTCTTTAGCAGCAAGAACAGTATACTGTTTATTTGCTTAACTTGTGAAAATGATGTAAGGATTAATGAATACTTGTACTTGTTTTGAAACAATAGATAAAAGGTAGAATGAAAAGTTTTATTCTCATAATCTGCCTAACATCTATTCTCAACCAGGAAAACAGGTCTTTATTCCTAGAAGACTGGTAATCTCAGCTACTTAAAGGAGCCTAAATAAGGTGTTTGGCTAAATTTCTTCTTTGCCCACCCTTACCTTGCCTCTATTGGTCGTAAGAGATCAACTGGTATTTCCTAAACATGAGCTTTCCAAAAAGTTTCAACTGTATCATTCAGCCCCTATCAGGTTAAATGTGAATTTCCTCTACAACCCTTCTCCCCTCCAACTTCCTCTTCAAGGAGCTTTAAGGGACCAGTAAAACCATCTGTTTCTTAGCTATTCCTACTATGACATCAGAGAATCATAATTTTAGAACTAGAAGGGAAGTGAATTGAATCCAGCCTTTCCATTTTACAAATATGGAAACTGAGCCGAGAGATGTTAAGCATTATATTTAAGGTCACACAGGTCCAAAGTAGCCAAATGGGAATTCAAAGTCAGATCCTTATCCGAGATTCTCTGACTACAAATCTAATGGTTTTTCTATGTTGGTTTAGAAATATATATATATATATATATATATATATATATATATATGTATCTGTGTGTGTATATACATACATATGCACATGCGCATACACATGCACACACACACTCACACACACACACACACATATATAAGAATTCTCCCAAGGAAGGAAAAGTTCCTAACTTGGATCAAAAGACAGGGAGTTCAATTACTCCTATTCAATTACTCCTACTCCATATATACTCCTATAGTCAATTACAACTCCTATTGACAAAAATTCCCATTGCTCACTTTCATTCTAGACTTTCTAGACCTTTGGGGATCACTTCATTAGAATCTGGGTTAAACAATTTAATGCTGTAGCTAGCTCCTTAATACCTACTGGTTGGGTGTACCTTGAGGCTACCCTCAATTTCCACATCTGTAAGATGAGATGGAGAAGAAAATAGCAAATCACTTCAGTATTTCTGCCAAGAAAATGCCAAGTGAGGTCACAAAGATTTTGACATAATTGATAAACAACTGAACAACTACAAGAACAACTGGGTGTAGTAACCATATATTTTGGGGGAAAAATAAATTAAGAAATGTGTTGTGACAAAGGAAATTGTTTTTGCAAAGTTTTATCGAAAGTGTGCTTTTTTCTTGAAATCAGTATTGTCCCAGGTAGTATGTGGTCACTTTATACAGAGGGACCCTCTTAAAGTTCACTGATGCCTTTTCCTCATAGGCAGCAATGACCTTTCCATTTTGACAGAATCAAAATTGGAAGGGGTGTAAGTGGTCAACTTGAAAAAAAAATCTCCATTGCATAACACCATTTAGCCATTCATCCTTCATGTGAAGGTCATGTGAAGACCTGCAAAAATGAAATCCAGCTGTCCTGAGACAGTCCATCCAACTTTTGGACTTTACATAGCATTTTGTTCTGAATCACTCATGCATTTATGATATAGCATTTGGTTTCCTAGATGTATGTATTTGTATCTTATTCCCCTGCTGGACTTCAGATAATTTCCATGTGGGCAGGGACTCCATCTTATTTAAACTTTGGATCTCCTCCAGTTCTCTGTGTGTAGCATGTACATAAAAAATTCTAATGGCTGAATGCATGACTTTACTTGAGCCTTGGTCAAAGCCTTGGGATGGGGCAACTGGTTCAACAATTTGTACCTTCTCTTTTAGGAGAGAATAGCCAAAAGTCATGGCTCCCAGTGTGGCTTCTGCACCCCTGGCATTGTCATGAGCATGTACACTCTGCTCCGGAACAACCCTGAACCCACAGTGGAGGAGATTGAGAATGCTTTCCAAGGTTTGTTGGCTATCCCCCCAACCACCCCCATAGCAGTCCAAGGGTGGTACCATAGAGGAATACTTGGAACTGGGAATCTTGAAGGAAAAAACCATCTACAGGTTGAAGTTAAGACTTAGACTGGTCTCTTAAAATGAGGCGTGCTGGAAGAAGTAAAACAGGAGACACCACTGTTTGGAAGAGGGAGAAGATTTAGGCAGGATGCAGAGCTGTCTTCAAGAATGTGAAAGTCTACAATGACAAAGCTTGCTCTTGACCTCAGAAGGCAGAAATAGGAATAGTGGGTGGAAGTTGCACAAGAAAACAATTTAGGCTTGATGTAATAGTAGATTAGATGTAGCAGATCTGATGTAGTAGAATCAGGGGGAACTTAGTAAGAAGTAGAGTTACCCAAAGTGGAATGGACAGCCTCAGGAAGCAGTAAGTTCCCCCTGACTTGGAGATCCTCAGACAAAGACTGAAGAGCTCATTATTAGTCTTAATGACCCCTGTCATTAAGGGTGTGGAGCCTTTAGACTTTGAATCCTGTGATATTAAGAGCATTTGTCAGAGTTGTCCTAGAAGGCATTCTTGTTCAGGTACTGATTGGATAATTGGCCTCTAAGTCTCTTCCATTTCTGAGATTCTATGATCCCAGTAGCAGAGAGAGTTTCTAAAGTCCATAGGATCAGGATTGAGATTTGGCAGAATGTAAACCCTTTCCTTTTGGGAGGACTTTTTATACCGTTGAGGATAGGCAGTTGGAGAACATGGGAGAGAGAGTGCTGGACAATGTGCCCAAGCTAAAATCCCAACTCATGTACTTGTTAGTGGGGGGAGACTGGGCAAATCACTTACCCTCTGCTTACCTATAAATACTGCTTACCTTATCTATAAATAGGAATAATAATGGTATCTATCTTCCAGGGCTGTTGTGAGGATAAAATGAGATTATATGTGAAAAGCATTTTGCAAATCTTAAATTGTTCCATAAATATTAGCTATTATTATTCTTATTACATCTTATCCTTATATTCACCCCAGTCAGTCAATAGAAAACTTATTGAGCACTTACTGTGTGCCAGACATTGTGCTAAGTTCTGGGGATACAGAGAAAGGGGAAAGCATGGTGCTTGACCTCAAGAGCTTACATTCTAACAGGGGTAGACATTAGAGGAAAAATTGATATTGTTTGCAAGGTCCATACGGTGTCAAAGGAAGGCCATCTCCCAGGGCAGATGCTGGCAGTTGGGGCTCCTCTTTGAGTTGGCCCTGGTCTGTTCCTGGCTCCAGCGTAGTTGGTGAGGAGCTGAAGTGGGCCTTGCTCACACGTTGGGAGATGGAGGGAGCAGTGAAAGACCCATGAAAGGCCAGTTTGAGAAACAGTATGGCAGCCAATGAATGCATGTTCAGACGCCTGTTCTTTTCCTCCACTACAAGTTTACATGTTTGTGTTAAGTTGAGGGTGAAGATGGTTTGCTACTTCAGGGCAGTCGTAAAGTCCGAGATCAATATTAAGTTGTGAGGAAAGAGACTTTTGTTTCTTAACAGACAGAAGCAACATCCTTTTCGTTTGTCTTCCTAAATGGGGGCCTGCATCATGATAGTAACGGCTAACATTTAAGTGGTGCTTACTATGTGTCAGGCCCTGGGCTGGGTGCTGTACAGTTATTATCTAATTTGAGCCTCACAATAACCCTGGTAGTTTGGTGCTATTATTATCCCCATTTTCCAGGTAGAGAAACAGGCAAATAAGGGTTTGAGTGACTTGCTCAGGGTCACTTAGCTCCTAATTGTCTGAGGCTGGATTTGAACTCTGGTCTTTCCATCTCTAGGCCCATCCCTCTATCCACTGGGATACCTAGCTGCCCAACAGAGTAGCCATCCTGCTGGGGGTGGGGACTGTGTGTCCCAGCGAACTTACCAAATGGTGGCTCCTAAGCTGCTAGGCAGTGCAACAGATAGATACATCCTGACTCAGATCCTTATCAGCATTGTACATAGTTTAATAGTTTAATCTCTTCTAGTCTCAGTTTCTTTACCTGTAAAATGAGAGGTTGGACTTGATGCCTTCTAAGCCCTCTTTTAGCTCTAAGTCTGTGGCCCTGCAACACTCCAGATATGCCAATTTAACTCTCAGATCCACTCTCTTAACAATTCTTTGTGCTGCTGGGTATCACCACTGACGACATCTCTGTTTTTTTGCTTTGACCCCACAGGGAACCTGTGCCGTTGTACAGGCTACAGACCCATCCTTCAGGGTTTTAGGACATTTGCCAGGGTAAGTACCATTAATCAGTTGCTACCTTACCTCTTGGCACGGGGAGGGAAGAGCTGACATAAATTCAAAGTAGCAACAGGACTGTCTGGTTCAAGTAAGTGGCTGTCCCAGTCCTGCCTGGAATGGTCTTAATTCATTTCTGCTTCTTGGAAATCTTTAGTTTCCTTCTAGACTCAGCTCAAGGGCCCCCTTTGACAAGAAGCCTTTTTCCTGATTCTCTCTGTTGTGTCTTCTTCCTCCCTCCAAATTCCTTTTTATTTATTTTTATATCTACATGCATTTTATTTACTTAACTGTTTTCATATTGTGCCTTCCCCCTTTACCCTTCCAGGTAGAAAGGAAGTCCGTGAAGGCAGGAATTATTTAATTTGTGTTTTTCTATCCCTAGTGCTTACCACAGTATCTGTTACTTGGTCAGTGCTTGTGAATGCTTGTGGAATTGAATCAAGCTGACTTGTTGACCATGGGAAAGTTATTCAGCTTCTGTAAATCTCAGTTTTCTCATCTGTAAAACTGAGATTAATAATACTTAAGCTCTTTATGTCTTAGAGTTGTTGTGAGGAAAGTGTTTTGCAAAATTTCCATCTCATAGAAAGAGGGGGTAGGGTTAGGGTTAGAGTGCATTTAGGGTTAGAGTTAGTATTATTATTGATTGTGATATGATGATAATGATGAATCCAGTGCCATAACTAAGAATCTGCTGCCTGGGGCCAGTCCAGTTGAGTCAGGTGGAGCAGGCGGGTAGGGTGAGGTGCCTTTGTATAAGCACTTATTGAGATGGCTCAGATAGACTAAAGAAGGAGGCAGGGACATGGTGGAGCCAAGTTGTACTGACTCATGAAAGCCATTGTTAATTTTCAGTATGAGACTCAGAAAACTGCAAACACTATATAGCAGGGCTTGATTGAATATTTTATTGATTGTCTAGACTTAAGTAATGATGAAAATGTTAATAATGCAGATTCAACTTAAAAGTGAACCTACTTTTCAGAGAACTAGATGTTAAACATTTATTAGAAGTCATCTTTCTCGGGGAGGATGAGAAACCAGAAGGTCAGAATGTGATGGAGAAGATTCTAAGCCAGGTAGTGAATTTATGGAGAGGAGGAAAAGTGAGTGAGTGATCTGGAGTTCCACAAAGGAAAGGAACAAGGAGCTGGATAGGGTGGCATAAACTCTATCTGTCTCATCTTTTTGGCATGGGTCTTGATGGCCATTGCTTTTAGTTTGTTTTTAAATAATATTGCATTTTTACTCCAATTACATGCTAAAACAATCTTTAATATTTTAAAAAAGTTTTGAGTTCCAAATTCTACTCCTTCTTTTCCTCCCCCTTCCCTGAGACTGTAAGCAATCTGACAGAGATTATACATGTGCAGTCATGCAAAACATTTCCACAATATTCATTTTGTACAAGAAGACTAGAAAAGAAAGACAAAAAAAGGGAAAGAAACAGAAGAAAGTCACGGTAAAAAAATTGTATGCTTCAGTCTATATTCAGATAGTATCAGTTCTTGGACATGAGCTTTAAGGAAGAAATGGTTGCTGAGTAATGGTGTCAGAGTCTGAAAGGGCTGTGGGGAATAAGGAGTATGCCAGCTCCTCTTCTTCCCCCTGGACAAGTATTTTAGGGGGTACAAGTGAAAGAGCACCAAGCCTTGGGGAGGGTGCCAAGAGGTGTGATGTCTTCAAGAAGAAGCTAGTCTTGGGGGGATGGAAGTAATGTGCAAGGAAGAGGTGATCTAGGGTGCAGGGGAGTTTAACTATAGAGGAAGTTTACCAAGGGATCATTGAAAAAGTTTCCTAGAACTGATGCTGAGTGAAATGAGCAGAAGCAGGAGGATATTGTATACAGTAAGAGCCACAATGTGTGAGGACCGTTTCTGATAGACTTAGCTCTTCTCAGCAATGCAAGGATCTGAGACATCCCCAAAAGACCCATGATGGAAAATGCCATCCACATCCAAAGAAAGAACTATGGAGTCTGAATGCAGATGGAAGCAGACTATTTGTTCTCTTTTTGGTTTATCTTTCTTGTGGTTTCTTCCGTTCTTTCTAATTCTTCTTTACAACATGACTAAGGTGAAAATATGTAGAGCCTTTATCAGACTGCATGCTGTTTTGGGCAGGTGGGAGGGAGGTGGAGAAAATTTAAAACTCAAAACCTTAGGAAGTGAATGTTGAAAACTAAATTTAAAATTTAAAAATTAAAAAAAATAGTTAAGACTAAAATTAAATTAATTTTAAAAAACCCAAAAAAGTATCCTATTCTGGAGTTAAAAAGAGACCTCAAGGGCCATCTAGTTCAAACCCCTCATTTGACTTTTGTGGAATCTGAGACAGAGAGGTTAAATGACTTGTCTACAAGGGGTGAGTCACAGAGGTATGTATTGAACTGTTGGCGTCCAAATGAGGAGCTTTTCCTATCACATCACAATGGCAGACAGAGAAGGATAGGGTCCAGGGAGAGTTACAGTTATTTACTATGGGGGCAATCTTTGCTTCTGTGGCTGCTCCTCCTGCTCCTCCTAACCACATCTCTCCCTCACTGATTTTAGAAATCCTCTGGGACCATAAGTCCCCAGGTCAGATACCATATAAAGGCTAATCAATCCCTGACAAAACAGCCTATGCAAGGAATTAGGGAGGGTGGACATGGGGAGCATGGAATACTTGCCATACTGTGAGGTGAAACAGATCAGATTTTGTATCCCTAGTGAACTGTCTTCTTTTTATAAATAATTTATTTATTACTTTTACATGCATTTATAATTGTCCCTCCCACTGCTCCACCCCCTTGAACAACATTATCGACCACAAAATGAAAAATAAAACCCTCATCATAAATATGCATAGTCTAGTAAAACAAATTCACACACTGACCAAACCTCCCTTCACCTTTCTAATTCTCTCATTCTCTTTTTTAAGTCTATCACCTTTCTGGTAGGAGATGAGTAGAGTGTTTCATCTTGCTCCTCTATAATACTGGTTTATCATTACATTGATGTATCTTTCCAAGTTGTTTTTCTCTATAATGTCACACAGATATTGTTCTCTCAGGTTGGATCACTCATGAAGTATTTTCCAATTCTACCTGAGTTTTTAGTCAGCCCTTTAGGGCTGGAAGGGGCCTTAGATATCATCTAATCCACTCTCTTCAGCTTCCAGATGAGGAAATTAACACTCTCAGTATTGGCAGAACTTCTCTCCAAGTCACAAACTTGGCAAGTAACAGAAAGGAGATTCAAAGAAGGCTCTTGGGACTCCAGAAGCCCAGGGCTGTTTTCAGTGCATCACACTGGCTTGATCTGTTGTCAACCCAATTCAGGGAAGTGTCCTGTTGGAGAACAGTAGAATTTTTCCATTCCCATGAGCCAATCACAGCATGTTCTGATTTGGTTCCAGGAAGAGGCAGAATGTCTAAGAAGTTTAATTCTTTAAAGAAATGCAGGACCTAGCTTTCCTTAGAACTCAGCCACCAGGCTTACAGGTGCTGCAAATGTTACCAATTCAGCCCAACCTCAGCATGTGTGAGTGGTTGGCCCAGTATGGGATTTATAAGACTGGTTGTTAAGATACCCACCCCAATCCCCTCTCTAAGGCAATGGCTCTTGTATCACTGTGACTGTGTATACTGTCAAGAAACAGAGTATATGGATTATATTCATACAACCCCAGCTCCAAAAAAACCCCTCCCAAAACAAAATCTATAGAGTGTAGCAAAGATGGGGCTGAGCTGGAAGTAGGAATTCTACCCATCAGGACAAATTGGAGGTGGGGTGGGTAAGAGACAGCACCTAGAGTTTGCCCTGGTTCAATGAAGTAGCACTGGTAAAGAGGTTTTTCCCTCAGAAAATCCAGCATCAACAGAACCAGTGGCCCGACAGGTGGCTAGCAGTGGCATGCAGTTGTGGGTGGACAGTAGAAAAGGTGGGCCCTGAGCATGGGGCATGACCATGGAAGTGACCCTAAATAGTAGTTGGGAGCAGCAAACTGGTTATTCTCTCTCCACATGCCAGTATCACAGGAAGATGCCCCCAGTTATTCATCCTAGTCATAACTCCAGGAGGGGGGCTAACCAGGATTTTCTTGTCTTATTTTCCCAGAGAGTTCCCCCATTTTCCATAATTTTTGTAGGCCTGAATTGATTTTGATTCTAAATCAAAGTCCAGTGTCAATCTCAGGAATGGATAAAAGGTTGGGAATCATGAAATGTTAGAGTTAGAAGGGATCTTTGATCTCTTAGGCTAACCCCTACCTCTGCTCTTACCCCACAACCTTTAAAACAAAATATAAAGTAGGCCCAGAAAGGTGAAGGAACTGGAAAGAAGTCACAAGAGAGATCTGAGGCTGGAGTCCTGGTCTTACTCCTCTGAGACCAGGTACCATGCTGCCTCTCCCTTTCCCTACCCTGTTGGCCATTGTTGAGATATTTCAGTCCCTGGTCAGATGTCTTGTTTATTTTCTGATCAAGGACAAGTTTTAACCATTTTTGCTTCTCAACATAAACCCATGGCTACTCATCACATTTTGAGCCTTTCAATTGCTGTCCTTCTAAGGAAGTCCAGTCTTGTCAAGCTATAAGTGCCTTCATTCTTTTCCTCCTATAGCTTGCCTTTTTCCTAGAGGATACAGGTAGTGTGGTGGACATGGAACGAAATCCTGCTTCTGATACATACTAGCTTTGTGACCAGCATCAAGCTTCTCAATCCCTCTGATCTTGTTTTTTCCTCATCTGTAAATTAGGGATGAGAACACCCCTCCGCCAAGCCTATGGCATGATTATTGTGCCACTCAAATGAGATAATGCATATAAAGAGGTTTGCAAATAAAGTGTTATATAAATGCTTTATAATCAAGTTGGTACAGTAGATAGAGTGTTGGGCCCAGAGTAAGGAAGATGAGTTCAAATCTTGCCTCTGTCCTTTACTAGCTGTGTGACTCTTTGAAAGACATTTAACTTCAGTTTCCTCAGCTGTAAAAAGGGGACAATAATAGCACCCATTGCCCACGGTTATTGAGAGAATCAAATGAGCTACTTATGAAGTGCTTTGTAAACCTTTAAAGTATTATAGCAACGTTATATTAAAAGCCATCTGATCTGGTAATCAAAGTTTCTGAGTTCTGTTGTTACAGTTAGTCACAATGAGTGACCTTGACAGGATTTATTAATGACAGTCAATAATCATTGATTAAGAACTGTGTGCCAAGAATTGTGCTAAGAGCTGGAGATAAAAATTAAATTCACAAAATTTCTGCCATCTAGAAGCTTATATTCTAATGGGGAAAGAAAACACACATCACTATAAAAGGAAACTAAAAGCACAGTACCTTGTCAACACATGCAGCACTCACCAGTATCCAGAAGCAGGATAATAAAAGAGAAATCCTATCGCACCTAGGATCTCAGAGGAAGGATCTCAGAAGACATCTACTTCATCACCCTCATTTTACAAATGTGGAATTTGAGGCTCAACTAACTTGCCCAAGATAAACCAAGTAGTAGGTGTGAGAGGTGGGATTTGAACCCACATCCTGTGATTCCAGAAACAGGACTCTTTCTACCATACCAAAATACCTTGGTTCTGTTTGTTACTAGTTGTGTAAAAATGGGCAAGTCACCTCACCTTTCTAAATCTCAATCTCCTCATTTGCAAAATATATACAACCTACTTTATCAGACTATTGCAAGGAAAACTCTTTATAAACCTTTCAAAAAATGTTTTTTAGAATTGTGAGTCTTTATAATGTTGTAACTGGGTCATTTCATTTGGAGTTTTCTAGAGGAAACTGTTCAACAGCTCAGTGGTCAGCTGTCAACATTTCCTTCAGAGAGGGCAGGGAAGGACTCTGGGTGAGTGGCATCCCAATGTCCTTGGCAAGAAGCCTACAGGAAGTTTAGCAACAGAACCCTGTGCCAACTCTGTACAATGCTGATCTAATTGGGGAAATGGTTGACCGTGTTAACAGCTGGCAGAATTCTCACTGATAAGACCAGCCAGGCACCCAGGAAAGAAAATGGAACTACAACAGAGAAGAGAAAATTTTGTAGAAGAGGAGCTTGCTTCTCCCCAGAAAAGACAGACACAAGATCCTCTCTGACTCTTCTAATAGAAGAAGTGGCAGTTCATGAAAAAACAGATGAAATTTCCTTTAAAATTCAGTGCAGTATGGCTCCGATCATGTTACTTCTGTACTCAAAATCCTTCCATGACTCTCATTATCTGACAAATAGAGTATAAACTCCTGCTTCCTGACTTCAAGGCCCTGTAGAATCTTGCTCCACTCTATCTACCCAAATTTATCTCTTAGTCCCCTCCATCCATACTATATTCTAGTGAGTCAAATTGGACCCCTGTGTATCCATTCTCCTCTTCTCATTCTGAAATTTTTCATCTTTATGAATTTGTTCACAAAAGCCCCCAATGCTTGGAATGGACCAGCATCTCTTCTTTTCCTTTTCGGTCTCCAACTGCTAGAATCCCTCCTTCCTACAAGGCCCAGCTGAGGTGCCACTTTTCCTTGATGCCTTTCTTGCCTCACTCCCCCAGCTAACAAATGATCTCTCCCTCCCTCCTTAAATTTCTCATAATTCTTTTCTCTTTCCTTTATTCTTATTTTCCTTCCTCTTGTATCATAGCTATTTGTCTAACTATATAATATATATCTGATCTCCATCAGATTGATGTTTCTTGAGAGTGGGTCTGTGACATCCATTTTTGCATCCTCTCTCCTCATGCCTTGTCCATAAGAAGTAGTCACTACATATTTGAGAATGTCTTGATTCCTTTAAACTGAACTAGACCAAGAGGCAGCTAGGTGGTGCAGTGAATAGAGGCCTAGGCCTGTAGTCAGGAAGGCTTGAATTAAAATCTGGCCTCAGATATTTACTAGCTGTGTGACCCTGGGTAAATCTCTTAAATCTCTGTTTGCCTCAGTTTCCACAACCATAAAAAGGGAATAATAATAGCACCTACCTCCTAGGACTGTTGTAAAGATCAAATGAGATAATGACTGGAAGATACTTGGTGCAGTGTCTGACATTTAGTGAGTGCTTACATATATGATAGCTATTATTATTGTTGTTAAATTCGAATATCAATCAATCAATCACCTGACAAGCACCTGCTATAGGCTAGGCACTGAGAATACAAAGACAGAAATGAAATCGTCCCTTCCCTCAAGGAGGTTGAACTCTTTTGGGGGAGACAAGATGTACATTCACAAGCATATACAAACTATGTATGTAAAAAGGCATTTTGTTAGGGGAGGGGCTGTACTAGAAGCTGAGGAGATTAGGGGAGGCTCCACGTAAAAGGTGAACAGAGCTTTGAAGGAAACAGAGTTCTAAGACGTGTTGATGAGAAGAAAATGCGTTATAGGCATGAGATAGGAGATGAGATACCATGTCTAAGGGACAGCATAGTCGGGTTGGCTGTAGCATAGCACAGATGACGGGGAGAGGTGCGTAATGAGTCAGGAAAAGTAGGTTGGAACCAGGTCGTGAAGGGTTTTAAATTCCCAGAAGATGAGCTTGTATTTGAGGCTGGAGGTAATAGAGAGTCATGGAGAGTTTCTTCAATAAGGGAGTAGTGTGGTCCACTCTTTGTTTTAGGAAAATCACTATGGCAGCCACCTAGAGAAGAGGATGGAGTGGGGAGAGACTCAAGTCAAGAGGATCAACTTGGAGCCTCTTTTAGTCTACCTGGCAAGAGGTCTTTGTCTCACCTCTACTTAGCAATGTACTGTGTGTGTTACAAGTGACTTATCCTCATTGATTTAGGGATGTCTTGTGTTTAGAGTAGACCAAGACACGGAAAAATCTCATAGAGACACCAACTTTTGTTTGGAAAAGTAGATGAGATAGGAGGTGTCCTTTAGACTCTTTTACTCCAGGGAGAGGAAATGGGGCCTGTAGTTTTCTGAAAGGGAATTCATTTTCTTTAACCCTGAAGTTTCTGAGTTAATGCCAATGTTCCTTGTTCTCTTAGGATGGGGGATGTTGTGGAGGAAAGGGAGAGAATCCAAACTGCTGCATGAATCAAAAGGAAAATAGCAAGGTAAGTCCTGCCTTTGACCCTCACCCTCAGCTCCAGCCCTACCCCTGGTCAGAGCCTGTGCAACTGTGTGTTGACAAGGGGCGGCCTGCTGGGCAGGGAGGCACATGCTTGGTGCTTCTCCTGGGCCACTGCCCTGTATATGCTGGGATTACTGCAGTCATTTCTCATCTTTATTCCTCTGCTCCTACTTCAGTAAGTGAGTGAAGGGAATCCTGCAAGAGCTTTCTTATTATTAGATATTTTAAAGGGAGGTAGAGAATGCAAGTTTCATTTCTTCTCTTTCTCTTACCCTTTTTTATTCTTCTTGTCTTCCTTCTTTCTTTCATACATTCCTCTCTTCCTCCTTTTCCTTCTCCTTTTTCTTCTCTTTCCCCATCCTCCTTCTCCCTCCTCTACTTCCTTTTCTTCCCTCCTCCTCCCCCTTATCTTTCTCCTCCTCCTCTTTCTTCTCATTTTCCTCCTTTTCCTTCTCCTCCTCCTCCTTCTTCTCCTTCTCCTTCTCCTTCTTCCCCTTCCTCCCCTAACCTCCCCTTCTTCTCCATTCCTTCTCTTCTTCTTTCTCCACTTCATTGTGTGTTTTCTTTTGTTTTTTGCAGTTAAATCTCTCATCATCTTTGTTCAATCCAGAGGAATTTCTGCCGTTAGATCCCACTCAGGAGCCTATCTTCCCACCAGAGTTACTGGTAGGTGATGTCCCAAAGGAGGAACTGAACCTTTTTAGCTTGAATGTATGAGACACACTTCTTTGGTTTCATAGCCCCTGGATGCTTGGGTGAGGTGACTCCATGAACATATAACCCATATAGTTGTTTCTTCCAACTGTATAGAGTCACCTTGGAAGAGAGGCTCACATAAAAGACAAAAGTTACCTGACTATTCAGCCCAGTTTTATAATATCACATAAATCTGTTCTCTCAATTTTATCACCAAAGCACTTTCATTCTGACTATTGTAATAGCAGGTACTGATCAAAGTCAGAATTAAGTCACTGTCAGAAAAAGGAACAAAATACAGATTGTTCTGTGGTCTCTACCAGAGCCAGCTATGAGGTAACTGGATGAGACCTAGTGGTCTTGGGTTTGCATACCATTCTTGCTATTTATTAAGTGTGCAATAACCATACCTATTGCACTGAACTTGGGGCTGTTCTGGGGTAATGTATGCAAAGCACTTCATAAATGTTAGCTTTTAGTAGTTAAGAACAGTGGGATGTAGTACGTCTGAAGCCAGGAAGCTCTGGGTCTGAATGCCGGATTTGTTTCTTCATTTTTTTTAAAGTTGGCTTCTTTTGAAATGGAATTCACCCAGCCCAGCAAAAGTCCTTTGACTTTCAAATTTGATTCACTCCTAGCTTTTCAGGAATATAATTATACAACAGAGAAAAGTTTGCCTACAGTGTGATTTGAGGGTGGCCTTTTAGTCTATAACTTATTGTCTCCTCACGTAAAACAGTGTGTTTCCCTTTATATCCACAGCATCTTTGGAGTCTCTCTATTTTGGTATACTATTTCAAATCAAAATCATTTATCCAAAGATTGTTTATCTCACTTGAATTCATAGAGTCACAGAATGCCAGAGTTTGAAGAGAGCTTAGAACATAGAGTATAAAATACCAGAGCTAAAAGGGACCTCAGAACATAGAAACATAGAATGCCAGAGCTAAGATGGGCCTTAAAATATAGAACAATATAACATCAGAGTTGGAAAGAACCTTACAACCATCGACCTACAGAATGTTAGAATTGAAAGGGACCACAGAGGTACCGTCATAGCTAGAAGGAATCTTAGAACATAGAATGACCCATCAAAAGTGAGATCTAAGAGGTGTTAGAATGTAGTGCTATAGATTTCAGAACTGGAAAGGAGTTTATAAATGCAGAACAACAGAATGCCAGAGCTAGAAGGGACGTTAGAGTATAGAAACACAATATCATATGTGTAAGACACCAGCTTAGAACACAGACTTATGGAATGATGTAGAAGCTGGAAGGGACCTTAGAAAATTGAACCTAGTTTCATAAATGGAAGAGAAGTAGAATGGTATTGTGGGTAGAGAGCTTGCCCCAAGTCCAGAAAGAGCTGACACATAGTGGCTGTGTGACCCAAGGCTAAGTTATTTAGCTCTTGGTATTCTGGATAGACCACTCTCTAAAACAGCTGCACAGAAAGTACATTGTTACCTGCCTTGGTGGAGGTTTCCTTACCCGGAGGGTTTTCCACATTAGGAAACTGTGGGTCTAGTCCCTGTTCCTAAGAGAGCATAGAACAATCAGCTAGCTCCCCCAGGGCACTCAAGAATGACTTTTGTCAGGAAACAGGAATAGGGAAGAGGTGATGGGGCAGTATGTTTTCCCCAATCCAGGGAGAAACAGTTGAAACCTATGTTCCTAGAGGCTGAAAGATGAGCCCCAGAAGCAACTATGTTTCCAAGGGGAGCGTGTGAAATGGATCCAGACTGCAACCCTGAAGGAACTGTTGGAGCTGAAGGCCCAGCACCCAGATGCCAAGCTCGTGGTGGGGAACACTGAGATTGGTAAAACGGGATGCCTCTCATGGGTGGCCACAGAGATGGTGTGCATGTTGTACTGCTTTTGGCAAAGTTCAAAGCTGGTGTTTGTTCCCTTTGGTCTTTCCACAATGCTCTACATGTTGGATGCCTCAGAGGAATCTCTGGTAACCTGCAAATCTACCAGACTGTTTCCTGACTGTGTCAAGGAGAACCATAGCTTGAGAGGGTTCGGTGCTCTCTAGCATCCCATGTGTGGAGAGGTGCTCTGATAGGAAAGGAAGGAGGTGCCCAAATGAGACTCCAGCTTGCCTCCATTAGTGCTGCTGCCCAGAACTTTGCAACCCTAGAAATAGGGTGCATAAGAACTTGAGAGGCAGAGCTTAGATTTGGGGTCAGAAAACCTGGGTTAAACTTCCCCACCTACCCCAATACTTAGAGTCTATGTGAGTGAGATAGTGCTTATAGAGTACCACTTTCCTTATGTCTAAAGTAAAAAATTTTGACGAGATGAACTTTAAGGATCCTTCTCATTCATATCCCAGGATCCTTCAGGTTCCTGGGATCTCAGGCTCTGTTCAGATGCTCACACAAGACATGAAAATACATCATGCATGGCCAGTACTCTCACAGACTCTTTCAGTTTTTAAAAATGACTTGGGGAAATGTGACAAATGACTTCAGGTAGTGACAGTTTGGGGAGGGAAATTATACCTTATGTTCCTTGAAAAGGAAAACATCACCTGTTTATGAAATGGTACATTGGAGAGTGACTAGAGAGATTTGCTGCCGAGGCAAAAACTGCATTTCAGGCTTGGTAGAGCTACTTCTGATGGTAAGTGGTAATTGGTACCTTATCCTGATGTTCAGATGCTGGAAAGGACCCCTGTTTGTGACTACTTCTTTCAATGCCTCCCAGCCTTCCGATGGAAATTGTTTTAAATTTAATGAAATCAAGCTTGCCAAGAGGAGTTATGTCCTACCTGCCCAAATGGATCATAAACTCTCTGAGGATGGGAAGAGCACAATTTTTATAATTGTATCCATAGTCCTTTGTTCAGAGCTTGGCACATTGTAAGTGCTATTGAATTGTAGAGAATTATGATTGAGAGGCAGCATTTTGTGATGTGTGGAGAGCTGGCCCCCATACCACCAGAGCCTGGCATGAAGTCTTACCTCTGAAACATACTGGCAAGTCTCCACCTCTTAGTGCTCTTGTCAGTGTTCTAATATTATAAATGGCAGCTGTATTGATAGAGAGTATTTCCTCACCTGGAAGTTCCCTAGAACAATGAAAGCACAGGTCCAAGACCTATCCTTTCCTTATGATAGATGCTCAATAAGTGTCTGTTGTGAAGAGTCAGTCTGGGTTCTTGCTGTCAGATTATGTCAATGCTAAGTGAAGCATTTGTTAAGTACCTACTATGTGCCAAGCACTTTCCTAGGCATTGGGAAAGCAAATACAAAAATGAAACAATATCTGTCCTCAAGGAGCTTATGTTTTAAAAGAAGGATCCCAAATCTATCAAAGAATGGTAGCCAGGAAAGAGTGTTTTAATATAGTTAGCCCAAGAAGTTGTCAGTAAAATGGTAGGGCAGTTGTGGTTGTTTATCCTGACTTTTCTAGTAGTGATAATGGTGATTATGAGGACAATGATGACTGGATTTATAAAACTCTAACTTTTTCTTAAAGGTATTGAGATGAAATTTAAGAACAAGCTATTCCCTCTAATAGTCTGTCCATCTTGGATCCCTGAGCTGAATTTTGTGGAGCGTGGCCTAGAGGGTAAGTGGGAGATCCTTACTGAGTATGGAGGAGTTAAGGCATCACACATACATGAAGTACTTATTATGGGCCAAACGCTACGCTAAGCACTGGAGATCCAAAGCAAAACAGGGCTGCTGACCTTAAGTAGCTCACATTTGAATGGGGGAGACAACATGTAAAAGACCTGAAAAATGTGAATGGAAGGCAATCTTAGAAGTAAGGAGGCAGCAAAAGGGGAGAGTGGGAAAGGTTTGATGCAAAAAGTATGACTTTATTTGGGCCTTGAAGGAAGCCAGGGCAGCTAGGAGGTGGTCAGAGGTGAGGAGGGAGGTATGATGAATCACCACTAAAAATATAAAGAGTCAAGATGTGGAGTGTTGTGTATGTAAGGAAAAGTGAGTAGACTGGTATCACTGGACCATAGAATGTATGGAACAAAACAGTGTGAGAAGACTGGATAGGTAAGAAGAGATCACCTTGTACAGGTCTTTAAATGCTCAACAGGATTTTGTATTTGATTCTAAAGGTGAGGGAGAAAGAACTACCGGAATTTATTGAGTGGAGGGACAGGGATGGCTGACATGGTCAGAATTGTGCTTTGAACAAATCCCTTTGGCATCTGAGCAGAGGTTGGAATGGAGTGGAAAGAGATTTGAGGCAGGGAGATCTGTTAGGGGGCTATCACAATAGTCTAAGTAAGAATTGTTGAGGGCCTCACTAGGGTGGTGGCTGTGTGAGTAGAGATACAGAGATTGAAGAATCAATTTCCTAACTACTAATACTGTCCAAAAATGGAAGGAACTTATTTCAGAGGTAATGAGTCCCCTCTCCCAGGTCTTCAAAAAAAGCTGTTGTTGGCTATGCATGTTGTTTAGGAGTTCCTGTCCAGGAACTGTCCATGGATTTAACTAGAGAGTCTCTGAGATCTTGTTTCATTAGTTAAAATTGATAAAAACTGGAGAAAATACTCGTGCTATTAAAATGTATATTAGATTAATTTTTAAACATATTAGGTAGAAAGCACATTTGATTGAGGGAAACAGAAAATATTTTGTGAAGAAGTAGCATTTCAGCTGGCCATTAAAGGATAGGCAGGATTTTGACAAAGAAGGGGGAGGATATTTTAGGGGAAGAAAGGGTGAAAGCACAGGTAAAGAGGTAGGAAAGGGTAGCATTTGTGCGTTTAAAAAGTAGTCCAGTTAGGCTACAGGAAAGTAGTAGAAGATAAGATTGGAAGAGGAGGCTCAAGAAAAATCATGGTGGACCTTGAAAGCTAGTGCAAGGAATTCAACAGCTGGTTATGAACTGTTTATTGAATTATTTGAGATTTGAGCAAGGATATGACAGGATCAGTGCTGTACTTTCTATCAGTAGTTTGGAAAGAGGAGAAGTTAGAGGTGGACAGTCCTGTTTGAAGGCTGTTGACTGACAGCCAGAACCAGATTTATAGCAGTGGGAATGGAAAGGAGGGGCATTTTACATGGTAGGTACCTAACATTCTGAGTGAATGACTGAATAGAATGGGGCACATTGCAGAGGGAGAATTCACAGGGCTTGACCATTGTCTATGGCAGATGAATGAATGTGTATGTGTGTGAGTGTTAGTTGATAGGAAGGATGACAATAACTTCCTTCCTAGGCATCTCCTTCGGGGCAGCCTGCCCTCTGAGTGATGTGGAGAAAGCCTTAGTGGCTGCCATAGCTGAGCTCCCGGCCTACCAGACTGAAGTGTTTAAAGGGGTCTTGGAGCAGCTGCGCTGGTTTGCTGGAAAACAGGTCAAATCTGTGGCGGTGAGTCCCTGTGTCAAAGATTCAATCAGGTAAAGCAGAAAAGGCTGGTCAGGGAGGACAGGTTACTCTGTGAGATGCTACAACAACTATTTTAGTCTCTGTACCTGATTTGTTCTGCATCCTCCAGCCAAGTGCATCTCCCTCTCCTTGTGCCTAGGTTTTCTTGAGGCTATGGAGTCAGAGGATATGTGTTCAAATTCCAGCTGTGCCTCTTGCTACTTGTGTAATTTTGACAGAGTTATTTATCTTCTCTGGGTCTCAGTTTCCCCATCTATAAAATGATGGAGTTGAATTAGTTGGCCTACAAGGTCCTTTCTAGCTCTAAACATATGGTCCTATGGTCTTGTATAAGACAAATAATTCTTTCTCACTCCTTCCTTGACATGGATGTAGAAAGGATCAATGGGAAAGCTAAGATTCCCACAAACAGACCTATAAAGAATCCTGCTGGGATGGAACACTAGGATGAATCTAGTAAGATTAAATATAGCAGAGATAAATGCTAAGTCTTATACTTAGATTTAAAAAACCAACTTGACAATTATGGGATTGGGAAGGCATAACTGGAGAGCAGTTAGAAAAAGAGCTAGGAACCATCAGTCCAACAGTGGAATTTTCAAGATTTTTTTTTAAAAAGCTAACAACATCTTAGACTGTATCAAGAAAGGCATCACTTCCAGGAATAAGGAAGTGGCATTTACCATAAACTCTCCCATGGTCAGACCACATCTGGAATTTTGAGTCCAATTCTGGATGTCATGTCTTTGGAAAATCATTGATAGGCTGGAGAGTGTCCAGAGGAGGGCCATTAACATGGTAAAAGGCCTTGAGCTCATGCTGTATGAAGATGGCTGAAGGAACTGGGGATGTATAGATTGGAGAAGAGAAGATTCACAGAGGATAAGGTAGTTGTGCTCAGAATTATCAATTGGAAAAGAGAGGCGGTTTATTTTATTAGGCCATAAAGGACAGAATTAGGAGCAATGGATGGAGGTCATATAGAGATAAGTTTAGGCTTGATATCAAGAAAAATTTCCTGAAAAATTAGAACTATCCATAAGTGAAAAGGCCTATTTTAGAGTCCTCTCCTTCTCCCACACTGGAGTTCTTCAGGCAGAACATTTGTCAAACATTTGTCAAGTATATTGTAGTGGGGATTCTTTTAGGGGTATGAGTTGGACCAGATGACCATTGGTCCAGCTCTCAAATTCATCCATTCAGAGTAGCCAACCACTGGTGATTCACATAAATCTGATTGTCCTATCTACCTTGCCCATTTTCAAAGTTAGGGTGATACTCAATGGAAGACAGTCCAAGAAATGGGGAAGGTACCTTTGTAATAGACAAAGGTGGGGTGAGTCATGAGAACTCCCCATCTCTACCAGCTCTGTTTTCAAAGATTAAGAATTAGTGAGCAAAGTTTTCTGGTAGTGGGCTAAGTCTAACCACATTTTTCATGTCTTTGTTTTCAGTCCATTGGAGGAAACATCATCAATGCCAGCCCAATTTCTGACCTTAACCCTGTCTTCATGGCCAGTGGAACCAAAGCGACTCTGGTATCCAAAGGTGAGTTTCCACAAAGTAGAGAGAGGGATGGACCCGAGTCAGAAAGACCCAGTTTCAAATCCTTCCTCTGACAATCATTAGCTGTCTGACATGGGCAATCATGTCACTTCTCTTGACCTCAGTTTCTTTATTGGTTAGTTATTTACATCTGTAGTACCTATTTCCTCAGTAGTGAATTAGAGTACCAGGCCTGGAATAAGGAAGACATCTTCTTGAGTTCAAATTTGGCCTTACACATTTACCAGCTATGTGACACTGGGCAAGTCATTTAACCCCATTTGCCTCAGTTTCCTCATCTGTAAAACTAACTGGAGAAGAAAATGGCCACTCTAGTACTTTTGCCAGGAAAACTCCAAATGGAGTCTCAGAGTCAGACATGACTTAAAATGACTAAATAATAAGAAGTATTATCTCACAAGATTGTTCCACAGTTGAAAGATATGTGGATCATGCAAATCTTAAAGCACAACTCAGATATAAGCTGTCATTACTATTATTATAAGAAGGAAGGAACTTGAAAGTTTGTTTTTTTTTTTATTTTTATTTTTTAATGTTTAACAATCACTGCCATACAATTGCGATTTTATCCCCCCCACCTACCCCCCATTACCCCCCTCCCTCCCCACGACTGCATATAATTCTGTATAGATTCTACATATACTTTCCTATTGAGTATATTTTCACTATAGTCATGCTATGTAGTCAGACTAAGATAAATGAAAGAAATCGTATAACAAATCAGAACATGATACACAAACACATACACATACACAAACATGATCTGCTACATTATGTGAGTGACTTCCATATTTCTCTCTCTGGGTGTGGAAGGCATTTTGCCTTGAGATCCACCATTGGGGTTTTTTTTTTTTTTGTAAGAAGTTCTTGTGTTATTACAAAAATCTAAGTCTACCAGAAAAAATTCTCACACACTGTGGTCGTTGCTGTGCATAAAGTTCTCCTGGTTCTGCTCCTTTGAAAGTCTATTTTTTAAAAAAAATTATTTAGTATTTTATTTTTCCCCAGTAAATGTCAAAGTATAAAAGCAATTTTTAACATTCATTTTTAAAACTTTGAGTTGAGAGCAGTCAATATAAGTTATTCATATGTAGTCATGGAAAACATTTTCATAATAGTCATGTTGTGAAAGAAAATACAGACCAAAAAAGAAACAAATCTCAAGAGAAATAAAAAAGTAAAAAAAAAATATGTGCTTCAATCTTTTTTCAGACATCATCAGTTCTTTCTCTGGGGATGGATAACATTTTTCAGTCTAAGTCCTTCAGAATTGTTTCAGGTCATTGAACTGATGAAAATAGCTAAGTCATTCACAGGTGGCCATCTTAACAATACTGCTGTTACTTTGTATACAATACATTTCACTTTTCATCAGCTCATGTAAGTCTACTCAGGTTTTTCTGAGAGAATCTTACTCATCATTTCTTACAGCACAGTGGTATTCCATCATAATCACACACCACAATTTGTTCATCCATTCCCCAACTGATAAATGATGAAAAGATATGAACAGTTTTCAGATGAAATAATCAAAGCTATCTATAGCCATATTTAAAAAATGCTTGAACTCACTATTGATTGAAGAAATGAAAATTAAAACAATTTTGAGGTACTAGTACCTCATACCTATTAGATTGGCTAATAGAACAGAAAATTAAAATGACAAATGGTAGAGGGAATGGAGTAAAAATGAGATATTAATGCATTGTTGGTGGAATTGTGTACTGATTTATCCATCTTGTAGAGTAATTTAGAACTGTGCTCGAAGGGCTTTGTAACCATGGGTACCCTTTGACTTAGCAATATCACTACTAGGTCTGTATCGCAAAAAAAGAAAAAAAACCCAAAAAGGACAAGGATTAATATGTATAACAATATTTATAGAAACTCTTTTCTGAGGACAAAGAATTGGATATGGAGGGGGAGCCCTCAATAGGAAGTCTATGTTGTAGGAAAACAGAACCTGGGACCAGTTGGGAATGGGAGGGGAGAAAAGTTCAGAAACCCTGATATCTAGCCTGGTTAATGTTTGAGATCAAGAGGATTACGAGGTAAGAGAAAATATTGGAATGATGATCAGGGTAGCTGCACTCATTCTGAAAAAGGCATAATAAATAAATAAAATTAAAAATAAATTGAATGAATGAGTGAATGGAATTTTTTTAAAAGTGGCATTTTACAGCAGAAAGAATGCTAGATCTAAAAATCACAGGACCTTGGGTTCAAATCTCCATTCTCCCATTTGTCAGCTGTATGACTTGGGATGAATCACTTAACCTCTGTGGTCCTCATCTGTAAAATAGGGTTGGACTACATAGTCTCTAAGGCCTCTTCTACCCCTAACTCCACAATCTTATCAATGATTTTTTTAACCAAATTAATAAGATATTTTGTTATAGAGGATACGGAACCAAATTCGTTCTGAGCTTTACTCCCTTTTCCATGCCAACTATCCTTTGAATTCAAGGTTTCATGATGATTCTGAACTGTTGAAGAAGAGATCCAGGGCCCAGGTGTTTCTAGGCTGGGCTTGTGATGAGCTCTGACATGGCCCTCTGAACTTACTCCTCCTGAGTCTCTTCCTTCTTCTCTCCACACAGGGACCAAGAGGACTGTTCGGATGGATCATATGTTTTTTCCTGGCTACAGAAAGACACTCCTAAGTCCTGAGGAGATATTGCTTTCCATTGAGATTCCCTACAGCAGGAAGGTGAGATGTCTGGAGCTGACCCTGGAGTCTGATTGAGGTCTGATTCTCATATTTAGAGACACATGCTTCAGGGAAAAGAGCTCTGACTCTGGAATCAGAGGACCTGGATTCAAACACTAACTCTGTCACTACCTCTGTGACCTCATGCAAATGATTTCACCTTCCTGAACATCAATTTCTTCAGAGAGATGGTTTCTGGGGTTCTTTCCTAGCTCTAAATCCAAGATAATATGATCTCTAGAGAAGCAAGGTGCACAGCATACTTCATAACCTATCACATCTGGAACTTTCTTTCTTTCCTTTTCTCTTTCTTTCTCTCTTTCTTCCTTCTTTCCTTGCCTCTTTCTTCCTTCTTTCCTTCCTTCAAGGAACCAACCCCAAATCACTTCTGCAAATTAATTCCAAGAACACGTTGATTTATTGAAAGTCATGTTCAGTGTTCTTGTTCCAAAAGATTGCATCATACTTGTCCCAGCTCTGCCACTCATACCTTTCTACAGCATCACAGACTTACAAAATCTGAGAGTTGGAAAGGACATCAGTAGCCATCTAGTCAGACATAAACAGGAAAGGAACCCTTGCTATAATATACCCAACAACTGGTCGTCCAGTCCCTGCTTGACGACCTCCAATATGGGGACTCATCCCCTCCCACAAGGCATCCCATTCTACATTTGGGCAGCAATAATGGCCAGGAAGGTTTTCTTTATAATTAACCTAAATTGGCTTCTTTGTAATTTCCACCCACACTGGCTCTGCTTCTGATGTCTGGAGCCAGAATAAACAAGACTGGTCCCTCTTTTATGAAGGTTCTCTTCACATACTTGAAGACAACCCTGAAGACAGAATCTTACCTTCTCCACAATAAACAGTCCTTCACCATTCTAGAGATCCTCCTTGTATCGCCACAGCACCAATGGCAGCTATGAATAGGTTGGTGTGGTTCTGAATCACAAAGTATAATAGACTCTCCATAGACAAGGCAGAAGAAAAACATTTATTCAGACACCAGAAAGCGAAATCTTTCATAGTAACCAAGAAATCCATCATAGTGACCAAGAAGTCCATACACATTATCAGGCCTTTCCACAAACAGGCTCCCCTTGGCAAAATGCCCTCCTCTCACCAAATGGCCTGCTTGTCTGCATCCTTCCCAGGTTTGACTAGTCTGACCAACTTCCTCTCAGCTCTTCTCCAGCTTCACCTCTTCCTATTCCACCCTTCCTGCTCTACCCATTCAGTAAGCTCCTCCTACCACATATGACTTAGGTTTCCATGTGTTTTAAGCAGGTCACATGGGCCTATTTAATGAATGGGAAAGATCTTCCCATTTAAATTACCATTATACTCCTCCAGACATTGTTTAGCTTGTCAATGTGCTTCTGAAATCATGGTACCCAGAAATGAACACAGTCCTCCAGATATAGTCTAATGAGTGCACAGCACTATGGGATTATCACTTCTCTATTCCTAGAAGCTATGCTTCTCTTAATGCCCAAGATTTATTTGTCTATTTTGACTGCCATATCACACTACTGTCTAATAATGAATTTGCTATCCATTAAGACCTCCAGAACTTTTTCTTCCATGGAATAACTGATGTGTCTAACTATGCCTCCTCCATGTTGACCTTGGAACAGTTTATCTTTGGAACTCATCGGAAAGATTTTATATTTATAAACACTCTCTGGACTTCACTTTAGATGCAGCCAAGCCCTCAAGTCAGCCAAAATTCTTTCAGATCCTGACTCTATCATCCACTGTGACAGCTCTACCTCTTTGGTCTTTAGTTTTATCTGTAACATTAAGGAAAGATAGATGAAATGGCCCATGAAAGTTCCTTCCACATCTAACTCTATCCTTGCATGGTTCTATGTAGTCACATGGTAGAGTTTTGGTTCTAAGGAGCATAGTGTAGTAAATAGAGAGCTGGCATTGGAGTCAAGAAGACCTAAGTTCAAATCCCTGCTCTGAACATATGGCTAGGGCAGCAACCTGGGCAAGCACTTACCCTCTCAGTGCTCTAGACCAGGAGTGTCCAACTTGTGGATGCAAGGCTGGCAAGACTCCTATTTAGCCAGAAAATGTAATTAGGAAATGTTTAACAAAATAGATAAAACTAAAATACAATGTAGACAATGTTAATTTGTGGTTTTTAATGCCAATATGCAGCTTTCAGGGATCAGTTTCTGTTTGAGTTAGAAACCACTAGACAACTTTCTAAGACTACAAAGGGGCCAGCTTGCATTAGTGGAGAGAGTTTCCTTAGCTTGGATTTCCCTACAGCAACGAAATCACAAGTGCAATGCTGATTCCTGTCTTATTTGGAAAAATGCCGCCCAATCCATTTCCAAACAAGTGTTCTCTAATCTCTGCCTTGATTTAACAGTTCTCCATCCCCTATCTGGATTCCTTTCTCCCATAGTTGGTTCATTTCCTGGAACGTTTCTATAGTCCAAAGAGCTTTGTATGGTTTCTTCTTGTGTTTATGACAGTCACTGAGTTTAGGAGTGCTCGAGGCAGTGTTACACCCTTTCTTTTCATTTCTCACCTATTCAAGACATAGTGCTGAATTTATGTTTCTTAAGGCACATTTGAAGACAAATTTCCTAGATAGAACCTAAGGAAGGGAGACAATATGGCTGAGGACAGAATGCTGGATTTGGAGGCAAGAAGACCTGGCTTTGAATACCACCTCCGAGGTTGATTAGCTTCATGACCTTGGACAAGTCACTTAGCTCTCTAATCCATAGTTTCTTCATTTTTAAAATAGAGACTTGATGACTTGTAAGTTCACTTCCAGCTCTAAATTTATGATCCTGTGAAGTTAAAGAATAATTTCTGCCTTTAGAAATATTAGTACTTAATGTTTAGAGGAACCATTGTTCCTTCCTCTCCTTTTCCTTTTGAGCTATTTACTAAGTGCTGTGGTTAAAAGGGACAAGTGGATGGCAAAGTGAATAGAGCACCAGGTCTCAAGTCAGGAAGACTTGAGTTCAAATCTAGCTTCAGAAGCTTACTAGTTGTGTGATCCCGGGCACAGAATCTGGCCAAACCCTGTTTGCCTCAGTTTCCTCATCTGTAAAATGAACTGGGGGAAGGGAATGGTAAACCACTCCAGTATCATTGCCAAGAAAACCCCTGATGGAGTGACAAAGGGTATGACAGAACTGAATTGACTGAACACCAATATAGTTAAGAGAGTTTATGTCCATAAAGGATTTAAACTAATATGTATGTGTGTGTGTGTGTATATCTATTTATATATATACATATATATCTGTCTGTATACATAATATATATTTTTTGTAACTGGGACCTTTAAATCCTATAAAAGAATTAAATTAGACGACTAGACGTATCGTTTCCATGTTTTAACACGTAGTGATCTAAATGTGTATCTCAGTGGCAGAAATCTAGCAGTCTTTCCAAGAAGAGACTGAAATCATCTCTGAGTTGGAAGGAGAGTCATCTGTAGAAGACTTCAATGTGCTTCATTTCAGCATCTGTTAGTTCTGGCTTCTCTAATCTCCCTGGAGTTTTGTTGTTTTTACTCACAATCTGGCCTTCGTTAGGGGCCAGCACCAGTCCAAGCCCACAACAGCCCTGTAGCACAGCAGGAGGTTGAAATAAGGAGGCTTATACCTGGAAAGAACCCTGCATTATATTTTTGTGTGATGACCCCTGGCCTTGGCTGCCCAAAAGAAAACATTTTCAACTCATAAAAGCAGCTACTGTTTCAAAAAGGGACCAACTTTCTTGTGAAAGTTTGCACTAAAGTAAGCCTAGCAGATGCACTTTTGCTTTGACTTGGGAACTCATCTTCTGGTCATTCCTGGCCCAATCTGTTCTGTTCCCCAGTAGAGCAGAGAACAGGATGCATGTCTTTGAAAGGATGGGCAGCTTTTCCTTTTTAGTTTTTTTTAATGTATTATTATTTTTATTGTTTGTTCAGTCATTTCAATTGTTTCCAACTCTTCATGACCCCATTTAAAGGTTAGCTTGGCAAAGATCCTGGAGTGGTTTACCATTTCTCCAATTTAATTTTTAAATTACTTTTAATCTATAAATTTTAAATTAAATGATTAATTTTTACATTACCTTTATTTCTGAATATATCCCTCCCTACCTCTCCTTCCTAGGGAGTCATCCATTATAACAAAGAATTAAAAGAAGAAAAAGGGAAGAAAGCAGATTAAGAAAAGTACACATCAATTGAATCTGACAATATATGTAAGACTCCACATCCAGAGTCTTTCATCTCTGATAGGAAGGAAGGGAGGGGGATGCCTTTTGATGCATTGCTTTAAATGGAAGGAATCCCTCATCTCCTGACTCAGTACTGAATGCCTTTAATCTACTTCCTTTCTCCCTCTGCATCTCCTATCACTTAGCTTGTTTCAAGGTCCAGCTCAAGTGGCACCTCCTACAGGAAGCCTTTCCTGAGGTCCTAGTTATGAAAGCCCTCTCCCTTTTCCAGTCATACTGTATTTATGTATGTTGTTGTATTCCCTCCACCACCATTTTTGTCCTTTCATTCTGTTTTGGCATGTCAGTATTTATGGCAGGAGATATTTGAATTTGCATACTCACTATGAAACATCAGTGACTGAGATTACAGTAGGGATAGAAATGACTTTATAAACTTTTTTAAAAGAAATTATTTTTCCTGTAATCAAAGTTTATTTGTTCTGTGGGGATCCTATAAGCTTATTCTGGTTCTGTGCTCCAGTTTTACTGTATATAAATTAATAGTGAACTCTTTCTAGCTGTCAATCAGTCAAGCAACAAGCATTTATTAAGCACCTACTGTGTACCTGGAACAGCAAAGACAAAAATGAACCAACACCTGCCTTCAAGGAAATTACATGGTGGGGAGAGAGGGGTTCTCTGCTGGATCATTGATGCTCCTATCTTCACTCCCCTGTTTGTCAAGATTATTTTAATGCAGCTCTTACTCTAATTTAATTCAAATCAACAAGCATCATCCAGTGCCTACTATGGTGCAAAAGTACAGGGCTAAGCAGTGAGAATACAAGAACAAAAATGAAACATCTCCTGTCCTCAGAAAGCTATATTCTAGTGGGCAAGGGCTGGGAGGGAAACATACAAGAATATGTGTAGTATATTAAAATAATTTTAAAATATATCATATATTGTTCAGTCATTTTTCAGTCATGTCTGACTCCTTGTGACCCCATTTGGGGTTTTCTTGGCAAATATACTGGAGTGGTTTGCTAATTCCTTCTCTAGTTCATTTTACAGATGAGGAAATGGAGGCAAACAGGGTTAAATGGCTTGGTCAAAGTCACCCAGCTAGTAAATGTCTGAGGCCAGATTTGAATTTAGGAAGGTGAGTCCTCCTAACTGCAGGCCTGGCATCCTATCCAGTATACCACCTAGCTTCCCATTTGTTATATATGAAATATATTAAAAAATGAATACAACATATTTTTTGGTGGAGAGTTCCTAGCATCTGGAGTTAGGGAGTTAGAATAGACTTTGTGTTCGAGGAGATGGTTCTTGAACTGAGCTTTGATGCCTGTGGCATTTAATAAGTCCTGGTGAACTTGACAAGTTACCATATGTAAAGAGCTTTGCAAACCTTATAGCGCTATATAAATAATAGCTATTATGAACATTATGGGCAGCTACATAATATTCTGGATAATATTCTGGACTCCAGTCTTGGAGTCAGGAAGATGAGTTGAAATCCAGCCTCAGAAACTTACTAGTTGTGTGACCCTAGGCAAGTCACAATTCTGTTTGCCTCAGTTCCTGGAGAAGAAAATGGTCAACCATTCCAGCGTCTTTGCCAAGAAAATCTCCAATGTTGGACACAACTGGACAGCAACAACAAGAAATTTCTAAAAAGTGGAAGTAAGGAAGACTATTCCAGGCATTAGGGATAACCCATGCATGGCTAGAAAGACAGGAGTTGGGATGTCTTGTGGGTATAATAATAGCAAGAAAACTAGTGTCATTCCAACCTTCCAATGAAAGGGGATAGAAATTCAGTACTAGCCCACTGAGTTCCAAGGTCCCCTCTTCCTCTGATTACCTGCAGGTTCCCCTCTGGGTCCTCTCTGTGACTTAGTTGTTCCCTCTATAAAGTAGGGACAATAATCCTAATCTAGCCAACTCAAGTACTGGGATCCTTGCAAAGTATGGTGATAAATAGAAGACCACCCTGTGCTTCTTTCAGGGGGAATATTTCTCAGCCTTCAAACAAGCCTCCAGAAGGGAGGACGACATTGCTAAAGTGACCTGTGGAATGAGGGTCTTACTTAAACCAGAAAGTCTCCAAGTCCAGGAGCTAGATATCAGTTTTGGAGGCATGGCCAACAGGACTATCCCAGCCCTGAAGACCACCAGGAAGCAGCAGGGGAGGTGAGATAGTACTGACTGAATAGTCTCATTCTGTCAGGCGGGAGGATGGGGGGTAAGGGGCAGGGGCAGGGGCAGAGGACACTTTCTTCCCATGGTTTCAGGTTTGCACTTCCTCTCTGGCCAGAGTCTGGAATGAGGAGCTGCTTCAGGAGGTGTGTGCCAGCCTAGCCCAGGAGCTGAGCTTGGAGCCGGATGCCCCCGGTGGGATGATAGAGTTTCGACGTACACTCACTCTCAGCTTCTTCTTTAAGTTCTACTTGACGGTGCTCCAGAAACTGAACAAAGAGAGTTCATATGTGAGTGTGGGAGGGTTGGCTTGGGCAGCAGGGCTTGCATAGGGAGGCTTCATGACCTGCCTTGGTTGATGTATCCAAGGAATAGTCATCTGGGGCAACGATATCAAACAAATAGAAATCAGGGTCTCTAAACCATACATAAGAATCCCTGCTGGCTGCATATTAACTTAGAAACCTACATATTAACATTATCTATGTTCTATCGTGTTTTTATTTATTTTGTTAAATATTTTCCAACACATTTTAATCTGGTTCTTCACCTGGGAGTGTTGTGGAAGCTTTGTGTATGGCACCTCTGGTCTGGAAGACAGATGGTGTATCTTCAGTCCTCTGTCCTATGTGCTCTCAGTGGGGCAAATAGACCTCCTCTTTGGAAATGCAAGGACCTGTGGGAAAGAGCAAATTAGCACATCATCATGACACTGTGTGAGAGGCTGCATCGAGTAATAGAAAGAGACGTGGCCTCAGTCAGGGAGACCTGGGTTCAAATGTCATCTCTGATATATGTGTGACCTGGGCAAGTCACAACCTCTCAGCACCTCAGTCAACTGTCTAAGATCCCAAGATGCAGAACAATTGATGATCTGCATTGGCAGAAGGAATTAATCACAAAACTGGGAATGGGAGTGAGGGGCAGGAGATAAACTGTATACACCTGTAGAGTTTTAGATTACATGCTGCAATCTAAAACTATACAGACATGTGGTAGAGTGAATAGAGTGTTGTGTCTGGAGTCAGGAAGTCCTGAGTTTAAATATGGCCTCAGACACTTATTAGCTTTGTGACCCTGGCAAGTCTCTTCACTCTGTTTACCTCAGTTTCCTCATCTGTAAAACAAGCTGGAGAAGGAAATGGCAAACCATTCCAGTATCTCTGCCAAGAAAACCCCAAATGGAGTCCTGAAGAGTCAGACACAATTGACCAATAGCAACAGCACAGAGACCTGGGTAATTTTAGACTGTCTTGTCCTTCCAAATGGACCATTGAAGGCAGCATGGTGTAGTTACTAGAGTGTTGAGTTGCAAGTCAGAAAGATCTGAACCCAAATTCTGCCTAACTGTGCTGCTTTGGGCAAATCACATCATCTCTCTGAGCCTCATTATTTAATCAACCATCTTTTGTTATGTCAGGCTAAAGCTAGGCTCTGTGTCTTGGTTTTCTCATCTGTAAAATGTAAATCATGATAACAAGTACTTCATAGAGCTGCTGTGAAGATCAGAAGAGATAACTGGACAAGATTTTGGCCCTTAGAGTGCTGTATAAACATATTAGAGTGGAAGAGCTGTGGAATGTAGAGCTGGTATAGACCATAGGAAACATTTGTCCTTCAGAATAGGTGATAACTACGTCTAGAATATAGATCATCAGTTTTGGAGGTGGGGTAGGGAGGGATGGGATCTGTGATTTTAGGAGAGTAGAAAGGGCTTGGAGAGTAGTTCCCTCTTCCATCACATTTTGACATCTTCTCCAACGTAGAGTCCTATGGAATTGCCTGGGGGTCACTGAGAAGTGAAATGACTTGCCCAGGGTCATAGAGTCAATATTTGGCATTTGTTGCTGTTCAGTCATTTCAGTCACATCCTACTCTTTGTGATTGCATTTGGGATTTTCTTGGCAAAGATACTGGAGTGGTTTGCCATTTCCTTCTCCAGCTCATTTTGCAGAAGAGGAAAGTGAGCCAAACAGGGTTGAGTGACTTGCCTGAGGTCCCACAGCTTGGAAGTATGCGAGGCCAGATTTGAACTCAGGAAGATGAGTTCTTGACTACAAGTCTGGCATTCTATTCACTGAGCCACGGAAATGCCCTAATATATGAAATAGGCAAGACAAATCTAGGTCTTCCTGGCACCTGGGGCCAGGTCTCTCTCCACTATACTGCTTAGGCTGCAGATATAATTAATACATGTATCAAAACTGTTTCGATGTGGATTCCCCAAGATTTCTCATCACTCTCTCTCTTTGTGTCCATCGTCCTATAAAAAAAGATGCTGCTGAACAATCCATTCTCCATTGGCCATCATTGTTCAAGGATGGAATGGCTATTCCTGCATAGCATATGGGGGAATATAAAATGACATGACTTCTTTCCTAGTGGAAAAACCTTCACCTGGGCACAAGTTAAGACCAATAATAGAGATTTAACTATTGGACATTCCCAGTAAGTCCCAACTAAAATCCTGTCCTATAGGGAGCCCTTCTCAACCCCTCTTATTTTTCCTGTATATATGTTGTTTGTACATATTTGTGTTTTGTCTCCCCCATTTCATTCTAAGTCCTTGAGGGCAAGAAGTGTCTTTCATCTCTTTTTGTATCTACAATGCTTACTTCGCATGCTATTTGTCTGACTGGGATATTGTGAACACGTCCATCCAGGCTCACTTCTGTCTTCTCTCTTTCACAGAAATGTGATAAACTGGATCCAACCTATGTCAGTGCCACTACCCTCTTTCAAAAAGAGCCCCCTGCCAATGTCCAGCTCTTTCAAGTAAGTGGAATGCCTCCAGGTCTCACCTGGAGGACCTCTCCTAACTTAATCTTTTGGATAGAAGTAGGAAGTCCACTGAATGCATTTAGGATAGTGATCCTTAAATGCTTTTGAATAAAAAGTCAGAGAATAATTCCAGAATTTTTCTCTCGATAAAGAAACCCAGAATCACATTACAATCAATATTACATTTATTTTCTTTTTATTCCTCCTCATCTTGTCCCTGGAGCTTCAGTTTCTACTTTTTAATCTGTTCTTTAAATAATGATCAAACCCTCCCCACTCTCTTGTCTCTTCCGTGCCTCTCCAGGGTTGGTGGACAGAACTGTGATTAATCATGCCCACCTTTGCTTTCCCTTCTCATCAAAAACTGCTTCTTCTACCTCCTTCTGTATTGCACTCAATCTTGAAGCCCTACTGTCTTCAGTCTTACTAGCAGGCAGTATTATAAAGTGAGAAAAATCTGGGTTCAAAGCCTTTCTCTGCTGCCTACTACCTCTGTGACTGTGAGTAAGTTATTTAACCTCCTTAGTTATCAGTTTCCTCATGCACAAAGAGAGGGTTGGATTAATGGCCTTTGAGGTTCCCTTTTCTTCTATGATCCTATATCTTCCAGTCTTTTTTGTCTCCTAGTATCTCCCATCTCATTTCTCCAGCCTCTTTTGCTGCTAGCTTGAACTTTTCTCCTCTTTTCCTGAGTAGTTGGAGAGACACCTCCCTTCCTGTTGTTCTAGGAAGTTCCCAAGGGACAGGCTGAAGAAGACACGGTGGGCCGGCCCATCCCCCATCTTTCCGCTGCCATGCAGGCCTCAGGGGAGGCCATGTACTGTGATGACATCCCCCTCTTTTCCAATGAACTCTACCTTCGGCTAGTCACCAGCACCCAGGCTCATGCCAAAATCAAGTGAGTTGTAGCTATGAATATGATAGAATAAAGTGACCCTTGGACCTAGAAATTAGGAATTAGGTGGTATCTTCATAGAATTGACCATCGAAGGTCTTATTATATTCAGAATTCTTCATGAATCTTACATCTAAAAATGTTTTTTTTTTTCAGATTGTAGGATTCCTAGAGAAGTATAAAATAAATAAATATTATTCTCTCAGCTTTATGGATGATCAGAGTGAACCTCAGAGAGGTGATGAGACAGGTCACATAACTAGTAAGAGACAGAGAAGTATATTCAAATTCCAAATCTAGGGACTTTTTACTACCCTGTGCTACTTCTCTGTGCTTTTCTATTCCCTTGGTATCAGGGGAGGGGACAGGGGCAGAAACTAGACCAGTAATCATAACCCAAAGTGTAGAGTGGAAGACTCCAGACAAAAACAAGTCTTGAGTGGAAGAAAACATGATTAAATTCATTGAATAATTATTTCCTTTTTTCATTTTGCCCATGGAGACCCGGCCTGAGTAATAGAGCTTGCTGCAATTTCCTTGCCTTCTCAATCATGATGCTCCTTCTTTTAGGTCCATAGATGCTTCAGAAGCTCAGAAAGTCCCTGGGTTTGTTTGTTTTCTCTCAGCTGATGATATTCCTGGAAGTAATGAAACCGGACTATTTAATGATGAAACTGTCTTTGCTAAGCATAAGGTATGCTTGTTCCCTATGAAGTAAGTGGAGACTTTTATAGATTTAATCTTGATCATGTCTTCTGAGGTTTCTATATTTTCCATACCTTCATGGGCAGCCACCATCCATCTGACTGATTTGCCACAGAAAGTTCTGTGTAGGGCTACCTTAATTACATTTCTACTATCATCCTTCTGTTGGTTTAGTTAATGAATGACTGATGTCCTTATTAGGTGAAAATCCTACATCAAAATGATGTCTGTTGAATTTGGCAAACTGATTGTGCTTCTAGTTGCCCTTTAGTTCCTAGAGATAGTCGCAGTCATTTAAAAATTTCCCCTTTTGCTGCTCTGAGTTTCTCCATTTAGAACAGGAGCCATCATTTAAGTGATAATGATGGTTCTGGTGCCAATAAGAGCCAGCATTTATATAGGGCATTAAGATTTGCAAATTGCTTTATAAATATCATCTTATTGTATCTTATTCTTACAACAATTTTAGGAGGTAGTTGGTATTATTATCCCCATTTTACAGATGAAGAAAATGAGACCAAGGGAAGTGAAATGACTTGTCAGCAACCCGTAGTGACTGAAGCTGGATTTGAACAGGTCCAGTGCTTTATCCACTATGCTACCTAGATGCCTCTATGTTAGATAAATACACTAACTACTTGAATAAGAATAGAACTGTAAATAAACATAAACATAATTTGTGGTTATGTCTTATACATTCTAGTCACTTCAAGCAACCTATATGCTCAGTCCCTTCACTTTTGCACAAAGTAAGAAAGCTATCTGAATAGCCAAAAATAGAAGTCACTTGGTCTACTTTCTAATAAAAAAATACATATGTATATATATATGTATATATATGTACATGTATATATAATCTATGTGTGTGTTTGTACATATACATGTATATATATGTGTACTCTATCAATTTAACATTAAAGAAACATTACTTATTTACTACATACAAACATAGTATTACCAGAAAATAGACTTTGGGAGGAAGCAAAGGAACATACATTCACTGAGCTGGGCTACTATATTCCAGACGCTGTGCTAAGTGCTTTGCAGCACTATCTCATTTGATCCTCACAACAACCCTGGGATGTAGGTGCTGTTATTTTTCTCGTTTTACAGGGGAGAAACCAGGCAGACAACAATTAAATGACTTGCTTGGGATCAAATAGTAGGTGTCTGAGATCACATTTGAACTCAGGTCTTCCTGATTCCAGGCCCAATGCTCTATTAACTGAGCTTCCTAATTGCCTCTGGCCTCAGGGATACAAAGACAACTCTAAGAATAACCTCTGGCATTTATACAGTGCTTTAAAGGTTATCAAAGTTCAATTATCTGGAAATTTCAGTTCTGTAGAATACCTTTTTCCCCAGTGATACTCACTAAATGAAACATTACTGTACTATAATAGAACCTTGTAGTAGTATGAGTGCTGAGAATATTAATAATAATGAGATTAGAAAGACAACATCGTTGTGAATATGTCTTTGATCTAATGAGATAATCTTTAGAAAGGCCAAGGTCCCAGGCCATCACCAGCTGTCTTGACTTTTGTCTTGCTGATGGCCTTTGATGACTGGATGAGAGAGTGAGGTTGACAGCTTGGTACAACTCTGCCTCCCTCAATTCCATTTCATATGCAAGTTCAAGACATTACGCTTGAGATGTCATTGGTCCTCTTTGAGAACAGAAGATGAACAACAAAAATTAGTGAAGCACTAAGTGCCTAAAATAGGTACCATATCTGCTCAGTCCCTTCTCTTCTTTCCTCTGAGACACAGGGAAAACACTTGGGATTTCATTAGCATAGGGATCTCCCAGGTGAGAAAATTTCTACCAGTGAATGTCAGGACTTTCTCTGTTTCTTATAGACTCAGAGAGCTGTCTAGAGCACTGAGAGCTTAGATAATTTGCTAGGGCTACATTCCCTCAGGACTTCGACTCAGGTGTTCTTTGCTCCAGATCAGGTTCTCTATTCTCTTTCCTGCTCAACTCCTCTGTCTTTGATAAGGACAGGTGACTTAGGGAAGGCATAGAAAGCTCAAGGAATGGCTGAGTGGGCTTGTTGATTCACTGAGACCATCTTGGGTCAACAGCAGTGTTCGTTTCTCCTAGGTCACTTGTGTGGGACACATCATTGGGGCTGTGGTCACAGATACCCCAGAACATGCACAGAGGGCAGCTCAAGCTGTGAAAATTACCTATGAGGAACTTCCAGCCATTATCACGATTGAGGTGACTGATGCTGGACCCTGGCCTTCCCACCTTTACCCTGACACTGTCCTGCCCCCGGCCTAAACCTCCATTCATCACAGTCATCCTCAGCTCTGACTACATTCTTGTAGTTATTTGTCATCCTTGATATACAGTGTTTAAACACGATCCCTGTGCCATGCTGTGTAGCTTGCTTTGAAGAAATACAATCCCTGAGCCCTTTTCTGATTTTTTGGTCATATATCTCCCCACTTCCACCCATCTCCTGAGTGTATCCAAATGAGCCTGGGAAAGAAAACCAACCAACTGTAAGAATTTGTCCTCCTCAAGTCAGTAATACCCCTCTTCTCTCTTCTTCTGTTAACTCCCTGAAAATCTGGGTACCATCCCTTATTTTTTGTCATTCAGGATGCAATAAAGAACAATTCCTTCTATAGTTCAGAGCTCAAGATTGAGAAAGGAGACCTCAAAAAAGGATTTGCTGAAGCTGATAACGTTGTTTCAGGTACAGTCTAATTTTTCTCTTCATGATGCCTGGGTAGGGTTGGGTGGCAGCTGTTGTTTGGGAAGAAACCAAATGACAGTTTTACATAAAAGATGCTAGTCTTTTCTGTCATTACTAAATATCATAGAAGTTTATAACTAGAATGGAGTTTATCAACTGTTTCAGTCCTCTCATTATAAAACTCTATGTAAAGATGAAGTAACCAAAAGGGAGATTGGGGAGAGAAGGGAATAAGCATTCATTAAGTGCCTCCTGTGTACTAGGTACTTTGCTAGGGCACTTTTGATCTTCTAAACAACTCTGTGAGGTAGTTGCTACTATTATCCCCATTTTACAGCTGAGGACACTGAAGCAGATAGAGGTTAAATGACTTGCTCAGGGTCACATAGACAGTAAGTGCTTGAGGCTCGATTTGGACTCAGGTTTTCCTGACTTCAGGTCTAGCACTCTATCCACCCTACCACCTGCCTGCCTCTAGATTTATTAACTATTAGATTTCTGTTGAAGTCCAACAGGATGATCTGTAACTTCCATAATCTTGGGGTATTCTGATTCCATGGTAACATTAAATTGCTTTAGTCTTGACCCATAACCAAAAAGGATGCTTTTTAAAAAAAGCTTTGAGACTTAATAATAATAGCTAGAATTCATAAAGTACTTCACAAGTATCAGCTATTTTACTTTCACAATAACTCTGTGCTATTATTATCCTCATTTTACAGGTGAGGAAACAGGCAAAAGTTAACTAATGTGTCTGAGGCTGGATTTGAACTCAGGTCTTCCTCAGTCCATAGCTATTCACCATTCACGATGCCAATTACCTCTCTCTGGAAGAATCCAGTTTAGATTAACCCCAAGTAATTGTCAAGAAAGCTAACATTATCTTGAGCTTCACTAAGAAACGCATGGGGCCCCCAGAATAAAACAATGAGAATCCTAGTGATCAACTACATTCAGAGTCCTGTGTTCATTTCCAAATGTCAACTTTTAGTACAGGCGTTAATAAATTTGAGAGTTTCTGGAGTAAAGTAACCAGGATGGTGAAGATTCTCATGTCCATACCATATGAGGATGGATTAAAGGTACTGGGGAGTGTTTACTCTGGAAAAAGGAATACTTTGGGAAGAAATGCTGTGTTCAAATATGAGAAGGGTCATCATATGGAAGAGTGCTTAGATTTTTTCTGCTTTTGAAAATTTGAATTTATTATATTCTTTAAAAGGCAATCAAGTGACATATAATAGAGATCTGGGGTTCCATGTGTATAGTTCTCTCATCTATATGAAAATAAGTAATATGTATGTTGGGAAATGTTCATTTTATTTGGTATAGGCTAAAGGCAGAATAAAAATATATAACTTTTTCACAAAAGATTCATTTTTCTTGGTCCTCGAGGATACAGCTAGGAGTAATGGGTGAAAGTTGCAGAATAAAGTTTAGACTTGATTTCAGGAAAACTTCTTAATAGTTATTGCTATTGTTCAGTCATTTCTGACTCTCTTTGACCCTTTTTGGGTTTGTTTGTTTGTTTTTTCTTTTTTGCAATGATACTGGATGGTTTGCCATTTCCTTCTCCAGTTCATTTTACATATAAGGAAACTGAAGCAAATAGGGTGAAGTGACTTGCCCAGGGCCACATAGTAAGTGTTTGAGGCCAGAATGGAACTCATGAAGATGCATCTTCCTGACTCCAGGCTTGGCATGGTGTCTCCTCTCTTTTCTACAAAGTCCCACACTCAACACCTTGATCCTTAATTTGGACATTTCTATTTCTTCTACTGTACTGGAAAAGTCTGAGATTATTAGGTGTGAACTCTCTCATTTTCCCTCCTGCCACCTGAAGTTATCTGCCCCCAATTCCAATCCTTTCTCCTTTCCTCTCCTATATCAGGTTTGCTCTTCCTTTGCACCTGTTTTCTTTGTCCCAATTTATCTCTGATTTTGTTTCTTCAAACAAATCTCTCTCTAGTATTTTCAGTTTCTCCTCAACAGAATCCCTCCCTCCTTCCTTTAAGGATGTAGGTATTCAAGACCCCCCACTCTGGCCCCAATTTACCATTAGTTTTCTCTCTTACTATCTTTCTCTGTGAAATATTGACATCAAATTGGTCTATTCCTTATATCCCCAATATAACTTGTATCCTTCCATTTTGTACCTCCATCTACCCCATTGGCTATATCTGAAATACCCTTTCTCCACCTATTCGATCATCTATACTCTCATAACACACCCTAGAATGGCATTGTCTTTCTTTGCTGTCCTATTTCACCATTGATTCACGTTTAGTTTGGAATCCACTGAGACCCCCAGATTATTTTTAATTTTTTTTAATTTTTTTTATTTTTTAATGTTTAACAATCACTACCATACAATTGAGATTTTATCCCCCTCACACCTACCCCCCACTACCCCCCTCCCTCCCCACGACGGCATATAATTCTGTATAGGTTCTACATATACTTTCCTATTGAATATGTTTTCACTATAGTCATGCTATGTAGTCAGACTAAAATAAATGAAAGAAATCATATAACAAATCAAAACATGATATACAAACACATACACATACGCAAACATGACCTGCTACATTTTGTGAATGACTTCCGTATTTCTTTCTCTGAGTGTGGAAGGCATTTTGCCTTGAGAACCACCACTGGGATTTTTTTTTTTTAAGAAGTTCTTGCGTTATTACGAAATTCCAAGTGTACCAGAAAAAACTCTCGCACACTGTGGTCATTGCTGTGCACAAAGTTCTCCTGGTTCTGCTCCTTTCACTCAGCATCAGGTCATATAAGTCCTTCCAGGCCTCTCTGAAGTTTTCTTGTTCATCATTTCTTATGGCACAATAGTACTCCATTACATTCATATACCATAATTTATTCAGCCATTCCCCAATTGATGGACATCCCCTTGACTTCCAGTTTTTGGCTACTACAAAGAGTGCTGCTATAAATATTTTTGTGCATGTGGGACCCTTTCCCATTTTTATGATCTCTTGGGGATACAGTCCTAGTAGCGATATTACTGGGTCAAAGGATATGCACATTTTTGTAGCCCTTTGGGCATAGTTCCAAATTGCTCTCCAGAATGGTTGGATGCGCTCGCAGCTCCACCAACAATGAATTAGTGTTCCAACTCTCCCACATCCTCTCCAGCATTTATCATTTTCTTGTTCTGTCATGTTTGCCAATCTTATAGGTGTGATGTGGTACCTCAGAGTTGTTTTGATTTGCATCTCTCTAATCAATAGTGATTTAGAGCATTTTTTCATATGATTATAGATAGCTTTAATTTCTTCCTCTGAAAATTGCCTGTTCATATCCTTTGACCATTTATCAATTGGGGAATGACTTGTATGATTATACATTTAAGTCAGTTCTCTATATATTCTAGAAATGAGGCCTTTATCCCTGAGCTTAGCTGTAAAAATTCTTTCTCAATTTACCACATCCCTCCGGATTTTGGTTGCATTGGGTTTGGTTGTGCAAAAACTTCTCAGTTTAATGTAATCAAAGTTATCCATTTTGCATTTCATAATGCTTTCTATCTCTTCTTTAGTAAAAACAGATTATTTTTTAAAAGACAAACTGCTACCTAGTCATGCTTCACCCGTTATGTACTTCTGAAATATATTTTTTGAAGCCAAGTTGCCAAACCAAGGCAACTAGATGGTATAAAGAGGTATTGGATTTGGAGTCAGGAAGACCTGCCTTAGACACTTACTACCTGTGTGACCCTGGACAAGTAATTTAACCATTTGCCTCAGTTTCCTCAGCATAAAATGGGGATGGTAATAGCACCTACCTCCCAGGCTTATTGTGAGGATCAAATGGAATAATATTTGTTAAGTGTTTAGCATTTAACAAGGCACATAATAACCAAGTCATTAATAAATGTTTATTCCCTAAACCCTTATTTCTATTGGCTTTTTTCCATATGTGATCCAGTCTCTTCTATCCTGTGAGGAACTCTTTGAGTCCTAATTCTTGCATTCATTATTTTAGTTACTTCTAATGACTGTGTCATTGGCAAATTTAATTAGCTGGCTTCCTAGGCCCTTATCCTAGTTATTGCTATAAAACACTAAACAACACAGGGTCCCACACAGATCCCTTGGAATCTTCTTCAATAAGACCATGGATACCTCCTCTTTGGGTCTGGCTACTCAACGAGTTCTGTTCCCATCAAGCTGTGCCATGATCAGGCTTGCATCCCTCCATCCTTCACAAGAATAGCAGGAGAGAACATCAAATGCCTTGTTAAAATCTAGGCAAATTCTATCCATAGCATTTTCCTTATTCTATTTTATGACATAGTGGATATAGTGTTGAACACTGGAAAGAAAGATGCTGACAGAAATCCAACCCCAAATACTTTCTCATTAAGTATGAATGATTTCTCTTTGAACTTCAGGTTCCTCACTTATAAATTGAATAATTAATTAAATATTAAAAGACTAACATCTATCTCATGGGGCATTATGGAAATTGCTCAACAAACCTCAAGGAGACACATTAATATGAGCTGTTATTATTGCCAGTTTAGTAAGCCTTCCTAAAAGTAAATATGATTAGTTGGCCTCACCTGTGGCTGAGGTATGGGGAACAGGAAGCACTGGATTCAGTCCTACGTCATATACTTATTAATAGTGTGATCCTGGGCAAGGCACCAAAGATCTCTCAGTCAGAGTTTCTGTCTCTATAAAATGGGGATATCGGTGACATCCATTCCGAAAGGGTTTTGTGAGACTCAAATAAGATAATGTCTGTAAAGTGCTCTGGCAGCCTTAAAGCAGTATAGAAACGTGAACTACTGTTAATGCTGAAGACTTCCTGATCATTGCCTGCATTCCTATGCATTCACGAACCATGTGTTTAGTGATGTGCCCTAGATTTTCTCTCCCTCTTTTAGCTGGTTTAAAGTCTTGTACATGCCGTGGGGTAATTTGATTTTCATTATCCTGTCTTGGGCATATATAACAGTGAGTTACTATTCTTATAAAAAGGAAGATTTTCATTGTGTTTAACCTAAATCTCTCCAAAATGCAAGGGGAGCCCATTTCTTCCAAATGATAGCAAGTAAAGTTTTATAGCATTTTTAACTTCTTTGAAGAACATTTCACACAGTCTTCTTGGATCTCCCTTACTGACATATAGTCTAAGTGGGAAATTGTTATCCTCATTCCACAGATTTGATTAAACTCACACATTTGGACAGCACTGCTTATTTTTCATAGTCTCATAGCATCATGGTACAATGGGAAGAACACAGTTTGAGGAAACAAGATCCTGGATTCAAGTTCTACTTAGGATAGTCACTCCCTCAGTAATCTTGTTCAAATAACTTCACTTCCTTGGACCTCAATTTCTCATCTGTAAAACAAAGGGATTGGATTAGATGATTCCTACACTAGGTTTATGTTCCTACTATTTTCTGTCTCTGTTGCACTAATGTACATTACTAAGTATGCATCTCTTTTTCAAGTTCTATAGCCTCCTGATTAAAAAAAAAAAACAAGTCATTTTCTCCATATGTAATAGAATTGATTAATGTTAAAGCTGAAGAGAATTTCCCTTCTTTAGATAGGGATAAGAAAAAAAGAAAAAAATCTAAAAAGGGGAAGCATTTGGGCCAAGGTTGCATAGCTACTATCAGAGCATGGAGTAGAATTCAAGTCATTTGGCAAATAGCCTTTAATTATTTTTGTTGATTTCCTTTTATCTTTTTCCAGAATTGTACAATAATCTTTAGCAAAGACCTCATCGTTGCTGACTGCAGTAGCGGTATACACATTCTTCCTAATTTTTTAAAATATCATTTAAATGAGTTCATCTTCTACCCAACTACCAAACTGATTTTCCTAAAGCATGTTACCTTCCTACTCAATCACCTCTGAGCAGTGTGCTTGTAAATATGTAACCACCATGTATTTGGGGAAACAATGTAGGCACCAACATATTTTGACATTTAATCTGCCCTATTAATATTTTCTCCATCACTTTTTAAAGGCTTTACAAGAAACAAAATAATCAAGTCCTGATTTATAGCATTTGCTGATTTCTGAGGTGTAAATGCTGTGAGAATTTCACACTTGCCTCCTCAATTAGACTCTGAAAAGTCTGATTGAAAGGAAGGACTGCTTTTTGTCTTCTCTTTGTGTCTCTTTACACAGTGCCTGGCATGTAGTAGACACTTAATAATACTGGTCTTGCCTAGACTAGACATTACCGATGCTTCATTTTCAATCCATGGTCAGCTATGAGCCTGAGATCTTTTTCTGACTTCCTCATTAATACATAATCTTCCTCCAGTAGGAATCTGTGTACTACATTTTTTCCTCCTTATGTAGGACTCTACTCTACCCTGCACTACTAACATTTAATTTTCTGTGGCCTTTCCAGGAGAGCTATATATTGGTGGGCAGGAACACTTCTACTTAGAGACTCACTGCACCATTGCTGTTCCGAAGGGTGAAGCAGGAGAAATGGAGCTCTTTGTTTCCACCCAGAACACAATGAAGACTCAGGTAACCAACTAATTCATTAATGGACTAGAAAAGGGAATTTGACAGAAGTATGCAAGGAGCTGAGGTTTCTGTTTGCCAGAAACTGTAGAGAGGCAACACTGAACAAAAAATCAGAGGCCCATCTAGTTAGAGCTAAAAAGCACTACTGGAGGCCAGCAAGTCCGCTGCCCTTCCTTTTACAGAAAAGAAAATAAAGCAGAGATAAGGAGTGAAATGATTTCCTTTAGGTCACACAGCTTGAGAGTGTCTGCTATGGGATTTGAATCCAGGGCTTCCTGACTGCAAGTCCATTCTGTCCATACATTATACCTGGGTGATTTCCTACATCTGCCTCATACTTCCTGTTTGACTGTGAGGCAAGGAATTTAGAGAAGGGATTATTGTTCAAGTATTGGTCAGACCAAATGGCCTCTAAGGTCCCTCTTGACTCTGATATTTTGTGATCTGAGTGTTTTTGTAATAGTAACCATGGTAGGGCTAGATGTAGTAGTGAATGCTCAGAGGTATACTGGTCAATTTTAGGTTTAATCTGCATTATTAATATTTTCTCCATCACTTTATTAAGTCCTGGTGATCAAACAAACAATAAGTCGAACCCTGATTTGTAACTTTTGGGAATTTCTAGGGTTTATTGTTCACACTGAAAATCTAACAGAGGTAACAGAGGCTGTAGGGAACCTACAGCCTCAAAGTCACATGTGGCACCCTTCTTGGGTGCAGTCTTTTTACTGAGTCCAAGTTTTACAGAACTGATCTTATTATTAAGGGGATTTGTTTTGTGAAGTTTGGATTCAGTCAAATGGTGGCTAGAGGTGGCCTTGAGGCCACAGATTCCCCACTCCTGTAGGAGCTGGCTCCAACATACCCTTGTCTTATCTATAGTCTCTGCCTATAGTCCTTGCCAACCAGGGAGGCTAAGGCTGATCATTTGGTTTCGGGAGTTCTGAGATATAGTAGGGTTAAAGCTGATTGATTAGGTGTTGACTTAGAGTTTCAGCATCAATATGGGAACGAGGGGTGACGATCCAGACTGCCTATGGAGGAATGAACCAGTATAGGTTAAAAATAAAGCAGTTCAAAGTTTCCATGCCAGTCAGTGATGGAATTGGGCTCATAAGTGGATGCTGCATTTTCAGCCTGGACAAGATCAGGATATCCAGCAAGGGAGCAAGAAAGAGAGAAGCACAGAGAGAGAGGGAGGGAGGAAAGGAAAAAGAAATAAAAGAAGAAAGAAAAGAAAAGAAAAGAGCTGTTATGCTGGATATAAAATGAGGAGAGTGTAAGTTTGGGAATAGGGGGGACCAACACGGCAATGGAAGCCATGATGTAGTAGCAAAAACAATTTTGTTAAAGACATAGAAAAGATAAATGAGGTATAAAGGGTGAATTGTCCCTCCCCCATAATATTCCTGAGGAATAGGCAGGTTCTGTGAGGTAGAAGTCTCACTGGGAATGAGCTTGTTGCAGTTCCATGTTGTGTGGTGGTGGAATCATCCCAAAGAATTCAGTCAGACTACCTCTAATCCAAGTGTAGACGTTTATTGAGATGCTTCTCATGAAGGAGGTCAAGTTCCAAGAGGAACCAGTCACTTCAGAGAAAGCAAGATGGATTTTTATAGGATAAAGATGCAATTACATAACAGGAATTATGAATATTAAAAAAGTAGGAGGGATTTGTTAAGGAATTAGCTAACAGGGGAGGGGGGGCTCGGCCACAGTGGAACTGAGCATGTGATTACCCACAATTACCCACAATCAGAAAAATCCATTTGGGAGGGGGATATATGTATGATAATTATATTCTCATAAGCTTCTCTACATCATAAGTTTACTGTAGGTCAGTTCTTTACTGTTACTGTGCAGGTGCCTACTTAGGGAAAGTCTCTTCTATTGTTTTGGAGTCCACATCCTGCTTGGGCATCCTGGTGGTGGTGCTTCTGATTGGCTGAGTATTGTGGTCCTTTCTGAGATTAGATGGATGTGGTTGTCGTTGAGTGCATGGACACACCTGCTGTTTCTGTGGGAAATATGAAGAATGGGTCTGGGGGCAGTGGCGAGCTAGAGGCAGTGCCTGGGATCCCATCACATGGTCACACCTGCTGTTCTGTGAGAAATAAGAGTTCATGGACGCACCTATTATTCTAGTGAGCAGTGAGCCCTATATAAAGAAGTTAGGATGTTGAGTGTGTAGGAAGGGAGTGGCTAGGTAGGGGCAGTGGGTCTGCTGTTCAGTGGGGCCTATAAGGAAGTTAGATTATTGAAGCTGGGGGCAGCTTTATTAAGATTCCATCAAGCTCAACAATTGGGTCTTATACAACAGATGTTATCCAATGGTTTAGTGTTGGCTATTTTATAGTGATGATATTCACTTGTGTTTCAGTTGTATTCAATGCTTCATGGTCTCATTTGGAGTTTTCTTGACAAAGATACTGGAGTGGTTTGCCGTTTCCTTCTCTAGCTCATTTGCTGAGGCAAACATGGTTAAGTGATTTGTGCAGAATCACACAGCTAGGAAGTGTGTGAGGTTGGATTTGAACTCAGGAAGAGAGGCTTCTTGACTCCAGGTTCATCATTCTATCCACTGTACCACCTAGCTGCCCAGTGTGTTTTATGATGCATAAGGAAATAGAAAGAAATTCTAGTGTCTGTGTTCAATCAGAGGTCACTACTTGTCTGGAACCATGACGCACCTTTTGTTTGACTTGTTTTTTTTATTATTATTATTTTTACTTGTTTTTATATAAATAAACTCTTCCGCAGAATTCCTATTTGCTCCAGTGGGATTAGTGTGTGTCATGTTAATCTGGAGTGAGTACTCCTCTGTGCCTTGCTGGGATCTGCAAACAGTCCATTAGGCACAAAACAGCCTGAAATCCATCTGTTGCTTTGGAGCTGGGTCCCAGTATAAGGTGTGATCTAGCTGAACTAGACCTCAGCTGTAGATATTTCTGGTCTTTCTCCTTGCATGTGAACAGGCTGTTGTCACCAGAACTAGCTCAACAGTTCTGTGTCTATTAAAAGTGACACAAACCTAGATGGGATGTTCATTTTGAAGCACACTCTCATTTTCATTCTAGAGTTTTGTTGCCAAAGTCTTGGGGGTCCCAGCAAATCGCATTGTGGTTCGAGTGAAGAGAATGGGAGGAGGTTTTGGAGGGAAGGAGACCCGGAGCACAGTATTGTCTACAGCAGTTGCTTTGGCTGCATACAAGTAAGTTCTAAAGTCAAGGGGCTGAATGTGGGAGTATTGGGGGAAAAGAGGCTTCCTTGTATTTTTTAGAAAGTTAGTTTCCTGGAAAAGGTTGGTATGTCTGTAAAGGAAATGGTTTCTCTCCCAGGACTGGCCGCCCTGTACGTTGCATGCTGGATCGAGATGAAGACATGTTGATAACTGGTGGGAGACACCCCTTTATGGCCAAATATAAGGTATCTGATAGAAAGGAACAAAGTCACGTTCAGCCATGCTGTTTAGTGATATAACTGGAAGACAGAAGTTCAAGAATGTGGGCCACATTGTGTGAATGGGAAAGGATTTCTTTACTTAAATTTTCCCCACATGTATGAGCAAGCATGGTCCATGAATCAGAACTATAATCAGCAATTTAGGAGTCTAAAGCAAGTATCACAAAAGATATCCATGGTGAGCCACAAAAAGTATGCCCTCACCTTTAACTTTTTAAGAAAAATTCGTTTGGTTGGATGAGACCCCTGGAAAGAGTTGTATGGTTCTGGATGACAGAGTTACAGCCGCCTGGGGAATTAGTAAGGATATGTACAGAGGGGACAACATACCACTTGGTAGTTTCCTATTCTGATTTATTTTTCTTGTTGATTAACTGGTCAGCTGAGTGGTTTCTATGTTGCTAAAGTAAGTGCTGTTAGCACCCTCTTAGTGCCCTAGGAATAAGCCTAGATCACCCTGCCCTAGTCATAGTTCTAGTAGATATAACACTGGATTAGTAATCCAATGATCTGATTTTCAATCCTACCTCTTTCACCATCTATTTTAATTCAATTCAGTAAACATTTAATAGGACCTTATTATGTATCAAACATTATGCCAGATTTTGAGGATACAAAGAGAAAAATGAATCCATTCCTGCTACCATGGTGCTTACATGCTAGCTGTGTGACCATAGGCATATATCCTACCTTAGTTTCCTCATCTGTAAAATGGGGAGGATAATAACTGCCTCAGAGGGCTGTTGTGAGCATGAAATGCTGAGATGGGTATGGATATGCTTTGAAAAAGAGAGAGGGCTGTGTGAACAAGAGGTTTAGCTGTGACTGCTTGGTGCCTGAATACCATGAAAAAGTTCATGGTATTACATCAGTTCCAATGTACCCAGCCTTTGCCATCCCTCTTTCATCGGTATTTGTATGCTTAAAAGACTGTTTGCCCTTAGACTGAGATCTTTTCCTGGATGCCTGAGACTGACAGAATTGGGTTAGCAAAACATATTCTTCTCTTTCTAGTGGATTTAGTGATTTTGACATCCTCACTTCTGGTGCACTGAAATCTGTTGTGAAGCACTGTCATACCTTGCCCTTCTCTTCTCCTCCCTTCTCTTTTTCCTCATACTTCTTCTTTGTTTCAATATCTTTTTGTTCCTGCACTTCTCCTTTTCTGTTTCTTCCATGAAAGCCATAAAACAATTCCATTCACCAAGCATTTTTAAGTTCCTGTTGTATAGAATTCACTGTGTTAACTGCCAAATATAAAACATAAAAACAAAACCTAAAACAAACTTGGAGCATTGAATTGGTGGGGGTATGTTCAGGGTTGGGAAGTTGAGGTTAGTATCCTTCCAAACTGTGGTTGCCCTTTAAAAGAAAGCTATTTTTTTCTTGAATGAAGGATCTGTTGTTAGATTCTTTCTATTATATCCTTAGTATATTATTCCCTCTGTTTTTCTCCTATGATGCTAAAGAAAGAGGAGGGAAAGGGATGGATAGAGAGATGGAGTATTGGGAAAGTACCCTGGCTGAAGAGGTCTGCTTTGTGATTAGGTCGGCTTCATGAAGACAGGGAAGATTGTGGCCCTTGAAGTTGAACACTACAGCAACGCAGGGAATACTTTAGACCTCTCTGGAAGCGTAAGTAAGACCCAACTTTGGGCCACCATCATCTCCAACCCATTTTCCCTCTCCCTACCCCTGCTCCAAGTTTAATGGTGAACAGGAATAGGGGTGGACCTCCCATGGTGCACAGCTTGGATTGTAGAACTATCTTTGACCTGATTCAAGGGATCTAAGGGTATGACTTAGTTTTTGAGACACCCTGGAACCCCCAGCAAGTGAACATTGATAATATAGTGACTGGTTAACAATGGTTAAGTGAACTGAGCATAAAAAGGAAAAAAAAAGAGGAAAGCTATCCTGAGGAATATCATCTATGTTTATTGATTTGACTTAATTTGGGGGCTCATTTGATGCTGTTCTGACTACAACTTGAAATATACCATGAATACATCATGAATAAGCATAGAAGCTATGGATCTGGAAGGACAATTCAAGGATTAGTCAAGAGCCCTTAGGCCACTGGGTGGGTGGATAATGGAGGAAGCAGAGTAGGGGGAAGAATGGTGAAGTTACTGTTAAATATTTGCTTTGGACTAGTTGAGACCAGAAACATTGGGCAATATTTTTAGAGGTGGTACGGCCATAGATAGGATGATGTAACTCTCTGCTCAAGTCCTACAACAATGCCTCATCTAAAATCATGCATCCCAAGAGAACGCAAGCTCTAACTAGTCTTAATGAGCTGTAAAGGCTTTAAATGTGAACCTGGTGACAGACTGGATGTCTGTTGTCTGAAGACCAGCCTGGTTAAGTTCAGGTCACCACGTTGCCCACAAGGGGATTTTTTTTAAAACCACACCAACTGTCATATGTCGTCTACTATGTTAAGTGGTGAAGTAGGTAGAGTGCTGGACCTGCAGTCAGGAAATGCAAACTTCAAATGCTTTCTCTCAACTTTCATCAACCTCAGTTTTCTCATCTGTAAAATAAGGGGATTGGATTTGATGACCTCTATGATTGCTTTGAGTTCTAAATCTATGATCCTATAATCCCATGATCAGTAAACTCAAAGTCCTTGAAGAAGTTAGGACCCCTCATACTTAAAGCCTAGGACATTTGACTATTTAAATTGGACAGGATAAATCTTTGGAGATAGCCAGTGGAAGTGATGGATTATTTGTTCCATTTTTGTATCTCCTTTTCCTCAGATCATGGAACGGGCTTTATTCCATATGGACAACTGCTATAAGATCCCCAACATCCGAGGTACTGGCCGACTCTGCAAGACCAATCTGCCTTCCAACACAGCCTTCAGGGGCTTTGGGGGGCCCCAGGGGATGTTCATTGCTGAGTACTGGATGAGTGAAGTTGCCCTGACCTGTGATCTTCCAGCAGAGGAAGTAAGAACCAAGATTAGTGTTGCTGGCTAAAATATTGGGTTGCCCTGCTCAGGATACATTAACCTGTCTCCAGGAGCAGTGTTAGGTTTCTGTTGGAGCCTCTGAATACCCCATCACCCATAAGCTCTCTATCTCTGTTGGGTAGGTTCGAAAGCTCAACATGTACAAGGAAGGAGACCTGACTCACTTTAACCAGAAGCTGGAGGGATTCACTTTGCCCAGATGTTGGGATGAATGCCTGGAAAGCTCACAATACCATACCAGGAAGAGTGAGATTGAGAAGTTTAACAAGTAAGAAGTGGGAAGGAAAGGATAAGAAACCAAGAACTTGCTACACAGAGAAGGCGGGGTGTGGGTGGGGGAGAGGGGAAGGGCAGTGGGGAAGGGCAGTGATGAATATCCTTCCATTTCTGTCATGGTCATCTCTGAAATTTTCAGTAATAACTTGAATTGTTAGACTACAACAGATATTCATTTTCTAGGTATGTACCTGTATATCAGACCTTGGGGAGTGACAATGACTAAATAAAACCATGTGGTAGCCTAGAAAATATACAGTCCCTTCCTCATGGAGCTCACAATCTAATGAGGGAGATAAGACATATATACAAAGAGGTTCAAGACCTACACAGGCCAATAGGGTCTTTGGTAAAAATGTCACTCTCTTTTTTTCCAGGGAGAATTGTTGGAAGAAGAGAGGTTTGTGTATAATTCCTACAAAATTTGGAATCAGCTTCACAGTTCCCTTTCTGAATCAGGTAATTAAGTACCTTGTCTCTTCTCTTTCATTTCCACTTGACAGGGACCCCTGCATTTTTATTATTCTAAAAGCTGCTTCAGAGGGATATCGATTTTTGGTAGTGGAAGAGTTCACTGGAGAGAGCAGCCCAGAGTTGCTTAGACTTTTGGTATATTTGATTGATTATCTGGATTTCAGCACCTCTTTCTCAGCTGGGGAATGCCACCACCATTCATCAAGTGTCTGTCATGCCTATGGCATTGTGTGAGGTACTGAGGATACTATGATGAAAACTGTAAGTAAGGTACAAGGCAAAATGTAACAAGGGCAGATGAAGGACTTAGACCGAGGACCCTAAGAAAGGTGAGGAAGCAGGGTTCTGTTTCATCTGAAGGGAAAAGTGGTGGTTTCCTGGAAGATGGAGTCCCTGAACTGAACCTTGAAGGCATAGAAGGTTTTCAACAGCTAGAAATGTGAAAGGAGTAGTACAATGGCATGACAAAATGCAGGATTCAAATATACAGAGGCCAGAGGGGGCAGGACAAAATAGGGGAACACCTAGTGGTCTAGTCTGGCTGAAAGTTAGATGATATGAAAGGGAGAAGAGTGAAATGAGGCTAGCAAGGTATGTTGGAAGCCAGATTTTCAAAGGACTTATATGCCAAGATGAGGAGTTTATCCTATATACTAAGGGGAGCCAGTAAAAATTTTTGAGATTGAGAGTGACTTGATCACTCCTGTGCATTAGGGAGATTATTTGGTAGTTGTGAAGGATTTGGGTGGGAAAAAATGAGGTAGGAAGACCAGGTAGGAGTTTACCACATAATCTAAGTGATGAGAACTCCTGCTAGGATGATGGCAGTGTGAGTGGAAAGGAAGGAACATATGTGAGCTGTTGGGAGGAAGGTGTCAAGACTTGGAAACTTATTGGATAGAGAGGCTGAGGAAGAGGGGAAAATCAAAGATGAACCTCAGATTTTGAACCCAAGGGACTTAGAGAATGATACTGACAATTGATGAGAAATTTGAAGGCAGGGAAGCTTGGGGTGGGATGGAGAGTAGATGAATTCCAGCAGGGTTTTGATGTAGAGACATTCAGTAGGATGTTGAAGAAGCTTAAATGAAATGGAGATGCTGGGCCTGCATATGTGGTCATCTGCAGTGATAACTGAATCCACAAGGAAGAATGAGATTACTAAGGGAGAGAATGTAAACAGGGTAGAAAAGAAGGCCCATGACATAGCATTTCACCTTCTGGTGCTTAGGGTGCCATCCACAGTGTTTTGGGGGCACTACTACCTTCAGTTTAAGACTGAAGAAAACTTGAAGCTGAATAGGTCCCATGTGGTGGTCCTGATGTGGTCTCTTCTTTCCATAGGCTGGAGCTCTGATACATGTGTACACGGATGGTTCAGTCCTTCTTACCCATGGTGGTACTGAGATGGGCCAAGGCCTTCACACCAAGATGATCCAAGTAAGCAGCCTAAGTGAACACAACAGGAACTTACTTTGTGTGGGAAATCCTCTCAGAACAAGGAGTTTCCTTTAGAAAGGCAACAATAGTGTGATGGATAGACTGCCTGAACCCAAAAGACCTGGGGTCAAAAGCCTCCTCTGAGGTTAACTCTGACCCTGGAAAAGTTATTTCAAATCCTGGAATCTCGGTTTTCTCATCTATAAAATGGGGAATCATATCAGTACTGACAGATGGCATGGCAGAGTGGCATAGGAGAGGGTCAGAAGACCTAGATTCAAACCCCATCCTCTGACACACACTGTAAATTCTGTGCGACCCCTAGTAACCTTTCACTGCATCCAAGTAGTCCTTTCACCCTACAAGTTGCAGAGAAACTTTAGATTTTCATAGACAGTGTATCTTACCTGGTAGTTTCCTACACTGAGGAAATCAAAGTCCAGACATGCCCCTTTATCCTTCGTCCTCCACACACAAAAATATACAGTACCTACCTCACAGTGGGTTTTTAGAAGGTTCAAATGGGAGGAAAGAGTACTTTATAGAACTTCATTATGCTTTATGAATCAGTTGTTGTTACAATTGCTAGTATTCCCTTGGTTAAAATGAGGCTATTCAATAGAACATCATAGATTATCATAGGATTAAGAACTGGAAAGGACGTTAGTCATCATTTAATCCATCACCTTCATTTTACAGATGAGTAAATGGAGGTCCAGTAACCTTGAACAAGACATTTACTTTTCTGGGCCTCAGTTTCATCGTCTTAATAAATGAAGAGGTTGGATGAAATAACTTCTAAGACTTTTTGAGACTCATCAAAGTTTAAATGGATACAGAGCCAAGCTCAGCATGAGGAAGACTTCTAGACTCTCATACCTATGGCCATCACCCCTATTGGCTGTATGACCCTGTCCAAGTCACTTAAACTCTCAGTGCCCTCCATCTGATGCAGAGGAGGCAGATGCCTCTTAGTTTCTGTAGAAAGTACTTCCTCATCTGGTATTCTTTGTACCAATGAAATCATGAATACAGTATAGAAAAAAGTTCCTTTCCAGCTTTAACGTCTAATGACCTTTCCACAAGAGGTGGTGTTGTTGGCTACAGGACAGACTTACAGGGAAGGATTAGTTTCAAAGGAGACAGCATGGGTGAATTGAACCTCAGAGGTATTATCAAAGGTTCTGGCAGGGAATGGGAGTTTAGACTAATTCTAAATTCTTTCCCAATGCTAATAAGATTCAGTAATTCTAAGGAGTGCTAGCAATGCTTTCCAACACCTCATAGCCATGGACTCCTTGTTTTACAGGTGGCCAGCAGAACTTTGAGGATCCCCACCTCCAAGATTTACATCAGTGAAACAAGCACCACTACAGTGCCCAACACTTCTCCTACAGCTGCCTCCGTCAGCACTGACATCAATGGACAGGCTGTCTTTGTAAGGTTCTTGTGGGACTCTATAGGTTTCTGGTATGCTTCAGGTCCAAAGTTGTCTCCTGCCTATGGCAGTATTCCACTAAGGCTATTTGGTCATAAGTTGTTCTTGTTTCTCTGCTACGCTTCCTCCAGACTCAAGGGCAGGAGAAAAGCCACAAGGTTCATAACTGCATCGATTAACATCTTTGCATTTAGCTGTCAAGGCTGAAGACAAGTAAATGGACAGGAGAGAACAGTGAACAGAAAGTGAGATGGCCAAGTCAAGAGATGTGATAACTGTTCTGGGATCCTTGATATAAGAGACCTGACTGAAATGAGGGGTTAATGATCTCAGACACAGCCTTAACAGGCTCCTTCAATATGCTGCAATAAAATCAGTATTTTCTAAATCATGTAAAAGTTTTGCTGTGGCAGTGAATGAGGAAGCAAAATGGCAGCCTTCTGAGTAATACCTACTTTCTGAGCTTTTCTTCTGTATGGTGCTCACCTCAGCTAGGGTCCTTGGACTGTAGGTGTATCCCACAGAGAAAGTCAGAGATTACCTCTAGTCTTTAGTCAACCCCACTCTGCATCCCAGGGTTCTGGAGTATTTCTGTAACTTCTGGGGAATGCTGAGTGAGGAGGGGCAATGCAATAAAATTTACATACCATATAGGGACTTTTGGGGTAGTTGAGGAAGAGCTGTACTTGGGTCAGGAAGACCCAAGTTCAAATGTGGCCTCAGACCTTTACTAGCAGTGTGACCCTGGGCAAATCATTTTATCTGTTTGTCTTAGCTGCCTTGCTGTAAAAGGAAAGATTTGAAGTTGGTGCCCTTTAGGGTCATTTCTTGCTCTAAATCTATGATATCATGACCAATGACCAATATCTTGGGGGGATGGGCATGGTTTGTGTGTGCTTTTTCCTTTAGGAAGCATGTAAAACCATCTTAGAAAGGCTTGAACCCTTCAAAAAGAAAAATCCCAATGGATCCTGGGAAGACTGGGTAAGTGTGCATTTATTAAAGATAAACATTGTGAAACCTAGGACCTGTCTATATTTGTAGTACAAAATGCTCAGGATCTCTGATTTCCTGGATTCAGGAGCTCCATCCACTGGTGCAATGTATAACCTCCTCTTTGCCTTTGTAGATAGGTTTTATGAGTTTCATTGGTCCCTCAAAATCCATCCATTGGATCAGTTCTCTAGGGAAGAACTTTGATCCTCTGACCAAAACTAGTTCCTCTTTCAGTGCCTTTCCAGCTTGGTAGGACCTGCCAGAGTTTATGCATACCAGTCACCTGCACACAATGAAGAACCACTGGAGGATATCTTTAGTAAAGACCTTGCATAATAGGTACTTACTAGGGGCAGCTAGATGGTGTAGTGGAGAGAGTACTAGGTCTGGAGTTTAGGAAGATTCATCTTCCTAAGTTCAAATCTGGCCTCAGACACTTACTAGTAGTGTGACCCTGGGCAAGTCACTTATCCCTGTTTGCCTCAGTTTCCTCATCTATAAAATGAGCTGAAGAAGGAAATGGCAAACCACTTTAGTATCTTTGCCAAGAAAACCCCAACTGGGATTATGAAGAGTTATGACTGAAACTACTGAATAACAACAGAGGGACTTGTATGACCTCCATGACCTTGGGCAAGTCATTTAATCCCTGGGCTTCATTTTCCTAATTTGTCAAATGAAGGGTTTGGACTAGATAGTCTCTAAGGTCTCTTTCAGCTGTGGAGCTTTGATATAATGATAAATATGTTATTGGAATTAAACTGAATTTTGTCTATGAATGGAAAACTGATATAGAGATGAAAAAATAGAGAACAGAGAGATTTCTTTCTCTTGTTCTTGATATCTTTTCCAAGGAAGAGTGGCCCTAAGACAACATCTACCAAATCACGCACAGGGAATGTATTTTAGGTTTTGTTCTCATTGTCATTTTTTCTTATGACTTGTAACAGTATTGTCACTGCCTTTAACACATTTGGGCTTCATGCCTAGGAAATTAATGAAACAAACCATGCTTTTTTTTGCCTCCATATTTCATTCCTTAAATCCTCTTCCCCCCCTTCCAGTAACCTCTTCCCCTCAGGGCCCTATCTTTATCTCTGATGACTGGAACTAATCCTTATGAGGTATTAGCTCATTAGCTAATTATTTAAGTGTCTCTCTTAGGAGTAACTGAATTTTAAGAGAAAAATGTCAATAAAGTGATTTGCATATGCAGAAAGGTATTAATATTAGCTATTGCAATTGTGATTGTTGGCTGATATTTTCATTTCTGACTGGGATCAGGACATTTTGAAGTGGAGCGAATAGGTGAAACACTATGGCATGTAGGATAGAAAACTGTTGGTCCTCAGAATTTGGAAGACCTGGGTTCAAATCCCATCTCTGACCCACACTGGCTATGTGATCCTGGGCAGTGGTCCGGGGCATCTTCCTAAGACCAAACATAGCAGTGCAGTTTCTGATCTGCATTGGTAGTTTCCTCACTAGGAGTTCCCTACCTCAGTGGGTTTTACCCCAACCCCACCCCCAGCAAGAATGATAATAACAAAAACTGGTGACCAGAATTGTGTGAGGGGTTTGAGGTTTGTGCCACATTGAAGGAACTGGGGGTTTTAGTTTGGAAAAGAAAAGTCTTGGAGATAGGATTAGGGGAGGAGGAGACATGACGAATTTTTTCAACAGTTTAATTCCAATAACATATTCATCATTATATCAAAGCTCCACAGCTGAAAGAGACCTTAGAGACTATCTAGTCCAAACCCTTCATTTGACAAATTAGGAAAATGAAGCCCAAGGATTAAATGACTTGCCCAAGGTCATACAGGTCATACAAGTCCCTCTGTTGTTATTCAGTAGTTTCAGTCATAAAAAAAAGTCTCACATGGAGGAAAAATTTGTCTTGTTCTGCTTGGGCTTAGAGGACAGAATTGGGAGCAATGGATGGCATTTATAAGGAGGCAGATTTACGTTTCAGGTGATGATATCCTGAAATAAAGCAGTGGCAATGCTGGAAAAAATAATTGTAGAAACATCATAAAGGAAAACTCAGCAGGACTCAGTGATAGGGAGAGAGAAGAGGCGGTGATGGATGGTTGAGGTTTGAAGCTTGGGTGGCCACATTCCAATCTAGAAGAGCAGGTCTAGCTATGTCTTCCTGATTCCCTCCAAGCCTGGAGGTTGGATAGGTAACCTGGCCATAGCTCTCATGATCATTTTCTCTCCCTCAGGTCAATGCTGCCTACATGGAACGAGTGAGTTTGTCTGCCACAGGATTTTATAGGTAACTGTTCATTCTTTTCTAATTCACCATATTTGGTTACTGAGGAACTGTTGGAAAAACTTCACCATTATGAACTCTGATTATGTGGCCAGGCACAGAGAGTGCTAACCTTTCACTCCATGTGAGTTTTCCATTAACACCATAGACAAAACTGTTGTACAATGGTGGAAGTAGAGTATTCCCGGGATTTTCCTTTTGGGGCACTCCTTTTGATAGAACCAACATATTTCTCATGAAACTTTGGGCCTTGTTACAAAATGATAAATTCAGTGGAGAGGTTGCATTGATTCCTTTTCCATCATTGATGGTGATAATAACGGACATTTTTTAGACCAGACCTATCATTCCTTTGGTACAGAGAATGCCTTGTGGGGAATTTCCTTCCAATTTAGATAATAATAATTATGATCACAATGATGATAATAGCAATTAGCATTTCTGTAGTGCCTACTCTGTGCCAGCCACTGCGCTAAGTGCTTTACAAATATTACTTCACTTGATTGTCACAGCAGCCCAGCTAGGTAGGACATTATTATCTTCTTCTCACAACTGAGGAAACTGAGACAAACAGGAATGAAGTGTACTTTGCAATTTATAGCCTTACAGAGTTACCTGGGGCCATTTAAAGGTGAAGCCATTTTCTCAGTCTTCTACTCTGGCATTTTTATAGGCTTTGAACTTTGCAAAGTACTTTATAATACCGTATCTTACTTGTGCCTTCCAACCACTCTGTGAAGTAAGTAACATAAGCCAGTTTATTCCCATAATAAGGATTCCCATAATAAGTGAGGCTCAGAGCTATGTCCACATAGCTAGAAGTGTCAGAAGCTATATTTGGACCCAGACTTTCTTGACCCTTGTGTCCAGAAACTATTTACTGCCTCTTTGAAATATATTATCAACCAAAAATGTCAATGGACTGAAGGCCTGCACATTAAGTTTAGAAGCTCAGACACAGGTGAACACACAATTACCATTGGTTTCATTTTGATAACACCTCTCCCTATGAAGTTTTGATTGGCAAACCTTTAGTTTCTTATTCACAAAAATTTAAACTCAGGTAATAAAGTTTTATTTGCTTTTAATGATCTTTTTTTGGGTATGAAGCCTGTGGGTGTATATGTATAGACTTCTTAAAAAATATTTTTTTCTGAGGTCAAAAGAATGTCAGCAGAAGAGAGAAAAATAAAGTAATTTAAACAGTAAATTGAGGCTCTCTAGACCAGGGTAGGGAGCTTGTGGCCCCCTTGGTCCTCAAGTGTGGCCCTCTTGGTCCTCAAGTTTGGCCCTTTGACTGAATCTAAACTTCACAGAACAAATCCCCATAATAAAAGAATTTGCTCTCAAAAACCATACATTCTACTGCTGTTTTAATAGTAAGGTGGACTCAGCAGCAACATGGCCCAAAAATTCTTTACAGGTAGACCTCTCTACCTGAGAAAGCTCTGGATTTAAATGTAACCACAGTTTTGTTTTAACAATGTGAACCTACATACATCTGTGACCCTTCTGAGGCTCTCATTGTCTATCTCAAAAATTGGGATGGAACTCTGATTTACAAAAGGCCTTGATTCATTAATATCCATTGATTGATAATAGTATACTCATAAAAATATATCATTACAATGGCAAGGAGGAGAGATCATATATTAAGAAAATACCTAGATTTCCTTGCCAGGTTAAAATGTTCTGTCTTGACTTTGTTGGTGAATAGTTGGAAAATGAAAATGAAAACTTCTGTGAGCTCAAGGAGAAAGTTGAGGTTTCTTTGAAAGGCAGTGTGGTGCAACTGGGAGGTCACTGAATTTGATATCTGAGGACTTAGGTTTCCATACCACTTTTACTAATTACTACCTGAGTGACTTTGGGAAAGACTTTTCCCTCCTTGGGGTTGAGTGTCAGCTCTGTAACTTCTGTAAGTTTCCTTCCCTGTAAAATGAGATTGGCCTGAATGGCTGATTATGGATTTCTTCTATCTGTCCATGGTCCTATGATGTCTCCTAAATTCAGTTTCCTCACCTGTAAAATGGGAAGAAGAACAATAATACTTGTACTATCTCATGGGGTTTTTGAGAAGAAAGCGTTTTGTGAACCTTAATGTGTAATAGACATTGATTCCTGTTGTAGGGAAGGTCTACTTTTTCCTACTGTTCATCTTGAAATGTGTGATATCTTTTCTTCCCAGAACGCCCAACCTGGGCTACAGCTTTGAAACCAATTCTGGAAATCCCTTCCACTACTTCTCCTATGGTGTAGCTTGCTCTGAGGTTGAGATAGACTGTTTAACGGGTGATCATAAGGTAAGAAGCTTAGAACCCTCTTCTTCCAGTTAAGCTAACCAGTAACACTGTGAGCTATTAGAAGGAAAATCCTTTGTTTAAGAACATTATAGGGTCCTAGGATTGAAAACTTTAAAGACCGATAGACATGATAAATCAGAGAATCATGTACCTAGAAGTAGAAGGGAACTTAGAATGTAATTCAATCATTCCCACCTCCTCTCCTATTTTATAAATGAATAAACTGAGACCCAGAGAGGATGAATTATTTTCCTTATGTCACAGAGGAGTAAGAAACTCAAATCCAGATCTTTTGACTCAAAATCTGATCGTTTTACATGGTCTTAGCACACTCAAGAAGTGTTGAGCTGTACCATCAGACCCTAGGAAGTGAATGTGATTGGCAAACCTTAGGTACATAGGATAATGGAAATAAGTCTTGATCTGGAGTCAGGATATCTGGGTTTGAAAGTGGGCTCTGCTGCTTCCTACCTATTGACCTTGAAAAAATTACTTCTGTTGGTTTCATCTTTGTCATTTGTAAAATGAAGAAATTAGTTTGTAGTTCATTTAGTTTTTAGTTAATCTTTAAGATTCCTTTAGGGTGATCTCAAAACATGGAACTTGATCACCATGGATGTACTATATTTTTCTGAACACTAAGTTTTCTGTCTTCTAAAAACTTTGTCCTTGCTTCATATCTGCAGGGCACAAATTATCAATTAATTAATTAATTAATTCAACAGTTATTGAACATCTACTTTGAGCCAGCTATGTGTCACGTAAGTTATTTGTAATACAGTGGTAGGGTAGACAGAATGGTAGATTTGGAACAACGACCCTTCTGTACATTTACTTCCCTGTTAAACGAGATTGACCTGGATGGTTGATTCTGAGAGTCCAATCTGGGTTCAAATCCTGACTCTGAGTAGTCATGTGACAATTCAAGGAGGCAGATCAGATTAGGCTGCTGTGATTCTGACTTTTCAGTCACACTTTTCTTGCTGCTCCATTCATGTGCTTTTCAGCGAACCTGTGCCTTTGTCTACATATTGTGACTGAAGGTTTAAACAATTCAGGAAATCCATTGGGGCTTGTTGGGTTCAACCACAGAATGCAAACATCGGTAGGAAAATTATGGTGGTTTCTGAAGTCTCATCTCATAGATCTGAATGGTGCTGCCACATACATTATTTGCATATAAATCTGGTAATTATCATGTTCAGAGGACAGAAAATCACTTCTGTGATGTGTTTTTTCTAGTCAGCTGCCTTGGTTCCCTGTCAATTTATTCTGGTGGTATCATTCTTTAAGATCATATATATTTATTCTTGGAAAATTGTTTTTGACTGCTTCAATAGTTTCATTGAGAAAATTATGTTGGTAGGCTACTATACTGTAAATACAGCTAAACTTTCTGAAGAGGATGGTATGGGTCAGGCAGTCATCTCTGATTCCTATGATTGAGTTGATGCTTGCAACAATAAGACTTGAGCCAGGACAGAATAATTTAGAAATCAATGAGCCTTGTGGATCAAGTGGGTCTGGGACACCATGTGTACAATAATGGAAGAGTGGCAAGGTGGTGTTCACTAAGGTACTTCCAGAGCCTAACCTAGCCAAGATCTTGACTGTTATTTGTTATATTTATCTGTCTTCACACTACTCCAACTTTTCTTTCCACTGTAGAACATCCGCACAGACATTGTCATGGATGTTGGAACCAGCCTGAATCCAGCTATAGATATTGGACAGGTAAGGATCTTATGGAAAACTAGGATTGAAATAGATTTAGGTACTGGTTTCTCCATTTTGATTTTCTGGTTCAGTTGCCATAGCAATTGAATAGTTACTTTTAGAAGCCCCCAACTAGAAAAGTAGTTGATGGATGGATTCTGAGTCTAGAATGACAGCGATCTTTTTTACAATATGGCCAATGCATGGGATTTATTTTGTTTACTATGCATATTCATTATGAAGGTTTTGCTCTCTTTTTTCTTTGGAGAGGTGAGAGGGAAAGAAAAAACATTTTTGTCAATTGGAAAAATTAAATTAAATTAAAAAACCCCTACTTACTAAGAATATTCACCCATAGTATGGTTTGAAGCATTGCATAGTGGTTTTGGGTCAGTATGGTCCCTGCTGAGTGGACATTTTTAATTTAAGACAAAAGATACTAATAAGAGCTCCTTTAAAAGGTAGCACAAACAACCAAATAAATTCAGGATAGTAAAAGTGTTAGGTGAGAAATAGCATGGCCTAGTGAATAGAGAGCTGGCCTCAGAGTCAGGAAGACAGTTTTAAATACTGCCTCTGGCATATATTGGCTGTGTGAGTGTGGACAAGCTACTTAAAGTGCTCCAGACAATTCTTCAGGACTAATTTGGAGAAGAATTGTTGATCTGCATTGATAGAGGGAGTTTTCTCTCAAGAAGTTTCCTACATCAATGGAGTCACAGGTCTGGACCACTATCCTTCCCCCTGCCACCAGTAAAACGTATTGTATACCTCCAGACATATTGAGAGCAAAGCCTTTGTGGAGTAGACAGTGTAGACAGTGGGGAGAAGTCAGCAGACATATTCCCAGAGAGAGTAGGAAGTTAGAAATTATCATAGTTTCCTTTCTCCTTCAATAAAATCTTATGGCAGAGATTAGAGTTGAAAACTTGGAAGTTGCACCAGAGATCATTGGGACGGCTGGAGGGTAGAAGATGGGAGGGGATTGTGGAAGGGAAAGTTTCCAGAGTAATGACCAAACTTAAGGGATGCCTATTCAGAATTAAAGAAATAAACAAATGATATGCCCAATACACAGAAGATACAAACTTGAGGTTTAGGGAATGATGAAAGAAGTGACCGGATAGAAATACTGAGCAGGTAAGTCTCGAAGTAAAATCATATTTCTTGGTACAGGAGCAATTGATAACAACACGCAGAAATCCAACATTCTAATAAGCAGATCGTTTCTCCTTAAGTTGTGGATTTATTGAATCCATAGGGACTCTGTGTATTAACTGGACACTAGTGCTAAAGGGGCCTTGGAAGACTCCTAGTTAATTGTCTGTCTGGGATGTCACAGATGGGAACAGAAATTCTGAATATGGAAGAGAACTTGCTTTTTTCCTGTGTGGCATCATTGACAACTGCAAGCTGAGAGACCTGTTTCTTTCCCTTACGTCTCCACTTCCTCAGAAATGAAAGGGAGGTCCATTTTCTTCTTCCTATAAAGGTTTTTTGCAAAGACAAACATATATACAACATTGTATGGTTAAGTGGTGTGAAACTAAAATAGAAACAGTCCACTGAACCATACAAAACCATACAAAAGGATTTCTGCAGCCCATATATGTGTTTTAAAAACCACATATTAACATTATCTATATCCGTTTGTATTTTTGCTTATTTTGTTAAATATTTCCCAATTATATTTTAATCTGGTTGTGCAGCAATCAATAGCATTTGCGCCCATACACCCTGGTGTAGCTGATAGAGAACTGACATCAGAGGCAGCAAGGCCTAGGTTCAAGTCTTACCTCTGATGAGGAGAGCTCAGGCACTGACTGCATAAACCCTGGAGAAATCATTTGAACTCTGAGTTCCACAAGTGGCTCTGCAAGACTTAAAGATGGACAGAGAGGTTTCAGATCTATAGTGGTAGAGAATTTTCTCATGGGGCATTTTCTATAATAACTGAAAGCAAAAGTCTAATTCCCAGAAAAAGTGTTGATCAATGTATGAAACTCCTCCCCTATCAAAGCTTTTATGAGTATCACATGACCATAACAAGTTGGGATTTTGTATACCCCTTCTCTGGATCAAACTCTTGGTGGAAGTGCCAACAACTAGTAGTCACCGTAAGGACTAGATGTGGAAGGTCAATGAGGAGTAATGGGATGACATAGATCTGCTATTGTTTAATTAGGCTCTGAATACTTTCATATGCTAGAGAAATAATGCAATGATCTTCTCATCCCTTCATTCATCTATTAGGCTATTTCTCAGGTCTCATTAGATTTGGGTTCTCTATGGGAAGAGCTCCTTTGAGAAAAGTCAAGTACTTAGTGTTGAGAGCTAGGGTAATGAGTGAATCTTTGTCTTGCAGGTAGAAGGGGCATTTGTCCAAGGCCTTGGCCTCTTTACTCTGGAGGAGCTGCATTATTCTCCTGAAGGGAGCCTACATACTCGGGGACCCAGCACCTACAAGATTCCTGCTTTTGGCAACATTCCTACTGAGTTTAGAGTATCTCTTCTCCGGGACTGTCCTAATAAAAAAGCCATCTATGCCTCTAAGGTATCGCTATAGGATGTGCATATTTGGGCTTAATAAATGTCTCTTTTAGAGTCAGTGTAAAAGGCAGTGGTCTTTTCAGCTGTCTATTGCCTAGGTCTAAAATTGTCCTATTCTCTTGGAAACAAGTGGTGCTGGGTGCTAGCCCTGCCCAAAGATTCAAATTGAGTTTGAGTTTGAAGGGATATCTTGATGGAATAGGAACCTGCATCATCTAGAATCAGTTTAGGAAAATTTCCAGATTAGTCTAGTTAAGTTGGTGTGGCTCCACAAGTGTCAAAGGTAGACTCAACTTTGCAGGGATTATCTTTGATCTTAGGCAAGCCTCAATCTACTCATTTGTTAAATGATGTGGCTAATAATCCATGACAACTCTCCTAGTCATGTTGTAAGGATTGGCTAAGATCTGAGAAAAGAGACAGCCTAGTGTAATGGATAGAGTGCTGGTCTTGGAGTCAGGAAGGTACAGGTTCCAATACAGTCTCAAATGTCTGCTTTACCATGGCCAAGTCCCTTCATCTCTTTGAACTTTGCTTTACACATCTGTAAAATCTTTGAGAGAGAGAGAGAGAAGAAAATTCTGTAAAATTAATAGTACCTCTCTCTCAGGATAGCTGTGAGGATGAAATGAAATAATGTATGTAAAGTGATACATAAGTAAGAGCTATTATTATTTTAAATAAATATCTTGTTATTATATAACCTCAATTTGTCCTATAAACTTCCTTCCCTTCCCCCTTAGAGAGCCATCTCATGACAAAGATTTTTTTTAAAAGAAAAATAGGAAGAAAAGAAATTCAGCAAAACCAATTAGCACATTGAAAAAAACATCTGACAACATATTTAATGTTTCACGCTTGTGGACCACCACTCCCCATGCCATGAAATGGGGAAAATTGTCTTCTCATATCTTATCTTTGGGGTTAAGCTTTGTTCTTTGTAATTTTGCAAGAGTCATTTTCTATTGCCTTGTAGTTGTTGTTTTTTCTATTTCCCTTGTAGTCATTGCATATATTGCTTTTGTGACTCTGTCAACTTCATTCTACATCAGTTCATGTCTTTCTGTGCTTCGCTCTTCTCATCATATCCATTGTTTCAGCACAGTAATATTCCATTACATTCTTGTACCACAATTTGTTTAGCCATTCTCCAAACTGTATTATTCTTAATACAGTTTGTCATTCACCTAGGTTTTTCCACCTCCTTTATTTGCCTCCAAAGGCAAATAAACATTCTCCTTTGTTCTTTCTCCATTCTTCTTTTGATGGTCTAGTTGTGAAATCCAAATTCGAGGTCTGGCTCTCATTTTTCACGCACTGAGTAAGGTCCCCATTTGCAACTCATCCTGTATTCCTATGTATTTATAGGATCCAGGTTTCTGCACAATTAATTGAGCATGGGGCTCAGTTTGACTCCTTTCCCCTGCTTTGTATTTGCACAGGCTGTTGGAGAGCCCCCCCTCTTCCTGGCCTCCTCCATCTTCTTTGCCATCAAGGATGCTATCTCTGCAGCCCGTGCTCAGCATGCAGATTGTAAGATGAGGGAGCTTTTCCAGCTGGACAGCCCTGCCACCCCAGAGAAGATCCGCAATGCCTGTGTGGACAAGTTCACCACTTTGGTATGATTTCCACAGCCTCAGTGATAATTCTTCTAGAATGGAAGGGGTTTGGAAAGAAATCTTGTCTGTGAATTATTGTGAAAAGCAATGTTGAGGAGCTAAGGAGAAGGCCTTATGAGCCTCCTTCTCTGTTGGACAACATAGATTCAGTGATTAACCATTCCAATGGGGAAGCCACAGGAAGTCAGAAATTGACTTGACATAAAGAAGAACTTAATACTCATGAGAGCTGTCCTACAGTAGAATGGACTGGCTCATTGGCTGGGAGGTTCTCTACCACTGGAAATGTTCAAGAGATTTGATGACACGATGGAGGGGGAGGAGGGAGGGAGGCAATAGGAGAGATTCCTTCATTGTGCCAAGATCTCTTTGAACTAAAATTCTAACCAAAATGAGCCATAACTAGCAATATTTTCACCTAGGCCAGAGTGAGGGGTGGTGAGAAGGCTTACCAGGGTAATCTTGAGAGAGTAAGCATTGGGAATTCTTGTGGTTTGAAAAGAGCGTGCTAACTTTAGAGGTCAAATCCTACCTCTGATATTTCATATTTATATGACTTTGGATAAGTCACTTGATTTCCCTAGGCCTTATTTTCCTCCTCTCCAAAATAAGGAGGTTAACACAGATGATTTCTGAGGCTTCTTCCAACTTCAGAACTATAGCTACTGTCGTGAAAAAGCCTCTAGAAGTAGAGCCTTTCAGAGGAGGAAGCACTCTCCCACTGGGTCTATGGGCACTCTCTCAGTTTCCTACCCTGAAGCAACATCCCACTACCCCACCGTTTTTATACCTCTCATGGCTCAGACTTTCTGAAAGGGCAATAAAATGATGAGAAAACTCTCAGTTTTGTACCAGGGACACATGTCAGGTGGCCTCCTTGGAACTTAAAAAAAAAAAGTCCCCAGGCATAGATGCTATCTATGCTTTTCATAGATATGAATAAAGGAGGTATATAATAGATCCACAGAAATGTCATGTCTTCAAAGTTAGTCACTGACATGTATAGAATCCTTAATATGCTATGGCTCTGTGAAGAGAGACAAATGATAAAGACAGGATTTTCCTTTTTTGGCACCCCTTTGGGAAATGTTGATTTGATTCTGTTTGTGTGCTGGTTCATTTGAAAGACAACCTACAAAAACTGGTTGAAGAGAATTTTTTCCTTGGTCTCAGCTTCAGTACTAGTGTCTTATCTCAGGGTTTGTCTTGAGCTCCACATACACAGCAGAGCACTCTGATGGCCATCGGTAAAGCATAAGGACTTTTCATCAGTAATAACAGTAATTAGGAAATGGGCTTATATCTTGATACTTTTATTTAATTATAAAACACAATCACTTTGTCCACCTCCACAATAGTCCTTAAACATTACACATAAAAAAATAATAGCAGCATATTGACAAGTGCCAGAACCATTTCTATTTGTAATCCATCAAAAGATAAGGAAATGATGATAATGATGATGATGACAACAATAATCCCTCCACTGATAAAGATTGCATGATGTCCTTACTTTCTCTTATTATGTGACTTTCATCTGTGGCCTCCCATAAATTCTCTATAAAGGATCCATTTTCTTCTAGTTATTTTAATAATGTCCAGGGAGGCAGCCATACAACACAATGTATAGATTTTCCCGTCCAGATTCAAATGAATAGCTGGTGGTATTAGCCAGAAATTCTATGAAGGGCACTCTGTTCTAGAATCAATGAGCTATGACCTGTGTGAATGCTGTGTTCCAAAAGACAGGACTGAGGAGATGTGTTTAATTGTGGAGGGGATGAGGATAATTGGAAGGATGTACAACAGGGATCTTGCTAGTCAACAACTACTTTCTTTCCTCTGCAGTGTGTTACAGAAGTGCCAGCAAATTGCAAGCCATGGTCTATGAGAGTCTGAGAAGAAAGGTCACAGAACAAGTTCTTTGTTGAGCAGAAGGTTCCTCCAAGGGAACGGAAAACATCTATCATGAGGTCTAAGATTCTAAGTGCACAACATAAAAAGTGTCTGAGTCATCACATCTTCTCTTTGGATTACGGAAATCAAACATTTAAAAAAATTTTGATCTGCTAGATGATTTGCAACAGATGTGATGAGAAAATTCCGAATTTTAAGGTCTCAATAGTAGTAACTGAATAGTTACTTGATAGTAATTCATAGCTTCCTTTACAAAAAACAGAAAATAAACAAAAACCCACAACAAAAAAACAGCTTCAAATCTAGTGCTATTGCTTAGAATATCATCAACGCCAAAATCAGAATATCTCCAGACAGCCTCACAAGCTGGAGTCTGTCTCCTTGGGATTCTTCTAGACAAGACTTACAACCTCCAGAAGCTCAGACTAAAATTCTTTGGTATCCCTTTACCTTTCTTTAAGGGATTCTCATTACAATAGCAGAACTTGAAATGCTGAGTTGTCCCCTTTGTTTAAGGGTAATTAAGAAAAGATGTTTTAAATTCTTCAGGAGAGAAAAGATACTCCCAGTCTTCTGTTTGTTTACTGATAAAAAAAACAAACAAAAACTTGGATGTTGATTTCACTTCATTTTGAGTAGCTTACATGGAATAAGAAAGGAAGCATGGAATAGTTGATAAAGTTCTAGGCTTGGATATAGGAAAACAATTTTAAATCCTGCCTCTAACACTACTTGTGGACCCTTGACCTAGACCATTTAATGTTTGAGTACCTCAGGTAACTCCTTAGGCCTTGTTCACTAAGTTATACATGGGTTAGCAGAGAAAGCTCTGAAGCCTAACTGAGAAAATCACAGATGCTTTGCTTCAAGCAAAGACTAGATTCATATTATTCAACAAACCAACGAGCAAACGTTTATTGAGTCCTTATTAGCTGAAAAGCCAATTAAATACTAAGCTGAAGAGGCAATGGAGTAGGGGCCATACAGAGAGAGACTGTATGTTACCTGAGGAATAGCCTGGCTTTGTTCCAAGAGGTTCCTCCTAAGCCTGGCCAAAGAGTGATGCATTTCTCAGCCACAGCACCTCCCAAAGACCTGCCGCTAAGCTGTAGAGGGTATGTGACCTGTGTTTGTGGAGTAACTAACTACATAGATCTTTTAATATCCTCAAAGTAATCTTAGTATCAGTGATGATACTGACTAACAATTAATTTTCAATTTGACCCCTTTCCAAACAGTAAGTGCTTAGTGGATTTGGAAGGCTCTGGATTATGTTTATTAGCATTGAGAAAGTCATATATTAGGTATTGTGATGACTAAGAGCCAGAACTAATGTTTATAGCTCTCAGTTCAATGGTCCAGACTGAGGATGTAGGAAAGGCATCTTGCCCAACGTTTTCCCAGGAAGAGAGGACAAAGTCCTGCCCTGAATTTTGAATGTGGAAGTTCACTGCCTTGGTTTGCTTAGGCAGAAAGGGAGAAGGAAGTAGCAGGGTTCCTTGTGGAGGTGTGGTCAGTGACAATATTGATTAATTGGTCTTGAGATTCATAGTGGGAGTAAGCTTGTGGGTGTAAGCTTTGGCCTTTCCTTGTATAAATGATTTTAAAAATGTCATGTGCTATACAAATTGTAAGGTGTTATCATTGTTATGGAAATAGTTGTAGGCCACTTTTTCAAATGAATCCGTATTAGGTCATCCCAGAATGACTTCAGGTAGAATGTAAGTTCCTTAGGAACAGGGACTGTCTCGTTTTTATTTTGCATCCCTAGCACTTAGCACACTGGCACATAGTATGCTTTTTAAATAAATGCTTGTTGATTCATGGGGAACCAGAAGAGACAAAAGAAAGCTGCAGAATCCCATAGTTGCAAGGAACATCAGAGACCATACAGTTGAACTTCTACTTGAATAGGAATACTCTCTCCAACGTTGCCAAGCAATCATCCAAGTGTTTTCACTCAAGTATCTTCAGTGAAGAGGAACCTCCCACCTCCCAGAGGAGCCTATCCCACTTTTGGACAGCAGTAATTGCAGAAAATTTCTCTTTACTTTAAGCTTAAGCCTGACCCTCTGAAACTTTCATTCACTGCTTCTAGCTCTACTGTGTGGGGATCAAGCAGAATGTATCTAGTGCCCTTCCATGCTACAGATTTTCCCAAAATGGAGAGGAAGCTGGTTCTTATCTTGGCTTTTGGACTAGCTACTTGCCTAACTTCAGGCAATCCATTTCATCACCTCTCTCTGGACCTGTTTTCTCATCTCTCAGGTGGTTAGATGATGAGCTCTAAAGTCCTTTTCTGGATATAAAAATTCTGTCATTCTATTAGCTTGAAATGTAACAATATCAAAAATTTGCTCCACTTGCAGAAATGGATTACTTATTATTGTGGGCTAATAGGGTGTGAAGACATCTCTCTGCTTCCTGCTTCCTAATATTCCCTGCATCCATGGGGCAGATAAAGAGAGCAAGAGAGGAGAACACATTCTCAACTCTGGTGGCTATGAAATAAAGAATGATGCCACTTTCTCTAGCTCTTAGTTTTGATAAAAAGTTTTTCCCCTCTGACTAGCCAATCATTATTAAGCATGCTCACACACAGCCTGGTTGTAGGAAGAGAAGTTTCTGAGAGGCAGCTTGGTGGATTAGAATGTTAAATGTGAGAAATAAATGAAGCTGTCAGCTGTTCCAGAGGAGTGTCAAAAGGGTCAGACCTACCAATGGCACATGAGAAGTGCTAATAAATCATCATACTCACCCTTAATGATAATGAAGATGCTGATAGGGTTATAATCTGCTTTCTTTTCTGCAACATGGAAATAATTATTAAGTGCTTACTGTTTGCACAGCACTAGTCTACAAATAGAAAAGTAACGTAGACCTTGGCTCTTAAAGAGCTCATGTTCTAATAGTGAAGACAATACACATAGAAGGTTTTAGCTGCAGTCACATGGAAAGGTCCCATTGTCCTGAAGGTGCAGCAGCAAAGCAGATACTAATACATCCTCTTTAATATATTTTTTTAATGATAAAATTCCAGTGCTTCTCGTAAAATTTTCTTTTTAGGGTATTGCAAAAATTCTGGTTAATTACAGTGTGTTGAATGCTGCAGATCATCAAAACTTGTGTTCAAGTTTACCTGGAGATCCACAAGGAAAAGGTACAGGACAATATTCCTAGAAGATTATAAGTTAAAATTCTTAACCCCCAAACAAGCAATGGCTTAGACTTCCCCATAATTTACGTTTTAAGATCATGACTGAACAGATCCTTCATTTTAAGGGTGATACCAAGACAAAAGAATATTTCTTTCCATTGCAGTTTAAAGGCATTTAAAAGTCTAGGGAGTCTGCTTACCCCAGGGATGGGACAATGTGATCTTGCAATAGGAAATGAAGGGAACATGCCTTCAAAAAGGGCTTTTCTTTTGTTTTCTTTTGTTTGCTTAAATTAAATTTAATCATGTCTTTCATTGTCATTTCAAATAGGCTGGGTAGAAATAAGTGCAGGGTGAGGTATAACATCTTAGCCTTGGAGATAAGTTTTGAGGCAAAAATATTTCAAAAATAAACTTCAGTTTAACTTTGCCACTTTTGTACTCAGACCTGTTCCACACCTTTCATTTCTCAACCTAATCAGAGCTAAACATGATTTTCGTTCATAATGATAAAGAAAGACAATATATGCCTAACTTGTTAGTTGATTTGATTAATTCAGGTAAAATTTATGTATTTTTTTCCTTTTGATAGGAAAGATGATTTCATATAAATGTTTCTGATTATTTCATATTGTTACCACTAAGGAAAATTCTTAAATCTTTAGGCTCATAATCAAAATTAAAATGCTCATTTATTAATCTTGTGTTGTTGCTTAAAAAAAAAACAAAACACTTCTTGCTGAGGCAAACAATTTTGCCACCTGTTTCTCTCCTGATCTGAACTTCCCCTCCTTATTTTAATAAGGTAGTAGGAATGATTGTGTAACCTAATGCCCCTCCATTCAAAATGGGGTTTATGTATTGATGGTGAGTGGAGTCTCTCACAGACATTAGGCAGAATCACACTGTAAGGGGCGTTGACTGCCATGCCATCTGGCAGTGGTATGTATACAAGACACTACACCCAGTCAGGGAAAGATTTCCCCAGGTGTTAATACTCCATTATATGAATGGTATTTTAGGAACTGGATCAAAAATGAGATGCTTTAGGTGTGGAAAAATAGGACATTACAAGAAGGATTGTAGAAACAAAGCAGAGGGGAGAAACGGATTCCAGAACCAAGGGGACAGAGCACCATTTAAGAGTAGACCAACCACACCGTGCCCAAAATATAAGAAACCAGGACATTGGGCTTTGAAATGTAGGTCATCTTCTACTACCAAGAGTAGCGCTCAGTATTTAAACATGCAGATGGTCATCCCTGAAGCCCAGGAGCAAAGGGGGGCCACCTGGGAGGATGCAGAGAGGATGCCACAGGCCACTTTCAACCTCAGGAGGAAGTATCAGACACTCAAATCAGTGCCATACGGTCAAAGTTAATTAGAAGTAGTAAGATGTAGCTGACTAATTTCTTGGCTCAGGCGTTGTAATTTCCTTTGCTTTCTCTGGCGGAATCCCTGTGATTTGTTCCCCATGCTGTATGACCTGTAGTCTTTTTCACTGGTACCCAGATCTCCTTGTCTCCTATAAAGATACAAGCATAACCCTTGCCCCAAGTTATTATGGCATCATGTTGTAGTGGTCAGTCTGAGCTGACCATGTATTTCATGGCAGGCATAAGACCGTGCTCATCGAATTTTGCCAGTGCCAATTTCCAAAAATTGATTGTATGCCGTGAACCTGTGATTGTGTGCCGTGGACCTGGGTCCCAAAACTCCCCCTTTTTGTTTTAGGACACACTCTTTTATGGTGTGGTTTGCACATTCTTGTCCTGTGGAGTTATATGGGATCCCAGTCACATGAGAGAGCTCCATGATAATTTCTCATTGTCCCTGCGAAGGCGGATGTCTATACTCTTTCTATGTATGTCTGAGATCCTGCCTCCTCACATCTATTTAACATGTCCTTGGGCAATCCTAACATAGCCTTCCTACAGTCTGCATTAGCTCCTGATTGGATGATGTCCTTTATCACCACAGCAGTACCCTCTACTTCACCCGTAGTCCAGGTGACAACCTCAGTTACCCGAGCACAGAAATCTGTGAAAGATTCTGCATTTCCTTGCTTCAGTGACTGCAGAGATACCTTCTTAGGACCCTTCTCAGGAGTCAGTGTAAAGGCCTGCTCCACCCCTTGGGCCAGCCTCTCATACAGTACTAGATCATGTCCTATTTTCTTTTTTTTTTTTTTTTAATTTTTTTATTTTTTTTATTTTTTTAATGTTTAACAATCACTGCCATACAATTGCGATTTTCTCCCTCCCCACCCACCCCCCACTACCTCCCTCCCTCCCCACGACTGCATACAATTCTGTATAGATTCTACATATACTTTCCTATTGAGTATATTTTCACTATAGTCATGCTATGTAGTCCTATTTTCTTAACATCTTCTGCATACTCTCCTGCCCCAAATCATAATACCCTTGGGCATTTGTTGTGTTGCCCGCATTAACTGACATTGCTATGGCTCTTAATTTTTCTGTGAATAGCTGAAGAAAGCAAACATATTGTCTGGGAGTCAAGATGGCTCTCATGATTAGTTTCCAATCATTTGGGGTTAACACATAATTAACCAATTCTTTTAATCTTATGAGAACATAAGGAACATTTATCCCATAATCAACTACAGACTTTTTGAGTTCTTTTGTTTGTGCAGGTGGTATGGGCCCATGAGTTCTTGTCATGGAGCGGTCCTTTCCTTTATCCTCCAACACAGGGAATGCATCTATCCATGCTCTGTCAATCTCCCTTAAGCTAGTATAATCACCATCCTCTCTCAACTTTTCTAAAGTTTGCTGTAAAGATGATTTCTTGCCTCTAGATGGTGGTGTTGCCTCATTTTCGAGGAAGTTCCCCTTTACTCACATTTCATGCTTTCTCTTTTCTCACTACCTATGCTTCCTCCTTTCTCACTGTTGGTAAGTTTTTCTTTCCAGCTAACTCTTTTTTCTTTCCTCAATAGGTTTCTCAATTTATCAGTTAGCTCTTTAACACTGTCCTGCAAATCCTGCACCATCTGTCTGTTCTGCCATCTCTCTTGTTCTAGGGGTAAACTTAGATATATAGATGCTGGCTGCCTTTCTGGGCTGTTTTCTCTTGTACTGCTCTCTGACTCTGATGGGGCTGTCTGTGAGGATGTGGTGAATGTTCTCATTTGCACTGCCTTGCCACCATCTTCCTCTATGAACACATTCTTTAGCATGTTATATAAGAAGAATGTGTACTGACCCTGACTCAACTTTTGTGAGCTTTGCCCCATTTTGGTTCTACTCATGGTTGCACTGCGTCTCACTTGAGCTGGATGTGCACGTCTTCTCCTGCCTCAGTTTCTCAGAGGCACTCTGGAGGCACTCAGTGAGGGAGACAGGCTACAGTCCCCTGTCGCAAGCAGGCATCTGCTTCTGACCCTGTCCTGATAACTCCTATACACTGGACGTTCTGAATCCTGACTGCCTACATTCTTGGGGAACCTGACTCACTCAGCTGGGCTATTTGTAGCCTCCAGCCCTGCTCCTTTCCCCTGTGTGCTGCCTCACATTGGGTGCTAAGTTGCTATGGTAACGGCATAACACACTGAGAGGAGCAAGTCTTATGCCTGGCCAGCAGGCTGCTCATCCTCCTGTGGAGCTCACGAGTAAAAGAATGAGGTGGGAGAGCGGGTCAAGAAGCAACTCCAATTTATTCAAGCAAGCACTCTGGTTGTATAGTCTCTGCCAGTCAGCCTAACGAACAATGGTAACATACAAACAAACCCAAAAGTATAGTAACAAACACAAGCTGGAATTATAGTAACAAACACAAACCAGGCATGGGGCCATCCCTTCCAGTTCCATCTTGTTCACTCTTCCCTGCTCTGGACTCAGTTTACCTTATGTCCGTCAGTGGGGCGTTCTCAGATGGCGTGGCAGTCAGCACCCCTTACATCACACATCAAAGTTTATATTAGTGGGGGGAGGAGCCAAGATGGTGGAGTAGAAAGACACACATATGCTAGCTCTGAACCCACAGCCCATAAAATATCTGTAAAGAAGAACTCCCAACAAATTCTGGAGAAGCAGAAGCCACAGAACAATGGAGTGAACAAGATTTCTGTTCCAGAGAGCCCTGAAAACCTGATGCGAAAGGTCCGTTGCACCCCAGACCTGGAGCGGAGCCCAGCCCCGCCTTGCCCACGTGGCACCAAGAACAGCAGATTCCAGCAGGTTTCAGGGACAGAATCTCCAGCAGCCGCACAGGTCCCTCCACCCACAGGCGCCGGGGCTGAGTGAGTCTTTTTGGCTTGCCGAGAGGGGAGTGGGGTGTCTCCATAACTCAGGCCCCCTTGGGAGGCAGCAGCGGGGGTGGCGGCGGACAAGGGCTCCCCTAGCGGGCAGGAGCTCTGATCCATTGTTGAAGGTCTCTGCATAAACCCCCTGAGGGAACTGAGCCCTGTGAGGTGGCCCTGCCCCCACCTGAGCACCTGAACTTAATCTCACACTGAATAGCAGCCCCACCCCGGCCCAAAGCCCTGAAGCTGGGAAGCAGCATTTGAATCTCAGCCCCCAAGCCCTGGCTGGGCTGATCTGGAGGCGTGGTGGGAGTGGAAAGAAAACTCAGAAGGCACGTCACTGGCCGGGAAAATGCCCAGAAAAGGGAAAAAAAATAAGACTATAGAAGGTTACTTTCTTGGTGAACAGGTAATTCCTCCCTTCCTTTCTGATGAGGAAGAACAATGCTTACCATCAGGGAAAGACACAGAAGTCAAGGCTTCTGTATCCCACACATCCAAAATAAATACACCATGGGCTCAGGCCATGGAAGAACTCAAAAAGGATTTTGAAAATCAAGTAAGAGAGGTGGAGGAAAAACTGGGAAGAGAAATGAGAGAGATGAAAGAAAAGTATGAGAAGCAGTTCAACTTCTTGCTAAAGGAGACCCCAAAAAATGCTGAAGAAAACAACACCTTGAAAAGTAGGCTAACTCAATTGGGAAAAGAGGTTCGAACACCCAATGAGGAGAAGAATGCTTTCAAAAGCAGAATTAGCCAAATGGAAAAGGCAGTTCAAAAGCTCACTGAAGAAAATCGTTCAAAGTTTATATTAGCTCTACTAAGAAAGAATTGGGTTAAACATTAAACAATCAAACCTGTTGGCTAGAGCTTAAATAAAGCATGAGTTCTTTGAATACATCCAGTACAATTTTTCTCTGATTTCCCTTTTGTGAAGGAATAAAGAATGGGCCTCATGCTGATTTTGCAATGGAGAACAAGAGAAACTTGAAAGGATGTATGATGCAGAGGACCCCTAACGGGGGAAAGAGTAGGGCCCAAACAATTATAAGGCACCCATTATGCTAATGCTGAGGTTCATTGTGGGAATATGTGACCACTGGTGGTGTTTCACTGGAGTTTTCACAATGGAACTTCATTGCCTCATGTAGATTGAGCAAGCACAGTTACGAATGCAGTTGGTTTATAAGACTGACCCTTACTTTGTTGATTGCAATGAGGATTGGCTTTTCAGCAAAGAGAAAAACTGAACCAAGATGGGTGGCCCTTCCACGTTTAGGGAAAGGTCTGGCTGTAGTTGTATAGATATTCTGGGCAGTTTCCTTTCACAAGATCATTTTCTCTAGGGTCCTCCATGACACTGCTCCACAGAGTCAGAAAAGCAGATGTTTGTCTCTACATCCCTAGTTGGTGGTGCAGTGGCCTGCTCTTGAGTCAGGAAGACCTGAGTTCAAATTTGACTTTAGGTACTTATTAGTTGTGTGACCCTGGACAAGTCACTTAAACTCTATTTACCTCAGCTTCCTCATCTGTAAGATGAGGGATCATAAAAGCACCTAACTTCCCCAGGTTCTTGTGAGGATCAAATGAGACAATAACTATAAAGTGCTTAGCACATAACAGGTGCTATGTAAATGTTAGCTGTTATTATTGTGTTATGTATTTACATTAGACTTGGTTGTGACATCACACAATTCAAATAGAACTCAGGCATTATTACTGATAAGGCTGTTGTCTGAGACAGCTCCATCACCTTTGTGTGTTTTGAGGGCCCAAAATTTAACAGAGATGAAGAAAAGACAACTCATATGGCAGACAACAGACAGAAGGAAAACTAACCCACATGTATATGAAAGAGGAAAGTCTCTGGAAGGGTGACCTGAGCTTTAGTTCTGAGTGTTGTCCCATAAGTTGCTGGGCTAATTTTTTTATAGAATCATGAAAATCTTTCACCCTGCTGGACAAATGGAAGGATTCACACATCTTCAACAGGAGGTCTCTCTCCCCTTGTCTTATTAGAAATAAGTTCCTTCGAGGCAACCATAATTTTATTTCTTTCATAACATGCCCGTTGCCTTGAATGATGCCTGGCAGAGAGCTGGTGTTTAATAAATGCTTTTGACTGATGGGTTGTTTGATTGCTGAAACCAGGACTAGCCCCCCTCTCTCACTTGAGCCTGCCATTCTTACTGCTGCCTTGGAGCTTGCCCTGTGCGCTGCTTTTCCTGTCTAGGATTCCCTTTTCCCTCCTCTTCATCTGTCTAGATCATTAGTATTTGGGAAGCCTTACCCATCTGCTGCAGCATGGCCAAATGTCAGCTCTGCTGCTTACTATTTGTGACACTTTCAGGAAGCCTTTAACTCCTCTGGGCCTCAGTTTTCTCCTTTCAGGCACAAGGGAATGGGACTAGATGACCTCTAAGATCCCATCTACTTCTAAATCTATCACCCCATAGGTTTTTTGGTTATCATGAAGATGTTCCATTCCTGTGTCTCTTATGAGTCAGCGTAGAGAGTAAAAAAATTGTGGACTTGGAGTCAAAAAGATCTGGGTTCATGTCTTGTCTCCATCATTGAGTAGTTGTGTAACCATGGGTAACTCACTTAATCTCTGAGCCTCCATTTCCTCATCTATAAAATGGGGACCCTAATGTACCACTTAATTCACAGGTCTGAGGAGGTGCTCAAATTAGAAAATATTTGTAAAGCATAATACAACCATAAAGCATGGTATATGGGAGTCAATATTCTTTCTTTACTTAGGTTGAATGTTCTAACAGGGGTGACTTTAAAGACTAGGATGAGCAGTTTGTATTTTCATCCTAAATTTTATCCTAAAGGAGCCACTGAATATTTTTGAGCAAGGGATTGACAGTGTGACCAGTGTGTTAAGAATCTTGATTTGGTAATTGTATGGAAGATAGATTAGGAGAAAGGTAAGTCTAGAAGTAAGGAAACCAATAGGGTGGCTGTTTTTTTAAAATTTTATTTTTTTTCAGTTTTCTACAATGACTTCCATAAGTCTTAGATTTTCTCTCCCTCCCTCCCCTCTCCCTCCCCAAGATGGCATTCAGTCTTATATGTGGTCTACACATACATTCTTCTTAAATACATTTTCACATTAGTCATGTTGCACTGAAGAATCAAAATGAATAAGAGAAACCATGAGAAAAACCCAAACAAAACAGAACATAACACAAGAGAAAATATTCTACTTCATTCTGCTTTACATTTCCATAGTTCTTTCTCTGAATGTGAATGGCATTTTGCCTCAAGAGTCCTTTGGAAATGTTTTAGATCTTTGCATTGCAATAAAGTACTAAGTTTACCAGAAAAATTCCTTGCACACTGTGGTTGGTATTGTGTACAATGATCTCCTGCATCAGTTTCATCAGCATCAGTTCATGTAAGTTCTTCGAGGCCTCTCTGAAGTCTTCCTGTTCATTGTTTTTTATAGCAAAATAGTATTCCATTACATTCATATACCACAATTTATTCAGCCATTTCCCGATTGATGGGCATCCCCTCAATTTCCAGTTCTTAACCACCACAAAGAGAGCTATTATAAATATTTTTGTACACATGGGACCCTTTCCCATTTTTGTGATTTCTTTGGGATACAGTCCTAGAAGTGCTGTTGCTAGGTATGCCCATTGTTGTAGCCCTTTGGGCATAGTTCCAAATTTCTCTCCAGAATGGTTGGATCAGCTCACAACTCCACCAACAATGAATTAGTGTTCCAACTCCCCCACATTTTCTCGAACATTTATCATTTTGCTGTTGTGGTACCTCAGAGTTGTATTGATTCGCATCTCTCTAATCAATAGTGATTTAGAGCATTTTTTTCATGTGAGTATAGATAACTTTAATTTCTTTCTCTGAAAACTGCCTGTTCATATCCTTTGATCATTTATCAATTGGGGAATGACTTGTATTCTTGTACACATGACTCAGTTTTCTACATATTTTAGAAATGAGATCTATATCACAGACACTGGTTGCAAAAATTCTTTCCTTGTTTCACCCCTGATCTTATTGGAAATGCATCTAGCTTATCCCCATTGTATATAATGTTTGCTAATACTGCTTATTATTTTATGGAAATTTCCATTTATTCCTGTGTTCTCCAATGTTTTCAATAGCAATGGGTATTGCATTTTGTTGAAAGCTTTTACTGCATCTATTGAGATAATCATATGGTCTCTGTTAGTTTTGTTGTTGATATGATCAATAGTACTCATAGTTTTCCTAATATTGAACCATCCCTGCATTCCTGGTATAAAACCTACCTGATCATAACGTATTATTCTCGTGATAAGTTGCTGTTTTCTTTTTGCTAATATCTTATTTAAAATTTTTGCATCTATATTCATTAGAGAAATTGGTCTATAATTTTCTTTCTGTTTTCACTCTTTCTGGTTTAGGTATCAGAACCATATTTGTATCATGAAAAGAATTTGGTAGGACTCCTTCTTCACCAGTTTTCTCAAGTAGTCTATATAGTATTGGAATTAAAGGTCTTTAAATGTTTGATAGAATTCACTTGTGAACCATCAGGCCTGGGAGATTTTTTCCTAGGGAATTCACTGATGACTTGTTTGATTTCTTTTTCTGAGATAGGGTTATTTAAGTATTCAACTTCCTCTTCTGTTAATCTGGGCAATTTATGGGTTTTTTTAATATTCATTCTGCTGACGTAGATTGTCAAATTTATGGGTATACAGTTGGGCAAAGTAATTTCTAATTAATTCCTCCTCATTTATGGTGGCTGTTGTAATGGTCCAGTTGAGGGGTGTTGGGGGCCTGAACTAGGATGGTATATGAAGAAAAAGGAAAATATTTGATAGAGATGGTAGAGATAGGAATAATAAGAATTGCCAATGATGGCAATTTAAAATTGTGAACCAGGGTGATTTGAAGGAAGGTGATGCCCCCCCCAAATCAAGAAGTTTGGAGAAGGGGTAGGTTGGAGGTGGGAGGGAGGTAGATAATGACTTCCATTAGGTTGTTGGACTAGGTGATCTCTGACGTCCCTTCCAGCTCTAAATGATCTTATGAATTAAAACCATTTGGTTAGAAAGTGTGAACTACTGTGGTTAGTAATTGTGTCACAGAGATTCTGCCAGAGCTGAGATATTTAAAGAGGAGGTAACTGAAAATTGTAAAGGGCTGTTTTGGGGTATCGCATGGTGACTGGATGCCTACTATGTGCTAAGTGTTGGGTATCCAAAGATAAGAGCAAAATAAGTCTCCACCCTCAAAGATAGCATGCAATACACTGGAAAAAATAATAGATACACAGATAAGTAAGTTAAAAATATACATCAAGTAAATACAAAGTAATTTAGAGGTGACCCAGGGCTGAGGAGAAGACTGATTACTGGGAGTATCAGGAAAAGTCTGGTGTAGGGGATGGCCCTTGAGTTAAGCTCTAAAAAGAACTTTGGATTCCAAGAGGAGGAGAGAGCACCCCAGTGTAGAATGTGTATGTGTGTCCGTCCTTGGTTGACCAAGAAGACGATGCCATCAGAGAAATAATGATATAACTTGTACTTGACTTTGTTTTGAGTGAAGGAGGGCTGTGCTGGTCACCAGTCTCACTTCTCCTCCAGAACCATCTGAATCCAGATACTCCTCAGGATGACTGGAGATGACCCAGGATGAGGCAATTGGGGTTAAGTGACTTGCCCAAGGTCACACAGCTAGTGAGTGTCAAGTGCCTGAGGTGAGATTTGAACTCAGATCCTCCTGTCTCCTGCACTGGTGCTCTATCCACTTCACCACCTAGCTGCCCCACTCAGTGTAGAATGACAACCTGTCCAAAGGCATAGACTGGGAGATGAAATAAATGCTGATGATCCTACATTGGAAATGGGGGGACAGAGGAGGGCTGAATACATAGATTCTGGAATCATCTGCACAGAGATGATAATTGAATCCACAGTACCAGTGAGCTCACCAATTCAATAAAAATTTTTAAAGTATGTATTTTGCTACTATGCTGAGTGCTTGAGATACACTGTATTCAGGATAGAGAGGCTGGAGCAAGGAGGGGGAATAAGCATGTATATGGCTTCTACTGTGTGCAGGCACTGAGCTAAATGCTTTACAAATATCTCATTTCATCCTTACAAAAATCCTGTAAGGCAGGTGCTGTTATGTCCATTTTGTAGTTGAGGACACTGAGGCAAACAGAGGATAAATGACTTACCTAGGATCACAAAGCCAGTAAAATGTCAGAGGCTGGGTCTGACCTCAGGTGTTCCGGACTTCGGGCATAGCTAAACTGTGACACCTGACCTCTGGCTAGTGATTGCGACAAACTCTGAAGGAAATTAGGTATTCTGAGAGATAAGGGATGATGTAGGAGTGAGATGAAGTACCATATTCCAGGAAGAACAAATAGACCAGCATGGCTGGAACATAGATTGTATGAAGGGGACTAACATGTAATGAACTTGAAAAGGGACAGACTGGAGTTATGACAAGAACAGAATTTGTTTCTGCTCCTAGAGGCATAGACTTGTCACTGCTTGGCACACTGCTTGGCACTTGACTCCCAAATCTATGTCTATCTTTTAATCTCTCTCAAATTCCAGTCCCACATTCCCTATTTATTATGGGACATTTCAAAGTAGTTGTCTCAGGGACATCTCAAATTCAACATATTCAACAGAACACTTTGTCTTTCTCCCCAAACCCATCCCTCTTCTGGATTTTTCTATTTCCGTCAAGGGTATTGACACTCCTCCAGTTTCCCAGGTTGGCAATCTTGATACTTTTCTTGACTCCTCCCTCTCCCTCATCCTATATCTCTAATTAGTTGCCAAATCTTTCCCTTCCTGTCTCTATATTATCTCTTGTATCTGATACCTTTCTCTACTCACACAGCCACAGTCTTAGTAAAGACCTTCATTGCTTCTAGCTTCCAAAATTGCAATGAACTTCTAATTGCTCTTGCTCTCTCAAATTTCTCCCCTCTCTCTTATCCTTCACACAGATCCCAACATGATCTGTGGTAAAGTGGTTTGCTATTTCTTGCTCCAGTTCATTTTACAAATGAGGGAACTGAGGCAAATGGGGTTAAGTGACTTGCCCAGGATCACATAGCTATTAAGTGTCTGAGGCCAGATTTAAACTCAGAAAGAAGAGTCTTCCTGACTCCAGACTTGGCATTCTATCTACTGCACCATCTAGCTTCCTGCCTGGCATGTAATAGGCACTTAATAAATGCTTGTTGATTATCTGGTTGCATATGGAACCAATAGAACTTGCATAAGGGAGTGACATGATCAGATCTCTTAATTTTCATGGAGAAAGGAGGACTGAGACAAAGTTCAAGGTATACCCACATGTAGTAGAGGATATAGCTTCATTTAGCAAAGGAGACTGAAGAGTCATCATAAAGGTAGAAGAAGAACCAGGAGACAAACTCTCAAGGAAATTAGGGATTCTGAGAGGTAGGGAGGAGATAGGGATGAGATAGGAGAGAGATGAAGTACCATGTTCAAGGAAGAGCAAAAGGACCAGATTGACTTGAACATAGATTATATGAAAGGGACTAATGTGCAATGAACTTGGTGCAGGCTGCAGGTAGTGGTGAAGGCCTTCAAATGCCAAACAGAGAATTTGTTTGTCATTGAAAACACCAAACCCATTATTTTAGACACTCTATTTTGAATTATTCTTATGTGGGTACATGTAGCAATCCCCGAATTATGGCAATCACCTCTTTTTAACTTTTGTACTCCCAGGGTACCCATGCTTAATAAACATTAGTTGAATTTTATTTACTTGAGTCTAATAGACATAAAATCATAGACTTTCTACGTCCCTTTAAGTCTAAGTTCTACATGGAATTGTTACCACAATGTGCCAGACAAGTGGTCATCTAGTTTTTTATTGAAGATTTAGAGCTAAGAAAGACCTAGGAGATCATCCAGCCCAATCCTTTCATTTTTCCGATGAGGAAAATCAGGTTTAGAGAGGTAAAAATGACTTGCTCAAGGTCACGTAGGTACTACTTGAAAGAGTAGGTAGGTCCTGTGATACCAAATCCAGCCTTCTTTTCATTGTACTTAATCTCTGGTGGCAGTGTGGTGGTGGTGGTGTGTCCATTGCCTACTGAGGCAACTCATTTCACTTTCTGGTTCTAATTAGTAGGAAGATTTTCCTCATGTTGGAGGTGGTAGCTAGTAGTGGCCTGGAGTCGGGAAAACCCGAGTTCAAGTCTGTCCTCACACATTTATTATTTATGAGACTCTGGGCAAGTCCTGCAACCTCTCTCTGCCTTAGTTTCCTCATCTATGAAATGGAAACAATAACAGCACCTACCTATCAAGGTTGCAGTGAGGCTCTAATAAGATAATATTGTAAAACATTATATAAATGTTAGTTATCATTATATCAAACCTAAATCTTTCTCTCTGCAACTTTTAGCCGTTGATCCTAGTTAAATTCTCCATGGCTAAGAAGAACAATATGAATATTTTTTGTATCTGACAACCTTTCAAATACTTGAAGGTAGCAAAATTCCTCTTTGTCATTCTAATAGAAATATATTAGCCAGTGGAGAAAATGGTTTGAAAAGAACAATAGTGAAAGTAGAATGGCTTAAGATTGGTAGCACAAAGGATGGGCTGGGTCAAACTCATTATCAAGAATAAAGTCTGATTCTGAGCCCTGTGGGTGGCATAGTAATAATGATCAGAACTTAACATTTGCAAAAAACAAATGATACCATTTGATCCTCAGAAAAGTATGAAGTAAGCAGGGCATATATTATTAGCCTTATTTTACAGATGAAGAAACTGAAGCTAGGTGAGTTTAAGTGGCTCCTTGAATTCATCAGGGCAGCTAGATGGCACCTTAGAGGTAGAGTGGATGGAGTCAGGAAGACTCATCTTTCTGAGTTCAAATCTGGGCTCAGATACTTACTGTCTGCGTGATCCTGGGCAAGTCACTTAACCTTGTTTGTCTCCATTTCCAATAAATAAAGTAGAGAAGGAAATGGGAATCCCTTTTGGCAAAACATTCCAGTATCCTTGTGAAGAAGACCCCCAAAGGCCAAAGGGGTCACACAGAGTCAGACAAGACTGAAAAATGACTTAATAACAACAACCAGAACAAAGTCATGCAGCTAGTAGGGTAATAGAATGCAGAGCAGGAAGGGACCTTAGAGATCACTAGGGAGTGAGTGTATTCAAATTCACCTAACCCATGATAACCACCATGTTCCACATTCCATCCAGTCACACCAAAGCCTACCCAAGCTTGGGTACCTTGACTTCAGCAATGTTCCACCTCTTCTTACTTTCCACCTCTGGTTTTCACTCTGTAAAGAGTAATCAAATCAGATCAAAGTTACCATTGCTACTGGAAAGGGTGTGACAACCAATGAAAGAGGGAGGGGAACAAAGGGTGGAGAGGGGAAGAGGAATTCTTAGAAGGTGTTGTACTACTCTAGTAGATAGAGTTCTAGACTCAAAGATAGGAAGACTTGGGTTCAACTCCTGTCTAGGCATTCACCAGCTGTATAAGCCTGACTCTACTCACAATTCTTTACTCTCCAGACCCAAATTCCCTTCTCTGGCCCAAGTATCCCTACATATATTACCTTGCCCTATTGTAATGTTAAACTTGTTGAAGGCAGGGAGTGCCACACTTTTTGTATTTATGTCCCTAGCATCTAGCACAGTCCTTGACATATAGTAGGTACTTAATTAGTCCTTGTTCATTCATTTATCATTTTATACAATCCATTTATTTTGAAAATAGAGAAAACGAGGTGGAGCCAAGATGGTGGAGTAGAAAGAAGGACCTATAGAAGCTCCCCAACATGGCCATAAAATACCTGTAAAAAATGACTCTAAACAAATTCTAGAGCAGCAGAAGCCACAAAATGACAGAACGAAAGAGATTTCCAGCCCAAGACAATCTGCAAGGCTGACAGGAAAGGTATATCGCACCAGGTGCTGAGCAGAGCACAGCCCAGCATGCGTTGTGCGGTATGGCAGGGGTAGGACCCAGAACAGGCTTCAGGGAGCCACCAGCAGCAGCAGTTATCAGATTGCTCAACCCACAAATGCCAAAGACAGCTTCAAAGGTCAGTGAGAAAGCCTTTTCATCTGGGTGAGAAGGGAATGTGTTGTGGCCCCACCAGCAGCAGCCACTACAGCTGTAGCATCCATTTTTGGAGCCCTTGGCTTAAAGCTCCTGGGGAGTTGAGCAGCTGACCTGACTCTCAGCCCTGGCCTGGGCCCTGGGTTGAGGAGGAATGCTGGCCGTGGAGTTGGAGACAGTTCTGGAGAGGGAACTCTACTCGCAGATTCTCAGCAGAAAAGTTTTTGATTGCTCCCAGAGCAGAGTGCAGGCCAGGAGAGGAGTAGTTCATTTTCCTTGATTGTGCCACCTTGGAGGAACTGAGAACTTGCAAGTCCCTAGAGTATACTCTCCTCCTGACAAAGGACACAAAAGTCAGGTAAGTGGCTCTGAAAATGCCCAAAAAAGGGGAAAAAATAAGGGTATAGAAGGTTACTTTCTTGGTGAACAGGTATTCTCTTCCATCCTTTTGGATGAGGAAGAACAAAGTGTAAAATCAGAGGAAGTCAAGGCTTCTGCATCCAAGACCTCCAAAATAAATATCCAACGGTCTCAGGCTATGGAAGAGCTCAAAAAGGATTTTGAAAATCAAGTAATAGAGATGGAGGAAAAATTGGGAAGAGAAATGAGAGTGATGCAAGAAAATCATGAAAAGTGAGTCAACAACTTGCTAAAGGAGACTGAAAAAAATGCTGAAGAAAATAACACCGTTAAAAACAGGCTAACTCAATTGGCAAAAGAGGTTCAAAAAGCCAATGAGGAGAAGAATGCTTCAAAAAGAAGAATTAGTGAAATGAAAAAGGAAGTTCAAAAGCTCACTGAAGGAAAGAATTCTTTAAAAATTAGAATGGAGCAGATGGAAGCTAATGATTTCATGAGAAATCAAACATTACAAACCAAAACCAAAAGAATGAAAAAATAGAAGATAATGTGAAATATCTCATTGGAATAACAGCTGACCTGGAGAATAGATCCAAGAGAGACAATTCAAAAATTTTGGGACTACCTGAAAGCCATGATTAAAAAAAGAGGATAGAGATGATCTTTCATGAAATTACCAAGGAAAACTGCCCTGGTATTCTTGAATGATAGGGCAAAATAAATATTGAAAGAATCCAGCGATCACCTCCTGGAAATGATCCAACAAGAAAAACTCCTAGGAATATTGTATTTAAATTCCAGAGTTACCAGGTCAAGGAGAAAATACTGCAAGCATCTAGAAAGAAACAATTCAAGTATTGTGGAAATACAATCAGGATAACACAAGATCTAGCAGCTTCTACATTAAGGAACTGAAGGGCTTGGAATATGATATTCCAGAAGTCAAAGGAACTAGGATTAAAACCAAGAATCCCCTACCCAGTAAAACTGAGTATAATACTTCAGGGAAAAAATGGTCCTTCAATCAAATAGAGGATTTTCAAGCATTCTTCATGAAAACACCAGAACTGAAGAAAAAATTTGACTTGCAAACACAAGAATTAAGAGAAGCAGGAAAAGGTTAACAGGAAAGAGAAATCATGAGGGACTTTCTAAAGTTGAACTGTTTACATTCCTACACGGAAAGATATTATTTGTAACTCTTGAGACTTTTCTTAATATTTGGATAGTTGGAGGGATTACACACACACACACACACACACACACACACACACACACAGCCCAGGATGAGTTGAGTAAGAAGGGATGATATCTAAAGAAATAAAATTAAGGGGTGAGAGAGGAATATAATGGGAGAAGAAAGGGAGAAATGGAATGGGGCAAATTATCTCCCATAAAAAAGAGAAGAGAAAGCTTTTTCAATGGAGTAGAAGAGGGAGGAGAGGAGAGGGAAACAGTGAAGCTTACTCTCTTCACATTTGGCTTAAGGAGGGACTAAGACACTCACTCAATTTGTTTTGAAAATCTATCTTACAATACAGGAAAGTAGGGGAGACGGGATCAAGTGGGATGGGGGGCTGACAGAAGGGAGGGCAAATGGAAGGAGGGAGCAATTAGAAGTAAACACTTAAGGGGTGGGACAAGGTCAAAAGAGAGAATAGAATAAATGCGGGGCAGGATAGAATGAAGGGAAATTCGTCTTACACAACATGAGCATTATGGAAGTTTTTTGCAAAACTGCACATATATATAGCCTATACTGAATTTCTTTCCTTCTTAGTGGGGATGGGTGGGGAGGAAAGAAGGGAGAAAAATTGGAACTCGAAGTTTTAGGAATGAATGTTGAGAATTGTTTTTGCATACAACTGGAAAATAAGAAATACAGGTAATTAGGTATAGAAATTTTTCTTGCCCTACCAGAAAAGAGAGAAGATGGGAAGAAGGGAAGGGAGAGATGTGATAGAAGGGAGGACATATTGAGGGAAGGGATAATCAGAATGCAAAGCATTATGAGGTGGAGGAGGGGAGAGATGGGGAGAAAATTTGAAACTCAAAATTTTGTGGAAAGGAATATTGAAAAACAAATACAGAAACATTAAAAAAAAAAAGAAACTGAGGCCCACAGAAGTTCGTTGACTTTCCCCATAAACATGAGAACTATAATTCACATTCAGATCTTCTGACTTTACACCCAATCCTCTTTGCAGGACACCACCTTACACAACTTTCTGAATTATTCCCAGCTTTTACTTGTGCTGCAGATGATCTGAGTTATATATTTCTAAAAAAGAAGCCTGAATTTTTAATAGAAGTTTTATTTCTCTAATACATAGAATGCTAGACTCAAAGTGAAGAAGACTTATTTTCAGATCTGTCTAGGCATTTACAAGGAATATGACGCTGGGCAAGTCACTTAATTTCTCTTCCTCTTCTGCATATTGAAGATAATAATAGCACCTATTTCACAAGGTTTATCAGACTGAAATGAGATGATGCATCTCATCTGTCAATTGCTCCATAAAATTTAAAATGCTACAGAAATGTGCTATTATTATTATTATTAGCTTCCCTATTCCTGCCTCCTTCTTCCCCCTCACTCCCCCCCACCCAGTGATATATTGGACTTGCTCTGGATCAACTCCAGGTTTTGGAAAAAGATAACCTATAGAAATTAATTTTCTTTTTATCTTTGAAGAAGAATGGTCTTTCATTTTTGTTAATTTGTTAATTAAAATGTAAACTCTTTGACTATTTCATGTTGGGGGTGTAAGCTCAGTTTTCACATGAAACTTTTACCTGCCCGAGACTGTCCACATGAAAACTGAGCTTACACCCCCAAACAATTTCACTTGTACATTTATATCCCCAGCACTTACTACATTGCCTAGCATACAGTAGGTACTTAATAAATATTTGGTGATTGACTCAGTGAATTTATATTACTCATTATTCACTGCCAGCTACATGGAATAATAGATAGAGCAATGGGCCTGGAGTCAGGAAGAGGAATTCATATACATACTAAGACACTCCCTAGTTGTATGACTCTGGGAAAGTAACTTAACCTCTGTTTGCCTCAGTTTCCTCATCTGCAAAACTGATATACTAGTAGCACCTACTCCCTGGGGTGGTTTTAACGATCAAATAATTGTAAAGCACTTACCATAATGCCAGGCATAGAGTAGGCAATTTATAAATGTTAGCTATTATGATTATATTTAGTAAAAAAGAAGGTGGCTGTGATCAGGGTTTATTAAATTTCCACTGGGAGAATAGCAGAGGTGTCTTCAAAGAGCCTTTCTTTCCTTACCTGTAAAATTAGGATAATTAGACCAATAGTATACCCTGTAAAGGTTGTTATGAGGCTCAAATGAGATACTATGTGCAGACCTCTTTCCAAATGTTAGAAATATATATATATACACACATATGTATATATGTACACATATATGTAAGTAACCATAATTACAACTATTTAAAAAATTTTAAAACATTTTTATTCAAAGTTTTGAGTTTCCAGTTCTACTGTCTCCTTCCTCTTTCCCTCCTTCCCTCCCTTCCCCTGTCCCTACAATGGTAAGCAATTATACATGTGCAATTGTGTAAAACATTTCCATATTAGTCATTTTGTATAAGAAGCCTCGAATAAAAGAAAAAAATGAAAGAAAAAAGTGAAAAATTTCATGCTTCAGTCTGTATTAAAACAACATTAGTTCTTTCTCTAGAGGCAAACAGTATGCTTCATCATTCCCCCTTTGGGATTGTCTTGGATCACTGTATTGCTGAGAATAGCTAAGTCATTCATAGTTCTTCATTGAGCACTATTGCTGTTACTGTGTACAACATTCTCCTGGTTCTGTTCACTTCACTATCTATCAGTTCATTAAGTTTTTCCAGGCTTTTCTGAAATCATTTTGTTGGTCATTTCTTATAACACAATAATATTCCATTATGATCATATACCACAGCTTATTTAACCATTCTTGAGTTGAAGGATATCCGTTTGATTTCCAATTCTTAGCCACCACAAAAAGAGCTGCTATAGATATTTTTGTACAAATAGCTCCTTCTCCCTTTTTTGGATATCTTTGGGATATAGAGACCTAGCAGTGGTATTGCTGGATCAAAGGGTATGCATAATTTTATAGCTCTTTCGGCATTGTTCCAAATTGCTCTCTAGAATGGATGAATCAGTTCACAACTCCACCAACAGTGCATCCGTGTCCCAGTTTTCCTGCATCCCCTCAAACATTTTTCATTTTCCTTTTTTGTTATATTAGTCAATTTGATAGGTGTGAGGTGGTACCTCAGAATCACTTTAATTTGTATTTTTCTGATTAATAGTGAATTAGAATATTTTTATATGACTTAGAGATGCCTTTGATTTCTTTGAAGCTACCCATTCATATCCCTTGACCATTTCTCAATTGGGGAATGATTTGTATTTTTATAAATTTGACTCAGCTCTCTTTATATTTGAGAAATGAGGCCTTTATCAGAGATACTTGCTGTAAAGATTGTTTCCCTAGTTTTCTACTTTCCGTATAGTTTTGGTTGCATTGGTTTTGTTTGTGCAAAACCTTGTGTAATTTTATGTAATCAAAATTCTCTATTTTACATTTTATAATGCTCTCTATATCTTCTTTGGTCCTAAATTCTCCCTTTATCCATAAATCTGACAGCAAGCTATTCCATACTCTCTTAATTTACTTGTGGTACCATAGTTTGTGTGTAAATCATGTACCCATTTTTACCTTATCTTGGTACATAGTGTGGCATGTTGGTCTACATACTCTATACCTAGTTTCTGCCATGCTGTTTTCCAGTTTTCCCAGCAGTTTTTGTCAAATAATGGGTTTTTGTTCCAGCTTAGATCTTTGGGTTCATCCTATACTAGATCACTATGGTCATTTAATATCATGTAATTCATACCTATTAGATTCCATTGGTCTTTGACTCTAATTCTTAGCCAGTAACAGACTGTTTTGTAATTACTGCTTTATAGTAGAGTTTGAGATCTGGTACAGCTAGATTCACTTTCTTTCACATTTTATACAACTATTAATTAATTAATGCTGAAGGATTTCATAGTCAAACTATGCACATCCCCAAGGTAACTTGCACTGAAGGTTGATCAGGAGGAGCTGTGACCAGAAGCTTTTTCTTCCTAGGGAAAGTACCACAAGCCATCAGTATGCACCAGTAGCGTGAAGCACACTTTCAATTGAGCATGGAGAAGATAGAGATGCTGAGACGTCAGTGTGAAATAAGGGAGCAATGGAGGTAGGGTGAAGTGCCTATAAAGGAAAAGCATGGAGTAGTGGGGGAGTGTACCACAGAAACCATCTGATAGCTTCCTATTTTAGTGAATTATTCTCACTAACTAGGTGCTAAACACTGTTGTTTCTACTGATGGTAAAGGAATACGAATTCTGTCAGCATTTTCTCTTGATTCATCACCCTGGAAGAAAGTCCTGGTTATCACAATGTAGTTACAATTCTGACAATACATTTCATTTCAATGTAACTTCCACTATCAATTTACTTTCTAAAAAATAAATAAGCATTAATTTTCTCATCCTCTCACCCTCCCCAATTCTACTTTGGGGAAAAGAAAGAAAAAACAAACAAAACGCTTCTAATGAATATGCATAGTCAAGAGAAACACATTCATTCATTGGCTTTGTTCAAAAATGTCTATCTTACTCTGGATCCTGAGTACATCACCTGTCTGGCATGAAGTGAGTATCATGCTGCATCTTCTGTCCTCTGTAATTATGATTGGTTATTGCATTGATCGGAGATCTTAAGTCATTCAAACTTGTTTGTCCTCAAAATACTGTTGTTTTTGTCTAACAATATATTGTACCAGAAGTTCCTTGTGGACTGTTTGGGGAACCACAGCCCAGCCAAGTCATTGGTTGAGATACCTTGGAGTCAATGGACTTCAAGTTTATCTTATTCCTTCTGGCTTTCTGTGCCCTTCCAGGTCTGGACACCAGTGTACTTGAAATGTCCTATCCTTGTCTTGCAGATCTTGATGCTCTAGTAAGTGAAAAAAAACATGCATAGAAAGGAAACACATCATCATCTCTCAATCATTGCTTGCTACGAAATGGAATCACTAATCAAAGTTGCTCTTGTGGAGAGATTAGCAAGGTAGAGAACATAAGGCCTCAGAGAAAATACCAAGTATTTACCAGATACTTTATGTCCCTGAGATGAAGGGTCAACAAAGTGGATATAAAGACTTTTAAATGAAGAACTCTTCTCTACCTATCATGCTTCTTAAACCAACTCTGTCTCTTGCCCAAATACCTGTGAAACATTATTACACTGTGAACATTGTAGACAAATATACAAGATGTTAGAGGTGAGGAGAGGGTGAGATACTAAGTACTGTGCCAGATATTGGAAGACAAAAGAGGGTTAAAATTCCTTCCATTCAATCCACCAACTAAGCAAGAAGCATTGATTAAGCTCCTAGTATGTACCAAACACTAGATATGGAAAAGCAAAAGGAAACAAGTTCTGTCCTCTAGCATCACACATTGTAGTAGGTGAGATAGTATATATGTACATGCAGAATAATTAATTCATTTATTCAATAAATATTTGTTAAGTGCCTACTATAGACCAGGGACTACTCTAAGCACTGGGGATGTAAAAAGAGGCACAAGACAGTCCCTGTTTTCCAATCTAATGGGGGAGCCAATATGCAAACAAACATATACAAAGCAAGCTATATATAGGATAAGTAGAAAATAATTAAAAGAGGAAAAGCATTAGAATTAAAGCATTAGGGAAGGCCTCCTGTAGAAGATGGAATTTTAGGTGAGGCTCAAAGGAAGTCAGCAAGGCCAGTAGTCAGTGCAGGAGGGAGAATATTCCAGGCATGAGGGAAAGCCAGAAAGAATGCCTGGAGAGATGGATAGCCAGGAGTCTGTGGATTAAAGAATGCTAGTCCAGGAGTAAGGTGTAAGAAGACTGAAAGGTAGGACAGGGGGTTGGGTTACAAAAATTTTGGAATGCTGAATAGAGCATTTTGTATTTGCAACAGGGAGCCATTGCAGTTTTTTGAGTAGGGGGGAGATGTGATCATTTTATGAAATGGGTTTCAGGACTCACTTTAGTGGTTGAATGGGGAATGTATTAGAATGGGAAAAGATGTGTGTATGTATATGTAATATAAATCCATGTATATCTAGACCATACACAAGAAAACACATGGTAGTATTTGGAGTGAGGTTGGGGTGGTAAGGGAAAACCTATGGTGTAGTCTATGCTAGGCACTGTAAGTACAAAGACAAAAGAGAAAAACAATTCCTATCCTCGAGGAGCTTATATTCTCATAGGGGAAGGAGGAAGGGTGAGTCAACAACATTTTCAGTGGTGGGCAGTGCTGGAAGTCAGAGATGAAGGCCTCAGAGTTCTAAGAGTCAGAGGAGGAGGGAAGTAGCTGATACAGATGCAGGGAAGTGTGAGATGGGGTGGTGAATCTGGGGAGCATCAAATCAAGTCAGTTTGGATGGAATATAAATTGTGTAAAGAAGACTGATGTGAAATCAGTCTGGCCAAGGTAGGTTGGCCAGACTGTGAATGACTTTAACTGGGGAAAAACTGGGGAAAAAAAGAAAGAATGATGATAAATACCCCTTTGCTCTGCACATACACTCACTACTTCCTGCTATGGACTTTGTTCACTTGAAAGAAGATATAGACCCACAATGTTGCAACATGCCTTTATTGACTGCCAAGCAGATACACGTGAAATGAACACTTTGAGCCAGTAACGTGTGTAAGGGTGGACTTGTCAGAGATGAAAAACGGTCCTTAGGGTAACAGGGGTGGAGAATCTGCACCCTCCAAGCCACATGTGGCGTTCTACATCCTTGGGGTAGGTGTTTTGACTGAGTCCAAGTTTTATAGAACTAATGCTTTTATCAAGGAGATCTGTTTCATGAAGTTTGGATTCAGTCAAAGGGCCTCACTTGAGGACCTAGAAGGCCACAGGTGGCCTGGAGGTCACAGGTTCTCCACCTTAGGGAACATTCTACACTGTGGAACTTTCCCTTTCTCTTTCCTTAGCTCTCTGCTTGGTATGGCTAACATCTAAGCAACTCCTAAGGTAGGGAGCTATTGGGTTCCAGGGCTGTGTCCAAATATATCCTGAGCTATTCAGCTGGACAAATTTCATTTCAATCAACATGTATCCAGTTCAATTCAAAAAGTTTTTATTATATGAGAATCTTCTATGTATGAGGCACTGATGATGCAAACACCAAAACAAAACCATTCCTATTCTCAATGAGTTTATATTCGACTATTCACATTGTGACACTGTTTCCCTCAATAAAAACAACATAGTTGTTGTTAGAGCTATTAAAAGTTCCCAGGTATGCCAATTATTATTTATTTGTGAGAGACTATGAGTGAATCTTAATTGGAATTTAATTGTCCCAATAAGAGAGGCTTCTATGAGTATATGGTATAAAAAAAGGTCTTTCTCCTATGTTGAGACAGCTTTATGGTCCTTTAATTAGGGACAGGTTAACGATCAGTAGAAACCTTTGGAAGTCTGAATGAGAGTGTCAACACCCCAGAGAGCTACATCAGGTAAAGTCTCTTAGCCTTTAATTTCTCCATCTGTTAAAAGGAGATAATCATAACAATGCTCTTCCTTTCCTCCAAAAGCATTGTTGAGAGGATCATCTGAAATAATGTAGGTGGATGAGCTTAGGAAACTTCAAAGTTCTATGCAAATGAAAGGCTCTGGCCTTTTTTTTTTTATGATGATAATGAGGGGGATGGTAAAGCCCTGTCTCTACTTATGCTCTAGTCTCATGTTTCATCCTGGAGTGGACATTAGCTTAAATTCCTAAAAGCTAGGCCAGTGGAATACAAATTTGAGCAGTTTGTAAAAAATTGGAAAGGTTTCAAATATAGGCCAGGTGATAGACGCCCACCCATCTATGAATTGAGGTCAGTCCTAGCTAAGTTCTGAAAGGCTCATTACCAGAAGATTGGCTAGCAATAGCAATGCTATTGGTCATAGCTACTTAGTGAGATCTTATGGGGGCCCTTGGTAGTTAATTTTCCTCTACTCTCCTCCTTACACAGTTCATATATATATCATATACATATATCATATATATATAAAATTTGTGAGCATATGCATATAATAATATGTTTTATATAATATTAATAAGTAATATGACAACAATAATAATATGAACTAATATAAGTTTGTTTGTAGTGTCTATTGTCCAGGGGTATGTTATCATTCCTTCCTCTTTCCTCAGCTTTTCACAATATGGCCCCAGCCTACCTTGTCCAGATTAATTCCACCTTAGTCCCCTTCACATACTTTCTGCTCCAGTCAGACTGGTCTATTTGACATTCCCCAGAAGTGGAGAGAGTAGGAGCCAGTCTACACTGGAAGCTCAGTACACACATGAAATAATAAGTCAGACCTAATAATGATGATGATAAATTATGTAATGTGATTTTATCTGTGTGGGGAGCGTTCAGTAAGGAAACTCACCCTTCCAATGCAGACTGGCACCTACTCTGAGGCTAGTTCTCTATGCCCTAGTGGGTGCTCATCTGTACATGTATGTATGTATGTATGCATATGTCACCTGGCTCTTGCCCAAGCAGGACAGAGAGAAAGGAGCCCTGTTCTGCATATGGAAGGAGATGTGTTGCTTGATTGGGTGAATTTGTCCTCATATGTGGCATAAGTAGCATGACATAGTGGATAGTGAGCTAGGCCTTCGAGTCCAGAAGAACCAAGTTCAAATTCTGCCTCTGACTTGCTAGGCAAGATGCTCCAATTCTCTCTGCCACATGATAAGTGACAGTTTCCAATCTGTATTGGCAAAAGGAACTTCCACATATTTGTGTGTTAAGGTAGGCTCAGTTCTCATGTGAACAGCCTAGGACCAGGTAAGGGTGAGGGCTTCTAACCCACCAAGCTATTAGAAGGCCCCACAGACAACAGCTGGGAATTGAGGAGTGAGACACGAGTTATCTCACTTTCCACATCTTCTCAGTGGAAACTTGCTGGGGAGAGCGTCCCACCCTTGAGATTGGTCCATGGTCTGAGCACACCTTTTGTTGATTGGCTAAGGGGCTGAAAGCATGCAGTCCACGAGTGAACTAGCAGGGGGACAGCTTAAATGGGGACAGGAAATCCTGAGGAGTTGTTCTTCCTTGCTCCTCGGGAGGGAGAAGGGGGCTCTCACATGGAGTAGTAGCCCTGCATGATGACATGTAGCTTGTATCCAGAATAAAGCCTATACCTCTGACTCTGGAGGCCTCTTCTCTCATTTGTTTATCTGGCTGGCCACCAAAGACCTGAGATAGTTAAGATGACCCAGGCAGGCCACAGCAATTATGCCAGGAGGGGTGGCACCCGAACAGGGACAAGTGGTAGAGATCCTGGGTGGCGGGAAACCCAGAAGGGGCTGAAAGAGAGAGGGTACCTGAACCTTGTTTTCAGAAGTAGAGAAAGAGGAGCTTCCCCAACCCGTGGGAAAACGGCAGGGATGGGGAATCAATTGTCAGTAATAAAGCCAAAGGAACAGGACGTCTGTGCTAAGATACTCTAGAAGGAATGCAGGAATGCGGGGGTCACTAAACATCTGAACGACCTCCGAAAGTTTTGTAAACAAATGACCACTTATGAACAGCAATACCCCGGGGAGTTGGAGGATTTAGATTTCCTGATATTTGGTTTGATAAAGGGTCTGCTGAAAGGCCCCAGGGACCACAATGGTATTGGAATGAAAACAATAGTAACAAAGCAGAAAGGGGAAGAGAATCCTGGTGAGCAAGTTAATGAGGAAAAGTTAAGAAACATTCCCCTGTTCAGTCAATTACCCCTTCTGTTCTAATCTACCTTTCTTCACTGGTTAGTGATTGTTATATACAGTATTCTATTGATTCAGTTTGGAGAAGAGGTTTTCAACATGCACAGAGCTGCCTATTAAACACAAAGAGCAATGCACACGATTTAGGTGATTTGAAGGAGGTGTTTTTCCCTATTCCCTTAGTAACTAACATCTCAGGCTTTACAAGTCCATTGGTATTTCTTGTCAATCAGTAGAATGTTTATGTAATGGAATTGCTACAATTTGCCACATGCACTGTTACACCCACTGAGGAAAATGTTGTTGTTCTAATTGTGCTCCAGCTATGAGACATTTTGTTACAATTCCACAGCAAAACCGGAAGGAAAGTGATACCCAGGCTGGAAATAAGGACACATGGGCCATGGTAAAGGACATGGCCTCAGGGAAATGGCAAGGTATTAGTATGGCATCCAGGGTATGTTTGTGTTTCCATAGGAAAAGGGGATGCGTGGATCCCCATCAGAAGGATCCACATGGGGGAGCCACCGTCGGAGATGACAAAGACACCGCAAGCGACGAGCTTGGAGGCCCTGGAAAAGGACCATGCACCACCTAAGTCTACTGCTGACAGCTTTGACCTTGATGCCCAGAGGGGGAGCAGCACCAATCCCAACCCCTGCCATGCTGATATAGTACTGGGCGCTCCTGCAGAATCCATTATGGCTGGTACTCGTCAAGTGGACTGATACATTGCCACCTGTTATCCATCAAGGCAACTCCTCCCAGTGGCTGAAGGAGGACTTTGACATCACGGATCCAGGATGTACAGGGGTGACAAACTTTGTCTGAACTCCACAGGCTTGGCCGTGCGGCCCATTTGCATAACTAAGGGGGGTGGTAAAGTGATTAGGCGCCTGCACTGCACCACCTCTCGTGAAATACACTTTGAGATTAGTCATTGCACTTTCCATCTTTGCTTTGTTGCAAAACCATATTTGTATCATAGAAAGAATTTGGGAGGACTCCTTCTTCCCCAATTTTCAAGAATAGTGTATGTAGTATTGGAATTAACTGTTCTTTAAATGTTTGATAGAATTCACTTGTGAATCCATCTGGCCCTGGAGATTTTTTCCTAGGGAGTTCATTGATGGCTTGTTCAATTTCTTTTTCTGAGATGGGGTTGTTTAAGTATTCAACTTCCTCTTCTGTTAATCTGGGCAATTTGTATTTTTTAAAATATTCATCCATCTCATTTAGATTATCGAATTTGTGGGCATAAAGTTGGGCAAAGTAGTTTCTAATTATTGTTTTAATTTCCTCCTCATTGGAGGTGAGTTCACCCCTTTCATTTTTAATGTTAGTAATTTGGTTTTCTTCTTTCTTTTTTTTAATCAGATTGACCAAAGGTTTATCAATTTTATTAGTTTTTTCATAAAACCAACTATTGGTTTTATTTATTAATTCAATAGTTTTCTTAATTTCAATTTTATTAATCTCTCTTTTGGTTTTCAGTATTTCTAATTTGGTATTTACTTGGGTATTTTCAATTTGTTCTTTTTCTAGCTTTTTCAACTGCAAGCCTAAGTCATTGATCTCCTCTTTCTCTATTTTATTTATGTAAGCATTCAGAGATATAAAACTTCCCCTAATAACAGCTTTTGCAGTATCCCATAAGTTTTGGTATGTTGTCTCACTATTGTCATTCTCTCGAATGAAATTGTTGATTGTTTCTATGATTTCTTCTTTAACCCAACCCTTCTTTAGAATTAGATTATTTAGTTTCCAATTGATTTTTGGTTTCTCTTTCCACGGCCTTTTATTACATGTAATTTTTAATGCATTATGATCTGAAAAGGATACATTGATTATCTCTACCTTTCTGCACTGGATTGTGAGATTTTTATGTCCTAGTACATGGTCAATTTTTGTAAATGTTCCATGTACCGCTGAGAAAAAAGTATATTCCTTTCTATTCCCATTTAATTTTCTCCAAAGATCTATCATATCTACCTTATCCAGAGTTTTATTTACCTCCTTAACCCCTTTCTTGTTTATTTTGAGGTTGGATTTATCAAGTTCAGAGAGGGGGAGGTTGAGGTCCCCCACTAGTATAGTTTTGCTATCAATTTCTTCCTTCAACTCCCCCAACCTCTCCTCTAAGAATCTGGATGCTATACCACTTGGAGCATACATGTTTAGTAATGATATTGCTTCATTGTCTATGGTGCCTTTTAGCAGGATATAGTTTCCATCCTTATCCCTTTTGATTAGATCTATTTCTGCTTTTGCTTTGTCTGAGATTAAGATTGCTACTCCTGCCTTTCTTACATGAGCTGAAGCACAATATATTCTGCTCCATCCTTTGACCTTTATCCTATGTGTATCCTCCCGTTTCAAATGTGTTTCTTGTAAGCAGCATATTGTTGGATTATGGCTTTTAATCCATTCTGCTATCCGTCTCCGTTTTATGGGAGAGTTCATTCCATTCACATTCACAGTTATGATTACAATCTGTGTATTTCCCTCCAACCTCTTTCCCACCATTTGTGCTTTTAGCTCTCCCGTCTCCCTTCCCCTCCTCAATAGTATTCACTTTTCTCCCCCTCCTCCTGCAGCCTTCCCCTCCTTCTTTTGACCCCCCTCCCTTTTAGTTCCCTTTACTCTTATTGCTTCTTTCCTCCCTTTTAGCCACCCTCCCCTTTCTTCCCCCTTCCCCTCCTACTACCTATAGAGCTAGTTAGGATTATCTGCTTAAGGTTATTGTTCCCTCCTTTGAACAAATCAGATGAGAGTACCTCTCAAACAATGCTCATCTCCCTCCCCTCCTTCCCTCTACTATGGTTTTGTACTTCTTCCTGTGATATAATTTGCCATTTTCTGCTTCCCCCTTTCCACACCTCCTATTACATTCCCTTCTCATACTGACACAGGACATGACATCATTTACTTTATGCCCGTTCCCTCTACATATATCCCTTTTATCATAATAGCTGCACAGTTCTCAAGATTAACAGGTATCATCTTCCCTTATAGGGAGGTAAACAGTTTGCCCTAATTGAGTAGCAAGTTTTTGTTTTTGTTTTTTCCCCTCTGTTTACCTTTTTATGATTCTCTGGAGACCTGCATTTGAAGATCAAATTGTCTATTGAGTTCTGGTGTTTTGGTCAGGAAGCTCTGGAAATCCCTTATTTCTTTGAATGACTTTCTCCTTGCCTGAAATGTTATGCTGAACTTTGCTGGGTAGTTGATCCTTGGTTGAAGTCCCAACTCCTTTGCCTTACGGAATATTGGGTTCCAATTCTTTCGATCTTTTAATGTAGAAGCTGCAAGGTCCTGTGTGATCCTGACTGTGTGTCCTTGATATTTGAATTGTTTCTTTCTGGCTGCTTGTAGTATTTTCTCCTTCACTTGATAGCTCTGGAATTTGGCAACTATATTTCTTGGGGTTTTGAGTTTGGGATCCCTTTCGGGAGGGGAACGGTGGATTCTATCAATGACTATTTTGCCCTCTGAGTCTAGTACTTCTGGACAGTTTTCCTTGATGATTTCCTGGAAGATATTGTCCAGACTCTTTTCTTCATCATGGGTTTCTGGCAGGCCAATAATTCTTAGATTTTCTCTCCTGGATCTATTTTCCAGGTCAGTTGTTTTTCCAATTAAATATTTTACATTTTCTTCTATCTTTTCATTCTTTAGATTTTGTTTGACTGATTCTTGTTGCCTCATTGAGTCATTAGTTTCTACTTGCCCAATTCTAATCTTCATCGTAGTGTTTTCTTCAGTTAGCTTTTCCATCTCCTTTTCCATCTGACCAATTTTTCCCTTTAAGGAGCTATTTTCTCCATTTAATTTTTGTACTTCTTTTTCCATTGGACCAATTTTCCCCGTTAGGTTTTGGGTTTCCTTTTCCATCTGATCAATTTTCCCAATTAGGTTTTGGGTTTCCTTTTCCATTTGATTAGCTCTTCCTTTTAGGGAATTATTCTCTCCAGTTAATTTTTGAACTTCCTTTTCCATTTCTTCAATTTTCTTTTTCAGGGTGATGTTCTCATCCGTGAATTCTTTTTTTATAGTTTTAAAATCATTGGCCAGTTTTTCTTTTATATCCTTCTTCAGACGTTCCAGGTAATCTAGTTGTGCTTGCGAGAAGTTCATAGTCCCATCTGAGGTTTCAGATGGAAGTACAGTCTCAGCTCTAACCTCTTTGGTGTTTGTGTTTTGGTCCTTATCCCCATAGAAAGATTCTATGGTTTTTTCACTTTTCGTCTGCTTTTTCCGATTCATGATGTTGGCTGAGTGTTGTGGCTTTTGGTTCTTTCAGTCAGAAGGTACAGATCTTTCCATCTTTGCTTTGTTGAAAACAAACCTGGTTCCCTGTGATGGGGAGATGCCTCTCTTTGTCAGTTGTTGTGCTAGCTGCAGATTCCTGTGTAAATGAAGTTCTTGCTGTGGGGCATCCGTATGTTAAAGGCTTCCCTAACCCACTTAGCCGCCAACAGCTGTTTGCTCTAAGGTCACGTGTGCTCCACGCAAAACAAAAAAGGGGATATGTTAAGGTAGGCTCAGTTCTCATGTAAACACCCTTGGGTCAGGTAAAGGTGAGGGCTTCTAAACCTCCTAGCTCTTATGAGGCCCCCCAGAGAACAGCTTGGAATTGAGGAGTGAGACACGAGTTATCTCACTTTCCACCTCTTCTCAGTGGAAACTTGCTGGGGAGAGCATTCCACCCTTGAGACTGGGCCACGGTCTGAGCACACCTTTTGTTGATTGGCTAAGGGGCTGAGAGCATGCAGTCTATGAGTGAACTAGCAGGGAGAGAGCTTAAATGGGGAAAGGAAAGCCTGAGGGGTTGTTCTTCCTTGCTCCTCGGAAGGGAGAAGGGGGCTCCCGCAGGGAGCACTAGCCCTGCATACTGACATGTAGCTTGTATCCAGAATAAAGCCTACACCTCTGTTTGACTCTGGAGGCCTCTTCTCTCATTTGTTTATCTAGCTGGCCACCAAAGACCTGAGATAGGTAAGATGACCCAGGCAGCCCACAGCAATTAGGCTGGAACATTTGTGGATCCAGAAGAGGGGAGGAATAGCATGTCCACATTTGTAGTAGTTGAGGTTTTAATTTTACTATTGTTTTTAAACTACTGTGAAAAATATCCTCAAAACAATTTGTCACATGTATAGGTTAAAAACACTATTCATCATCTCACTGGATCTTTCTATTTCTGTAAGGTTTTTACTGGAAGTATTTGTATTATCATCTCCATTTTACAGAGGAACCAATAATCCAAGAGAGATTAAGTGACTTCCTCAAGGTCAAGCAGTTGGCAAATGGCAGAGTTTGTCTTTGAACCTGGGTATACAGACTCTGAGGCCTCTCTCTTGTCTGCTTCCCTCACCATAACTTTCAAGTTTCAGGGGAACAGCTAGTGTAAAAATGTTTAGATTCCTCTATATCATCTCTTTAGTTTAACAATCTCAGCAGACGTTTAATAAGTACCTACAAGAGGAGAGCTCTCTTTGAACTTTGAGTGGAGTTGGTGTTTCTTCATGCTGATTCTGCTTCATTTGTGTAGAGGCCTTCTTGGCCCCACCTTCGGTCCTGCCCTCCAATAGCAAGAGGTGAGGAAGGATAAAGCAGGGTAGGTGCAGGCAGGGGATGAGAAAGTTACCCCTGTCCCGAGGTGGTTCCTCTATCTCTGGATGTGGTCTGACTGGAGCTCTTGCAACATACAAGTTTTGAGAATTGGCTGTGTAGGATTGGTGGAGATTATGCAAACAGTAGAGACTCCTGCCAAGGACTTTCTGTGCCTGCTTGTTAATAGCTGACTTAGTTTAATTTTTGATTTAAGTTGCATCTGGAGATAAGGTATTTGTGGTGGTGTGCACCAGAGGCAGCTGTGAGGGGGAACCCAAGAGTGAGTTGTGGGCAGCACAGGGACATCAGCCCAGGGCCATGGCAACAGATGAGTTGGTTTTCTTTGTCAATGGCAGAAAGGTAAGCAAGGGTCTGATCTTTGGCTGTTTTTGATCCCTAAAGTGGTGTGTGTGTGTGTGTGTGTGTGTGTGTGTGTGTGTGTGTGTGTGTGTGTGTGTGTGTGTGTGTGTACTCGACTGGAATTTTTTTCCATGCTCACAGAACTGGTGCTAAGTTTTTATAAAAAGTTTTAAGTTTTTCTATGTTAGGTTACAGGGCAAACATTCTGGGGATAAGGGATACTTTGGGAGGGGAAAATATGAAAAAGAAAGGAAGCTGGTTTGGGAGGAAGGGTAAGAGAGGAACTAGATCTGTCCTACAGACTGAGCTAGTGGAAAGGCTATTGAATCAGGACTCAGAGGGCCCTGGTACAAATCCTGTTTCTACCCCTTACTGCTGGTGTGACTTTGGGCAAATCTCATCATCCCCTGGGCCCTGTAAAATAAGGGATTTGGACAAGATGATGTCTAAGTGTCCTTCTAGTTCTAAAGTCTAAAGGTTTCTAGGAGGCTCTGGCCTTCTGTTGTAGGTGGCTAAAGAGATTCTTAGGTGTGTATACATGTCAATGTATAAACATATGTCTATAGATATTTATGGATATATAAAATGAAGGTGAAGCAGAGAAGGACCTTAGGTTGGATTTGAGAATATTGTTGCTTTCAAAAAATCAAAGAAAAGAGACTGGACAGCCTCACACTCTGTGAGCCATTTAGTGTGGAGTCTTGGCCAGCCATTACACAATGCTGCTTAGCTTATTACAGGCCTATTTGACTCTGAACTTTTCCCTTTTGGAGAATTACCATCAGCTATAAGCTTCTTGCTATGTGCCCACTCACACAACCAATCAGAGTATGGGATACACGTACTTCCTCTCCCCCTTTTTTATTAAGGAGAGAGCAAAGGATGAGTTTTCTCTCTAGGTCTCCTCTCCCTCTTGCCCCAAGTAGAGGGCTTACCTGTGCACAAGTGGCTGCTGCTACCAAGTTCAAAGACTGATGCTTTAGCAGTTTTAGGGACTATGGAGCTTCTCTTCTGGCAGGAAAAGTTGGTTGGTCTCAAGATCAGAACTGGACAGTGACTCAAGAAAATTCAGAAGGATTGAGGCTAGATTGGGAGGTCAAGCAGTTGAAAGACTATGAACGATTTGCCTAAAAATCTGCTCTCTTTGAGGGATGGAAAGAAAAAGATCTTAAGATTTAGAACTAGAAGGTACATTAGAAGTCATCTAACCTCACATTCTCATTTTACAGGAAGTGACTTGCCCATGGTCACTCAGCTAATTAGTGCCCGAGGTTGGAAAAGAAGTGAGGGAGGACTGTGTAAAGTCACCAGCCTGGCTTGGTCCTCTGGAGTTGTCTTGGCCCAGTGGCCAGATATAGATCAGGGTAACTGGAGATGGCTCACAATGCAGAGGGAGGTCTCAGCTTTTTTAAGCTAAGGTCCTTCTAAGTTCTCACTTTGACTGAAACAACACCCATTCAGTGATTAGAGGTGTTTAAGAAGTGAGACAAGGGATGCCTCCTTTAATAAAAATAAGTAAATAAATAATCAAACAGGGAGGAGAAGACCTTCAGGGTTTCTGGCCAAAAGAGCAACAATTACTGTTTATATTCACTTTGAGCCCTCATCTTCCTGATGTCACAGTCCTCCAAGAAAGAAGGACAAACCCCAATCCTGCCAATAGAACATGGATTTCTTAGAGGCAAGAGAAATTGTATTTTGGCCATTCTATCCCTGTTGGCTAGCACAATTCCTTACACGCAGTACAAGTTTAATAAATATTGAATTACTGGCGAATTCAAACAAAACGTTCCAAGCTGCCTGAGTGTTCCACATGATGTATTTTTTTCCTTCTTTTGTAGGTGGTGGAGAAGAATGCAGATCCAGAGACAACACTCCTGGCCTATCTGAGAAGAAAATGTATCCTTGAAGCTTGAGGAAGAAAAGGCTTAACCTTCAGACTTTTGAGGGGAGGCAGGGTGGGTCAGGGGCCCTACCTGTACTACTGACTATGTGACCTTGAGCAAGTCATAGCCCTTTGGTTATCGTCCTATGGACAATGTCCAGTTGTCTCCTGGGGTGGAGGTGGGTGGGGTCTGAGGGGAATTAGTTTGGTCTGGATGACCTCTAAAATCCTTTATAGCTCTAATTATCAATGATTCTGTGGGTATAAAAGTTTCATTTTGGGGCCTTCAAGGTAATAGATCAGATAGGGTGCTCCCTTTAGCCTTTGTTCACTCCAAAAAGATTACATCTCTAGGGAAGTGAAGGGCCTTTTTCCTGTGAACCTTGGTCTAGCCATATGCACTTATCCCACCCTATACTAGTTCAGAATGATGGAAGTGCATTGCTGGCAAAATGGGGGGAAGGAGGCAATGGTGTCTGCTGTCTGGATGGGCAGATCCTGGGAGGACACGGAATCCTGTGGCAGGTTTGGGTGACCCCAAGGGACAGCCCAAGTGGGGATGTGGAATCATTTGTGTCCTTTGCTCTATTAGAAATGGGTACAGAAGAAAAGAACAGCCGTTCAGTCTCTGTAAGCATGTCTTCACTGGTCATCCTGGGGACTTGAACTGCCTATTTTACAGACTCCCTTGGATTGGCACTGATGTTTCTCCCCCTCCATCCCCCACCACCCACACCCACACCCACATACCCACACACACACAGCATGCCCAGAGCAAATTAAGAGTTGTTGTAAAGATAAAATGAAATAATTATTGTGAAGTACTTAGCACAGGACCTGACACATTTTGGGGCAGTCATTTCAGTTGGGTCTGACTCTTTGTGACCCTATCTGGGGTTTTCTTGTCAAAGATACTGGAGGAGTTAGACATTTCCTTCTCCAGCTAATTTTATAAATGAGGAAACTGAGGCAAACAAGGTTAAGTGACTTGCCCTGGGTCAGACAAGTAAGTGTCTGAGGCCAGATTTGAATTCATGAAGAGGAGTCTTCCTAAGTCCAGGTCCAGCACTCTATCCACTCTGCCACCTTGCTACCCCTGGAACATGGTAAGTTCTACACAGAAGTTAGCTATAAATATTATTATTATGCAAATATAAAATATATCTTTTTTTAACCAGACTTTTGATTACATTAGTGTGGGTATGTCCACACGAAGAACTCTATTTATTCAGCCAGACCAGTGCCTCCTCCCGGACAAAGGACATTGGCAACTGGGTAGGGAGACAACTGGACTAAGCCTTTTACAAGCTGTGACTCAGGGCCTACAGTTATAGATCATCCAGCCTTTTTATCAGTCTGTGCCTGGCAGATGCACTTGGGTTTTGCCTTGAGGTGGGCACAATTAAAAGGTTTCAATAACTGCTAAAATCCCTTCTACCTCTAAATCTATGATTCTGTGATGAAGATTATTGGAACCATCCAAATTTCCTGTGGAGAGGAGCTGTAGAACCCTCCCCCTGGCCCCACATCTGGTAATGGATCTGGAGTGATTGTATCAGTGTCCCATAGAACTCTCTGGAACATTTTCTTTTTTCTGTTTCCTTCTTTATGAAATTGGGATGGCCCTTTCCCTGCTGCATTCCAGAAATAGTGAGTCACCCCTGATTAAGTGGGAAAATTAATGAGGATCTTTGGATCTCTCCCTTGCCTATGTAAGGAAAGATAGATAGGGCACTTACATATGGAGAGTCCCAGCCCTGTTACCTGGGTGGGCAACTCCTCAGGCAGCTATTCTGTTCAAGTATGTCTAGGGGCTGAGGAGTCCCTTGCATTGGACCCCTTTCCTTAACTGTTGTACTCTCAGTGGGGTTAAGTGGAACCAAGCTTGGCTGTGGAGAAGGTGGCTGTGGAGCCTGCACGGTGATGCTGTCCAAGTTTGATAGACTCCAGAACAAAATTGTGTATCCTTTGTCTATTGGTGTGACTGCTGGGACTCGCGTATGACTTCATATGTGTTTGGGTCCATGACAGAGAAGGACAACAAGGTTGATGAAGGGTGTCAAGATTGTGATATTACACATGCATAAGGACTGAGTGAAGGGACTTGAGATGTTTAGCCAGGAAATGAGAATATGATGTGTGTGTGTGTGCATGTGTGTATGTATGTGTGTGCATATGTGAGTTTCTGTGTGTTGGGAGTGGAGACAGATATGAGAGTTATCTTCAAAAATGTGAAGGATGGTCATGAGAAAGAAGGGTTAAGGTTATTCTGGTTGTCCTTGAGCACAGAACTAGGAACAATGGATGGAAGTTAGAAATAAACAGATTTGTTGTTGTTTCATTGATTCAGTCAGGTCTGACTCTTTGTGACCCCATTTGGGGTTTTTTGGTAAAGATACCAGAGTGCGTTTGCCCTTCACTTCTCTAGCTCATTTTACAGAAGATGAAACTGAGACAAACAGAGTTAAGTGACTTACCTAGGGTCACATAGCTAGTAAGTGACTGAGGCACTTAAGCAAAATATTCCCAATAATTAGAGCTGTCCCACAGTGAAAAGAGTTATCTCTGGAGACACCACATTGCCCTCTACTAGATGTCTGCTGAGATGCTTCCCAATTCTGAGATTCTGTGATTGTGATAGGCTGTTTCTGGTTCACCTTTGATCTTTGGAAGAAAGGAAAGAGGGAAGAAAACAGGAAGGGAGAGAAGAAGGAAGGGAGGGAGGAAAGAAAGAAAAAAGAAAAGGAGGAAGGAAAAGGAAGGAGGGGGAGAATGAAGAAAGCAAAAGCTGAAAGGGCAAGTGAGAGAAAGATGGAGAGAGGGAGAGAGAGAGAAAGACAGGCAGAGAGGGGAAGGAGAAACATGGAGAGAAGGAGAGAAAATATGTGAAGTGATGCTATGAAAAGAAGAGGATCTATGTTCTGTGTTCAAATCCAATCTGAGACTCTTTATTAACCTGTGTGATCTTGGGTAGATCATATAATGTCCCTGGTTTCAGTTTCCTCATCTGTACAATGAGGTAGTTGGAGCATGTGACCTTTGAGGTCCTTTCCAGGTCAAGAGCTACTATCCTTTACTTGGGTTTCCAGCCACTTTTCTGCCAATGCCTGTCTGGCACCTATCTGCTCCCTACATCACATTGCTGTGACAACAGTGGAAGGAATTGGAAGCACCAAGACCAGGCTGCATCCTGTACAGGTGAGTTGGGCTGGTTCTGAGGCTGGTGAACCAAAGAAGAGAAAGCAGGTTCTTTGGCACCAGTAGGTTTGCACTCACATTCCAGACTCATGACTTGAAAGATTCTCAGAGCTAGAAGACAACTCCAAGGTCCTTGAAGCTTATACTATGTCTCCATGAGGACAGTGCTCCTTACTGACATCAGGTCTAAGTACTTTACAAACATTGGGTTTTGTATTTAATTTTGCTTTCTGATGTTTGTACTACTGGGCTGTATTTATAAAAACAGAGAAAGTACTACCTATCTGATTCTTGTGGGTACTAGGAGACTGAAGGAAGTCATAGTTGAGTATAGTTTTTCATTACAGATTGTTGCAAAATCTTGTGTATTCCTTATTTTGGTAGGAGGAGGAGGCTAAAAAGTAAAGAAAAGGGAGATCAATTAATCAACATTAATTAAGTGTCTACTGTATGCTGGGTACTGTGCTAGGCAATGGAAATGATACCTTTTCTCTCTTCTGCTCATGACAGGTATGACAGGTGAGGCCTCCCATTATAATGACCTTATTTTCTGAACCAAAAATGGGGATACATGATCTGGCCAAGGATATATTACTTTAGCAAAATCATGCTTATACATTCAGTCAACAAATATTTTAAACACTGAGCTAGGCAATGGGGTGAACTACCAACTTTAGAGAAGCTACAGGCCTTGTCCTCATGGTCTGTTAGATAAACACAGATCAACATGGTACACAGTGTGGTGTGGTATTGTGGAAAGCTCAGTGCATCTGGAGACAGAGGATGTGAGCTCAGTCCCTGGTTCTGCCACTTGCTGATCTGTTCAACCTTGGCCAAATCCCTTAATCTCTCTGGGCCTCAGGTTCTATATCTGTAAAACTGAAAAATGTGGACAAATGAGACGAATTCTAATGTCATTTCCTTCTTCAAGTGTGTGATAGAAACTCACTCAAGAAGCGTTTCTTGGGCGTTTACTGTGTGTCAGGCATTGTACTAAGCACTAGAAATATAAAGAAAGGCCAGAACAGTACCTGCCCTAAAGGAACATATATCCTGATGGAAGTTACAATATGTAGATAATTAGGTTCACTAATATATATATATATATGTATGTATGTATACACATATATGGTGAATGCACATGTGTGTACACATACACATATACACCACACACACATATTTATACACATATATGGTGAAGGTATATATGTGTGTACACATATACACCACACACACATTATATATACATATATATCTAATATCTGTCTGCCTATTTTTCTATCTGCCTCTTAGATGAAAAGTAATATGAGAAGGTAAGGTGGTAGCAGCTGGGAGGGGACCAGGAAGGCTTCCTGCAGAAAATGGGCTTTGAGCTAAAGCCTTTTTTTTTAACTTTTTATTTTTTTTGTTCCCTCCCCTCACCCCAAAACACAGAGCATTCTAATTGCCCCTATCACCAATCTGCTCTCTCTTCTATCATCCCTCCCTTCCCTTGTCCCCATCTTTTCTTTTGTCTTGTAGGGCCAGATAACTTTCTATACTCCATTACCTCTATTTCTTATTTCCTAGTAGCAAGAACAGTACTTGACAGTTGTTCCTAAAACTTTGAGTTCCAACTTCTCTTCATCTCTCCATCCCCATCCATTCCCTTTGGGAAGGCAAGCAATTCAATATAGGCCATATCTGTGTAGTTTTGCAAATGACTTCCATAATAGTCATGTTGTGTAAGACTAACTATATCTCCCTCCATCCTATCCTGCCCCCCATTGCTTCTATTCTCTCTTTTGATGTTGTCCCTCCCCAAGAGTGCTGACTTCAAATTGCTCCCTCCTCCCATTGCCCCTCCCTTCCATCATCCCCCCCACCCTGCTTGTCCTCTTCTCCCCCATTTTCCTGTATTATAAGATAGGTTTTCATACCAAAATGAGTGTGTATTTTATTCCTTCCTTTAGTCGAATGTGGTGAGTAAACTTCCTATTTTTCTCTCACCTCCCCTCTTTCGCCTGCCTCTTTTATGAGAGACAATTTGCCCCATTTAATTTCTCCCTTACTCTTCCCAATATATTTCTCTCTCACCGCTTAATTTCATTTTTTTAAGATATGATCCTATCCTGTTCAATTCCCTCTGTGCTCTCTGTCTCTCTGTGTGTGTGCATCTGTGTGCGTGTGTGTGTGTGTGTGTGTGTGTGTGTGTTTGTAATCCCACCAAATACCCAGATACTGAAAAGTTTCAAGAGTTACAATATGGTCTTTCCATGTAGGAATGTAAACACTTCAACTTTAGTAAGTCCTTTATGACTTCTCTTTGCTGTTCACCGTTTCATGCTTCTCTTCATTCTTGCGTTTGAAAGTCAGATTTTCTTTTCAGCTCTGGTCTTTTCATCAAGAATGCTTAAAAGTCTTCCATTTCATTGAAAGACCAATTTTTCCCCTGATGTATTACATTCAGTTTTGCTGGGTAAGTGATTCTTGGTTTTAGTCCTAGTTCCTTTGATTTCTGGAATATCATATTCCAGGCCCTTTGATCCCTTAATGTAGAAGCTGCTAGTTCTTGTGTTATCCTGATTGTATTTCCACAGTACTTGAATAGATTCTTTCTAGCTGCTTGCAATATTTTCTCCTTGACCAGGGAACTCTGGAATTTGGCCACAATGTTCCTAAGAGTTTCTCTTTTTGGATTTCTTTCAGGAGGTGATTGGTGGATTCCTTGAATACTTATTTTGCCCTTTGGTTCTAGAATCTCAGGGCAGTTTTCCTTGATAATTTCATGAAAGATGATATCTAGGCTCTTTTTTTGATCCTGGCTTTCAGGTAGTCCCATAATTTTTAAATTGTCTCTCCTGGATCTATTTTCCAGGTCAGTTGTTTTTCCAATGAGATATTTCACATTATCTTCCATTTTTTCATTCTTTTGGTTTTGTTTTGTGATTTCTTGGTTTCTCATAAAGTCATTGGCCTCCATCTGTTCCATTCTAATTCTGAAAGAACTATTTTCTTCAGTGAGCTTTTGGACTTCCTTTTCCATTTGGCTAATTCTGCTTTTGAAAGCATTCTTCTCCTCATTGGCTTTTTGAACCTCTTTTGCCAATTGAGTTAGCCTATTTTTCAAGGGGTTATTTTCTTCAGCATTTTTTTGGGTCTCCTTTAGCAATGTGTTGATCTGCTTTTCATGCTTTTCTTGTATCTCCCTCATTTCTCTTCCCAGTTTTTCCTCCACCTCTCTGACTTGATTTTCAAAATCCTTTTTGAGCTCTTCCATGCCCTGAGCCCATTGAATATTTATTTTGGATGTTTGGGACACAAAAGCCTTGATGTTTATGTCTTTCCCTGATGGTAAGCATTGTTCTTCCTCATCAGAAAGGATGGAAGGAGACACTTGTTCACCAAGAAAGTAACCTTCCATGGTCTTATTTTCTTTCCCTTTTCTGGGCATTTTCCCAGCTAGTTACTTGACTTCTGAGTTTCCTTTCCACACGCGCTTTGAGCTAAATCTTAAAGGAGCACATGGAAACTAAAAGGGAGAGGTGAGGGGATAGAGAACATGGAAGCAGATAGAAGTTAAGTGACTTGTCCAGGGTCACACAGCTAGCATCTGAGGCCAGATACATCTATCTGTCTACATATCTGCTATATGTCTGTCTGTCTGTCTATCTAGTCAAGCTAGTACGCCTCTAGTTATTTGCATGTTATTTCCTTGGTTAGAACTCTAGGTCTTTGAGTTCAGGGACCTGTTTTGCCTCTTTTTTTTTTTTTTTTTTTTGGTATCCCTAGTACTTACAGGATTTTGACACACAGGAAACAGTAAATGCCTGTTGACTGACTATTGGCAGCTAATTAAGGCTTTCCCTCCAATAGAAAAGTAGAAATGAACACCACCAATGGAAGGGTGTGCAAAGTGTGTGATGGGATATCTTGTATGGAAAGGCCTCTCTGTAACCAAAGGAAAACAGCAAGTACAGTGACAGAAATAAATTCCTCTTTGAAGTAAGGAGATACCAAACATTTTTCTCACTATTTTGCAGCTGGGGAAACTGAGGCACAGAGTTCAGTGATTTTTTTTTTTAATAGTCACAGGAAGATGTCAGACTCACATCTAGATTTAGATGTTCTGATTCCCTTGGTCCTCACCCTTTGTCCTCAGACTTTCACAACTAATGATATAAGATATTAATGCACCTCATTTTATCTGTAATCCTGCATCTTCCCATTAAAAGTCCTTAAACCCCTTGCTCTGCGGCCAACATCCTTCCAGAAGGCTTTCTTCCTTGGGACTGACTCTGACTCTGACTCACAGAATGCCCAAGAAGATGTTGTTTCATTTCCAGAAATATTGGTTTCTTTAGCAGTAAGAACAGTATGCTGTTTATTTGCTTAACTTGTGAGAATGGTGTAAGGTTTAATGAATACTTGTACTTGTTTTCAAACAATAGATAAAAGATAGAATGAAAAGTTTTATTCTGATAATCTGCCTAACATCTATTCTCAACCAGGAAAACAGGTCTTTATTCCTAGAAGACTGGTAATCTCAGCTACTTAAAGGAGCCTAAATAAGGTGCTTGGCTAAATTTCTTCTTTGCCCACCCTTACCTTGCCTCTATTGGTCGTAAGAGATCAACTGGTATTTCCTAAACATCAGCTTTCCAAATGTTGCAACTGTATCATTCAGCCCCTATCAGGTTAAATGTGAATTTCCTTTACAACCCTTCTCCCCTCCAACTTCCTCTTCAAGGAGCTTTAAGGGACCAGTAAAACCATCTGTTTCTTAGCTATTCCTACTATGAGATCAGAGAATCATAATTTTAGAACTAGAAGGGAAGTGAATTGAATCCAGCCTTTGCATTTTACAAATATGGAAACTGAGCTGAGAGATGTTAAGCATTATATTAAAGGTCACACAGGTCCAAAGTAGCCAAATGGGAATTCAAAGTCAGATCCTAATCCGAGATTCTCTGACTACAAATCTAATGGTTTTTCTGTGTTGGTTTGGATATATATATATATATATATATATATATATGTATCTGTGTGTGTATACATACGCACATGCACATACACATGCACACACACTCACACACATAGACACACACACACACACACACACACACACACACACACACATACACACACATATAAGAATTCTCCCAAGGAAGGAAATGTTCCTAACTTGGATCAAAAGACAGGGAGTCCAATTACTTCACAACTCCTATTGACAAAAATTCCCATTTCTCACTTTCATTCTAGACTTTCTAGACCTTTGGGGATCACTTCATTAGAATCTGGGTTAAACAATTTAATGCTGTAGCTAGCTCCTTAATACCTACTGGTTGGGTGTACCCTGAGGCTACCCTCAATTTCCACATCTGTAAGATGAGATGGAGAAGAAAATAGCAAATCACTTCAGTATCTCTGCCAAGAAAATGCCAAGTGAGATCACAAAGATTTTGACACAATTGAAAAACAACTGAACAACTACAAGAACAACTGGGTGTAATAACCATATATTTTGGGGAAAAAATAAATTAGGAAATGTGTTCTGACAAAGGAAATTGTTTTTGCAAAGTTTTATCGAAAGTGTGCTTTTTTCTTGAAATCAGTATTGTCCCAGGTAGTATGTGGTCACTTTATACAGAGGGACCCTCTTAAAGTTCACTGATGCCTTTTCCTCGTAGGCAGCAATGACCTTTCCATTTTGACAGAATCAAAATTGGAAGGGGCGTAAGTGGTCAACTTGAAAAAAAAATCTCCATTACATTATATCATTTAGCCATTCATCCTTCACGTGAAGACCTGCAAAAATGAAATCCAGCTGTCTTGAGACAGTCCATCCAACTTTTGGACTTTACATAGCATTTTGTTCTGAATCACTCATGCATTTATGATGTAGGATTTGGTATCCTAGATGTCTGTATTTGTATCTTATTCCCCTGCTGGACTTCAGGTAATCTCCATGTGGGCAGGGACTCCATCTTATTTAAACTTTGGACCTCCTCGAGTTCTCTGTATGTAGCATGTACATAAAAAATTCTAATGGCTGAATGCATGACTTTACTTGAGCCTTGGTCAAAGCCTTGGGATGTAGCAACTGGTTCAACAATTTGTACCTTCTCTTTTAGGAGAGAATAGCCAAAAGTCATGGCTCCCAGTGTGGCTTCTGCACCCCTGGCTTTGTCATGAGCATGTACACTCTGCTCCGGAACAACCCTGAACCCACAGTGGAGGAGATTGAGAATGCTTTCCAAGGTTTGTTGGCTATCCCCCCCCCCCACCCCCATAGCAGTCCAAGGGAGGTACCCTAGAGGATTACTTGGAACTGGGAATCTTGAAGGAAAAAACCATCTATAGGTTGAAGTTAAGACTTAGATTGGTCTCTTAAAATGAGGCGTGCTGGAAGAAGTAAAACAGGAGACACTACTGTTTGGAAGAGGGAGAAGATTTAGGCAGGATGCAGAGCTGTCTTCAAGAATGTGAAAGTCTACAATGACAAAGCTTGCTCTTGACCTCAGAGGGCAGAAATAGGAATAGTGGGTGGAAGTTGCACAAGAAAACAATTTAGGCTTGATGTAACAGTAGATTAGATGTAGCAGATCTGATGTAGTAGAATCAGGGGGAACTTAGTAAGAAGTAGAGTTACCCAAAGTGGAATGGACAGCCTCAGGAAGCAGTAAGTTCCCCCTGACTTGGAGATCCTCAGACAAAGACTGAAGAGCTCATTATCAGTCTTAATGACCCCTGTCATTAAGGGTGTGGAGCCTTTAGACTTTGAATCCTGTGATATTAAGAGCATTTGTCAGAGTTGTCCTAGAAGGCATTCTTGTTCAGGTACTGATTGGATAATTGGCCTCTAAGTCTCTTCCATTTCTGAGATTCTATGATCCCAGTAGCAGAGAGAGTTTCTAAAGTCCATAGGATCAGGATTGAGATTTGGCAGAATGTAAACCCTTTCCTTTTGGGAGGACTTTTTATACCGTTGAGGATAGGCAGTTGGGGAACATGGGAGAGAGAGTGCTGGACAATGGGCCCAAGCTAAAATCCCAACTCATGTACTTGTTAGTGGGGGGAGACTGGGCAAATCACTTACCCTCTGCTTACCTATAAATACTGCTTACCTTATCTATAAATAGGAATAATAATGGTATCTATCTTCCAGGGCTGTTGTGAGGATAAAATGAGATTATATGTGAAAAGCATTTTGCAAATCTTAAATTGTTCCATAAATATTAGCTATTATTATTCTTATTACATCTTATCCTTATATTCACCCCAGTCAGTCAATAGAAAACTTATTGAGCACTTACTGTGTGCCAGACATTGTGCTAAGTTCTGGGGATACAGAGAAAGGGGAAAGCATGGTGCTTGACCTCAAGAGCTTACATTCTAACAGGGATAGACATTAGAGGAAAAATTGATATTGTTTGCAAGGTCCATACGGTGTCAAAGGAAGGCCATCTCCCAGGGCAGATGCTGGCAGTTGGGGCTCCTCTTTGAGTTGGCCCTGGTCTGTTCCTGGCTCCAGCGTAGTTGGTGAGGAGCTGAAGTGGGCCTTGCTCACACGTTGGGAGATGGAGGGAGCAGTGAAAGACCCATGAAAGGCCAGTTTGAGAAACAGTATGGCAGCCAATGAATGCATGTTCAAACGCCTGTTCTTTTCCTCCACTACAAGTTTACATGTTTGTGTTAAGTTGAGGGTGAAGATGGTTTGCTACTTCAGGGCAGTCGTAAAGTCCGAGATCAATATTAAGTTGTGAGGAAAGAGACTTTTGTTTCTTAATAGACAGAAGCAACATCCTTTTCGTTTGTCTTCCTAAATGGGGACCTGCATCATGATAGTAACGGCTAACATTTAAGTGGTGCTTACTATGTGTCAGGCCCTGGGCTGGGTGCTGTACAGTTATTATCTAATTTGAGCCTCACAATAACCCTGGTAGTTTGGTGCTATTATTATCCCCATTTTCCAGGTAAAGAAACAGGCAAATAAGGGTTTGAGTGACTTGCTCAGGGTCACTTAGCTCCTAATTGTCTGAGGCTGGATTTGAACTCTGGTCTTTCCATCTCTAGGCCCATCCCTCTATCCACTGGGATACCTAGCTGCCCAATACAGTAGCCATCCTGCTGGCGGGTGGGGACTGTGTGTCCCAGTGAACTTACCAAATGGTGGCTCCTAAGCTGCTAGGCAGTGCAACAGATAGATACATCCTGACTCAGATCCTTATCAGCATTGGTACGTAGTTTAATAGTTTAATCTCTTCTAGTCTCAGTTTCTTTACCTGTAAAATGAGAGGTTGGACTTGATGCCTTCTAAGCCCTCTTTTAGCTCTAAGTCTGTGGCCCTGCAACACTCCAGATATGCCCATTTAACTCTCAGATCCACTCTCTTAACAATTCTTTGTGCTGCTGGGTATCACCACTGATGGACATCTCTGTTTTTTTGCTTTGACCCCACAGGGAACCTGTGCCGTTGTACAGGCTACAGACCCATCCTTCAGGGTTTTAGGACATTTGCCAGGGTAAGTACCATTAATCAGTTGCTACCTTACCTCTTGGCACGGGGAGGGAAGAACTGACATAAATTCAAAGTAGCAACAGGACTGTCTGGTTCAAGTAAGTGGCTGTCCCAGTCCTGCCTGGAATGGTCTTAATTCATTTCTGCTTCTTGGAAATCTTTAGTTTCCTTCTAGACTCAGCTCAAGGGCCCCCTTTGACAAGAAGCCTTTTTCCTGATTCTCTCCGTTGTGTCTTCTTCCTCCCTCCAAATTCCTTTTTATTTATTTTTATATCTACATGCATTTTATTTACTTAACTGTTTTCATATTGTGCCTTCCCCCTTTACCCTTCCAGGTAGAAAGGAAGTCCATGAAGGCAGGAATTATTTAATTTGTGTTTTTCTATCCCTAGTGCTTACCACAGTATCTGTTACTTGGTCAGTGCTTGTGAATGCTTGTGGAATTGAATCAAGCTGACTTGTTGACCATGGGAAAGTTATTCAGCTTCTGTAAATCTCAGTTTTCTCATCTGTAAAACTGAGATTAATAATACTTAAGCTCTTTATGTCTTAGAGTTGTTGTGAGGAAAGTGTTTTGCAAAATTTCCATCTCATAGAAAGAGGGGGTAGGGTTAGGGTTAGAGTGCATTTAGGGTTACGGTTAGTATTATTATTGATTGTGACATGATGATTATGATGAATCCAACGCCATAACTAAGAATTGTGGTGCCTGGGGCCAGTCCAGTTGTCAGGTGGAGAGGGCAGGTAGGGTGAGGAGCCTTTGTATGAGCACTTATTGAGATGGCTCAGATAGACTAAAGAAGGAGACAGGGACATGGTGGAGCCAAGTTGTACTCACTCATGAAAGCCTATTGTTAATTTTCAATGTGAGCTTCAGAAAACTGCAAATTTACTAGCTGTGTGACCCTGGAGAAGTCTCTTAAATCTCTGTTTGCCTCAATTTCCACAACCATAAAAAGGGAATAATAATAGCACCTCCCTCCTAGGACAGTTGTAAAGATCAAATGAGATAATGACTGGAAGATACTTGGTGCAGTGTCTGACATTTAATGAGTGCTACATATATGATAGCTATTATTGTTGTTGTTAAACTCGAATATCAATCAATCACCTGAGAAGCACCTGCTATAGGCTAGGCACTGAGAATACAAAGACAGAAATGAAATCGTCCCTTCCCTCAAGGAGGTTGAACTCTTTTGGGGGAGACAAAATGTACATTCACAAGCATATACAAACTATGTATGTAAAAAGGCATTTTGTTAGGGGAGGGGCTGTACTAGAAGCTGAGGAGATTAGGAGAAGCTCCACGTAAAAGGTGAACAGACCTTTGAAGGAAACAGAGTTCTAAGACATGTTGATGAGAAGAAAATGAGTTATAGGCATGAGAGAGGAGATGAGATACCATGTCTGAGGCGGGGAGAGGTGTGTAATGAGTCAGGAAAAGGAAAAGATGAGCTTTTATTTTAGGCTAGAGGTAACAGAGAGTCATGGAGAGTTTCTTCAGTAAGGGAGTGGTGTGATCCACTCTTTCTTTTAGGAAAATCACTATGGCAAGCACTTGAAGAGGAGGATGGAGTGGGGAGAGACTCAAGTCAAGGGGATCAACCTGTAGTCTCTTTTAATCTACCTGGCAAGAGGTCTTTGTCTCACCTCTACTTAGCAATGTACTGTGTGTGTTACAAGTGACTTATCCTCATTGATTTAGGGATGTCTTGTGTTTAGAGTAGACCAAGTCACGGAAAAATCTCATAGAGATACCAACTTTTGTTTGGAAAAGTAGATGAGATGGGAGGTGTCCTTTAGACTCATTTTCTCCAGCGAGAAGGAATGGGGCCTGTAGTTTTCTGAAAGGGAATTCATTTTCTTTAGCCCTGAAATTTCTGAGTTAATGCCAATGTTCCTTGTTCTCTTAGGATGGGGGATGTTGTGGAGGAAAGGGAGAGAATCCAAACTGCTGCATGAATCAAAAGGAAAATAGCAAGGTAAGTCCTGCCTTTGACCCTCACCCTCAGCTCCAGCCCTACCCCTAGTCAGAGCCTGTGCAACTGAGTGTTGACAAGGGGCGGCCTGCTGGGCAGGGAGGTACATGCTTGGTGTTTCTCCTGGGCCACTGCCCTGTATATCCTGGGATTACCGCAGTCATTTCTCATCTTTACTCCTCTGCTCCTACTTCAGTAAGTGAGTGAAGGGAATCCTGCAAGAGCTTTCTTATTATTAGATATTTTAAAGGGAGGTAGAGAATGCAAGTTTCATTTCTTCTCTTTCTCTTATCCTTCTTTATTCTTCTTGTCTTCCTTCTTTCTTTCATACATTCCTCTCTTCCTCCTTTTCCTTCTCCTTTTTCTTCTCTTTCCCCATCCTCCTTCTCCCCCTCTACTTCCTTTTCTTCCCTCCTCCTCCCCCTTATCTTTCTCCTCTTCCTCTTTCTTTTCAATCTCCTCCTTTTCCTTTTCCTTCTTCTTCTTCTTCTCCTCCTCCTCCTCCCACTTCTTCTTCTCCTCCTTCTCCTCTTCCTTCTTCTCCTTCTTTCCTGTCCTCCCCTTACCTCTCCTTCTTCTCCATTCTTCCTCTTCTTCTTTCTCCACTTTATTGATTCTTTTGTTTTGTTTTGTTGCAGTTAAATCTCTCATCATCTTTGTTCAATCCAGAGGAATTTCTGCCATTAGATCCCACTCAGGAACCTATCTTCCCACCAGAGTTAATGGTAGGTGAGGTCCCAAAGAAGGAACTGAATCTTTTTAGCTTGATTGTATGAGACACACTTCTTTGGTTTCATAGCCCCTGGATGCTTGGGTGAGGTGACTCCATGAACCCATATAGTTGTTTCTTCCAACTGTACAGAGTCACCTTGGAAGAGAGGCTCACATAAAAGACAAAAGTTACCTGACTATTCAGCCCAGTTTTATGATATCACATAAATCTGTTCTCTCAGTTTTATCCCCAAAGCACTTTCACTGTGACTATTGTAATAGCAGGTACTGATTAAGGTCAGAATTAAGTCACTGTCAGAAAAAGGAACTAAATACAGATTTTTCTGTGGTCTCTACCACAGCCAGCTATGAGGTAAGTGGATGAGACCCAGTAGTCTTGGGTTTGCATACCATTCTTGCTATTTATTAAGTGTGCAATAACCATACCTATTGCACTGAACTTGGGGCTGTTCTGGGGTAATGTATGCAAAGCACTTCATAAATGTTAGCTTTTAGTAGATAAGAACAGTGGGATGTAGTACGTCTGAAGCTGGGAAGCTCTGGGTCTGAATCCCGGATTTGTTTCTTCATTTTTTTTAAAGTTGCCTTCTTTTGAAATGGAATTCACCCAGCCCAACAAAAGTCCTTTGACTTTCAACATTTGATTCACTCCTAGCTTTTCAGGAATATAATTATACAACAGAGAAAAGTTTGCCTACAGTGCGATTTGAGGGTGGCCTTTTAGTCTATAACTTATTGTCTCCTCACGTAAAACAGTGTGTTTCCCTTTATATCCACAGCATCTTTGGAGTCTCTCTATTTTGGTATACTATTTCAAATCAAAATCATTTATCCAAAGATTGTTTATCTCACGTGAATTCATAGAGTCACAGAATGCCAGAGTTTGAAGAGAGCTTAGAACATAGAGTATAAAATACCAGAGCTAAAAGGGACCTCAGAACATAGAAACATAGAATGCCAGAGCTAAGATGGGCCTTAAAATATAGAACAATATAACATCAGAGTTGGAAAGAACCTTACAACCATCGACCTACAGAATGTTAGAATTGAAAGGGACCACAGAGGTACCGTCATAGCTAGAAGGAACCTTAGAACATAGAATGACCCATCAAAAGTGAGATCTAAGAGGTGTTAGAATGTAGCGCTATAGATTTCAGAACTGGAAAGGAGTTTATAAATGCAGAACAACAGAATGCCAGAGCTAGAAGGGACGTTAGAGTATAGAAACACAATATCATAGCTGTAAGACACCAGCTTAGAACACAGACTTATGGAATGACGTAGAAGCTGGAAGGGACCTTAGAAAATTGAACCGTAGTTTCATAAATGGAAGAGAAGTAGAGCTGACACATAGTGGCTGTGTGACCCAAGGCTAAGTTAGTTAGCTCTTGGTATTCTGGGCAGACCACTCTCTAAAACAGCTGCACAGAAAGTACATTGTTACCTGCCTTGGTGGAGGTTTCCTTACCCGGAGGGTTTTCCACATTGGGAAACTGTGGGTCTAGTCCCTGTTCCTAAGAGAGCATAGAACAATCAGCTAGCTCTCCCAGGGCACTCAAGAATGACTTCTGTCAGGAAAACAGGAATAGGGAAGAGGTGATGGGGCAGTATGTTTTCCCCAATCCAGGGAGAAACAATTGAAACCTATGTTCCTAGAGGCTGAAAGATGAGCTCCAGAAGCAGCTATGTTTCCAAGGGGAGCGTGTGAAATGGATCCAGACTGCAACCCTGAAGGAACTGTTGGAACTGAAGGCCCAGCACCCAGATGCCAAGCTCGTGGTGGGGAACACTGAGATTGGTAAAACGGGATGCCTCTCATGGGCAGCCACAGAGATGGTGTGCATGTTGTACTGCTTTTGGCAAAGTTCAAAGCTGGTGTTTGTTCCCTTTGGTCTTTCCACAATGCTCCACATGTTGGATGCCTCAGAGGAATCTCTGGTAACCTGCAAATCTACCAGACTGTTTCCTGACTATGTCAAGGAGAACCATAGCTTGAGAGGGTTCGGTGCTCTCTAGCATCCCATGTGTGGAGAGGTGCTCTGATAGGAAAGGAAGGAGGTGCCCAAATGAGACTCCAGCTTGCCTCCATTAGTGCTGCTGCCCAGAACTTTGCAACCCTAGAAATAGGGTGCACAAGAATGTGAGAGGCAGAGCTTAGATTTGGGGTCAGAGAACCTGGGTTAAACTTCCCCACCTACCCGAATACTTAGAGCCTATTTGAGTGAGATAGTGCCTGTAGAGTACCACTTTCCTTATCTATAAAGTGAAAAATTTTGACTAGATGAACTTTAAGGATCCTTCTCATTCATATCCCAGGATCCTTCAGGTTCCTGGAATCTCAGGCTCTGTTCAGATGCTCACACAAGGCATGAAGATACATCATGCATGGCCAGTATTCTCACAGACTCTTTCAGTTTTTAAAAATGACTTGGGGAAATGTGACAAATGACTTCAGGTAGTGACAGTTTGGGGGGGGAAATTATACCTGATGCTCCTTGGAAAGGAAAACATCACCTATTGATAAAATGGCACGTTGGAGAGTGACTAGAGAGATTTGCTGCCGAGGCAATAACTGCATTTCAGGTTTGGTAGAGCTACTCCTGATTGCTCAGTGGTAATTATCCTGATGTTCAGATGCTGGAAAGGATCCCTGTTTGTGACCTCTTCTTTCAATGCCTCCCAGCCTTCCAATGGAAATTGTTTTAAATTTAATGAATTCAAGCTTGCCAAGAGGAGTTATGTCCTACCTGCCCAAATAGATCATAAACTCCCTGAGGGTGGGAAGAGCACAATTTTTATAATTGTATCCATAGTCCTTTGTTCAGAGTTTGGCAAATAGTAGGTGCTATTGAATTGTAGAGAATTATGATTGAGAGGCAGCATTTTGTGATGTGTGGAGAGTTGGTACCACCAGAGCCTGGCATGAAGTCTTACCTCTGAAACATACTGGCAAGTCTCCACCTCTTAGTGCTCTTATCAGTGTTCTAATATTATAAATGGCAGCTGTATTGATAGAGAGTATTTCCTCACCTGGAAGTTCCCTAGAATAATGAAAAGCCCAGGTCCAAGATCTATCCTCTCATTATGATAGATGCTCAGTAAGTGTCTGTTGTGAAGAGTCAGTCTGGGTTCTTGCTGTCAGATTATGTCAATGCTTAGGGAAGCATTTGTTAAGTACCTACTATGTGCCAAGCACTTTCCTAGGCATTGGGAAAGCAAATACAAAAGTGAAACAGTATCTGTCCTCAAGGAGCTTATGTTCTAAAAGAAGGTTCCCAAATCTATCAAAGAATGGTAGCCAGGAAAGAGTGTTTTAATATAGTTAGCCCAAGAAGTTGTCAGTAAAATGGTAGGGCAGTTGTGGTTGTTTATCCTGACTTTTCTAGTAGTGATAATGGTGATTATGAGGACAATGATGACTGGATTTATAAAACTCTAACCTTTTCTTAAAGGTATTGAGATGAAATTTAAGAACAAGCTATTCCCTCTAATAGTCTGTCCATCTTGGATCCCTGAGCTGAATTTTGTGGAGCGTGGCCTAGAGGGTAAGTGGGAGATCCTTACTGAGTATGGAGGAGTTAAGGCATCACACATACATGAAGTACTTATTATGGGCCAAATGCTATGCTAAGCACTGGAGATCCAAAGCAAAACAGGGCTGCTGACCTTAAGTAGCTCACATTTGAATGGGGGAGACAACATGTGAAAGACCTGAAAAATGTGAATGGAAGGCAATCTTAGAAGTAAGGAGGCAGCAAAAGGGGAGAGTGGGAAAGGTTTGATGCAAAAAGTATGACTTTATTTGGGCCTTGAAGGAAGCCAGGGCAGCTAGGAGGTGGTCAGAGGTGAGGAGGGAGCTATGATGAATCACCACTAAAAATATAAAGAGTCAAGATGTGGAGTGTTTTATATATAAGGAAAAGTGAGTAGACTGGTATCACTGGACCATAGAATGTATGGAACAATACAGTGTAAGAAGACTGGATAGGTAAGAAGAGATCGCCTTGTACAGGTCTTTAAATGCTCAACAGGATTTTGTATTTGATTCTAAAGGTGAGGGAGAAAGAACTACCGGAATTTATTGAGCGGGGGGACAGGGATGGCTGACATAGTCAGAATTGTGCTTTGTGCCAAAATCCCTTTGGCAGCTGAGCATAGGTTGGATTAGAGTGGAAAGAGATTTGAGGCAGGGAGATCTGGTAGGGGGCTATCACAATAGTCTAAGTAAGAATTGTTGAGGGCCTCACTAAGGTGGTGGCTGTGTGAGTAGAGATACAGAGATTGAAGAATCAATTTCCTAACTACTAATACTGTTCAAAAATGGAAGGAACTTTTTTGAGAGATAATGAGTCCTCTCTCCCAGGTCTTCAAACAAAGCCCTTGTTGGCTATGCATGTTGTTCAGGAGTTCCTGAACAGGTATTGTTCATGGATTTAAATTTTTAAACCTAGAAGGTAGAAAGAGCATTTGACTGAGGGAAAGAGAAAATATTTTGTGAAGAAGTAGCATTTCAGCTGGCCATTAAAGGATAGGCAAGATTTTGACAAAGAAGGGGGAGGGTATTGTAGGGGAAGAAAGAACAAAAGCAGAGGTAAAGAGGTGGGAAAGGGTAGCATTCATGCATTTAAAAAGTAATCCAGTTAGGCTACAGGAAAGTAGTAGAAGATAACATCGGAAGAGGAGGCTCAAGAAAAACCATGGTGGACCTTGAAAGCTAGTACAAGGAATTCAACAGCTGGTTGTGAACAGTTTATTGAATTGTTTGAGATTTGAGCAAGGATATGACAGGATCAGTGCTGTACTTTCTATCAGTAGTTTGGAAAGAGGAGAAGTTAGAGGTGGACAGACCAGTTAGAAGGCTGTTGACTGACAGCCAGAACCAGATTTATAGAATGGGAATGGAAAGGAGGGGCATTGTACATGGTAGGTACCTAATATTCTGAGTGAATGACTGAATAGAATGGGGCACATTGCAGAGGGAGAATTCACAGGGCTTGACCATTGTCTAATGCAGATGAATGAATGTGTATGTGTGTGAGTGTTAGTTGATAGGAAAGATGACAGTAACTTCCTTCCTAGGCATCTCCTTCGGGGCAGCCTGCCCTCTGAGTGATGTGGAGAAAGCCTTAGTGGCTGCCGTAACTGAGCTCCCAGCATACCAGACTGAAGTGTTTAAAGGGATCTTGGAGCAGCTGCGCTGGTTTGCTGGAAAGCAGGTCAAATCTATGGCGGTGAGTCCCTGTGTCAAAGATTCAATCAGGTAAAACAGAAATGTCTGGTCAGGGAGGATAGGTTACTCTGTGAGATGCTAGAAGAACTATTTTAGTCTCTGCAGCTGATTTGTTTTGTACCTTCCAGCCAAGTGCATCTCCCTCTCATTGGGCCTAGGTTTTCTTGAGGCTAAAAAAAAATATTGGATCTTGGAGCCAGAGGATATGTGTTCAAATTCCAGCTCTGCCTCTTGCTACTTGTGTAATTTTGACAGAGTTATTTATCTTCTCTGGGTCTCAGTTTCCCCATCTATAAAATGATGGAGTTGAATTAGTTGGCCTACAAGGTCCTTTCTAGCTCTAAACATATGATCTTATGGTCTTGAAAAAGACAAATAATTTTTCCCACTCCTTCCTTGACATGGATGTAGAAAGGATGAACAAGAAAGCTAAGATTCCCACAAACAGACCTATAAAGAATCCTGATGGTATGGAACACTAGGATGAATCTAGTAAGATTAAATATAACAGAGATAAATGTTAAGTCTTATACTTAGATTTAAAAAACCAACTTGACAATTATGGGATTGGGAAGGCATAACTGGAGAGCAGTTAGAAAAAGAGCTAGGAACCATTAGTCCAACTGTTGAATTTTGAAGATTTTTTTTTTAAAAAGCTAACAACATCTTAGACTGTATCAAGAAAGGCATCACTTCCAGGAATAAGGAAGTGGCATTTACCATAAACTCTCCTATGGTCAGACCACATCTGGAATTTTGAGTCCAATTCTGGATGTCATGTCTTTGGAAAATCATTGATAGGCTGGAGAGTGTCCAGAGGAGGGCCGTTAACATGGTAAAAGGCCTTGAGCTCATGCTGTATGAAGATGGCTGAAGGAACTGGGGATGTATAGATTGGAAAAGAGAAGATTCACAGAGCAAACAGTAGTTGTGCTCAGAGTTATTAATTGGAAAAGAGAGAAGGTTTGTTTTATTAGGCCATAGAGGACAGAATTAGGAGCAATGGATGGAGGTCACATAGAGATAAGTTTAGGCTTGATATCAAGAAAAATTTCCTGAAAAATTAGAACTATCCATAGGTGAAAAGGCCTATTTTAGAGTCCTCTCCTTCTTCCGCACTGGAGTTCTTCAGGCAGAACATTTGTCAAACATTTGTCAAGTATATTGTAGTGGGGATTCTTTTAGGGGTACGAGTTGGACCAGAAGACCATTGGTCCAGCTCTCAAATTCATCCATTCAGAGTAGCCAACCACTGGTGATTCACATAAATCTGATTGTCCTATCTACCTTGCCCATTTTCAAAGTTAGGGTGATACTTAATGGAAGACAGTCAAAGAAATGGGGAAGGTACATTTGTAATAGACAAAGGTGGGGTGAGTCATGAGAACTCCCCATCTCTACCAGCTCTGTTTTCAAAGATTAAGAATTAGTAAGCAAAGTTTCCTGGTAGTGGGCTAAGTTTAATCACATGTCTCTGTTTACAGTCCATTGGAGGAAACATCATCAATGCCAGCCCAATTTCTGACCTTAACCCTGTCTTCATGGCCAGTGGAACCAAAGCGACTCTGGTATCCAAAGGTGAGTTTCCACAAAGTGGAGAGAGGGATGGACCCGAGTCAGAAAGACCCAGTTTCAAATCCTTCCTCTGACAATCATTAGCTGTCTGACATGGGCAATCATGTCACTTCTCTTGACCTCAGTTTCTTTATTGGTTAATTATTTACATCTGTAGTACCTATTTCCACAGTAGTGGATTAGAGTGCCAGGCCTGGAATAAGGAAGACATCTTCCTGAGTTCAAATTTGGCCTTAGACACTTACCAGCTATGTGACCCTGGGCAAGTCACTTAACCCCATTTGCCTCAGTTTCCTCATCTGTAAAACTAACTGGAGAAGAAAATGGCCACTCTAGCACTTTTGCCAGGAAAACTCCAAATGGAGTCTCAGAGTCAGACATGACTTAAAATGACTAAATAATAAGAAGTATTATCTCACAGGATTATTCCACGGTTCAAAGATATGTGGACCATGCAAATCTTAAAGCACAATTCAGATATAAGCTGTCATTACTATTATTATAAGAAAGAAGGCACTTAAAAAACTATTTTTTAAAAAACATTATTTAGTATTTTATTTTTCCCTAGTAAATGTCAAAGTATAAAAACAATTTTTAACATTCATTTTTAAAACTTTGAGTTGAGAGCAGTCAATATAAGTTATTCATATGTAGTCATGGAAAACATTTTCATAATAGTCATGTTGTGAAAGAAAATACAGACCAAAAAAGAAACAAATCTCAAGAGAAATAAGAAAATAAAAAAATATGTGCTTCAATCTTTATTCAGACATCATCAGTTCTTTCTCTGGGGATGGATAACATTTTTCAGTCTAAGTCGTTCAGAGTTGTTTCAGGTCATTGAACTGATGAAAATAGCTAAGTCATTCACAGGTGGCCATCTTAACAATACTGCTGTTACTTTGTATACAATACATTTCACTTTTCATCAGCTCATGTAAGTCTACTCAGGTTTTTCTGAGAGAATCTTACTCATCATTTCTTACAACACAATGGTATTCCATCATAATCACACACCACAATTTGGTCATCCATTCCCCAACTGATAAATGATCCAAAGATATGAACAGTTTTCAGATGAAATAATCAAAGCTATCTATAGCCATATTTAAAAAATGTTTGAATTCACTATTGATTGGAGAAATAAAAATTAAAACAATTCTGAGGTACTAGTACCTCATACCTATTGGACTGGCTAATATAACAGAAAATTAAAATGACAAATGGTAGAGGGAATGGAGGAAAAATGAGACATTAATGCATTGTTGGTGGAATTGTGTACTGATTCATCCATCTTGTAGAGTAATTTAGAACTGTGCTCGAAGGGCTGTATAACCATGGGTACCCTTTGACTTAGCAATATCACTACTAGGTCTGTATCGCAAAAAAAGAAAAAAACCCAAAAAGGACAAGGATTAATATGTATAACAATATTTATAGAAACTCTTTTCTGAGGACAAAGAATTGGATATGGAGGGGGTGCCCTCAATAGGAAGTCTATGTTCTAGGAAAACAGAACCTGGGACCAGTTGGGAATGGGAGCGGGGAGAAGTTCAGACACCCTGGTATCTAGCCTGGTTAATGTTTGAGATCAAAGGGATTACTATGGTAAGAGAAAATATTGGAATGATGGTCAGGGTAGCTGCACTCATTCTGAAAAAGGCATAATAAATAAATAAAATTAAAAATAAATTGAATGAATGAGTGGAAGGAATTTTTTTAAAAAGTGGTATTTTATAGCAGAAAGAATGCTAGATCTTAACCTCTGTGGTCCTCACCTGTAAAATGGGTTTGGACTGCATAGTCTCTAAGGCCTCTTCTGTCCCGAACTCCACAATCTTATCAGTGATTTTTTAAAACCAAGTTAATAAGACATTTTGTTGTAGAGGATACAGAAGTAAATTCTTTCTGAGCTTTACTCCCTTTTCTATGCCAGCTATCCTTTGAATTCAAGGTTTCATGATGATTCTGAACTGTTGAAAAAGAGATCCAGGGCCCAGGTGTTTCTAGGCTGGGCTTGTGATGAGCTCTGACATAGCCCTCTGAACTTACTCCTCCTGAGTCTCTTCCTTCTTCTCTCCACACAGGGACCAAGAGGACTGTTCGGATGGATCATATGTTTTTTCCTGGCTACAGAAAGACACTCCTAAGTCCTGAGGAGATATTGCTTTCCATTGATATTCCCTACAGCAGGAAGGTGAGATGTCTGGAGCTGACCCTGTAGTCTGATTGAGGTCTGACTCTTATATTTAGAGACACATGCTTCAGGGAAAAGAGCTCTGACTCTGGAATCAGAGGACCTGGATTCAAACATTAACTCTGTGACTACCTCTGTGACCTCATGTAAATGATTTCACCTTCCTGAACATCAATTTCTTCAGAGAGATGGTTTCTGGGGTTCTTTCCTGGCTCTAAATCCAAGATAATATCATGTCTAGAGAAGCAAGATGCACAGTCTACTTCATAATCTATCACATCTGGAACTTTCTTTCTTTCTCTCTTTCTTTCTTTCTTTCTCTCTTTCTTCCTTCTTTCCTTCCTTCCAAACCAACCCCAAATCACTTCTGCAAATTAATTCCAAGAACACATTGATTTATTGAAAAACACGTTCAGTGTTCTTGTTCCAAAAGATGGCATCATACTTGTCCCACCTCTGCCACTCATACCTTTCCGCAGCATCACAGACTTACAAAATTGGAGAGTTGGAAAGGACATCAGTAGCCATCTAGTCAGACATCAACAGGAAAGGAACCCTTGTGATCATATACCCAACAAGTGGTCATCCAGTCCCTGCTTGATGACCTCCAATATGGGGACTCATCCCCTCCCACAAGGCATCCCATTCTACATTTGGGCAGCAATAATGGCCAGGAAGGTTTTCTTTATAATTAACCTAAATTGGCTTCTTTGTAATTTCCACCCACACTGGCTCTGCTTCTGATGTCTGGAGCCAGAATAAACAAGACTGGTCCCTCTTTTATGAAGGCTCTCTTCACATACTTGAAGACAACCCTGAAGACAGAATCTTACCTTCTCCACAATAAACAGTCCTTCACCATTCTGGAGATCCTCCTTGTATCACCAAGGCAATATTCACAGCACCAATGGCAGCTATGAATAGGTTGGTGTGGTTCTGAATCACAAAGTATAACAGATTCTCCATAGACAAGGCAGAAGAAAAACATTTATTAAGACACCAGAAAGCGAAACCTTTCATAGTAACCCAGAAATCCATCATAGTGACCAAGAAGTCCATACACATTATCAGGCCTTTCCACAAACAGGGTCCCCTTGGCAAAATGCCCTTCTCTCACCAAATGGCCTGCTCGTCTGTATCCTTCCCAGCTTTGACTAGTCTGACCAACTTCCTCTCAGCTCTTCTCCAGCTTCACCTCTTCCTATTCCACCCTTCCTGCTCTACCCATTCAGTAAGCTCCTCCTACCACATATGACTTAGGTTTCCATGTATTTTAAGCAGGTCACATGGGCCTATTTAATGAATGGGAAAGATCTTCCCATTTAAATTACCATTACACTCCTCCAGACATTGTTTAGCTTGTCAATGTGCTTCTGAAATCATGGTACCCAGAAATGAACACGGTCCTCCAGACATAGTCTAATGGCTGCACAGCACTACGGGCCTATCACTTCACTATTCCTAGAAACTATGCTTTTCTTAATGCCCAAGATTTCTTTGACTATTTTGACTGCCATATCACACTACTATCTAATAATGAATTTGTCATCCATTAAGACCTCCAGATCTTTTTCTCCCATGGAATAACTGATGTGTCTAACTATGCCTCCTCCATGTTGTCCTTGGAGCAGTTTATCTTTGGAACTCCTGGGAAAGATTTTATATTTAGAAACTCCCTCTGGACTTCACCTTAGATGCAGCCAAGCCCTCAAGTCAGCCAAAATTCTTTCAGACCCTGACTCTATCATCCACTGTGACAGCTCTACCTCTTTGGTCTTTAGTTTTATCTGTAACGTTAAGGAGAGATGGATGAAATGGGCCATGAAAGTTTCTTCCACATCTAGCTCTATCCTCCTATGGTCCTATGTAGTCACATGGTAGAGTTTTGGTTCTAAGGAGCAGAGTGTAGTAAATAGAGAGCTGGCATTGGAGTCAAGAAGACCTAAGTTCAAATCCCTGCTCTGCACATTTGGTTAGGGCAGCAACTTGGGCAAGCACTTACCCTCTCAGTGCTCTAGCCCAGGAGTGTCCAACTTGTGGATGCAAGGCTGGCAAGACTCCTATTTAGCCAGAAAATGTAATTAGGAAATGTTTAACAAAATACATAAAACTCTAATACAATGTAAACAATGTTAATTTGTGATTTTTGATGCCAACATGCAGCTGTCAGGGATCAATTTCTGTTTGAGTTAGATACCACTAGACAACTTTCTAAGACTACAAAGGTGCCAACTCGTACTAGTGGACAGAGTTTCCTTATCTTGGAATTCCCTACAGCACCGAAATCACAAGTCCAATCCTGATTCCTTTCTTATTTGAGGAAATGCCACCCACTTCCATTTCCATATAAGTGCTCTCTAATCTCTATGTCTTGATTTAACAATTCTCCATCCCCTATCTGGATTCCTTTCTCCCATAGTTGGTTCATTTCCTGGAATGTTTCTATAGTCCAAAGAGCTTTGTATGGTTTCTTCTAGTCTTTATGACAGCCACTTGTCGGGGGCTGTGTGCCCCCCGACCCTCGGGGGCTTTGTGAGCCCCGACACTGGGGTCCGCGAGAGTTACCCAGCTAGTAAATGTCTGAGGCCAGATTTGAACTTAGGAAGGTGAGTCCTCCTAACTGCAGGCCTGGCGTTCTATCCAGTATACCACCTAGCTTCCCATTTGTTATATATGAAATATATTAAAAAATGAATACAACATATTTTTTGGTGGAGAGTTCCTAGCATCTGGAGTTAGGGAGTTAGAATAGACTTTGTGTTCGAGGAGATGGTTCTTGAACTGAGCTTTGATGCCTGTGGCATTTAATAAGTCCTGGTGAACTTGACAAGTTACCATATGTAAAGAGCTTTGGAAACCTTATAACGCTATATAAATAATAGCTATTATGAACATTATGGGCAGCTACATAATATTCTGGATAGAATGCCAGACTTGGAGTCAGGAAGACTTGAGTTGAAATCCAGCCTCAGAAACTTACTAGTTGTGTGACCCCGGGCAACTCACAATTCTGTTTGCCTCAGTTCCTGGAGAAGAAAATGGTCAACCATTCCAGCATCTTTGCCAAGAAAATCTCCAATGTTGGACACAACTGGACAGCAACAATAAGAAATTTCTAAAAAGTGGAAGTAAGGAAGACTATTCCAGGCATTAGGGATAACCCATGCATGGCTAGAAAGACAGGAGTTGGGATGTCTTGTGGGTATAATAATAGCAAGAAAACTAGTGTCATTCCAACCTTCCAATGAAAGGGGATAGGAATTCAGTACTAGCCCACTGAGTTCCAAGGTCCCCTCTTCCTCTGATTTCCTGCAGGTTCCCCTCTAGGTCCTCTCTGTGACTTAGTTGTTCCCTCTATAAAGTAGGGACAATAATCCTAATCTAGCCAACTCAAGTACTGGGATCCTTGCAAAGTATGGTGATAAATAGAAGACCACCCTGTGCTTCTTTCAGGGGGAATATTTCTCAGCCTTCAAACAAACCTCCAAAAGGGAGGACGACATCGCTAAAGTTACCTGTGGAATGAGGGTCTTATTTAAACCAGAAAGTCTCCAAGTCCAGGAGCTAGATATCAGTTTTGGAGGCATGGCCAACAGGACTATCCCAGCCCTGAAGACCACCAGGAAGCAGCAGGGGAGGTGAGATAGTACTGACTGAATAGTCTCATTCTGTCAGGCGGGGGGATGGGGGGTAAGGGGCAGGGGCAGAGGACACTTTCTTCCCATGGTCTCAGGTTAGCACTTCCTCTCTGGCCAGAGTCTGGAATGAGGAGCTGCTTCAAGAGGTGTGTGCCAGCCTAGCCCAGGAGCTGAGCTTGGAGCCGGATGCCCCTGGTGGGATGATAGAGTTTCGACGTACGCTCACTCTCAGCTTCTTCTTTAAGTTCTACTTGACGGTGCTCCAGAAACTGAACAAAGAGAGTTCATATGTGAGTGTGGGAGGGTTGGCTTGATCAACAGGGTTTGCGTCGGGAAGCTTCATGACCTGCCTTGGTTGATGTATCCAAGGAATAGTCATCTGGGGCAACGATATCAAACAAATAGAATCAGGGTCTCTAAACCATACATAAGAATCCCTGCTGGCTGCATATTAACTTAGAAACCTATATATTAACATTATCTATGTTCTATCGTGTTTTTATTTATTTTGTTAAATATTTTCCAACACATTTTAATCTGGTTCTTCACCTGGGAGTGTTGTGGAAGCTTTGTGTATGGCACCTCTAGTCTGGAAGACAGATGGTGTATCTTCAGTCCTCTGTCCTGTGTGCTCTCAGTGGGGCAAACAGACCTCCCCTTTGGAAATGCAAGGACCTGTGGGAAAGAGCAAGTTAGCACATCATCATGACACTGTGTGAGAGGCTGCATCGAGTAATAGAAAGAGACGTGGCCTCAGTCAGGGAGACCTGAGTTCAAATGTCATCTCTGATATATGTGTGACCTGGGCAAGTCACAACCTCTCAGCACCTCAGTCAACTGTCTAAGATCCCAAGATGCAGAACAATTGATGATCTGCATTGGCAGAAGGAATTAATCACAAAACTGGCAATGGGAGTGAGGGGCAGGAGATAAACTGTATACACCTGTAGAGTTTTAGATTACATGCTGCAATCTAAAACTATACAGACATGTGGTAGAGTGAATAGAGTGTTGTGTCTGGAGTCAGGAAGACCTGAGTTTAAATATGGCCTCAGACACTTATTAGCTGGTTGACCCTGGCAAGTCTCTTCACTCTGTTTACCTCAGTTTCCTCATCTGTAAAACAAGCTGGAGAAGGAAATGGCAAACCATTCCAGTATCTCTGCCAAGAAAACCCCAAATGGAGTCCTGAAGAGTCAGACACAATTGACCAATAGCAACAGCACAGAGACCTGGGTAATTTTAGAATGTCTTGTCCTTCCAAATGGACCATTGAAGGCAGCATGGTGTAGTTACTAGAGCGTTGAGTTGCAAGTCAGAAAGATCTGAACCCAAATTCTGCCTAACTGTGCTGCTTTGGGCAAATCACATCATCTCTCTGAGCCTCATTATTTAATCAACCATCATTTGTTATGTCAGGCTAAAGCTAGGCTCTGTGTCTTGGTTTTCTCATCTGTAAAATGTACATCATGATAACAAGTACTTCATAGAGCTGCTGTGAAGATGAAAAGAGATAACTGGACAAGATTTTGGCTCTTAGAGTGCTGTATAAACATATTAGAGTGGAAAAGCTGTGGAATGCAGAGCTGGTATAGACCATAGGAAACATCTGTCCTTCAGAATAGGTGATAACTATGTCTAGAATATAGATCATCAGTTTTGGAGGTGGGGTAGGGAGGGATGGGATCTCTGATTTTAGAAGGGTTGAAAGGTCTTGGAGAGTAGTTCCCTCTACCATCACATTTTGACATCTTCTCCAAATTAGAGTCTTATGGAATTGCCTGGGGGTCACTGAGAAGTGAAATGACTTGCCCAGGGTCATAGAGTCAATATTTGGCATTTGTTGCTGTTCAGTCATTTCAGTCATGTCCTACTCTTCATGATCGCATTTGGGGTTTTCTTGGAAAGATACTGGAGTGGTTTGCCATTTCCTTCTCCAGCTCATTTTGCAGAGGAGGAAAGTGAGCCAAACAGGGTTGAGTGACTTGCCTGAGGTCCCACAGCTTGGAAGTATGCGAGGCCAGATTTGAACTCAGGAAGATGAGTTCTTGACTCCAATTCTGGCATTCTACTCACTGTGCCACTGAAATGCTCTAATATATGAAATAGGCAAGACAAATCTAGGTCTTCCTGGCACCTGGGGCCAGGTCTCTCTCCACTATGTTGCTTAGGCTGCAGATGTGATTAATAATGTATCAAAACTGTTTCGATGTGGATTCCCCAAGATTCCTCATCACTCTCTCTCTTTCTGTCCATCGTCCTATAAAAAAAAGATGCTGCTGAACAATCCATTCTCCATTGGTCATCATTGTTCAAGGATGGAATGGCTATTCGTGCATAGCATATAGGGGAATATAAAATGACATGACCTCTTCCCTAGTGGAAAAACCTTCACCTGGGGACAAGTAAAGACTAATAATAGAGATTTAACTATTGGACATTCCCAGTAAGTCCCAACTAAAATCCTGTCCTATAGGGAGCCCTTCTCAACCCCTCTTATTTTTCCTGTATATATGTTGTTTGTACATATTTGTGTTTTGTCTCCCCCATTTCATTCTAAGTCCTTGAGGGCAAGGACTGTCTTTCATCTCTTTTTGCATCTACAATGCTTACTTCGCATGCTATTTGTCTGACTGGGATATTGTGAACACGTCCATCCAGGCTCACTTCTGTCTTCTCTCTTTCACAGAAATGTGATAAACTGGATCCAACCTACGTCAGTGCCACTACCCTCTTTCAAAAAGAGACCCCTGCCAATGTTCAGCTCTTTCAAGTAAGTGGAATGCCTCCAGGTCTCACCTGGAGGACCTCTCCTAACTTAATCTTTTGGATAGAAGTAGGAAGTCCACTGAATGCATTTAGGATAGTGATCCTTAAATGCTTTTGAATAAAAAGTCAGAGAATAATTCCAGAATTTTTCTCTCGATAAAGAAACCCAGAATCACATTACAATCAATATTACATTTATTTTCTTTTTATTCCTCCTCATCTTGTCCCTGGAGCTTCAGTTTCTACTTTTTAATCTGTTCTTTAAATAATGATCAAACCCTCCCCACTCTCTTGTCTCTTCCGTGCCTCTCCAGGGTTGGTGGACAGAACTGTGATTAATCATGCCCACCTTTGCTTTCCCTTCTCATCAAAAACTGCTTCTTCTACCCCCTTCTGTATCACACTCAATCTTGAAGCCCTACTGTCTTCAGTCTTACTAGCAGGCTGTAATATAAAGTGAGAAAAATCTGGGTTCAAAGCCTTTCTCTGCTGCCTCCTACCTCTGTGACTGTGGGGAAGTTATTTAACCTCCTTAGTCATCAGTTTCCTCATGCACAAAGAGGGGGTTGGATTAATGGCCTTTGAGGTTCCCTTTTCTTCTATGATCCTATATCTTCCAGTCTTTTTTGTCTCCTAGTATCTCCCATCTCATTTCTCCAGCCTCTTTTGCTGCTAGCTTGAACTTTTCTCCTCTTTTCCTGAGTAGTTGCAGAGACACCTCCCTTCCTCTTGTTCTAGGAAGTTCCCAAGGGACAGGCTGAAGAAGACACGGTGGGCCGGCCCATCCCGCATCTTTCCGCTGCCATGCAGGCCTCAGGGGAGGCCATGTACTGTGATGACATCCCCCTCTTTTCCAATGAACTCTACCTTCGGCTAGTCACCAGCACCCAGGCTCATGCCAAAATCAAGTGAGTTGTAGCTATGAATATGATAGAATAAAGTGACCCTTGGACCTAGAAATTAGGAATTAGGTGGTATCTTCATAGAATTGACCGCCGAAGGTCTTATTATGTTCAGAATTCTCCATGAATCTTACATCTAAAAATGGTTTTTTTTAGATTGCAAGATTCCTAGAGAATTCTGAATGATCTATTAAGGTCTCAGCTCACTTTTGTGTGTTCAGACCAGAGCATCCTATTCTCCCTCACAATCTAAAGGGAACCAGATGTTTGTTAATTGACTGATTAATCTCCATTTCTAAACATTCAGTTGTGTAGCCAAACACAGGGAAAACTTAAAAATTTTGGCAAGCACTTTCAGGAAAATGATATGAAAATTATCTGATGCATTATTTGTGTTGGAGCCTAGAAGCCTGGGCCAATTGACTGACATTACTTAAACAACATAGGAGACTATGGGGTACTTTTTCAACGTCATCTCAGACATTCTTCCCTTCAGCCAAATAACATCTGGATGGAGGTGAAAATGTTGAAAGAGCAGAAGCACCTTATATACGTTCTTATTTTTCCATGGAGGAGATGGAGCAAAGGATGAGAGAATTTCTGTAGCTTGGTTACTTTGGGCTCCCCTCCCGTAGTACCCTGGACCATTTGAGATGCAAACACTGCAACTTTCCCTCTGGCAAAGTTATATTGGATATTAGCAAAAGTGTTGTGGAAAATAGATGAGCAAATTTGCTTCCTAGATTTTGCATCAGGATTGTGTCAGAAAATTCAGTGCCTAGCACAATTTTCTGCATATTATGTGTATATTTAATATATATTATATATAATGTATAACATATTATGTTATAACTAAATTTTATGTAACACCTTTTAAAGTGTATTACAAAAGTTAGTAATTATGATGATGCTGCAAGTAAGGTAGTATAAGTATTATTCGCTCAGCTTTATGGACGATCAGAGTGAACCTCAGAGAGGTGATGAGACAGGTCACATAGCTAGTAAGAGACAGAGAAGTATATTCAAATTCCAAATCTAGGGACTTTTTACTACCCTGTGCTACTTCTCTGTGCTTTTCTATTCCCTTGGTATCAGGGGAGGGGACAGGGGCAGAAACTAGACCAGTAATCACAACCCAAAGTGTAGAGTGGAAGACTCCAGACAAAAACAAGTCTTGAGTGGAAGAAAACATGATTAAATTCATTGGATAATTATTTCCTTTTTTCATTTTGCCCATGGAGACCCGGCCTGAGTAATAGAGCTTGCTGCAATTTCCTTGCCTTCTCAATCATGATGCTCCTTCTTTTAGGTCCATAGATGCTTCAGAAGCTCAGAAAGTCCCTGGGTTTGTTTGTTTTCTCTCAGCTGATGATATTCCTGGAAGTAATGAAACCGGACTATTTAATGATGAAACTGTCTTTGCTAAGCATAAGGTATGCTTGTTCCCTATGAAGTAAGTGGAGACTTTTATAGATTTAATCTTGATCATGTCTTCTGAGGTTTCTATATTTTCCATACCTTCATGGGCAGCCACCATCCATCTGACTGATTTGCCACAGAAAGTTCTGTGTAGGGCTACCTTAATTACGTTTCTACTATCATCCTTCTGTTGGTTTAGTTGATGAATGACTGATGTCCTTATTAGGTGAAAATCCTACATCAAAATGATGTCTGTTGAATTTGGCAAACTGATTGTGCTTCTAGTTGCCCTTTAGTTCCTAGAGATAGTCGCAGTCATTTAAAAATTTCCCCTTTTGCTGCTCTGAGTTTCTCCATTTAGAACAGGAGCCATCATTTAAGTGATAATGATGGTTCTGGTGCCAATAAGAGCCAGCATTTATATAGTGCATTAAGATTTGCAAATTGCTTTATAAATATCATCTTATTGTATCTTATTCTTACAACAATTTTAGGAGGTAGTTGGTATTATTATCCCCATTTTACAGATGAAGAAAATGAGACCAAGGGAAGTGAAATGACTTGTCAGCAACCCGTAGTGACTGAAGCTGGATTTGAACAGGTCCAGTGCTTTATCCACTATGCTACCTAGATGCCTCTATGTTAGATAAATACACTAACTACTTGAATAAGAATAGAACTGTAAATAAACATAAACATAATTTGTGGTTATATCTTATACATTCTAGTCACTTCAAGCAATCTATATGCTCAGTCCCTTCACTTTTGCACAAAGTAAGAAAGCTATCTGAATAGCCAAAAATAGAAGTCACTTGGTTTACTTTCTAATAAAAAAATACATATGTATATATATGTATATATATGTACATGTATATATAATCTGTAATGTGTGTATTTACATGTATACTCTATCAATTTAACATTAAAGAAACATTACTCATTTACTACATACAAACATAGTATTACCAGAAAATAGACTTTGGGAGGAAGCAAAGGAACATACATTCACTGAGCTGGGCTACTATATTCCAGACGCTGTGCTAAGTGCTTCGCAGCACTATCTCATTTGATCCTCACAACAACCCTGGGATGTAGGTGCTGTTATTTTTCTCGTTTTACAGGGGAGAAACCAGGCAGACAACAATTAAATGACTTGCTTGGGATCAAATAGTAGGTGTCTGAGATCACATTTGAACTCAGGTCTTCCTGATTCCAGGCCCAATGCTCTATTAACTGAGCTTCCTAACTGCCTCTGGCCTCAGGGATACAAAGACAACTCTAAGAATAACCTCTGGCATTTATACAGTGCTTTAAAGGTTATCAAAGTTCAATTATCTGGAAGTTTCAGTTCTGTAGAATACCTTTTTCCCCAGTGATACTCACTAAATGAAACATTACTGTACTATAATAGAACCTTGTAGTAGTATGAGTGCTGAGAATATTAATAATAATGAGATTAGAAAGACAACATCGTTGTGAATATGTCTTTGATCTAATGAGATAATCTTTAGAAAGGCCAAGGTCCCAGGCCATCACCAGCTGTCTTGACTTTTGTCTTGCTGATGGACTTTGATGACTGGATGAGAGAGTGAGGTTGACAGCTTGGTACAACTCTGCCTCCCTCAATTCCATTTCATGTGCAAGTTCAAGAAATTATGCTTAAGATGTCATTGGTCCTCTTTGAGAAAAAAGGATGATAAACAATTTGTGAAACACAGAGTGCCTAAAATAGGTGCCATATATGCTCAGTCTCTTCTCTTCTTTCCTCTGAGACACAGGGAAGACACTTGGGATTTCATTAGCATAGGGATCTCCCAGGTGAGAAAATTTCTACCAGTGAATGTCAGGACTTTCTCTGTTTCTTATAGACTCAGAGAGCTGTCTAGAGCACTGAGAGCTTAGATAATTTGCTAGGGCTACATTCCCTCAGGACTTCGACTCAGGTCTTCTTTGCTCCAGATCAGGTTCTCTATTCTCTTTCCTGCTCAGCTCCTCTGTCTTTGATAAGGACAGGTGACTTAGGGAAGGCATAGAAAGCTCAAGGAATGGCTGAGTGGGCTTGTTGATTCACTGAGACCATCTTGGGTCAACAGCAGTTTCTCCTAGGTCACTTGTGTGGGACACATCATTGGGGCTGTGGTCACAGATACCCCAGAACATGCACAGAGGGCAGCTCAAGCTGTGAAAATTACCTATGAGGAACTTCCAGCCATTATCACGATTGAGGTAACTGATGCTAGACCCTGGCCTTCCCACCTTTACCCTGACACTGTCCTGCTCCCCGCCTAAACCTCCATTCATCACAGTCATCCTCAGCTCTGACTACATTCTTGTAGTTATTTGTCATCCTTGATATACAGTGTTTAAACACGATCCCTGTGCCATGCTGTGTAGCTTGCTTTGAAGAAATACAATCCCTGAGCCCTTTTCTGATTTTGTGGTCATATATCTCCCCACTTCCACCCATCTCCTGAGTGCATCCAAATGAACCTGGGAAAGAAAACCAACCAACTGTAAGAATTTGCCCTCCTCAAGTCAGTAATACCCCTCTTCTCTCTTCTTCTGTTAACTCCCTGAAAATCTGGGTACCATCCCTTATTTTTTGTCATTCAGGATGCAATAAAAAACAATTCGTTCTATGGTTCAGAGCTCAAAATTGAGAACGGAGACCTCAAAAAAGGATTTGCTGAAGCTGATAACGTTATTTCAGGTACAGTCTAATTTTTCCCTTCATGATGCCTGGGTAGGGTTGGGTGGCAGCTGTTGTTTGGGAAGAAACCAAATGACAGTTTTACATAAAGGATGCTAGTCTTTTCTGTTATTTCTAAATATCATAGAAGTTTATAACTAGAATGGAGTTTATCAACTACTTCAGTCCTCTCATTATAAAACTATGTAAAGATGAAGTAACCAAAAGGGAGATTGGGGAGGGAAGGGAATAAGCATTCATTAAGTGCCTCCTGTGTACTAGGTACTTTGCTAGGGCACTTTTGATCTTCTAAACAACTCTGTGAGGTAGTTGCTACTATTATCCCCATTTTACAGCTGAGGACACTGAAGCAGATAGAGGTTAAATGACTTGCTCAGGGTCACACAGACAGTAAGTGCTTGAGGCTCGATTTGGACTCAGGTTTTCCTGACTTCAGGTCTAGCACTCTATCCACCCTACCACCTGCCTGCCTCTAGATTTATGAACTATTAGATTTCTGTTTAAGTCCAACAGGATGATCTGTAACTTCCATAATCTTGGGGTATTCTGATTCCATGGTAACATTAAATTGCTTTAGTCTTGACCCATAACCAAAAAGGATGCTTTTTAAAAAAAGCTTTGAGACTTAATAATAATAGCTAGAATTCATAAAATACTTCAGAAGTATCAACTATTTTACTTTCACAATAACTCTGTGCTATTATTATCCTCATTTTACAGGTGAGGAAACAGGCAAAAGTTAACTAATGTGTCTGAGGCTGGATTTGAACTCAGGTCTTCCTCAGTCCATAACTATTCACCATTCACGATGCCAGTTAGCTGTCTCTGGCAGAATCCAGTCTAGATTGACCCCAAGTAATTGTCAAGAAAGCTAACATTATCTTGAGCTTCACTAAGAAACGCATGGTGCCCCCAGAATAAAACAATGAGAATCCTAGTGATCAACTACATTCAGAGTCCTGTGTTCATTTCCAAATGTCAACTTTTAGTACAGGCGTTAATAAATTTGAGAGTTTCTGGAGTAAAGTAACCAGGATGGTGAAGATTCTCATGTCCATACCATATGAGGATGGATTAAAGGTACTGGAGAGTGTTTACTCTGGAAAAAGGAATACTTTGGGAAGAAATGCTGTGTTCAAATATGAGAAGGGTCATCATAGGGAAGAGTGCTTAGATTTTTTCTGCTTTTGAAAATTTGGTTGACTTTATTATATTCTTTAAAAGGCAATCAAGTGACATATAATAGAGATCTGGGGTTCCATGTGTATAGTTCTCTCATCTATATGAAAATAAGTAATACATATGTTGGGAAGTGTTCATTTTATTTGGTATTGGCTAAAGGCAGAATAAAAATATATAACTTTTTCACAAAAGATTCATTTTTCTTGGTCCTCGAGGATACAGCTAGGAGTAATGGGTGAAAGTTGCAGAATAAAGTTTAGACTTGATTTCAGGAAAACTTCTTAATAGTTATTGCTATTGTTCAGTCATTTCTGACTCTCTTTGACCCTTTTTGGGTTTGTTTGTTTGTTTTTTCTTTTTTGCAATGATACTGGATGGTTTGCCATTTCCTTCTCCAGTTCATTTTACATATAAGGAAACTGAAGCAAATAGGGTGAAGTGACTTGCCCAGGGCCACACAGTAAGTGTTTGAGGCCAGAATGGAACTCATCAAGATGCATCTTCCTGACTCCAGGCTTGGCATGGTGTCTCCTCTCTTTTCTACAAAGTCCCACACTCAACACCTTGATCCTTAATTTGGACATTTCTATTTCTTCTACTGTACTGGAAAAGTCTGAGATTATTAGGTGTGAACTCTCTCATTTTCCCTCCTGCCACCTGAAGTTATCTGCCCCCAATTCCAATCCTTTCTCCTTTCCTCTCCTATATCAGGTTTGCTCTTCCTTTGCACCTGTTTTCTTTGTCCCAATTTATCTCTGATTTTGTTTCTTCAAACAAATCTCTCTCTAGTATTTTCAGTTTCTCCTCAACAGAATCCCTCCCTCCTTCCTTTAAGGATATAGGCATTCAAGACCCCCCACTCTGGCCCCAATTTACCATTAGTTTTATCTCTTACTATCTTTCTCTGTGAAATATTGACATCAAATTGGTCTATTCCTTATATCCCCAATATAACTTGTATCCTTCCATTTTGTACCTCCATCTACCCCATTGGCTATATCTGAAATACCCTTTCTCCACCTGTTCGATCATCTATACTCTCGTAACACACCCTAGAATGGCATTGTCTTTCTTTGCTGTCCTATTTCACCATTGATTCACGTTTAGTTTGGAATCCACTGAGACACCCAGATTATTTTTTAAAAGACAAACTGCTACCTAGTCATGCTTCATCCATTATGTACTTCTGAAATATATATTTTTGAAGCCAAGTTGCCAAACCAAGGCAACTAGATGGTATAAAGGAGTATTGGATTTGAAGTCAGGAAGACCTGCCTTAGACACTTACTACCTGTGTGACCCTGGACAAGTTATTTAACCATTTGCCTCAGTTTCCTCAGCATAAAATATGGGTGGTAATAGCACCTACCTCCCAGGCTTATTGTGAGGATCAAATGGAATAATATTTGTTAAGTGTTTAGCATTTAACAAGGCACATAATAACCAAGTCATTAATAAATGTTTATTCCCTAAACCCTTATTTCTATTGGCTTTTTTCCATATGTGATCCAGTCTCTTCTATCCTGTGAAGAACTCTTTGAGTCCTAATTCTTGCACTCATTATTTTAGTTACTTCTAATGACTGTGTCATTGGCAAATTTAATTAGCTGGCTTCCTAGGCCCTTATCCTAGTTATTGCTATAAAACAGTAAACAACACAGGGTCCCACACAGATCCCTTGGGATCTTCTTGAACAAGACCATGGATACCTCCTGTTTGGGTCTGGCTACTCAACCAGTTCTGTTCCCATCAAGCTGTGCCATGATCAGGCTTGCATCCCTCCATCCTTCACAAGAATAGCAGGAGAGAACATCAAATGCCTTGTTAAAATCTAGGCAAATTCTATCCATAGCATTTTCCTTATTCTGTTTTATGACATAGTGGATATAGTGTTGAACATTGGAAAGAAAGATGCTGACAGAAATCCAACCCCAAATACTTTCTCATTAAGTATGAATGATTTCTCTTTGAACTTCAGGTTCCTCACTTATAAATTGAATAATTAATTAAATATTAAAAGACTAACATCTATCTCATGGGGCATTATGGAAATTGCTCAACAAACCTCAAGGAGACACATTAATATGAGCTGTTATTATTGCCAGTTTAGTAAGCCTTCCTAAGCGTAAATATGATTAGTTGGCCTCACCTGTGGCTGAGGTATGGGGAACAGGAAGCACTGGATTCAGTCCTACGTCATATACTTATTAATAGTGTGATCCTGGGCAAGGCACCAAAGATCTCTCAGTCAGAGTTTCTATATCTATAAAATGGGGATATCGGTGACATCCATTCCGAAAGGGTTTTGTGAGACTCAAATAAGATAATGTCTGTAAAGTGCTCTGGCAGCCTTAAAGCAGTATAGAAACGTGAACTACTGTTAATGCTGAAGACTTCCTGATCATTGCCTGCATTCCTATGCATTCACGAACCATGTGTTTAGTGATGTGTCCTAGATTTTCTCTCCCTCTTTTAGCTGGTTTAAAGTCTTGTACATGCCGTGGGGTAATTTGATTTTCATTATCCTGCCTTGGGCATATGTAACAGTGAGTTACTCTTCTTATAAAAAGGAAGATTTCCCTTGTGTTTAACCTAAATCTCTCCAAAATGCAAGGGGAGCCCATTTCTTCCAAATGATAGCAAGTAAAGTTTTATAGCATTTTTAACTTCTTTGAAGAACATTTCACACAATCTTCTTGGATCTCCCTTACTGACATATAGTCTAAGTGGGAAATTGTTATCCTCATTCCACAGATTTGCTTAAGGTCACACATTTGGACAGCACTGCTTATTTTTCATAGTCTCACAGCATCATGGTACAATGGGAAGAACATAGTTTGAGGGCACAAGATCCTGGATTCAAATTCTACTTAGGATAGTCACTCCCTCAGTAATCTTGTTCAAATAACTTCACTTCCTTGGACCTTAATTTCTCATCTGTAAAACAAAGGGATTGGATTAGATGATTCCTACACTAGGTTTATGTTCCTACTATTTTCTGTCTCTGTTGCACTAATGTACATTACTAAGTATGCATCTCTTTTTCAAGTTCTATAGCCTCCTGATTAAAAAAAAAAGACATTTTCTCCATATGTAATAGAATTGATTAATGTTAAAGCTGAAGATAATTTCCCTTCTTTTGACAGGGATAAGAAAAAAAGAAAAAAAATCTAAAAAGGGGAAGCATTTGGGCCAAGGTTGCATAGCTACTATCAGAGCATAGAGTAGAATTCAAGTCATTTGACAAATAGCCTTTAATTATTTTTGTTGATTTCCTTTTATCTTTTTCCAGAATTGTACAATAATCTTTAGCAAAGACCTCATCGTTGCTGACTGCAGTAGCGGCATACACATTCTTCCTAATATTTTAAAATGTCATTTAAATGAGTTCATCTTCTACCCAACTACCAAATTGATTTTCCTAAAGCGTGTTACCTTCCTACTCAATCACCTCTAGTGCCTTGAGCAGTGTGCTTGTAAATATTTAACCACCATGAATTTGGGGAAACATTGTAGGCACCAACATATTCTGACATTTAATCTGCCCTATTAATATTTTCTCCATCACTTTTTAAAGACTTTGCAAGAAACAAAATAATCAAGTACTGATTTGTAGCATTTGCTGATTTCTGAGGTGTAAATGTTGTGAGAATTTCACACTTGCCTCCTCAGTTAGACTCTGAAAAGTCTGATTGAAAGGAAGGACTGCTTTTTGTCTTCTCTTTGTATCTCTTTACACAGTGCCTGGCATGTAGTAGACACTTAATAATACTGGTCTTGCCTAGACTAGACATTACCGATGCTTCATTTTCAATTCATGGTCAGCTATGAGCCTGAGATCTTTTTCTGATTTCCTCATTAACACATAAACTTCCTCCAGTAGGAATCTGTGTACTACATTTTTTCCTCCTTATATAGGATTCTACTCTACCCTGCACTACTAACATTTAATTTTCTGTGGCCTTTCCAGGAGAGCTATATATTGGTGGGCAGGAACACTTCTACTTAGAGACTCACTGCACCATTGCTGTTCCGAAGGGTGAAGCAGGAGAAATGGAGCTCTTTGTTTCCACCCAGTACCCAATGAAGACTCAGGTAACCATCTAATTCATTAATGGACTAGAAAAGGGAATTTGACAGAAGTATGCAAAGAGCTGAAATTTCTGTTTGCAAGTAACTGTAGAGAGGCAACACTGAACAAAAAATCAGAGGCCCATCTAGTTAGAGCTAAAAAGCACCACTGGAGGCTAGCAAGTCCCCTGCCCTTCCTTTTACAGAAAAGAAAATAAAGCAGAGATAAGGAGTGAAATGATTTCCTTTAGGCCACACAGCTTGAGAGTGTCTGCTATGGGATTTGAATCCAGGGCTTCCTGACTGCAAGTCCATGCTGTCCATACATTATACCTGGGTGATTTCCTACATCTGCCTCATACTTCCTGTTTGACTGTGAGGCAAGGAATTTAGAGAAGGGATTATTGTTCAAGTATTGGTCAGACCAAATGGCCTCTAAGGTCCCTCTTGACTCTGATATTTTGTGATCTGAGTGTTTTTGTAATAGTAACCATGGTAGGGCTAGATGTAGTAGTGAATGCTCAGAGGTATACTGGTCAATTTTTGGTTTAATCTGCATTATTAGTATTTTTTCCATCACTTTATTAAGTCCTGGTGATCAACAAAACAATAATTTGAACCCTGATTTGTAACTTTTGGGAATTTCTAGGGTTTAATGTTCACACTGAAAATCTAACAGAGTTACAGGGGTAGGGAACCTACAGCCTCAAAGTCACATGTGGCACCCTTCTTGGGTGCAGTCTTTTGACTGAGTCCAAGTTTTACAGAACTGATCTTATTGTTAAGGGGATTTCTTTTGTGCAGGTTGGATTCAGTCAAGGGGTGGCTAGATGTGGACTTGAGGCCACAGGTTCCCCACTCATGTAGGAGCTGGCTCCAGCATACCCTTGTCTTATCCATAGTCTCTGCCTATAGTCCTTCCCAGCCAGGGAGGTTAAGGCTGATAAATCATTGGAGTTTCAGAGTTCTGAGATATAGTAGGGTTAAAACTGATTGATTAGGTGTTGAATCAGAGTTTCAGCATCAATATGGGAACGAGGGATGGGGATTCAGAGTGCCAATGGAGGAATGAAGCAGTACAGGTTAAAAATAGAACAGTTCAAAGTTTCCATGCCAATCAATGATGGAATTGGGCTCATAAGTGGATGCTGCATTTTCAGCCTGGGCAAGATCAGGATATCCAGTAAGGGTGTGAGAAAGAGAGAGGCAGAGAGAGAGAGAGAGAGAGAGGGAGGGAGGCAAGGAAAAGAAAGAAAGGAAGAAAGCAAAGAAAAGAAAAGAAAAGAGCTATTATGCTGGATATAAAATGAGGAGAGTGTAAGTTTAGGAATAGTGGGGACCAACACTTCAATGGAAACCATGATGTGGTAGCAAAATCAATTTTGTTAAAGTCATAGAAAAGATAAATGAGGTATGAAAGGTGAGTTGTCCCTCCCCCATAATATTCCTGAGGAATAGGCAGGTTCTGTGAGGTAGAAGTCTCACTGGGAATGAGCCTGTTGCAGTTCCATGTTGTGTGGTGGTGGAATCATCCCAAAGAATTCAGTCAGACTAACTCTAATCCAAGTGTAGGCATTTATTGAGATGCTTCTCATGAAGTAGGTCAAGTTCCAAGAGGAACCAGTCACTTCAGAGAAAGCAAGATGGATTTTTATAGGGTAAAGATGCAATTACATAACAGGAATTATGAATATTAAAAAAGTAGGAGGGGTTTGTTAAGGAATTAGGTAATGGGGTGGGGAGGGGATGGCCTGGCCACAGTGGAACTGAGCATATGATTACCAACAATGATCCCCAATCAGAAAAATCCATTTGGGAGGGGGATATATGTATGATAATGATATTATAATAAGCTTCTCTACTTCATAAGTTTATTGTAGGTCAGTTCTTTACTGTTACTGTGCAGGTGCCTACTTAGGGAAAGTCCCTTCTATTGTTTTTGGGTCCACATCCTGTTTGGGTATCCTGGTGGTGGTGCTTCTGATTGGCTGAGTATTGTGGTCCTTTCTGAGATTTGATGGATGTGGTTGTCATTGAGTGCATGGACACACCTGCTGTTTCTGTGGGAAATATGAAGAATGGATCTGCAGGCAGTGGCTAGCTAGAAGCAGTGGCTGGGATCCCATCACATGGACACACCTGCTGTTCTGTGAGAAATAAAAGTTCATGGACACACCTGTTATACTAATGAGCAGTGAGACCTATATAAAGAAGTTAGGATGTTGAGTGTGTAGGAGGGGAGTGGTTAGGTAGGGGCAGTGGGTCTGCTGTTCAGTGGGGCCTATAAGGAAGTTAGATTATTGAAGCTGGGGGCAGCTTTATTAAGATTCCATCAAGCTCAACAATTGGGTCTTATACAACAGATGTTATCCAATGGTTTAGTGTTGGCTATTTTATAGTGATGATATTCACTTGTGTTTCAGTTGTATTCAATGCTTCATGATGTCATTTGGAGTTTTCTTGACAAAGATACTGGAGTGGTTTGCCATTTCCTTCTCTAGCTCATTTGCTGAGGCAAACATGGTTAAGTGATTTCTGCAGAATCGCACAGCTAGGAAGTGTGTGAGGTTGGATTTGAACTCAGGAAGAGAGGCTTCTTGACTCCAGGTTCATCATTCTATCCACTGTACCACCTAGCTGCCCAGTGTGTTTTATGATACATAAGGAAATAGAAAGAAATTCTAGTGTCTGTGTTCAATCAGAGGTCACTACTTGTCTGGAACCATGATGCACCTTTTGTTTGACTTGTTTTTTTTTTATTATTATTTTTACTCGTTTTTTTATAAATAAACTTCTGCAGAATTCCTATTTGCTCCAGTGGGATTAGTGTGTGTCATGTTAATCTGGAGTGAGTACTCCTCTGTGCCTTGCTGGGATCTGCAAACAGTCCATTAGGCACAAAACAGCCTGAAATCCATCTGTTGCTTTGGAGCTGGGTCCCAGTATAAGGTGTGATCTAGCTGAACTAGACCTCAGCTGTAGATATTTCTGGTCTTTCTCCTTGCATGTGAACAGGCTGTTGTCACCAGAACTAGCTCAACAGTTCTGTGTCTATTAAAAGTGACACAAACCTAGATGGGATGTTCATTTTGAAGCACACTCTCATTTTCATTCTAGAGTTTTGTTGCCAAAGTCTTGGGGGTCCCAGCAAATCGCATTGTGGTTCGAGTGAAAAGAATGGGAGGAGGTTTTGGAGGGAAGGGTACCCGGAGCACAGTATTGTCTACAGCAGTTGCTTTGGCTGCATACAAGTAAGTTGTGAAGTCAAGGAGTTGAATGTGGGAGTATGGGGGGAAAGGAGGCTTCCTTGTACTTTTTAGAAAGTTAGTTTCCTGGAAAAGGTTGGTATGTCTGTAAAGGAAATGGTTTCTCTCCCAGGACTGGCCGCCCTGTACGTTGCATGCTGAATCGAGATGAAGACATGTTGATAACTGGCGGGAGACACCCCTTTATGGCCAAATATAAGGTATCCGATAGAAAGGAACAAAGTCACGTTCAGCCATGCTGTTTAGTGATGTAATTGGAAGAGAGAAGTTCAAGAATGTGGGACACATTGTGTGAATGGGGAAGCATTTCTTTACTTAAGTTTTCCCCACCTGTATGAGGAAGCATGGTCCATGAATGAGAAGCATAATCAGCAATTTAGGAGTCTAAAGCAAATATCACAAAAGATATCCATGGTGAGCCACAAAAAATATGCCCTCACTTTTAACTTTTTAGGAAAAATTCGGTTGGTTGGATTAGGCCCCTGGAAAGAGTTGTGTGGTTCTGGATGACAGAGATATTGGCCCCTGGGGAATTAGTAAGGACATGTACAGAGGGGAAAACATACCACTTGGTAGTTTCATATTCTGATTTATTTTTCTTGTTGATTAATGGCTCAGCTGAGTGGTTTCTAGGCTGCCACTGTAAGTGCTGTTAGCACCCTCTTAATTTTAGTGCCCTAGGAATAAGCCTAGATCACCCTCCCCTAGTCACAGTTCTAGTACATATAACATGGGATTAATAACCCAATGATCTGATTTTCAATCCTACCTCTTTCAACATCTATTTTAATTCAATTCAGTAAACATTTAATAGGACCCTATTATGTATCAAACGTTATGCCAGGTTTTGAGGATACAAAGACAAAAATGAATCCATTCCTGCTACCAAGGTGCTTACATGCTAGCTGTGTGACCACAGGCATATATCCTACCTTAGTTTCCTCATCTGTAAAATAGGGAGGATAATAACTGCCTCAGAGGGCTGTTGTGAGCATGAAATGCTGAGATGGGTATGGATATGCTTTGAAAAGGAGAGAGTGCTGTGTGAACAAGAGGTTTAGCTGTGACTGCTTGGTGGCTGAATACCATGAAAAAAGTTCATAGTATTACATCAGTTCCAATGTACCCTGCCTTTGCCATCCCTCTTTCATCGATATTTGTATGCTTAGAAGACTGTTTGCCCTTAGACTGAGACCTTTTCCTGGATGCCTGAGACTGACAGAATTGGGTTAGCAGAATATATTCTTTCTAGTGGATTTAGTGATTTTGACATCTTCCCTTCTGATGCACTAAAATCTGTTCTGAAGCATTGTCATACCTTGCCCTTCTCTTCTCCTCCCTTCTCTCTTTCCTCATATACCTTCCTTGTTTCAATATCTTTCTGTTCCTTCAATTCTCCTTTTCTGTTTCTTCCACAAAAGCCATAAAACTGTTCCATTCAACAAGATTTTGAAGTTCCTGTTGTATAGAATTCACTGTGTTAAGTGCCAAACATAAAACATAAAAATAAAACCTAACACAATCTTGGAGCATTGAATTGGTGGGGGTATGTTCAGGGTTGCGAAGTTGAGGTTAGTGTCCTTCCAAACTGTGGTTGCCCTTTAAAAGAAAGTTATTTTTTTTTCTTGAATGAAGCATCTGTTGTTAGGTTCTTTCTATTATATCCTTAGTATATTATTCCCTCTGTTTTTCTCCTATGATGCTAAAGAAAGAGGAGGGAAAGGGATGGATAGAGAGATGGAGTATTGGGAAAGTACCCTGGCTGAAGAGGTCTGCTTTGTGATTAGGTCGGCTTCATGAAGACAGGGAAGATTGTGGCCCTTGAAGTTGAACACTACAGCAACGCAGGGAATACTTTAGACGTCTCTGAAAGCGTAAGTAAGACCCAACTTTGGGCCACCATTCTCTCCAACCTCTTTCCCCCCCCCGCCCTGCCCCAGCTACAAGTTTAATGGTGAACAAGAATAGGGGTGGACCTCCCATGGTGCACAGCTTCGATTGTAGAACTGTCCTTGACCTGATTGAAGTGACCTAAGGGTATGACTTAGTTTTTGAGACACCCTAGGACCCCCAGCAAGTGAACATTGATAGTATAGTGACTGGTTAACAATGGTTAAGTCAACTTAGCTTCTCAGAGGAAAGATATCCTGAGGGATATCATCTATTTTTATTGATTTGACTTAATTTGGGGGCTCATTTGATGCTGTTCTGACTACAACTTGAAATATACCATGAATAGATCATGAGTAAGCATAGAAACTATGGATCTGGAGGGAGAATTCAAGGATTAGTCAAGAGCCCTTAGGTCAATGGGTGGGTGGAAAATGAAGGAAGTAGAGTAGGGGGAAGAATGGTGAAGGTACTGTTAAATATTTGCTTTGGACTAGTTGAGACCAAAAACATTGGGCAATATTTTTAGAGGTGGTATGGCCATAGATAGGATGCTGTAACTCTCTGCTCAAGTCCTACAACAATGACTGATCTAAAATCATACAGGTGATTTCTAGGTTCTCTAAAGCCATTCCAGGAGAACACAAACTCTAACTAGTCTTAATGAGCTGGAAAGGCTTTAAATGTGAACCTGGTGGTGTCTGAAGACCAGCCTGGTTAAGTTCAGGTCATCACGTTGCCCACAAGGGGATCTTTTTTTTAAGCCATACCAACTGTCATATGTCCTCTACTATGTTAAGTGGTGAAGTATGTAGAGTTCTGGACCTGCAGTCAGGAAATGCAAACTTCAAATCCTTTCTCTCAACTTTCATCAACCTCAGTTTCCTCATCTGCAAAATGATGGGGTTGGATTTGATGACCTCTAAGATTGCTTTGAGTCCTAAATCTGTGATCCTATAATCCCATGACCAGTAAACTCAAGGTCCTTGAAGAAGGTAGTACCCCTCATACTTAAAGCCTGGGACATTTGACTATTTAAATTGGACAGGATAAATCTTTGGAGATAGCCAGTGGAAGTGGTGGATTATTTGTTCCATTTTTGTATCTCCTTTTCCTCAGATCATGGAACGGGCTTTATTGCATATGGACAACTGCTATAAGATCCCCAACATCCGAGGTACTGGCCGACTCTGCAAGACCAATCTGCCTTCCAACACAGCCTTCAGGGGCTTTGGGGGGCCCCAGGGGATGTTCATTGCTGAATACTGGATGAATGAAGTTGCCCTGACCTGTGATCTTCCAGCAGAGGAAGTAAGAACCAAGATTAATGTTGCTGGCTAAAATATTGGGTTGCCCTGCTCAGGATACATTAACCTGTCTCCAGGAGCAGTGTTAGGTTTCAGTTGGAGCCTCTGAGTACCCCATCACCCATAAGCTCTCTATCTCTGTTGGGTAGGTTCGAAAGCTCAACATGTACAAGGAAGGAGACCTGACTCACTTTAACCAGAGGCTGGAGGGATTCACTTTGCCCAGGTGTTGGGATGAATGCCTGGAAAGTTCACAGTACCATACCAGGAAGAGTGAGATTGAGAAGTTTAACAAGTAAGACCGGGGAAGGAAAGCATAAGAAATTAAGAACTTGCTACATAGAGAAGGTCGGGGCGGGGCGGGGCTGGGGGGGAAGAGGGGAAGGGCAGTGGGGAAGGGCAGTGATGAATATCCTTCCATTTCTGTCATGGTCATCTTTGAAATTTTCTGTTATCATTTCAATTGTTAGACTACAACAGATATTCATTAAGCACTTTCTAGGTATGTACCTGTATATCAGAACTTGGGGAGTGACGATGACTAAATAAAACCATGTGGTATCCTAGAAAATATACAGTCCCTGCCTCATGGAGCTCACAATCTAATAAGGGAGATAAGACATATATACAAAGAGGTTCAAGACCTACACAGGTCAATAGGGCCTTTGGTAAAAATGTCACTCTCTTTTTTCCAGGGAGAGTTGTTGGAAGAAGAGAGGTTTGTGTATAATTCCTACAAAATTTGGAATCAGCTTCACAATTCCCTTTCTGAATCAGGTAATTAAGTACCTTGTCTCTGCTCTTACATTTCCACTTGACAGGGACCCCTGCATTTTTATTATTCTAAAAGCTGCTTCAGAGGAATATCTATTTTTTGGTAGTGGAAGAGTTCACTGGAGAGAGCAGCCCAGGGTTGCTTAGACATTTGCTGTATTTGATTGATTATCTGAATTTCAGCACCTCTTTCTCAGCTGGGGAATGCCACCACCATTCATCAAGTGTCTGTCATGCCTATGGCATTGTGTGAGGTACTGAATATACTATGATGAAAACTGTAAGTAAGGTACAAGGCAAAATGTAACAAGGGCAGATGAAGGAGTTAGACCGAGGACCCTAAGAAAGGTGAGGAAGCAGGGTTCTGTTTCATCTGAAGGGAAAAGTGGTGGTTTCCTGGAAGATGGAGTCCCTGAACTGAGCCTTGAAGGCATAGAAGGTTTTCAACAGCTAGAAATGTGAAAGGAGTAGTACAATGGCATGACAAAATGCAGGATTCAAATATACAGAGGCCAGAGGGGGCAGGACAAAACAGGGGAACACCTAGTGGTCTAGTCTGGCTGAAAGTTACATGATATGAAAGGGAGAAGAGTGAAATGAGGTTAGCAAAGTATGTTGGAAGCCAGATTTTCAAGGACTTAAATGCCAAGATGAGGAGTTTATCCTATATACTAAGGGGAGCCAGTAAAAATTTTTGAGATTGAGAGTGACTTGATCACTCCTGTGCATTAGGGAGATTATTTGGTAGTTGTGAAGGATTTGGGTGGGAAAAAAATGAGGTAGGAAGACCAGGTAGGAGTTTACCACATAATCTAAGTGATGAGAACTCCTGCTAGGATGATGGCAGTGTGAGTGGAAAGGAAGGAACATATGTGAGCTGTTGGGAGGAAGGTGTCAAGACTTGGAAACTTATTGGATAGAGAGGCTGAGGAAGAGGGGAAAATCAAAGATGAACCTCAGATTTTGAACCCAAGGGACTTAGAGAATGATACTGACAATTGATGAGAAATTTGAAGGCAGGGAAGCTTGGGGTGGGATGGAGAGTAGATGAATTCCAGCAGGGTTTTGATGTAGAGACATTCAGTAGGATGTTGAAGAAGCTGAAATTAAATGTAGGTGCTGGGTCTGGATATGTGGTCATCTGCAGTGATAACTGAATCCACAAGGAAGAATGAGATTACTAAGGGAGAGAATGTAAACAGGGTAGAAAAGAAGGCCCATGACACAGCATTTCACCCTCTGGTGCTTAGGGTGCCATCCACAGTGTTTTGGGGGCACTACTACCTTCAGTTTAAGACTGAAGAAAACTTGAAGCTGAATAGGTCCCATGTGGTGGTCCTGATGTGGTCTCTTCTTTCCACAGGCTGGAGCTCTGATACATGTGTACACGGATGGTTCAGTCCTTCTTACCCATGGTGGTACTGAGATGGGCCAAGGCCTTCACACCAAGATGATCCAAGTAAGCAGCCTAAGTGAACACAACAGGAACTTACTTTGTGTGGGAAATCCTCTCAGAACAAGGAGTTTCCTTTAGAAAGGCAACAATAGTGTGATGGATAGACTGCCTGAACCCAAAAGACCTGGGGTCAAAAGCCTCCTCTGAGGTTAACTCTGACCCTGGAAAAGTTATTTCAAATCCTGGAATCTTGGTTTTCTCATCTATAAAATGGGGAATCATATCAGTACTGACAGATGGCATGGCAGAGTGGCAGAGGAGAGGGTCAGAAGACCTAGATTCAAACCCCATCCTCTGACACACACTGTAAATACTGTGCGACCCCTAGTAACCTTTCACTGCATCGAAGTAGTCCTTTCACCCTACAAGTTGCAGAGAAACTTTAGATTTTCATAGACAGTGTATCTTACCTGGTAGTTTCCTACACTGAGGAAATCAAAGTCCAGACATGCCCCTTTATCCTTCGTCCTCCACACACAAAAATATAGAGTACCTACCTCACAGTGGGTTTTTAGAAGGTTCAAATGGGAGGAAAGAGTACTTTATAGAACCTCATTATGCTTTATGAATCAGTTGTTGTTACAATTGCTAGTATTCCCTTGGTTAAAATGAGGCTATCCAATAGAACATCATAGATTATCATAGGATTAAGAACTGGAAAGGACATTAGTCATCATTTAATCCATCACCTTCATTTTACAGATGAGTAAATGGAGGTCCAGTAAACTTGAACAAGACATTTACTTTTCTGGGCCTCAGTTTCATCATCTTAATAAATGAAGAGGTTGGATGAAATAACTTCTAAGACTTTTTGAGACTCATCAAAGTTTAAATGGATACAGAGCCAAGCTCAGCATGAGGAAGACTTCTAGACTCTCATACCTATGGCCATCACCCCTATTGGCTGTATGACCCTGTCCAAGTCACTTAAACTCTCAGTGCCCCCACTCTGAGATGCAGAGGAGGCAGATGCCTCTTAGTTTTTGTAGAAAGTACTTCCTCATCTAGTATTCTTTGTACCAATGAAATCATGAATCCATTATAAAAAAAAGTTCCTTTCTACCTTAACATCTGATGACCTTTCCACAAGAGGTGGTGATGTTGGCTACAGGACAGACTTACAGGGAAGGATTAGTTTCAAAGGAGACAGCATGGGTGAATTGAACCTCAGAGGTATTGTCAAAGGTTCTGGCAGGGAATGGGAGGTTAGACTAATTCTAAATTCTTTCCCAATGCTAATAAGATTCAGTAATTCTAAGGAGCGCTAGCAATGCTTTCCAACACCTCATAGCCATGGACTCCTTGTTTTACAGGTGGCCAGCAGAACTTTGAGGATCCCCACCTCCAAGATTTACATCAGTGAAACAAGCACCACTACAGTGCCCAACACTTCTCCTACAGCTGCCTCTGTCAGCACTGACATCAATGGACAGGCTGTCTTTGTAAGGTTCTTGTGGGACTCTATAGGTCTCTGGTATGCTTCAGGTCCAAAGTTGCCTCCTTGGGATGTCTATGCAGTATTCCCCTAAGGCTATTTGTTCATGAGTTGTTCTTGTTTCTCTGCTACGCTTCCTCCAGACTCAAGGGCACAAGAAAAGCCACAAGGTTCATAACTGCATCGATTAACATCTTTGCATTTAGCTGTCAAGGCTGAAGACAAGTAAATGGACAGGGCAGAACAGTGAACAGAAAGTGAGATGGCCAAGTCAAGAGATGTGATAACTACTCTGTGATCCTTGATATAAGAGACCTGACTGAAATGAGGGGTTAATGATCTCAGACACAGCCTTAACAGGCTCCTTCAATATGCTGCAATAAAATCAGTATGTTTTAACTCATGTAAAAGATTTGCTGTGGCAGTGAATGAGGAAGCAAAATGGCAGCCTTCTGAGTAATACCTACTTTCTGAGCTTTTCTTCTGTATGGTGCTCACCTCAGCAAGGGTCCTTGGACTGTAGGTGTATCCCACAGAGAAAGTCAGAGATTACCTCTAGTCTTTAGTCAACCCCACTCTGCATCCCAGAGTTCTGGGGTATTTCTGTAACTTCTGGGGAATGCTGAGTGAGGAGGGGCAATGCAATAAAGTTTACATACCATATAGGGACTTTTGGGGTAGTTGAGGAAGAGTTGGACTTGAGTCAGGAAGACCCAAGTTCAAATGTGGCCTCAGACCTTTACTAGCAGTGTGACCCTGGGCAAATCATTTTATCTGTTTGTCTCAGATGCCTTGCTGTAAAAGGAAAGATTTGAAGTTGGTGCCCTTTAGGGTCATTTCTTGCTCTAAATCTATGATATCATGACCAATGACCAATATCTTGGGGGGGGCGGGCATGATTTGTGTGTGCTTTTTCCTTTAGGAAGCATGTAAAACCATCTTAGAAAGGCTAGAACCCTTCAAAAAGAAAAACCCCAATGGATCCTGGGAAGACTGGGTAAGTGTGCATTTATTAAAGATAAACATGGTGAAACCTAGGACCTGTTTGTATTTGTAGTACAAAATGCTCAGGATCTCTGATTTCCTGGATTCAGGAGCTCCATCCACTGGTGCAGTGTATAACCTCTTTGCCTTTGTAGATAGGTTTTATGAGTTTCATTGGTCCCTCAAAATCCATCCATTGGATCAGTTCTCTAGGGAAGAACTCTGATACTCTGACCAAGACTAGTCCTCTATTGATGCACATACACACAGTTCAGCATTCAGTGCCTTTCCAGCTTGGTAGGACCTGCCAGAGCTCATGCATGCCAGTCACCTGCACACAATGAAGAGCCACTGGAGGATATCTTTAGTAAAGACCTTCCATAATAAGTACTTACTAGGGGCAGCTAGATGGTATAGTGGAGAGAGTACTAGATCTGGAGTTTAGGAAGGCTCATCTTCCTAAGTTCAAATCTGGCCTCAGACACTTACTAGTTGTGTGACCCTGGGCAAGTCACTTATCCCTGTTTGCCTCAGTTTCCTCATCCATAAAATGAGCTGAAGAAGGAAATGGCAAACCCCTTTAGTATCTTTGCCAAGAAAACCCCAACTGGGATTATGAAGAGTTATGACTGAAACTACTGAATAACAACAGAGGAACTTGTATGACCTGCATGACCTTGGGCAAGTCATTTAATCCCTGGGCTTCATTTTCCTAATTTGTCAAATGAAGGGTTTGGACTAGATAGTCTCTAAGGTCTCTTTCAGCTGTGGAGCTTTGATATAATGATAAATATGTTATTGGAATTAAACTGAATTTTGTCTATGAATGGAAAACTGATATAGAGATGAAAAAATAGAGAACAGAGAGATTTCTTTCTCTTGTTCTTGATATCTTTTCCAAGGAAGAGTGGCCCTAAGACAACATCTACCAAATCACACACAGGGAATGTATTTTAGGTTTTGTTCTCATTGTCATTTTTTCTTATGACTTGTAACAGTATTGTCATTGCCTTTAAGACTTTTGGGCTTCATGCCTAGGAAATTAATGAAACAAACCATGCTTTTTTTTGCCTCCATATTTCATTCCTTAAATCCTCTTCCCCCCCTTCCAGTAACCTCTTCCCCTCAGGGCCCTATCTTGGTCTCTGATGACTGGAACTAATCCTTATGAGGTATTAGCTTATTAGCTAATTATTTAAGTGTCTCTCTTAGGAGTAACCGAATTTTAAGAGAAAAATGTCAATAAAGTGATTTGCAAATGCAGAAAGGTATTAATATCAGCTACTGCAATTGTGATTGTTGGCTGATATTTTCATTTCTGACTGGGATCAGGGACATTTTGAAGTGGAGCGAATAGGTGAAACACTATGGCATGTAGGATAGAAAACTGTTGGTCCTCAGAATTTGGAAGACCTGGGTTCAAATCCCATCTCTGACCCACACTGGCTATGTGATCCTGGGCAGTGGTCCGGGGCATCTTCCTAAGACCAAACATAGCAGTGCAGTTTCTGATCTGCACTGGTAGAGTTTCCTCACTAGGAGTTCCCTACCTCAGTGGGTTTTACCCCAACCCCACCCCCAGCAAGAATGATAATAACAAAAACTGGTGACCAGAATTGTGTGAGGGGTTTGAGCTTTGTGCCACATTGAAGGAACTGGGGGTTTTAGTTTGGAAAAGAAAAGTCTTGGAGATAGGATTAGGGGAGGAGGAGACATGACGAATTTTTTCAACAGTTTAATTCCAATAACATATTCATCATTATATCAAAGCTCCACAGCTGAAAGAGACCTTAGAGACTATCTAGTCCAAACCCTTCATTTGACAAATTAGGAAAATGAAGCCCAAGGATTAAATGACTTGCCTAAGGTCATGCAGGTCATACAAGTTCCTCTGTTGTTATTCAGTAGTTTCAGTCATAAAAAAAGACTCACATGGAGGAAAAATTTTCTTGTTCTGCTTGGGCTTAGAGGACAGAATTGGGAGCAATGGATGGCATTTATAAGGAGGCAGATTTACGTTTCAGGTGATGATATCCTGAAATAAAGCAGAGGCAATGCTGGAAAAAATAATTGTAGAAACATCATAAAGGAATTCTCAGCAGGACTCAGTGATAGGGAGAGAGAAGAGGCGGTGATGGATGGTTGAGGTTTGAAGCTTGGGTGGCCACATTCCAGTCTAGAACAGCAGGTCTAGCTATGTCTTCCTGATTCCCTCCAAGCCTGGAGGTTGGATAGGTAACCTGGCCATAGCTCTCATGATCATTTTCTCTCCCTCAGGTCAATGCTGCCTACCTGGAACGAGTGAGTTTGTCTGCCACAGGATTTTATAGGTAACTGTTCATTCTTTTCTAATTCACCATATTTGGTTACTGAGGAACTGTTGGAAAAACTTCACCATTATGAATTCTGATTACGTGGCCAGGCACAGAGAGTGCTAACCTTTCACTCCATATGAGTTTTCCATTAACACCATAGACAAAACTGTTGTACAATGGTGGAAGTAGAGTATTCCCGGGATTTTCCATTTGGGGCACTCCTTTTGATAGAACCAACATATTTCTCATGAAACTTTGGGCCTTGTTACAAAATGATAAATTCAGTGGAGAGGTTGCATTGATTCCTTTTCAGCTTTGATGGTGATAATAACGGACATTTTTTAGACCAGACCTATTATTCCTCTGGTACAGAGAATGCCTTGTGGGGAATTTCCTTCCAATTTTGATAACAATAATTATGATCACAATGATGATAATAGCAATTAACATTTATGTAGTGCCTACTGTGTGCCAGCCACTATGCTAAGTGCTTTACCAATATTACTTCACTTGATTGTCACAGCAGCCCAGCTGGTAGGACATTATTATCCTCTTCTCACAACTGAGGAAACTGAGACAGACAGGAATGAAGTGCACTTTGCAATTTATAGCCTTACAGAGTTACCTGGGGCCATTTAAAGGTGACGCCATTTTCTCAGTCTTCTACTCTGGCATTTTTATGGGCTTTAAACTTTGCAAAGTATTTTATAATACCGTATCTTACTTGTGCCTTCCAACCACTCTGTGAAGTAAGTAACATAAGCCTTTTTATTCCCATAATAAGGATTCCCATAATAAGTGAGGGTCAGAGCTATGTCCACATAGCTAGAAGTGTCAGAAGCTGTATTTGAACCCAGACTTTCTTGACCCTTGTGTCCAGAAACTATTTACTGCACCACATTGCCTCTTTGAAATATGTTATCAACCAAAGACATCAATGGACTGAAGGCCTGCCCATTAGGTTTAGAAGCTCAGAAATGGGTGAAGGCACAATTAACATTGGTTTCATTTTGATAACACCTCTCCCTATGAAGTTTTAATTGGCAAACCTTTAGTTTCTTATTTAAACTCAAGTAATAGAGTTTTATTTGCTTTTAATGATCTTTTTAGGGTATGAAGCCTGTGGGTGTATATGTATAGACTTCTTAAAAAATATTTTTTTCTGAGACCAAAAGAATGTCAGCAGAAGAGATAGAAAAACAAAGCAATTTAAACAATAAATTGAGGCTCTCTAGACCAGGGTAGGGAACTTGTGGCCCTCTTGGTCCTCAAGTGCGGCCCTTTGACTGCATCTAAACTTCACAGAACAAATCCCCACAGTAAAAGAATTTGCTCTCAAAAAGTTTACATTCTACTGCTGTTTTAATAGTAAGGTAGACTCGGCAGCAACACGGCCCAAAAACTCCTTACAGGTAGACCTCTCTACCTGAGAAGACTCTGGATTTAAATGTAACCACATCTGTGACCCTTCTGAGGCTCTCATTGTCTATCTCAAAAATTGGGATGGAACTCTGATTTACAAAAGGACTTGATTCATTAATTTCCATTGATTGATAATAGTATACTCATAAAAATACATGATTACAATGGCAAGGATAGATCATATATTAGGAAAATACCTAGATTTCCTTGCCAGGTTAAAATGTTCTGTCTTGACTTTGTTGTTGAATAGTTGGAAAATGAAAATGAAAACTTCTGTGAGCTCAAGGAGAAAGTTGAGGTTTCTTTGAAAGGCAGTGTGGTGCAACTGGGAGGTCATTGAATTTGACATCTGAGGACTTAGGTTTCCATATCACTTTTACTAATTACTACTTGAGAGACTTTGGGAAAGACTTTTCACTCCCTGGGGTTAAGTATCAGCTCTGTAACTTCTGTAAGTTTCCTTCCCTGTAAAATGAGATTGGCTTGAATGGCTGATTATGGATTTCTTCTATCTGTCCATGGTCCTATGATGTCTCCTAAACTCAGTTTCCTCACCTGTAAAATGGGAAGAAGAACAATAATACTTGTACTATCTCATGAGGTTTTTGAGAACCTTAATGTGCCATAGACATTGATTCCTGTTATAGGGAAGGTCTGCTTTTTCCTACTGTTCATCTTGAAATGTATGATATCTTTTCTTCCCAGAACACCAAACCTGGGCTACAGCTTTGAAACCAATTCTGGAAATCCCTTCCACTACTTCTCCTATGGTGTAGCTTGCTCTGAGGTTGAGATAGACTGTTTAACAGGTGATCATAAGGTAAGAAGCTTGGAACCCTCTTATTCAAGTCAAGCTAACCAGTAAGTTACTGGTTAGTAACACTGTGAGCTATTAGCAGGAAAATCCTTTGTTTAAGAACATTATAGGTTCCTAGGATTGAAAACTTTAAAGACCGATAGACCTGATAAATCAGAGAATCATGTACCTAGAAGTAGAAGGGAACTTAGAATCTAATTCAATCATTCCCACCTTCTCTCCTATTTTATAGATGAATAAACTGAGACCTAGAGAGGATGAATTATTTTCCTTAGGTCACAGAGGAGTAACAAATTCAAATCCAGATCTTTTGACTCAAAATCTGATAGTTTTACATAATCTCAGCACACTCAAGAAGTGCTGAGCTGTACCATCAGACCCTAGGAAGTGAATGTGATTGGCAAACCTTAGGTACATAGGATAATGGAAATAAGGCTTGATCTGGAGTCAGGATATCTGGGTTTGAAAGTGGGCTCTGCTGCTTCCTACCTATTGACCTTGAAAAAATTACTTCTATGGGTTTCATCTTTGTCATTTGTAAAATGAAGAAATTAGTTTTAAGTTCATTTAGTTTTTAGTTAATCTTTAAGATTCCTTTAGGGTGATCTCAAAACATGCAGCTTGATAACCATGGATGTACTATATTTTTCTGAATACTAAGTTTTCTCTCTTCTAAAAACTTCGTCCTTGCTTGATATCTGCAGGGCACAAATTATCAATTAATTAATTAATTAATTCAACGGTTATTGAACATGTACTTTAAGCCAGCTTTGTGTCACGTAAGTTATTTGTAATACAATCGTAGGGTAGATAGAAGGGTAGATTTGGAACAACAACCCCTCAGTAAATTTTTCTCCCTGTTAAATGAGATTGACCTGGATGGTTGATTCTGAGAGTCCAATCTGGGTTCAAATCCTGACTCTGAGTAGTCATGTGACAATTCAAGGAGGTAGATCAGATTAGGCTGCTGTGACTCTGACTTTTCAGTCACACTTTTCTTGCTCCTCTATTCATGTGCTTTTCAGTGAACCTGTGCATTTGTCTACATATTGTGACTGAAGGTTTAAACAATTCAGGAAATCCACTGGGGCTTGTTGGGTTCAACCACTGAATGCAAACATTGGTAGGAAAATTATGGTGGTTTCTGAAGTCTCATCTCATAGATCTGAATGGTGCTGCCACATACATTATTTGCATATAAATCTGGTAATTATCATGTTCAGAGGACAGAAAATGACTTCTTTGATATGTTTTTTCTAGTCAGCTGCCTTGGTTCCCTGTCAATTTACTCTGGTGGTATCATTCTTTAAGATCATATATATTTATTTTTGGAAAACTGTTTTTGACTGCTTCAATAGTTTCATTGAGAAAATGATGTGGGTGGGCTACTGATACTGTGGATTGTAAATACAGCTAAACTTTCTGAAGAGGATGGTATGGGTCAGGCAGTCAACTCTGATTCCTATGATCTAGTTGATGCTTGCAGCAGTAAGACTTGAGCGAGGACAGAATAATTTAGAAATCAATGAGCCTTGTGGATCAAGTGGGTCTGGGACACCATGTGTACAATAATGGAAGAGTGGCAAGGTGGTGTTCACTAAGGTACTTCCAGAACCTAACCTAGCCAAGATCTTGACTGGTTTTTTTGTATTTATCTGTCTTCACACTACTCCAACTTTTCTTTCCATTGTAGAACATCCGCACAGACATTGTCATGGATGTTGGAACCAGCCTGAATCCAGCTATAGATATTGGACAGGTAAGGATCTTATGGAAAACTAGGATTGAAATAGATTTAGGTACTGGTTTCTCCATTTTGATTTTCTGGTTCAGTTGCCATAGCAATTGAATAGTTACTTTTAGAACCCCCCCAACTAGAAAAGTAGTTGATGGATGGATTCTGAGTCTAGAATGACAGCGATCTTTTTTACAATATGGCCAATCCATGGGATTTATTTTGTTTACTATGCATATTCATTATGAAGGTTTTACTCTCTTTTTTCTTTGGAGAGGTGGGAGGGAAAGAAAAAACATTTATTCAATTGGAAAAATTAAATTAAATTAAAAAACCCCTACTTACTAAGAATATTCACCCATAGTATGGTTTGAAGCATTGCATAGTGGTTTTAGGTCAATATGGTCCCTGCTGAGTGGACATTTTAAATTTAAGACAAATGACACTAATAAGAGCTTTCTTTAAAAGGTAGCACAAACAACCAAATAAATTCAGGACAGTAAAAGTGTTAGATGAGAAAAAGCATGACCTAATGAATAGAGAGCTGGCCTCAGAGTCAGGAAGACAGGTTTAAATCCTGCCTCTGGCATATATTGGCTGTGTGAGTATGGACAAGCTACTTAAAGTGCTCCAGACAATTCTTCAGGACTAATTTGGAGAAGAATTGTTGATCTGCATTGATAGAGGGAGTTTTCTCTCAAGAAGTTTCCTACATCAATGGAGTCACAGGTCTGGACCACTATCCTTCCCCCTGCCACCAGTAAAACGTATTGTATACATCCAGACATATTGAGAGCAAAGCCTTTGTGGAGTAGACAGTGTAGACAGTGGGGAGAAGTCTGCAGATATATTCCCAGAGAGAGTAGGAAGTTAGAAATTATCATGGTTTCCTTTCTCCTTCAATAAAATCTTATGGCAGAGATTAGAGTTGAAAGCTTGGAAGTTGCACCAGAGATCATTGGGAGGGCTAGAGGGTAGAGGATGGGAGGGGATTGTGGAAGGGAAAGTTTCCAGAGTAATGACCAAACTTAAGCGATGCCTATTCAGAATTAAAGGAATAAACAAATGATGTGCCCAATACACAGAAGATACAAACCTGAGGTTTAGGGAATGATGAAAGAAGTGACCGGATAGAAATATTGAGCAGGTAAGTCTCGAAGTTAAATCATATTTCTAGGTACAGGAGCAACTGATAACAACACACAGAAATCCAACATTCTAATAAGCAGATCATTTCTCCTTAAGATGTGGATTTAGTGAATCCATAGAGACTCTGTGTATTAACTGGACACTAGTGCTAAAGGGGCCTTGGAAGACTCCTCGTTAGTTCTCTGTCTGGGATGTCACAGATGAGAACAGAAATTGTGCATATGGAAGAGAACTTGCTTTTTTCCTGTGTGGCATCATTGACAACTGCAAGCTGAGAGACCTGTTTCTCTCTCTTACTTCTCCACTTCCTCAGAAATGAAAGGGAGGTCCCTTTTCTTCTTCCTATCAAGGTTTTTTGCAAAGACAAACATATATACAACATTGTATAGTTAAGTGGTATGAAACTAAAATAGAAACACAGTCCACTGAACCATACAAAACCATACAAAAGGATTTCTGCAGCCCATATATGTGTTTTAAAAACCACATATTAACATTATCTATATCTGTTTGTATTTTTGCTTATTTTGTTAAATATTTCCCAATTATATTTTAATCTGGTTGTGCAGCAATCAGTAGCTTTTGGGCCCATACACCCTGGTGTAGCTGATAGACAACTGACATCAGAGGCAGCAAGGCCTAGGTTCAAGTCCTACCTCTGATTAGGAGAGCTCAGCCACTGGCTGCATAAACCCTGGAGAAATCATTTGAACTCTGAGTTCCACAAGTGAATCTGTAAGACTAAAAGATGGACAGAGAGGTTTCAGATCTATAGTGGTAGAGAATTTTCTCATGGGGCATTTTCTATAATAACTGAAAGCAAAAGTCTAATTCCCAGAAAAAGTGTTGATCAATGTATGAAACTCCTCCCCTATCAAAGCTTTTATGAGTATCACATGACCATAACAAGTTGGGATTTTGTATGCCCCTTCTCTGGATCAAACTCTTGGTGGAAGTGCCAACTAGTAGTCACCGTAAGGACTAGATGTGGAAGGTCAATGAGGAGTAATGGGATGACATAGATCTGCCATTGTTTAATTAGGCTCTGAATACTTTCATATGCTAGAGAAATAATGCAATGATCTTCTCATCCCTTCATTCTTCTATTAGGCTATTTCTCAGGTCTCATTAGATTTGGGTTCTCCACGGGAAGAGTTCCTTTGAGAAAAGTCCAGTACTTGGTGTTGAGAGCTAGGGTAATGAGTGAATCTTTGTCTTGCAGGTAGAAGGGGCATTTGTCCAAGGCCTTGGCCTCTTTACTCTGGAGGAGCTGCATTACTCTCCTGAAGGGAGCCTACATACTCGGGGACCCAGCACCTACAAGATTCCTGCTTTTGGCAACATTCCTATTGAGTTTAGAGTATCTCTTCTCCGGGACTGTCCTAATAAAAAAGCCATCTATGCCTCTAAGGTATCACTATAGGATGTGCATATTTGGGCTTAATAAATGTCTCTTTTAGAGTCAGTGTAAAAGGCAGTGGTCTTTTCAGCTGTCTATTGCCTAGGTCTAAAATTGTCCTGTTCTCTTGGAAACAAATGGTGCTGGGTGCTAGCCCTGCCCAAAGATTCAAATTGAGTTTGAGTTTGAAGGGATATCTTGATGGAATATGAACCTGCATCATCTAGAATCAGTTTAGGAAAATTTCCAGATTAGTCTAGTTAAGTTGGTGTGGCTCCACAAGTGTCAAAGGTAGACTCAACTTTGCAGGGATTATCTTTGATCTTAGGCAAGCCTCAATCTACTCATTTGTTAAATGATGTGGCTAATAATCCATGACAACTCTCCTAGCCATGTTGTAAGGATTGGCTAAGATATGAGAGAAGAGCCAGCCTAGTGTAATGGATAGAGTGCTGGTCTTGGAGTCAGAAAAGTAACAGGTTCCAATACAGTCTCAAATGCCTGCCTTTACCATGGCCGAGTCCCTTGATCTCTTTGAACTTTGCTTTGCACATCTGTAAAATCTTTGAGAGAGAGAGAGAAAGAGAGAGAAGAAAAAAAGAAAGAAATCTGTAAAATTAATAGTACCTCTCTCACAGGATAGTTGTGAGGATGAAATGAAATAATGTATGTAAAGTGATACATAAGTAAAAGCTATTATTATTTTAAATAAATATCTTGTTATTATATAACCTCAATTTGTCCTATAAACTTCCTTCCCTTCCCCCTTAGAGAGCCATCTCACGACAAAGATTTTTTTTAAAAGAAAAATAGGAAGAAAAGAAATTCAGCAAAACCAATTAGCACATTGAAAAAAACATCTGACAACATATTTAATGTTTCACACTTGTGGACCACCAGTCCCCATGCTAAGAAATGGAGAAAATTGTCTTCTCATATCTTATCTTTGGGGTTAAGCTTTGTTCTTTGTAATTTTGCAAGAGTCATTTTCTATTGCCTTGTAGTTGTTGTTTTTTCTGTTTCTCTTGTAGTCATTGCATATATTGTTTTTGTGACTCTATCAGCTTCATTCTACATCAGTTCATATCTTTCTGTGCTTCACTCTTCTCATCATATCCATTGTTTCAACACAGAAATATTCCATTACCTTCTTGTACCACAGTTTGTTCAGCCATTCTCCAAACTGTATTATTCTTAATACAGTTTGTCATTCACCTAGGTCTCTCCACCTCCTTAATTTGCCTCCAAAGCCAAATAAACATTCTCCTTTGTTCTTTGTCCATTCTTCTTTTGATGGTCTGGTTATGAAATCCAAGTTCCAGGTCTGGCTCTCATTTTTCACTCACTGAGTAAGGTCCCCATTTGCAACTCATCCTGTATTCCTACATATTTATATGATCCAGGCTCCTATACAATAAAATGAGCGTGGGGCTCAGTTTGACTCCTTTCCCCTGCTTTCTATTTGCACAGGCTGTTGGAGAGCCCCCCCTCTTCCTGGCCTCCTCCATCTTCTTTGCCATCAAGGATGCTATCTCTGCAGCCCGTGCTCAGCATGCAGATTGTAAGATAAGGGAGCTTTTCCAGCTGGACAGCCCTGCCACTCCAGAGAAGATCCGCAATGCCTGTGTGGACAAGTTCACCACTTTGGTATGATTTCCATAGCCTCAATGATAATTCTTCTAGAATGGAAGGGGTTTGGAAAGAAATCTTGTCTGTGAATTATTATGAAAACCAATGTTGAGGAGCAAAGGAGAAGGCCTTATGGGCTTCCTTCTCTGTGGGACAATATAGATTCAGTGATGAAGCTACTATGGTGAAAAAGCCTCTGAAAGTGGAGCCTTTCAGAGGAGGAAGCACTCTCCCACAGGGTCTATTGGCACTCTCAGTTTCCTACCCTGAAGCAACATCCCACTACCCCACCGTTTTTATACCTCTCCTGGCTCAGACTTTCTGAAAGGGAAATAAAATGATGAGAAAACTCTCTGTTTTGTAGCAGGGACACAGGTCACATGGCCTCCTTGGAACTTAAAAAACAAAAAAAGTCCCCAGGCATGGATCCTATCTATGCTTTTCATAGATATGAATAAAGGAGGTATATAATAGATCCACAGAAAAGTCATGTCTTCAAAGTTAGTCACTGACATGTATAGAAGCCTTAATATGCTGTGGCTCTGTGAAGAGAGACAAATGATACAGAGAGTATTTTCTTTTTTTGGCATCCCTTTGGGAAATGTTGATTTGATTTTGTTTGTGTGCTGGTTCAGTTGAAAGACAGCCTGCAAAAACTGGTTGAAGAGGATTTTTTCCTCGGTCTCAACTTCAGAACTAGTGTCTTATCTCAGGGTTTGTCTTGAGCTGCATATACACAGCAGAGCACTCTGATGGCCATCGATAAAGCATAAGGACTTTTCATCAGTAATAAAAGTAATTAGAAAATGGGCTTATAACTTGATACTTTTATTTAATTATAAAACACAATCACTTTGTCTGCCTGCACAATAGTCCTTAAACATTACACATAAAAAAATAATAGGAGCATATTGACAAGTGCCAGAACCATTTCTATTTGTAATCCATCAAAAGATAAGGAAATGATGATAATGATGATGATGACAACAATAATCCCTCCACTGATAAAGATTGCATGATGTCCTTACTTTCTCTTATTATGTGACTTTCATCTGTGGCCTCCCATAAATTCTCTATAAAGGATCCATTTTCTTCTAGTTATTTTAATAATGTCCAGGGAGGCAGCCATACAACACAATGTATAGATTTTCCCGTCCAGATTCAAATGAATAGCTGGTGGTATTAGCCAGAAATTCTATGAAGGGCACTCTGTTCTAGAATCAATGAGCTATGACCTGTGTGAATGCTGTGTTCCAAAAGACAGGACTGAGGAGATGTGTTTAATTGTGGAGGGGATGAGGATAATTGGAAGGATGTACAACAGGGATCTTGCTAGTCAACAACTACTTTCTTTCCTCTGCAGTGTGTTACAGAAGTGCCAGCAAATTGCAAGCCATGGTCTATGAGAGTCTGAGAAGAAAGGTCACAGAACAAGTTCTTTGTTGAGCAGAAGGTTCCTCCAAGGGAACGGAAAACATCTATCATGAGGTCTAAGATTCTAAGTGCACAACATAAAAAGTGTCTGAGTCATCACATCTTCTCTTTGGATTACGGAAATCAAACATTTAAAAAAATTTTGATCTGCTAGATGATTTGCAACAGATGTGATGAGAAAATTCCGAATTTTAAGGTCTCAATAGTAGTAACTGAATAGTTACTTGATAGTAATTCATAGCTTCCTTTACAAAAAACAGAAAATAAACAAAAACCCACAACAAAAAAACAGCTTCAAATCTAGTGCTATTGCTTAGAATATCATCAACGCCAAAATCAGAATATCTCCAGACAGCCTCACAAGCTGGAGTCTGTCTCCTTGGGATTCTTCTAGACAAGACTTACAACCTCCAGAAGCTCAGACTAAAATTCTTTGGTATCCCTTTACCTTTCTTTAAGGGATTCTCATTACAATAGCAGAACTTGAAATGCTGAGTTGTCCCCTTTGTTTAAGGGTAATTAAGAAAAGATGTTTTAAATTCTTCAGGAGAGAAAAGATACTCCCAGTCTTCTGTTTGTTTACTGATAAAAAAAACAAACAAAAACTTGGATGTTGATTTCACTTCATTTTGAGTAGCTTACATGGAATAAGAAAGGAAGCATGGAATAGTTGATAAAGTTCTAGGCTTGGATATAGGAAAACAATTTTAAATCCTGCCTCTAACACTACTTGTGGACCCTTGACCTAGACCATTTAATGTTTGAGTACCTCAGGTAACTCCTTAGGCCTTGTTCACTAAGTTATACATGGGTTAGCAGAGAAAGCTCTGAAGCCTAACTGAGAAAATCACAGATGCTTTGCTTCAAGCAAAGACTAGATTCATATTATTCAACAAACCAACGAGCAAACGTTTATTGAGTCCTTATTAGCTGAAAAGCCAATTAAATACTAAGCTGAAGAGGCAATGGAGTAGGGGCCATACAGAGAGAGACTGTATGTTACCTGAGGAATAGCCTGGCTTTGTTCCAAGAGGTTCCTCCTAAGCCTGGCCAAAGAGTGATGCATTTCTCAGCCACAGCACCTCCCAAAGACCTGCCGCTAAGCTGTAGAGGGTATGTGACCTGTGTTTGTGGAGTAACTAACTACATAGATCTTTTAATATCCTCAAAGTAATCTTAGTATCAGTGATGATACTGACTAACAATTAATTTTCAATTTGACCCCTTTCCAAACAGTAAGTGCTTAGTGGATTTGGAAGGCTCTGGATTATGTTTATTAGCATTGAGAAAGTCATATATTAGGTATTGTGATGACTAAGAGCCAGAACTAATGTTTATAGCTCTCAGTTCAATGGTCCAGACTGAGGATGTAGGAAAGGCATCTTGCCCAACGTTTTCCCAGGAAGAGAGGACAAAGTCCTGCCCTGAATTTTGAATGTGGAAGTTCACTGCCTTGGTTTGCTTAGGCAGAAAGGGAGAAGGAAGTAGCAGGGTTCCTTGTGGAGGTGTGGTCAGTGACAATATTGATTAATTGGTCTTGAGATTCATAGTGGGAGTAAGCTTGTGGGTGTAAGCTTTGGCCTTTCCTTGTATAAATGATTTTAAAAATGTCATGTGCTATACAAATTGTAAGGTGTTATCATTGTTATGGAAATAGTTTTAGGCCACTTTTTCAAATGAATCCATATTAGGTCATCCCAGAATGACTTCAGGTAGAATGTAAGTTCCTTAGGAACAGGGACTGTCTCGTTTTTATTTTGCATCCCTAGCACTTAGCACACTGGCACATAGTATGCTTTTTAAATAAATGCTTGTTGATTCATGGGGAACCAGAAGAGACAAAAGAAAGCTGCAGAATCCCATAGTTGCAAGGAACATCAGAGACCATACAGTTGAACTTCTACTTGAATAGGAATACTCTCTCCAACGTTGCCAAGCAATCATCCAAGTGTTTCCACTCAAGTATCTTCAGTGAAGAGGAACCTCCCACCTCCCAGAGGAGCCTATCCCACTTTTGGACAGCAGTAATTGCAGAAAATTTCTCTTTACTTTAAGCTTAAGCCTGACCCTCTGAAACTTTCATTCACTGCTTCTAGCTCTACTGTGTGGGGATCAAGCAGAATGTATCTAGTGCCCTTCCATGCTACAGATTTTCCCAAAATGGAGAGGAAGCTGGTTCTTATCTTGGCTTTTGGACTAGCTACTTGCCTAACTTCAGGCAATCCATTTCATCACCTCTCTCTGGACCTGTTTTCTCATCTCTCAGGTGGTTAGATGATGAGCTCTAAAGTCCTTTTCTGGATATAAAAATTCTGTCATTCTATTAGCTTGAAATGTAACAATATCAAAAATTTGCTCCACTTGCAGAAATGGATTACTTATTATTGTGGGCTAATAGGGTGTGAAGACATCTCTCTGCTTCCTGCTTCCTAATATTCCCTGCATCCATGGGGCAGATAAAGAGAGCAAGAAAGGAGAACACATTCTCAACTCTGGTGGCTATGAAATAAAGAATGATGCCACTTTCTCTAGCTCTTAGTTTTGATAAAAGTTTTTCCCCTCTGACTAGCCAATCATTATTAAGCATGCTCACACACAGCCTGGTTGTAGGAAGAGAAGTTTCTGAGAGGCAGCTTGGTGGATTAGAATGTTAAATGTGAGAAATAAATGAAGCTGTCAGCTGTTCCAGAGGAGTGTCAAAAGGGTCAGACCTACCAATGGCACATGAGAAGTGCTAATAAATCATCATACTCACCCTTAATGATAATGAAGATGCTGATAGGGTTATAATCTGCTTTCTTTTCTGCAACATGGAAAAAAAATTATTAAGTGCTTACTGTTTGCACAGCACTAGTCTACAAATAGAAAAGTAACGTAGACCTTGGCTCTTAAAGAGCTCATGTTCTAATAGTGAAGACAATACATATAAAAGGTTTTAGCTGCAGTCACATGGAAAGGTCCCATTGTCCTGAAGGTGCAGCAGCAAAGCAGATGCTAATACATCCTCTTTAATATATTTTTTTAATGATAAAATTCCAGTGCTTCTTGTAAAATTTTCTTTTTAGGGTATTGCATAAATTCTGGTTAAGTACAGTGTGTTGAATGCTGCAGATCATCAAAACTTGTGTTCAAGTTTACCTGGAGATCCACAAGGAAAAGGTACAGGACAATATTCCTAGAAGATTATGTTAAAATTCTTAACCCCCAAACAAGCAATGGCTTACACTTCCCCATAATTTACGTTTTAGGATCATGACTGAACAGATCCTTCATTGTAAGGGTGATACCAAGACAAAAGAATATTTCTTTCCATTGCAGTTTAAAGGCATTTAAAAATCTAGGGAGTCTGCTTACCCCAGGGATGGGACAATGTGATCTTGCAATAGGAAATGAAGGGAACATGCCTTCAAAAAGGGCTTTTGTTTTGTTTTCTTTTGTTTGCTTAAATTAAATTTAATCATGTCTTTCATTATCATTTCAAATAGGCTGGGTAGAAATAAGTGCAGGGTGAGGTATAACATCTTAGCCTTGGAGATAAGTTTTGAGGCAAAAATATTTCAAAAATAAACTTCAGTTTAACTTTGCCACTTTTGTACTCAGACCTGTTCCACACCTTTCATTTCTCAACCTAATCAGAGCTAAACATGATTTTCATTCATACTGATAAAGAAAGATAATATATGCCTAACTTGTTAGTTGATTTGATTAATTCAGGTAAAATTTATGTATTTTTTTCCTTTTGGTAGGAAAGATGATTTCATATAAATGTTTCTGATTATTTCATATTGTTACCACTAAGGAAAATTTTTAAATCTTCAGGCTCATAATCAAAATTAAAATGCTCATTTATTAATCTTGTGTTGTTGCTTAAAAAAAACCAAAACACTTCTTGCTGAGGCAAACAATTTTGCTACCTGTTTCTCTCCTGATCTGAACTTCCCCTCCTTATTTTAATAAGGTAGTAGGAATGATTGTGTAACCTAATGCCCCTCCATTCAAAATGGGGTTTATGTATTGATGGTGAGTGGAGTCTCTCACAGACAGTAGGCAGAATCACACTGTAAGGGGCGCTGACTGCCATGCCATCTGTCAGTGGTATGTATACAAGACACTACACCAAGTCAGGGAAGGATTTCCCCAGGTGTTAATATGCCATTATATGGATGGTGTTTTAGGAGCTGGATCAAAAATGAGATGCTTTAGGTGTGGAAAAATAGGACATTACAAGAAGGATTGTAGAAACAAAGCAGAGGGGAGAAACGGATTCCAGAACCAATGGGACAGAGCACCATTTAAGAGTAGGCCAACCACACTGTGATCAAAATATAAGAAACCAGGACACTGGGCTTCGGAATGTAGGTCATCTTCTACTACCAAGAGTAGCGCTCAGTATTTAAACATGCAGATGGTCATCCCTGCAGCCCAGGAGCAAAGGGTGGCCACCTGGGAGGATGCAGAGAGGATCCCACAGGCCACTTTCAACCTCAGGAGGAAGTATCAGACACTCAAATCAGTGCCGTACAGTCAAAATTAATTAGAAGCAGTAAGATGTAGCTGACTAATTTCATGGCTCAGGCGTTGTAATTTCCTTTTCGTTCTCTGGTGGAATCCCTGTGATTTCTTCCCCATGCTGTACGACCCGTAGTCTTTTCACTGGTACCCAGATCTCATTGTCTCCTATAAAGATACAAGCATAACCCTTGCCCCAAGTTACTCTGGCATCATGTTGTAGTGGTCAGTCTGAGCTGACCATGTATTTCATGGCAGGCATAAGACCGTGCTCATCGAATTTTGCCAGTGCCAATTTCCAAAAATTGATTGTATGCCGTGAACCTGTGATTGTGTGCCGTGGACCTGGGTCCCAAAACTCCCCCTTTTTGTTTTAGGACATACTGTTTTATGGTGCGGTTTGCACATTCTTGTCCTGTGGAGTTATATGGGATCCCAGTCACATGAGAGAGCTCCATGATAATTTCTCATTGTCGCTGCCAAGATGGATGTCTATACTCTTGCTATGTATGTCTGAGATCCAGCCTTCTCACATCTATTTAACATGTCCTCAATGGAACAATTCTTGGGCAATCCTAACATAGCCTTCCTACAGTCTGCATTAGCTCCTGATTGGAGGATGTCCTTTATCACCACAGCAGTACCCTCTACTTCACCTGTAGTCTGGGTGACAACCTCAGTTCCCTGAGTACAGAAATCTGTGAAAGATTCTGCATTTCCTTGCTTCAGTGATTGCAGAGATACCTTCTTAGGACCCTTCTCAGGAATCAGTGTAAAGGCCTGCTCCACCCCTTGGGCCAACCTCTCACAGCACTAGATCATGTCCTATTTGCTTAACATCTTCTGCATACTCTCCTGCCCCAAATAACATATCATAATACCCTTGGGCATTTGTTGTGTTGCCCGCATTAACTGACATTGCTATGGCTCTTAATTTTTCTGTGAATAGCTGAAGAAAGCAAACATATTGTCTGGGAGGCAAGATGGCTCTCATGATTAGTTTCCAATCATTTGGCGTTAACACATAATTAGACAATTCTTTTAATCTTCTGAGAACATAAGGAGCATTTATCCCATAATCTACTACAGCCTTTTTCAGTTCCTTTATTTGCGCGGCTGGTATGGGCCCATGAGTTCTTGTCATGGAGCTGTCCTTTCCTTTATCCTCCAATACAGGGAATGCATCTATCCATCCTCCACCAATCTCCCTTAAGCTAGTGTAATCACCATCCTCACTCAACTTTTCTAAAGTTCGCTGTAAAGATGATTTCTTGCCTCTAGATGGTGGTGTTGCCTCATTTTCGAGGAAGTTCCCCTTTACTCACATTTCATGCTTTCTCTTTTCTCACTACCTATGCTTCCTCCTTTCTCACTGTTGGTAAGTTCTTCTTTCCAGCTAACTCTTTTTTCTTTCCTCAGTAGGTTTCTCAATTTATCAGGTAGCTCTTTAACACTGTCCTGCCAATCCTGCACCATCTGTCTGTTCTGCCATCTCTCTTGTTCTAGTGGTAAATTCAGATATATGGATGCTGGCTGCCTTTCTGGGCTGTTTTCTCTTGTACTACTCTGACTCTGACGGGGCTGTCTGTGAGGATGTGGTGAATGTTCTCATTTGCACTGCCTTGCCACCATCTTCCTCTATGAACACATTCTTCAGCATGTTATATAAGAAGAATGTGTACTGACCCTGACTCAACTTTTGTGAGCTTTGCCCCATTTCGATTCTACTCACGGTTACACTGCGTGTCACTCGAGCTGGATGTGCATGTCTTCTCCTGCGTCAATTTCTTGGAGGCACTCTGGAGGCACTCAGTGAGGGAGACAGGCTACAGTCCCTTGTTGCAAGCAGGCATCTGCTTCTGACCCAGTCGTGATAGCTCCTATACACTGCACTCTGTGAATCCTGACTGCCTAGGATATTGGGGAACCTGACTCACTCGACTGGGGTTCCTGAGGGACCTGACTCCCTCGCCTGGGCTATAACGTAGCCTACAGTCCTGCTCCTTCCTCCTGCCTGCAGCCCCATGTTGGGCACCAAGTTGCTATGGTAACGGCATAACACACCAACAGGAGCAAGTCTTATGCCTGGCCAGCAGGTGACTTGTCCTCCTGTGGAGCTCTCGAGTAAAAGAATGAAGCAAGAGAGCGGGTCATGAAGCAACTCCAATTTATTCAAGCGAGCACTCTGGTTATATAGTCTTTGCCAGTCAGCCCAACGAACCATGGTAACATATACAAAGAAACCCGAAACTATAGTAATGAACACAAGCTGAAACTATAGTAACAAACACAAACCAGGGGTGGGGCCATCCCTTCCAGCGCCATCTTGTTCACTCTTCCCTGCTCCAGACTCAGTTTACCTGATGTCCATCAGTGTGGTGTCCCAGATGGCATGGTAGTCAGCTACCCTTACATCATACATCAAAGTTTATATTAGCTCTACTAAAGAAAGAATTGGGTTAAATATTAAACAATTAAACCAGTTGGCTAGAGCTTAAATAAAGCATGAGTTCTTTGAATACATCCAGTACAATTTTTCTCTCATTTCCCTTTTGTGAAGGAATAAAGAATGGGCCTTATGCTGATTTTGCAATGGAGAACAAGAAAAACTTGAAAGGATGTATAATGCAGAGGACCCCTAACAGGGGAAAGAGTAGGGCACAAACAATTATAAGGCACCCATTATCCTAATGCTGAGGTTCATTGTGGGAATATGTGACCACTGATGGTGTTTCACTGGAGTTTTCACAACGGAATTTCATTGCCTCATGTAGATTGAGCAAGCACAGTTACAAATGCAGTTGGTTTATAAGTCTGACCCCTACTTTGTTGATTGCAGGGAGGATTGGCTTTTCAGCAAAGAGAAAAACTGAACCAAGATGAGTGGCCCTTCCACGTTTAGGGAAAGGTCTGGCTGTAGTTGTATAGATATTCTGGTCAGTTTCCTTTCACAAGATCATTTTCTCTAGGGTCCTCCATGACACTGCTCCACAGAGTCAGAAAAGCAGATGTTTGTATCTACATCCCTAGTTGGTGGTGCAGTGGCCTGCTCTTGAGTCAGGAAGACCTGAGTTCAAATTTGACTTTAGGTACTTATTAGTTGTGTGACCCTGGACAAGTCACTTAAACTCTATTTACCTCAGCTTCCTCATCTGTAAGATGGGGGATCATAAAAGCACCTAACTACCCCAGGTTCTTGTGAGGATCAAATGAGACAATAACTATAAAGTGCTTAGCACAAAACAGGTGCTATGTAAATGTTAGTTGTTATTATTGTGTTATGTATTTATAATAGACTTGGTTGTGACATCACACAATTCAAATAGAACTCAGGCTTTATTACTGATAAGGCTGTTGTCTGAGACAGCTCCATCACCTTTGTGTGTTTTGAGGGCCCAAAATTTAACAGAGATGAAGAAAAGACAACTCACATGGCAGACAACAGACAGAAGGAAAACTAACCCACATGTATATGAAAGAGGAAAGCCTCTGGAAGGGTGACCTGAGCTTTAGTTCTGAGTGGGCTAATTTTTTTATAGAATCATGAAAATCTTTCACCCTGCTGGACAAATGGCAGGATTCACACGTCTTCAACAGGAGGTCTCTCTCCCCTTGTCTTATTAGAAATAAGTTCCTCTGAGGCAACCATAATTTTATTTCTTTCATAACATGCCTGTTGCCTTGAATGATGCCTGGCAGAGAGCTGGTGTTTAATAAATGCTTTTGACTGATGGGTTATTTGATTTCTGAAACCAGGACTAGCCCCCCTCTCTCACTTGAGCCTGCCATTCTTACTGCTGCCTTGGAGCTTGCCCTGTGTGCTACTCTTCTGTCTGGGATTCCCTTTTCCCTCCTCTTCATCTGTCTAGATCATTAATATTTGGGAAGCCTTACCCATCTGCTGCAGCATGGCCAAATGTCAGCTCTGCTGCTTACTATTTGTGACACTTTCAGGAAGCCTTTAACTCCTCTGGACCTCAGTTTTCTCCTTTCAGGCACAAGGGAATGGGACTAGATGACCTCTAAGATCCCATCTACTTCTAAATCTATCACCCCATAGGTTCTTTGGTTATCATGAAGATGTTCCATTCCTGTGTCTCTTATGAGTCAGCGTAGAGAGTAAAAAAATTGTGAACTTGGAGTCAAAAAGATCTGAGTTCATGTCTTGTCTCCATTATTGAGTTGTTGTGTAACCATGGGTAACTCACTTAATCTCTGAGCCTCCATTTCCTCATCTATAAAATGGGGACCCTAATATACCACTTAATTCACAGGTCTGAGGAGGTGCTCAAATTAGAAAATATTTGTAAAGCATAATACAACCATAAAGCATGGTATATGGGAGTCAATATTCTTTCTTTACTTAGGTTGAATGTCCTAACAGGGGTGACTTTAAAGACTAGGATGAGCAGTTTGTATTTTCATCCTAAATTTTATCCTAAAGGAGCCACTGAATATTTTTGAGTAAGGGATTGACAGTGTGACCAGTGTGTTAAGAATCTTGATTTGGTAATTGTATGGAAGATAGATTAGGAGAAAGGTAAGTCTAGAAGTATGGAAACCAATATGGTGGCTGTTTTTTTAAAATTTATTTGTTTTCAGTTTTCTACAATCACTTCCATAAGTCTTAGATTTTCTCTCCCTCCTTCCCCTCTCCCTCCCCAAGATGGCATGCAGTCTTATATGTGTTCTACACATACATTCTTCTTAAATACATTTTCACATTAGTCATGTTGCACTGAAGAATCAAAATGAATGAGAGAAACCATGAGAAAAACCCAAACAAAACAGAACATAACACAAGAGAAAATATTCTACTTCATTCTGCTTTACATTTCCATAGTTCTTTCACTGAATGTGAATGGCATTTTGCCTCAAGAGTCCTTTGGAAATGTTTTAGGTCTTTGCATTGCAATAAAGTACAAAGTTACCAGAAAAATTCCTCACACACTGTGGTTGGTATTGTGTACAATGATCTCCTCCATCAGTTTCACCAGCCTCAGTTCATGTAAATTCTTCCAGGCCTCTCTGACGTCTTTCTGTTCATCATTTTTTATAGCAAAATAGTATTCCATTACATTCATATACCACCACTTGTTTGGCCATTTCCCAATTGATGGGCATCCCCTCAATTTCCAGTTCTTGACCACCACAAAGAGAGCTACTATAAATATTTTTGTACACATGGGACCCTTTCCCATTTTTATGATTTCTTTGGGATACAGTCCTAGAAATGACATTGCTGGGTATGCCCATTTTTGTAGCCCTTTGGGCATAGTTCCAAATTGCTCTCCAGAATGGTTGGATCAGCTCACAGCTCCACCAACAATGAATTAGTGTTCCAACTCCCCCACATTTTCTCAAACATTTATCATCTTCCTGTTTTGTCATGTTAGCCAATGTGATAGGTGTGTTGTGGTACCTCAGAGTTGTTTTGATTCGCATCTCTCTAATTAATAGTGATTTAGAGCATTTTTTTATGTGATTATAAATAACTTTAATTTCTTCCTCTGAAAGTTGCCTGTTCATATGCTTTGATCATTTATCAATTGGGGAACAACTTGTATTCTTGTACACATGACTCAGTTTTCTACATATTCTAGAAATGAGATCTTTATCACAGACACTGGTTGCAAAAATTCTTTCCCAGTTTTCTGCTTCCCTCCTGATTTTGGTTGCACTGGGTTTATTTGTGCAAAAACTTTTCAATTTAAATGTAATCAAAATTATTCTTTGTGCATTTCATAATGTTCTCTATCTCTTGTTTGATCATATATTCTTCCATTCTCCACAAATCTGACAAATACACTGTTCCTTGCTCCCCTAATTTGCTTATAGTGTGCATTTTTATACCTAGATCACATATCCATTTGGACTTTATTCTTGTGTATGGTGTCAGGCATAGATCTGTGCCCAGTTTCTATCATACTGTTTTCCAGTTTTCCCAGCAGTTTTTGCCAAACAGTGAGTTCTTATCCCAGAAGCTGGGGTCCATGGGTTTATCAAACAGTAGATTGCTATATTCATTGACTACTGTGTCTTGAGTACCTAATCTATTCCACTGGTGTACTCTTCTAGTTCTTAGCCAGTACCAAGTGGTTTTGATGACTGCTATTTTATGATACAACTTGAGATCTGGTAGGGCTAGGCCACCTTCCCTACCATTTCTTTTCATTAATTCCCTTGATATTCTGAACCTTTTGTTCTCCCAGATGAATTTTGATACTATTTTTTTTCTAGCTCTAAAAATATTTTTCTGGTAGTGTGATTGGTATGGCACTGAATAAGTATATTAATTTAGGTAGAATTCTCATTTTTATTATATTAGTTCTGTCTACCCACAAGCAACTGATGTTTTCCCACTTACTTAGATCTGATTTTATTTGTGTGAAAAATATTTTGTAATTATGTATGTGTATTCTTTGGGTTTGTCTTGGGAGGTAGACTTTCAGATATTTTATAGTGTCTACCATAGTTTTAAATGGGATTTCTTTTTCTAGCTCTTGTTGTTGGGCTTTGTTAGTAATATTCAGAAATGCAAATAATTTATGTGAGTTTAGTTTGAAACCTGCAACTTTGCCAGAGTTGTTTGTTATTTCAAGTAGTCTTTTACTTGATTCTCTGGGATTCTCTAAGTACATCATCATAACATCTGCAAAGAATGATCACTTAGTTTCTTCTTTGCCTGTTCTAAATCCTTCCATTTCTTTTTCTTCTCTTATTGCTAAAGTTAACATTTCTAGTGCTGTATTGAACAACCGTGGTGATAATGGACAACCTTGTTTCACCCCTGATCTTATTGGAAATGCATCTAGCTTATCCCCATTGCATATAATGTTTGCTAATACTGCTTATTATTTTATGGAAATTTCCATTTATTCCTATGCTCTCCAATGTTTTCAATAGCAATGGGTATTGTATTTTGTTGAAAGCTTTTACTGCATCTATTGAGATAATCATATGGTCTCTGTTAGTTTTGTTGTTGATATGATCAATAGTACTCATAGTTTTCCTAATATTGGACCAGCCCTGCATTCCTGGTATAAAACCTACCTGATCATAATGTATTATTCTCGTGATAAGTTGCTGTTTTCTTTTTGCTAATATCTTATTTAAAATTTTTGCATCTATATTCATTAGAGAAATTGGTCTATAATTTTCTTTCTCTGTTTTGGCTCTTCCTGGTTAGGTATCAGAACCATATTTGTATCATAAAAAGAATTTGGTAGGACTCCTTCATCACCAGTTTTCTCAAGTAGTCTATATAGTATTGGAATTAACTGTTCTTTAAATGTTTGACAGAATTCACTTGTGAACCATCAGGCCCAGGAATTTTTTTCCTAGGGAATTCACTGATGACTTGTTTGATTTCTTTTTTCTGAGATGGGGTTGTTTAAGTATTCAACTTCCTCTTCTGTTAATCTGGGCAATTTATGGGTTTTTTAAAAAAATATTCATTCTGCTGACTTAGATTGTCAAATTTATGGGTATACAGTTGGGCAAAGTAATTTTTAATTACTGTTTTGATTTCCTCCTTGTTTATGGTGGCTGTTGTAATGGTCCATTTGAGGGGTGATGAGGGCCTGAACTAGGATAGTATGTGAAGAGAAAGGAAAATATTTGATAGAGATGGTAGAGATAGGAATAATAAGAATTGCCAATGATGGCAATTTAAAATTATGAACCAGGGTGATTTGAAGGAAGGTGATGCCCCCCCCAAATCAAGAAGTTTAGAGAAGGAGTAGGTTGGAGGTGGGAGGTAGGTAGATAATGACTTCCATTTTAGATGAGTTAAAGGTAAGATGCCAGTATCCAGTTGGGCTTTTATCCTTTTGAGACTGTTTCCTCATTTGTAAGATATGGAACTTAGTTTCCATGAGAAACTTGAGATAATTAAGGAAATTTTGCAGTTTTCTCAAAGCACTCCAGCTCACTCCTTCCTGTTTAATTTCAGTCCTAAAATATTGTATTTTCTTATATGCATATACTTATGAATGTGCTCTAACTAATGTTTATTCAAATATGTGCCATAATCTGGTCAATAGGAATTCCTCATTCACTTGGTCTGTCTTGTATAGATGGTCAGGCTTTCAAACTCTTTTGAATATAAATATCTATCTATCTATCTATCTATCTATCTATCTATCTATCTATCTATCTATCTATCTTCTGTAGGCTTTGCAATACACAGAGGCTTAATATGAGCAGTACAATAGCATAATGTAAATTGGAACATAAAGAAGACCTTACCATCTACAGAGAAAGCCTCTTCAACTTTGGACTTTTTGGTGGCCCTTCTCTATCATAGTATCTAATACCATACATAAACATACATCTCCCTGTTTTGTGATTTGTTGAATGTTTATGAACTTAGTTATTTTAAAGAGGGTTGCTTCCATTGTTTTTTTCTATAATGACTTTGAAGTATAGATGGAAAACATATTAGAGGATCATCATTATAGAGCCAGGAAGAACCTAAGAATTCATGGAGTCCTCCTGCTTCATCTGAGGAAACTGAGACCAGAACAGTTTAAATGACTCAATCAGGGTCTCAGAGATGATAAGTGTTTGAGGTGGGATCCAAACTTGGGTCTTCTTAACTTCAAATCTAGTACATCTACTGTACCAGACTTCCTGTGCTTATGAGATAAGAAACATGAAACAGTTATTAGAAAAGATCCTGTAAGATTCATTTTTTAAAATATCAACATTCTACTAGAGTCACTATATTGCAACAAGACACGTAATACAACAGACACCAAAAAATAGACTTGAGTATCCCATAGAAGTTGATAGAGAGGTGCATTGTGAGTGGGAGGGAACAGGGTGCAACATATAATCAGTGAGGAACTTTGGAGAAAAAGAATAAAAGAGATCATTGAAGATATTTATATTAGGAAGAGAATATGGATAGGTCATATGACAAGGTTGAGCAATGAGAGGTGGACTTCCAGAGTATTTTTCTGCTACCCACTTGATTTCAGGAGAAATTGAGGAAGGTTTCCACTATGTTGAGTGTACCTGGAAAGATATATGTAAGATTCACACAGGATGGGTAAGGACATGGATGGATTATGATATACAATAGAGGAAACTATATAATCCATAAACACAGATACATTTGTAAATTGGAATAAGATAAGGATAATAACACTTACACTTATTTACCTCATAGGGCTGATGTGAGTTAAATCCGTTGAACATTTCACAGTGCTAGATAAATGTGTGCTTATAGGCAAGGGATTAGCTTTGGAATCTAAATGGATAAAGAGAGGTCAGAGGTAACTCTGAGGTCTAAAGTCTCAGGGAAGGGGAAAATAAAGGTCTTACAAACAAAAACATGAGGATGAGTAGCTGGTTTATAGCGGACATAAGGAATTCTGCTTGGGACACATTAAGCTTAAGATGACAATGAGACATACAGGTGAAGCAATCCAATAGAAGTTTGGTATTCTGGCAACAGTGCTCAACAAAGCATAAAAGACAGAGCCCTGGTGAAGTAGATAGAATATTGGAACTGAAGTAAAATTTCTTTCTCAGGTATGATTATTAGCTATGTGACCCTGGACAAGTCACTTAACCTCTGAAGGCCTGTTTCTTCACCTGTAAAAAGAGGATAATTATAGCACCCACCTCCCAGGGTTGTTGTGAAGATCAAATGATGTATAAAGTGCTTTGCAAACCTTAAAGTATGAAATAAATATGAGATATTGTTATCAAGAAAAACAGAGAGGGAGAGAGAGAGAGAGAGAAAGAGAAAGAAAGAAAGAAAGAAAAGGAAGGAAGGAAAGAGAAGGAGAAAGAAAAAAAAGAAAGAGAAAGAAAGAAACAAACAAACAAAGAAATAGATGGATATATCTGGCCTTACATACTTACTACCTATAGGACTCTGGTCAAGTCACTTAACCACTTCAGTTTCCTCATCTGTAAAATGGGGATAATAATAATAACACCTAACAAAGGGTGGCTGTGAGGATCAAATAAGATGATATATTTAAAATGTTTTGTAAACCTCAAAATTAAAAATATGTATGAGTCATCATCATTATTATTAGGAGACTATGCTGGAAATCAAGAGATCCAGATTCTAGTTTCCATTCTGCCACTACCTGACCACATGACCTCCATCAAGTCACCCTAAGCCTCAGTTTTCACATCTATAAATTAAAGAGATTGGACTAAATATTCTACAAAGTTCCTTCTATCTCTGAAAATATAAAAATATATGAAAGAAGTCAATTTTAAGGGATATGAATTTGAGAGTGATAGTTAAAGCCATGGGAATGGATGAGTTTAATTGGGGAGAAAGGATAGAAAGGAAAGGGCCAAGGCCAAAACATTAGGAAGGGTAATCCACACAGGGATGTGCTGGAGTCAGCTCTAACTAGCTCTGGAGTCCATTGTTAAAATTTTCAATGTGAGCATTTACACTTTGGAAATCAGTAAATGCTATAAATCAAGACTTGATTTACTGTGTTGTTTTGTTGATTGCCTGAATCTGATTCAGTCAAAGGCTGCACTTGAGGTCCTAGAGGGCCACATGTGGCTTCCAGGCCTCAAGTTCCCCACCCCAGGTAGAAATGATGGAGAAAATAAGGCAGATTAGACTTAAAACTGTGTTGTGGTTTCATTCCCCTCCATTTTCCTTCAGAGTTGGTTGTTAAACATTTATCATCACATCACCCCAGGATACACAAGAAGGTGTTTCAGATGCAAATGACACAAATATTAAGTAAACAATAAACCAGGGCTATTTTTTGATGCGACTAGATTCCAATGAACTTGATATTTCCTGCAGTTCTGCCATTGAGACATTAGATGGTGCCAGAAGATTGAATTTAAAACATCTGAGTGCTCAGTTGAAACTCCTGAGAGCTGTTTGTCCTCAGGAACAAGAACATTAAGTCTGGATTGAAATTGACAAACTGGGAATGACTGCAGTAATGTAAAAGTGTCTTGGGAAGTCATTGGTCAACAGATTGGAAGAGGACACTGGCCTGAGGATCAAGCCCAGGCCCCACTACTCACTGTGTGCGTGACTTTGAGTAAAGCATTTAACTTGCCCAAACCTCACCATCCTCATCTGCAAAATAAAGGGGCTGGACTAGATCATCTCTAACACTGTTTTCCTCCTCCCAATTCCCCCCACCTCTCCACCATCTAATAGTCTATGAATCTATGACCTCTGAGTGAGGAGAGAGATGGTAGAAGTTCCTCAGGATTTTTTTTTTAATGATATATTCATAAAAATACAGGGCATCTAGGTGACACAGTGGACAGGGTGCCAGACCTGGAGTCAGGAAGATGCATCTTCCTGAGTTCAAAACTGGCCTCAAACACTTACTAGTTGCACGACTCTATTCAAGTCACTTAACCCTGTTTGCCTCAGCTTCCTCATCTGTAAAATGAGCTGGAGAAGGAAATGGCAAACACTCTAGTACCTCTGCCATATATATATATATTTTGGGTTATACATGTATAATTATGCAAAACCCTTTCATAACAGTCATATTGTAAAAGACTAACTATATTTCCCTCTATCCTATCCTGCCCCCCATTTATTCTATTCTCTTTTGGTCCTGTCCTGCCTCAAAAGTGTTTACTTCTAATTACCGCTCCTCCCATTTACCCTCCCCACTGCACCCCACCCCACTTATCCCCTTTCCCCCTACTTTCTTGTAGTGCAAGATAGATTTTCATACCAAATTGAGTGTACATGTTATTCCCTCCTTAAGCCTAATGCTATGAGAGTAAGGTTCACTCTTTCCCTATTACCTCCCCCCTCTTCCCCTCCAGGGAAAAAGCTTTTTCTTGCCTCTTTTATGTGAGATAATTAGCCCCATTCTATTTCTCCCTTTCTCCTCCCAATATATTCCTCTCTCACCCCTTAATTTTCTTTTAGATATCATGCCTACCTATTCAACTCACCCTGTGCCCTCTGTCTATATGTATACAATCCCTCCAACTACCCTAACAAGTGAGAAAAATCTCAAGTTACAAATATGATCTTTTTATGTAGGAATGTAAACAGTTCAACTTTAGTAAGTCCCTTATGGTTTCTCTTTCCTGTTTATCTTTTCATGCTTTTCTTGATTCTTGTGTTTGAAAGTCAAATTTTCTATTCAGCTCTGGTCTGACTGTATTTCATTGAATGACCATTTTTTTCCCCTGAAATATTTTACTCAGTTTTGTTGTGTAGATGATTCTTGGTTTTAATCTTAGCTCCTTTGACCTCTGTAATATCACATTCCAAGCCCTGTGATCCCTTAATGTGGAAGCTGCTTGTGTTATCTTGTGTTATCCTGAGTATTTTCACAATACTCAAATTGTTTGTTTTTTGCTGTTTGCAATATTTGCAACGACTTGGGAGCTCTGGAATTTGACTACAATATTCCTAGGAATATTTTCCTTTTGGGATCTCTTTCAGGAGGCAATCAGTAGATTCTTTCTATATTTATTTAACCCTCTGGTTCTACAATATTGAGGCAGTTTTCCTTGATAATTTCTTGAAAGATGTCTAGGCTCTTTTTTTAATGGTGGCTTTCAGGTAGTTCCATAATTTTTAAATTGTCTCTCCTGGATCTATTTCCCAGGTCAGTTGTTTTTCCAATGAGATATTTCACATTGTCTGCTATTTTTTCATTTCTTTGACTTTGCTTTATAATTTCTTAGTTTGTCATAAAGTCATTCACTTCCACCTGCCCCATTCTGATTTCCATCTGGTCAGTTCTTCTCCTCATTGACTTTTTGAATCTCTTGCCATTTGGGTTAGTCTATTTTTTAAAGTGTTACTTTCTTCAGCATTTTTTGGATCTCTTTTAGCAAGCAGTTGACTCGTTTTTCATGATTTTCTTGTATCACTCTCATCTCTCGTCCCAATTTTTGCTCTATTTCTCTTATTTGAGTTTCAAAATCCTTTTTGAGATCTTCCATGGCCTGATACCAATTAATATTTTTTCTTGGAGGCTTTGGATGTAGGAGCTTTGACTTTGTTGTCTTCTGTTTGTATACTCTGGTCTTCCTTGTCACCAAAGTAAGATTCTCTAGTTTGATTCTTTTTCCAGTTTTTTCTCATTTTCCCAGCTATTTACTTGACTTTTGAGCTCTTTGTCAAGGTGTTCTCTGATTCTGTTTGGAGTGGGGGTGTACTGTCAGTTACTCGATTCTCCACAATCTGTGGGCCAAGAGCTCCATAAATAGTTGCTGCTGCTGCTGCTGCCCCTGCCCTTGCCCCTGCTGCTGCTGTGAGTTCTTCCTCCTCGGGCTCCTCTACAACCTCCTGCTGCCCTGGGTCTGGGGTCTGATCACTCTACTCTCTCACACAGGTCCCATAGCTTTTTTTCACTGACTTTCCAATGTGTCCTTGGTGTTTTGGGGTCATGAAGTCTGGAAATTGCCACAGGTGCCCAAATTACGGTCCCCCCAAGGCCTACTTAGGTCCCTTCTGTGCCAGTGTGACCCACACTGGACTGCATTTTGCTCCCAGCCTGGCACAATAGACACTTCCCAATGACCTTTCAGGCTGACTTGGGCTGAAGATTTGCTTCACTGTGTCATTCTGTGGGGTCTACAACTCCAGAATTTATTTAGAGTAATTTTTTACAGGTATTTTGCTGGGTTTGAGGGGAGAGCACTAGCAAGTCTGTGCTGTTACTCTGTCATCTTGGCTCTGCCCTCCAATAAAAATATTTTTGGGGAGGCAACATGGCACAGTGGGTAGAGAAGGCTAGCTTTGGAATCCAGAAGACCTGGGTTCACATCCTGCTTCCGACACATACTAACTGTGATGTTGAACAAATCACTTGGCCTATGAATGCCCCAGGCTAAGCCCGTAAATTGCAGATGAGTGCTCATCTGCAACAGAAGAGAGGATTTCCATGTTGGGAGTTCCCAACATCTATCTCTCTCTCTCTCTCTCTCTCTCTCTCTCTCTCTCTCTCTCTCTCTCTCTCTCTCTCTCTCCACACACATATATTTACTGCTTATCTTTCCAAGTTCATGATACATTACTCAATTTAAACAAACAAGCAAGCACTTATTAAGCACCTATTATGTGCAAATCAGTCAACAATCAGTATTAAGCACCGGCTGTGTATCAGACACTGTGTGAAGTGCTGGGGGTACAAAAAAAAAAAAGGCAAAAAAAGCCTCTACTTTCAAGGAGATCAATCTGATGGAGGTGACAACACAGATAAAATCTATACAGATTAAATCAGAACTAATCAACAGAAGAAAGAACTAGCATTAAGGGGGATTGGGAAAAACCTCAGACACGGTGGTAGGGATAGAGCATATAGATAGAGACAATATACAGATATATAGGTATGTACAGACCAAATGAGAAGCAGATACAAGATAACCTTGGAGGGAAAGCCTTAGCAGCAGAGGAGATCAGAAAAGGTTTCATGCAGAAAGAGGTGCTTGAGATGAACTTGAGAGAAACCAGGGAGGCCAAGATGGGAAGGAGAGGAGACTATTTAAGGTGTGGAGGACAATCCCTCTTGTAGTCTGTGTCAGAGCCAAATGGACATTCTTGCCATCCCCACCCCCACCCCCCTTTTTTTGTCCTTCTATACACAGACTGTCTCCTATGTCTAGAGGCCACTCTTTTCAAATGTCCCGGTAACCTTCATTCAATTCAAGTATTGCCTCCTCTTTGATTCCTTCCTATCACTTCTTGAGGGAAAACTTGTATGAACTGATGCAGAGTGAATTGTGCAGAACCAAGAGAATACAATAATAACACTGTAAAAACAGACAACTTTGAAACCTTCAGAAATCTTATTAACCCAATGACCAACTGTGATTCCAGAGGACTAATGATGAGAAATGCTGCCCAACGCTTGACATTATGCAGAATGAGACATAGATTCTTCTGGACATGGTTAATGTAGCAATTTGGCCTGATTACGCATGTTTGTTATAATGGTTTTGCTTTTCTTATTTCCTTTCTCAGTTAGAAGTGGGGGAGAAAAAGAAAAGAAATGCTCATTAAATTTTTAAAAATTCATAAAAGCATTTTTTGAAGAATCTAGGCTGTGCCAGATATTGTATTAGGTGCTAGAGATACAAAAGTGAAAATGAATCAAGGATCCTTTATTGGAAGGAAACAATATGGACATACATACAAACATAGATACAAAATTAAATACAAAATAGATATTCCTTCTCCCCCCCCCCCAAAAAAAAAAACAAAAGAAAAACAAAATCCAAAAGGAAAGTTCTAGCAAATGGGATGGGGAAGAGTGAATATCAGGGTAGATTTCCTGAAGGGGGTGGCAACAGAGCTGAGCTTTGAAGGAAAGTAGATATACTACCGAGCAGAGGTGAGGGAAAAGGACATTCTAAATATAGGAAACAGCCTTTGAAAAAAAAAAACACCAAGAGGGTAGATGTGTATGTGTGCAAAAGAGATATTTTGTATACAAAAGAGAGTTACTAGGCAGGCTAGTTTGATTGGAATGTAGAGTTGAGGGGGAGGGAGTAATTTGTAATGAGTCTGGAAAAGTAGTCTGGATTGTGAAAGACTCTAAAAGCCAAACAGACTAGATTTTCTCCTGTAGGTAAGAGGGAGCCACCGGATCGTCTTGAATGGAAGAATACTATGGTCCAAACTATGCTTTTCAAATATCACTATGGTGACTGTATGAAGGATGGCTTGGGGACTACTTTGTGGGATAGTTTGGGGGCAGCTAGGTGGTGCAGTAGATACTGCATCATGCCTGGAGTCAGGAAGAGGAGAGTTCAAATCCGGTTTCAGGTACTTGCTAGCTGTGTGACCCTGGGCAAGTCATTTAACCCTGTTTACCTCAGTTCCTCATCTGCAAAATGAGCTGGACAAGGAAATGGCGAAGTGTTCCAGTATCTTTGCCAAGAAAACCCTAAATGGGGTCACAAAGAGTTGGACACAACTGAAACAACTGGACAACAACAATAACGTCGATATAGTGTGAGATCTGGTATTTCTAAACCCCCTTCCTTCATCTTTTTTTCCCTTTGATTGCCTTGATATTCTTGACCTTTTATTCCTCCAGACAAATTTTGTTATAATTTTTTCTAGCTCCATACAGTAATTCTTTGGTAGTTTTATTGGTATGGCACAGATAAGTAAATTAATTTATGTAGCATGTCATTTTTATTATCTTGACTCAACCTACTCATGAACAATTTATCTTCAATTATTTACATCTGTCTTTATTTGTATGAAAAGTGTTTTGTAACTGTGTTCATATATAGTTCCTGTGTCCTGTGTCTTAGGAGGTAGACTCCAAGTATTTTATATTGCCTGCATTTATTTTAAATGGAATTTTTTTTTATCTTTCTTTTCCTTCTGGGTTTTATTGGTAATATATAGAAATGCTTATGATTTATGAGAGTTTATTTTATATCCTGTATTAGATGGATAGGGGGAGAAGCTGAGACAGAGACATCAATTAGGAGGCCATTAAAATTTTTCAGGAAAGAGGTAATGAGGGCTTAAACTAAGGTGGTAGCAGTGTGAGTGAAGAGAAGGGGATAGAGGCAAAATATATTGTGGAGATAGAATCCACTAGAGTTGGCAACTGTTGAGGTGGGAGCGATGAGAGAGAGTCAAGAGTCAAGAATGACTCCTAGTTTATGAACCTGGATGTCAAGGCGGATGGTGATATTCTCAACAGAAATAGTGCAGTCAGGAAGATAGGAGCATGAGGTAGAAGGGTAATGAGTTCTGTTTTGTTCATGTTGACTTTTCAGCACCTATGTCACCTATGTGGCACTGATGGAGTGATGGGCCTTGGACTCCTCATTCTGTATATGAATGTGAATGTAAATTATTTGTCTGTATATCTGTCATGTTCCTCCCACCCCAACAAAATATAAACTTTTTGAGGACAGGGATTTTTTTTCCTTTGTCTTTGTATCCCTAGCACCCAGACCAGTGCTTAAGAAATACTTGTTGAAATCAATTCAATTTGGTAAAATTTTACTAAGGACTTACTAAGTGCCAGGCAACATGCTAAGTGTGAGAGATACAAATAAGAAAAAGAAAGAATTCCTGCCTTCAAGGAGCTTACATCCTAAAGTGGGAAGACAAGCACATAAAAAGAAGCTAGAAAGGGGCAGAAGGGGGTGGGGCTGGTGTTGCATCATGAGCCTTACAAAAGGGGAAAATACAGTTTTTGAAAATGTACGGTTGGGGATGGCACCATTCTGAAATATAGCAAACACTGCTGCTCCATTTTCAGCCAAGCTGAGGAGCTGAAGGGGTCACTGTGGCATCTATGACATTACAGAAGGGGTTGGGGACAATTTGGGGGCCTTCCGTTATAATTTGTGGACATGTCCCAGGTTCTGCCCCAAATTCCTCTTTCAGGCTGTGAACTCTTTGCCCATAACCCTGCTAAGGATCAGAGAAGTTACACAATGTCCAACCTATTGTTTCACCTCAAGCAGAGTGGTGGAGTGTCTTCAGGAGCTGGGTGTGGGAGGGAAAGGAAAGGGAAGAAAGAAGGCTGTGGGAGGGAACCAGAGTTTAGGAAGAGAACGAAAATAATCTCACATAATGGATGGCAAGCAATTCCCCCCTCCCCTTATCTTTTGATATTTTTATCCCCGTCTGCGGGGGAGCCCGGAAATAGCCTGATCACTGTTTGGTTACATCCCACTATGAGCCTGTTCAGAACAATCAACTTCCTTCTGAACCAGGAGATGACCTTGAGGCCCACAGGTCCTGCAATCTGCCCTTTTGTACAGTTCCTTTCCCAACTGGGGGAGTAATGGCTGCCTGGTGAGAGATAGGATTCTGTGACACCACTATCTCCTGGAACAAAATGAACTGATATTGGGAAGGAGATGCCAGCTCATGACTTGGAGGATAACGGGAGTGTCCCCATTCCCTCAATCTACCCGCTCAGGTTTCCTAAGCTGAGTCTGATCACCAGCTTCACTAGTGAGAGAAAGTCTGGGCTATAGAATTCTAATGTCATTGGAGACTGGGATGTACAGGGGTATTTCCCTCCTTGGTTTTTATTTTCAAATGGAAATAAAATAGCCTAACAAATGGACAAGAACTTCTCTGCCTAAAAGAGTATTGGCTACAGTATAGCAGAAAGTAATTTCAGTTTTTTCAAATTAACAAATGGAAAGACCAGTAGATTGGGAGTGAGGAGACTAGTTCTTGTCCTTGGCCTGCCACAACTCACTAGCCATATGACCTTGGGGAAATTACTTAACCTCTTGGTTTAGCTTCTTTCTCTATAAAATAAAAGGATGGGACTAGGTGACTTCTAACATTCTGTGAAGTGCTGTTTCTGTTGTTTTATTCTAAACCAAGGCATTCTGCCAGCAGGCATATTACAGTAGGCCCAGGGGCTATATAGTGTTTCACAGAGGAGCTGATCAAATGGCTTTGAAGGGAGCTAGACCATTCTAACAGGCTGAAGTGAGTGTGGAATACAACCCTGGCCAGAGACAAAGGCAAATGCATGAAAATGGGAGAGTCATGAGAAATACAAAGGAATAATAGTCCCATACATCTCCAGAAACAAAGATGCCCTTCCTCGGACACACCCTCTACTGTTCTGAGTCTGATCACTGCTCTCTCTTTAATTCAAATAATAAGCATATGTGCTGACATTTATGGAGAGTTTTCATGTTTGTAAAACATTTTATACAGCGTATCATTTGTTATTTTTGACATCTCTGCAGGGCGAATATGGTAGATATTGCTATCTTGATTATATGGGTAAAGAAACTGAACCCCAGTGAGGTCATGACATATACAATCCTATAACTAGCAATCACATAAATATTGTAGTAAGGGTTTGAACCCAGGTCTTTTTGACAAGCTCAGCACTCTCTCCAGTACATCAGACTGGAGCATGTTAAGGTAGCTACTATTACACTCTAGTCCTGAAATTTCAAGAATTGGGTTTGAAGTTTTCTTTCCCCGTAGGACTAAAACCTTGTGTTCAGTCTTGTCTAACTCTTTGTGACTCCATTGGGGGTTCCAGATACTGGAAAAGTTTGTCGTTTTCTTCTTTAGCTCATTTGACAGATGAGAAAACTGAGGCAAACAGGGTAAAGTGACTTGCCCAGAGTCACAGAGATAGTGTCTGAGGCCAGATTTGAACTCAGGAAGATGAGTCTTCCTGATTCCAAGCCCAGTGTTGTATCCACTGTGGCACTTAGCTACTCCAGGACTATAACCTACTAACCCTTAAGTTGATAACACATCCTAATTATCCCTCTAATTCAGGTTCTTAAGCCTCAAGAGTCCATCCATTGAAATATTATCTTAAACCCTGGATCATGTGCAGCTAAAGTCTAATGTAGTCTCTTCCAGTCTGTTTATTCTAAATATTTTTCCTCAGAATGTATGCCCTGAAGGCCCTGCTTTCAGTTTTTTAACAAGCTGGGATACCATTTGTCCCTGTCTGTTTTCTTGTGATTTCATAACATTTGGATAGTATTTTACAGTTTCCAAATAACTGATATCTGTGATCTCATGTGACCCTTACAGCAACTCTAGCAAGTTGGCAAGGAAGTCTTGTTACCCTCACTTTGCAGATGCAGAGATGGTAGGTGATTTGTCTAGCCATCCACCTAATTAATGGTAGAGCCCAAAATAGGATTCTTTGTTACTGCCCCATTTCACTACTTATTCTTTGACTAACGTATTCTCTATGTGGAAGATTCGAGCCATCTTTTTTAACAGGCAATTCAATTACAGAGCAGCTTTATTCATTCACTCATCATTCAACAAGCATATATTAGGCATCTACTGTGTGCCAGGCAGGTGCCAGGTATACGAAAGACAAACACAAAGCAGCCCTTCCCTTAAGGAGATTACAGTAGACTGCAATGTATATGTATACATTAGTATATGATCTTGATCTGCTCTATCTTTTCCTTCCTCTTCCAACCTTTCTACTCCCCACCTGGCTGGGGAATTCCCAGTGAGGAAACCCCCTCTACCAATGCCAGTTGGTAACTGTCCTGCAATGTATAGTTTTAGAGAGTTGCCTAGAGTTATGTAGTTGGTTATCAGTATCAGAGGCTAGACTTAAATCCACTGACCTGGGGTCACAGGCAGGAATTCTATCACTTCTCTATCACTGTCTCTATCTCCTCCATCTTTCTCTTTCTGTCTCTGTTTCTCTGTCTCTGACTCTCTCCATCTGTCTGTCTCTGTCTCTCACACACTCTCTTTTTCTCCCTCTGTCCCTTCCTACCTCTCCCCCTTTAGAAGATAGTATCTTTATTTTTCTGCAAATGTCAATTTAAGGTATGACTTTTCAACATAAATGTGATTATCATGCTACAATGGAGAAGTACAAGAACCTGCCCATCAGTGAGGGGTGTATCAATTAAATGCAAGCAATAAAATTGTGAGAGAGATCATAACTGATCAGCTCAAGCCAGCCACTTTAACGAGCCTTTGTCAAGAATTCAAGCAGGAGAAAGTCATTCAATTCTGTAGCTGACATGCAGGATTTAACACTGGGACTTGGAGGTAATCAGGTCCATTGATTCTCAAGGGGAGGTGCTGATGCAGAATTTCCGCTAGGGTGCCAGGATTGCATGGGACTTAGCCTTGCAATCCCAGGTATATAGAAGTCTCCATACTCTCCAGGAATGCCCCCTCCCCTCAGCTCATCCCACTTCCCATTCCTCTTGGTAAGGACTATACCATTCTGTGAGACCTCATTTTTCCAGGTGGGAAATGTAGATTGGTTGCAGGATTTGCCTGACCTCACAATGGTATTAAAGTAGAAAGCCAGGATTTGAAGTCATTTACTTACTACGATATACTACTTCCCCCCTGAGGGGTTGCTTCCTTTTAATCAGAATCTGACCCATCTGATCCATTTTCTTCTCTAGCTATTTTGTCTTATATGTTTAGGGTCAGATACTGCTCACCTGCTACATGCTGATCTAACCATACCAGCCTCGCTGGTCAGTCATTCTGTAAGGACAGAAAAGACTGTGTACCTGAAAGCAGCACGTGGGGCACCGAGGTTGCCCTCCCAAAAGCTAATTCAGTACTGGGCTGTACTATTAGAACTGAGGATTTAAGAACAAGGGAGGGCATTTGCCTGCCACACTTGTCACTGGTCAGATCATACCTGGAGTACTCTATTTCTTTCTAAGCACCAGTTTAGAAAGGATATCAACACAATAAGATATGTATAGAGGATGATGCCATAGGAAGATGAGTTGAAGAAAACCAGGAGGTTCTAGCTTAGAGAAGAAAAGGCTTCAGGAAGGTCCTGGTCATATACCTGAAGACCCATCGTTTGAAAAGCATTAGACATTTCATGTGGCTTCCAAGGAAATTACTAGCAAACAGAGACAGATTTTAGCACAATAAGTCTTCCCTCACCTTAGCAGGGTAATTCATTGTTGAAAAAATTCGAAGATGGCGAAGTAGAAAGATACACATATGCTAGCTCCGAACCCACAGCCCATAAAATACCTGTAAAGAAGAACCAACAATTTCTGGAGCAGCAGAAGCCATAAAACAATGGAGCAGAGGAGACTTCTGTTCCAGAGAGCCCTGAAGAACCGATTTGAAGGGTCCGACCCGGAGCAGAACCCAGCACTGCCTTGGCTGTGAGGCGCTGAGGGGAGCAGATCCAAGCAGGCTTCAGGGACAGAATCTCCAGCAGCCACACAGGTCCCTCCACCCACAGGTGCCAAAGGTCAGTGAGAGAGTTCACCTGAGCACCTGAACTTAATCTCACACTGAATAGCAGCCCCGCCCCCACCCAAAGCCCTGAGGCTGGGAAGCAGCATTTGACTCTCAGACCCCAAGCGCTGGCTGGGCGGATCTGGAAGCGTGGTGGGTGTGGAGAGGACTCTCAGAAGTCAAGTAACTGACCGGGAAAATGCCCAGAAAAGGGAAAAAAAAATAAGACTATAGAAGGTTACTTTCTTGGTGAACAGATATCTCCTCCCTTCCTTTCTGATGAGGAAGAACAATGCTTACCATCAGGGAAAGACATAGAAGTCAAGGCTTCTGTATCCCAAACATCCAAAATAAATATTCAATGGGCTCAGGCCATGGAAGAGCTCAAAAAGGATTTTGAAAATCAAGTTAGAGAGGGGGAGGAAAAACTGGGAAGAGAAATGAGAGACATGCAAGAAAAGCATGAAAAGCAGGTCAACACCTTGCTAAAGGAGACCCAAAAAAATGATGAAGAAAACAACACCTTGAAAAATAGGCTAACTCAATTGGCAAAAGAGGTTCAAAAAAAGAAAAAATTCATCCTCATAGGGTAAATTCTCCTAAGTCAAAAATGAAATTGCAATTCATTTAAATAGGACAAATTTTTATGCATTCGGAAGGCTCAAAATTCATAATCATTTAACACTCACTTAAGAGATCCAATGTCTGCGTAGTTAAACTTTTAATGAAAAAAGAGCAGTAAATATCAATAGCTAGCTTTAGCTATTTAAAGTTTACGAAGCAAGTTACATACATTTGATTTTCATAATCCTACAGATAATACTGTTATTATACCCATTTTGTAGTTCAGGAAACTGAGACAAATAAAAATTAAGTAACTTGCCCAGGGTATCACAGTACATGTCTGAGTCCACATTTGAACTCAGGTTTTCCTGACCCCAACTCACATCAACTAGCTGCCTTTTGGTTGGCAAGTAATTTAAAATTTAAATTAAACTGTAATTTAAAAGGCCTTTTCTTCATTACAAAGAAACAGTATTTATTTTGACTTTAATTTATGAGAAACCATTTGTTCCAAAGAAATCACACCTCAATCCCCTTACATTTCTCTCCTCCCCCCATTAGTACCTTTTCTTGCCTGAATCCAACAATCTCTCCTTCTATCTTACATTAACTCTAAGTCTTGGGCCAAAGTCTGCATTCTTTTAGGTCTCATATAGCGCTAAGTATATGCCTGTACTTAGCACGTAGTAATTTATAATAATGATAATCATAAACTCACACAGTGCCTGTCCTAACATATTCATTTGCTCACATAAAATGGCCTACTACCTGCCTAGGAGCTCTCTGTAAAATCAGTCCTAGAATGTTAGAACTAGAAGCAACTGTTTCTTGAATATTACCTCCTTCCTATATGTTTCTACTGGATTTCTCCTCCTCTGACTTTGTGATTTTACTTGGTAGATGTTTGTGTGCATATGTTTTATGTCTATATTTACTCATATGTCTATATTTACTATCCCTATTTTTATGCATTCCATCCCTATCCAAGAGCCCATTGTTCTTATACCTTACTTCATGATCCTAAAATTTAAATTCTATTCTTAAACATCATCTTCTTTCTTCAAATAGATTTCTATTGATATATTCTGCTTTTATTGTCTAAATATCTCCCTCTGTTGTTTTCAAAAGCCCCTCCAGAAAGCCATCTTTCATAGTAAAGAACTAAAAAAGAAAAAGAAGAAGGAGAGAAAAAAATTAGCAACTCTAATCAACTGACAGAAAAAATCTGATGGTATATGCAGTGACACACTCCCATCAAACACCTTGACTGCCACAAAGGAAGAGGAGTGAGGGGTGGAGGAGAGAAACTTTCATATCTCTTCTTTGGGACCAGGCTTGTTCTTGATCATTTCACAATTGTTTCAACTGTTTTACTGATCATTCCTTTTCCTTTTACTGTCCTCTGAAATCCCCCTCCCCAACTGCTAGGTTGCTTGACTGCCCACAGAGTTTGGATGAAATGGGAGTCAAACACTCCATTACTTTCTATAAGATGGAGGGCCATCAGAATTTGCCATCTGCCCTGCCACTGGCTCCCAAAGTCCTCCAGGGCTTACCATTTGCCCTGCTTCTCTTCTCTGCAGTCCCTTGGTACTGCTACCTGGCTTTTGGACCTTGCCGTCTTCCCTATTGCAGCACTCTTAGGACTTCTGGGGCTTTCCACTTGCACTGCAGCTGACCTTTCTTTTCTGTGTTGTCAAACTTAATTATAGTATGTGTTTCTTGAGAACAGAGGCTGTCTTTCTTTCTTTTTCTGTCTCCAGGGTTTAGCACATTGCTAAAATTGTAAGTGCTTAATAAATGCATTTACATTCATCTACTCATTCTTTCCATTTACATGGTAGTCACTATGTACATTGTTTTTCTGGCTCTACTTCACTTTGTATCAGTTCATATAATTCTTCCCATCTTTTTCTGTATTCATCATTTTGGTGATTTCTTAAAGGACAATTATATTTTGTCACTTTCAGGTACCGTAGTTTGTCTAGCCATTCCACAATTGATGGGCATCTTGTTTAGTTCTGCTATCACAAAAAGTTTTGTTATAAACATTTTGGTGTTACACAGAGTCTTTATTTTTGTCAATGGCCTCCTTAGAATGTATACCTAACAGTAAACTCTCTGGGTCAATTTTATTTGGATACTTCTAAATTGCTTTCCAGAATATTTGTGTCAGTGCTTTCTACACCTCTCTCAACATGAACTATTACTGTCTTTTGTAATCATTGCCAATTTCTGGGTGTAAGGTGAAACCAAAGAGTTGTTTTAATTTGCATTTCTCTTATCATTAGTGAATTTGAACTTTTTTCATATGATTGCTAATAGTATACAATACTTTTGATAATTTTTCATACTGTTTGGCTACCTTTTTTTTTCTTTTTACTAGGGAATGGCCATTTTATGTATAGTTGTGTTAGTTGTTTACGTATCTGGTATATCAAACCCTTGTTAGAGATATTTGAAAGATCTGACCCCCCCAACCATTTCTCTTCTTATGTTAGATGCAATAATTTTGTTTGTGCAAAATTATTTCAATCTCATGTAATCAAAATTATCTGCATCTTTTGTGATTGCTTTGATCCTTTACTTGGTTAAGAATTCCTCTACTTCCTATGACTAGTAAATGTATGTAATATGTTTCCTTTCTAATTTTTTATGGTGTGATATTTAATAGTCAGGTCACATATCTATTGTGAATTTGTTGTGGAATATTGTGTAAGATATTGTTCTAAGCCTAATATCTGCCACACTGCTTTCTAATTTCCTAAGCAGATTTTTATCAAATGAGAATTATTTTCTAGGTAATTTATGTTTGAGAGTTTATCAAACACTGGGTTATTGAATTCAATTGGTTCTGGTACTTCATTTTTCAGTCTATTCCATAGATCTACTTTTTGTTGTTTAGACATTTTAGTTTTGTCTGACTTTTCATGACCCAATTTGGGATTTTCTTGGCAAACACAATGGAGTGATTTGCCATTTCCTTCTCCAGATCATTTTACAGATGAGGAAACAGAAGCAAATAGGGTTAAGTGACTTGCCCAGGGTCACACAGCTAGTAAGTGTCTAAGGCTAGATTTTAATCTAGGTTTTCCTGACTCCAGGCCCAGCATTCTATCTACTATGGCTTTGATGATTACTGTTTTACAATATAGATGAGTCATTCTTAAAGCATGGTCCAGGGATCACTTGATCAGAGACTTTTCAGTGGTTCTATAACCTCAGAGCTATTTTCATCATGATACTCAGATGTTTTTATTTTTAATATAAGAAAATATTGTTAGATACACCTCACATAAACAAAAGCTCTTTCAGGGGCAGGGGTCTTTGATAATTTTTAAAAGTGTGAAAGGGTCCTAAGTCCAAAATTTTGAGAACTACTGATAGAGACTGATCAAACACTATTTTTTTTTATCAGCTATTCATTTCCTAAATCTGTCCCCTCCTCTGAAGTCCCTTTCTGGTACTGGCAACTGTAATGAAAACAGTTAGTGCTGCCTTGAGACCTTTCATTTCTTGCCCAGGACTTTGAAATCCTTAGCACTCTTTGCTGTCTTTCTTCTGGAAGCATTGCCTCTCCTCGTGTGAGTCACCAAACTTAGTTCATGTTCTGGTTCTTACACTCAGAAGCTGTTATGACACTGGAGAAATCATATAGTAGGAACTAATTAGGAGTCAGAAAGGACCTGGGTTCAAGTCCTAGCCTTGCTATTTAATGCCTATGTGATTTTTAAAAAGTCATGAAATGACTCTCTGAGTCTCAGTTTCTTTTATCCATAAAACAAGAGAGTCAAAGAATTCATCTCTAAGGTTCTGTCCAGTTTTAGACCTTATTAATAAATCAAACAATGATCAAGCACTTACTAAGAGTCTACAAGTGCCAGGTACTAAGTTCATTGCTAGGGATCCGCATTTCTTTTTTTTTTTTTTAAAGAAAGGAAAAATCCTTAGTTGCAATTAACTTACATTCAATAGCCTGTCTTTTTACTGACCTCTTCTTAGTCTCCATTTTCCCAAATCAGAGGAATATCTACCTCAGAGAACTAGACTAGTTTTTCTCCAAAAGGTATTGAAACTATTCTTAAGATTTAAGATCTAGGGGACTAATACTTAAACCACTGACACATGGTCATCTAAGTGCAAAAGCCATTATGAAAGGAGTCCAGTGGTTCCACGCTCTCAGCTTTGACACAAGCTCATGCCAGCATTGCCAGTGAAGACCCAGGGAAGCTACACCCATCTGAATCAATGCTATATCTTTGCTGAACATCCTTTCTGTGCCATTGCCAAGTCAATTTCCTTTTGTTAGTTACTACAAATGTCTTATTACATTCCAATCCTGACCTGGAATCACTGACTTGGTCTGAGTTGAGCCTGGACCAGAACAGTGGAGATCTAGACACTTATACAGTCTACCTTAAAGGTGTTGTGAAAAAAGCACTTTGTAATCCTTAATAGATCAGATAAATATGTTCTATTACTAATTGTAATAAACTAGAATAATCAAAACAACAAACGATTATTGTTATGTTTTCCCCAAAACTCAAAGAGTTGCCAATTAGGAGAGGCAGACAGCAGCAGATCAAAAGTTCTGGTCACTCATTCATTGGTTCTGGAAATCCATAAGGGCAAAACTACAACGAAGTATTGAGGGTGAAGTATTTTGAAATTACGTATTGTCTTCTGGGATGCCTTGTTCCTCAGAGAGGAGCCATCCTCCAAGTAGCTTATCTTTGTATACACCCCATAATTATTTCCAAGGCATTGCAGATCCTGGAGCAAGTAATAATGGCTAGTTGTTGAGAATTGCTAGAAAACTAAGGTTTATGCAAAACTAATAAGATGGAACAGTATGATCCATTATAACTGAAGGAAATGTTACAAATGGAGTGGAAGTGCCCTTTCAGGACATTATACACACAAAAGACGTGCTGGAATGTAATGTGCTATTATTTCAAAACCATTTAATTAAAAATGGACATAGTATCAACCAACAGATCGACAATGCATTTGTATTTGCTCACTAAGTGTCCTAAGGAGTCAGCAAGACTGAGGTCTCTGTCTCACATTTCTGATGGACTGATTGCCAGTCAATAGGTAATATACCATGTCTGAGTGGTGGCCGTAGTACTAATTGAAACTTCATGGAGTAGGGGATCAGAAGGAGAGAGAGAGAGAGAGAGAGAGAGAGAGAGAGAGAGAGAGAGAGAGAGAGAGAGAGAGAGAGAGAGAGAGAGAGAATATAAGATCTCTTCTGTAATCCAGCATGGCATCCCTTGTGTCCCCTTCATTGGCTTCCTTGTATCCTCCCATTTTATTGACTTCCTCCATAATTTTGCTTATGCTGCTTTATACTTTCTTCTTTCCAAAAACCCTTTTCAACCCCAAGTTCAGGGCAGAGTTCCTCAGGCTGGGGGAGTGCTGAATAAAATTCAACCCCACCAAAAGGGCAGATACTTGAGATCCAAGTCTCTCAATTTACCTTCCCCCAGTGGGTGGGAGGCTAAGACTAGACTACATACAAAATAAACACATAACAAATTCTTTTTAATTGATTCAATAAATGCTTTTTGGATTAGACTGAATTGGACTATACTGAATTAAGTTAGATTCAGAGATCCCTGTAACCCCCATCTTGTTTATGAAGACAGAAAACCAAAGCAAGTGAAAACCACAGAGCCCACCTAGACCTTTCTCCCATCACAGGTGCAATGAATATGGCATCTCCATGACATTCCCAGCCAGAAGGACTTGACTGACACAACTCCTTGGCAAGGACCTGGCTCAGAACTGTAGGAAATTGTTAGTACCCCAGAGAGGATTCAGAAACCTTTCAGAAGTGCCATATATTTGTTGCTCTGTCTCCTCCCAAGGGAACCAGGAAAAGAGCACCTTGCCTCATTCTTTACTACAGACATCCTGCTGCCTTGGTCCAACCCAATATCACCTTCCTCACCGGATAAGAATATGTATGACAATCACAACCCTGGTGGAGGCTAAGAGGAAGGAGCTAAGGGCCAGGATACTGCTTACAACCTCCGCTTCACTCCCCTTCTCAAATGAACTACAAACTTCCTTCCTTTTCTTGAGTGGCTCTTCCCACTGTGGAAATTCATTTCACAGGAGACTGCTCCCCTGTCTGCTTGCTGCAACAGGTTCATTCCTCCAGGCAATAGGCCAAGTCATTAACCTTCTCCCCAGGGTAAGAGGTTCTTCACTTAGTCTGTGAATTTTTTTTATATCTTATATTTTGAGAAGTATATTGACTTGATTCAACAAATTCACAATATTCATTAAGCACCTACTATGTACAAGGCATCTTGTCATCATCCTTGGGGATAAAAAGACAAAAACTAAGAAGGCCTAGTCTTGGGAATATGTGTCAGCACTATGATCCTCGGTGTGCCTCCTTCTCAAAATCTGTCATGATAGGACGTGAGGAGGCCCCACTTGTCACTTCAGCATAATTCTATGACTATTTCCAGTCTGATTACTGTGTAGTAAAGATTACTGAGTAGTAAAGAAAAGAACATTTTTCAGCATTTACTCCCAGTATCTAAAAAAAGTATCTTTTTTTTTTTTTTACCACCAGTAATAGGACTAGAAACTGTCACAGTACACTTGCTTTTTCTCTGAGTTGAAGTTCAACATCTCTCTTCCTGTCCAAAATCTATATCATCTGTATATGCTCGCAATACTTGATCCTCATTTATAGTAAAAAATTACAAAAATTATATTACAAAAATATTATGTCTTGTCAGTGACATTGAATGAAATAGAGCAGTTATAGGGTGAAAGGAAGAGGTTTCCTAAGTAGGGTGGGGACCTGCAACCATGAGATTTGACTGACACAGGCCCAACCTCAAGTAGGAATTTAGTCCCACAGGCTTGGAGATAAGGAGGTAAACTGCAGTCAGATGCTCTAACAGCAGGATAGAGAGCTTAACAGTTCCCCAGGAGTACCAGGATGGTGTGCTTCAATGCAGACCACATGTCTAGTGTCCTGACTTCTGATGAGGATCAGACACTGGTCACATTACTCCTTACCCAATAGATATAGGTCATTGCTAAATGCTCAAAGGCCAAGAGTCCAGAGAGCTCATCTATTCTTCTTTCTCCATAAGAAACACATTGCCTTCTGAAATACCTAAAAAACAACATAAACTCTTGCTTTTTTATTGGGCAAGCAAAGAAACTTCTCCTCAGGGTGGCCTCTTAATCTAGCCTCTCATTTGTTCTCAAGAGAAATATTCCCAATTCACAACTTTTTGCAGGCTCTTTGGCTCTCAGTGACCTTCTTGATAGGGAAACACAAATAACAAACTGCTTTGACATAGTAATTCTGAGAAGAATTTTGGGAGTAGAGCACAAACAGAGAGCTCAAAGGAAGTAGGCAGAGTGAGAAAGAAAAGATATATATCCATCCTCTCCCAGTTCATGGTTAGAGTGGAGGTATAACTAGGGGTTGGCCAATGCAACTTCCTGCCTTGAGCATAGTCTGGTTAGGGTGAGAGATACAGGAGGGAGATTTGGGATCAGAAACTATGCTGGAATGACACTTCCTGAAAAACCAGGAAATAGCTAAGGGTGGATACTGATACTAGGAAGCTGACTCATCAGCCTAGACCCAGGGCTCATATGTCTTGGAGACTGTTCCAATTCTCCTTCTCCAGCTCTGCATGACTGGACCAAGGATCTTGAAACCCTGAGCACAATGCCTGCATCTTCTCTCTAAATTTGTCCTTTGCATCTTCTTCTCATTGCATATAGTTCTGCTCTCTGGGAACAAAGAGGAAAACAATCTAGTCCCTCTTCTGAATAACAGCCCTTCAGATAGCTGAAGACAGCTAGTATCTCCCATCCCCCTCCCACACCTACCACCATATTAAACACATCCAATTCCTAGATCTGATCTTAAGGAATGAAGTCAATGTCCTTTACCATTCTTGTTTCCATCCTCTAGAGAGTCTCCGGTCCTTCCTAAATGATGGTGTTCAGCACTGTACACAATACTCCTGATAACGTCTGACTAGGGCAGGGTACAGTGGGACTCGTGCTGTTTTAGTCCTAGAGCCCAATGGTACATTAGGTTTTCTTGACTGCTATGTAATACTGTTGACTTATATTCAGCTTTTGAACCATGAAAATGCCCAAACTTTGTCAGACAGACTATATTCTAAACATATTTTCCTGATTTTATACTTAATAGAGCTGATTATTTGAATCTCAATTCAAGATTTTACAATTTTCCTCATGAAAGCTCATGTCATTAGACTTGGCACTGTGTTCCAGCCCATCAAGAACTTTTTGGCTGCTGACTTTATTATACAGTGTGCTAGCTATCTTTCTCCACTTTGTGTCCACTGTAAATTTGATAAGGATGCCAGTAGGCTTTTATCTAAGTCATTGGTAAGAATGTTAAATAGCATAATCACCGGGGCACTTCATTACAGACTTCCTGCTAAAGTGACCTGTTAATGACTGTCCTTTGAGAAAGTCATTCAGTTAGTTCTGGATATATCTAATTATATTATTGTCCAATCCGCATTGCTCCTTTTTCCTCCATGAATAGCATGAGATATTTTATTAAATTGATACAATACTTCAAGGTTTTCAAAGCACTTCACAAATATTATCTCATTTTATCCTCACAATAACCCAGGGTGATAGGTTCTTATCTCCACTTTATAGATAAGGAAACTAAGACAGATAGAAGTTAAATGACTTTCCCAGGGTCACACGAGTGTCTGAGGTTAGATCTGAATTCTTAAATTCTTGACATCCATACACTACATCAACTTGCTGCCCAAAATCCAAAATCTGGAGAAGCTATATCTAAGCATTCCTCTGATCTATTAGTCAAATATATATATATGTATATGAATATGTACACATATATGTACACATGTGTGTATACACATATACATACACACATATAAGTATAGGTATACATCTAGGTTTAAGTATAGTTGTATGTATAGTTATAGGTATGAGTATATATATGTATGTGTATATATTTATGTATGTATAGTGAGTCAGCTAGGTGGTACAGTAGGTAGAGGGCTGGGCCTGCCGTCAGAAGGACCGGATTCAAATCTGGCCTCAGGCACTTACTACCTGTGTGACCCTGGATAAGTCATTTAACCTCTATTTGCCTTAATCCACTGGAGGAGAAAATGGCAAACCACTCCAGTATCTTTGCCAAGAAAACTCTATAGACCATACTGATGTGTATGGATCCATGGAATCCTGATGAGTGGAACACAACTAAAAGGTCAAACAGTAATAGTATATGTGCACATATATGTGTGTACATTTAGGTATGTGGATAGGTATAAACATGTATATGGATTGGTATAGATATATGTATAGGTACACAAGTGTCTGTACACATGTGAGTATGTATATATATATATGTATGTATGTATGTGTAAGTATATATGTATAGGCATGTACATGTAGCTATATACACATATATCCAAGTAGCATATGTATGTGTGTGTATATATATATATATATACACCTACAGGTATAGGTGTATATAATTATAAGTATAGTTATATGTGTATCTGACATGACATAACTTGTTTTTAATGAAGCCATATTGACTCCTGGAGCCCCTGCTTCATTTCTTATATGTATATCCATCATCTCTTTAATAATCCATGATATTATTTTCCTGGGAATCAAAGTCAAGCTCATAGCTTATAGTTTGAAGGCTGTATTCTCCCTCCCCCACCCCACTCCCAAAATCAGGATATTTGTCCTCTTCCAGCCCTAGGGTCCCTTCTGGTTCTCCAACATCTGGAAAAAGTTGCTGACATGGTCTCATCAATCATATCTGCCAGTTCTTTCAGTGCTGGAGAGTGTGAGTCTCCTGGGTCAAGTGACTTGAATTAAACAAAAGGAATGTCAGCAAGTGTTCCTTTTACTAGCTCTTTACTGATTTGGGGTATCAGGTCCTTATTAACCATATTTCCTCCATTCTTTCCAGGACAAAGATTATTTTCTTTGACAGAGATAGCAGAATTGAATCACAAATACTCTGATTTTCCTTTGTCATTAATTATTATCATCCTAACCTTCCAGAGCAGCAGTCCTGTTCCTTCTTTGAGCTTCTTCTTTCCCCTAATAAACCTAAAAACAAAATAAACAAAACCCCCTTCTTGTATTCCTTCACACCTTTGTCTAGCCTAAACTTATTTATTATGAGCCTCAGTCTTCTGGACGCTACTCTTATGGAACTGCACAATATCTTTGCATTTATTCTCTGTTAGTTGTCCTTGTTTTCATCTTCTACACATCTAAATTGGTTGGTGAATCCCTGTGTATCTATGTCAGTGTTTTTAGACAACTCTCATTTTCCTTCTCATGAACTGTTTCTCTGTATATCTTCAAGTTTTCATTCTTTGAGTGTGTCAAAGAACAAATCAAAGGAAAATCAATAATTTCATTAAAGAGAATGGCAACAAGGTGACAACATACCCAAAGTAGTACCTAGGAGAAAATTCATTTCTCTAAATGGTCGTGTAAAAAAAAAAATAGAGAAAGAATAGTTCAGTGAATTAAGAATGCAAATTTTAAAAAAAAGCAACTGGAAAAGGAACAAATTGAAAATCCCCAATTAAATACCAAAATGGAAATCCTGAAATTCAAAGGAGAAATTAATAAATTGAAAGTAAAACAAAACAAAACATCAAACCATTAAAAAAATAAAACTAGGAGCTGGTTTGATGAAAAAAATAAATCAATAAAATGGATTAACTACTGGTTCATTTGATTAAAAAAAGAAAGAATGAAACCAGATTACCAGTATCAAAAATGAAAAGGGTGAATATATCATCAATTAGGAAAAAATTAAAGCAATTATTGGAAACTATTTTACCAAATGATAGGGTAAATTATCTGACAATATAAGTGAGATGGATAGATATTTTCAAAAACATAAATTGCCCAGATTAACAGAAGATGAAATAAAATACTTAACTCTATTTTACAAAAAGAAATTGGACAAGCCAACTCCTTAAGGAAAACATCCCCAGGGTCAGATAGATTTACAAATGAATTCTACCAAACATTTAAAGAACAATTAATTCCAATGTTATATAAACTATTTAGTAAAACAGGCAAAAAAGAAGTCCTACTAAATTTCTTTTATGACACAAATATGGTGCTGATACCCAAACCAAGAAGAACAAAAATGAAGAAAACTATAGACCAGTTACCCTAATGAACATTGATGCAAAAATTTAAATAAAATGCTAGCGAGGAGATTGCATCAATATCACAGACTATACACTATGACCATGTGGGATTTATACCTGGAATGCAAGACTAGTTCAATATCAGGAAACCTATCAGCATAATTGACCACATCATCGACAAAATCTACAGAAATCACATGATCATCTCAACAGATGCAGAAAAAGCTTTTGACACAATTCAGTGCACATTCTGATTAAAAACACTCGAAAACATAGTGATAAATGATACTTTCCTTAAAAGATAAGTAGTATTTAACCTAAAAATCAGCAGCAAATATTTTCTATAATGGGGATAGGCTATATGCTTTCCCAATAAGATTAGGAGTGAAGCAAGGATGCCAATTATTCAATATTGTACTAGAAATCCTAGCTAAAGCAATAAGATAAGAAAAAGAAATTTTAAAAGTTAGAATAGGCAATGAAGAAACAAAACTGTCACTCTTGGCAGATGATATGATGACATATTTAGAAAATACTAGAGAATCAACTATAAAAACTAGCTGAAACAATTAACAATTTTAGCAAAATTGCAGGATATAAAGTAGACCCACATAAATCATCAGCATTTCTCTATGACACCAACAAATTTCAGCAAGAAGAGATAGAGAAATTCCATTTAAAATAATTGCAGATAATATAAAATACCTGGGAGTCTATCTACCAAGACAAACCCAGGAACTATGTGAACGCAATTTTAAAACACTTTTCACACAAATACAGATCTCAACAACTGGAGAAAAATTAATTAATCATGGGTAGGCCAAGCCAATATAATGAAAATTACTCAAAAAAGCTAATTATTGTTCAGTCATGTCCAACATTTTGTGACACCATTTGGTGCTTTCTTGGCAAAGATACTGGAATGGTTTGCCATTTCCTTCTTCAGCTCAACTGAGGCAAATGTTGATTTGCCCAGGGCCCCGCAGTTAATTAGTATCTGAGGCTGGATTTGAACTCAGGTCTTCCCGATTCCAGGCATAGTGTTCTACCCACTGCCCTACATATCTGCTTCAAATAAAAATGATAGTTCTACCTAAATCAATTTACTTATTCGGTGGGTTTTTTGTTTTTTTTTTTGTTATTGTATTTGAGAGTGTCACAGACCTCCTTTTATTAAAAATACAAGCATTGGAGTGGAACCAAGATGGCAGAGAAAAGGCAACAATTTACCTGAGCTCTCCCCAAATCCCCTCTGAATAATTTTAAATAATGCCATAAAACAATTCCTTAAGCAGCAGAACCCGTAAAAGGACAGAGTGAAATGATTTTCCAAAGGCAACTTACAACAGGAAGGTCTGTTGTACCTAGGTGAGGATGGAGCACAGTCTAGCATAGGTCACACCAACACAACCTTAGCCCCAGTAAACTACGAGTAAACTTGGGAGCCACTGAATCAGCAGTGTCAGCAGCCTCCCTTCTACCCTCCCCACTTCCCTCATTAAGACAAGCAATTCTATATAGGTTGTACATGTGTAGTCATGCAAAACATGTCCATAATAGTCATGTGAAAGAAAACATAGACCACAAAAAACCCTCAAGAAAAATAAAGTTTTTTTAAGTATGCTTTAATCTATATTCAGACACCATCAGTTCTTTCTCTAGAGATGGATGGCATTTTTCATGATAAGTCCTTTAGAGTTATCATGGATCATTGTATTACTGAGAATAATTAAGTCATTCACAGCGAATCATCTTACAATATTGCTATTACTTTGTACACAGTACATTTCTCTTTACATAGGTTCATGTAAGACTTTTCAGGTTTTTCTGAGACATCCTGCTCATCATTTCTTATAGCACAATAGTATTCCATCACTGTCACATATAACATTTGTTCAGCCATTTCCCAATTAATGTGCATTCCTGCAATCTGAAATTTTTTGCCACAAGAAAAGAGCCGCTATAAATATTTTTGCATATATAGGTCCTTTGCCTTTTTGTTTTTTCTCTCTTTTGGGATACAGACCTAGTAGTAGTGTTATTAGGTCAATATGCCCTTTTGGGCATAGTTCAAAGTTGCTCTATAGAATGGTTGAATCATTTCACAACTCCACCAACAGTGCATTAATATCACTCCCCCCCCCCCCACATCCCCTGCACCATCTGTCATTTTCCTTTTCTGTCTTGTTAACCAATCTAATAGATGTGAGGTGGAACCTCAGAATTGTTTTAATTTGCATTTCTCTAATCAATAGTGAGTTAGAGCATTTTTTTTAATATGGCTATAGACAACTTTCAGTATGTTATCTGAAAACTTTTCATATCTTTTGGCCATTTATCAATTGGGGAATGACTCTTATTTTTTAAATCTCCCAGTTCTCTATGTGTTTGAGGATTAAGGCCTTTATCAGAGAAACTTGCTTTAAAATTTTTTTACAGTTACTATTGCTAAATGTGTTTCTCTCCATCCTATTCCTCTCCCATTTGTTCTATTCTCTCTTTTCATCCTGTCCTTCTTCAAAAGCGTTTTGCTTCTGATTACCCCCTCCCCTAATCTGCCCTCCCTTCTATCACCCTTGCTTTCCCTTCCCTTCCTTTCCCTTCCCTTCCCTTCCCTTCCCTTCCCTTAGAGAAAAAGTGAACAGAAATGACAAAAAATACTCCCCATGCTCATGATATAGCCTCTCATAAGACCAGCATGGGGAAGAGTAAAGGTTTCTGAGTTGTGATTTTCTATTTTCTGGCAAATATATTAGGGAAGAGAGTGACTAAGAATAATTCCAATGCTCTTATTGCTTCTAGCCCTGTTTCTTCTTCAAGGCCCATCCCAAATCTTATCTTCCTTGATCTTCCTTAAAGACAGCCTATAGTATAATCTCTTTTCAACTTGACCTCCCATAGAATGTTCTTCCCACACATTTTGGCATAAGACTGTCTTCTGTCTTGGATTTTTCTCTGCTTCACTCCAGTGTTTATGTTGGGTCTCCCCAACTTGACAACGAATTCCCCAGGGGAAAAGATCCTGTTTTATACTCTTTTTAAGTTCCTTATAATCACAGTAGTAGTAATGGTTGTGGTGGTGATGATGATTCACAATTTTACAGAACTTTAATGTTTGCAAAATGCTTTATTTATACTGTCTCATTTGATCCTCACAACAGCCTTATGAGTTATGTTCTATAGTTATCCCCTTCTACAGATAAGGAAAGTGAGGCTGAGAGAAGGATAGTGCTAGGCCTACAGAGGTAGAATGGTAACAATGGAAAACATGCTGAATTTGGACTCAGAGGACTGGATTCAAATTCTAGTTCTGATACTTAACTGTGTGACCTTGGCTCACCATTCTGGACCTCAGTTTCCTCACCTATAAAACAGGAATGTTGGACTAGATGTCCCTCCCAGCTATGATTCTGAGTCTCTATACATCATTGCCTCTTTAACTGCATGTTCATGTTCTTCTACCTTGCAATAGAATACCTAGGCACATCTATTTCCTTCTCTAATATTCTCCCACCAATCCTTACAGACTGTAAGCCCCTGGAGGGTAGGGTTGTGTCTCATTCAACTTTTCTCTCCCGTAGCATTTAAGTCAGCCCATAGTACATATCAATAAGTATTTGGTGGATTTTTTTGCCTAGAAGAAGTTAAATAAATCATTGTTGGATTAAAGTCAAATTGAACCTTAATTTATTTTTGATTAATTTTCATTTTACTTCAGGATAAGAGGAATTAGGGCCCTGATTTCCTATCTGGTGTAAATTTAAACTGGAAGGAAAAACATAATCCCCTGAAGAAACACTAGTTGCTAACCTGAGGATCCAGTATTGAACCAGACAGAATCATGGAATTATAAAGTTGGAAAGGTCTTGGAGATCATGGGATGATAGAATGTTAGAACTGGAAGAGATATTAAAGCTCATCTAATCCATTACCCTAATTTCCAGATTAAAAAAAATCAACAACACAAAAACAAAACTGAAATTCGGAGAGAGGAAGTGATTTGCCTAAGATCACCGTTCTAAACAGCAAAGCTAGGATTTGAACCCAGAGCCTCTAATTACAAAACCAGGGCTCTTAACACATGCCTAGTCCAATATCCCATCCAATGCAAGAATCCCTTCTACATATCCCTGACAGATGCTCATCCAGATGATAGTATGCAACAAAATGAGACAACAAAATCACACTGGCTGGCTGTTGGCAGCAAGCCTGAAGATGACTCATTCCTCTCACAGGGTTAGAAGCTACTTCCCCTGCCTGGGTTCCTTCCTAACAATTCTGCTATTGACTGACAGGTGCTAAAGGCACAAGACCATGAATCAGACACCATGGCACACTACTTTTAATGACTGATTTGAATTCTTATGCCTTGGTCTGATAGGCTCATGGTGATAGGTCTGTTAGCCATGAGAAGGCATTGATGTGTTCTAAAATGGTGGCTTGTCAGGTCAAAGTCAACATTAGTTCATCAGTCCTAACACAGCCATTATGGCTTTTTTTTTTTTCAGAGTATTTTTCAGGGTTTCTCTCCTGATTCTTCTCCTCCTTATCTGGATGCTCTTTCTCAGTCTTCTTTGCTGTGTAAGTGGTGTCCTCCTTTGCATGTGTATACCCCAAGGATACCCCTGGGCCTTCTCTTTTCTTTTGACACTTTCTTAATGATCTCATAGGTTCCCAGCGGTTTAGCTATTACTATTCATATGACTCCTGGATCTAAATATCTAGCCCCAGTGTCTATCCTGTCCTCTGGTTCCTCCTTACCAACTGTCTATTGGACATTTCTGGCTGAATGCTCCTTGTAAACAATGCATATGCAACACAACTCATTAATTTTCTCTTCAAACCCTCCTCATTTTCATTTTCAAACCCTAAGATTGCATAAACAGCAAATGGCAGAGCTAAGATTTGAAGTCAGGTCTTCTGACTTCTCTGTAACTTCTCTTTAACTTCTTCTGATGCTCTTTAACTTGGCCATTTCCTGCACTCTCCATATCCTATTTGTTGCTAACTGTTGTTGATGACCTCCAAGGCATCTCTCACATCTACTCCAATGGCAATCACCCTTCTTCAGTCCATAATACATCTCACCAGAATATCATTAATACTCTCCTAATTGGTCTCCTTGCCTTAATCTTCTCCTCTTTCCAAACTATCATAGGCATAGTTTCCAAATTTATATTCTTAAAGTACAGGTTTGATCATGTCACTCCCCTACTCAATAAACTTCAGTGGCTCCCTATTGCCTACTTGACATTTAAAGCTTTTCAAAATCTGGTTGCCTACCACCTTTCCAGGTTTATTGAACATTCCACTCCTTCATACACATTGTGTTTGAGCTAAAATGGCCTATATAATTTGTCTTGCATGTGATCCCCCATCTCCCATCTTTGTGCCTTTGTCCAAGTGATCCTCCATGCCTGACATGTATTCTCCTCTTATTTTCATCTTTTAAGTTTCAGCTGATTGCTGCCTCTTACATTGGTTTTATCCATTAACTAGTATCCTTTCCACTGAAAATTATTGATTGTTATTTTAATTATTTTAATGTGTTTTGCATTTACTTATCTGCATTTGTGGGGAGGCTAGGTGGCACAGTGGATAGAGCAGAATGTGAGTTCAAATCAGGCTTCAGGCACACTAGATGTATCACCCTGAGTCACTTAACTTTGTTTGCCTCAGTTTCCTCATTTGTAAAATGAGCTGCAAGAGGAAATGGCAAACCACTCCAGTGTCTTTGCCAAGAAAACACTATGAGGGATTGGACATGACTTAGTTGGTTTGTTGGTTGTTGTTCTTCATCTTCGAAGAGGACCAAAATGACATCACCACTGTAAAGTGAAATTTCAGTGTGTCCGACTGTGGCTGATCAGACCAATATGAGCTCGGAATGCTCTACCACAGGTTGGGCACAGATAGTCCATATGAATATTTGGGGTGGATATCTCAAATTTGCACATCCTGCATTTACTTTGTGCTGTCTCAACTCTGCTTTGCTCAAAGACCACAGCACCTTCTCTTATGTGGGCACACCATGCTGAGTGGTCCTGTGCCAATGTCTCCCATGTTGTACAGTCAAATCCAAAGTTCTTGAGAGAGACCTTGAGAGTGTCCTTGTGTTGTTTCTTCTGACCACGATGTGATCTCCTGCCCCATGCAAGTTCTCCATAAAATAGTCTTTTTGGCAAGCATATATTTTGTGTTCAAACAACATGGCCAGCCCATCGCAATTGCACTCTCTGAAGCATAGTTTGAATACTTAGCAGTTCAGCTCAAGAAAGGACTTCAGTGTCTGGAAACTTATCCTGCCAGGTGATCCTCAGAATCTTCCTAAGACAGTTCAAATGGAAGCGATTCAGTTTCCTAGCATGATGCTGGTAGACCGTCCATGTTTCACAATCATATAACAATGAGGTTAGCACAATGGCTCTGTAGACTTTCAGTCTGGTAGTCAGTCTAATACCACTTCTCTCCCAAATTTTTCTTTGGGGCTTCCCAAACACTGAGCTAGCTCTGGCAATGTGTGCATCAACCTCATTGTCAACGTGTACAACCCTGGAAATTAGACTACCAAGATAAATGAACTTATCCACAGCATTTAAAACTTCTCCATTTGTTGTAACCAATGGTTCCATGTATAGATGGTGTGGTGGTAGCTGATGGGGCACCTGTGTTTTTTTGGTGTTAATTATTTGGCCAAAATTAGCACAGGCAGCACAGAACTGATCTATACTTTGCTGTATTTTAGCTTCAGAGGCTGCATTGAGTGCACAATCATCTGCAAACAGAAAATCATGCACCAACACTCCCTCCACTTTGGTTTTGGCTTGTAACCTTTTCAAATTGAAGAACTTACCATCAGTACAGTAGTTGACCTTGGTGCCGTGTTCATCCTCATTGAAAGCATTTGTCAACATGACTGAAAACATCATGCTAAAAAGCATGGGAGCAAGCACACAGCCCTGTTTCACTTCATTGGTGACTGGGAAGGCATGAGAGCTTTGTCCATTATCCAGAACCTGGGCAAACATGCCATCATGAAATTGATGTACAATATTGATGAACTTCTCTGGGCAACCAAATTTTGACATAATTTTCCAAAAATTTTCCAAAAGCCCTCATGACTAACAGTGTCAAAGACCTTGGTCAGATCTACAAATATTGTGTACAGACCTCTGTTCTGCTCCTGGCATTTCTCCTGCAGTGGTCAGGCAGAAAACACCATATCGACTGTTCCTCAGCCTTTTCTGAAGCCATACTGGCTCTCAGGTTTATGCCCATCTTCCAGGTGAAGGATCAGACTATTAAGGAGGACTCTAGCAAGAATTTTGCCAGCAATGACTAAGAGAGAGATCCCCCTGTGATTGTCACAGGACAATCTATTCCCTTTTATCTTTATAGAGATGGACAATGGAGGCATCCTTGAACTCCTGGGGGATAACTTCCTCTTGCCATATAACCTGGAAAATTTCAGTCAGTTTTTATATGAGCAATGATCCCCCTGCCTTGTAACAGCTGGGTTAGAATCAGCACCAGGTGCTCTGCAACATGAAAGGAGCCTAATAGCACTCAAAACTTTTTCTTCAGTTGGAAGTTCAGTTAAGGAGGGATTGACTTCAACCTGCAGTAAATGGTCAATGGCCTCAGCATTGATTGATGATGGTCTGTTGAGAACACTGTGGAAGTGTTCAGTCTATCTCTCTAGGATCATGTCTTTATCACTAATCAATATGACTCCATCAGCACTGAGTAGTTGTGATGCACCATAGGTTTTTGATCCATAAATAGCTTTCAAGGAATCATAAAAGCACCTTGGATTGTTACTATCAGCATAAAAATTAATTTCATCTGCCTTCTTACTGAGCCAGGCATTCTACATCTCTCTAAGCTTTGCTTGTACTTTGTTTCTGATGGAATTAAATGCTGCCTTCTTAGAGGTGGATGAACTATCCTGCTGGTAAATCCTATGGAGTTCTCATTTTTCATTTAGCAGTTTCTGAATTTCTCCATCATTTTCATCAAACCAGTCCTGGTGTTTGTGAGTGTTCTGACCCGAATGAGCAAACGCAGTGCTGTACATCAAATCTCTGAAAGCTGCCCACTCCTTTTCTGCTCCACTGTTGCCAACTGTGTGTTGGCTCAACTTTCCCTCCAAGTCAGCAGCAAACTGCTCACACTCAGAGAAGAGCTCTAATTTGTTGACATTAATTCTTCTGGTAGTCATTTTGCCTTGGGGGCAGCATTTTTGATGAATGCTAATATTTAGCTTGAAAAGAATAAGTCTATGATCAGTCCAGCACTCTGCACCACACGTTGCCTTTGTCACTCTCACATCTTGTCTGTCTCTTCTCTTTATAATCACATAATCTATTAGATGTCAGTGTTTGCTATGAGGGTGCATCCATGAAGTTTTATTGTGTTTAGGTAAATGGAAGACAGTGTTGGTGATGCACAAGTCTTCAGCAGTAAATGACCATTGCTGTTGCTGTTTCCAACTCCATTCTTCCCTAGGACTCCCTGCCAAGTCTGGTAGTCTGAGCCTACTCTAGCATTAAAGTCACCCAGAATTACAAGCTTGTCCTCTTTTGGCACAATGACGATAAGGATCTCTAGGTCTTCATAAAATTTTTCTTTGACTTCATCATGGTTTGTCATGATGGGAGCATAGGCATTGATAATGGTGGCATGGCATTTTCCTGCGAGTGGTAATCGCATTGTCATGAGCCTGTCACTTACTCCTTTTGGCAGGCATACTAGCTTGTTGATTAGATTAGTTTTGATTGCAAAACCCATGCCAGCTTCACAGCACTCCCCTTCACTGTGCCTACTCCAGAATAAGGTGTATCCAACTCCATCTTCATTTGCCAACCTTGTTTCACTCCAGGTTGCTATTTGGAGTTGATATCTGTTGAATTCTCTTGCAACAAGAGCAGTTCTTCTTTCAGGTCTATTGGCTTTTGTGTTATCTATTAGTATGCACACGTTTCATGGGCCAATGGTGAGTGGAATCATCTTTGCATGTTTTCGTACTATTTTTGTGTTTCAACTGCATAGTGCGATTCCCCTCCTGCTGCAGTAATTGGGCCAGGGTTGGGTAAGCAGACAATGTTTAGGGTACCTTTTCTAGCCCCTTTCCTCACAACTGGAAGTGAGCAGTGCCATCCTTAAAAGGCTGCTCAGACACCCAGGGGGCTGCTGAGTCCCACTGCTGCTTCCAGTGAGAAACGACCCTATGGCCTGGGCCACTGGTCTGCAGGGTCATGACTACAGCTCCCAGTGTATCTGCACCTGCTGCTTCATCACTTGCCTGTCACCACAGGACTTTGAGGCATAATAGTGAAATGGTATGGGTGATATCTTTTGATTCATGTGTAAATTGGATTTAAGTGAGGCAGAGTTGCACAAAGTAGTCAGTTTCACTCTCTCCTCCAGTGTCATCATAGTCCAGTGGCAGGACAGAGTCAAGATGGCTGGCAATGGCTCAGGATGCAGTAGATGACCTTGGCGTCTTCAGTGTCTAACCAAGCTCTAAGCACTCCACACCATCTGCTTCATCTGCCTTCATGGTCGTTGGAACAAATTGTTCTCATCCGCCCATTCCACCAGATGAAGTCTTCGCATGCTTGGGGTAGACACCTCCCCTAACTCACCAATGGGTTTGAGAACCCTTGGTTACCCTCAACCTGCTTTGGCCTGTCTGCTGAAACAGTTCACTGAGGTGTGGCCACTGTGCATACTGCAACTCCTTGGAGCCACAGGTGAGAGTTAGGCGGAGCAGGTGAATACCAAGGTGGAAAGAGCCTGGAAAAGGGCTCGGTAGCCATCACACCAAAGGTACTGGACCTCCCTGAATACGCTCTACACCCTGGCACATGACAAGCATTTTATTCAATATATATGTTAAACTAATGAATTAATATAGCACTACTTAGTGGCTATTAACATTACCATCATCATCATTATTATTATTTGACTATACCGAGAAGCATGCTGCCCAGGACAAGGAAGCTTACCATCCTGGTCTAACCACATCTAGAGTATCATGTTCAGTTCTGAGCACCACATTTTAAGAAGGAGAATGTTCCTATTGTTTTGAGATATTGGTTGTAGACGACAGCAACCAAGATGGTGAAGACCCTTAAGTTCATGCCATGTATAGATGGTTTGAAGAGCTGGGAACATACGTCAGTGTCTTACTCAAGAAGCTTCAGTGGCTCCGTATTTCTTCTAGTACAAAATATTAATCCTTCTATTTGGCATTTAAAGCCCTTCAAAATCTGGTCTCTGAGTATCTTTCTATGCTTAGTCTTTACCTGGCCTTCACTTGACCAGTTTGCTATCCACTATACACAGCATTCCTGCTCCTGCCTTTGCACTCTGCATAGATTTTTTGCCATGTCTGGAATATCCTTCTTCCACGCTCTCACTTCTTAGAACCCCTAGGTTCCTTCAAAGCTCAGACCAAGGGCTATACCCTCTAGGAGGCCTTTTCTGAGCAGCCCCAGCTTCCTGCACTTCCCCTCATCAATCTGCCATGTACTCATTTTGGATAAATTTAGCATTTACTTATCTCTGTTCATGTTGTTTCCTTTGTTAGTATCCTTCCCTTTCACCCCATCCCCCCATAAAGATGTTGATTGTAATTCCACTGAGTTTTACCCCTTGAATAGTGTGGGAACACTGATAACTCTGTAGATGTTCCCACCAGTCCATATGACAGAATCCCTATTCCCCCACTCTTTCTAACTGTGTGACCTTAGAAAAGTCATGTAATCTTTCTAAATCTCTCTCCCCAACTGTAAAATTAGGAGGTCTGACTCAATGACTTTTAAAGTCCCTTCCAGCTCTAGAACTATGATGGCATGGAATAGAAAAGGGAGGTAAGAAAATTCAAAGTGAAATTTCACATTACCACTTGATTCACAATGGGTATTATTTAACCTGTCCCCCCACCCTCATCCCCAACCCATTCTGCCTCTCCCCTCATCTAAGGTATGAATAGAAGTTTGTGGGAATGAAGTTGATTCTCCAGGCATGGAGGTCTGAGGATAAAAGACCTCAATGAGGAATTTAGATGTAGGATAGTGAAAAGTGCAAAAACATCTTCATCTGTTTCTTACAACCTACATGTCCCTGAGGATATCTTTTCACCTCTTATCGTCAGGCTTCCCATTTGTGTACAAAGCTAAAATGGGATTAATTGATTTCTAATGACCTTTCAGCTCTGCATTCTGTGCCTTTAACTTTAGAACAAATTTCTTAGCCAGAGAGCTAGCCCTCCAGGGTACAGAATCTCCTCTTCCTGAAACTCTCTTTGAGATAGTGAACCACAGCCCCTTATCTATGCCAGTCTCCTTCTCGTTTTGGACTTTGTCTTCCTAACTATAATTACTTAGTACCAGCTGCCCATCTGACATATGTGCTACACGATTACACAACCTCTCTACTTAGTCATTCCTCTAACCTGACATTGACCATTGCTTATACCTGCTGCCTATCTTGGTCTTAGTTTAGGTTGGCCTCTACTCACAGGAAAAGAAAGAACTATACCTAGTTCTCTTCTCCTAAGAAAAATCTACTAAATACTGCTGATTCTGGGAATAAGAAACCAGTTAGGTTAATCTAAATAAAGTTTTGGAAATTTCCATTTATCCATCTTTAAGACAATTTGCGATCAACATTTGATCAAAAGAAAACATAACTTACGACCCCCACTATTGTTTTTTTCTTTTACTAGACTAACCAAAGGACAAATTACTCAAATAAAAGTAACAATCATATGTCTCTCAGAATTCTAAACTCTCAGAATATTAAAATGTTGTTGTGGTTTCACTCATTTAGGTATTCTCTCCATCAGTTTAGATCATTCATTCATCTAAGTCCATCTTTCCTATGAGTTTCTTGCCTATGTCCTCTGATATTTCTCTAGAGGGGCTCCAGCACTCTGGTCATCTTCTTCACTTTCTTTTGATATCATGAGTTTACTAATGGAACACATAGGCTGTCCATCAATCATCCTTTGCTTCCACCATAAGCCCATCCCTTTGTGGCTCAAATAGTTCTTTCATGACATCACTTCTTGTTTATACCCATCATACACATCTCTGTTGCCCTCTGGATGATACTCATTTTCAGTTCTTTGAAGGCCATAGTATTTCATATCTCACAGCCAGATGACACTGATAGAATATTGATATTCAAAGTATGGATCTTTGTTTCACTTGTAAGATTGGGATTAGGAAAACAACTACGAAGTTTCCCAAAGGTAACCTAACCCTGTCCAATTCTGGGTCCAATTCATTGTTCATATGTAGTACCTAGGAAGGTATGGATATAGCTATAGTTATAGACAGAGAGGTAAGTGTAGGCATGGGGTGAGTACAGGTACAATTATAGGAACAGATGTAGATACAAAAGATAGAGATAAAGATGTAAACAGACAGAAATATGGGTACAAATATGGATAAAGATAAAGATATATAGATGGATGAATCTGGGCAAATAGACATTCTTTATCCACTTTACCAATGACTGCACTTGGACTAAGTACTGGATCTCCTCTGTTACAGTGGCAAGCATATTTGATGAGTATGTCTCCTTGTTTTATATCTTGTCTGGTTATTATTGATAGAGCATCAATGAACAAGGTTATTGGTGTTGCTATAACTGTTGTTGAATACAGAATAAAAATGTTACTAAATAGCATAGCTAAATAAATGACAAGGTAAATACACACAATCCATACACACGTATTGCTAAACCATCAGTGAGAGAATACACATAAGAAACACAAATGACCAGAGAACATGTATGATGGAACTATATATGTGAAGGATATTTGAAAAGAAATTGAATGAATAGGGAATGTGTGTGGAGAAGGCACACATGTATTATATATGTATGTGTATACATATATAAACACATGATCATGGAGACATGGGAGAGGATACATGTAAGGAACATATATGACTAGGAAACGCATATAATGTGTTCTTAAGGAGACATCTCCAATAAAATACTTTTCTACTTCTGATGCTCCTGTTTAGTTCCCCATGAGACACTGAAGTCACCTTCTGGTATGGTGATGTCATCAGGCTGCAAGCTGCTTTCCTTGCTGTATTGTCACACTGCTGGGGTCCTCTGCTAGTTTGTTCTCTCTGTGCTGGATCTCTGCTGCTTCCATTAACTATTGTTTTTATGAATTCTGGCTGCTACATGGCCTTTCTCCATAGGGGAAGGGTCTTGGTAATTCTAAGTTGAATCATCAGAGGCTTTTTTGGTTTTTGTGATGTTGACCTGAGGCTAAAGTCAGACAACTAGAGAATTCAGGAATTAAGGCTTTTGACTTTCTCTTTTCTAACTCATCCATCACTTTTTGAATTTATTTTACTCTTTAGTTAAGCTGAGAAAAATGTGTATATATAAAAAAACTCTTTGAGTTAAGCTGAGAAAAAATTAAATTCTCTCACACTTCTGGTCAGTACTTCTTCCCATGTGAATGACTTGGGGAGATTCTCTTAGCAAGACTTGGGGGCCAGGGTAGTGCTATTTTTTTTTCTGCACTCCTGACAATAACAAATGACTCTTCTCCTGACTATATATTCATTCATTCATTTTATTAATACTAGTGTGTTGAGGGATTCTCATGTGGAATAGACATAGATAACCACTAATATCTCTTATCACTGTAAGTTTCTATGACTTGTTGACATGCTAAATATTCTACACCATATGTGTTGCCAGATATCAATGAGAAAAAGAAAGAGTAGTAATATTTTATATTAAGAATATATATTGATATAAGGAAATTTACAAAACAGGAGATGAAGACTAGTGATGAGCTTTTAGGTTTAAATCAATAGAATTGATAGTGATAGCAGTAGATGATAGATAAGGCCAGGAGGGGAAATGGAATCTCATTAATTTCCAAGCATCTTCTCCACACATTGAACAGCAACCTCTCTGCCCACTCCAGAGACCATCCATGTTCTGAAGGGAGGTTTTAATCCTTTCATTTCCAGAATTCCTAACCTGGAATTCTATGTTTTGGTTAGTGAGAGCCTCTCCTGGCCCATTATTTCAGGAAAATCTCAGTCATGATTCACTCCCTAGCCTCTCTGGTTATTTCCTCCACAGTCTTGCCAACATCCTTGACATCACATGCATGCCTTTTTCTCTTTTCCTTCCCCAGTCACAATTCTGGAGCTATGATCAAATCGACTCTGCTAGTATTCCTGGATGGGGTGTATCAATCAGCCCCGATATGGCCCCACCCACTATCCTAGCAACCTTCTAGACAAAGTGTCCCTCCTCAGCCACCACTCTTTTTGTGAGTTTTCTTTCCTTATTAGAAGGTAAGCTTCTTAAGGGCAGGGACTCTCTTAGCGTTTGTATTTGTGCCCTTGCATTGGATTGTCCAACTTTCTCTACCATACCATGAAAGCCTCTTCACCCTGGAAGCTCCTTCAACCCCTGGAATCTCCATATTGGAAGTAGCCATTACTCTTGTAGCCTCTCCCTCTGATTGTCTGGGTCCTCCCACAACTTCCATTTTAAGGAGGATGTTCAGGCCAACCTTGTCTTCATTCCACTTCTAAGCTTTACTCCTGAACTCAGTCCCTTCACCGTATCTCTCTTCTTTTATGTGTCACTTCTCCCCATTAGATGTAAGCTCCTTGAGGATAGAAACTGTCTTTTTGCTGGTGTTTTTATTCCCAGTGCTCAGCACAGTGACTGACACATAGTAAGTGCTTAATAAAAGCTTTCTTGCTTGTTGACTAAATGTTTAATAATTTTTTCATTCATTTCAGGAACAGATCAAAAGATTGACCCAGAGACATCATGTAGTAGTCATGACATTTTTCAAATATACAGATATTTGCGGAAGCTCTCTCTTAGCTAAAAGTGGAATAATTGTTCCTTTAAATGACCAGATGTGATTTTCATTCTTTAAAAGATTCCCTTGAGAAGACCTTTACTGTACCTTATCCTGACCAATAAGGATGAATGAGCTTCTATAGTACTACAGAAATGTTGAAGCAATCATACCATCTTAATGTTTTTCACAGAAAAAGGGAAGTGAAGCACAGACTGATGTGCCCTCCATCAGGAGTGGGAAATCTGGGGTAGACTCACAGCCGCATGTGGCCCTATAGGTCCTGAAGTGGGGTTCTTTGACTGAATGGAGAATTGGATTCAGTCAAAGGGCCACACTTGAGGACCTAGAAGGCCACATGTGGCCTCTAGGCTGCAGATTCCCCACCCTTGCTAGATTCTAGGGTTTGAATTTTAAAGAGCGCAGAGATAGGACAATATTGGCTCTTCAGTCTGGCGTTTAAGTTTTCCCCTACATCCTGATTCCAGTCATTTTACAGATGAGTAAGCAAAAGTTGACAGAGGTTGAGTAACTTTTTCAGGGTCTCACTACTAATGAATATCTGAAGCAGTATTTGAACTGGAGGCCTCCTGACTCCACATTCATTATTCAATGCACTGAGCTATGTTGCCTTTCCTAAACTCACAGAATTCAATAATTGGCGTTGGTGATTGGTTTTAGTAAGAGATAAAGACGAGAAGCAGCATGGCATAATGAATAGAGAGCTGATCTAATTGACTTTGATAATTGACCACACTTCAAAATGCATTTTGAAGGAGTCATTTGTAAGTACATAGAAAGGGAAGTGAGGGGAAGTACAAATCAGTATGGTTTCATCAAGCACAAGGCATTTCAGCCTAAACTCATTTCCTGTTTTCAAAGAGTAACTAGTCTGGGAGGTCAGAAGAATGCTGTGAACATGGTATGCTAGTATGCCCTGGACTTCAGTGAGATTGTTGACAAAGTCTTTCATGAGAAGGTGAGGAGATGTGGCATAGATAAGATAGTTAGGTAGATTTGGAACTGGATGAATGACCACACACACAGAACCACAGAGAGTGACTCTTAATGAATAGATTGAGATCTCTATGAATCTCCTGTAGGGTATTGTCCTTGGCCATGTTCTCTTCGACATTATTATCAGTGACTTGGATGAAGGTACAGGTTCCATTAGTATCAAGCCTTTAGATGATATGAAATGGAGAAGGAGTCATGTTATTGTTCAGTCATTCAGTCATACTTGACTCTTTGTGACCCTGTATGAGGTTTTCTTGGCAAAGATACTGGAAGTGTTTGCCATTTCCTTCTCCATTAGGCAAACAGAGGTTAAGTGATTTGTCCGGAGTTACACAGCCAGTAAGTTACTAAGACATCATTTAAATTCTTGGTCTTCTTGACTACAAATTCATCACTCTATCCAGCATATTTCCTAGATGTGGTGATGGCAATGGGATTTAAAAGGAAAGGCTAAGTAGGGAAAAAAAAAAGCCTTCTGACCCAGGCTTCTGTTCCTCTTGATATTTACTTTGATACTACCATTCATTGTTTCAGGACAAAGAAGTTTTCAGAGAGATAGTAGGAGGCTCAGGGTCTCTCTTTCTGTTGTTCATGAATAGTAAAAATAATCCCAAACCTGGGAGAAGTAGCTTTCATCTGCAAAAAATAACCCCAAATAAATACCAGTTTAATCGTATTCCTGCCTCCAAGACCTATGAAGAATGATAACACCACTGTTCTACAATCACTAAAAGGTGAATTTAGAACTGTTTTTCCTTTAGTGGAGATAGATTATGCTGAACAGTACCCACTCTGTACTCTCACGTTCTTTTGATTGATAGCATAGGGTGGCTGGGGTTAGGGTACAGACTTTGTACATGCACCAGAGAAGATTACAAAAGAGAATTACTGGGAAAGAATAGCTCTCACAGAACCTCCTGAGAAGTCACTTGGTCAGTCCACAGACACTTATTAAACACTTATTATGTGCCAGGCACTGCGCTAACAGAAACATAGATTCAGACAGAGCCAGAACCAGACCAGAACAAAGCTAACCTGTCCAATGTGGAGCCAATACTTTGTATAACTACAGACTATTTGAGTCCCATCAAGTTATGCCCAAAAGACTGAAAAAAAATGTTATCAAGCAGCTAAATATATCCCAGCCCCAGGGAAACAAGTAGCAAAGAGATTTTCTAGAACTTGTCAAGGACATAAACGTGTGCAGGAAATTATTAATCACACTATAGGATTCTTCTGAGCATCGACTATCTTATTTTTAAAAAATAAGTAAATATGGGCTAAGTTCCACCCCAGCTCCTCCTTTCTATTGCTACCCTTCTTGGAACCCACCAGCAACTTCCCCTATCCCACTGCTTGTACACCCCAATAGACACTGGGCTTTGGGGGAAAAACAGGAATTTCTTATCAGTTCAACAGGAAATTCTATTTTTAATTGATGTTCAAATTAAAAATACCAAAAGGGAGAGAAGCGCATATGTATACACACAAGCCTCATGCTAAATTTATCCCAGGATGCTCCCCCATACTGTTAGTTCCCAGTGCTCCATCCTTTAGGAGCTGGCTCAGGAGCATAGGAAGAAAGGAAGGCTGCCTTTCATTGGAAAAAGACATGAATTTAAGATTGCCACCCTATAATAGGAAGTTGATGGTATATCATTCAATAATGGTCCAGACTAGAAAATGCCTCCAGAAATACTAAGATCATTGAATCATAGATTTAAAGCTGAAAGGGACCTTAGTGATCATCTGGCCTAGTCCTCTAATTTCACAGATGATGCAACTAAGGTAAAGGAGCTGCCCCAGGCTACCTAACTAGTAAAAAGTATCAGAAGTTGGATCCCAAGCCAGGTATTCTTAATCCAGATCTAGGGATATTTCCCCTGCCATTTCAACACTCCAGGCATGATAGTGAATTCCAGTAAGTGGTCCTGGCTATGTGATAAGGACTTGGAAATACCTGTTCTGTTACAGAGAGAGAATGCAAAAATAGGGCAGCTAGGTAGTACAGTAGATAGAGTGCCAGACCTGAAGTAAGAAGACCTGAACTCAAATCCAGTCTCAGACAGTTACTAGCCGTGTGACCCTGGGCAAGTCACTTAACCCTGTTTGTCTCAGTTTCTTCATCTGTAAAATGAAATGGAAAAGGAAATGGCAAACCACTCCAGTATCTTTGTCAAGAAAACCTCCAATAGGATCACGAAGAGTCAGACATGACTAAAATGACAGAACAACAAAATAGAATAGTCAATAAGAAAAAGCCTTAGTCTCAAGATCATAGATACAGGCAGAGCTGAAACTAGTGGGAACTAGCCCAGGTTGTCTGTGATTATCCCCCAGGAAGGGATGTGGAGCAGAGTGCCACCTTCTACTCCTAGCATTTTCCCTGCAACAGACTATTATAAGGCTCAGCCTAGACTCCCAACCCAGGGTCTTGGGCTCTTCAGGCCTCTCTCCCAGGGCTGCCTTCACAAACATCATAGTCCTTGACCTGCGTACCTGAGTCTCCTCCCATAGTAAATTCTCACTTACTTACTCACTCTCTCTCATTAGTCTTTGAGAGATATTGTAATCATGGAATCCACAACTTGGTGGCCAATTTGGTGATGAATCTCTCTGAATTTGTCTGAATTACATAATCATAATTTATTAGAAGAGGCCATTCCTCAGACAGCTGATTGGCAGTCACTGGGCTATTGAAACAAAGGCTTGCTCTGATGTTTAGATGTAGTGTGCAATTGGCTCTTCCCTCTTGCATCCATACTCTCTCCTCTACAGCAGTCACTTCAGCTGGAGACAGACTTGTTCAATGCCCTTCTGCTGAGGAAGTGACATAGCTGGATTACCAATTCACTAGGGAGCCAAAGTGTTGTCTTAAAGTTGAGCATGTAAGAGAGCAGCCTCTATCTAGTTGTCTGTCTGCCATCTATCCACCTGCTATATTATTTTGTTTTGCTGAGACTGGGGATGGGGAATGTTGACCATTAAAATGTAGCAAAATGGAGAAGAATGTGCAGAAGCAAACTTGGACAGCTTGGCCTTAATTCAATCTCTCCAGCTCAGGTCATCCAACAAGATGGAGAGAGAGAGAGAAAGACAGACAGACACAGAGAGACAGAGACAGAGACAAGAGAGAGACAGACAGAGAGAGAGAGAGAAGAGAACGCAGAATGAATTGGGAGTACATTCACAGCTGGAGTTGAGGCTGTACAGAAGATGATAACAACAAAGAAGGCTAAGAAGGAGTAGTTAGGCAGTTAGGAGAACTTTGAGAGAGCCCCTCCCATCATCTTGTTTCCTTTTGTGTGTGCTATTCCCCCAATTAGAATGTAAAATCCTTGAGGACAAAGACTGTCTTTTGCCTTTCTTTGTATCCCTAGCACTTAGCACAGTGCCTGGCACATGATAAGCACTTAATAAATGCTTATTTACTTATTTGTTGGATAAAAGGAGCAACTGCCTTTTTAACAAGCATCAAGTTTCTCTTGGCTCCTCTCATCTCCTCCTACTGTAGTTTCCAGGGTTCCTCAGTCCTGCTTGTCTCTACCAGCTCCTAATAAACATCTATCTCTTTTTGGCTTCATGTCAATGCATGCTTGATTTACTTACTCACTTGGTAAAAGTCTATTGACAAAATAGATGGACCAATGGTCAAGAAATCAAGAGACCTGGGTCTTAAGTCTAGATCTGCCACTAACTAGGGAAGTTGAAAGAGCACTGGTGCTGGCATTGGCTCAGAACAGCGCAGTTCAATCTCACCTTTGATGCTTACCTATGTGGGCTGAAGCAAGTCGCTTCACCTGACTAGTGCTCAGTTACCTCCTTGTGAAATGAAGTAGTTGGATTAGATATCCTCCAATGCCTTTTAAATCTCTAGATCTGTACTCTCTGTCTCTCCCCCTTTATCTTCCTGTCTGTCCATCATCTATCCATCTCTTATATTACTTCGTTTTGCTTAGACGAGGGGTGGGAAACCTGTGACAGTTGCTGATCCCCTTATTTAGCTGATAAAGGAAATTGCACTCAAGAGAGGGGTCAGTGACTTGCCCAAGATCACAATCTGAATATTATATATAGATATATGATATAGTGACATATTATATACACAAATATACAAAATGTATATCAAATATAGGTATATGATAGGTCACATGTACATATGGTAAACTCAATATAATATACAAACAGATATTAAAATAGGTAATATGCTTAATATGTAATATTTTATGCTATGTTTACATACAAGTTGTGTATATGTGTGTAAAATATGCATACCACAAATAAATATATAAGCTATATAATATATCATCTATATAATATGCAAGCTACAAAGAAATTTAATATATTATATATAATATACAAACCATAAATAAATATACAAAATACCTATAAATGTACATATCATATTGAATATGTTGTGCATATTATTGTGCATGTATATCATACATTAAACATATAACAGTAAATATTACATTAAATATGCAATATTCTGCATGTATACATGCATTCTAAGATATACCATATACACCATTCATAAATAATAATGCATTTATATCCATATATGCTTGTGTATACATGCACAATGCATATATGAACATATACATATATGTGTGTATATATATGCACATACAGGTATACATATGCTATACAGATCACGACCTTGAGCAAAGAACTTCTGTCTTTTTCTTATCAATATCATTTATTTTCTTATTAATAAAATAAGGGGATCAGATGAGGTAATCTCTTAAAGTCCCTTCCAGTCATAAATTCAATGAATAATTAGCTTGTCATTTTGAACTCTAGCTATCATTGATACCTACTCTCCCTCTCCTCCAACACCTGGGGAAACTATATGTACATTACAGATTTAGACATGGACATTATGTTAGACCCAGCCTTTCTCAAAGTGTCGTCCTCAAACCCTAGGGATCATCAAGAACCTTTCAGGGGGGTCTTCAAGATTAAAACTATTTTCATAAAATTATTAAGACTTTATTTGCATACTAAAATACTGCTGTCTTTTCCAACTACTTATTTACGTAAGGCTGGATTTTCTTTATATATGTCAATCAAAACAACCGGCTACAACAATTTGAACAGAAACAGATATGAGAATTCAGCTATCTTCTATAAGCCAAATATTAAAGAGATCTGTGAAAATGTGTAAAATAATGCATCTCTTCTCACTATTTTTTCATTTTTAGAAACATTTATTTTTCATAAAATATGTTATCTATCTTAACATGTAATGAGTTGATTACTGTCATTTCAAATAAATTAATAAAATTTTAAAATGTATCCATTTTCATTCGTAATACCATCAATATAATACAAATTGATACTATAGTAAATAAAAATAAACAAAACACAAACAAAGGCTCTTTGAAGTCCTCAATAATTTTGATCTTGAAACCGAAAAGTCTAATCCTTTCATTTTACAAATGAAGAATCCAAGGGCTGGAGAGGTAAAGGGACTTATTTGTCCAAAGTCACACAGGTAGTAAATCTGAGAAGTCGTATCAGCTTTCCTAGGCCATCACTCTTGCACTGGCTACACTCCCCTTCCTTCCCCATCTTGATCCGTTGGTTAACCAGTTCTATATTATACTGTCCTCTTCTCTTGAGTCACTTGCCCTATTACGTTTTCATTCATTCTGCCAAACCTCAGCCTTGGATGACTCCCATTCTCTACTACCTTCTCTCCTACTCATGTGCTGCTTAATGAAACTAGAAAAAATCATGAAACCATGCCGACTGGCTCCATTACCCATAATCTCAATGAGGCCCATGACAAGGCAATCGTTTTATACTTCACTGATTGACTCAGTATCCCACTCACCATGGCAGCTTTTCCAAATCTTTTCATCCCTTCTCAAACTTCCCATGACTCCTTCTCTTTCCTATTTTTTTCCATTAAAATCTCTCCTCATGTTTCAATGAAAAAAAATATGTCACCCAGAGCTCCTTCTTCTCCCTTCTTTCTCATCACGCAGACCCATTCTACCATGATCTCTGCCTTCATCCCTGTGTCACATGTCTTTGCCAAGGCAAACCCTTCTACTACACAAGTGATTCTGTTCTATTCCGACTTCTTCAGCATATTTTTCCCTCTATCATCCCCATTCTTTAATTTATCTTCCATCTCTCTCTGTCCTGGCTCCTTCGTTATGACTTATAAACACGCTTATGTCTCCCCGACTTGATCCATACATCATGACTAGCTATTATTCCATGTCTCTTTCTTCTTTTATGCTTAACCTCCTTGAGAAGGCCTTCTACAATGCCTCAATTTCCTTTTCTATTACTCTTTTCTTAATCCTTTTCAATCTGGCTTCCAACTTCATCATTCACTAAAACTGCCTTCTCCAAAAGGTACCAATGATCTCTTAACTGCCAAAACTCATTCAAAACTGCCTTTTCTCAATCCTCATTCTTCTAGACCTCTTAACAGCCTCTGACACTCTCCTTTTGCTATGTTTCTGTGACATATGCTTCATCTTGGTTTTCCTCCTGCCTGTCAGACTTCTACTTCTGAATATCTTTTGTTGGACCTTCAACTATTTTATGCCCTGTATGGTAAAGATCTTCTAGGACTCCTCTTCCTTTATATTATTTTTCCTGGTGGTCTCATTAGTTCCCATGTATTCAATTAATCAGATAATTCTCTGAGAATTATTTAAATATTTAAAATATTTTATATTTTACTTATTTATCCAGCTCTAATTTCTCTACTAAGCTGCAGACTAACATATCCAACATCTTATCATCATCATCATCATAATAATAATGAACATCTATATACTGCTTACTCTGTGCCAAGCATTAGGCTAAGCACTTTGTAATTATTATTTCACTTGATCCTCACAATGTTGGGATGTAGGAGCTATTATTATCTCCATTTCGCATATGAAGAAATTGAGACAAACAGAGGCTATATGACTTGCCCAGGATCAAACAGCTAGGGTCTGAGACTGGATTTGAATCCAGGTCTTCCTGACTCCAGGCTAGGTGTTTCATCCACTGTGTCACCTAATTGCCATCTTAAACTGAACATGTTCAAAACTGAATTAATTATCATTTCTCCCAAACCCTTCCCTCTTCTTAGCTTCCCTTTTACTGTTGAGGACATCGTCATCCTTGTAGACCTCCAAGCTCACCAGCTAGATGCCATCCTTCACTCCTCACATTCCCTCCCTCTCCTTATCATGCCAAGTCTTGTCAATTCTCCCTTTGAGCCTCCCTTGCTTGGGCCCTCTTCTCTCCTCTCACACTGCTACCACCCTGGAGCAGGTTCTCATCACCTTATGCCTAGTCTACTAAATGACCTGATGGTTGGTCTCCCTGCATCACGTTTTTCCTCACTTTTAGTCCACCTTTCACTGAGTTGCCAGATTGATCTTCCTGAAGGGCAGACCTGCCCATGCCATCTTCCTCCACTGCCCCCTTGTCCCCAATTCAACAAACTCCAGTGGCTGCCTATGATTTCCATGGTCAAATATAAAATCCTCTGTTTGGCTTCTAAAACTTTTCCTAATCTGTGCCCCTCACCCCCCTTTCCAGTCTTCTTATGTCTTACCTGTCCCCAAACCCATGTAATCCAGTGACACTGACCTCCTTGACCTTCCTCAAATGAGTCACTCCATCTCCCAAGTCTGGGCATTTCCCCTGGCTATCTTCCAGGCCTGGAATTCTCTCCCTTCTCATCTCTACTTCTTAGATTTCCTGGCTGCTTAAGTGCCAACTTAAATCCCACCTCCTATAAGAAGCCTATCTTAGATCCCCCTTAATGCTTGTGCCTTTCCTCTGTTGATTATTTCCTATTTTTCCTCTATAGAGCCTTTTTGTACATAATTGTTCACATGTAGTTTCTCCCATTAGATGTCAAGTTCTTTGAGAGCAGAGATCATCTCTCTGTCTTTCTATGTGTCCCCAGCACTTAGCACAGTGAATGGTATATAGTAAGCACTGAATATATGCTTATTGACTTGTTTTTCCCCTACACCAGGTATCTCTGCTGTTACTACTATTCTTTCCTTAGAGAAACCAAGCTGGGACTATTCTAGGGGGCAGAGAAGGCATTTATCAAAATACTTTGCTTGGGATCTCTGTATCCTGAGAATTGGCTCCCTTATCTTGTGGGAAGAGAAGAACCTAGAAGACAAGAAGAATAGGATTTTCTAATGGAGATATGAAACTAAAGAAATAGGTGAAAGGCTGGCTTAGCTGACTAGTGGTAAGGACCCCTGAATACAGTATTTGGGTGTGTTTGAAAAACATCTCCTTATTTTTAGCTTCACTTAATCTCTCCACTTTATTGGGGGCATGAGGTGACTTTGAGGCATTCCATGTGAATTAATGTGTTTTTGAAGGTTAACTGTTAACCACTGAACTGTGGGTGTGGAGACTGCCTGGCTGGAGATAAGCTGCAATTCTGGGTTTCTGGAAGGAAGGAGGAAAAGAGAAATTGGACATGGAGACAGGAAGAGTGAGAAACAATTGCCAGTGAAATAAAGACTGGCAAAAGGAGAATTCTAGTGGGGTCTTCTAGGAGAGGAGACTTATTGAGCCTGGGGATGGGAAAACTATGGTGCTCTTGGATCTGAACTCAAGGATGAGACCTGGAGTCTAAAGCAGAAGGGAATTTGCTTAGACATTAGAGAGTTCTAGCTTTAGTTTTAGGTTGAAGAATAGTGGAAATAGGGGTAGAGGGAGTGAAAAAATAAAAAAAGAAAGCAGACTTCTCAGAGTACCAGGACCTGGAGCAGAAAGCCTGATTCAGGGATGAGGAAATTCTAAAGTGCATCTGATCGCTAAATTGGATAAAACCAGACAATGGCAAGATACTCTATACCTGCCTTTAGCCATTTGCATTTTGCATCAAGAGAAGTCTTTGGAAAGGAGTTTTGTTGCATATTAATGACTGACCCGAATGTGATGTCACCAAAATAGCCAGGGACATGACGGTGTTGACTGATTAACTGACAAAAAAGCAAGTACTTCAGTTGTAAGGCAAAAGAAGAGGCTCCTCCTAAATCCTTGGGTGTAAACTTCACCAGGCTGATGAGCAGGCCTTATTCTCTCTTTTACCCACACTGCTCTGGATGGTGGTCACTCACTAGCTTTAGGCAAATCACAACCTCTGTTAAGGTAAACCTCTCTGAACCTCAGTTTTCTGATCTGCAAAATGAGAGGTTGAAATAGATGAGCACAAAAGTCCCTTCTAGCTCTGACAGTCTAGGATTCTAAGAATGGTGTGGTGGGACAATCTTGCTGTGTTCTAGATCTGGAGTTAGGAAGTTGTTCTTTTTCAGTCATTCAGTGGTGTCTGACTCTTCATGTCCCTGTGGACCGTACTGTGCATGGGGTTTTCTTTGCAAAGATACTGGAGTGGTTTGCCATTTCCTTCTCCAGTGGATTAAGGTGAGTGGAGCTTAAGTGACTTGCCCTGAATTACAGAACTAATAAGTGTCTGAGGCTGGATATGAGTTCAGGTCACCTAACATAGGGTAGAATAACTGGGCAGAGTGGAATAAATGTTCCTCAGTTTCCAAACTTGTATTCCTAATGCACAATGACTGAGTGACTGAGTGACTTCTCTGTCCCCTAACACTCAGTGGCTCTCTATTGCCTTTGGGATAGGATTCAAATTTTCCAGTCTAATATTTAAGAACCTCCACAATTTGGCTCCAATCTATCATTCTAACTTTATTTCATACAACGCCTTATTCTATATTCTAGCCAAACTCATCCATCTCTCTCATCCCATCTCCAAACATTTGTACAAGTCATTTGTGCCTGGAATGCACTCCCTCCTCACCTTTATCACCCAGATTCCTTATCTTCCTTTAAGGTTCAACTCAGATTCTTACCTCCTCCTGGGAGCCTTCCCTGACCTCTGTCCCTCTAAAATTGTTTGGGAACTCTCCTTTCTCAAATTTCCTTGTATTTACTTATCTACATTCAAGTTGCATTCCCCATTGAATGTAAGCTTCTAAATTGTAAGCTCTGTCTTTGTTCTCCAGAGCTTATCATAGCGGCCTTGTTTAATTGTGTTGTTAGAATTGTTGAATTTTATTCAACAGATACTTATTGAGTATTTACTACAGGCATGGGGGATATAAAGAGATTAGAAGATACAGTCCTCATTGCAATGCTTTTCAGGCAAAGGGGAGAGTACCTTCTATGAGTCAGGCACTGTGCTCTTTACAAACATTATCTCATGTGATCCTCACAATTCCATTTTATTATCTCCATTTTATAGTTGAGAAAACTAAAGCAGGTAGAGGTTAAGTGACTTGCCCAAGGTCACACAGCTAGCTTATTTTGAGTTCAGGTCTTTTCGACTTCAGGGCCAACACTCTATTCACTGTGGCACCTAGCTTCCTACAAAGGGACCTTACTCAGTATTTGCTGAGTGAATATGGATTACAGACCAATGGCTAGGAGTCAGAGAGGAGATGATCTTGGAGCATCTCAAGGAGAGAAGGCGTTTGAATTGCCTGAGCATTCCAGGAAGAGAGCATAAGCAAAGAAGTGGGCCTCAAGAAAGGGCAGGATTATTTTGGGATAATGTTTAGTAGCTCAGTTTAGCTGAAGCAAGGGGTTAGTGCTGGGTCAGAGTGGGAGATGGAGTCAGAAAGGGAAATTGGGGCTAGAATGTAGAGAACCTTAGGAGTGAGAACTTTCTTTAGGAGACCATGGATAGCCATCAAAGACTTTTCACTAGGAAAGTGGCACAACCAAAGTGGAATTTTAGGAAGATTAATCAGATAATGTTGGAGGCAGGGAGACTGATTAGGAGATGATTGAAATAATCTCAGGAATAAAGCTCTTTACTCCAGGATAGCAAAAAGAAAGAAAAGAATGGGTGAGAGAAAAATTATGGAGAAAGAATTAGTTTAGTGATTGATTAGATGTGGGTGACTCATAAGATTTAAAGTTGAAAAGGATCTTAGAAATCATCTAGTCCAATACCCTCATTTTACAGATAAGGAAACTGAGCCCAAAGGGGTTAAGAGCCTTGTTCAAGGTCATTCTAAAATCCTCTGATCTCCCAAATCCACCACCCTTTACACTATACTTCATTGCCTTGTATATGAGGGCTAAGGAGGAATCAAAGATTTTGGAAGTTTAAAGTTCGTTTGGCTGGAAAAAAGTGTTGCCATTAATTGATGGCAGTTCCATTTTGGACGGAAGTCCTAGGAGTCAATCTATCAATCTAAAAGCATTTATTAAGTACCTATTATGTGCCAGGTCTGTGCTGTGTTCTGGAGATGCAAAACAAAGAATGATACAATCTGCACTCTTCATGAGTTTCCATTCTAGTGGAGAAGACGAAGTACAGACACAAATATCTACCAGATGCTGCAACTATCTGCAGAGACTCAAACAGCCCTCTGGATAATTCCAAGCTGCTGAGTAGATAGGAAAGGAGTCTCTCAGTTAATTCACTTAATATTCTATGAGGTAAATTTGCTTCTAAAAAAATCTATTCACAGATTTCTACTTTCTGGTGAGGTGAAGCACCAGCTAGGTGCCTGGAGTCAGGAAGACCTGAGTTAAAATCCTGCCTCAGGCACACTAACCGTGTGACCCTAGGCCAGTTACTTGATTTCTATTTGCCTCAGTTTCCTTGTTTGTAAAATGGTGACACTAGCATCACCTACCTCCAAGAGTTGTTGCAAGGATCAAATGAGGCAATAACTGTAAAACACTTAGCACAATGCCTAGCACATAGTTATTCAGGTGTTAGTTATTTAGAGTTGGAAGGAATATGAGTGGCCATTAAATTTAACCCTTCTACAGAATACCAAGGGAATTAATGAAAAAAATTCGGAAGAAAGAGGTGCTGCAGTACTAGATCCCAAGCTATACTATAAAGTAGTAGTAGTCAAAACAATTTGGTAATGGGTAAGAAACATAATATAATGTCTCTCAGACTCGGTTTTCCCATCTATAAAATAGGATGGTCATAGCAACGACCTCCCATATCTATTACAATTATCAAATAAGATAATATATGCAAAGCACTTTGCAAATCTTTTTGTAATTAATTTTTAAAAATTAACATAAATCTATATTTTCTCTCTCCTGCTACTCAACCCATTAAAAAAAGAAAGAAAAACAAAGTCCTTGTGATAAATATGCATAGACAAGCAAAGCAAATTCCTTAATTGGACATGCCTTGATCTTACAGCGCTAGTTACCACATTCTCCAGCTATGTTAGAGATTCTGAGTGTGGAAAAGTAAGAAGTCTTTTCTGTGTTTAAGGGCCAGAAGGGCAAGGTCTAGCTCCCTTCAGAGCTCAAGAGGAATAATCAGCTTGGGAGAGATGCAGGAAGCTATTCTAAGCCTGGCTTGAAGCCTACACTTTAATGAGTTATCTGTATCCTCCTCCTCTCCAAAAAGAGAAAAACCAGGTAGCTTGAAAAGAGCAACATAAATGGCTTTTAGCTGAAAAGTCCATGCTCCAGGGATGAATGTTCCTGAGAAAAGAGATCACGTAACTGAAGAGATGGTTTCTAGACTCTGAGACGCTGCAGTGAGCTACTAAGGAATTTAAAGAACTCCAATTAAAGCAGTTCAATGTTAATAGATACCCACTTGTGCAACATGGGTTAGATTTATTCCCTTTAGCTTTAGAGATATGAAATAGGAACAATGAGTATAAATTGCCAGCAGGTAAATTGAGGTTTCACGTAAGAAACAAATGTCTCATATGTAGTTTTCCAAAAATGAAATGGATTGCCTCCACAGGGAATGAACGTCCCACCAACAGATGTAACTGAGCAAAGACTGGATGACCATTTGACTGTGAGGATTCTTTTCCAGTTGTTTGGTTGGACTGATGTCCCTTCCAGCTCTAGAATTCCACAGTTCCATAACGTATCAGCCCAGTCTTGAGCCTGAGAAGCTGAAAAGAGAGGACCTGAGAAATAATTTAGCCTTCTGGGTAAATCAAAATCCTACAGTCTGTCATGTTGAGCTTTCTGACTCGACCTCTACTTGACATTCACTTGAGTAAATAACATTCCAAAATATTCTACTTCTGACACATATTGTTTATGCAATTCTGGTGTAAGCCACTTAACTTCCCAGTGCCCTGGATAGCTCTCTAAGACTAAATACTATAACTTGCTGAGCAGATACCTATCTTCATTGGTAGTAAAAGTTTCCTCGTTGAGAGTTCCTTAAATTGATGAAACCATAAGTTTTGTCCTGAAAGAAAACAAGACAAAAAGAAAAAAAATGCAAAAAATGCCACTACCCACATATGACAAATTCTTGTATCCTTCCTGGGGACTCTGCATATGACTATAAAAAATAATAATGATGATAATGAAAAGCAAAACAGGAAATTCTTATCAGTTTGGCAGGAAATGCTTTAACTGCATGGAAGGTGTTGCTTTAGTATTTTGCTCCTTCCAGGAACTGTTTGGAAATAATTTATGATCCAAGACAGGAGCCAATTTTCTTCAACTTCCAGTGGGAGGACAGAGTGTCAGGCCAAGGAGGGTGGGTATAAGAGTGATACTAGGGAGCAGGATCTGCATTTATCTTGAAATGTACACGTCCAAGGATAACAATTCATTGTGTCCCATTATAAATTATGATCCTGCTTTTGTTCTAGAGATCCAGCTAAAATAGGGAGGCGCCATGGCAGGCTTTCATTAGTCAGCAAGTATCAGTTACATGAAATCTTCTGGGACAGAAAGGCAAATAGAACTAAATAATTCTTAGAGACAGCAGAATACAATGGAAAGACCTTTGGACTACAGGGTCTAAAATCTGGATTAGGATCCTGACTCTTCCATTGACTAGCTGTGAAACTTTGAACCAGTCGCTTCCAATCAATATTTTATCAAGTATTTTGCTTGCAGAGAACATACAGGAGTTCGAGTTGATAGCCAGGTTAGATAAGATATAGTCCCTGCTCTAGGAGGTTAAGAGATACGACACCCAGATAGATTAACTGTACTATGTGCCCTTTGACGGAAAATGCATTCAAAAGTCACAAAGTCATCTGGGATAGGGAGAGGACTGGTACCAGTTACCAACCATGGTGATCTGGAATGACTTCCTATAGGAAGCAACATTTCAAGTGGGTTTTAAAAGCCCATCTTATCTGATAAGCAAAACATAAGTTGGGAGAGTATTCCAAAAACAGAGGAAAGACTAAACAAAGGCGAGGTGCAAAAAGATGAAATGAGCATTTTCCCCCAGAACAATGCAAACTCCTTGAGGGAAGCAGGAAAGGAAACAAATGCTTATTATGTGCCCATTATGTGCCAGGCACTATGCTGAACACTTCACAATTATTGTCTCACTGGATTCTCTTAGCATCTCTGGGAGGGACCTGCTTGTTATTCCCATGTTCCAGATGAGGAAACTGAGACAAATGGGTTCAGTGATTTGCACAGGGTCACACAGCTCTGTACACTTATTAAAGTGTATAAGGTTGTCTTCTTCTTCTTCTTTTTCTTCTTCTTCTTTTTCTTCATCTTCTTCACAGCTCTGCCCATCTCACCTTCAGCTTTCCTTCCCTCCCCTCCCCTCCTCTCCTCTCCTCTCCTCTCTTTTTCTTTCTCCCTCCTTCCTCTCCCTCTGTCCACATAAAATATTATACCCTCATCTGCAGATGCTCTGCCCAAAGGAATATAAATTTGGATCACTGAAACCCAGCAAGACACCTTGGTGTTTAAAAGCTAGATTTCTTTCTTAGGGACCATGCCTTAAACCCAAATCACTCTAGCTCTCATTTATTGGTCAACTATAGGTCCCAACCCAAGCCTCACTTAGTAGTCATTGTTTGGGCCCTGATTGCTCAGAGTGAATGTTTTGTTTTGGCCAGAAACTGTGAGGGTCTTCCCCTCCCAGACTGATTTTTTTTTTTTTTGACTAGGTAAAAAAGGTCATTCTTTGCCTCATTTCTTTCCTAGCCCTAATCACTGAATGGGTAAAGGGAATTTCCTCAGTCAAAGGAAGACCTGGGAAAGACCTCAGTTTAAAAAGACCAAGGTCTATCACTGAATCTGGGACCAGGTCCAGTCATCATGATCTATATCTTGCCACTGGATCCATATGGCTCCCGAGGAGAAAGTGAGGCTGGTGACTTTTCACAGTCCTCTTTTATTTAAATTCAATTCACTTGCAAGTCATGGCATCATCTTCCTGATGTCATGGTCGTCTTTGAAAACAAAGGACAAACAACAAGCCTTTCCAATTACCTACTAGATGCATAGATTCTTATGTCTGTCTTCACTTTTCTTCTTCATCTTTACATGTTTTAGTACTTTTCAGCTGGAGGCATTTAGACCAGGTCTATGCTTTAATAACACACTAGTATTAGTGTTTTTTTAGCAACAATTATGTGAGCAGTGAGGATATTTTCTGAACTCTGACACTTTTCTAGTCAGGTGACTTGCCTACTATGGTTCCTCTGATCTTTCTTGCCAGCATTGAACTGGTTATACCCTAGGGGTTAGCTCCTATCTCAACAGGGAGCATATAAGATACTTTTCATCTGAGACTGAAATTGTGTTAGTTTAGTGGTCTTCATGCCTTTTATTTACTGATTTATCTACTTGCCTGGATTCTGACCCATAGCCTTACTTTGATCTCTGGCACTTATATGCTCACTGACTCATAATTGATCAAACTGGCTTCTGAACACTGGATAATCATTGATCAATAACTTCCATCACTCCTTGGGTGTCTGATATGCTCTCATTCCTGGTTATTTCCTTCCTTGCAAGACCTACCTTAGCTCTCTTTGATCCTTCCTGCAGTGCCTTACTCTCCAAAGACCCAGAATGACAAGATGGAATAGAATAACTTAACTAAGAAATCTGGAGAAAAGCTTGTTGAAAAGATGTTATGTTAAGCTCTCCCCTCATATGGCTATGAATTGGTGGAGGACTCCAGAGAGGCTCGGGTGAATGCAATAGAGGCTAAATGTGACATTTCCAGAATTTTAATATTGTGTGGGAGAGCACAGCACTGGCACAGGATACTTAGATGCAAGGAGGATTTTTCACATGCTAATGTGACTCTGACAAACATATGCTTCTAGCTTCCCAAGGGAGTTGATTAAACTAGGGCCGAATTGCAAATGAGCTTGGGGATTTCTGAGAAGGGTGGTAAAAAGAGTTGGTGAAGAACTCAGAAAAACTCATTGAGATTGAGAAAATAAAAATAAATGAAGCATTTGAAGCACCTGGAAGGGACTTTAGAATTTGAAGGAATTGAAACCCAGCAAGTTTAAGTGACTTGCACCAAACACACAGAGATACTGTGTGACTTGTGAACCTCATTATTGTCTTTTACTTCACACTCTTTATTGGTTATCATTCTAGGACACAAATATTCTCTATAATCCCTCTAACAATCAGATCACACAGCTCTTCAATCTTTACTCTGTCTACTCAATAGTCTCTTTCTCTGCCCCACTTTTTGCACTCTCTCCTATATGTGTTTCTCTGAAATTCCATTCTCCACCCAAAACCTCCTAATCCTCTACCTCTTATTCTTTCATTCATTCACTCATACTTTTTACTCTTCTTGTGATATTGCTTTTTATTTTAATTTAGTATTTCCCCCAATTACAAGTAAAAACAGTTTTCAACATTAATTTTAAAAATTGAGTTTCAAATTCTCTCCCTCCCTACCCATCCCCCTCATTGAGCAGGCAAGCAGTTTGACATAGCATATACATGTGTAGTGATGCAAAACATATTTCCATATTAGTCATGTTGTAGAAGAAAACATAAACCAAAATTAAAAACCCAAGAAAAATAAAGTAAAAAGAAGTATGCTTCCATCTGTATTCAGACACCATCAGTTCTTTTTCTGGGATAGCATTTCTTATTATAAGTCCTTCAGATTTGTCATGGAACATTGTATTGCTGAGAATAGCTCTCATTCACAGCTGATGTGTTGTTACTTTGTACAAGGTTCTCATGGTTCTACTCATTTCCCTTTACATCAGTTCATGTAAGTCTTTTGGGACTTTTCTGACTGTATATAGCTCATCATTCCTTATAGCACAACAGTATTCCATCACAATCATATACCACACATTGTTCGGCTATTCCCCAATCTCCCTGTGATACTGTGATTTTTTCCTAATCTGTCTCCTCCACTGTGACTTCACTTGCTTCCTTCTGCAGTTCTGAACCCATGGTCTGCCACTTTAATATGTCAGTGGATGTTGTCCTTGATTCTCTTGTTTTCCTGATCTCCCACTAATCCTAATCTGCAAATCTTCATTTTGGGGTAACCATTACTATCCACTCTCTTCTTCTGCTTTATGTCTCCTGAGAGTTGCTGGAGAATGTTATGAAATCACACTGTTTTCATTCACCATACAAAACCACTAGCATCTGAAAATCTTTCTTTTCTATTGAGGCAGCTAGGTGGTATATTAGATAAAGAACTGGGCTTGGAGTCAGCCAGACAGTCAACAAACATTTATTAAGCACATACTGTGTGCCAGGAGTTGTTCTCAGCACTGAGGATACAAAGAAAGGTAAAAGACAATCCCTACTCCCAAGGAAATCCCAGTCTAATAAGGAAGACAACAGGCAAACAACTATGTACAAACAAGCTATAGACAGGATAAATTGGAAATAATCAACAGAGGAAAGGGACTAGAATCTTGAAATGAAAATGGATTGGATGGAGTGAGACTTCTGTTTGGGAGACCAAGAAACAAGCTGCTGTAAGTAGTCCAGGCATGAGGTAATGACCATTCAAATCTGGCCTCAGGTATTTATTAGCTGTGTGACCCTGGGAAAGTAACAACTCCTGTCTGCCTCAGTTTCTTCATCTGTAAAATGCAGTTAATAATTGCACCCAGTTTCCATTGCTATTGTGAAGATCAAGTGAGATAAAATGTGTAAAGCATTTATACAGTATCTGGCACTTAGTAGGTACTTATAACTATATGTTTGCTTATTAAATTATTAACTTCTAAATTATGAACTTTTTGAGGGCAGAGACTGTCTTTTGCCTCTTCTTATATTCTAAGTGCTAAGTACAGTGTCTGGCACATAGTGTCTGGCACAAAATATTGGTTGACTGCCTAACTTGCTCAGGGTTACATAGCTATGTCATAGATAATTAATTGACCTTTATTTTATTCCAATCAGTATTAATTAATTCCATAGGGGTAGTGCTTATAAGTTCTGATATTAGATGATGTGAACTGTAGATTGTATGTTCACTTGCTTAATCACAGGAAGCTAACTAGAGGACCTCCACCCTTGTTTGTCCTTATTATGGTGACCAAACCCAGCATGGTATAGGTGACTCAATTACATGGAAAGTCCCTCAGCTATTTTTGTTGCCCCTCCCTCCCTTGTGGTCCCTCTATTGACCAATATGGGGATTTGACCATGAGCACATAGCCAGTGGCTATGCTTTCTATCATCATATGGGTATGCTCATCAGCTTGGTAGGACCTCCTGAAAGGTCAAGATAGGTCTGTTAAGCTCTGTTCACCAGCTTGTTTGTCAAGCAATAGGATTCTGTATTTTGTGTAGACCCACCTAGGGGGTCAAGGGCAATGAGATTCTGTATTTTTGGTCTGCTTCACCTGTACTGTCTGAGTATCAAGCACTATAAAACTAAGGCCCTGGGAGGAAAGGGACATCTCAGATCATGAGAAAGATCTGAGGTCCGCTTCATTAGAGGGGGCGATAGACCCTTTAATAAAGTGCCATTGACTCAGAGCTCTGCCTCAGTGTTGTTTTTTTCTTGCAGATCGGACAATTTTGAAAATCCCCATAGCTATTAAGTATCTGGGGTTGTATTTGAACTCAGCTCTAAAGTTCTATCCATTGTATCATTAACACAAACCCATGCATAGATTCCTAATATATTCCACTGCAATCTCTTTTTATGTTGACACTGAATCATCAGTGATGATTAAATCATTTTGGTTGTATTGTTGTTAATTCTGAATCATTTAAGCTGTGTTGTTGTCTAATCTATACCTTTCCATCTTCTCCATAAGACTACGATAAGATAGTTTATCCAAACCTTTGTTAAAAATCTAGGTAATTTATCTCCTCAGCCTTCCTCTTGCCTGCTGCTCACAAAGAAGAGACTAAAAGCAGTTTAGACAACCTCTTACTCTTTTGCTGTTGTTGAGTCATTGTATCTGACTCTTCATGACCCCATTTGGGATTTCTTGGTAAAGATCCTGGAGTGGTTTACCATTTCCTTCTCCTTATTTTACAGATGAGGAAACTGAGACAAATGAGGTTAAGTGAATGTAAGCCCAAGCAAAGCAGGATTTTTTTGTTGTTTTCTTTCCCAGGTTCAGTTTCCCAGGCTCGTTGAAAACATCTGAAGGATTGATTTTCTTTGAACCCTGATAATTCACAGCTGTGCTGAGTCATGTAGGTTCCATGCCTACTGGCTCTGAGCTGATCAACAGTTGAGTCTTTGTTACATATACTGGGAGGCTGGTATTTTGCTTTGGGCATTTTGCTTATGAGAAGGAACTTTTGAGTCCCTGGATGGGACTCTGAGTAGCCGTTTGTTAAGGGACTGCCTCCCTCCCCACTCAGATGTTCTTGGTGCTCTCTCATCTGGTGGTATATGTAGGTGGTGATATTACTTTGTTCAGACAAGTTGGAGCCCTGTCTGTTGATCTATGTGCTAATTTCTCTGCTTGTATTTTCTCTGTTTCTATTTCCTCCATGTTCAGGGCACTGACTTTTCCTCTGAACTAGTGCATGTAATTAAAATAAGATCATTGACCCCTTTAAAATCAAAGAACCTGTGCCAGCAGGCCATCTTGGGTGCAATAGAGTGCTTGCTAGTACAGTGACTAGCCGAGGGATACACAGCTAGTAAATCTCTGAGGCCAGATTTGAATTCACAAAGATGAGTCTTCCTGACTCCAGCCTTGGTGCTCTATCTACCACATTCCCTTTTTCTTTATCTTCCCTCTATTTTCAAGTCAAGTCAACACACATTTATTAAGCATTTACTACATGACAGACGTTGTGCTAAAGCCTGGGGATGGAAAGAAAGGCAAAAATAGTCTTTACCCTCAAGGAACTCATGTACTATTGCAAACAATTTTGTGTATGTATATATATATATATATGCATATATGTATGTATATATTTCAATATATGTATATATACACACTTACATATGTACATCGGCAGTCATAATATATTCAAATATATATGTATGTGCACATAAACAGATACACACATGCAATACAGAAATATCCACATGTGTGGACATATACATATACATAATACATGCACACATACACATATGTGTTATGTGTACATATGTACTTATATATTTATAGCTATATCTCATATGTATATAATCTCAGAGGGAAAGCAACAGCATAAAATTATGATAGAGGGAATCTGGGGAAATTCTCTTTCAGAAAACAGGATTTGTTCTGAGACCTGAAAGGAGCCAGACTCTGTTGGCCTTTTTGCTTCAATTCTGTCCATCATTATTGTTTAGAGTCAAGCTTCTGATCAGGTCATTCCTTTCAGGAACAAGAAGGAATACTGTTCCAGAAACTTGGGCTCCCCCCTGGACCAACTCTGAGCTCCAATCGAGGAGCTTTTGCCTTAGCTTACCCAGATCCAGGCTTCTGACTCATTTGCCAGTCAACTCTAAACCATATCTGGTGCACACCCTATTTTCCCTTTTAGCTCCCTTTTATGTGATGCCTCCCCCCATTAGATCACAAATTCCTTGAAGGCAAGGATTATCTTGCTTACTTATATTTTCATTTCAAGAGTTTAGCTCAGTGTCTGGCACATAATAAGATGTAATTACTTAATCTTTCTGTGTCTGGGTCTCTCTGATTTTCTTCATCTCTGTCTCTCTACCTACCTATCACTCATCTATCTATTGCTGGCATATATTTAACTATATGCATGTGTGGAATGGGCAGCTAGGTGGCACAGCAGATAGAGCACCGAGCTTAGAATCAGGAAGACTCATCTTCATACTTCAAATCCAGTCTCAGACACTAACCATGACCCTGGGCAAATCACTTACCCTGTTTACCTCAGTTCTTCATTTATAAAATGAGCTGGAGGAGGAAATGACAACTCATGCCAGTATCTAATGGGGTCATGAAGAGTCAGACATGACTGTAAAACAGCAATATGAGGTATATGTCTTATGCATATCCACACATAAACATATGTACACACATGTAGATACACGCCTCCATATATACATACATGCATACCCCAACCTTTTATAATGAATTCTTCTTCTGCTCTCTTGTTGACTGTTTCTTGGCTCTTGAAGACCTCTCTTTCTCTTCCGTCTGTCCACACTTCTTTCATTTCCTGAACTGACTTTGGTGCTTCTGACATAGACATTCCAAGTTGTCACTCTGGCTTGAAGCTCTCCTCCAGGATGCCTGATTTGACCTCAATTTGGTGCTTGAACTTCTATTTTGTCTCTTTTCCCAGTTTGCCCAGTGAACAGCTGTCAGTTCAGAGCAAAGGCCTGCCCTGCTCCACCCCCTCAGCCCATACTGCCTGCCATTAACTTTTGACTTCTAGATCCCTAGGGTGATGGGAGTTGACAATTTCATCCACATCAGTGGTTTCTATGGAACTGGATTCTGTTCCAGATCTCTTTCATCCTTAAACTAGATTCTCTTCCCAGTTTCAAGGCTATTTCTAGAATGTTTCAAGGACTGAAAAATCCTCAGAGGAGTACATGGAGACACTCCCTAAACTTCTAGAGATCCATTACTGAGACAAGATACTTCTTTGTCTTGCGATATTTTCTTAACAAACAAGGTGGGGTTTAGACAAAGGCAAACCAGGATTCCGGATGACTGATGAATAAAGTACATACCCACCTCCTACCAAATGGTGGTGGACTCAGGATGCAGAGTGAGACTGACATTTTTCCAACTTGGCCAATGAAGGAATTTACTTAGCTTAACTATGTGTAGTTGTTACATGGTTTTCTTTTTTCCTTTTCTTACTTTCTTTTTTCTTCTTTTTGTTTCCTTAAGGGTGGGGAGGGACACATGAAAGAGAATAATTAATACTTGTTAATTGAGAGGGAAAGTATTTAAAATGAAGAAACAACACAAACCAAAACAATAACAAAAGGTCCAAATGCTATAGGTTGGTAGTAGAGCAGTGAAAAAAATCACAGAAAAGATTTGGAAGGAACCTCGGAGGTCATCTAGTCCCATAACCACCTAAGACCCTAAGAGTAAAATATGCAAATCTAGTCAAAAGTGGTCTGGCAAGAGTTCAAACAATTGAGAGTCCAAATGACTTTCAGTTGATAAAAAGGACATAGTTCTAATATGACTCACTCAATGTATTGACTAGGATAAAAAAAACCAGACCAGCTGAAAGCTTCTCTATTCATCCCATTTCTTTTTCCCAGTAACTTTGAAACAGAAGCACCAGGAAGAAAACATAAAAATGTTAAGAAATCACCTTCCAATAGTGCGTTAAGATATGCGAACCATGTTTCTCACAACAACCGTATAAAGCAGGCAGTGCAAAAATCATTATTCCCACTTTACAGAGGAAATAGGAGTTCAGGCTGGTAGTATCAGCTGCCTGCGGTCCTACAGCTGGTAGGTACTGGAGGGAGGGTTAGTCTCATCACTCATCACTCTCCTTTGAAGTTCCCAGTACCAAAATTTTCTACCCAATCTAGATTACAGTAGTTCTTGTATATAGATAGGATCACTGGCTCACTATCTTCTTCTCCTTCCCAACTGCAGCTCTCAGCCTGGAGATTTCAACGCCCATGTTGATGCTTTTTCAAACTCTCTCACTTTCTAATTGCTATTAACACAAAAGTAGTTTGTTTTGTTGTATGTGTGTGTTTACATGTGCATGTTTCATCTTGCCTATCTAACAAATATAATCTCCTCAAGGTTTTGTCTTTGAATTCCCAGTGCCTGGTACACAGTAGGTATGCAATAGATGCCAGTTGATCTAGGGACAAACAAGCATTTTGTAATTTATCGGACAGTTTCAAATATTTTTAGACACATGACATCACAACCTTAAAACTCTTTTTTTTAGACTCCTAGCTTTGGCCCTGATTCACTTAATCCACCCCAAATTCTTTTAATTCTTCATGCATGTAAATGTCTTTCTATAATTCATGATTACTATACTTCATGTTTCAATGGTGCTTTACCATTTAACAAATACTCTCACGCAAATTATTTCATTTAATCCTCAAAGCAAACCTGGGGTTCAGAGAAGGGGAAGTACTATTATACCCATTTGACAGATATGGACATGTGTGGTCGTAGAGAAAGAATGGTTTGCCCATGCTCATGCAGCTAGCATAAATGGCAGAGTTATGACTCAGACTGAGGTTCTCAGATGCCTAGTTACTTTTAATGCTTTTTCCACTTTACTACACTGCCTTGCAGTGAAGCTCCTCTGAGTTTTCCCGTGTTATGACTTGAGTCTTTAGATCTTATGACAGATCTCAGGAATTTTTTTTCTTCTCTAGGCTTACTCCATTCAAGGTATAAGCATTACTGAGCTTAGCAATGGAGTACATTCATGATGTAAAGGAAGTTAAAAAAAAAAGTCCCTATCTTTGAGGAGCTTTATGATATAATTGGGGAAATAAGACATACATGACAGAAAGGACTAGGTGACCCAGACTCGACATGCCACTCACCTTCTCCTAACCCCACTCCACTCAATAGAAGAAGCTGGTGAGTTATCAAGGCCTTACTCTCCTGAACTCTGACCATCAACAGCACTGCTTGGAGACGATGAGCCTTGTTTTTCGTTTACCACCTACTACTTCCCCTATGGTTAGTATTTCTCTCCCTATCCTTGTATTACTCAGTCACCACCCATATATAAAAAAATGACAAGAGTAAAATAATCTCTAACCCCACTTTCTGGGCTCTCATTTTCATCCTCCTGAACCCTGCTCTGTTCATTTCCACTTGACTCCTGACCAACCCATTCCACTGTGCCCTCTTGAATTCCTGTTCTATAATAAATATACTTTTCTTCATTCTGGCTCTTTTTCTCTTATACTCCTGCCATCTTTTAGCCCCAGTGAGATTTGTCTCCACCTTGATCTTTCTACATCCATGGCCTCCTTTCCACGTATGGCTATACTTAAATCCTGATACACTGATACTGAAGGGCTCCCCACTGCCATTTCCAGGTTTTCCCCTTACCACTTCAGGGGTTAAGTGACTTGCCCAGGGTCACATAGATCTGAAGCCAGATCTGAAATGAGTTCTTCCTGACTCCAGGTGTGGCATTCTATCCATTGCATCCTTTCCCTGCCCCCCAGTTCGTCAGCTTCCTTAAATTCTTCCTTCAGTCCTCCTCAGGCACATATTGGGATGACACACATTGTATCTTACCATCACCCAGTTCCTTAATGAAAATCTCTGACATTTCATTATCGGACCGTAATCTCCAATCACTGAAGGGATCCACGATAGAAAAAACAAACAAATAAAACCTCTCCCCAAACCCAAAGGTTAAGAAACTAGGTTCTAAAGATGGACTTTCAAAAGAATCTAAGCAAGAACTCTACCTTTTATTGAAAATCTGAGAGACAACAAACTTCTCAGGATTTTGGCCCCACAGTACCTATTAAATCAAGGAAATAGTACAGCACCAACGGCTTCACGAGGCTTCTGTGAGGAAAAGGCTTGATAATAAATGATGATAAAGCACTTGAAAAATGTGAACTGGTCATCTTCTGGGTTATATGGACAGTACAACAGGAGCACAAAGCAATGCTTGCCTTCCACTAACCTAGTTTCAGCTAAAATCCCACCTTCTATGAGAAACCTTTTCTGGTGACACTTAGTCTTAATGCTTTCCCTCTGAGATTATTTGTAATATAATCTCAACATATCTTGTCTGTGCAGAATTGTTTAAGAGTTTTCTCCATCACCCTATTAGATTGTGAGCTTCTTGAGGACAATCTGTTTCTTCCTTTTCTTTTTATCCTCAGTGCTTGTCACAATGCCCAGTATATAGTAGGAGCTTAATGAATGCTTATTGATTTGACTGGATTCAAAATATAGGTAAGGTTATGGGTAATAGCAGTTTTTTCTTCAATTTATTAATTTATTTATTTTTAGTTTTAAATTTTCTCCCCTTCTTTCCCTCCTCCCTCCCCAAGATGGCATGCAATCTGATATGGGTTCTACACATACATTACTATTAGATACATTTAGTCATGTTACATAGAAGAATTATAATGAATGGGAGAAACCACAAGAAAGAAAAAACAAAAGAAAGTGGTCAGCTTTGCTCTGCATTCTGGATGGCATTTTCCAACATGAGTCCATGAGAAGGACTAAATCTATCAAAGTCAGTCATTGCATAATGTGGTTGTTACTGTATACAAAGTTCTCCTGGTTCACCTCACTTCACTCAGCATCAGTTCATGTAAGTCTTTCCAGGTTTTTCTGAAGTCTTCCTCTTCATCATTTCTTATGGCACAATAGTATTCCATTACATTTATATACCACAACTTGTTCAATCATTTCCCAATTGATGGGAATTTCCAATTCTTTGTACCAAAACAAAGAGCAACTATAAATATTTTTGTTATGTGTGGGTCCTTTTCCCATTTTTAGGATCTCTTTGGGATACAGCCCTAGAAGTAGTGTTGCTGGGTCAAACGGGGATGATAATGTTCTTAAAACAAAATATTTAATGAATGATGACAGACAATGTGCAATTGAACAATATATTTGGTGGTAGTTGGCCAAAGGTAAAGTGCAACAGAATTCAGAGAAGGGAGAGATCAATGTGGGCTGGAGTGGTAAGTGAAGTCTTCATGGAGCAGGTAGTTCATGAGATGGACTGTGGGATAAATGAGAGAGTACAATTTCCTGTCTACTTCATGGGAATGTTAGAGATGAAGGTCTGGATGAAAATTTGTGCATGTAGTCATCATTTGAGTGTAGTGGCATGGTAGCGAGGGCAGGAGTGATATGGGAGAGGATTTGTAGGATTGGGACCTGGAGGATTTCAAAAATTATAAGAAATTTCCTATATTCTTCAGTTGTTCAATTGAAACTGTTTTTGAATGCTATTGACCCCAAGTGAGGAGGTAGTTAAACACTGAGGGCAGTGAGAAAATGAAGAGGAAGTCATAAAATGAAGAGAACAGAGTCCTGTCTCAAGCAGAGAGCAGAACTCTGGTAGGGGTATTAATTAATTAATTAATGGTAGGCACCTAATAAATGTTTGTTGATTGATTTGTTCATTAGTCGACATTTAGTAAACACTCTTAATTCAATTCAATGGACTTTTATTAAGCACCTTCTATGTGAAAAGTTCTGGGCTAGAGTATCTACAAATATGAAATATGACACAATGCATGTCCTCAAGAAATTCCCAGTCTAACATGGAAGATTAGACATACATGAAGATTTCATTCAAATTAAATACAATTAGCTCACAGAACTGGCACAAAGTGCTAACAAATTTGAAGAAGGAGAGATTGCTTCCAGATAGATGAATAATGGAAAGTGTTATGGAGGAGGTGTGGCTGGAAGTTGAAGTGGGTCTTGAAAAAGCAATCATTTCAACAGATAAATAAGGGTGGGGAAAAGTGTAGATAATGTGATAATAAAAGTGATAATAACCAGATTCCTATTTCATTGGGTAACTTCACTCCCAGCTCAACTCACTTGCCAGATTTCTCTACTTTGGCCAGTAATCTTAATGCCTCCCTGGTGTCCGCTCCTCCTCCCCTTTCCTTCCAGCTCCCCTTTATATACTGGCTTCCAATAATGACAATAAATATTATTTTATAGTGTTTATTTTGTGCCAAGCACTTTATAATCATTAGTTCATTTGATTCTCAAAATAGCTTTGAGAGCTAGGTGCTAGTATTATCCCCATTCTACAGACAAGGAAATTGAAGCAAACCGAGATTAAGTGACTTGTCCAGGATCACACATTAATAAATGTCCAAGGTCAGATTTGAACTTAGATCTTCCTGACTCTAGGTCCAGTGCCCTATTCACTATGCCATCTAGCTGTCCCTAGCTTAGAATACAAACTACTTGAGGCAAAAGATGTATTTGTTTTTGTATTTGTATACCTAGCAACATTTATTCCAGTATCTGGCACATAGTAAGAACTCAATAAATTATCTCTCTATCCAACCATCCATCCATCCATCTATAGTACAGCATAAGCAAAGGTACACAGGTGAGAAAAGGCAGGAGGAGATGAAGGGGTTCAGTTTAACTGGAAGATAGGTTGTGGAAAGGCATATTGTAGAAAAAGGGTAGAAGCTGTAGTAAGATTGCAGAGGACCTTGAATATCGGACTAAGGATTTCAGGGTAAGGTGAATCACGCCTTTTATAGAAAGACTTTCCACTGACATAATTAAAATCACTTCACACACACACACGTACATACACAGCAAGGGACTTGTGTGCCTTAGGGACAGTTGGGAAATTATGGCCATGTTCTTCCATAGTTATTCACTAGAGTCTTTGAGACTTCATGGTTCATGGTAATGTAATACTTCAGGGGACCTGTGGCCTCATCACTGTTGCTTCTTCCTCTGCTAGTGCCATTCTTACCATCTCAACCTTTGCAGATTTTGTCCAGGTCTTTCCATGAATCCTCCACAAAGGATTTGCCCAGTGACCTGGAGGCCTTCCTCTGGTTCCTTTTATATTCCATAGGTGCCAGTGCAGCATTTAGGTCACTCTTCTGTTGTGCCTCACTCTAATTATATTTCATAATAGTAGTCATTATTAGACAAATGTCACAAGACACTCATGTATCCAATGGCTTGTTTTAGCACAATGCCACATTTTTAGTATTTTTAAAAATAATAGCAAAAATTGTCCCCTTCTCCCAAAACATACACACACACACACACACACACACACACACACACACACACACACACACACACACACTTTCTCTTGTCCCCTAGGTAGCTATCAACCTTTGTGCACTCTCAGGCATTGATCTACACACACATACCAGTTTGCTGCTTCACACATTTGTGACAACTACTCATTTGTGAGACTCTGACACCAACAGTGTGAGGGTACATGTGGTAAAGAATAAATGTTTAGGTGGTGGGAGGGACTAGCAGGAATGGAGGAAGATGAATGGAACTCAATCCTTGTTTATTTAATGCTGAAAGGATAAAACAACAAAAAGATAAAATAATCATTTTTACTACTACTCATCTTTCTTTTTATCTATGGACAGCTTTTGGGATTTTGGAAGAAAAACAATCACTGTGACTTTTTGCTAACAATTGATAGATTTGGCTCTTAGGGGAATTTTTATTTTCTGTCTTAGGAAAATTAAAACTTTCCATTTTTACTTATCTAGAAACTCAATTGCATTTCTTGAGCTGTAAGAAAAAATATCATTTTCCCACACTTGTGACTTATCTCCATTCCTTCAAAAATTGAATTGTGTTGGTTTATTTATTTTTCAAATTACTGACAATTTCAGAACAGCTCCAAAGGGAATCTGAAAGAATGTGATGACATGGCTTGATTAGAAGCATGGTAGGTAAAAATGTCTTCTGGTATGGGGGGAATTTTCCATATGTATTTCTTTATGACAAGGGAAATGGGATCCAAGCATTTGAAAGGTACTGCAATGATATTAAAAATTAATGGTAGGGAAATGACAGATATTTAACTAAAGAAATCATTTATCTAACTATCTTCAACTCACATTGCTCCTCCCTGAAATAACAACTGTACCAACGCTCTCCCTCCAAACCTCACTACACAGCATACAATGACTTTTCCATATCCCACTCCTTCAATGTAATCCAACTAAATCACTCTTTTATTAAGAGTAACATGATATTATAGAAAGAAGATTAGGTGTCAGGGCAGAATGTGGGCTTTGATCTCAGCTTTGGAAAAGTCACTTCTCCAAACTAGACCTCATTTTCATCACCCACAAAAGTAAGAGGGGTTGTGTAGTCAGGATTCTTCTATACTAAAATCTGGTGTGTTTTAAAGCTAGTAAAGTAAGATATAGAATTTTAACACTGGATATGTCAGGATGAATTTTATTGTGGAGGCAAATTCATGTCTAAGTTATCTGTGTAAATATTTCTCTTTAGGTCGAGGTCCAGGAAAATGGCAAGGTTGGAGAGACTACTTCCTAAATATCACCATTAAAAAAAATTTCCAAAAGGATCAAAACCATAGGAAATCTTCAAAAGAATGAAATTTTAAATAACTCAAAAGAAGGAACAATGTTGCCCTTCCCCAGTTAAATGGACTAGAGGCCAAAGTACCAGAAGGAAAATGTACTGGAACCACACTAATAGAAGCATCAGAAACAAAATTCGATTTGTCTTAGAACACAAAATGAACTCAATGAACCCATTTGCAAAAGAAATGGAAATGGTTTTTAAAATCACAGGTTAAATAAAGAAGGAACTGAGTACAACTAAGGTATCTCAGAACACGATGATGAAACTAAATAGTTCGTAATATCTACAGAGAACGTAAGTATAGTAATGGAATTAAAATACAAAATAGAAATTTTTTTATTGACTCCAGACTTATCTTTCCAGACTGATTACTCCTTACTAACTCAACACATACTCTATTATGTGTTACTCAAATTGGCCACTTAATGTTTCCCATAAAAATCATTCTGTCTCCTGTCTTTCTTTGTTCTCATGTCTAGAATATACTCCCATTTCACCTCTACACGTTGGAACTCCCAACTCCCTTCATGACCAAACTCAAGTGTTATCTCTTTCAAGGGGCTTTTCATGTTCTCTCCTTCAGTTGTTAATTCATCCTTTCTGTTTTTTTTTTTTTTTATTAATTTTTTTATTTTTTTAATGTTTAACAATCACTGCCATACAATTGCGATTTTATCCCTCCCCACCCACCCCCCACTACCTCCCTCCCTCCCCACGACTGCATACAATTCTGTATAGATTCTACATATACTTTCCTATTGAGCATATTTTCACTATAGTCATGCTATGTAGTCAGACTAAGATAAATGAAAGAATCCGTATAACAAATCAGAACATGATACACAAACAGATACACATACACAAACATGATCTGCTACATTATGTAAGTGACTTCCATATTTCTCTCTCTGAGTGTGGAAGGCATTTTGCCTTGAGGTCCACCATTGGGATTTTTTTTTTTTTTCAGAAGTTCTTGTGTTATTACAAAAATCTAAGTCTACCAGAAAAAACTCTCACACACTGTGGTTGTTGCTGTGCATAAAGTTCTCCTGGTTCTGCTCCTTTCACTCAGCATCAGGTCATATAAGTCCTTCCAGGCCTCTCTGAAGTCTTCTTGTTCATCATTTCTTATGGCACAATAGTACTCCATTACATTCATATACCATAATTTATTCAGCCATTCCCCAATTGATGGACATCCCCTTGACTTCCAGTTTTTGGCAACTACATAGAGTGCTGCTATAAATATTTTTGTACATGTGGGACCCTTTCCCATTTTTATGATCTCTTGGGGATATAGTCCTAGTAGCGATATTGCTGGGTCAAAGGGTATGCACATTTTTGTAGCCCTTTGGGCATAGTTCCAAATTGCTCTCCAGAATGGTTGGATGCGCTCGCAGCTCCACCAACAATGAATTAGTGTTCCAACTCTCCCACATCCTCTCCAGCATTTATCATTTTCTTGTTCTGTCATGTTTGCCAATCTTATAGGTGTGATGTGGTACCTCAGAGTTGTTTTGATTTGCATCTCTCTAACCAATAGTGATTTAGAGCATTTTTTCATATGATTATAGATAGCTTTAATTTCTTCCTCTGAAAATTGCCTGTTCATATCCTTTGACCATTTATCAATTGGGGAATGACTTGTATGATTATACATTTGGGTCAGTTCTCTATATATTCTAGAAATGAGGCCTTTATCCCCGAGCTTAGCTGTAAAAATTTTTTCCCAATTTACTACATCCCTCCGGATTTTGGTTGCATTGGGTTTGGTTGTGCAAAAACTTCTCAGTTTAATGTACTCAAAGTTATCCATTTTGCATTTCATAATGCATTCTATCTCTCCTTTAGTAAAGAATTCTTCCCTTCTCCATAGATCTGATAAATACACTATTCCTTGCTTCTCCAGTTTGTTCATGGTATCAATCTTTATACCTAAATCATGTACCCATTTGGACTTTATTCTTGTGTACGGTGTCAGGTATGGGTCTATGCCTAATTTCCGCCACACTGTTATCCAGTTTTCCCAGCAATTTTTGTCAAACAATGGGTTCTTATCCCAGAAGCTGGGGTCCTTGGGTTTATCAAACAGAAGGTTGCTATATTCCTTGCCTACTGCATCTTGAGTGCCAAGTCTATTCCACTTGTCTACCTCTCTGTTTCTTAGCCAATACCAAGTGGTTTTGATAATTGCTGCTTTATAGTACAGTTTAAGGTCTGGTAGCGCTAGGCCACCTTCCCAAGCATTTCTTTTCATTAGTCCCTTTGATATTCTGGACCTTTTGTTTTTCCAAATGTAATTCATCCTTTCTGAAATCACTTAATATATATCTATATAGATATATAGATAGATATATGTATATGTATATATATATATAATATACATATATTTTTATATCTTGTTTTTACTATTTGTGAGCAGGTTATATCTCTATTTCTCAATAGAATGTAAGTTTCTTGAGAAGAGGGATTATTTTGCTATTGTATTTGTAGCCTCACTTCCTACTGAGCATAGTAAGTGCTTAAAATGATTTTTAATTGATTTTTTGATTAATTAATTGATTGGAGTACAGAATGCTAGATGAAACAGTAGGAGCAAGGCTCAATCACTCCATTCAAAAATATGTTGTTGTGGTGGTGGTGGTTGTGGTTGTGTCATTTAGTGTTTCTGACTCTGCGTGACTCCATTTGGGATTTTCTTGGCAAAGGCACAGGAGTGGGTTGTCATTTCCTTCTCTAGCTCATTTTCCAGATAAGGAAACTGAAGCAAACAGGGCTAAATGACTTGCCCAGAGTCATACAGCCACTAAGTGTTGGAGGCCAGATTTGAACTCAAGTCTTCCTGACTCTAGACCTGCATTCTATCCATTATGCCACCTAGCTACTCCCTAACTGCCCAAGAATTTAGGAAGAAGCAAAACCTGACTGTGGTACAAAGTACTAAATTGGGAAATTACACTGGAGATATGAGTAAACTGAAGCAGGTACTGAGCACTTTGAAGTTTTATGGACCTAGAGATGCTCAGGTAAGTATCTGCACAATAACTGCAAGCAGAGCCTCTCAGAAGGGAAAAGTGACTCAGCCACAAGAACTACAAAAGTAGTTGGAAAAAATAAAGTTAGAGATAAAAATTAAATTATAAGTGAAAAAGGTTTCTGAAGGGAACATTTGGGAGGAGAATAAATAATTTAGAATAGCATTTAGGAAATATAACCAAAGCAGCATACTCCATAAAAATAAGAATAAAGTATGTACAAACATATTTGTAGCAGCTCTTTCTGTGTTGGCAAAGAACTGGAAACTAAGGGAGTACTCATTAATTAGGGAATGGCTGAACAAATTATGATGTATGATTATAATAGGTAATTATAGAACTGTAGGAAATGATCAACTGGATGTTTCAGAGAAACCTCAGAAGACTCGTATGGACTGATGCAGAGCAAAGTGAACAAAGCTACAATAATTTATGAAGTGACTACATTGTAAAGATGAACAAAGTTGAAAGACTTAAGAACTTTGATCAATACAATTACTAACCATGACTAGAGAGGACTAATTAGGGAGTATATTTCCCATCTCTTGATGATACAAAGGTGATAGACTAGAGTCTCAGTGTGGGACACACTTTTTTAAACATGATCAACATTTGGATTTTTTTTTGTCTGACTATGCTTATTTGTTACGAGGGAGGGTTTAAAGACTTTTTTTGAGGAACAGGAGGAGGTGAGAATCTGAGGAAGAGATTGTGATGCCAAAAATTCCCAAGAAAAGAATATTAATGATGAAATTAATGGACAGAAGACAAAAAGGAGAAAATGCAGAGAGAAGCACAAATAAGCAAGACAGCTTTGAAACTAACATATTGAGGAGCCAAGATGGTGGAGAAAACAACTCTCCTGAGCTCTTCTTCAAACCCCTTCAAACCCCTCCAAATATCTTTAATGCCATAAAATAATTCCTGTAGCAGCAGAACCCACAAAAAGATAGGGTAAAATAATTTTTTCAGCCACAGAAAACTTAGAAGGTCAGCATAGAAGGTCTGTTGCACCTGGGTGAGAATGGAGCACAATCCAGTACAGGCCATGGCAGCACAGCTCTGGCCCCAGCAAACCAGGAGCAGGCCTTGGGAGACACTGAATCAGCAATGGCAGTGGTTGCTTCCAGAGCTCTCACCCCACAGATGGTAAAGGAGTCAAACAACTGGTCAGTAGATTACAAGGCTATCTTTCCAGGCACTGGGGGCAGGACTCCATTGCTTCACCCATATCTGGATTGTAGTCCTGAGTGGCAGTCTCAGAGTGAGGAGGGGCATTAGTATACCAGAGCTTGCAGCCACAGTGGAGCAGGGACTCTCATCATAATTCCAGGGCAGAAAAGAGTGCTTTTGGTAGCTTACAGACCAGAGCACAGGCAAGCACAGTAGTAAACACATCTCTCCTTAGATCATATGACCTTAGAAGAACTGAAAACTTACAGGTACCTAGAAGTATTACTGAAAATAGCTGCACAAAACCCCTGAAGCTTGAGACAATGTGCCTTCCACCCTAGAAGCAGAGCCTTCTTCAACAAAGGGTTAAAAGTTAAGAAATAGGCTGGAAAAATGAGCAAACAAAAGAAAAAATTCTAACCATAGAAAAGTACTGTGGTGACAAGGAAGATCAAAAAACACACTGAGAAAAAGATAACAAAGTCAAAGCTCCTTCCAAAGTATCCAAGAATAATATGCATTGATCTCAAGTCATGGAAGAGCTCAAATAGGCTTTTGAAAATCAAGTAAGGGAAGTAAAGGAAAAATTGGGAATAGAAAGAAAAGTAATGCAAGAAAATCATGAAAAATGAGTCAATAGCTTATAAATGAGACATAAAAAAATACTGAAGAAAATAACACCTTAAAAAACAGAATAGGCCAAATGGTAAAAGAGGTACAGAAAGCGTTAAAAAGCAGAAATGGTCAAATGGAAAAAGACGCACAAAAATTCACTGAAAAAAAAAACATTCTTTAAAAAGTAGAATTGTCCAAATGAAAAAAGGAAGTACAAAAATTCATTAAAGAAAATAATTCCTTAAAAATTAGAATTGAGTAAATGGAAGCTAATGACTTTATCAGAAATCAAGAAACCATAAAACAAAACCAAAAGAATGAAGAAATAGAAGATAATGGGAAACATCTGATTGGAGAAACAATTAACCTGGAAAATAGATCCAGGAGAGATAATTTAAAAATTATTGGACTATCTGAAAGCCATAATCAAACATTATTGGACTATCTGAAAGCCATAATCAAGACATCATCTTTCAAGAAATTATCAAGGAAAGTTGCTCTGATATTCTAGAACCAAAGGATAAAATAGAATTGGAAAGAAACCACCAATCACCTCCTGAAAGAGACCCCTAAATTAAAACTACCAAGAATATTATAGCCAAATTCCAAAGTTCCTAGGTCAAAGAGAACATATTGCAAGCAACCAGAAAGAAACAATTCAAGTATCATGGAACCACAGCCAGGATAACACAAGATTTAGCAGCTTCTACATTAGAGGATCAGATGACTTGCAATATGATATTCCAGAAAGCAAAGGACCTAGGATTACAACCAAGAATCACTTACGCATCAAAAGTATATATAATCCTTCAGGGGAAAGATGGATATTCATTGAAACAGAGGACTTTAAGCTTTCTTGATGAAAAGACCAGAGCTGAATAGAAACTTTGACTTTCAAATACAAGACTCAAGAGAAGCATAAAGAGGTGAATAGGAAAAGGAAATCATAAAAGACCTAATAATGCTAAACTCTTGATATTACTATGTGGGAAGATGATACTTGTACCTTATAAGGACTTTTCCATTATTAGGTCAGTTAGAAGGAGTTTTTATAGAAAGAGGACACAGGTATAAGTTGAATATGAAGGGATGATATCTAAAAGGGTAAAAGGGTAAAAAAGATATCTTAAGGGGTGAGAGAGAGGAATGTACTGGGAGGAAGGGAAAGAGGAGGTAGAATGGAGTAAATTGTCTCACATAAAAGAGGCAAGAAAAACGTTTTACGGTGGAGGGGAAGAAGGGAGGAGGTGAGGGAGAGTGAGGGAACCTTACTTTCATCAGAATTGGCTCAAAGAGGGAATAACATACACATTCAATTGGGTATAGAAATCTATCCTATCATACAGGAAAATAGAAGGGGAAGGGCTAAGAGAAGGGGAAGGGTTATAGAAGGGAAGGCAGATTAGGGGAGGGGGCAGTCAGAAGCAAAACAATTTTGAGGAAGGACAGGATGAAAGGAGAGAGAGAATTGAATTAATTTGGGGGATAAGATGGAGGGAAATACAGTTAACAATAATAACTGTGAAAAAATTTTGAAGCAAGTTTCTCTGATAAAAGCCTCATTTCTCAAACATATAGAGAACTGTCAAATTTATAAAAGTAGGAGTCATTTTCCAATTGATAAATGACCAAAAGATGTGAACAGTATTTAGATGAAATAATCAAAGCTATCTATAACCACATAAAAAAAATTGCTCTACCTCTTGATTGGAGAAATGCAAATTAAAACAATTCTGAGGTACTAACCCATACCTATTAGACTGACTAATAGGGCAGAAGAAGAAAATGACAAGTGGTGGAGGAGATGTGGAAAAAATGAAACATGAACACACTTTTGGTGGAGTTATGACTTAATTCAACCACTCTGTAGAGTCTAAAGAACTATAAAACCATGCATACCCTTTGACCTAGAGATACTACTATTAGGTCTATAATCCAAAGGACATTTAAAAAAAACAAAAAAAATACAAAAAATATTTACAGTAGCTCTTTTTTGGTGGCAAAGAACTTGAAATTGAGGGGATGCCCATCAATTGGGGAATGACTGAACAAATATTGGTATGTGATTATGATGTATTATTATTGTACTATAAGAAATAATGAGGATGGTTTCAGAAAAACCTGGAAAGACTTACATTAGCTGATATAAAGTGAAATATACTGTGTACAAAGTAACAGCAATATTGTAAGATGATGAGCTGTGAATGACTTAGCTATCCTCAGCAGTACAATGATCCAAGACAACTCTGAAGGATTTATGATGAAAAATGTTATCCATCCCCAAAGAAAGAACTGATGGTGTCTGAATACAGATTGAAGCACACTTTTTTCACTTTCTTCATTTTTCTTGAGGTTGGGTTTTTTTTTTTGGTATATGTTTTCTTTCAAAACATGATTAATATGGAAATATTTTACATGACTACATGTGTGTAACCTATATCAAATTTCTTGCTTCCTCAATGAAGTGTGGTGGGGGGAGGGAGGGAGGAAAGGAGAGAATTTGGAACTCAAAGTTTTAAAAATGAATGTTAAAATTGTTTGACATGTGACTGGGGAAAAATAAAATACAAAATAAATTCAAAAAAAGAAAAACAAAAACAGTAACAAAGGCAACTAACATGTTGAATTGAGTATAAAATTAAGAGAAACCAGATGCTCATAATAAACATTGTTGGTTGCATCCACAATTCTCTTTTTCTGTTGTCCTTTATATATAAAAATGGTTTACCAAATTTCATCTTTATCAAATATATCAGAGTAGCAAAAAATAAAAATTAGAAAAAATTAAAGCTACTAAAAGTGCATTTGATATAGGGTAACAAAAGTGAGGAAAAACAAAGAAAATTATTTCCATAGATCTGATATCCAGGTGATATGGGCACTCCCTCCAGTATGATTCTTCTCCATGGCCTCCCATAAATCTTCCATAGCCCATCAATTCAACATGTTGGAGACCCTCCACTGAATCTTTTAACACGTTGTTATCCCTGACTTTTGCTTCTTGTCCAGAAGATCTTCTTTTCTGATAATTCATTTTCCAGATAATGTATTTCATGACACATCTTGTATGCAAGCCATTGTTGGGAATATGCTGCACCCTACTATTACCCCTCTTATGTCTCTCTACTGCTTACTCAGTGACCCAGAATTTTGATTCTTCTCATATTGTAATGCTCCATAATTTGCAGCTAAAAAAGCACTAACAAAAGAATAATGATGATGAAAAGACAAGTTTTGGTATCAGAAGCTTGGGATAATTGAAAACACTGCACATTTTACCAAATGCTATATAGTTTACCCACTTCTTCATATTTAATTATGTCGCATATTGTTCTTCAGCAGTTCCTGTCCAAGATAGATATGGTGATAGACTGATTCAATGTGCTCTGCCTCCATTTGAATGGGCAATAAGTATTTTTCACATGTAAGGGTGGAGGCTGATTGAATCCCTCAATCAAATGATCACTCCCATACCAACTGAAGTAACTAATGAGACACTATACCCTCATTACCTTATCAGGTAGAAACACTTCTATTGAATCACCTCAAGTAAGGACTTAAGACTAAATGCCAGAAGCCTTTGGTCAGTTTGGAAGGAGTGAAATACATAGGGTGAAATAGAATAATACTGCCCAGGAGTTTTGTTGGGATTCAAAGAGATTCAGTAATGTCCTATGGGTCTTACCTAAAATAATTTTTTAAAAAGTTCAGAACCTAGCATTTCAGTATTTGGGATCCTAGAGGAGCAAGTAGTTCTAGCTAAACCCTTAGGAGGAAATTTCTTGGTTAGAGAGTGAGAGGAAGAAGAGTATTGATCTCCACCACTTCCCTGCTTTGACCAAAGGAGGATCTTATGAACTTGGAAAGGTTGGAGCACTTGGCATTCTCATTAGCTTCCAGCCAGCATGACCAGAACAAGTGACAGCAGTGTCTGCTTCAGAAACTGAAGACAAACAAGACACATCAAGGAAAGTCCAATTCAAGCCTCTCTAAGAAAACTAGCAGAAAACTACATCACATTTAAAGGAAGTTCATGAAGATCCCATGAAGGGGAGAAAAGGACTTCCAGCCAAAAGACTTCTAGGAGCTGTGAGTTACCATTTTTGTCATGTGTGTTCTAAGGTTGAGCCCCTTCCCCTTGGACTCTGTGTGTGTTTGTGACAGAGTGTGTACATCGTTTGGGGGAATATTTGGTAACAACTGTCCTACTATGCCACCTTAGTAAGTATATTTTTCTAAAGACTAATTTTGACTGATGCCCTACTTAATTGATATAATCTGATATTCAATAAGAAAAGCATATTTCAAGAGACTTCTGTTTTTTGTTTTTCTTATATTGATATTTAGACTAAAGATCCATTTTGACTGGTCATAAAACAAAAAAATAGCAAGTCATATCAATATTTTAATAATCATAAAATTCTGATGATCATGCAAATGATACAAAGAAGACTTTTGATAAAACAGACATTCAAGTTAAAAAATATTAAAATATTTAGAACTAAAAAGATTTATTTCAAAATAATAGACAAAATAATAGAAATATATGGAATGGAGAAACAAAAGATTTTCTCACTAAGAGTAAAACATTAATCTCTGCTCTCACTATACTATTTTTAACAATAAGGTTAAAAGAGAGAGAGAAAGAATAAGATTTGGAAAAGAAGAGATTAAAACATCACTATTTACAAATGACATGATAGCACATTTAACAAGCCCAAGTAACTCAATAAATCATCAATGGTATATGTCAGTGTAAAAATGAAAGATACTATTTATGAAAAATGTCAATATAAGCACTACTTGGGCATTAATCTGCCAATATAGCATAAGACCTAAATAAAGACAAAACAACTTAAGAGAAATAAAGGACGAATTACATAATTAGAGAGGTAGACACGATCAATGGTATTAAAATAACATAGAAACAGATGCCTGTGGATCTAAGTTAGCATGCCCCTGACTTAGGAAACTGTAAATTAACATTATTTATGTTTCGTTGCATTTTTGTTTATTTTGTTAAACATTTCCCAATTTCATTTTAATCTGGCACTGGGCCATATTGGGGCAGAGAGTTTGACACTTCTGTATATGACTAAATCAGGACAATATTGCCAAGATAGCATGGCAAGGGCTGTCCCCCCACTTGTGGCTTGTGGGTGTTGTATGACTTGAAAAGAAGTAGAAGAGACTTTCTCTAGCTTCTTCTCCCCTTCCCCTTCTGTAAAGGAGACTAATTCCTGCCAGAAGGAGAAGCAGGAAGTGACTGGTAGTTTTAATGGCATGGACTAAATAAGTAAATTGATTTTGGCATTATTGTCATTTTTATTTTATTGTATTGTCCTGCCTATGAACAATTAGTATTTCTACCATTACTTAGATGTGTCTTTATTTGTGTGAAGAGTGTTTTGTAACTATGTTGATAAAATTCTTGTGTGTGTCTTCACATGTAAATTCCCAAGTATTTCATACTATCTGTAGTTATTTTGAACAGAATTTCTTTCTCTATTTCTTTTTCCTGGGTTTTGTTGGTAATATTTAGACTTTGTTTCTATTGTTTCTTGATGTCTTATGAAGCCATCAGTCATTTGACTAATTCTAATTTTTAAGAAGTTATTTTTTTCAATATTTTTGTTACTTCTTTTACTAGTAGGCCAATTGTGATTTCTAAAGAGTTATTTTTTGTGACTCTTTGATCAAGCTGTTAAAGCTCCCTTCATAATTTTCTTGCGTAGTTCTCATTTCTTTCCTCTATTTCCTCTATCACTCTTGTTTAATTTTTAAAATCACTTTTTGCTCTTTTCTATCTCTTTGAAGGAAAGGAAACTAGTAGTACTAGATGTCAAACTATATTACAAAGCCGTAACCACCAGAACAATTTGGTACTGGGTAAGAAATAGAGTGGTTGTTCCATGGAACAGATTAGGTACACAACATGCAGAGGCAAACAAGCACAGCAATCTAGCTACTGGTAAACTCAAAGTTAGATAAAATGCAGGAAGCTGGTGCGAGGGACTTACAGCAAGTTTCTCTGGTAATGTCTCATTTGTCAAATTTTTAGAGAACTGAGTCAAATTTATAAAAATGAGAGTTATTCTCCAATTGATAAATGGTCAAAGGTCTTGAATAGGCAGTTTTCAGATAAAGCGATCAAAGCTATCAATAGTCACAAAAATGTTCTAAATCACTAATCATTGGAGAAATGCAAATGAAAATAACATTAGATAAGATGATGAAGTAAAATGACAAATGCTAGAGGGAATGTGGGAAAAGAGCCACACTAATAAAGCATTGTTGGTGGAGATGTGAACTTGTCCAACCACTCCAGAGGAAAATTTGGAACTATGCCCTAAGAGCTATAAAGCTGGCATACCCTTTGTCCCAGGAATACTGCAACTAGGTCTGTATCACAGAGATCAAAGAAAAAGAAAAATGATCCATATGTACAAAAAATATTTATAGCAGTTCTTTTTGTAGTGTCAAAGAGCAGGAAACTAAAGAAATGTGCATCATTTAAGGAATGGCTAAATAAGTCATACCATATAAACATGGTAGAATAAAATTGTGCTGTAAGAAATTATGAAACCTGAGAGCAGTTATATGAACTGAAGCAAAGTGAAGGAAGCAGCACCAGGAGAAGAAAGTACACTGCAACAGGAATATTGTAAAGATCACCAGCTGTGAAAGACTTAGTAACTTTTAATAATACACTAATCCACCACAGCTGTAAAGGATAGCAAAAATGCTCTCCACCTGCTGAGAGAGAATTGATGGACTCAGAGTGCGAATGGAAACATTCTTTTTCCTGTTTGATCTTGCTTTTTTAAAAAGAATATGGCTAGTGGGGAAATATGTTTTCCATGATTTCATATGTTTAATGGGTATTATATTTCTTACCTTCTCAAGGGGTGGGGGAGGGAAGAAGAAAATTTGAAACAAAAATAAAATTAAAAATTGGAAAAAAGCTTTTTAAAAAATCATATAAAAGTTAACAATAAACTTAAAATAATTTGAGGTTACAAATTATTTGCATAATCATTTAATTTTTTCTGTATATATGTGCGTGTGTATATGTATATATATTATATATACTTACCATTGATTACTAAATTTAAAACTTACCAAAAACAAATCATATTTATGTTTGAGTGCAGGATACAAGAATCCCAGGTATTTTTAACTGTTTGGCAAAAACCAACAGACAGTGGGTGCAGAAAGAGAAAATGAAATTCTTGTAGGGTAAGACAATTATCCTTATTTGCATAGTTTATGGGATTTAGAACTGGAAGGTATTTTAGAGATTACCTTTATTTTACAGATGAGAAAACTGAGTCCCAGAGAAGGGAAATGACTTTCCATAGGTCACATAGGTAGTGAGCTGCAAATCGGAGATTCAAACCTGGGTCTTCTGCCTTCAAATCTAGTACTTACAGTCACTAGACCAAAGATTAGCTTCATCCTCAGAAGCAGCCCTGTGCTGTGACATGAAACCGCATGGGCCTTATCCAGGAGAACAATGGACAGGCCCTGATATGAGGACCAAAGCCGCTTGATTTATTCCTTGGTGCACTAAGTGGAGCCCCTGATGTGAGGATGAAAGCGTCTTGATTTATTCCCTAGTGCACTAAGTGGAAGTGTCTTCAAATGGACAAGCTACTAAAGTTACAAGGCTGGCTGTGAAAATCTCTGATACTGTAGACTAGAGGGTTCGGTTAGTGATCTGGCTTAACTCCGTGCTTTAGTCCAGAGCCAAAGCGTTTTGTTTTTTCTTCATCTCAAGTTGTTCCAGGAAACATCACTGACCTGTTCGGGGTTCTCCTTTATCTTGGTTCTTGCTGAAGCTTGCAACACAGCAGGGCATGAAAAGGACATGCTATATCTCTTTGGAAGCTGACACATTTCTTCTCTCTTGGGGGAAGAATCACCAGCTGCCTTCCCCACTATTCAACATATCTGTTGGTTACAAATAAATATTCCTGTGGTTCAGGATTCTCTGAAATGAGGAGAATTTCTTTGAACTGAAAGAGAAACTGTGGTTGCTAGCAGAGATCGCATGTAACTTGAAGGGTGGATCTACACATTGGAAGAACAGGTCATATGATTAAGAAAAGGTCACAGGTCATACATGGTATGATTTCTGTTGTTACTGTTCAATCATTTTCAATCATATCCAACTCTTCATGACCCCATTTGAGGTTTTCTTGGCAAAGATACTGGAGAAGTTTGCCATTTCCTTCTTCGGCTCACTTTACAGAGAAGGAAACTGAGGCAAAAAAGGGTAAGCGACTTGCCCAGAGTCACCAATAGTGTCTGGTGCCAGATTTGAACTCAGGAAGATGAGTCTTCCTGATTACAAGCCCATTCACATAGAAAGAACCAAATGGTTAAAGAACACCTTACAAATAGTGACACCCGAAAATAATGGAAATATTACTAAACTGAAAAAGAAACAAAGACAATGATGAACACTCAGAAGTATGGAAAGTATTACAAGAACTGAAACAAAGGGAAATGACACCCCTTGTCTAATCTTATATCTCCAACTGTCTATTACATGTCTCTGGATTCCAGTAGACATCTTTAACACAACATGTTAAAAACTGAGCTTGTTATGTTCCCCTCTGCCCTAAACCCTGACCTCTTCCTAACTTCCCCATTCCTGTTGAGGATACCACCATCCTTCCAGCTACCCAAGCTCACAACCTAAGTGTCAAGCTCAGCTCCATACTCTCTCACCCTCTCTGTCCAATCTGTTGCCAAGGTCTGTTGATTCTGACTTTGTAGCATCTCTCACATTCCCCCTTCTCTCCTCTGAGAGTTCTATTACGCTATCATAGGCCCTTGTCACCTCATGCCTAACTGTTTCAGTGGCCCACGAGTTAGTCTCCCTGCCTCAAATGTTTTCCTACTCTACTTCATCCTCTCTTTAACTGTCAAATTGATCTTCCTAAAGCTCAAGTATGACAATATCCCATTTAATCAACTCCAGGGGCTCCCCATTGCCTCCAGGATTAAGTATAAAATCCTTTGTTTGGCTTATGAAGCCTTCCATAAACTGCCCCCTTCCTACCTTTCCAATCTTACATCTTTGTACCCTCACCAAGTATTCTGTGATCCAATGACAGTGGCTCTTACTGCTCCTCAGTCATGTTTGTGACAATCCATCTCCCAGCACTGAGCATTTTTACTAGCTGTCCCCCAAGCCTGGAACTCTTTCCCTCCTTATCTTTACCTCTTAGCTTCCCCAGCTTCCTTCTAATTTTAGATAAAGTCCCAAATAAATTTTAAATTTATTTTATTTTTAAATATTCTATGGGTTTTGATGCAACATTAGGGTTGTCCATCTGTCATCCTGAACTCTTACTACATGACTAGCCCATTTCCCTTTTCAGTCAACCATCTCCATGACAATGCTTTTCACAATATGTCATGGTGGGCCATATGCTTCAGCCCACTTACTCCCACAATGAACTGCTCCTATCACTCTTCAGGACACCTAAAATTTTGCTTCTTCTGAGACAGTGGCATGACATGATTTGTAGACATGTAGCATCATTAGGAGAATATTAATACCTCTGTTTAAAGACAGACATTCCCAGCAATGAGCAGGATCTTAAGGCACAGGATAGATAAATTTTGGAAAGGGGGAATGAAGCAGGGAAGGTCTGGAGCATAAAACACTGTTCTGAGGTGGGCTGGTTTCCATAAAGTATCAAAATGAGGTCTTGGACGTCCAAAGGGAAGACAGAGAATTGAGAAAGCAAGAAAGAGAAGGTAAGGGTGATTAGAAGAAGAGAAGAATTCAATCTCATTGGCTTTATAATTTTGCTCAGGGATGTCATCGGTATAAGATTCTCTGCCTAAACAAATGCTTTTTCCATTATGAAATGGCTATATGATTAATGAATGACTCTCTATTGGCTAACAGTGACATTTGTTTTAGCCACCAAGCTTGGGCCAATGAGTATAGTTCCTTGATTTTGATCCTAGAATTATAGAATGTTCATCTAGAACCAAGATTCTTAACTTTATTGTGTGCATCAAAGACACCTTTGGTAGTCTTGTGAAGCCTATCGATCCCCTCTCTGAATAATGTTTTTAAATGCATTAAAAAACCCATAGGATTACAAAAGAAAGGAGTTATGTTGGAGAAGTTACCAAAAGATTGTTTTTTGGAGGGGGGAAGACAAGGCAATTGGGGTTAAGTGACTTGCCCAAGGTCACACAATTTATGTGTCAGGAGTCTAAACTTGAACTCAGGTCCTCTTGACTCCAGGACCAGTGCTGTGGTCTAGGACTAGCTACCCCCAAAAGATTCTTTTAAATTCATATACTCCTTCAAATATAATCCTGGTCCCAAGGGGGTACATGGATCTCAAGTTAAGAACCCCTGAGAATAAAAGTATCTTTGAGGGGAGGGCCCAATTTTTAATCCCCATGTCCTAGCACAGTGTCTGGTACAGAGTAAGCTCTTAATTGATACATATTAATTGATTTTAAAAATTGCATCCATATTAGAGTCTTCTTGTACAAGATGACTAATATGGAAATGTTTTACATGATTGTACATGTACAATCTATATGTGATTGCTTACAGAGAGAGGGAAAGGGAGAGAGGGATAGAGTCTGAAACTCAAAACTTTAAAAATGTCTTAAAGATTGTTTTAACATGCAATTGGGGAAAAATAAAATATTATCTATCTATGTATATACATATAAATTGCATATATATACATTTCTATAATTTGAATAACATTTCCTATCATTAAGGCTATTGAACAAAATACTCAACTGCTTCAGTCATTTCCTCAATGTGAATACCCCCTCCAATAATGCAGATCATAATGCTTATGTGCCTGCCTGTCCTATGACGCCTGTCCATAACCTCCTCTAAATTCTCCACAGAGAATCCACCCAACGTGCTGGGGGTCACCCTCACTTTCTTCTAACATTACAAAGATACCAGTGGAGAGCATGGGCTATCCAGCCTTCATCTTCCCCTCCCAAATGATGAGGTTCGTCTTCTTTTTGCAATGTATTCCATTGATGATATCCTTTGGGCCTCTTCTCCTTCATAATTCCTTGTTTATCCTGGGTTTCAGTCTTAGATTTAAAACTTTGGGCACTGCACTGATCCATGACGGACAAAACTCCGCTCCAACCCCACTTTCTGCATACAGTATATGATTCCTTTCCTGAGTGTTTTCCTCAGCTGCTAGTCACCTCCTCACCAAAAATAATTTTGCATTTATGTTGTATATATATGTACATATTTACATATATACACAGATAGATGATAGATGATAGATAGATAGACAGACAGACAGACAAACAGATAGATAGATAGATAGATAGATAGATAGATAGATAGATAGATAGATAGATAGATAGATAGATAATGCATTGGTCTCTCCTATTAAAATGAGAATTCCTTGAAGGCAGGGATTATTTAATTTTTATCTTTGTATCTCTACCATCTAGTTTAACATCTGGTGCCTAGTAAGCATTTAATAATGCTTGCCAATTGATTGCATAATTACAACATGAGAATTATATTTATTATTTGGAGAAATAGTAGTAACAATAGTATTAGAGAATTTATATCGTATGATTTGATTCTCCTACCAACTCTTTGAGGCAGGTAGGCTAAATCTTATTATCTATCCCTATTTCACAGATGAGAAAACTGAGGTTCAGATAAGTTAGGTGAACAGGCAGTCCTCATTCATTTACTTGTTTACTCATTCAGTAAACATTTTTTTTTGAGGGTTTATTATATGGAAGATGCAACAATAGTCACTGTGGGGAATTTAAGGATGCCTATGATGCCATCTCTGCCTCCATGGTACCTCCTGATTAAACTTAGAAACAAATCACCTGTTGCACGTACTGTTGTTTTGGAAAGGGAATTAACTTGCAAAACTAGTTGCCTCTTCAAGGTAGAAAGGACCTTAAGACATCAGCAATTCTTACCTGATGCAGGAATCTTTTCTACAGAATCCTTGAAAGGGAGTTGTCCTCTCTCACTTGAAGACTCTTAATCCTAGGGAACTGACTACTTCACAAGGCTGCCAATTCCATTTCTTTTTAACATTTCAAAATATTGGAAAGTTCTTCTTTATATTGAGGCAAAACCTACCTCTTTGCAGCTTCCATCCACTGGCCCAGGAATCACAGAATTTTAAAGCAATAAATAGATGGACTTCAGAGTTTATTTGGTCCAATCTGCAACCCCTTCCCATGGGGAATCCTTTCTAGTAACATTTATCAATCCATATGCATTTATTAAGCACCTACTATATGCTAGGTGCTGAGGATAGTCTTTATAGGTAAGTATAAGGGATACAAAGATAAAATAGCTCCTGCCTTCAAGGTGTTTAGATTTTATTGTCCCTAGAATATTATCAGAGGACATGACACCTCCAAGGAATTACAGGTAAAATATAGATTACTTCCCCTTTTCCAATATAGCCAGTCAATGCTTGAAGACACCCATTGTGCTCTTCCCAGCAACACTATATGATTTATCTGGTTTTTTTTATTCAGAGGATTAAAGGACACTGCTGAGATGTTTTTCTTCGCTCTGAGGACACGTAACTTTTTGAAGAAAAGTAGAAAGTCAGTTATAAGAAGAAAATTAAAAAATCTTAGACAAGTTTAATAGATGAATTTAAAAGCAGTGGTGGCCAGGCAATAGGAACTGTCATCACTCTGATTTCTACTTTTATCTGTTGGATCTAGCTTGTCATCACAGGGAGAAATTTAAAAAAGCAAACACAAAATTCCTCTATGATTCATTCTCCTACTGTCCTCCTTCAACCACACACATACAAAACCCATCAAAGGCAAGGACACTGCCTTTGACATGGACTTTTGTCAAAGCCAATGTTCTATATTTGTGACCTCTACCTCACATGCCCACATGCCATGCTTACACAGACTTTTAGTGAGCTTTAAGTGTTCATATGTGAAATGGCCCTCATGGTGTAAATATTACTAAGTAAAAATTATTTAGCTCTGGCTGAGAAAAAAAGGTACTTATGGGCTTCATTCCTACTGGTTAACTAGGCCATGCTCTATGACAAGGCCTAGGTCTCTAACCCCAACCAGGCCATTGCTTACAAGGAGGATGGAGCAAGATACTGTGACTGGATTAGCACAGATCAAACCCTGCTGCTAGAAAAAATAATCCAAAAGTTCTTATGTGTCCTTTGGAGCAGCTAGGTGGTGCAGTCGATAGAGCATCAATGCAGGAGTCAGGAGGACCTGAGTTCAAATCTCACCTCAGACACTTGACACTCACTAATTCTGTGACCTTGGGCAAGTCATTTAACCCCAATTGCCTCATCCTGGGCCATCTTCAGTCATTCTGATGAATATCTGGTCACTGGATTCAGATGGCTCTGGAGGAGAAGTGAGGCTGGTGACCTGCATAGCTCTCCCTCACTCAAAATAAAGTCAAGTGCAAGTCATGTCATCATTTCTCTGATGGCATGGTCTTCTTTGGCAACAAAGGACAAACACATACATGTGTCCTTTACTGAATCAGTGTGGAGCATTGTAAAGAGTAATAGACTAGGAGATTAACCAAGATGGTGAAGTAGGAAGAAGTAATATAACTAAGCCATCAAACAAAGTAATATAGCCAAGCCACTCAAGAAATAGTAGAGTCAAGCAATTTTGCAAATATCTAGAAAATGGACCAGACTGAGTCCTGAATGCAAAATCCAAGAAAAAAATCATTTTTCCTGCCTACATCAGCATAGGGAGTCAGAGAGGTTTGCAGATAGGATCTAGCTAAGAGCAAGTTGAGCTACACAAAACCTCCCAGAGTGAAGACTGAAAGAAAACATCCCTATGGCAGTACGCTAGGACAAGAAGTCCCAGATATGGCACAAACAGGACTGACCTTATGCAAGAAACCAAAACAGTTGTCAACTGATAGCTCTGTCACTCGCTAATGACTGTTGGGCCACAGATCTAGGATGTACACTGTGTGTGAGATGGTAGAGGGCAATGATTCAGAGCAGTCATAGATCCTGGGCCATGTACTCAGCAAGGATCAAGTACAGAAGCAAGCTGCAGCAGTGTGGCTCTAACCCTAGAAGCAGAGAAAGGTCTCAGATCCAGCTCTTAGCCCAGGCTAAAACTGAAAGGGAGTAACAAGGGCAGGAAAGGAAAGCTTACAATTCTGTCTCTCTGAATCGGAAGGCTGATGATAGCTCAATCCAGCAGCAATCTGCTAGAACTCTAACCCATGCAAGCCAACAGTTGCGTTGGTTGAGACCCAAACTTTTAGAGCTCAATTCAAAATGGAGACATTCAGACTTTATTCTGAATCAAATACTTTTTGGTGCACTAAAAGCTTGTGGGTCTCCAGTCTTAGGTGTTCCTAATATTGTGGAATAATACAACATACGATGTTGGAAGAAAGAGCAGCAGGGCCCAAGAGAATATGAAACAGAGGTAAGCATAGGCCGATCATTCCCTCCAGAAGTGCACAGAAGTTTAAGTTCAAAGTCAGGAATTAAAACAAGGAGAATGAGTAAATAAATAAAAAAAAAAGAATCCCACTATAAAGAGCTATTATTGTAATAGGGATTCTCAAGAAGCAAATTCAGAAGATGTGAATGACTCCAAAACATCCACAAGCAAAGCTTCCAAGAATAGTATTGCTTGGGTAAAAGTTCAACTACAATTTTGGGGGAAAATGGAATGAGAGCTTTTTTAAAAAAAAACTAAAAATTATTTTGTAAATGAGATGAGAACATTGGATGAAATAATTTGAGAAGAAATTAGAGTGTTGGAGGGAACAAAAAGAAATGAGATATTTGAAAGAGAATCAATAGCTTGGCACAAGGGTACAAAACTTTACCCAAATCAACAGGGACCTTATAAGATAAAATGGACCAAAAATGAAAAATATTGAAACAAAGTCAAAAGACTGAAAAAAACTAAAGTGTAAGGCATCTCATATAAAAAGTAAATGACCTGGAAAACAGATCAAGGAGAAATAATTTAGTACTCTATGGACTATCTGAAAGCCATAATCAAAAAAGGAACCTAGATATCGTATTTCAAGAAATCATTAGAAAAATTTGCCCAGATATTTTTGACTCAGAGGGCAGAGAAAAAAATAGAATTGACCTGTCACTTCCTAGAAGTAAATAAAATAAAATAAGATAAGAAGGCCCAGGAAGATTTTACCAAAATCCAGAGCCAGAGTCAGAGAAAAAAATACTGCAAGCAGGCAAAAAGAAAGAGTTACAAGTACTGAGGAGCCATAGTTAGGATCATACAAGACTTAGCAGGTACCACTATGAAAGAAGTGAGAATCTTGGAATATGATATTTCAGAAATAAAAAACTATTGGCTTACTAGTAAGAATATCTAAGACATCAAAAGAGTATCATTTTAGAAGAATATATAACTTTAGAATCTTTTAATAAAATAGAGGATTTCTAAGTATTTTCTGATGAAAAGACCAGAGCTGTGTAGTAACTTTGTAATATAAACATAGGAGTCAAGAGAAACACAAAAAAGGTAAATATGAGCAAGAAATTATAAGGCACTAAACAAGAATAAACTATTTACATTTATACATTATATATGATATGTTTCTATAACATAGTACAATAAAAAAGATGATTGCACATGAAAATGCAAATCTAATATGCACAATTTGCTATTCCTTACCAATATGCAACGAAATTATCATGTAAATTTCTTTTATTTCCTTTTATCTTCCCTTCCCCTTTATATATATATAAAATAAATTATATATGTGTATATATGTATGTATACACGTGTACACATAGATACACACAGACACATTTATATATGTGTACACATTTTATGTGTAAAATTGTTCTGTACATACTTCTATTTATCAGTTTCTTCTGTGGATACAGATAGAGTCTTTTTTCATGTGTCATTTATAGCTCATTTGGGTATTTATAATAGTCAAAATGACTTATTCACTCAGAATTGCTCTTAAAACAGTCTTGCTGGCACAGTATATTATTTTTTAAAAAGGGAAAAAAAAGGTGAGATAAGATGGTCTCTAAGTTCCTTTTCAAATCCAAATGCTGCCATATAATGCTTCCACATGTGCTGTTAGAATTGATGTTCACAAGCTTATTAGGCAGGCAGAGGAGGTGATACTGCCTCTACTTTTCTTTCAATACCCTAAAACCTTAAGAGACAAAGCCAAGTACTTGCCTAAGGTCATGTGGCTAGTAAGTTGTAATTGTTGTTGCTCTGTTGCCAGGCTGGAATCTAAGTCCTCTTACACCTGGTCTTGTTCTCTTCTTACACAATGCTGCACAGTGCAGTTGTGTCCCTGCTGTGACTTCCTCCTGCCTATGCCAGGAGATAGGCCTTTGTACTGGCAGCTTCTCATTAAGACAAGGAGAAAGCATAGAGGGGAAAGCTCTGATCTGAGTAAGCTTCCCTGAGAGGAGAACTGGGGACAAATGCATAAGGAACTGGGCTAGAGGCAGGAGAAGAAAAAACAAGCCCAGCCTAAATAATTCATCTTTTCCACCTGAAATGCATTTGCTTGGGAAATAAATCAAGATGGAAAACTTTGCAGAATACGGCTTTCCGTTCAATCCAAGAAATGAGCATGTATGTCTCTCTGTCTCTCTGTCTCCCTCCCTTTCTCTCTCTTCCTCCCTCCCTCCCTCTCTCCCTCCCTCCATCCATCCATCCATCCATCCATCCATCTGTCATATTATATTTTATATGTGTACATACATATAATATGTACGTACATATATGTAATCTATAAATCCCTATGTATCTACCCAAAGATACAACACATATAAATATATACATATGTACATATTTATATATGTAATGAAATGCACATGTATATATAATGTATATATTATGAAAAAGACCACCTGAGAGAGTCAAGAAGGTCTGGGTTCAGGTCACTTCTGACATATTCTGACAATATGACCCTAGGCATGTACACGTACACATATACCTGTACAAATGCATATCCATATACCTGTATTTACCTGTGTATATGTATATAGGTATAACATACACACAAACATGATACAACCTTACATACATTCATACAACCAAACATACAACAGAAACAGCTTAAACTCAGGCTGTCTTGTCTCTCAAGTGTCTTTTTCATTCTTTCATCATTTATTTTGTAGACATTTAGAAATGTACAAGTTGTCTCACCTGATAGAATTTCAGTTCCTAGAGGGCAAAGTTTTTTTTTTTATCTTTGCCTCCCCAGCCCCTACAATAGTGCCTGTTTCGTAGGTGTCTGTTACTTAATAAATGCTTGTGAATGGTTGATGATGCTAAAATACAGAAGCACATCATAAACTGTAAAAGGCAGGGCAATGCATAGAGTAGAATGCCACTCATGGTGAAGCTCAAAGTCCTCTCTGGTGTGTCTGAGCCAGAGGCAAAGGATCCCTGGCAGAGATAGGTTATGGGACCCTGACACAGAAGTTCAGTGCCCCGTAGTGCCTCCTTTCTTTTTTCCCCTTCCCATGAATCCTTGTTTCCCTTTGTTTGGACAAGTCTTCCTCCCTACTTCTTGTCCCTCTTTGCTTAAACCTGTCCTCTCTGCCACAAAGAATTACTTTGAAGATCAAGTGAGAAACATAAAGGCTTTGTGCTAATTCCAAGGTGCTATATAACAAATGGTTTCCCATTAACGAAAGTTGTGTAGCTGCTAACATAGCCTCATATACAGATAGACTCTTAATAAAGGTTCTGCATGATACATGCTGTGTATTACCAATTCAACATTGAGTTCATGAAGCCATAATCAAATGCTTTGTCTAAATTAAGGTATAGAGTATTCATTGCTGTCCTTGGGATTTTTTAGGTCCATCACATTGTCATGGAAGAGGTTAGATTAATCCTGTGGGATGAAAACTCCTTTCCTGAGTCATTAAGAATTTATATCCAGTTTTTTCCTAGGTATTTGAAAAATGCTTGGTGATTTATTCTGATATTTTCAGTTATAGTATCAACACTAGATATTTATACTTTCCGTGGTCATCCATTTTCTCCTTTTCAAACATCACAGTACTATGTAACTTGATGTCATGTAAAGCTTCTTGTCCTGGGGTTCAAGGGATCTGGGTTCTAGTCTGGCCTCCGCTACTACCTCATGGGAACATGGGGTGTGGCACTCAGATCTCCTCATATGGTTTGCCATTGCCTATTCTCAGATCCATGGGACTCAAGATGAAGGCTGAGATTATCTTTTTCAATCATTTCTGTTGGGGTGTAAGCTCAGTTTTCACATGAACGGTTTTGGGCAGGTAAAAGTGAGGGCTTCTAAACCTCAGAGCTCTCACGAGGCCCCCCAGGGAACAGCTGGGAATTGAGGTGTGAAACACGAGCTTTCCACCTGTTCTCAGTGGGAAACTTGTTGGGGAGAGCATCCCACCCTTGAGATTGGTCCATGGTCTGAGCACACCTGTGTGGCTGGGAGACCTTAAGTAGGGACAGGAAAGCCTGAGGGCCTCTTCTTGCTGTGGGGACCCTCCGGGGGTCCCTCCCCTCATCCACTCCCATCCTCTTGCTGTATGATCCTTGCTCCTTGGGAGGAGAAGGGTTCCTTCCTCCTGGGGAAGAATTTGCCCTGTGTAGGGATACGTAACTAAGACCATGAATACAGCCTAACCCTTGTTTGACTCTGGAAAGTCTCTTCTCTCAATACGTTTATCTGGTTGGCCACCAAAGATCTGCAAAAGGTAAGAAGACTCGGGTAGCCCATTGGCCTCTAGGCCAAACAGTTGGCGCCTCCAACAGGGACAAGCCTGGAAATCCTGGGTGGGGGGAAACCCAGAAGGGGCTGTGAAAGAGAGTGAGTACCCCAATCTTGGATTCGGAAGGAGAGAAAGAGGAGCTTCCCATACCCGTGGGAAAAGGGCAGGAGTAGCCAGTAATAAAGCCAGAGGAACAGGAGGTCTGGGCTAAGATACTTTACAAGGAATGCAGGGATGCGGGAGTCACTATACATCTGAATGACCTCCAAAAGTTACATAAACAGCAAGCCCCAGGGAGTTGGAGGACTTCTATTTTATTCACGAGGAAAGTTGGTTTTGACATTTCATAAGGATTATGCTGCTAGCTGCTGATCAGCCAGTCAGTTCAACTAGCTTACATTTTTATGGAACCTCCAAACTAACTTTTACACTGTGATGGTAAGGTAATTTTGTGTTTCTGAAATACTTAAAGCAGTCAATTAAATTATGTTCAGAACAAAGCAAAAAGGGGAGAGAATCCTGGTGAGCAAGATAAGTGGTCAGTTCATCTTGACCCCTAACGATTGGAAGAGCTTAGCTAGAGCCTGCCTTACCCCTGGGCAGAATGTGATTTGGGTGTCAGAATTTTCTCAGAAGGTGAAGGATACTACCGGTGGGCTGGGGGCTCAGGCCCCCCAGGCTTATCAGCAGTTAACAGGAATAGGGCAGTATGGGGCCAGAGGAAGGAATGCAACACCTTTACAGCTTAGATAAATGCCAGCTTTCAGCTCATCAGTTTGCTATGATCCCCCTGAGAGACCCTGTACAGGAGGAATCCCTGATATTGCAGAACCCCTCCCACGCACCCATAGTTATGTATATAGGAGTTTATCCCGCTGGCACCACAGCACTTCCATGCTCCAATGTGGTAGCCGAGCCAACTCATGTAGACAATCAGCTTCCCATAGCTAATGCCCTTCCCTTAAAGCACTCATTTCAAATCCAGTTACTAAAAGAAATAGGACAGAATAGACCTGAGTGTACAATCTGGCTCAATGGAATTCCCATGACTGGCCCCCTTGATACTGGAGCGGATAGGACCTGCCTTAGAGGTTGCTCAGTACCCCGGCACTGGAAGCTCAGAGAAAGCCAGAGACCAGTGTGGGGAGTAGGAGGGTGCCAAAATACCTTAGAGACAATGCACCCAGTGAAGTGGAGGCAGAGGATCGCCAAGGAACCGTATGGCCATTGGTGATTCTAGGAGTTTTAACATTTGGGGAAGAGACATCATGAGCCGCCTGGGGATGAGGCTATCAAATTTTTAGTAAGGGCCATTGCAGTTGCACTGGAGGTCCCACCCTTGAATTGGAAGTCAGACACCCCGATTTGGGTGGAGCAATGGCCCCTGACTCCAGAAAAACTCCAGGCGCTACAAATATTGGTTAAGGAACAATTAGAAAAGGGGCATATAGAATCATCACAGTCACCCTGGAATGCTCCTGTGTTTGTTATAAAGAAAAAATCCGGAAAATTCAGGTTCCTCACAGACCTAAGGAAGGTAAATCAGTCTCTCATGCCCATGGGAGCCCTGCAACCAGGTCTCCCATCTCCTAATGCCATCCTGGATGGCTGGTCACTTATAATCATTGACATTCAGGATTGGTTTTTTTTCCATCCCTTTAAACAAAGTAGATTGTCCCTGATTTGCTTTTACAGTGCCTCTTCCTAATAATAAGGACCTACAAAGAGGTATCAATGGAAGGTACTGCCCCAAGGCATGAGTTACAGCCCCACCATCTGCTAATGGTATGTTAATCAAGCATTAGAAAGCCCCAGGCAGCAACACCAATGTAAACAGCCAGTATGCATCCTTATTACTTCACCATAAAGGTGATCCTTGCTAAACAAAAAAGGGGAAGAGGTTGCCTAACACAATCAGAGCTCAACACAGCTGTATATTGGGACACCTGAGGAAATTTGATTCCAGGGGCTAGAGAGATGCAAGGAGGGAGTGGCAGTGAGAAAAAAAACTGAGCTCTACCACAGTGGCTGTTTTGTATTACCCTCTTTCCAGTCAAACAATTGTTTTTCTGGAGCAAAGGAAAGCCTTGAATTGCCTTAAGGAACTGTGAAGGCCTCTTTGGAACTCAAGCCTGATTGAAGTGAGTGACTGAGCCTATTTACAACAATGGGCAGCAGTTAGTTTAGAGCCTTCTATGACACACAGTCCAGGGGTCCTCTTGATGGTAGAGGCTCTCTGGGACCCAAAGCAATGAGGAAACATGGAGATCCTCTCAAGAGCTTCCTTTACACAAGGATGAAACTAAATGGTCCCTTTCAAATCCAAAATCCTATACATTTTTGTAATTTTGTGAATTAATTGAATTAATAAAGGATATGCCTGCCTGTTTTGTAGCTTTTGGTGTTATTTGAGTTCTACCTGGGCAGATAGAATTATATTGTGATAAAGTTCTATCACATAGTATATCCAAAACAGAATGACCAGAAAAGTAAGGGGACTCCAAAATTATATCAGGCAAGGATCATCAGTTGAAGGAACTTGGACTCTAACCCAAAAACGTGGAGATTTTGGGGAGAGAGCAAGGGTGAAGGTGTCAGCACAGGCTGGGTACAATGACTGCTTTCTGGCATTTAAAAGCCTTTTTTAGAACTGGGCCTACACTTGTTCCACTGGGCTGCAAAGCGCAGAATCATGAACAAGGAATAGAAGTTGCAAAAAAAAAAAGGAAATTTAGGTTTGATGTTAGGAAAACTAAAAATTCACTAATAACTAATAATTAAAATCATGCAAAAGCAGAATGATGAGGGAGCAGAGGGAGAAAAGAAGAATTTATTAAACATCTACTATGTTGATCACTCTGCAAATGTTAATTCTTTTGATGGGTTATATCAAGAGGTGGAAGTAAGTTGTCAAGGAGAGCCTGGATGACAATTTGTTGGGTATCTTACAGGACAGAGAAATCAAACATGTGGCTCTCAGGCTGCATGTGACCCAAAACATCTCTATTGCACCAAACTGGATTAACATATATTATATCTGATTTTAATGTGTTGATGTATTAATAAAAAAAAGAAATATATCAAAGCGTGTGATTTTCTAAGTCAATATGCATCTATGCAGAGATCCTTATGTACAATTTAATGGCCCCCATTTCTATTTGAGCTTGATACCACTGGTGTAGGGACTTCTTTCAGGCATGCCAGGCCACACACATTGGTTAGGTGCTTACCATACAACATTTGCTGTGAGTTGAATTAGGTGGCTTTTGAGGTCCCTTCTAACTTTGCTTCACTGACTGATCTCTAGTCTCCCTTTCTCATCAGTAGCAGCCTGTGGACCTACAGTGACTTAAGAAAATCTTTCAAGTATTCTAGTGTACAAAGCAGTGAGTGATGAAGTTCACTAAGATACCTTCTGTTCTATAATAATTATATTTTGTTGTTTGAGTCTTGTTCACTCTTTGTGACCCAGTTTGGGCTTTTCTTGGCAAAAATGCTGGAGTGGTTTGTCATTTCCTTCTCCAGCTCATTTTACAAATGGAGAAACTGAGGCAAACAGGGTTAAGTGCCCAGGGTTACACAGCTAGTAAGTGTTTGAGGCTAGATTCGAACTCAGGAAGCTGAGTCTTCCTGACTCCAGGCCTGGCACTCTATCCACTGCATCACCTAGCTACCCAATAATTATGGCTAACCTTTATGTAATGCTTTAAGATTTGTAAAGAGCTTTACAAATATTACATTATTTCATTTATCATCACAACAACCCTGGGAGGTAGGTGCTACTTTAGCTCCCTCTGTACAGATGAGGGAACTGAGACTTAGAGTAGTTCACTGATTTGCCCAGGATCACTCAGCTGAAGACACATTTGAACTCAATGCCAAAGACAGCACTCTATGGGTTGTGCCAACTAGATGCCTCCTCTGCATTCTATACATGGCCTGATCTAGTCTAACATTTATGCTATACCTCTATAATCTTGGTGTCTTCTATCATCAGCTTCCCCTTTTTATTTAATAAAGAAACCACTTAAAATCACATTTTCAAATTGTAAGTTTAAAGAATATCTTCTTATTCCCTTTACATCTTTTAAATGAGGAGCTCTGCTCATGCCTTAGGTCCATTCTTATAGGCTTTGACCATGAGAGATCTTTTTGATCTGGTTTCCTGCTGTTCCACCTAAGAATTTGTGAAAAGAAGAAATCAAATTTTTCAGGACCTCAAATTATAGAACATTATAGATCTTAGCATTATTATAAGAATTTCCTTCTCTGCTGATTGGAACAACCCTTTGGAGTAGGTGTATTTTTATAGAAGAAACCAAGGGAGTGTGCTGGCTGAAGAAATCTGAAAGAGTAGCAATAGGCCAGTGAGAAGGTTAAAAAACCAGGTCATTGCATTAACTGATTCAATAGATTTTTTTCAGTAGAATCCACTCCCCAATATCTGAACTAATGGACAGGGCATCGCACCAGACTAGACAGTTGAGCAAGGCTTTCTGGGTCCCAGCAATTAATCCTCCCTGGGTTTCCATAACTGGTCTGTAAATCTGGAAAAGAGAGACTGAATTATAAAAGGCAAGAAAGCTGCTTGGGTGCATAGATGGAGAATTCCAGCACTTTCCCCTTCCCAGTTCTATGCCTGCATTTTATGGGCTCCTGCATAATTGCCCATCTTGTAATCTCACATCATGACATTGGTGGTATGTAATCGCAGTGTGTTTGATAGATACTGTCACCACCACAGCCAAGGTCATCATCTCTTGGTACTTGATTATTATCATTGGCCTCCCAGCTGGTCTCTCTCTCTCTCCTCTAATTAACCCTGAACTGTGCTGCCAGATTAATTTCAAAACATTGCTTTCACCACAGCATCTCCCAGATCAAAAAATCTACTATAATTTCCCCTTTCCTGCTCAGTGGAAACTCTTTTGTTTGGCTTTCTTTGTCTTGTCATAATTATCCCACCTTATTTTCCACTACTATCCAATGTACTAGAGCATTGGACTTGGAATCAGGAAGACTCAAGCTCATGAGTTCAAATCTAGCCTCATGTACTTACTAGCTGTGTGACTCTGGGCAAGTCACTTAACTTTGTTTGCCTCAGTTTCTTCATCTGTAAAATGAGCTGGAGAAGAAAATGGCAAACCACTCAACGTCTTTGTGAAGAGAACCCCAAATAAAGTCATCATAACCCCATAAGAGTCAGATCCAAGTGAAACTACTGAACAACATCAGGCTTTAGAAGGTCAGATATCTCCGTTTACCCTTCTTTCATTCCCTTTTGTGTGTTGTCTTCCCCCAATAAAACATAAGCTCCTTGAGGGCAGGGGCTATCTATCTTTTTGCCTTACTTAGTACACTGCCTGGAACACAGTAAGTGCTTAAAAAATGCAGGTTTCTTTTATTCATTGCTTCCTTTCCTGCTTTCTTAGGATAAGGGTCCCCTATGGATCTTCACTGTATCCTCTTCCCTTCTCCACTCTTGTATCTCTAACTACATGTTGAACATTTCCACCTAGAAATTATTTCACCATCATGAACGTAACATAACCAAAATGGAGCTCACTATCTTCTCCCCTAAATCTACTCTTCTTCAAAATGTCATTTCTTTTGAGGTCAACACTATCCTCTCAGGCACTTTTGTTCAAATTTTAGAACCATTCCTTACTCTTCTGTCTGCCCTTTCCATATGCAACCAGTGCCAAGTCTTGAGTCTACCTGCATTTATGAAATATCTACTATGATATAGGTTCTGAGGTTACAAAGACAAAATAAAGTAATTCTTAAGCTTGCTGACATGGCTACTTTTCTAGACAGACCCTATTGTAATACATTCCAAATTGAATTTTTCCTGTCTCTCTCTTCTCTAATCCATCATTCCATCGTCAAAATCATTTTGAGGCACAGGTCTGACCATATCACTTCTCTGCTCAAAAATCTCTAAATGATTCCCCATTTCTTGAGCTAAAATACCAACTCCTATCTTTGGCATTTAACATCCCTCATAGTCTGGCTGCAGTCTACTTTTCTAGCCTTGACTCGCATTACTCCCCTTTATATCATTTGTGTTCCAGACAAACTGGACTCTTCTCCAAACTCTCTTTCATTATCTGCCTTCTCTCATTCATACAAGCTGTCCTGCCTACCAGTTGTAGACTGCATTTCTTCTTTATGTTAGCCTCTCAGAATCTTTCTCTTCTTTCATAGATAAGCTGAAGTATTACTTTCTCCAAGAACCCTTCTCTGATTGTCCTAGTTTCTAGCATTCTCTCTCTCCTTCTCTCCATTCCTCTCTCCCACTCCCATCTCTCTCTATATCTTTCTGTCTATCTCTCTGTCTCTCACTGTTTATAGTATAATTTGATACCTAGAAGTAACAATTCTCTTTCACTCATGCTCCCCCCATTCTTTTCTTTGAGATTCCCTTTCATCTCCCAAATTAGTTACGATATTATTTTGGTAGTTCGGTATAGTCTTAAATCTATAAATTAATTTGTGTAGTATTGTCATTTTTATTGTATTGGCACAGTCTACACTATACCATGCACACTGAATAGCTTTCCAATTACTTAGTCATTTTTTTTAAGGGTTTTTTGGCATAGTGGCTAGAGGGAGAGAACAAACATTTATAAATGCTTACTGTGTGCTAGGTAGGCATTGTGTTAAATATGTCACAAATATTGCCTCATTTGATTTTCACAATAACCCTATGAGGTAGGCTTTATTATTACCTTCACTTTACAATCGAGGAAAATGAACCAGTTACATGTTACGTTATCCAGGGTCACATAGCTGGTAAGTGACTGAGGTCACATTTGAACTCAGGTCTTCCTCACTCCAGGCCTGGCACCAGATTCACTTCACCACCTAGTAGCCTCAATTAGCCATTATTAATTGGCTAGAGCATTAGACTTGGATTCAAGAAGACCTGAGTTCAAAACCAGCCTCAGACACTTACAAGTAGTATCACCCTAGACCAACCACTTGATCATTTTGTGCCTTAGTTTCCTCATCTGTAAAATGAGGATAACATTAGTATCTACTTCCTAGGGTTATTGTGAAGATCAAATGAGATAGTATTTGTAAAGTGCTTTGTAAACCATAAAGCACTGGGTAAATGCTAGCTTTTATTCGTATTGTCTACACAGGACTTAAATGTGCTTCAGTTATATCAGAGGGTTAATTTAAATACAACAACATTAGACTTGTAAAACTTAGTGCACTGCAGAAACATGGGCTACTAGTATTCTAGCCTTATAGAGACAAGACTTTGGACTTCATTGGTATAGAGAATTTCCTGGGGGAAAAACAAAACAACTCTATCAATGCAAGTTGGCACCTTCTCTTGCACTTGCCTTAGAGAGCTGCCTTGAGCACTGAGAGATTAAGAGATTGGTCCATAGTCATATACCTAGAATGTGTCATAGGTGAGAACTGAACCCAGGTCTTCCTGACTTCAAGTCTGGGCATCTTTCTTTTCTGTACCACAAATGCTTCTAATTTGATCTCCTTTGTGCCCCACAGCACCTTTCATAAGACTGGGCATAGAAGAGGCATTCCAAATATTTTATTAATGTGGGTAATCACGAGCTGATAACACGGTCCTTAAATTCTACTCATTGTAAAAACTTTGATTCAGTCAGTTGTCCATTAATCAGTTACTTGTAAGGTAGGTGAGAGAAGCCTGGGATGGGAGTCAGGGGGACCTGAGCCTCATTCCGGCTCTGCCATAAATTAGCCCAGTGACAAGCTGCCTTGCCTTTGCTTTTCTGTAACCTGAAAGGACTGGGCTAGGTAATCTCTAACATCTGGCATTCTGTAAAGCCTTCTCTGCCTCCTTGTATCATTTCTTCTTTAATCAGGTCATAAAGGGAGCATGAGAGTCAGTATGGGGTAGCAGATAGAGAGTCAGTATGGGGTAGCAGATAGAGTCAGTATCTGAGTTCAAGCACTATTCACTAATCTCCTCTAAAATTAGCTACAATTTACCCAGTCTCTATCTTGTTTGTACTTAGTTACCATTGTCTTTCCCATTAGAAAATGAACTCCTTGAGAGCAGGGACTATGATGAGTTTTTTGTTTTGCTTTGTATCTCTAACACTTAGCACAGATCCTGGCACACAGGAGGCACTCAATAAATGTTTCTTGACTTGATAAGTGGTCACAGGCAAAACTTTTAACGCCTCTGGACCTCATTTTCCTCATCTATGAAATGGGAGCAATATTCTTTGCACAAAGAAGCAGCCTAATATAGTAAATAACTGAGTAAAATTTGAAGTCAGGAAGACCTGGGTTCAAGTGTAGTCTCTGACTCCTACTAGCTTTGAGACTCCAGGTAAGACATTTAACTCCTCAATGATGCAGGCCACTCTTGAAGACTGTAAGTTAAAGAGCAGGTATTGGTCAGCATTGGAGTTTTCTCATCAGGAATTTTCTCTACTAGTGAAATCCTAGGAGCATGTATACTTTTCAGCAGCCCCAATCCCACAAAACTCTCTAGGACTCTAGGCTCATTGCTAGACCTTTACACATTCAGCTTGGTTTCATTTAGTCCTGCCCTGATTTCTCCGGGTAAGCAGCTAGTTGTCTCTTTAATTTCTCAGCATACCATTTGATAAGTCCCTCCCAGCCTTAGCTCTGATCCCATGATTTATGCATACTGAATACAACAATCTCTTTGTGATAGATGGGTGGTAACTCTGCCTGGGAGAGTGGGAGAGAGAAAAAAGGAGAGAAGAGAGGGATGCTAAAGGAAGGAGGGAGGATTAGGGTGGTATGGGGAGATGTGTTGGTGAGATGAAATTAAGCTCTGTTTCACTGGCAGTGAAAATTTTATAGTCCTGGTTCTTGGGATAGCCTTGCTACAAATAGCTTGGCACACCCCATGATAATAAGTCTTACTGGATAGCTTAGCACTTACATACATGTGAGTAGACAGGATGCTAGAAACAGACGTTTGTGAGTGGGACTTCTCAGGCAGGTGAGAGAGAGAGGGGGGGAGGGGAGACAGAGAGTGGGGGGAGAGAGAGAGAGAGAGAGAGAGAGAGAGAGAGATAGAGAGAGAGAGAGAGAGAGAGAGAGAGAGAGAGAATCAATTACTCATTCACTCAAGCTGAGTCTTAATTCAGCCTAGGGTGCTTATAATTCCTGCTAACACCTAGTAGTGTAAGTGTTCAGGATCCTCTAGCCTTCCTTAAATAGGAATAATAGTGTTTTACATATAGCACTTCAAGATCCGCAAAGCTCTTTACATGTTATCTCATTTGATTGAGGTAGGTACTATTTATTATACTCCTTTTAGAGATGAGAAAAGTGAGGCTGAGGGTCAGGGTCTAGGCTAGTGTTTGAGGCAGGACTTGAAATCATCACCTTGACTTTAAAGATGGCACTTACCCATTATGCTATGAAGCTACCGTTGGGGAAGCATGTGGAACATGGTTCAAATCTTAGATGATGTAGCCTGCTCTAGTAAGGATGAAAACCTCTCACTGGCCTCCGGACTCTTGCCCAGACTGATAGAGGGTCAGTCCTACGGTCTTTAAGAATAGGAAATCTACCCTTTCTAGGTATATCACAAATGGCATCATATGCTCACCTTGGTTAACTCATGGGACTGACAAGGACAAAGTTTGGTCTGTGGATTGATCCCACATGGGCCTACACCACATGGAGGAAAAAACTGCCTCATTGCTACTAGCTCCAGACAAATGTCTGAGGAACATGTGGAAAATGGGTGGAAGGGGAGGGACGTGGCTGGAGTAGAGAGTGAGGATGGTGCATCACCATACCTGGCAAAGTGACGGATGAATAATATCATATTCATTCATCTATGAAAGAACACACTTCAACTATTTAATAGGATTTTATTGAATTAGAATCTGTGATCAAGAGGGACTCTCAATGTGTGAGCAGTGAAGGGATGTTTGGTCCTCTTATGGAAAAGTCTGGGAAAATTAACTGGACCAGCTAATAGGGCTATGGAAGGCTCTCTTCTAGAACACTGTTACACATCTAGCCTTATCTTTTCTTCAGGCTGACAGAATTTCTGCATTCAAATAACTCACGTGATAGCGTCCTCCCAAAGGAGGATGCTTCCACCCGGAGAATTTTCTTAACCCACCCGAAGGGGCCCCAGCTGCTCTTTCACCACATGCATTTTTACATTTTGATTTAATTCCAAAACAAACAAACAAAATAGACCAACAAAAGAGTGGATTGAGTAGAATGCCAGTGTCTTGAATTTTTCTTTCCCCTCCAAGTAAAATTTTCATGTTTTCCTCCAGCAAAGCTGTTTTGAAGGAGAGGGGGAAAGGAAAAACAATGATAAAACAGAAAGGGGAAAGAGAGTAGATGTCATTAAGGTTTCATGTAGTTGAGTATGTAGGGACAAAGGTTATTGATAGATATCCTTACTCTTTGAAAAGATCCCTGACCCCGCTTGGCCCCCACTTTCCTTCTCTTTCCCATTCCTCCTTAAAGAACACTGATTCCCCCTGGAATATATCCCCTTTATCTTAGATCATTAGTACTGGAAGTCCTTAAGGACTACCTATTCCCACTTCCTTTATTTTATAGACAAGGAAACTGGAGGCTAGAAATCTGAAGAGATTTGACCAAGGTCACCCAGCTATTTAAGAACAAAGAAGACTTGATCCCAGGTCTCCAGGTCTTCAATCCAAAATCTTTTGTTCAATTCCACTACATTCTGTGGATAGAACTTCTGATGACCTACTCTAATTTTCTCAGCAGTACAGATTTAGAGTGGGAAGGCAACTCTGAAATGACCTTACCAAACTCAATTAGAAACAGGGGCCACTAAAGGATTCCTGTGGGCTGAAGAGTGACTTAGAACATCACATATTAACATTATCTCTGTTCTATTGTATTTCTATTTAGTTATTTCCCATTTACATTTTAATCTGGTTTGGGCAGAGCATGGCAGTGTTGCTAGACACAATGCATGTGTTGGACATTTCTGGTCTTGCCCAACCTTTTCATTTTATACAAGGAAACAGAGGCTCAGAGAAGTTAAGCCTCTTGCCTGATGTCACACAGAAGTAGCAGAGCCAGGACATTCAACCTCAGGCAACATGTACTCTAGTACTGAGTTTGCTGAACCCTATTTTCCTTGTTTATGAAATGAACCCTATAAAAGGGAACCTTCTCCTTTGTTGTAGCAAAAAAAAAAAAAAAAAAGGAATTGTATGATGAGAAGGCAACCTCTAACTTTGAGGTCTTTGCCTTTCAGATGATCCCTATGTGGCTTTTGTAGCTTGGTCCAGGACAAGTCACTGGGATTTTCTGAAGCAGATATCCCAGAAGCCATGAGGCTTCAGTGTATTGTTTCTGTGGACTTCAGGGAAGCATCAATGGATTGTTTTCTGTAAGAGGATGCTTTCAAAGAATCCTGGCCTTTCTACTTCACCAATTCCCCATTCTCCCATTTGAATGATGCTCTGGGACCCACGGTATCAAAGGATTAATGCACTGTATTAATATGTGGACAGCTGACAATATGCAATGCAAGAATGAATGCATTATAGATACACATAACACTTCTCTATATAGAATATTAACAGAGACATAAAATAAATTAGACTCGGGATTTGTCTCCTATCACAGTGTGAGCACAGCATGTGAAAGCATAATATACCAATGACCAAAACGCAAAATGGAGGAGGGGGAGAGGCAATGGGGGTGCATGATGGGGACAGAGAGTCGTCAATGAGAATTCCAGCAGGGTGGGAACTCAGGATGGAAAGATTTTCTGACAATGTAAAAGGGCTATAGTCTGGGTGCAGTTAAGAAAGCTACTGGAGGCAAGGAGAGAGGAAGTAAGAATACTGAACGATAACCAGTTTGTCTATCCCATTTCCTTCCAGTGACTTGAGTTTCCATAATGTGGGTCCCAGAGAAGTCCCAGATTTTAAAGAGCAGTTAGATTCTCTAATTCCACTTGTCAGATGGGCATGCTGACTATCTACCTCCTCCTCCTTAGTCAGCAAGCTCTAGCAAGAGGCAGAATGTGAATAAAGTAGGTCTCTTGCAAGGTTATCTTCCATGCTTTAAGATCAGGGAGAAAAGGTGATAATTCTACAGCTGGTCCTCTTGGCCCAACTGGGTTCCAGAACCTTGAACTGAAGAGCCTTCATGGGTGTATGTCACATGTGGATTTATTGTTACTCTATTTGTTCACTACAATCACCTTGCCTTTGATGATCAACAGGCAAATTCTGATGTTCAGCTTTATTTTCTTTCCATCATCCCCTTTTCCTACCTTGAAACAAATGATTGATTAAATGAGTCCATAGACTAATCAGTAGAAGTCCTCTAGTAAATTACATCTGAGGGTCAACATGTTGGTCTCTTCTTTCATCCTGGCCCTCCTTTCTCTCATATTTCCTACTCTGCCTGGGCAAATTTCATATTAGGAAGCCAAATAAAAAAATACACAGAAAAAAAGTTAATTGCCTATTATGATAAAAGCCTTTCCTGTCTACTCAGATTCTTGGATGAGAATAGAAATCAGCCAAGAATTGGAATGCCACCTCTGGGTAACTGCACCTTTAAATGAGGGTGGCCACCTCTACAGATGAATCTAAGGGATATGGAGGCAGAAGGGACTTGGGGACAAAGTAGAAAGAAAAAGAGGCAGGGGTACCTATTGTGAGTTACAGGGTTAGAGGTCCTTAAATTCCCTTATCTGGGTGCTCTGGGTGAGTTCCCACCAACACTGGGAGCACATTCCCATGTCAAGCCAGTCAAATTCTAGCTACCTTGACAGAAGTGGTCACCCTTACCTAAAGGTGTAGTTCTTAAAATTTATGTGTTTATGTGTGTTTTTATCTTGTCATATTTCTTATCTTTCACTCCAGCTCATGTTTGCTCAGAAAATTCTCCTTCATTCTGCCATTTTCCGCTTGGAGGGGGGCAGGAGGTGAGACGGCAGCTCATTGGGCAGCTCATGCCCTTCCAACTTGACTTTGATGAGGTGGTTGGCCAGGGCAAACTCCTCATCATCCAGCATTCCATCCTTGTCAATGTCTGCCAGCTTCCATATCTTGCCCAGCACGGTATTGGGAAGCTTGGAACGCACCATTTCCTTCTTAGCGTTGGCTCCCGTGATTTTGCCATCCACCGGGGACAGGGTATAGAAGATCTCATCGTACATAGGCTTGTCCCTGGCCACCACCCATTCAGCATCATCAATGCCCTCGCCTGCTCCTTCCCCATAGCCATGTCCAAAGGGGCCATGTAAGGTACCCTCAAAAGCCCCTCCCTTCACCATCTGGACTGGCCGCTGTGTCTCTTCCTGTCGCACCAGCACCATAAGCTGGGCGATGTCATGAGCCAGCATGTCCTCCACCACCTCTAGCAATTTGGTCTTCAAGGGCTGAAATTTGGTAAAGTCTTGGGCCTGTAGTTGGTCCTGAGATGGGTAAGACAAGAAAGAGAAAGACAAAATAAATAATGTTAATCCCTCTGACTAGGAGAGCCCTGGTCTCCCAAAGTGCTTACATATATACCATATCTCATTAATCTGCATAATATCCCTCTGAAGTAGTTAAACATTCCCTCCATTTTGTCTCCATTTACAGATGAGGAAACTGAGACTGAATAAGGCAATTTACAGACACTCACAGAACATAGTAAATGATGACCATGGTAAATTTGTGTGACCTTTGGTAAGTCACATAAGAGCCCTGGGTCTCAGTTTCCTCATTTGTAAAATGGGGGAGAAAGTATGGACTAGATGACTTCTAAGGTCCCTTTCAAAGTTAAAAAAAAGAGATAGTTCTTAAACCTCTCTGAGTTCTAATGTTTTATGGCATCTCTTCTTTCCCAATAAGATCCCAATAAAAGCCATCAGGATCAAGGGAGCTCAGGGGCTCAAGGTTCCAATCAGTCCTTTTCTCCCTCAGTCTCTACAACAACCTAAAGAGGAATGTTCAGGTTTTACATTTACCAAGAAGAGTCTGCCTGACTTTGGCCTCCCTGGCTTCAGCTGAGAGGCAGTGAGCAGATGAAGGCTTACAACTGCTGCTTTGGCTGCCAGCCCAATACATGGCTATGTATGCATGCCATCTTAGGCCACTAGGCAGATGTTACCATACAGGAAAATAGTGACAGTGTGATAAAAATCCAGAACTTTAAGAAGACTGCCACATTTTGAGAGCAAGTGTTAATTTGGACACTTCTCACTTAGCCCTCCCAGAGCTTGGCTAACAGAAAGTGAAAGGAGCAGTTGATGTGTTTTCATTTACCTATGGGCAGAGGGTCGCACCCAATGATCTTTAAAATGAAGGAGCTAGATTAGAGGGTTTCAACATCCCTTCTAGCTGGAGTAATTCAATTTAATTCTAAGTTAATTCAATTTAACAAGCACTTCAACCTAACTCAGTCCAGTTTTTGCTCCATTCAAATTTGTCTTTCCATGAGTTCACCTTCCTCATGTTGCCTACTCAGTGAACAAATGGAGCTCCCCATCAATATAAGTGCTTCTTCTCAAGCTGAGATTTGTGGCAGTTGCTTTCACCAAAATCTCTATCAAGTCTCAACCAATACCTGGAAATGGATCCCTTCAGGACTGAAGAGTTCATTCAACAGATCAACAGCTAGACATCTAGTGCTTCCATATGCTACGTACTCTTTTCAAAGGAACCATTTTCTTTTTGCTATATAATCTTGGGTGAAAGAGACCTTCATAAAAGTGAACATGATGAGAACTCTGTGGGAAACTCGAGTCTGAAGCCCAGTGGTGCACTAAAGGCCTGCGAGGCTTTCATAATTCCATCCACTTCACAAGGAACCTTGATTTCAACACTGAGGCACTGAGAAACAAACTGCCACCCAAAGAAAGTCTGAGAGTATTAGGTTTCGCAAAGATGTCCAAGTCCACAGATGCTCACACCTACTTGAGTGCTGGAGTTCTCAGAAATCCCAAGAAGGCACATATACTATTCCTTTCAAGACAGAAAAATTCTATGTTCCACATCTCTGACCCAGAGCCTCACATAGGGTTAATTAATAAAGCTTTCTAATTCTATATTCAGGCCCCTCATGTGAGACCCTGCTATCTTTTTACATTTAACCTTCACCATATAATCTCAATAATACTATCAAGTCTGTCCTAGAGCCAGAGTCCAGTTACGTTGGCTCTCCTGGATCTCCTGCACCAGCTCCCCATAGAGGCTTCCTAGGATCTTCTCTGCTTACCTGCATCTTCTTCAGGTTGGGGAAGTCCCCAGGTGAGATCTGGTGCTCCCTCTCGATCCGTCCATAAATCTCTCCCAGGTTGTTCACTAGCTCTTTCTTCTTATTATCTTTCCCAAACACAGAAGGCATCTCCTTCTTTAGAGAGCTGATGATATAGGCATGGACCTAAGAAGCATGAGAGATTAAGAATGAAGACAGTCTCTCTCTCTTTCTCTCTCTCTCAATACAGATATAAATTTATCTATTTATATCAATCTATCTCTATAGAAATTATATATCTATATCTAGCAATACAAATTTATATCTATCTATACATATACACATCCTTTTCACCTTTGCTCATTCCTACTCCCATCTCTTTCCAAACATTCCCTTCTTCTAAAAGTCAATTGTCTTCCCCACCCCCTTACACTCTGTTTGCCCTGGCCTCTAATATCTTTTCTTATCTCTGAATAGAAAAAGAGATGGTGTCAGCAGATCAATGCATGAATGGTTACAAGGTCTTGGCTTGCCTGATTTCTTTTCAAGGCAACAACCTGGAGGCCACCATTCCAACAATATTCAATGACCCATGTGGTAAGGGCTCCCCAAGCCACAACTCTTTGACCTGTTCTCCTATACTCTTCTCAATTCTCTCATGTTGCCCATTCCCCAGCTTTATTCTCCCCAAGAAAGGAGACATGCCTTAGCCAGCCGTGCCCTCTTGATGAGGTCGTTGAGTTTCCGAAGGGCTGCGTTCCTGGGTAGACTCTGGATGTCTCTGAAAAGGTCCTGCTCTTCAGCCTCAAAGAGCTTGCGGTTGTCTGGGATGAGAAGGGGATGGGACCAAAAGGAGCCGATGTAGACCCGGATTACCTCGGGGGTATTGACAATCTTTCCCAGGGACCACATGAGGGCCCCATAGACTCTCATTAGCTGTTGTGTCTCGATCTGGTCAGCCTTGTTCAACACCACTCGCATCTTGTCTTCATGGTTCTTCAGGGCCTTAATGACTTCAGAGAATTCATCAGAGATGTCCAGTTTGTGGGCATCAAAGAGCAGGATGATGCGGTCCACACGTTCTGCAAACCACTCCAAGACAGCAGCAAAGTCATAGCCTGTGGGGTTGGGATGATGTTAAAGAGAGGAACAGAAAGATTTGTCTGGTATCAGGGAAGAGCAAACTGGTCCAAGTCAGAAAATGGAACAATTCAAACAGAGGTCTAAAATGCTGGGCCTGGAAGGTCAATAATGATAGGTCAGTCATGTAGCGCTCCTTCTCAGTTGTCCTACATTTGTTTGCTGATCTGAAATCCTTCTGAGAAGAACATAGGATCAGAGATCTAAAGTAGGAAGGGACCGTGGAAACCAACCATTCCAAACTCTTTATTTTTCAGATGAGGAAACTGAGGCCCACTGAGGGAAGTGACTTGACCAAGGTCACACAGGTACTAAACATAAGAGTGGGGATTTGAACCAGGTTCTTTGACTGTAGGCAGTGTTCCTTCTCTTATACACCTTACCCCAAGCTCTGGACCAGACTAAATAGTAGAGAAGAGACAAAGACCTGCTGACTTAAAGACTGAATCCTAGAAATTATCAAGGAAAACATTTTTTCATTCAACAAATATTTATTTATGATGATAGCTTAGGCTTATGTTCTACTTTACAGGTTACAAAGTACCTTCCTCACAAAAACTCTGAGATATCTGGAGTATATTTATTTAGATTGACCCTGGCATTTCACTGGTGAACTCCTGTCCATTCAGAGAGGCCCCTCCTCTGTATCTTAAAAGTCCTAAAGAGTTGCCTGGGGCACTGAGAAGTCCAGAGACTTGTCCAGGGTCATCTGGAGCTAGCATGAGTCAGAGGCTAGACTTCAACCTCTTTTCTAATTACGAGGCTGGTTTTCTCTATTCCTTACTCCATGTTGCCTCTTTGTAAAAGTATTCCCATTTTATAGATGAGGAAAATAAAGCTCTGAAGCCTAAATGACAGCTATGACCATTTAACAAGCCTGGTTCCACTGGGACTCAAATTCACATCTTTAGTCTCCAAGTCCCAAGATTTTTTTTTAATTGCATCTTCCTATCTTGCCACAGCTAGATGGGCAGCTAGCTGGTTCAGTGGGTAGAACTTACTAATTATGTGACCTTGGGCAAATCACATAATCCTGTTTGCCTCAGTTTCCTCATCTGTAAAATGAGCTGGAGAAGGAAATGGCGAACCTAGTATCACTCCAGTATCTTTGCAAGAAAACCCCAAATGGGGTCATGAAGAGTTAGACATGACAGAAACAACTGAACAACAAGGGAAAAAAATTGCGGTGCTATTGTTAGAGGATATAGGATCTTAACGTGGGGGTCCACAAACTTTTTTTCAAAAACATTTTGATAATTGGTTTCCTCTGTGATCCTGTGTATTTTATATGTTTAATAACATTAATCAGGAGTCTAGACTACCAAAGGGGTCCGGGACACCAAAAAGGCTAAGAACCCCTGCTACAGAAGGTACCTTACTCTCACTTATGCCCAGCAACCCCACTGAAACAGGGACATTCCCTAACGTCCACCTCAAAGAAACTTATTTGAATAAGGTTTGTTACTGGAGTCTTTTTGTTCTAATGTCAGAAGCCACACACTAGTCAGTCATTCCTGGACTCCTACCAAGTGCATTAATCATAGTGAGACCCCAAGCAAGTGAGCACTCTGCCAGAACCTAACATTCCGTGTGTGTGTGTGTGTGTGTGTGTGTGTGTGTGTGTGTGTGATGGGGGTGAGGGAGAAAAGGCAGTGAGGCCAATGTTCTGGGCAAGGTATAGGCCTGAGGAAGAATCTTGACTCTTCCAGCTATTACTGCATAGCACTACCCTGATATTATCACAAAGGTGGGAACTGTGTCTCTCCTGTATCTTCCCTAAAAGGTAATAAATATCTTTTGAGTTCTGGTCTAGTCAGAATCAGTTGAGCTAGGGGCAGAGGAAATGGCATACCCCAAAGAATCAAAACATGCTGCTGTCAGTGGCTGAAACATGATGCCAATAAAGGATAGTCTAGCAGGAGCTGTTTCTGCCTGCAGACAGACTGAAGGAAGCAAACCAAGTAATTCGGATGGCTGCCTTGCAGCCTTGGAGGCTCAAGCTTTCCTTGCTCATCCAGCCTAGATCATCTGTAATGGTTATTGTTCAGACAGTACCATCTCTGATAGTCCCACACTGGTCTGGTCTGTCTGGCTGTCATTCCCCAGCCAGCAATATAGACAAAGAGAACCTTAAGGGGCCCAGGAGCATTCTTTTCTGCTGGTTTGTTTCCGAGTATACAAAAACTCCTGGGGCCTTTCCGTATAGACTTCAGGCAGGAGAAGTCAAAATATTACCATCATTTAGGGGAAAGATGTTTCAGAAGCAAAATGGGAATGCTAGCTCTCCTGAGCTAGAGATCTCAGAGATCATTAATGACTTCAGAGAGACTGTGAGAATCCTTAAGTAGCACAGAGAAGAAATACATTTTTAAATATCCTACCTAAGGAAGTAAGGAATAGGCTAGGGACTGATGATGGCGCTGGTATAGGGATTTCCCAGCGGAGGAAACTCCCTGTATAATGCAAATTGGCACCCTTTCTTCAATTTATAGCAAGAGAGTTGCTGGGGGTACTGAAGACTTAAGTGACTTGCCCAAAGTCACAAAACCAGCATGTGTAAAAAGAAGGACTCTAAGCTACATCTCGCTGGCTCCTTCGGCAGCCATTTCTCTATCTGCCATGGTTGCTTGTGTCATGAGGGATAAAATCAACATGAAATGAAAAGCAGAGGTGAGCTGGTCAGTTGTTAAATTGTCAGTGTGAGTATAAATCAGTAAATGCTATAAATAAGGCTTTGATTTATTATTTTATTGGTTTCCAAACTTTTGAAAGTGAAAGAAAAATGCTGATGATACAGATTGAACTTCAAAATGTATCATGTGTAAGTTGTTTTGGGGGGAAGAATCAGTTATTAAACATTTACTAGTATATGACTAAATGAAATACTGTCAGATGGTATAATCTCTGGATGGTTTTTGATGGCATGTGTCAGTTAACCTATACCCATTTACCAAATGCCTTCCAAATCGCCTTCATAGAATCTTAGAGAGGGAGGGGCTAAATCCAATGAACTTTGATTGGGTCTTAGTTCTACTTCCTTATTTTTTGACCCACAGTGGCTACAGTATTTGACTTGGATTCAGAAAAACCTGGGTTGGAATCCTACTTCAGACAGTGTTCTCATCTTTGAAATAGAGACAATAACAATGGTAGCACCTCCTTCTGAGGATTGCTGGTAGGACCAAATGAGAGAAGATATGTATAGAATGATTTGTGAATTTTAAAGGTTTAGGTAAATGTCAGGCATTATTATTATTATTGACTATATTATTCTTCAGATGAACACACTGAGGTCCAGACTCATAAAGTCTACCATAATTTAGCATTAGAAAGGAACTTAGAGGCTATTGAATCTAATACTTTCATTTTACAGAGGAGGAAACTGAGGCATAGAGAAATTGAGTGGCTTGCCTGAGGTTAACAATGCAACTGGTATTGTTTATATTTCTATAGCACATTAATGCTTGCAAAAAACAAAAAGCTTAAACATTTATAAAGGGTGTCCCAAAGTCTGCAGTTTTTTAAAAAATCTTTTTAAAAGCTTAAACTACATTGAGACTTTTGAGATGTCTTATAGTGTGCTTTGATGTTTGCAAAACAAACACACATATATACACATGTGTATATATGCATATGTATGTATATATACACATACACATGTATATCTGTGTGTGCACATACATTACTAGGAGGTGGATGCGTGCTATTATCTGCAGTTCACAGATGAGGAAACACCTGTAGATAGATGTCTGTGGCTGGAATTGAACTCAAGTCTTCCTGTCCTCCGTCCCCACATTCTAGCTCCTCTACACCACCTTGCTGTCAGTGGTGTAGGTGTTACTATTACAGCCCTTTAAAAAATGAGGAACATAAGACTGAAAGAGGTTAAGAGTCTTAACCAGTCAGTGTCTAAGGTAGGATTTGAACCCAAATCTGCCGGATTCCAAGTACAGAGACTTTCTTCAATGCAGGAGAAGGTAAGTGTATGTTTGAAAATTATTACAAAGGCTGATTTAAAATAGATTGACCTTTGAGATCAAAGGTGGAGGCTGAGTGTGGGTTAGGGGCTCTCACCTTCCTAGGAGCTGAAGCTTTAATGAAACAAGTCATTCCAGAGAATACCTAAAAATAACTTTGGGCAAAGGCAGAGTAAACTTGGGTTTGGTGAAGGCTTGTAAATTAGCAGATCCTTTCATCCCCACCGTTCCTGAATGAATCCTGGCAGTAGGCAAGTTAGAATTTTAATAGCAATTGAAATGTCCAATCTGGGAAACTAGAACTATTTTTCTTCCAAATCCTGCAGGGAATGTTTGTAGGGGTGTGTGTGTGAGTGTGTGTTTTTGAGTGTGTGTGTGTGTCTCTCTGTCTGTCTGTCTGTCCCTACCATCAAGCACAGCCACAATGCCAACGACAGAGCATACTCTACATTCATGCTTGTACAGCTGAATTTCCTCTTCCTATTCTACCTGGGTAACTTTAAGGAACTCACCTCCTCTGTAAAATGAGGAGGTTGCACTACACAGCTTCTGGGGACCTTCCTAGGCCTAAACCTATGATCCTCTTCTATTCTTTCTGCTTCCTCCCAACTTTTGCATGCCTTTCTCTACCAGGGACCCCAAGGACCACAGAGTCTTTGAGAAGGGAAGGTCTCCTCTTTCTAGAACACTTCCTCTTCTAGAAGACAGCTTCCCTCCCTGCTGCCAGGTAGATACAGTGGCCCACCTAATGTTTGTTGTGGTTAAGTTGATCAGTGCCAAACATACTGACTAGATTCAAGTTGTCAGTGCTCCATCCAGCTGGAGTAGGCAGCCTCCCACCCTGAACTCTCATGGGACAGTTCCATCCTATTTTTAAACCTCCCAGTCAGCAGAGACAGGGGGCCAGGGCTGCTCTAAGGTTCTGGAAGCTGTCCAACAGAACTGCTGTTCCTCAGAAGGTGCTGAGGGGACCTGGAGTAACCAGAGGGAGCTTTTGGATCACAGATTTAGAGTTAGAAGGGGCCTTTCTGGTGGCCAGTCATTTTTCAGTTGTGTCTGACTCTTCATGACCCCATTTAGGCTTTTCTTGGCAGAGATCTTAAGTGGCTTGGCATTTACTTTTCCAGCTCATTTTACAAATGGGGAAACTGAGTCAAGCACAGCTAAATGACTTGGCCAGGGTCACAAAGCTAGTAAGTGTCTGAGGTCAGATTTGAAGTCAGGGAGATGAGTCTTTCTGACTCCAGGCCTGGCACTCTATCCACTGTGCCATCTAGTTGCCCTGGAAGTGACCTTAGAGGTCATCTAGTTCAACTCCAGAAAGATGCTAGATGTCATACAGGAAGTGACAAGATCAGAATCTAAATTCAGGTCCTCTGACTCCAAACTTAGACTTCTGTGAACTCCACCACACTGCCCCTCCCACTGAAGGCAATAGATCATCTGCTTGGTGGGCTATGGAGGATCCTATGTTTCTTGAACATATTTAGGGTATAGCAGTGAGCTCTGAGACTCTGAATATTCTGGCATTGTTAGAATTTTCTTTTAGGTGGCTGATGAGGGTTATTTCTCTGCTACAGCTATTGCTATACTGGTCTGCGCCAAAAGGTGAGGGACATGGAGGGAATGACAGGCCCCACTCCCACCTCCTCTTAGACCTCACATAGAGCTTTGTTTAGATATGGCCCCTCTAATGAACTTATCCTTCTATTACCTTGTGTTATAGGTATTTAATATTTACAGTTACTTACATATTCAATATTTGTTAAGCATGGACTATCTACAAGACAGGCACAGGACGGAATCATGGGTAAGAGACCAGTCTTAGAGTCTAGAACACCTAGATCCAAGTCCCATATCTGATACAAATTGGATTGTGATCCTGGGCAATCTTTTTTAACCTCTTAGTGTCGCCAGGCAACACTCTTAGATTATAGATAAACTGCATAGTAAGTTGCAGATGTGTTTTGATGGAGGGGAATTCTTTATCAGGATGTCAAGCTTACAGCAAGAAAATTAGACTCAAAAAAATTGCTGAGCTCCGTGCCAGGGACTGGGGACAGCAAGACAAAAACACCCTTAAGGAATTAATATTAATATCCTCTTATTAGATAGGGGTTTCCTAAATTGAATTGAAAGGGAAGAACATCTCTGAGCCTGGGAAGATAAGGGGGCCATAAAATCTGCAAAGAAGATGTCCTGCTAGAAAGAAAGAGAGGGCTTTGGAATTCAGGTTGCTTAGCCTAAAGCTGCCAAAGGTCAGGTGGACATCTGCAGCCTTTTTCATTGCCAGGATGGTCTCAAAAGGCTCCTAACCAAAACAAAAGGCAAGAGAGAAAAGATTAGCAAATCTCCACAGCTGAGGTAAAGGGAAGAAGAAAAATTTAAGAAAATACCAGATCAGCACTGCTTGACTGCAAGCATGGAAATATGCCTCTTATTTAAAAACAGCTCCATGTAGCACCAGTTTCTATCACAGTCTGTATTGAAAGGGCTTTAAGAGTCTACATTTTTTTTGAGAATCATCACAGAACAGTGACAAGAACATTGGACTGAGAATCAGAAGACCTGGGGTCTAGTTTGGTTACCGGCTAGCTGGGTGACACTGAGCCAGATACTTGCCACCCTGGGTCTCCTTCTCCCATCTGCAAACTGGGGAATAGATGATTGGCTGCAATTTAAGTTGGAAAAGGTAAAGAATGGTGAATGGGAGAAGACTTTTTCAGTAATAAGATGTGCAGCGAGGAAGGCCTGAACTGACGACCTGTAACAAGGCATCCAAAAAGTAAATACCATCTTGAGCTGCACTAAGGGAGACATGGCTTTATTCTACATACCCTGGGGTCCAACCATATCTGGGGCATTGTATTTAGTTCTGGGATCCGGGACATTGGTGAGGTAGAGAATGTTCTAAGCAGGGTGACCAGAAGGGAAAAGGGTCTCAAGAGCATAGCCCAAGAGGATCAGTGGAAAGAACTGGGGATTTTAGCATACAGAAGACAAGACTCGATGGGAGGGCGTGGAGGAAGGGATAATAGCTGCAAAGAGGAAAATTTGCTATGAAACACTTTGTAATGAATAAAACTCTCCCAAAGTGAAATGGGCTACCTTGGGAGGTAGTGGATTTGCCTTCCTTGTACATCTTCATGCAGAGAATGGATAACTATTTGTTGGGTATGTTACTGTGAGGATTTCTTTTGTCTGGAGGTTGTTACAGATAGCTACTGTGTACCCTTCCAATTCTCAAATTCTGTGATTCTGTACCCTCCAGTACCTGACATATAGGAGGCATTTAATAAATGCTGAATAAATGAATGAATCAATGGATGGATGAATGAAAGCATTTGGTGCACTGAATAAGCCCTATTTGGGCTATTCCAAAAGCACTGGGCCCAAAACAAGATCACTTGCTCAGGCTGTACAGCTGTCCCTGCCCTGTCCTCCAATCCCCTGCCTTCAAAGGCCCCAGAGAGCTAGAAACAAAGCTTGTCTAAAGCTCAGCTGCAGGAAATGAATGAAGTTTTACAGTAATCACTTTTCCCTCTGACTTCTTCCCCACATACTGAGACATGGTCTGAGGGTATGTGAAAAAAACACCAACCACCACCTCAATTTGCATGGTACACATTATACTGTGAAAACAGCTTTCTAGTTTTTTTGGGGGGTGGATGTCTTACAACTGCCTTCTCAGGTAGGTATTAGCAATTACTTTTGGTGGGCAAAGAAACAGAAGGCACAAACAGGGACCGAGGGGCTTGCTCAAGGCCAAGAAGGGCCTAACCCATAGTAGACACTTAGTAAATACTTAATGAAGGCACAAAAATCTCCTTTCTCCTCCATGAAACTCTTCCTCAGTTCCCTGTTTCCTCTATCCATCTCCAAATTAGAAATGATACCTTCCTCAACTATTTATTAAATATCTACTATATGTTGGGCACTGACCTGAGCCTTCTTAACTCAAACTTCTTCGTATCTGATTTAAGCATATATCTACTTTGTATAATAATCCCATTATACAGAAAATCAGCTTGGTACAGTGGAAAGAATGCTGGACCAAGAGTCAGTAAAGAACTGGATTCATATCCCACCTTTGACACTTATTAGTTGTGTGACCTTCGACAAGAGAGGTCATCTCTCCCAATTTCCTCATCCACAGACTACAGATGCCTGTAGTACCTATCTGACAGGGTTGCTGTAAGGATCAAATGTTAAGAGCTTTGAAAAACTTAAACCATTCCATATAGAAGTCAGCAAGAATTTCTGTATAATAATTCTTTGTATAATAATTACATTTGCACATACTTCCATAGGAGAAGAAAGCATGGAGGGATTGTAATTTGCATTTGTGGGATCAAGGATCCAACAAAGGATTAACCTTCCTACACCAGCTCCTTGAGGGCAGGCACCATGCTTTAGCTATTTTTCTCTCTCTTTCAGTACTAAAACAAAACAAAACAAAAAACAAGGACAAAAAAATGTCTGCCTAGTAGAATAGGGAGGAGAATATACTTTTCTGTCTGCTTGGCAGAGGTGGAAGACTAGGGGTATGTAACGCTGTATATGTTGTTAGACTTGGTTGATTTTTTAAAGAAATGCAATGTTTTAAAAAACTGCACCCCTCCCACCTCTACCCCTTCCCCCACCTCCCCACCTCCCAGTCTTTTCTTCTTAGTCATAGGTGATGACTTTCTAGGAGGGAAAGGATGAGGGACACATAGGGAAATGAAGGTGGTGTGAAAACAAAAGAGCTCTATAAAACTTAAATACATAGATTCCTGTTGAACAAATGGTCTCTTTTCATGATGGTGTGTTGCTTTTCTAAGTTACAGAGCTACACAAATGTTACCTTGGCACTGATCTGAAACTCTTCTGTCTTCTTACTAGGTGAGGTCCAGTAGGTTTCTCCCTTAAAGAAAGTTGTTGGGAGGAGAATAGGATCCTAGAGATCTGGAGATGGAAAGCAACTCAGAACTATTCTAGTTCAATCCCTTCCTTTCACAGATGAAGAAACTGAGACCCAGAGAAGGGAAATGACTTGACCCAGGTCACACAGTGAGTAAGGGGTAGGACCAGGACCAGAACCTATACTTTTCTTACATGGATTCTGCCCTCTCATCATTGTACTGGTGAATGTGTCAGCAAATCTCAGGCTTCTAGTTACCAGTATTTATGATAACAATGTGTTCCATGGTCTTTCTTTATTTTCTCCAGTCATAAACTGGGGTGAAAGAGTTGCATTCCTACCTGACTCACAGTGAGAGGCCTAGGTGAAATGAGGTCTCCACTAGTCTCCCTGCTTCCAATCTCTCTCCACACCACTCCATCCTCCAACTTGGTTGCTAAGATGATTTTTTTCTAAAGTACCGTTCTTGACCATACCAATAAGCTCCATTAACTCCATACTACCTGGAAGATCAAATATAACTCCCTAGTATGGCCTTTAAAGCTCTTGGTAACATGGACCCTTCCTACGTTTCCAGCTTTCATATACTTGACTCCCCTCTACACACTCTATAATCCAGCTACTCTGGCCTACTTGCAGTTCCTTGAATGCAGCATCCCATTTATGTATGCAGCCCTAATCTCTCTCCTGAGCTCAATCTCACATCATCAACTGCCTCTTGAACATTTCAAAGTCAATGTTCTATAGGCATCTCAAAGGTCAACATGTCCAAAACATAACTTTCCCCCAAAATTCCATTTCTGAACTTCCCAATAACTATCAAGAGCTGCACCATCTTCTCAGTCACCTAGTCCCACAACCTAGAGTCCATACTCACTCACCTCAAATATCTGCTGACAACTTGTTGTTTTTAACTTAACAACACCTCTTCTATCTGGTCCCTTCTCTCCACCCAGGTAGTTACCACCCTGGCACACACCTCAACACCTCATATTTGTTCTTCTGGTTGGTCTCCTTGACTCAATCCATCCTCACTCCACTCCAATTCAACCTTTACTCAGCTAAAAAGGGATTTTAAAAAGCAGCTTATCCTATAGGCCATGAAGTAAACATCTGCCTAAACTTTAGGGTTGTTACACCTCAAAATGAATCGATTTTAAATATCTAGTAACTGCCTAAGGGATCTGAGGACATGAGGCAAAGGTAGAGCTTGCCTACTCAGCTAGTTATAAAAAGGATAGAAATATGTGGCTTCAGATGGTATTGCCTACTACTTCTTGAACCACAGTCCAGAGTTCAAAGGGATCCTTTTCTGAAGTGGGGGTTGTGGGAAATTCCATATTAGAACTACTCAATAACCCTGGCTTCAGAAAGTCTAGCCTTTTATACTTAAGCTCCATCACTGACCCTTCCGAGTAAGATCCTGGGCTAGGTGTTTCCTAGAAGTAACAGGATAGAGGAGACCTCACAGCCAGCAGCAAAAGTCTCTCCTCCTCTTCCACACCCTTCCCTTTCTCTCTTTCCCAGCCCAGCCAGTACTCCTCACAGATTTAAGTGTTCTTCATGGGCTATGTATACCAAGATATATATATACCAAGTGCTCAGCACTTCTCTGTCTTCACACATTACTAAAAGTCTTGGTAAATAAAACTAAACATTTACCTACCCAATCTCAGGCAAAGAAGTCTCCCTGCCCAAATCTAGACTTGTGTTTCCCCAGGTCACATCCTTAGGGCCACACAATAAAAGATATTTTACTCAGGAAGCTTCCTGGGGAGAATCACAATGTCACACGGGGACAGGATCCCCTCCAGTGAGAGGGCCCCAAAATGGAGCAGGGGCAATAGGAACTGATAAGGGGCCTGAAACAAACTGGCCAGGCTGGTTCTGCCACTGGGCTAAGCAACGCAGAGCAAACAGTGCCAGCAACTCAGAAGAACTGAGAAGTATATTCCCATCTCTTCAATGAATGGCAGGTTTCCTTGGCAAACTGGGGAGGGGAGAAGGATAGGGAGGGGCACTACGTCAACATAAAACTTCTCTTTCAGTTTGCGGTCCCATCAGTGCTAGGCTTTATCCAGGTCAAGAGTTGGAAGTTGGCTTTTTTGTTGTTATCATCATGTTCATTCCTTTTATTTCTTTACAGTCTTGTTTTTTAAAAATTTCTTCCCATACTCACCATGGCTCCTAGCAATTAAAAAATAATAAAAATCTACTGAGGTGCTCACATCAGCATCCCCAAGGCAGGCATATTGTGGCAGCACCCAGGTTCCCAGCATGCACTTGTAATCTGGGCCACCTTTGCCAAAAGCCACATTTGTGGTCTGGACCAGGGCCAGGAAGAGGATATGCTGGTCTGATTACGGACTCCTGGGCTCATTATCTCTTCCAGGAAGCAGGGGGAGGGGGCCCTGCTCAGTCTAATCAGATTTTATAAGATTTGTGGGTGCCAGACAAGAAACATAAGCATTTTAACCCCAAGATCAGGGCTAAGCAACGGCCAAGGCATTGGCCCAATTGGGGCCAAGGCAAGACAGGGAATGGGTGGGGGGGGAGGGGGGAGGCAAAGAATCATAGGGAGAGCAGGAAGAAAAGAAATAAAAATAGCCAACATTATAAAGTGCTTTGCAATGTGCTTTTACATATATCATCTCATCTGGTCTTCACAACAACCCTATTAAGTTGTGCTATTATCCCCATTTTACCCATCAAACAATAAACATTTACTAAGCATCTATTCTGTGATAAGTGCTGGGGATACAAAAGAAGGCAAAAGACAGTATCTGTCCTCAAGGAGCTTACAATCTAAGGAATAAATTGAGCTGAGGAGGGTTAAGTAACTTGCCAAGTGTCACAGAGTTAATAAATGTCTGAGGCAGGTCTTGGGTCCAAGTCTTCCTGACTTCAAGGGAAGGGAAGGGAATAGAAAGGAAGGAAGGGAGAGAGAGGAAAGAGGAAGGGAGGGAGGAAGGGAGGAAGGGAGGGAGGAAAGAAGGAAGGAAGGAAGGGAAGAAGGGAGGAAAGAAGGAAGGGAGGAGGGGCAAGAGAGAGCAAGACAAAGAAAGAAAGAGAAAGGAAGGAAGGAAAGAAAGAAGGAATGAAAGGTATGGGACTAAATTATGACGTAAGCTCAAACTGAAGGGATTTCTTCTTGAATTCCACAAAGATGGGGGAATGAGCAGAAGACACACTTTATATCTAAAAAAGGGAGAGAAATATGATAACTTTACAAATGCAGAGAAACTAGAAACCGGTCTTCCTCAGTAAAAGTATATTACAGACTTTGATCTTTATCTCTCAATGTAGAAGGACATCAAGGGAAGAAAAAGACATCAGCGGGAGGTGTGAGAGGTCAGAGGGATACAAGGAGGATCTCATGGTCGGATGAAACTGTTGGAACAAGAAGTCATTGCTTTAGTAACCAGGTGGTACTAACCACTTGAGTCCTTCTCAGGATAATATACAGTGCAACGTATCTTCCAACTTCCCCAAATTCTCCCTGCCCACCCCCATTCCCAAAATTCCTTCTAGAGGCAAAGACTGAAGAACACACCCAAAGCCAGGGTTTCTTCTGTCACATGCAAACCCAGGTATTTAGACTAACCCGAATAGCTAACCTTACAGACCAAAATTCATCACTATTAGGTCTCCATCATTACGATGTCTTCTGTCCACAAAGAGGAATTATCTCATGGTTGTATTTGTATACCTAGTGTCTGGCCCATGGTCAGTGTTTAATAAATGTTTATTCCATAAACTGACAAGCATTTATTAAGCAACCACTAGGTTCCAAGCACTGTGTTATAGTCCTGGAGCTACAAATACAAAAATGAGACAGTCCTTGCCTTCCAGAAGCTTATATTCTTACGGGGAAATACAGCACATAAAAGGGAATGGGGGCCAGTTTTGGTTTGGCCAGTCTCAGGGATGATGAGACGAGCCATAGGGCAGTTGCTTGTCATGCTCTTTCCATTAGCAATGGTACTATTGATTTGATTACAGTTCTCAGAGCATAAAGATTTATTATTGATTTGGCAGGGAGAGGATTTATTCTTGGACTACTAAAGGTGGAAAAGGCCTGAGAGATCATTTCATCCGATTCTCTTGCTTTATGGATGAGTAGACTGTGAGGCCCAGGGAGGTAAAGAGATTTTTCTAAGATGACACCACTAGTTTGTCCAATTAAATCTGAGACTTGAATTCAAATCTCCTGAATCCTAATCCAGGGCTCTTGAAAGTTAAAGTGACCTAGGTTTTTTGAGCCTTTGTGGGTACTCTGCCAAAGAGGAGGGAATCTCCCTAGAAGGAACCCACGGGCTAGAATGTGCTGTTTCCAAATCATTCAAATGAAAGGCACTAGACCTATCTCATATTTCCTAAGAGACACTGGGTTGTACATTTGTTAAGCTGTTAATTCTCTGTTAGGGCTACCACACCACTCTGGGAAGCGATGAGTCATAACTATTGGCAAAAGTGTTACAAATTCTACTGGTTTGAAGTAGGGCTGGGGGAGGTAGGAGGAAGGGTTAGGAAACCAAAGGGAGAGACTAAAAAAAAAACAAAAAACCCAGCCACTCAAGCTGCTAAGAAGTCAGAGAACCCACATGCTAGAGAAAATATCAGGGTATACCTCCAAATGGGCATCTATACAGGCAGCTATAGCCCTTCTCTGCATCTGGACAGGAAAGGAGAGAGAGGATGATGAGATGAAGATGAGGCACCCAGGAGAAAGACAAAGTCCTATACTTCCCTGGGCCCACAACATCAGGGGCAAAGATGGGTTTCTCCTTGCCTCTCTCCTAGAGCAGCAAGCCCTGAGAAGAACAAAAAAGGGCCACAAGCTCAGTTTTCCCCATTTGGGCAGTGACAACAGCTGAGCTCAGCAGAGGTGAGGTAGAGTAAAGAATGAAGGGGGGAGATTAGGAGAGCGAAAGGGAGATGCATTTTGAAGTCCTCCAATTTCACCTTTTTCCAATGTATCTAAAGGGCTCTTTTGGTACTGGATCATAGAGATCAATCCAATTGCTGCCCATTTTACAGATGAGAAAACTGAGGGTCACAGAGCTATAAAGTATCTAAGGCAGGATTTGAACTCAGGTCTTCCTGAATGCAAGCCCATTGCTCTGTCCACTGTGTCATCTAACTAGGGAAAAGAATGGGAAATGGGATCTAGAGGGGAGGAAGGACGAATCTTTGGCAGTCCAAGACCTGCAGGCAAAGTAGCAACTAGGAATTTATGAGCATGGGGCAGTTGTCACACGATGAGGTAAATGAAGTCAAAAGACAAAGACCAGGGAGAGGAAGGTTAACTGATGGCTCTCTCTATTTAACTAAGGATAATTTCTTACCAGCTGATCTTAGCGCTATCATTTCTTTGATGTGGAGGAATTAAAAGAAAGTTCTGTCAGCTAGCACCTTCTAAATTTGGCACTTGGGTCAAAGTTCAGTCACTCCACCCTAGTTATCACTGTAGCTATAGACCCACGAATAGAGAGGGCTCAGCCAAAAAAAAATGTTACACCTATAATGCCATAATAAAACCAGAGAATTTGGAGATCCCAGGTCCCAGATGTTAATTTTGTTTCCTATTTTCCCACCAATAAAAGTATTATAGATCTAGGGCCTTTAGCCCAACTCCTTCATTTTATAGAAGAGGTAAATGAGGTCAAGGTAGAAGTGACTTATCCAAAATCGCACAGGGATTAAGTGTTAGAGGTAGGACTTTAAACTAAAACCCTGGGACTTCATGTTCATGACTTTTGTCCTTCAGCTTCTCACAGCCTCAGTTTCCTCACTGGGGGGTTGAACTAAAGAGCCTCTGAGGTCCCCTCCAGAGGTACCATTTCCTATGAGCCCAGGACTCCAAATTCTGTCTAGTGCATCATACACTATCTACAGCTTTTATGTGTGCCCAAGAATTACTCCCTGGGCTCCAATTAGTGCCAAAGTTCTGAATGGGGATGTGTCAATATAAGGAAGGCCTAAAGTGGACTCCTAGGCCACCTCTTACCTTACCTAGGGCCTAATTTACCAGCTCCATAATAGAGAAGGCATCCAGCCAGGATGGCACCCCCTCCTCCCCCCAACTGCATGACACTATTCAAGAGAAGAAAGAAGAAAGAAAACAGGCATTTACTCAGCACTTAATATGCTGGACACTATACTTTACAAAATATGATCTGATTTGATCCTTACAACTCTGAGGTGTAGGTGCTATCGTTGTACACATCTTACATTGAGGAAACGGAGGCAGATACAGGAAAAGGAGCTTGCCCAGAGTCATTAAACGTTTGAGGCCAGATTTGAACTTAGGAATTCCTGACTCTAAGCCCAAGGTTCAACCTGACAATTTATTTTCTAAGTAAGCATGGTCTCCTCCGTCTTGAAAGATGGACTGGGAACCCTCTATTAATGGAAAGTGTTCAGGGTCCCAGAGTGTGATAAAAAGAAAAGGTGAATGGGAAAGAAAGAGAGAAATAGTGCCTACCCCTGGGTTTCCTGTTGTACTCAGTGCTTTTGTATTTTACTATGAAAATCCTCCTACTCCCCCAATGGGTCTGGATGTCAGTCTGGTCTGCACTGGGGACGATACCCAAACTCCTTCTTCCTAACAGGTGGGGATTTCTATTGGCCCTTGAGGATGCTACTATCCCAGGATGGCATGTGGAAATTAAAATTTTCTGGTAGTCCCAGGAAGATGGTCCAGACAAGGATGTCTAATAACAGCCATGTGCCAAGATTTCAGCAGGGGCACTGGAAGAAGGAAGCCATGGGTGATGGCCTTTAGAAGTTTCCAGGGAAGAGAGGAGAGGAAGCACCTAAATCTGCATCCACCACAGTGATGATTAAACCTCTATGGATGACTGAATCAGAAGGACCTGGGTTCCAATTCTGCCTCTGATATTTTACCAGGATTATGACTCTGGGCATGTCACTAAACACCTCTCATTTTGAGTTTCCTCATCCAGAAAATGGGGATAATAATAATAGGACCTATCTTATGGGGTTGTGATGATCAAATGAATTAATGAATGTAAGTCATTCCGTAACTTAAAGCTCTATACTAATGCTAGCTGCTTCTTTTCTTTTAAACTAGACCCTCTGATTTCACTAGAACTCCCACTGAAGAAATGCCCAAGTACCAGTAAACATTTGTAACTATTTTGCAATTTATATACTCAGTTCCAGGGGCACTGGGAAATTAAATTACCAGCCCAGGGTCACAGAGCAAGTATGTATCAGAAGGAGCACTGGAACCCAGGTCTTCCTCTCTGAGACCAATTCAATCCTATACCAGACAGCCTCTCATGATTACTGTTATTTTGATAACAATAACAGTAATATAAGAAGCACTGACCCCTGAAGAGCACAGAGCATGCCTTGGCGAGTCAACTTTCTAGAACTCCCCACTAAAAAGCCAAACATGCCAAAAGACTTGTCTCTTTGTCCACCCCACCTTGAAGCCATGAATTGTGGTTTTTCAGTCAAGTCTGGCTCTAAATGACCCCACTGACTTTGTGAGGGTTTCTTGGTAAACATACTGGAGTCGTTTGCCATTTTCTTCTCCAGTGTATCCCCATTTTACAGATGAGGAACTGAGGCAAAAAGGGTTTAAGTGACTTGCCCAGGGTCACATAGCTAGTTAGTCTGAGACTGGATTTGAACTCAGATCCTTCTGACTCCAGGCCCAGTATTCCTATCTGCCATACCACCTAGCTGCCCTGAAGCCATAAATACAGAGGATGACAGAGTAAAGGCAAAAATTTTAAGCTGATTGAGGTTCCTAGAATTCTTAGACCACTTGAAGCTAGAAAAGACCTCACAGGTCAGCTAGTCTGACTACCTCATTTTGAAAGGGAAGCCCAGAAAAGGGAAAGTGAGTTCCCAACGTCACCCAGCTGGTTGTTTGCTGGGCCAGGACTCAACCCAGATATGGAGCTTCTGGGTTCTTTCCACAAAGCCTTGAAGCAGTTCATTTCTCCTCCCCTACTCCTCATCCCTCTCCACCTCATCCCCCTTCTCAATACATGTGAATTCCTACAGATCTTCAAGAGACAATTTCCAGAACTCTTCTCAGATACTGGAGTGACAAAGTATTTCAGTCCTAAGGGATAGAAGGGAGCTGTCCTCTTATTTCTTTGTTCAGGGCTTAGCCTACAGTGGATGTCTGGGTCCACATTCCTGGTTAATTGACTTTTGCGTTCTATCCAGCAAGGAAAATGCAATATGGTTCTCTTACCTCGGCTAATTCTTTGTTTCTCCCCAGACAGGATACCCGGTGTGTCAATGACACTGATGCTTTCAAGCACTGCGTTGGGCAACTGGGCACACACGAATCTACAAAAGAGAAAAGAAAGAGAAAAAGAAAACAATCTTGGTGAGAAAAAGGCCACACTTTGCCAATCTGACATGGTTTTCCTTTTGGAAGCCTTGGGTCTTTTTAGTGGGGGCAAGGGGAGGGACAGAAGGAGGAAAAGGGAATGGAGGAGGTGGTGAAAAAAACAATGAGATCCAGCTTCCAGTCACATATACTGCTTTGAAGAACTGGGGAATCCCAGAGTGGAAAGGGACTTCAGAATATGACCCCAAAGTATAACTCCTCTTCAGAATCCCTGAAAAATAATCAACCAGCATCTATTGGCCTGAGTATTTTCAGTGATGGTGAACTCCCCTGCCAAGGCCACCAGTAATGTTTGGATATCTCTAATTAGGAAACTGCATTAGACTTATTTTCTCAAGTATCTGAATAAAGCTTTTAATTTCTCTTAGCAACTATTTTCCTGGATAAGGCACAGCTGATCCAAATGTTACTTCCGTACATATATCATAGTGACATATATAGCTGAATTTATATCCTTTGGGGAAAGGCAGTAAAAAAAAAAAATCTATGTGGCCAATCATTAACAAGTTAAGCCTAGAAACTAAGAGGCAGTGGGGTATAGTGGGTATCACACTACACCTGAAGTCAGGAAGACTCGGATTTAAAAACTCTGACTTGGACATGAACATCTGGTGTGATCTTAGGCAAGTAATTAGGTCTCTCTAAGTCTCTGTTTGCTCATCTGTAAAATGTGACTAATAGGAGCCCCTACCTTGCAGGGTTATTGTGAGTCTCAAAATAGATTAACATACATAAAATACTTTGCAAACCAGAAGGAACTACATAAATGCCAAATGTTATTATCTGGGGTCTTATTATACAAAAATAAAGCTTTAAAGTAAGAGAACCTAAATTCAAATACTGACTCTGATGCTTATCATCTATGTGACCTTGAGAAAATCATAGCCTTCCTGGGCCAAAGTTTCTTCATTTGTAAAATGGAGGCTTAAGGGTGGGGGGTGGAGACGGGATAGACTTAAGATGCAGAGTAAGACACACATTTTCAGGCATTTCCTAAGTAGGAACAGGCATTTCCTAAGTGAGAATTAGTTTTGCTTGAATAAACATATTTATTAAAAGGTGTTTTTCCCCCTTTAATTTGTATGTGTGTGTGTGTGTGTGTGTGTGTGTATGTGCACGTGTGTGTGTATTTAAGGCATCCAAAAAAGAAAGAAAAGGGAAAAACGGTCATCATATTTTTTTTAATGCACAAAAGGTAACAGAAAAAAGGAAAGCCAGAAAAAAATTACAGACTAGCAGGATGGTTTTTAAAGTTAAATGAAGAATTTTTATATGACTGTACATAACAGAGGCTTGCAGCTTTATGCACAATCCTCTTTTTTCCATTCTATTATGTATATAGCAGACCAAAATTTAAATTTAAACTGGTGTTTAAGTCTAGAATTTTTAAAAAATGAAATAAATCATGAAGCTGTATGTAGATCAGATAGTCTATGAGATCTCCTTCAGATCTTAATTTATGGCCTTAAATGGTAGGACTGACCACAGCCTTAGAATATTTAGTTCAAAAGTCCCCATTTGACAGATTGGAAAACTGAAGCCTTGGGAGTCAAAGTGATTGGCCAAGATCACACAAGTCAGTAGCAGGGGTTTTCCCCAGATCATGTGACTCCAAACCTAGAGTTCTTTCTTTCTGGTCAGACAAGTCAGGGGTTTGACTTTGAATAAGATCCACTAGTCCCAGCTGGCCTCTTTTCTTTACTGTAGCACCAATTGCTAGATCTGGGGAACTCAATAGGAGTAATGGATATGAGGCAGCCTAGAGGACTCCAAAGGTCAATTACTATATAGCTATGTGACCCCTATGTTCTTTCAGGTTTCTATTGCCTTTTTTCTTTCTGGCTTCTTTTCTTCTACTAGACCACAAATTGTAGCTCAAAGTTCATTTCCTCAATTAAATTCATTCATTCAATAAACGTTAGCTAAGCATGTATAAGGGGCAGCTAGGTGACACAGCTGTTAGAATGCCCAACCTAGAGTCAAGAAGACTTATCTTCTTGAGTTCAAACCTAGTGTCAGACACTTACTAGCTGTGTGACAGTTAACCCTGTTTGCCTCAGTTTTCTCATCTGTAAAATGAGCTGGAGATGGAAATGGCAAACCACTCTAGTATCTCTGCCAAGAAAATCCCAAATGGGATCGTGAAGACTTGGATCCAACTGAAAAACAACTGACTGAATAGTGGCATGTGTAAAACACCATGCTAACCAAAAGGTTGAGATACATAGTAACATAAGACCTGGTTCCCCTTCAAGGAACTCTGGTGAAAGGCATTGCCATGCCCCAGATCTCAGATCAGAAAACTAAAGATGCCACACTCTTACAAGTGGGGCTTCTTCCCTGTCCATATACATATTTGAAGACATTCTCAATCCTTCCTAGCTACTGGTCTCCATCTCTCCTCTTTAAAATGGGACCCCAAACTTATCTCCTCCAGGAAATCTTCTCTGTCTGACCTTAACATTCACTACTATCTCCTTAGTAAATTTATAATGGACATCTATTAGCTAGGTTAATAAATCAACCTACAAGCATTATTTAGTGAACCCAATGTACCAGGCAGTCTCTTGGATAATGGGGAATACAAAGACCTATCCTCAAGGAGCTTAGTCTACTGGAGAAGACAACACGTATACAGACAAGTATAAAAGTTGGATAAATCCAGAAAAATTTAGAGAGAGAAGTCCCTAGCAATCACTGAGGGGAGGAAGCAGAGAAGCCAGATCTGAGAAAATCTTCCTGTAGAAGGTGAAGCTCTAATATGTCAAGATTCTTAGAGATCATTTGATCCAATCTGCTGATTTACAAACAATGGAATCGTAGCCCAGAAAAGTAAACCAACTGGTCTGAGGACTCCTGGCAAGCTAGTGGTAGGAAAGAAAGACTTAAACCCATCTTCTGATGCCTGTGCTCCTTCCACACTACTACACTGTCTAGCAACTCCATTTGACATATGAGCAAACAGAACCCAGAGGGAGGCTGACTCACCCAAGATCACACAGTAAATTAGTGGGTAGATTGTGAGATCCTCAAGGGACATTTTTGTTTAATTTGTACACCCTCAGCACCCAGCACAGTGACATATCCTGGCTCTGTGACTCCAGGCAAGTTACAGCCTGTTTGTAGCCGTATCTGAAAGTCTTTACTTGCAAAATGGGGATAATAATCACTCATGAGAGAAGATACTAGAAGTATATACATGCAGTTTGGTATTGCTACTAAGCTAGCAGCCTGACTTTTTAAAAATGAAATTCTCTAGAAGAGAATTTAATCCTCCACCTTCCCCCACTCACCCCAGCTCTGGGAACATATCCCAGTGACTCACAGTTCTTCTAGCAAATAGAAGAATCCAAGTTCACATTTACAGTAATTTAGACCTTTTCTCAGATAAGACTGCTTTTAGTAGAGATCAAAAAGAACTTCTCACCAGCACTCCTATGACTTTCTATCCTGAATGACGATGAATATAACCTAGTCATAGATCTTCTAGGAGGGTGAACAAACCCAGAGGCTAAAAGACAACCTGAGCTCTTGAGAAATGGGACAAGATATGTGTACAATATCCAGAACAATGGAGGGCAAACTCTGAGCTTTGGAGTCAGAAAATTTGGGTTCAAATCTGACCTCTCTTCCTACCTCTGTGACCTGGGCAAGTAAGCCTCTTAATCTCTCTGGGTCTTGGTTTCTTCAATAAGGAGGCTAAATTAGATGACTTCTAAGATCCCTTCCAGCCCTAAAACTATGGTTCTGTGAACTCTCCCCTTTTTGAAGAACTATAAGATTGTAATATGAGGCAGCTAGTGGTTCAGTGGATAGAGTACATGGCCAGGATTCAGGAAGACCCAAGTTCAAATCCAGGCTTGGACAACTTATTGGTTGTGTGATCCTGGGCAAGTCACAACTTCTGATTACCTGATAAATGGATCCACTGTATTCAGTGGAGAAGGAAATGGCAAACCACTCCAGTATCTTGCCACAAAAATGCCAAATGGGATCATTAAAAGGTCAGATGGAACTAAAAAATGACTGAATGAAAACAAAAAAGATCACAGCGATATAAGGATAGCCTGGAGTCAGGAAGACCACCTCAAATTCGTCTTCAGACACTTATTAGCTGTGTGACTCGTAAAAAGACAGTTAACCTCTGTCTACCTCAGTGTCTTCAACTGTAAAATGGGGATAATAATAGTACCTACCTCCCAGGGTGGGTGTGAGGCTCAAATGGGATTAGGTCTGTAAAGCACTTAGCACACTGCCTGGCACATAGTAGGTACTTAATAAATACTTATTCCCTTGTCCCCCTTCCCCCATTTTAATTCAACATGAATGTATAATTTTCAAGCCTACCTACTCTCAAAGCAATATGTAGGTTATTAAAATATAAGAAGAGTAGGTGGCAGGGTGAGGGGGGAGAAATTCCTGTAAACTGGAATTTGGTAATGATTTGTGGGTCTTTATAATGTCGGACCCACACATTCTTCCAGAGCAAAAATCTCAACGGTATCTTTCAAGTAGGTGTATCAGAGAAACTAGGCTATTCCTGCAATGCCTTTGAGGGAAACGTGTCCTGTTCACCAGTATGACTGCCAGGTCCCACTCCATACAAGCCTGTTTATCAGCAGCAGGGGCTCCAAGGGCCTGAGCAAGGACTTTTTTGCCCACTTGATGCCTGAGCCCAGCCAGAAAGCACGTAGGAGGTTAAGGCAGAGGGAGGTGGGAGGTGCCTGGCTCAAACATTCTGAATATTCACAAGAGGCCAAAAAAAAAAAAAAAGTCAGATACAGTCTAGGGGAGAACAGGAAAATAGCATTGGTTCTCTGGCATATCCAACTCAATGCTGGGGATGATGGATCTATGGCCAAGCAGCTATTCACTTCTGCAAAGTGACAAAACGCTTCGAATTAATTAAGCATTCATGGAGGACTCTAGAATAATAATCCTTCCATTTGTACAGGGCTTTGCAGCTTGGTAAGTCATTTCATCTTCCCAGTAGTGCTGTAATAATGCTAAGACCGAGGAGGAAATAGAGAAGGCACAGAAAGATTAGGAATGACAACCAGCCTTCACTCCCCTGATGTACGCAAAGGGTTTAACAATATTATCTCACTGGAGTCTCACAACAACTCTGATACTTCTGAATTATTATAGTCATTATGCAGCTGAGGGAATTCCCCGAGAGTAAGTCACTTGATTCGGCACCCAGCTGAAGCCAACTTGAATGGGCAGAGCTGATGTCACTTACACCTATCTGAACCCCAGTTTACTTATCTGAAAAATAAGAATAATAATTTCACATACAGTATAGGGTTGTTGTGAGGATTATATAATGCATTAAAGCAGTTTGCAAACCTTTAAGCACTAAACATTTATTTATTTTTAATATATTATACATGATTATATATTTTATCATATAATATATATTTTAAATTTATGTATTTATCATAATAATTTATTACAAATATTTATAATAATAATTTTTAACCACAATGGCTTCCCATTACGACTCCTTCTCAATGACCCCATCACATATTGTAAGACTAGGACTGGTCAGGACCTCAGCAGTGTGCTCGAACCAGCTCTCCCCACCTGTTCAATTTTCAATGTGAGCATTCACACCTTGGAAACTGGCAAAGACTACAAATCAGGGCTTCACTTACACAAGTGATGAAGAAAATAATTTAAAATAAAATTTCACCTCTCAAATGACTTGCTTATGGTCAAATAGTCACTGATAGTAGATCCAAAAGTACAATCCTGTATCTCTGACTCCTATCTTGGATCCTTTTCCATGATATTAAACAGTGCCTTTTTTTTATACTCCTTTTCCCCCTTTTTAAAGTGTTTTGACATTTTTTCTTTCTTTTTTTTTTTTTTGGCATCACTCATTTCCTAGTGATTCTTCCCAGACTCTATAGCACCTTCTCTCGTAATAAATATGTGCAGTTAAGCAAAACAATGAACCCACCCACCAGCCTCTCTGACATTGTATACCTCATTTGCACCTATAATCAACTACCTCTCTGCAGAGAGATAGGAGGTACACTTCACCATTTGTCCTCTATCTCTTTATATTTCTGTCATTCACTGACATCAGATGAATCCTTTCTCTCCTCTCAACCTCAATTTCTCTCCCTTCAAAAACATTGATATCAATCCCTGATTTGGATTCCTGGGAATCCTGTGGCATACATGCCAGTAAGGAGACGTCTACATAAATTCTATGGGTACTTAATTCTAGATTAGGGTAAGCCACTGAACTCTCAATTCATCTATTTCCATTCCTGTGGCTTCTGCTACTATCTTTATGTAGATAAGGCCATTTTTTCCCCTAGGCCCATCGTCTTACCTGAGCACTAATGTTATATGTCCAAATGATTACTAGACGTTTTTAAAATGCAAAAATCACATCTAATCCGCTTTCAGATATGCTTGATGATTTATTTTGCCTGCAGCATTACCTTTCAATTCCCTTACGCTCATTGTAAAACTTGTTTTTAGTCACTTGGCAATGGCCATCCCCAGAGTTAGTGTTTTGGTGGCAGAGAGAAGGAAACTGGCATGAGTTTTAGCCGTGGGTCATCTGCCAAATAGATAATTGAGACAGGTTCCTGTTTAAACAGGCTAGTGATCCTAGAATCTCATCCTACAAAGCAGCACTCTTCTATAACAATCCTGATGAGGATGAAGGATCATGACAGGGACATCTAGCTCCATCCTGTCAAGCCCTGGAGAACAGAGATAACTGCCTTAGCAATGGAGGTCCCAGATTCCCTCGCCTGGCATTCATATGCAGGCAGCACTTGAGGGGCAATAAGGACTTAGGGGAAGAAGAAACTGAAACACTCCTTCCCCAGAGGAAAGGGATAGAGGAAGAATAAAGGTCACTACCCTAATGCTCAGCACATCACCTTTTCCTTGAGGCTTCCGACATTTGCTGAGGTTGAAGGGCCCTCTTGAACACAGGATTCCCTGAAGCCAGAAGGTTTTTTCATCTTTATTAGTTTCCAAGAGACTTCCTACTACATATTTTCACTTGGATGTCTTGCCATCATTTCATAGTTTGCATCTTTACAATCAAATTTATCACCTTCCCCTTACTTCTCTCCCTACGCACCCTCCCCTCCCCCCCCACCCCCAATCTCTGGCTTTTCTTTAAAACAGCTTCTCAATAGCACCATCCTACATCACAAGACTAGGACTGGTTGGGACCTCAGCAGTGTGCTTGAGCCAGCTTGTACCAGCTCTCCCCAACTGTTCAATTTTCAATGTGAGCATTCACACCTCGGAAATTGGCAAACACTACATGCAAATCAGGGCTTCACTTAAGCATGTGATAAAGAAAACATTAATATTGCAGATTAAACTTAAAAGGGTGTTGTGTACATTTTTTCCAGAAGTCAGCTGTTAAACATTATGTTAAACACGCTACCACACCCCTGGACCTTGGTGGTCATCTGGTCAACCCCATCCTTTTATAGATGATGAAACTGAAGGCCAGGGAACTTCACTTGCCTAAGTTCAAATAAGCAGTTAGTGCCAAAACAAGGATTTCAAACTAAATTCTCTGACTCCAGCCCTAGCAATATGTCCACTATACCAACAATTCCAAAGTGTGGTCCATGGATCTATGTGATCCATGTGGTCCTTGGTGGTGTCTGAGGTAAAGACTATGTCCTTAATAATACAATGACATCATTTACTTATTAAAATTATCCTCCCTTTTTCAACCACATATTTGTGTGAGGCCAGATTTTTACTTCAATCAAAACAATACAGCATAACAGATTAAATGCAGAAGCAGATATGAGAATTCAGCTGTTTTCTATTAAGCCAGATATTAAAGAGATTCACAAAAATATGTAGAACAATGCCATTCTTTGCATTTTTCTCTTTTTTTCTTTAGAAAAAAATTATTCTTAAAAATGTTATCTATGTTACCATGTTTATTATTGTTATTTTAAGTGAATAAAATACATATTTTTTAAAAATCAGTTTTAATTTCTTCTAATAATAAACATGGATATTTACAGCCCACATAAACAAGGTTCTTTGAGGTTCTCATTATTTAAGAGAATTGTCTAAAGGAGTTCTGAGATCAAAAAGTTTGAGAACCACTGTCCTGTGTCATTATTATCTTTGACTTATTTTATTTTTGATTATGAATTTAAACATCAACAAACATGAACTTTTCCATAAAATAAAGAACAGGAAAAAAAAAGAGGATTGTACCATGGATTTCTATTATATACATCTTTTTTTTTTTTAAAGTATATACTGAGATTATCCCTGTAACTTCACTGAGGTTGTAACCATAGTTCACTTTGTCATTTCACCAAATCCTGTCAATTTTTACTTTAAAATGTTTTACATCAACTCTTTCCTCTCCTTTCCCAATGTCATCCTTCCACCTTGAGTGGAAAATGAGAATTGATGTAAGAAAAAAAACTTACATCAAACTTAACTTGCATAAATTTTTGGTGTTCAATTGTTTCTCAGTTGTGTCTGACTCTTTATGATCCCATTTTGGGTTTTCTTGGCAAAAATACTGAAGTGGTTTGACATTCCTTCTCTGGCTCATTTTACAAATGAGGAACCTGAGACAAACAAGGTTAACTGACTTGCCCAGGGTCACAGAGCTAGTAAGAGTCTGAGGCCAGATTTGAACTCAGGGAGATGAGTCTTCCTGATTCTAAGCCCAGTGCTCTATCCACTGCATCACTCAGCTGCCCCAACTTGCATGAACAGGCATGTGCAAAAGCTGAATGGACTAACTTGGGAAGTAGTCAGCTCTTTGTCACTAAAGAACTAAGTAAAAGCTAGATCAGCACTTTTCAGCTATACTGCAGAGGGAAGGCTTATTCAGGTCTGGCTTGCACTAGAGGGTCTCTGAGACCCCTCTTGGGACTCTAAAATTCTATGATTCCACTTATGCCCTGCTCTTTTACACCTGATTAACTGCTTCCTAGATAGCCCTCCTGATACTAGGCCAGGGATGGGATACATTCAGCTCAAAACTAGCTATCTGACTGCTAATTTTCAGTGAGAACATTTATAACTCAGAAATCAACAAATGCTTCAAAACTAGGGCTTGGCTTATTATTTTGTTGATTGTCTAGATTTAAGGAAGTAATGGAACAAATGTTAATAATACAGATTAAACTTAAAAGTGCATGTCATGGCTACATTTTTGTAGAGCTTGTTGTTAAATGTGCCCTGTACATTTCTGCTTCAATCAATAAGCATTTATTTAGCACCTTCTTTATTCCAGACACCATATGATTCAGAACACTCTCTTGTTGCAATCCATCCAGAACCCCACTATCAAAGCCTTTATCCCATCACTCACTGGCTCAAAAAACTTCAGTGGGTCATTCTTTTGTACTGAATTATGTTCAAAATCTCTGCCTGGCTATCACTGCCCTTAAATAAACTGTTTCAGCTCTAGGTATCCAAACTCATTTCTCAGAGTCAGCCTCTATTCTAGTTAAGTCAAGCTGATGCCTCTTGTTGTTTTGAGGCGATGACAGGCTCTTTCCCAAAGATAGTGCCTATGGAAGGGCCACCATGACCATGTCTGAAACCAAACATTTGGGCTACTCTCCTCTGCTCCCCAAATAAAGTACTGTGAAGGGAAATATCCCTCCTTAAAGGGCCCAAAAGAGCAAACACTGGGAAACAGAGAGGAAGAGAGAAGGTTGATGCTGTGCCTTCACTGAGGTTGTATGCCACCTCCAACCATGGAGCATGTCTACCACTACTCCAAATCCAACTCATCGTTCAAGCTTCTCTGCCCTGGTGATGATCCTCACTGAACTTCTTCCCCTCTGAACATCTACAACACTTATAAACTGTACCATGAAATTCTGTACTTTATTACATTCTATCTTGTACTGTTCCTTTGATTCTTGGGCTAAATTTATTTGCCTCATTGGAATATAAGCTCTTTGAGGACAGGCATTGTTTCTTCTCTTTCTTCCACATCCCCTATAAGGCAGCATGAATGGTAGGAGCACAATATTACATGTCACTGAACCTCCAGAAGCTTTTCAGAAGCTTCTGAGGCACCACAAGCTCAGAGGCACCAGAATCATAAAACCTGACAGTTGGAGGAGACCTCCATGGCCACCAAGTACAATTCATATGTAAAAAAAATTCCCATTATAACTCCCTATCCAGAGAACCATTTTGTAACAGAGAATAAAAATAAAAGGATAAAAACTTTTAGCATAACTAATCAACACATCAACCAAGTCTGACAGTACATGCCACCTTTAACAGCCATCCTCTTCCACTTCTATAAAGAAGGTAGAAGGTTCATCGTGTTAGGGGCCAAGTTTGGTTATCATAATTACATGCCCACAAACATTTGAACACAGCTGCCATGGCCCTATTAAATCCCTCTTCTCCAGGCTAAGCACATCTACTTACCTCAACTGATTCTCAAGTTGCATGAACTCAAAACTTGGGTTCTAATGCCAGCTCTGTCATTAACTAGTCATGTAACTTTCACTTCTCTGGGTTTTATATTTTACAAAATGATAGGATTGGCCTAGATAATACATTTTTTAAAAAAATTTTCATTTTCAGTTCTAAATTCTCTCCCTCTCTCTAGTCCCTACCCCACCCACTGAGAAGGAAAGTAATATGATACCCATGGTACATATGAAGTCATGAAAAACATATTTGCAACATAACCATGTTGCAAAAAAAGGCAAGAAAAATGAACACAGTGAAAAAATGTTTCAATATGCACTCAGAGTTAATCAGTTCTCTCTCTGGAGGAGCACAGTAGACAAGATAATCTTAAAAATTTCTTCTACTTGCAACTATAACTTTCTGTTTTTATTAGCTGGCAGTTTGTATAATCACCTGGGTTTATTTATTTATTTTTTTGGCGATCCCTTTTATGGGACTACAGAATTTTGCCAGCCTGCCAACCTTGCAGTTTCCTCATCTGCATCTTCATTACAAAAATGTTATTTGCTGGGCATGGAGGCAGAGTAGACTGAGCAACAGGCTTGGAATCCAGAAGACTTAGATTCAAATCCTGCCTCTGACACTTAGAAGCTAGGTGATTAAGCAGCTTCCTGGGATTTAACACCCCTCCCAGGTGGCAGCTATGGCTGTGGAAAGAACATTGGATTTTGAGTCAGGGGCCCTTGACTGACATGCCACTTCTACCATTCACTAGCTTCGGGACCTTGGGGGAGTAACTTCATTCACATCTCCAGGACTTCTATTTCCACATGTTTAAAATGAACAGGTTGTACCAGATGACCTCTAAAGTCCCTTCCATCTCTACATCTATAATCCTATGACTTTGAACCAAATTCCAGGCAGGCTAAGATTAACCACCAGGAAACAAATATACCAGATGAGGCAGCTTGGGTCACACTCATCCGGAGAAGGGAGAAAGAAGGGCAAGGAGAATTCAGGTTGGCTTGATGCCCTGGCCCCCACCCTGGGTAGCAGTGAATGGGCCTGGTGTTCGCCACTCCGAGGAGTCTATTCATGTTTGTCCACATGGAGAGTGACTTGGCTCAGCTCAGCATGACCCAAGATACCAACAGCAGAGGAGGGAGGGGGGAAAAGTCCTCTGGTTACAATAAAGACTGGAAGTCTAAGAAAAAAGCTGACTGTATCTTTTCTTTTCTGCTACTGTTTCCATTCTACCTCTTCCGCTGCAGCCCCTAAGGAAAGGGAGACAGAAAAGGGCCCAGCTCACCAACCTGTTCAAGAAGGCATTCCCAAAAGCATTGAGTTTCCTGAAGGGTTTCTTTGGGTCGACCACCAGTGCATTTCCTGGGATAATTCCTTCCACATCTCCCTGCATCACTGCAATGAATGAATCAGTGGTGGGCTCAGGTCCGATTCTCATGCCTGGGAAGTCCTGTTCCAGTAAGTACCTGGAAAAAGCAAAAAGAGGCCTGATTCCGGTATTCTGCATAAGGAACAATTATAATGGCCCATACATTTTTGAAGTGCTGTGCAGAGGGTACCACCATTCTCCCATGCCACCCTAGCTCACAACCTAGGTATTATCCTTGACTTTTAGCTCTCTCACAATCCACATCCAATGAGCTGCCAAGTTCTATTGTTTCTCCCTTCACAACATTTCTTGTATATGTGTTCCATTCTCTCCTCTGACACTGTCCATAGCCTGGTGCAGGCCTTGATCACCTCACACCTGGGTTATTATAACAGTTTGCTGCTTGGTCCCCCTATCACAACTCTCTCCCTTTTCTAGTTAATTCTTCACTTGGTTGGCAAATTGATATTCCTAAAGTGTAAGTCTGATCATGTCACCCTCCTAATCAATCCTCTTCAGCGGCTCCCTGTTACCTCCAGGATCAAATATCAAATCTTATATTTAGCTTTTAAAAGTCTTTAATAACCAATCTCCTTCCTACCTTTCTATTTTTTTAAATCCTCTTGTTACTTTAGAAAACATATTTACCCTTCTATATGCATGTATTAGACAATGTCTAACAGATTGATGCCTCTATTCCAAGGAATTCTTAACCACAGTGTAGTCCTTGAATACCTAAGGGATCCAATGATAGATTTAGTGGGGTCCCTTCCTATCTTTCCAGGTTTTACTTCTTAGTGGCCTACCCCTTTCCAAACTCTGTGAGCTAGGGATATTGGTCTCCTTGCTGTTTCCTGAACTCCATCCCCTGACTTAGGACATTTTCATTTGCTGTCCACCATTGCCTAAAACTCAGTCCCTCTCCATCTCTGCCTCTTAACTTCCCTGGCTTCCTTCAAGTCTCAGCTAAAATACCATCTCCGATAAGAAGTCTTTCCTGATCTCTAGCTAATTAAAGCTAGTGCCTTTCCCTCTCTTGATTACCTCCAATTAATCCAGTGCATATCTCCATGTTCATGCTTATTTGCAGGATGTCTCCCCCATTAGACTGAGCTCTTTCTGAGCAAAGGCTGTCTTTTGCCTTTCCTTCTATCCCTAGTGTTTATCACAGAGCCTGAAACATAGCAGGCACTTAATAAATGCTTGTTGACTGATTTAAAAAGTGATCTATCTTAAATTCGCTTGTTCGATTATCAAGTCAATCTGCAACTCAGGCCATGCTCACTATTTTACAGATGAAGGAATTGGAGCTCAGAGATGGGTGATTTGCCCAAGGTCACACAGCTAGCAAATAAAATGGAGATTTTATTTTATTATTTATCATTTTATTTTATTAATCTGAATCTGGATCTTCTCTCCCAAGTCTAGTGTTCTTTCTGTAATACTATAATGCCAAGATCCCACAAGGGGTTGCTGTAGGCCATTTTCCACTCTAATTCAATCTAAGATCCGTTCACTAAGCACCTACTATGTTCCAGGTACATACAGAGAGGTTAATCTGAGGAGGGAGAGAACACTACCCACTAGAGGGAACAGAAACACTTCCTTAGGATCCACCACTTGGACTGAAAGAAGCTAGAGATTCTTAACAGGCAAACATCAGGAAGAATGGCATTCCAGGTATGAGGGGCAGCCTGTGCATAGGCACGGAGGTGGAAAAACAGAGTATCTTTTAAACAGACTAGCAAGTAAGTCAGTTTGGCTGGAGTACAGAGTGTGTGAGGGGAAAGTAATTTATAATCAAGGCAGAAATGAAGACTGAAGCCAGACTGCGAGGAGCTTTAAATAACATGGTGAAGAATTTGAATTTTATCTTAAAGCAAGGGTTCTTAACTTTCTGCATGTCATGGACCCCCTTTGGCAGTCTGGTAAAACCTATGGACCTCTTCTCAGAATAATTTTTAAATGGATAAAATATATAAGATTATAAAATCAATTATACTGAAACAATTTTTTTTTTAAGTTCATAGACCCTGGATTAAGAATCCTTATCCTAGAGATAACACTGTGGCTCAGAAGGTCCCCCATACTACACAGTACGCTGGACTTTCCTAGGGGGTTATATCTAGGCATATGAAATTATAACTGAGATGGGATATTATAGTAGTTAGAGCTGGACCTGGAGCCAAGAAAAGCTCAGTTAAAACTTTCCTTTGACACTAGCTACATGACCTTGGACAAGTGACTTAACTTTTCCAGGCCTCAGTTTTCTCGCTGGTAAAATGAGGGTCATAATATCACCTACCTTACAGGGTTGCTATAATCCTCTAATGAGATAATGCTTACAAAATGCTTGGTAAACCTTACAGCGGTCTATAAATGCAAGCCAGCATTACTCAACAAGGATGACAAATAAACTATAATTATGCTTTAAAAACAGAAATGATGTCTATAAGAGACCTTGCTGCTTTAGCTCAGGTTATTTTCAAGTGAAAAATTTGCTGATAACATTAGTTAGACTTGCCAGGACTTGAAGGGAAAGAGAAAAGATGGTGGAACAGTTTGTGTACTGTTTGAGTTAGTGAAATAAAGGCAGGGGGTAGTTTATTGCAGCATCTGAAGTAAGTGAAGGAAAGAATAAATCAGTTTTTGAGCCTTTATGAAAAGACTAATCGCATGTTCTCCTCTGCAGTTATCTCTCCATGTGTTTCCTGGCCATCTGTGTTCCATGCATGTTGATTTTCCCCATGGGTTCCCTAATGGGTCAGTTCTTTTCACTGATATTCTGTATATATTTTTGGAAGACTTATTGGGGAAATGTTTATTTGCTTTTCTTACCATATCATTTTATTCAGTGTCTCTGTCTTTAAAAAGATTGCTTTTCTGCTTCTGGGAGACAATATGTCATGGTAGACAGAGGACCAGCATTGTAGTCAAGAAGACCTGGGTTGAAGTCCTACTCTGACACATAGTACCTGCACCTGACTCTAGCGAATCCCTTTACCCTCTTAGGGTCCCAGGCCATTCTCTTAGACTCTAAATTACTGATGAGTTGCAGACATGCATCAGAGGAGAGTTTCCATGCTAGGAACTTCCTGTATTGATGAAATCATGGATCTGTACCACCTTGTCCCATCCCTACTCCTCCAAAATCTACCTCATCCCTCCCCACACAAGCATTGTTAATTCCATGACATCTCTCCCCCAGCTCCTTTTGATCCATACTGTGCTACTAACCCAGATCCCTTATCCCCAACTGCTCACAGAAATAGAACTTTTTCCAAGTTGTCAGTGCCATTTCAAAGTCTGGTCTATGTGGGTATAAGGTGCCCTAACAACTATTCTCAGAGTCTAACATGGAAATATGTTTTGCACGATTGCAAACGTATAACCTATATCAAACTGTTTACCATCTCAGTGAGGGGAGAGAAAAAGAGAGGGAGAGAATTTGGAACTCAAAAATGTTTCCAATGGATGTTAAAAATTGTTTTTACATGCAACTGGGAAAAACTATTTTCAGGTTCCCAAACTGAGAGGATCATGACCTTCGTCTCTGAAGCCCTTAATGCTGTACTAACTGTCCCTCCATCTTTCCATTTCAAGTAACTTAAGGAAATGAAGTGTTTACTCCCAAAACATGCACATGGTGCTGGGTAGGCTTCAGGAGTATGGGTAGGGGAGAAGGAGAATGAGAGAGGTAAGAAACTAAAAGCAAGCAAGGAGAAAGACAGAAAAAAAGAAGCAGGTTTTTGCTACCATCTTGCACCAGGGAGTTGGCAGCAAAGAAGTCTTAGTAGATATTTGCCAGACTTCACTGAGAAACGGATGCTGTGGAGTCATTGGAGCCTGGCAAGAAGGTGAAAAAAAATCAGTCTATAAATAAAACTATTTTTTAAAAAAATGCACAAAACATCAAGACAGAAGTACAAACAACAGAGCAACTTTGCTACTATCTTTTTAAATGTACTATACATGTGTGTATATATGTACATATACATATATAAATATATATACACACACAATAAACATTTATTTATATATTTAAGGAACAAACCTTTTGTAACTGAATTTTATACATTCCTCTTTCTTATTCGTTATATTGAAATGTTTGCATTTGCTAATGATTGTTAGGTTCACAATTTTAGAAAAAAGAAAAGAAATAGGAGAAATCTGGATCCAGCCTTTAAATGGCTTTGGGGATTTATATATATCTTCAGGACTAGTGACTGCTCAGTCATGTTCCATCAAGGGAGGGGCATCTCCAAAGTACACCTGGGGCCCTTTGTTTCAGGAGAGTCTCTCATACAAGGCTTCCACCTATAATTAGGGTTAAAAAAAAAACAGACAAACAAAAAGCAGCCACATCTTGACATCAGTGAGAAGCAAGCAGCCCTTGTGATAAAATGCTAGTCAAATTCTGGCTGGTTGGTAACCCCACCTACTACAGTCTCCTGGACTGCCTTAATGTACAAAAAAAAAACCAGGCAACCCGTGGGGACAGGAGATTAAAAAAAAAAAAAGACTTGTTATATGTGATACACACAAGATTTAGCCCTTTAGCAGCTTCAAATGGAAAGAAATGTGTCAGGCCTGAGAAATTCAACCTCTCTCCTGCTGTGTACTGAATCTTGCCTGCAGCTGGAGAGTCTGTCTCTCACACACAAAGGAGAGACCAGAAGAAGGAAGGAACTTGACTTTAAAATCTGAATGGTGGCAGTGTCATGGGCTTTTAGAGATGATCTAGCCTTGATCCCCTTGTTCTGCAGAAGAGAGAACTAGGGTCTCAAGATATGAAGTGATTTGCACGAATCAAAGAGCATCAAGCTGGGAAAGAGCTGGAAATACCTAAATCTCCAGACTCCCATGCTAGGGGCTCTCCAGAGTAGACCATAAAGTTGCCACCTTCTGAACTCGGGGAGAGCTAATGACATGAAATAACGCTCTTTCTCTGTTACCCTCTCCCCAGTAAAACAAACCACACATGACTAGGGAAGAGTGATGATTCACACCTGGGCATGAACTCTGGAATTTCTACTGGCTCATAAAGATTAAAGTATAAGGGCAAAGCAATTCATTTGCATCATGGTTGCCCAGCAGTTTCAGTTGGGTTGCTATGGCCCGCCTTCCCCAAAGATAATAAACACAGAAGAGAAAGTCCCTGGGGAAACGAGGTCTCTTCAAGGAAGACTGAGGCATAGGTAGTCAGAATCCCTGATCCTGAACAGATCCAAACTCTCTAGGGCTGTACCTCCAATGCCTGGGACGGTTCCACCCTGATCACGTCCCTAGGATCCCAGCCTAAGCAAACAAATACTGCTAGGAGCCAGGATTTCCTCTGGCAATGAGATTACTATTAGGCCAAGCACTAAGGTTCTGAAAACAAAAATAAAAACACCTTCCAAGGATGTTTCTTTCACTTTTCAACAGTCATTCAACATACATTTATTAAACCTATTGTGCAGAGAAAACTGTTAAATTACAGGAGAAAAGATACATGTTTTAGAGAAGATCAACAAGACAGTTTTTAGCGAGCCTATAAGCCAGTAAGCTTTTTAAAAATAAAATCAGAAAATAGTAATTTTTTCTCTTTTATTGAGCCCAAATCTACCTCCTTATACTCTGACCCATTGGTTTTAAGTTCTGTCCTAGGTAATGCTATAGGATAAGTTCAGTTTATTTTCTCCATCGTCACTCACATATATGAAAAGGAGTTATTACCTCCATTTTTCTCAACAGATTCTCACCACAACCACGAAGGATCAAACAGAACAAGCCCACATTGTTTTCCTTTTGCAGGTGAGGAAACTGAGGCAGGGCCTTATTCAAGTCTCCATGGCTAGTCAGGGTCGGAAGTGGCTCCTGCACTATCCTGCCTTCCATACCCAATAGAACTCTATCTGCCTACTGATCTGTGGACTCCCCTCCAGTTACTACTTACTGTACGCAGGGCTCAAGGCCTTGCCATTTATTCTACTGCCCTACTTGTTGAAGAACACGTGAAAAGTTGAAACACACACACACACACACACACACACACACACACACACACACACACACACCAGGTGGGGGTGGGGTGACGGGGAGGAGGGGTTGACCCTGGTTTGCATCACCTTTACCCTGGCATCATACCTACTCCCTAGGAGTTACACCCTTCTCCCCTAAGGTGAGGGAAACTCTTGTATCCAGGAACTCCAGTCACCTGTGAAGAAATCACTGAAGGATACCGTGGGTGAGGTGGGTAGGGATAGGAGTGGGGTAGGGCCCACATGGCAGCTTAGGTGAAAACAAGAACCAGGCTGAACTCTGTACGCAAAGGGGGCAGAAATGCCAAATAGGGAATGTTATCCCTGAAGGATACTGGCCAAGAGACTAGAGATCTGGAGAGAACTAGGTCATAGTTTGCAGAAAACAATCATATAAACTGTGCCATCTCTATGCATCTGAGGCCCATCTTTCACATCTTTTCCCAACAATGGAAGGGGGAGGCCTAATGCTAAAAGGAGAGATACTGGCTAGTTTGTCCAGACCCAGAAGATGTTTCTAGGAGCTCCAGAATCACTGAGACAAATCATCCCCATCAAGGTACATTATGGCAGTGCACACTTGGAATTCCAATATCAGTGTAGGGAAACTCTTGGTATGAAAACTCCCTCTGTGCACGGAGAGCCCAGACTCATTTGTAACCTGTGGTGTTGGTTGTCTAGAAGACTTGTCCACAGTCGCATAGCTAGTATGGACCAGAGACAGAGCTTGGACCCAAAGCCTTCTGGAGTGCAAAACTAGTCCTTTATCAACCATTCCTGACCAACTTTTGTTTTGGAAGTAAATTGGGGGGAGGTGCAGGACAGAGTACCAATCCTGGAGTCAGGAGGACCTCAGTTCAAATCTGGCCTCCGACACTTACTAGTTGTATGAACCTGGGCAAGTCACTTAACCTCAATTGCCTTCCTCCCCACCCCCAAAAAGAAGTAAATTGGGGCCTTTAGGAAGTTCTGTTCCTCTTAAGGCTGTGGGAGCCTTTTTGGGCAAAAGGAAAAGCACATTCAACAAATATGAAAAAAATTAAGATATTGCACTAAGAACTGAGAAAGAACTACATAAGAATGTGTGAGAAAGGTTTATGTTCTAAGTTCTAATCTTGTCTCAGAATCTTACTGACAAAACAATGCATACACCGGCCCCCCCCCACACACATATACACATCTGTGTAGTGACCAAGAATGCCAAAAATATTCCCACAGATATGTGTGCTGAATATTAGTAGCCTAGGACTCAATTTTTTTAATCTACAAAATGAAGACCATAATATCTGGTGCCATCTGGGGGGAGAAGGCAGGAAGGGAGATCCTATTAAAGTCACTTTGATGTATGGTTGATGGAGAACTGGAGTTACAGTCAGACCTGGGTTCAAACATTTACTAGTTGTATGATTCTGGATAAGTGGTTTCATCTGTCTCATCCTCAGTTTCCTCATCTATAAGATAAGGGATCAGACTGGATGAGCTCAAAGGTCTCTTCTCACTCTAAATCTATGATCCTGTGAATTGGTCTAAGAACAGTTCAGTGGTAGCTAAAGATGGAGGAGAGGGAGAAGTCAAACCCTAAGGAACATAGTTTTGCATCAGCCCAAGAATTTCTGGCCCCAAACTGCAGGAAGACAAACCTCAGTGATTAAGTTTCTGTCTTTACACTAACTTCTTAAATTTCAGCTCCTGATAGACAGACCATGTACTCAGCTGATTAGCAAATAATGTGTTTTCCCAGTTTTCTAACTAGATAGACCAAACACCCCAGAATGCTGGAGGGCAAGACTCAAGGATTGCCTGGTATTCTGTGTCAGCCCACCCTGCTGGACACAAATGAAAAATAAATCCCTGGGAGCACAGGAATCTGAGGAAATTTTAGACTCCAGTAGAGTCCCTGTTAACAGGTCCTGGGGGCACCAAGCTAGAGCAGAGTAGACAAGGCCATCCTGGGGAAAGGCACAGGGCATCTGGGTAGACCTTGAAAGCCTAGAACAAAGGTCCTACTGTGCCTAGAGCCAAATGCACAAAAGGAAAATCTACTGAGAAGCTTCACACACTGCATCTTTATGGGAAAAGATAAAAATTGCCTCTGTTGAGAGACAAAAACATTCCCACAAATACATAGAGCAAAGAAGAGTGAATTTGTAGATGAGCAGGTCCATCCAAATAGAAGGGGAATCTTCCTCCCAACAAGCCACACTCTGGAGTCAACTTGATTCCCAGGGGTCCAAGACCCAAGAAGTAGAACAGGTAACCAGTGGTCAGAAGAATAGATTTAGGGTTGGAAGGGATCACAGAGGCCCTCTAATTTTTATTTTATTTTTTGGGTTATGGAGACTGGGACTCCCTAGCTCACCCAGACTGGAATCCCATTTCTGACCTGAACTGGTTCACCTCTCCTTAGGCAGCTGGGTGGTCCTCCATTACTAGGAGCTCACTATACTGATGCTGGACTTAGCATGGACATCCATTTCACTTTAGCCCTTCTACAGCTCAGAACTCCCAAACTCAAGAGATCTATCAGCCTCCACCTCCCCAGTAGCAGGAGATTACAAGTATGTACCACCAAGCTCGTCCTCCTCATTTTAGATATGAGAAAAACGAGGCCTAGAGTGGTAAAGTAATTTGCCCAAGTCTCAGAGACAGTAATCATTAAAGGCTGGATTTGCACTCAAGTCTCCTGACTCCCAGAACTAGTAATCTCCCCAGATCATACCATACTGTTGATGGGATGTTTGGGCCCCAGCCCTAAGATCATGTCTCTGAAAGCCTCTCAGTTTCTCAATATGAAGAGATTTGGGGGTGCTGGGATTCCCAAAATGCCAAGGCAGGGTTGCCTACAATGAATTCACACACTCAAGCCTTCTTTTAGTCAAGTGGCAAAAAGTTTATTGTAATGCTTTAGCAAAAGCAGGCAAGGGTCCTTATGGAACCTGAGAGAGACTGAGAATGGTGCTGGGGCTTATATGGAAAAGGGGCATGGAAATGTTAATTCCCAGGGATACTAATTAGGTAATCGAGGGGTCTAGGTGTCTTTGGGAGTATACTGGACAATGAGGGAGTTGCCAGAAGCATGGACCTTGGGGATCTGGCAGGAGGAAGAGTCCTTAGGTCAGCCAGGGACAAAAATCCTTGGACCAGGCACCCCTCTGTCTGTTCCGATAAGAGAATGTGTTCTGCAACAAGAAAAAATTTTCTCTCACAGGACAGAGGCCTACTAAGAAATTGGAAGATTTCCAGACATGATCTTAGGGCTGGGGCCTGAGTAGCCCATCATCACCCCTAAAATTCAGTGGGTAACAAGCTGATCAAGACAGTACATTTGCTAGGAGATCTGGCCCATTGTTCACTTCTTGCGAGACCTGGAAAAATAATTTATTTTTTCCCATTTATAAAATGAGAATAATACCCTATTCCCCTTGGAGAGGTAGAATGCAATTAAATGAGGTGTGTTGGGCAAGTCTGGCAAACAGATGACTACTGTGCTTTTCAAACACAAGACAGCACTCAATCCACTTCTCCTCTTCTAACTCTGCAGGCCTCAATACCATTTTCCCAGAACCATAATTCTCCCCTCATCATCCCTAGGGTACAGGACCATGGCAGGGGCAGAAGTATTAATAGCCATAATAATAGAAGCTTTGCAAAGCACACATACACACCCACATATTTAAGCTATATATATATACATATATATGTATATATATACATATATATATATATACACACATATATACATTTAAGCCAAATGTATACATATTTAAGCCATATATATATATACACAAGGAATATCAACAGACTAGAGGAATAGAGGAAAATGGAGAGAAGCCTGTGTAGCTACTTTTCTCAAACACCTATGCGGGTACATTATTTAAAAATAAACTTTATTAGCTTCTCATTGCCCATTGGCAAGATTACTGGTATATACATAAATATATACATATTTAAGGTAAGTATTTGCATGTATATGTATACACACATGCACGCACATGCACACACACACACACACAGAGAAATTGAGGGTTGGAACAGTGAAATTTATACTCAGTCACATAGACAATAAAATGTCAAAGCAGGATTAGAACCCAGGTTTTTCCTGACTCTAGGTCCAGAGCTCATTCCACTAAACCATGCTATTTCTCAACTATATTATGGATGAAATAAATTCTCCCATCTCAATAGGAGCCTGCAGCAGGGCTTTTCCCCATGGAGTCACAATAATACAAGCTAGCCGGCTACATGCCAAAGAACCAAGTAACCCATCCTTGCTCTACCATCAATGTCAGATTGAATGCTTTTCATATTCCCATCTCCCTAGAGCCCTCAGGGCACCAGTCCTTAGGACAGAATTCCCATGATGAATCTGAAACAGTAAAAAGACGAAGCCAGCATTAATTGATGCCCTTGCTCAAAGGACTCCAGTTTCCTTGTATCCTGCTCAGGACCTCCAAGAGGTTGAGGAGGAATGAGCGCTGTCCATGGACGAGAACCACAGCCCCACTCTGCAGCTTTGGCAGGCCTGGGACCTAGAAAAGAAGTCAAAACAAGCCAGGGGAAGGTACGTGGGACCTGAAAGCCTAGGGGAAGGATGACAGCTCAGAAGGGATCTGTAAGGATGTTCTTGGGTCCACCTTTCTCTATTCCTACAGTTCATCAGAGAAACAGCTTTCCTGGTGAAATAATGTGAAGGAAAAGGGAGAAGGGAGTGGGCATAGCAGTAGAAAATTGTGTTATCATACTCCAATGATGAGTCATCACTGAGAATGATACAAAGAATACCTGACACCAGAAGAATTAATAGAGGAAGATGGAGAGGAAGCCTGCAGAGCTACTTTTCTCTAACAGCTATGCAGGTACATTATTTAAAAATAAATAAACTTCATCAGCTTCTCATTGCTCAACGGCAAGGATAGTGATACAGATGGAACATATGACATAAGGGATTTGGAACTGATCTTGACCTGAGGCAGCACTGGCAACCTAACTTGTGGTACGGAGCACTTGCCAATCTGGTCCCCCACATACAATCTCAGTGCCCTGAAGTCAAGCACTTCCCACTTCCCTGTGGGTGTCTACATGGGTACTGCAAGCATATGTTCATGTCCTAAGAAATGCCCATCTCCACGGCAAACAGGACCCAAGGAGATACCAATGCAGGACCAATCTGTGGGTAGGCAGATTACCTGAGAGATAAGCACTTAAGGATGAGTATCTGGTGGTCTATAAGTGATTCTGAGCTAGTATACTAGAGGCAGGCTGCACTAGCAGAGAACAGAGGCTGGGCCAGTTTGTTGTTTATTTTATTACTTGGGTGGCTGGGCCTTGGGCCAGGGAAGTTATTTCAGGCAGAGACCACAGCTTGTTAATTAATTATTAGAAGAATGTTCTTATCTGCATGTTCTTCCTTAGGCAGGCAACAGACCTAGTGGCAAGAGCATATAATTACAGGCAGACACTTGGAGAGCAAGCCAGTGGCCAAGGAAACAGGGGAAGAAGAGGCACATCCTTGGTGCCCAGATACAGTTTCCTCCCAAGTAAGCTGGGCATCCTGGTACCCCGCTAAGGACCTGACTGAGAGAATTCCTGTGTAACAGGAGAAGCTGAGATAGGGGAAAGAATAGAAAGACAGCTGGGTTCCTGGGCCACTAGCTTCCCCAAGGAGAAGGAAGAGTCTTGGCAGGGATGAGAGGCTCCGAACAATGACACAGTGAAGTCTGTATTGCCCCCCTAGGCCACAGATACCACTGGGCTGGCAGCATCTCTTGATATACTCTGCAACTCTCTGCCACAGAAGGTCAGCACCTACATAAGATCAGGGGTCTTGAACCATTTGTGTAATGGATTTTCCTTGGCAGTGTGGTGAAGTCTATGGAACTCTCTTTTCACAATAATGTTTTTAAATATATAAAATACGTAAGATTACAAAGAAAATGAATTATATTGTAATAATTATGAATTTTTTTTTAAAAAAAAGCTTCACAGACTCCAGGGTGCATTTTTAATCTCACTAGTGTTAAGGGAAAAAAAGGGGGGGGATTCAGCCTAACTTTGAAAGTGAGGAAGAAGAGGGTCTCTGCTCTATCCTTTCCCTGCCTTGGACGAAGAAGAATTTGTGATGGTCATCTCCTCCAAACACAATGCCATAGCCAGAGATGACTCAGACTGCTGAGGAAGGGGGTGTTGTATTTAACGTGGAAATTTTTCATAGTACAAAAGCACTTAACTCAGACCACTTCTCTCTGGCTCCCTTAGCCTCTTAAAGATACTGCCCTCAAGTTTCTCTGGCTTCTTACCCCTCTGGATATCTCTCAGAAACTGGCACTTTAAATGAGGGGGGTAAGCCTGTCTTAAGGGATGGGTCATAGAGAAGCTACTGGACCAGGAACCTAGTTATCTTCCTGTCCCTTCCCTTTGGGAATGGACTCAGACTGCTCTGAAATACATATGGGAAAAACTAACACTGGATTCCACAGACCTCAAAGGGTAAGAGCTGATCTGCTCCTATTACCCAATCACCCTTTCTTGCCACACTTCTTGTAAACCAGTCATACTCCTGTAAGCCTAATGCTGGCAATATTAATTAATAATAATAATTTCTTTATATAATACTTAAAGATTTACAGAGCTCTTTATATGCATTATCTCCCCAGAACCAATAACCCTATGAGATAGGTCCTACAGGTATTATTATCCCTACTTTAGAGAGAAAAATAAAATGGATTAGAAAGGCAGTGTAGTACAGTGGACAGAATGCTGGCCTTGGAAACAGGAATCCAGCTTCAGACACAAACTAGCTGTATGGCCTCAGTTTTTTCACCTGCAAAATGGAAATAAGAACAATAGCACTAACCTTACATAGTTTTTGAAAGGCTCAAATGATACAATAGCTACAGTGTTACGTAAACCTTGAAATGCCTTAGAAATGTGAGGGAGAGTTATTATTAAAGTGACTTTCCCATGGTCACATAGTGACTAATTGGATCTGCTACCAGAAAGAGCCAAGATGATGTTCACCGTAGTTCCAGTAGGCTACAAGCACAAAGAATCACAAGCATTTTTTTAAAATTTCCACGTGATCTGGTACCTCTAATTCTGAGCTTGACCTGTCCCAAAAGTTAGGAGTGATGAGCATACTTTCAGAGACAACTAGTACAACATCCATGATGTTCTTATCCTTAATTCGTAAATATATCTACTCAGTAGTTCCTTAGCCAGCCATAGAGTTTACTGGACTAGTGGAGAGGAAGGAATCGAGAACACTGATTTATCAAGCAACTACTATGTGCTTAGAAAGCACTTTCCAAATATTAGCTCATTTGAGGGAGGGAAGGGAATGAGCATTTATATGGTACTTACTACGTGTCAAATACTGTGTTAAGCCCTCTACAAATATTATCTCAACTGATCCTCATACCAATTCTTTGAGATAGGTACTATTATCATTCCCATTTTACAACTGAGGAAACTGAGGAAGAAATTAAGTGCCATTCTCAGGTTCACACACACAAACACAACATGCATGCACGTGCACGCATGTACACTGTCTCTCTCTCTTTCTCTTTCTCTCTCTCTCTCTCAGGCTCTAATCCAAAGCTGAGATCTTTTCCACAGCCACCCTAAAATGATGGTTTACCCAATCTCTGTCTAGATTTCACTAGTGAATGGAAGGCTCACTATCTCATATTTACCAGATCTCGTTAGAAAATTTCTTCATGAACGAAACCAAAATTTCCTTCCTTGTTAGTTTTACCCATTGGTTCTACTTGTATCCCCATGGAGTTATACAGAAAAAGTTAACTTCTTTTTTCATAAATCCTCTTTTTTTTTAAAGAAAGATTCTTTTGTTAAAAATTTATGTGATTCAGTAATGTAATAAATAAACAGATAACCATTTCACAAAAAATGATACAGCTATATTAAAGAAAAACATTAACTGGGGAAATTGCACACAGTGGCATGGAAGACTTCCTGTAGATACAAAATAAATATTAACAGCCTTTTTCAGCCAATAAGACCATAAAACAGCTCTTAAATTATTTAGAGATATTTATTGTTATCTCTTGATCTTTCCTTTTTCAGACTAAATCTCTCCAATTCTATAACTATCCTGGTAGCTGCCCGTACTGCCTACCACCTTGACAAAACTGAATTGACTGATGTCCTCCTTAAAGAGTGGCACCCACACTTGAATACACTATACAAGATCTGGTCAGTCCACCGCAGAGTAAGGTAAAATCTCCAGCTTCAGGTGGTATCCCTTGAACCATGGCAAGGCACCAACCTAAAACCCTGCAGCCAGAGCATGAAAGCTCAAACTTTTTACCATCATCATTTATGCTATGACACAATAAATAAAAAATAATCTCAATGTCAGGATTACCAAAAAATTCAACAGAACAATTTACAAAATGCTACTACTGGGAATACGAAAATTTTAAAATGTAACATAGTTCCTACCCTCAAGGAGCTTATCTTCTTGGAAGTGGAAAGGAATGAGGTGGGTGTTTTTTTTACAATGACCCAAAGAGGAAAGTGACGAAACATTGTTGTCACCATTTTGTGGACTAGTAAACTACAAAACAAAGAGACTCTCTTTAAGTTACTGCAGTTGATAGATGCCACATCACCATCCAAGGTCAGGGCTCTTTCTGCTATGCCACATGTTATGACTGGAATGGAGTTATGAAGGAGCTTGCAGTTCACAAAATGTCCTAAAACACAAAGCATAGACCCTTCTGGGATCAACCCTCAAGGCAAGCTGTTAAGACAAACTGATCCTGTAAAGTCCCCTCCAGCCCAAGCAGTCTGTCACTCCAAGGAATGGGCAGTCTTCTCTCAAGGTAATGAGCATCTCTTAATATTCTTACTCACACTGGACCAAAAATCTGGAACTCAGAGTTCTAATCCTGGATGGCCAAGAACTATTGGTCACCTTAAGAGTGTCATTTCTCCCTCTGGGTTTTTGTTTCCTCATCTATAAAACAAAGGGATTGGGATGATGACTAAAGTCTCTTTCAGCACTCATAAATCAATAAAGACCAAGTTCAAGAAAAGGAAGAGGAAAATCTGACATTTCCCCCATGTGAGATCAAAGACTTAATATTTGGGGATGCAAAGGAGACCAAAGAAATGCGGATGGACAACCAGTACTTAAACCGTTTTTGCATCATCACAGAGGGGCAAATGATTGGACAAGAGTAAACAATACCAGGGTTTAAATCCAATCTCTGATACTTCCTGGTAGGGCAGGCATGGGCAAGTCAGCTAACTATCTGAGCCTTTGTTTCATCAGTAAAATGGCGCTAATATTTGCAGTAATTTACAATTAGGAATATCAGGACTTTTGTGAGAATCAAATGAGATTATGTTATGTGAAATGCTTTGCAAACTTTAAAGTTCTCTCCATAATAATAATAATAGCCAATATTTATATAGAACTTATTACGTACTGTGCTTAGTATTTTACAACGTGTACTTAGCATTTTACAATTATTAACTCATTTGATCCTCACAACCACCATGTGGGTAGGGGCAATTATGCCTATTTTACAAATGAAGAAAATGAGGCAAAAATGGGTTGCCTAGGAATCACACAGCTAGTATCTGAGGCTAGATTTGAACTCAAGTCTTCTTCCTAACTCTAGGCCCAGTGTTCCATCCTCTGGGTCACCAAAATTAAATGCCTTATCCTCCATGTTCTTTCTCTGTGACGATACTTTGTCACCATCCTCTTTGCACACAAGTTATGGGGTTTTGAAGGCTCAATCATTAGGCTACGTACAATGTAGCAAGTCTCAAGATGATTTGTCCATGTATGTCTACTTTTTCCTGGTCGCTTTTGGTAGCAGGGCCTCTACAAACCAAAAAATGAAAATACACACAATTTTTCTCAGTATTTTGTTTTTGGAGGGAGCAGAATTTTTGACCTGGGTAAGTGCCTAGAATATTTTTGCGATCGCCAGTCCTTCCAAAAAGAGGACCTACATGGAAGTCCCCATCATTCCCACCACCCAGAGGCAACAGGGAGCAAAGCCTCCCCGAAATTCACATAACCACGCAGCTACATGGGAGATGGTCCTGGAAGCCATTTCTATCAAAGCTTTCTGCTTTAAATTGATGCATATGGATACTTTCCCACAGACTCCAAAAGAGGCTCTTTTCCCAACCCAAATGCAACTATCTAACCCTTCCACAAACCACAGTTGCAGCTGCTGTCCCTAACCCATCCTGATCTAAGCAAGCTTAATTTCACTTGTAGTGATAATTCCCATATATGAAGGAGTGTGGCTCTCTAATGTCCTGTCTTAAGCCCCTATTGATTTCAGAGATGGAAATGACAGGAAGTCAAGCCTTTCATGGCTGTCCTGGGAAGGTATTTACACCAGGGTCCTTCCCGGTTAACCGAGAACAAGGAAGGAGAAGAACAAAGTCATGTGTGCCTCAGTGGACTCAGAAACATCCTGGAAACTTTGGAACTATGGAAACCTAACCACAGCTTTACTTAGCCATCTCCTTCATCTCTCTCAGGCTGAGTATTAGGGAAATAATATGGCCAACTAAGCCCCCACCCCCAATCCCTTTGTAAGGCAAAAAGGTTATGCAAAAAAGTAGCTAATTCAATTGACATCCAGCACTACATATAGAAGAGTGGAATGGGGTGGTACACAGGGGGCAGAGGAACTTTTCAAATACCAACTCTGACACTATCTGTGTTACCTTGAACAAATCACAACCTCTCTGGGGTTCAGTTCCTTCATCCACAAAAAAATTCAAGCATTTATTTATTAATCACCCAACTACATGAACATAAAATGATGGGGGTTGGCTAGCTAACCTCTAAGATGCCATTCAGCTCTAAATCGATGATCCTAATTTTTCTCTGAGCTCCAGACTGTCTAAAAATATTTCAAGATGTTCGCAGGCTTTGCGTGTGGTGGAGATTCTAAGGAGGTGGAGGTGGGGCTCCGGGAGCTAGGCTCTTTGGAGGTTTTGACACATTCAGATCTATCTAGAGGGTGATGGAAGTTAAGTTCTCTCACCTGATGAAGGTGGTCTTCCCGGTGGAATACTGGCCCACGAGGAGTACCATGGGTTTATTGTCAAAGTCTGCATCTTCCAGGGCAGGGGAGTGAAACTCGTGAAACCTGTAATGCTCTTCCAAAGGGAGCAGCTTGGTCTTGTAGAGTTTCTTGAGCCCCTCGCTCACAGTCTGGAACACCTCCGGGTCCTTCCTCCTTCGGTCGTCATGTCCAAGCCAACTGAACATCTCGGCTGAGCGGGGGCTGAAGCTCCCCTATGGCCTCTCCCAGGTGTCCGCTCTCTCTCCTAGTCTAAGAAATAGGCAGGAAGGGAGCCCCTGCCCAGCCCCCAGCTCTCTCTGCTTTTTCTAACAGGGGAAATTGCTAGCAAAACTGGGTCCGATTTATTTTAAAATTCGGATGGTGAGAAGGAAAAACACAAAACCTCAGCCCCCCACCCCGCAGGCAGGAACACCCCTGGGCTCCTACACACAGGCGCAGACACCCTTGATCTCACTGCGCCTTGCGGCTCACCAGCATCCTGTCTAAGGCACACTGGCTGCGCTCGGTAAACTGCCCGAGCCGCAATGTGCTCCCCCTCAGTGCCTCCATCCACCGGAGAAACCGCGTGGGGAGGGGGTGGACAATGAAGGACCTGAAGGACCTCGGGGCTATGCAGTCCTATCTGCAATCAGGGTGTCAGCCGAGCTCCCGGCCGTCCACCCCCGCCTTCCCCCAGCCGCCCGTGCTGACGGCTCGGGCTGAAGCTGCGAGGAAGCGCTGAGTTAGAATCCCCCCGCCCCGGCTCCCCGCGAGCCCCGCAGACGCCCGGGGAGTGGCGAGTGTCCCGCGGTGCCCAGGAGCCGGCCCGGTCCAGGTCGTCCCGGGAGGAGCCCCGGGAGCAGCCGGCTCTGGCTGTGCTCGGCTCAGCGCCTGCGGACGATGCGGCGGCGGCGGCGGCGAGCGCGGCAGCATGCCCCAGCCTGTGCGGCGGGGCTTAAATGCCAGCCCCGCAGGAAACCGCGGAGCATCGGAAGTGCCTTCTGCTGGCAAGCCCCTGGCGCGCTGCTGGGCGAGCTGAAGCCGCGCAGGGAGCCGCCATGCTTGTGGGCAGGGCCAGGCCAGGGGGATGGGAGCGCTCGGCAGCCCGAGCCGCAGGGGTGCGCCGGCCTGGGAAGGCTGCCGCCCAGGTGTGGCTGCGAGGACGCGGCGCCCCCCTGGGGACGGCGCTGAGGGTGACCGCGGCTGATCGAGTCCCCTCCCCGGCAGCCGCCGCCCCCTGCGGGCTAGAATCCAGACTGTTTGTGACCTCGGAAGGCTCCTGCCCCTGCCCACCCCGAGGTTCAGTGCGTGGCATTTACCCAGGTTAGAGCTGCGGCTGGGCGAATCAGCCTCTGGCCCGGGGTGAAAGGAGGCATCTCTTCCTGCAGTCAGCTCTCTCTCATACCAGAACCTAGCCGGAGAGGGAAAAGACGGCTTTATATTATTTGCAAAACATGTTTAATTTGTTTAGCTTCTATGGGTTCTCTATATGCCCCCGGGTTATCTGGGGCGGGGGGGGGGGGGGGGCGAGGAAGGGGGGAAGGGGAGGGAAGGGTCCAGGCCTGTGACTTCATTTCTGCAGAGAACTCTCCGTGAGCAAAAGGTCTTCTCCCCGTGCAGATCTGGGGCTTCCAGTCTTGGACAGTTGTCCTGGGGGAACGAAGAGGTTAAGTGACTTGCCTAGGGTCAGGTGGTTACAGTGTGTTACTGCCTGGATCTAAACTTATGTTCCCTGACTCCGAGGCCAGCTCAGTTTCCATGGCCTCTTGTTGCTAGGAGTTTAGGCTATTAAGTAGATATAATTTTATTTTCTCTAATGTCACCAAAGCCTAATTTCATTTTCTCATGCAGTCATTCCTCATTATGCTGCTGCTGCTGTCAAGAGACAACGAAAATACCTGTAACTTTGGCTGCAGTGCCTCGCACAGAGGCTGGCACAGTGTAGGTGAAGCAGCAGCAAAGTGACAAAGTGGATAGAGCATTTGGACCTGGAATCAGGAAGCCTGGAGTTCAGATCCAGCCTCAAACACTTCCTAGCTAGGTGACCCTAGGCAAATCATTTAACCCCTGTCTTCCTCAGTTTGGTCAACCTTAAAATGGGGATAATAATAGTATAATAATAGTATCTGACCCTCAGGGTTGTTGTGAGGATCTAATGAGATCATTAAAAAGTGCTTAGCATAGTGCTTGGCACACTGGGATTATGTGAATACTAGCTATTATCATTATCATTATTATACGTGAACAATTGGGTCATTCAGTAAACATTTATTATCAACTTACTCTGTGCCAGACACTGTGCTTAAGCCCTGGGATATGAAGAATGACAAAAAACACTCCTCATCTGAAGAGATGCTTCAAGACTTCAGATTGTCCTATTAGGTCAGGAGGAGCTGCTGGACCTGACCGAATCCATATGGATGAAATCTGTGCTAAAGATGACATGGTTTTAAAGGCAAAAACAATGAGGCACTCAAAGAACAATTTATAAGATATTTCAAAGAGGGAAGATTCCAAAAGAATGGGAAAAATCACAGATGAAGCTATTACTAAAAAAAAACAACCATTACCCACATACCTATCTGTTTTCTCATCTGTAGGAAATCTATGAAAATGGTCTTTGCATCCATTAAAAAGTGTCTTTGGTGAAAACATGAGAAAGAAATAGAGTTTACTCAAATTTTTCCAATACTGTTTTGTTTTTGCCTAGGTTTTCCCAGCTTTTAGCACAGAGCCTGGAACATAGTAGGTTCATAATAAATTCATTTTTAATTGAATCCAATGGACTACAGTAGTCACATCTTTATAGTCACTCAGGTGAGAGATGTTAGGATTCTGCTGTGTTTATTATTTATTGATTTTTAAAAAGCATTTGACTTGGAAAAACAAAGTAGATGAAAAATGCATTACTGTCTGGATTTGGGTAGCCTATTGCAGATGAACAGTGAGTAGGACCCAGAATAGAGTAGAAAGATGAGACTAAAACAGATTGCATTTAGATTCATGTGTTCCTCTCAGTGATTTTATACTGCTTGTTGCTCCAAAGGACTATGTCTTTATTAATATTTGTCATCACATTTTATTAATTTATTTATTAACATATTTAATTTAATATATTTATTAATATTCTCCTGATGTTGCTCAACTTATCTATTTTTCTTTTAGGCCTGTTTCTCTCCTTCCTCTGTACCAGGAGTGGGGAACCTACAGCTTCAAGTTCACATGTGGCCTAGGTCCTCAAGTGTACCCCTTTGATTGAATCCAAATTTTACAAAACAAATTCTTTTATTAAGGGAATTTGTTCTGTGAAATTTGGATTCAGTCAAAGGGCCACACTTGAGGACCTAGAGGGCCACATGTGGACTTGAGGCTGCAGATTCCCCATCCCTGCTCTATCTACACTCTTCAATTTGGTGATCTCATCCTCTGGCTTCAATTGCACGTTTCAGTAAATGACTCTCAGATCTCCAACCCAAAAGCTCTAGTCACATATTTCCAATTATCTACTGGATAGCGCCACCTGGCTAGTCTGTTAACAGTCAGTCAGTCAGCCACCATTTATTGAACAGTTAACATGCACTGGGCTCTGTGCTAAGAGCTAAGACAAAAACTTTTGCAAAGGCAAAGACAAAGTCAAACAAAAAACCAGCCCCTGCCTTCAGTAAACATATATTCCAATGAAAGAGACATGTAAATTAGGAAGTACATTCAAGAAATATCTATATATCATCTATATGCCTATGTCCATCCACATCTCTCTCTACATAGACGTAAAAGGTGAAAGGTACTCTAAAAGGTGAAAGAATTAGCAGCTCACACCACAAACCTTCAAACATCTGCAAACACTTGTCCCATCTTCTTGCTTAAATCCACTTCTCCCCCTAATTTTTCTAGTTCTCTCAATGGCACTGCCATCTTCAAAGACACCCAGCCTGATACTATGAGTCTTTCCAATCTTATGCCCCATATTGGTTGGTCTTCAAATACAGTCTTTTCTCCTTACACATGTTCTCTTGAATCTAGCCCTGTCTCACCATCCACAATGCCTTCATCTTTTCTCACTCTTTTGTCATAAAAGCCTCTTTGTTGGTCTTCTTACCCCTAACCTATAACCATTCCACATTCTCCACAACACTGATAGAGTATTCTTCCTAATAAACCACTATAATTTTTATTCTTTTATTGAGAAGACTTCAGTGGTTCTCCATTGCCTCCTGAGTGAAGTTACTCTCAAAATTTTGATGACGTTTTGGAAAGGGCACTAGACCTAGGGTCAGGAAGACCTCTGTTCAGATTTGGCCTCAGAATCCAATTTACTGTGTGACCCTGGGTAAGTCACTCAATCTCTATCCTCCTCAGTTTCCTTTTCTGTAAAATGAGGATAATATTACTATCTACCTACTTAGTAGAATTGTAAGGATAAAACAAGATATTTGTAAAGCACTTTGTAAACCTTTAAAATATTTACATCTTCGACTGCCTATTAGAGATCTCAAATTAGATGTCTTATAGACATCTTAAACCCAATGTGTTCAAATCTATACTCATTATCTTTTCTCCAAACCCATCCCCCTTCCAAACTTCTCAAATACTGTTAAGGAGACTACCATCCTCCCAGTTGCTTCAGCTCTCAACCTGTTCATCCTCAATTCCTCACTAGTCTCACCCTCTGCCTCCAGTCTGTAGCTGGGTACCTTGGTACTGTCTCTCAAGTATGCCCCTTTCTCTCCTCTGATGCTGCCACCATCCTAGTGCAGGTCCTCATCTCAATGTATCAGGAAATATTGCAATATCCTGCTGGAGGGTCTGCCCTCTTCAAGTCTCTCCCCACTTGGATCCATCTTCTACTTAACTGTCAAAGTAATTTTCCTGAAGGACAGTCCAACCGTGCCACCTACCTACTCAGTAAAGTCCAATTGCTTCCTATTGCATCCAGAATTAAATATAAAATCCTGTTTGGCATTCGAAGCTCATCATAACCCATCCTGCCTTCCCTCCCTACTTCTCTAATCGTATACCATCCCTGCCACATACTCTTTGATCCAGTGACACTGGCCTTCTTGCTGTTCATTGAACCAGACAGTCCATCTCTTAGCTCAGGAGAGATATTGTCACTGGCTGTCCTCTGTGCCTGGAATGATCTCCCTCCTCATTTCTGCCTACTGGCTTCCTACTGGCTTCCTTTAAATCCCAACTAAAATCCCACATTTTACAGAAAACTTTTCCCAGTCCTCTTAGTTCTAATTCCTTCCCTCTTTTATTTATTTCCCCTTTTCCTATAAATAGCCTATTTTTACATAGTTGTTTGCATACTATCTCCTCCATGAGATTGTGAGCTCAGCAAGGGCAGTGACCATCCTTGTACTTAATAAATGCTTATTGAATAAATTGACTAATTGATCAGGGTATGTGCAATAGAACTCCCTATTCCTGGAAATTATGCCCCTCTTAATATAGTCCAGGATCGCATTAGTTTGTTTATCAACAATTCTTCCAAGTTAAAAAATGGCATTCCATAAAAAATTTTTTAAAAAACCCCAAAGACTAATTTAGCTTGCAACTCAACCATTGAGAAAACCATTGGACTTTGGTATACAGCAGAAGTGCTGTATTTGTTCTTCCTGTTTCATCATGCAGAGTATTAAAAAGATATGTTCTCAAGACTCAGGTTTTAATCAAATTAATAATATTTGTTGTTCTTCAAAGCCCTTAAATGAAACCAGCTTTTTTTTGCTTTTAAATTATGAGTACATGGCAGGAAAGAATATAATGATTATTAACAGTTTGTTGCCACTGCCCGGATTTATGCTAAGGCACCAGCAGTTTTATCCACCATTTTTTTCTACTATTATGACAAATGTCAACAGAGTAGTTCCAAGATAAACCACAAGACTCAAAAATTTTATTCAACATTTTGAATATTTCAGCATCACTTCTCTTTGTTGCCAAGCCTTCACATGAAAGAAGTTCTTTTTCAATGATTAGTTGGTGCGGATACTGGATGAATACAAGCAACAAGGCTCATAGATTTCATACATTTGCAAGGCAAATGGATAATTCTGCAGAGGAGCTAGTAGCTTGGTCTTCCTGTTTACAGTTAAATCTTTAATTCTTAGGTCATGCAGCCCCAGGAAAACTCGTCTGTACACTGCGAGAGAATGAGAGTGTTTTAAAAGGGCAAATAATTTCTTAGTATTATTATACCCACTTGAAAGGGTACCCAAGGGTCTGTGGATCACATTTTAATAATCATTGAACTAGATCAGGACTTCTCAAACTCTTTCCACTCTCAACCCTTTTTTTTGGCCAGTTGGCATTGGATGCCCCGAGGGCATGCATGGTGCAAAGTGCACATGCTTTGATTCAGAACCAAAGCTGCAGTAAAACTGTGTGATGCCACATGGGTAAGCGCTGCCAGAAACGCCTCGGATTCATTACACATTTGGTTTTTAATCATTTTTGGTCATTGTGAGTTCAGAAACCTTTTACTGTTGCCAAATTTTTTATGACCCCACATGGGATCATGACCTACAGTTTAAAAAGTACAGAGCTAAATGACCTCTAACGGTGCCTTCTGGCTCTGAATTGATGATCCTATTGTCCGGAGGCAAAAAAAAAAAATCATTGAGAATATGCATGGCAGATTTATTGGGTCATAGGAAATTATAAAAAGGACAGCTTCATAGAAACCTTAGGAAGATTCCTATGAACTGATGAAAAATAAAGTGACCAAGAACAAGGAGAACAATTTTTAAAATATTTTTTCAAGAGGAGCAATATTGTAAAGAAAAACAATTTGGAAAACTTGAGAACTCTAATGAATGCAGGGACTAATCACAGTTCCAGAGGACCAAGCATGCTACCCATCCCCTAAAAGAGAAGTGATGGACAAAAAATGAAGAATAAGGCATACAGTTTTGGAGACAGCTCAATGGGGGAATTTCTTTTGTTGATTATGTATATTTGTAACATTTATTTATCCTCCCTTCCCTTCCTCCCCTCCTCAATGCCTCTCCTCTCTTCTCCTTTCTTCTCCTCTCTTTTAATTTCAGGGTTATGGAAGGGAAGGAGGTAGGTTAGAGACAGGGTAAACAAAATTTTAAAAAAAAGAAAAGGAGGAAAACAGGGACATCAAAACATTTTTTAAAACACAGAAGAGAACAGAAGGGAAGTCAGAAAGAATCACAGACAAGCAGGGAAGCTTTGAAATTACATGTTGAATTTACCACATGTTTTTAAAAGAAAAACAAGCTGTATATAACAGAGATTTGCAGTTATATGTACAATCTTTTTTGGATTATTTTACTATATACATGAAAATACCCATAATGTTTGATGTTTTGTTAAACTAAGAATTAAATTTAAAACAACATTGACAAAGGAGAGTGCATGTAACTGGAAAAGGAGGTGAGTGGGTCACATATGGAGAATGAGAAACTACAAATAGAAAGTTCAAGGGCTACCCTAAGATATGGAAGGGAAACAGAGACAGTCATCTGGGGCCATTAGGTAGATAGTTTATAGAGAATGTATGTAATGACATGGGCAAGAATATCCTAAGAGAAGAAAGCATGGAGGATTTAGGAGCTACACCAATAGAGGGAACATACTATGGAGGAAATCATAGATAGGAAGAAGGGAGGGGAGGAAATAAACATTTATTTAATACCTACCATATCCAGGCACTGTACTAAGAGCTTTTTTTAAAACAATTATCTTCTTTGACCCTTACAACAACCCTGCAAAGTAAGTGCTATGATTATCCCCATTTTACAGCTGAGGAAATTGAGGCAAACAGAAGTGAAGTGACTTGCCCAGGGTCACATGGCTAGCATGTTTCTGAGGTCCAGTTTGAATTTGGTTCTCCATGACTGCAGGCCCAGCTTCTATCCATTGCACTACTAGCTTCTTCCATGAAGGTATCTAAGTGTTTAAGCTGAGTATTTTGAGAATATTTTGACTTTACTTCTATTTCCTGTTAGTATTGTGGTTCACCATTTGATTAATACAGATTCCTAGAGGGACCAAGTTGATCTTTCAGGTCAATTAAGGGTATCAAAGAAATGAAAAAAATGAAGGCCTTGAGACAAAGGTTTCCAAAGCTTGGAATGAAGTTTCTGATTCTTATTCCTTTAATGAGATTCTTCCCTTTGTTGTAGAATCTGATGAAGGAGAGGACATTCTTTGCCTCATTTCTTACCTAGCCTTAATCACTGAATGGGCACTGCCTCAGTCATACTGAGACCCGGGAAAGACCTTAGCTTAAAAAGGCCATGGTCTCCCAGTGCTTCCAGGGCCGTCTCTAGTTATCATGAACTATATTTTACCCATGGACCCAGATGGCTCCTGAGGAGAAATTGAGACTGGTGACTTTGCACAGGCCTCTCTCAAATCCAATTCACTTGCAAATCATGACATCAATTTCCTGATGTCCTTCCAGAAGGAACAACAAACAACCACAGGATCCAGGATGAGAAGGGTTCTTTTGAAATAAGCCACTTTGGTTAGAGGCACAAAGAGGTGTTGATACTAGTGAATTCAAAAGCTTGCTGTTTACACACATGTCCCCTTAGAAGAGACTCTCAAAACAAACTTCAGTCTAGAGGATTTTTACAACTCTCCATAAGAGTTTACCCATAACATTGATATATTTGCAGTCAGAGGCCTAACCTTCCAGTCTACACTGCTCCACTTCCTATTTGTGGGGTTTTTGTCAGGCCATTTAACCTCTGTTCCCCTTTATAAAATGAGGGGGCTGAATTAGATGGCCTCTAAGGTCCCTTTCAGCTTGAATGTGCCAACCCTGTGGTTTTTGTAACACTTCAGAGAGACAGTGATGATCCACATATTATCTCATCAGAGCCTCCTGACAAGCCTATAATAAGTAGGGCAAGAATGATCATCACCAGTGCATAGATTTAGAACCAAGACTCAAAGAGATTGTGACCTGCCCAAAGTCAGACAGTAAGTGATCGCACTCCTCTGGGGCTGACCCTCCTAGCTTCTCCAGTTTTTGTCCATATTGCTGACTCAGACCATGGTGTGGTAAAGCTGAAATGCTACAAAATTGTAGCCATTTCTGACCTCCCAAATCATCATGTTCATTAAAGTCTAAATTTTAATAGGATCGGAATGAAAACTATTAGTCATACAGCCAGAGTCCAATGTCTTCCTATTACTGCTAGGATAATATAACAAATCTTCTGTTTAACCCTGAAGGCCCCTCTAAATTTGGCTCCAACCTATTTTTCCGGGATGATTTCATATTTTTCATTCCTCATATGCCAAGTTGGTCTTCATTTCCCTATTCCTGGTTTGGTTCTTGCTTCTAGATTCAAAATCATGTCTTGTATCATCGTGAAATTTCCCTCAGTTGGTGGGGTCACCTCTCCTTGGAATATCCATCTTCTCTGTGGCCTTCTCAACCTGGATTATCCCTCCCTAAGGTTTGCCCCCTTCTACTGCTGGTGAGTTCTTCCTGGAGCCTCCGTTTTGTGGACTGTCCCAGATCTACCTTTATTATTGTTCTGGACCTGTTCTGGCTTTCTAAACTTAAATCATGTCCCCACATTGAATACCTTCATTTGCCTATTCCTCTTCTCTCTCCCTACCCATCTTTTAATTTTTCTTTTTATGTGTGTGGTCTTTGCCTTGGAATGAAAGCTCCTCAAAGTCAGGGATTGTCTTTCTTCATGCTTATATTTACATCCCCAGAGCTATCACAGTGTCTGGCACATTGTGAGTATTTAATAAATGCCTGCCTGCCTTCTTTCCTTCCTTCCTTCCTTCCTTCCTTCCTTCCTTCCTTCCTTCCTTCCTTCCTTCCTTCCTTCTTTCCTTCCTTCCTTCCTTCCTTTCTTCCTCCCCTCCTTCCCTCCTCCTTTCCTCCCTCATTTACATTATATGCTAGTTAAATATGCTGACCTCCATGCTACAAGGGTACACAATATATCATCTCCCAATCCTGGAGTACCCTTCTTCCTTATCTCTACCTCTTGCAATCCTTTAACACTTATGCCACCTCCTACCTGAGGTCTTTCTTGATCTCACCAGTTGTTATTGCTCTCCTCTCAACCCACTTCCAAATCACCTTTTATATATTTTATATTTTCTTATCTGAACACATGTGATTTTCCCCCAGTAGTATGTAGATTCCTTGAGGACAGGGACTGTTTTGTTTTTCTCTTTGTAACTCTGACACTTAGCACAATGCCTCATGTGTAGTAGATTGCTTAACAGATATAAGTTAAATTGAATTGAAATAGATTGAATTTAGTCTTCTACTGTGGGGATGGTAGAAAAGGCATTATTATCTAATTTTCAGATGAGGAAACTGAGGTACAGAGAGAGTGAGTTTTTGTCACCCCACAAAGAGTTCTTAATTCAATTTCCAGCTGGATCAGTAGTTCTATATGTAACCTCAAGTTCATTCTGTCATCACCACCTTTTTCCTCTTTCTCTGGGAGAGGTACTAATAAGCTTTGGAAAGCAAGAGAACCTAAAGGCAGGAAAATTCACAAACTAGAGAGTCAGGTCCTTAATAACATCTGCCCTTTTTGTGAGGATCTCAAAATGGTAACTTCTCTGGATTAAGAAACAAAAATGGAAATAGAAAGGGTACATTCATTTTGATGCAAAGAGGTAGAGGTCTTGTTTTCTTTTGTTTTGTTTTGTTTTAGTCAATGAACAAAAGTCTACTTTCTTTCTTTTTCACCTCCCTCCCCTTTTCCCTACAGAGAAAGCCAGAAATATAAAACCATTGTTACAAATATGTATATTCAAGTAAAACAAATTCCCACATTGGTCAAGTCCAAAAAATATGACAACCTATGCTCTGAGTCCATCACCGCTTTATCCAGAGGTAATATGTTTCAACTTAATGCCTCTAAATCACTTTGATCAGAGTTCCTAAGTCTTTCAAAGTTGTTTGTCTTTATAAATATTCTTATTACTGCACAAATTGTTCTTCTGGATCTTCTCACTTTATGCTTTATCAGTTCATGCAAGTCTTCCCAGGTTTCTATGAAACCATCCCCTTCATCATTTCTTATATTACATTATTTTTCCATTACATTCCTATAGCATAACGTGTCTAAGTGTTTCCTGGCTGATGGGCACCCCTCCCCTAGTTTCCAATTGCTTGACATCACATATAAAAAGCTGCTATAAATATTTTTGTTCATATGTTTCCCCCACCCCTTTCATCTCTCTCTCTTTCTCTGTCTCTCTCTGTCTCTCTCTCTGTGTCTCTTTCTCTCTCTGTCTCTCTCTGTCTCTCTCTCTGTCTCTCTCTCTCTGTAGTAGCGGTAACACTAGGTCAAAGAGTATATGCACAGTTTAAAAGCTTTTTGGACACAGGTCTAAATTCTATTCCAGAATGACAGGACCAATTTACAACTCCACTTATGCCTTAATATAAGAGGTTAGCTTTGTAAGACACACTCCCAGAGGCTAATACATCTAGCACTTTTGTGCCTCCAAACTGCCACCAAGTGCCTGGTCACAGAATTGCAGAATATCAGAGCTGGAAGGGACTAGGTAGGAATTAACCTAATGAAAAACATAGCTGAACATGAATCAAACCTTAACATCCTCAATACTTACATTTGAACATCTGTTGTCAAGTGATGGGGGAAAGTCACTACTGGAAGAAGGAGCCCATTACATTTTTGGACAGCTCTAAATATTAGGATTTAAATAATAGGCGGCACCTGGGTGGTGCTGGGGATAGAGTGCTGGCCCTAAAGTCAGGTAGACCTGAATTCAAACATCACTTCAAACACTTACAAGCTGTGTGACCCTGAGCAAGTCACTTAACCCTGTTTGCCTCAGTCTCCTCATCTGTAAAATGACCTGGAGAAGGAAGTGGCAAACCACTCCAGTCTCTTTGCCAAGGAAACCCTAAATGGGGTCACAAAGAGTCAGACAGAAATGGACAACAAAATATCAGGAAGCTTTCCCTCACATGAAGACAAAAATCTGTTTCTCAGAAACTCCTACACATTTACTGCTCTTAGTTCTAGTCGGTAGGGACAAGCAGGAAAAAAAATCTAATTTCTCTACTCTAAGACAGATTTTCAAATAATTGAATAAGTTATCACATAATTCAAGCAAAGTGTAGTGTCTGGAGTTTCGACTTTGAAATCAGGAAGCCCTGGGTTCAAATTTTACCTCAAACATTTAACAGTTATGTAAATGTTAATTAGTTCCCTCATTTGGGTAATAGAGATAATAATACCTGTCTTAGATAATACTTAAAGCATTTAGTGGTTCAGCGGATAGAGTGCTGGACTCATCTTCCTGATTTCAAATCTGGCTTCCGATGCTTACTAGCAGTGTGACTCTGGGCAAGTCACTTAACCCTGTTTACCTCAGTTTCCTTATCTGGAAAATGAGCCGGAGAAGGAAATGGCAAGCCACTCTAAAATTTTTGCTAAGAAAACCTTAAATGGGGTCATGAAGAGTCAGAAATAAATTAAATGACTGAGCAACAACTGGGTGATACTGGCATTACCTTATCGGTTGGTGTTAGGATCAAATGAGAGAATGTTCATAAAGTGCTTTCTTTGCATACTTCAAAACATGAAATATAAAATGTCATTTATTTCCAACCAGATTGTTGCTGTTTCCTGTACATGACATTCCACCTCTCATCTTTGTATTGTATTAGACTCTCCTTCCTCACGTCCATCTCTTAGAATCCTTAAGTTTCTATTTTGTATTTTCTTAAGTGTGCAGAGTTTCTTCCTAACAAAATATAATTTTTTTGTTAGTACAGGCAATTGTTTTGGGTTTTTTTGTTTGTTTGTTTTGTCTTTGCATCCCTAGCACCTAGCACAATGCCTGGAACATAGTAGTCAATTAATAAATGCTTGGTGAATGAATAAATGAGTTATTTTTCAAGCTAAGCACATACAGATCCTTCAGTTAATCCTCCTATTGTATGGTCTCCAGCTTTTTATCCAACCTGGTTACTGTTTTTTCCCGACACACTCCACTCTTTCAGTTTCTTCCTATTGAATGGCACCCAAGATTGAATACACTACTGCATTATGGCCGATACAGTAGGATTATCACCTACCTACCTCATGCTGATCCTGCTTCTATTAAAACTGCTAATAATTCTATTATTTTGTTTGGCTACCATTGCATATTGTTGACTCACATCGATATCTTTTTCATATTAACTTGTTTCCTTATATATTTTAGTATTTATTCAATTTTCATTCATTAAACAAAATAATTATTGATTTCCTGTTACCTGTTGTCTGATGTGTTGTAGGAAGGATTCCTTTTCAAATAGAGGTTGGATTGGATGGCTCTGAGGTCCCTTCAAATGCTAAAATTCTTTCATTCTGTAATATTTAACCATGTCTCAGCTAATATCTGGTGACGTGGTAGGCATGCCAATACATAAAACTAATAATCTGTACTTTTGTGAAAATGAACCTCTTTTGAATTTGGAGAATGTGATCTGTCCAAAGTGGAATTTCCTTCCCGATCTGCCAACTTCCATACTCTTGGACATAGTAGGTTCCCTTTGACTAGAAGTCTTCTGAGAGAGGCTAAATGAACATTTCTTAATAATGTTACAAAGATGATTCTTGCTCATTAAAAGGTGGAACTAGATGATCTCTGGGTTCTGTTCTAACTCTGAGAATATGTGATTTTGTATGTAAGTCTTCCTGGGACCTATGTACCACAAAGCAAAGAAACCTTTGGAATTTTAATGACACAATGGAGGTTTCCAGCTCGGCTAGGTGATGATCCCCATAAAAGGCCTCAAATTGAATAATCATTTAAGCCAGAATATTTTCTTTCCTACTCCCAGTGTTTTTTAAAGTATATTTATTCCTGAACAATGAGTATGTGTTTCTTTTTTTAGTTAAAGCACAACCTTAATATTATTTTTAAAAACTCTTTAACCATGCCCAACACTCCCTTTCATAGAAGCAGTCATTTGCTTTCAAGATTTTCTGCATTTCTGCTTCAACAACCAGTACCATTTTTTTGGTCCAGAATCAGCTAAAAACAGCCACTTTTACTGCTTCTCCCTTTGCTTCTTAAATAAATTATTATAAAGGTCAATGAAGATTTAATCAGCTGTTCTGCCTGTAGCAGAGACTGATTGATCTTCAGCTGATGTCTAGAATTCAGGGGTGGGGAAAGCCACAGGTGGCTTTCTCAGTCCTTGTGTGCAGACTTTTGACTGAGTCCAAGTTTTGCAGAACAAATCCTTATATTAAGGGGATTTGTTCTGTGATGTAGGTTCCCCATCCCTGAATGGTTGAAGGTACCCATCACCATTTATATCATGCTTTTACTACAAGTTTGTAATCTGATTATCCAAAACACATTCTTCCACATTTGAATATACTCTCATATATTAACATATTGCATTTTGTTAAAATTACAGTATTAATGAACACTAGTCATACCTGTATAATCAACTTGTAAAATGATTACTTGGAACCAGATTTAAAGATATTCTAAAACAGATATCTTATGGCTTAAAAAAAAAGAAAGATAAACAATACCTTATTATCCACTTAAGTTAACTCTGATTTTTCAAATTATTTTTAGAAAATTATTTAACCTGAATCCCAGGAGTTACCTTCTAACACTTTCTGGTTGCTCCTTCTGTCTCTGTCAGAGGATGTCTAAGCCATCACCTGTTTGTAGTTCTGTGATTATAGTCCTTAGGCTCTCTTTTTTTTTCTAGAAAGTTCCCACTTTCAGATTCTCCCCTATCTCTTTGTACAAAGAGGAATGTCTTTATTTTTCCCACATGGTTTGGTGGCTCCATTCCTGCTGTCCTTTTCCTCCTTACTGGCTAAAAATAGTCTCCCCAAACGTAGGGGTTGTTGTTCAGTGGTGTCCAGTGGTGTATTTGTGCCGCTGTATGGAATCTTCTTGGCAAAGAGACTGGAGGGGTTCTTCCTTTCCTTCTGCAGGAATTAATGCAAACACAGGGTAATCGACTTGCTCAGGGTCACAGAGCTGGAGAGTGTCTGAGGCCAGATTTGAACTCAAGTCTTCTGACTCCAGGCCCAGCACTCTGACCGCTGAATCCCCTAGTTACCTCTCAAACGTAAGGATAGATGCTTTATTGGTCTAAATATTGGCTATGCTCAAATGAACTTTATTTGAAAAGAAAAAAATTAAGTATACACTAAACGTAATTAAAGTACTATTATTGTTGTTGTTCACCATTCTCAAAGAGGACCAATGATATCAGGAGGGTGATGTCTTGACTTGCAAGTGAATTGGATTTAAGTGAGGCAGAGCTGGGCAAAGTCATCAGCCTCACTGTCTCCTGTAGAGTTATTGGAGTATATACATTGACTGTTAAAATATTTTATTTGAATCCAATGAAGATGAAAACTCAACGTTTTCTCCATTTTAATCACTTGCATTGGCATTGTCCTAAATGTAGGCTGGATTCAAGTTTTGTAAGAGCTAGATTTCAAAGTATGTGGGAGGGAAGGGGGAGGGAGAGGAGCACACAACTAAACAGGAGTAAATGGCCAGTTATATAGATAAGAGCTTCACTTCATCACTTCTGTCTAATCTAATCGTAATAAAAAAAAATACTTCTCCATGGCAGCAACTACTACCATGGTCCATCATTTTATCCTGCTTCTAGTCTGACAGTTACCAGCATACAGCCCCATGCAATTACTTATTAACTATTAGCCCAACCTGCATGAGTGTGAGGGTTCGAGAAATATTCCCACCACATTCCAATGTCTTTTTAAAGGGACTTTGCCCTTTCCCTCCATCTCAACTTTTCTTTTTGAAATATATTTTAAATGTAGCAGAACAGGTAAAATTTCAAATGGTGTTTTCCTCTAAATAAAAATAAGAACTAGCATTTATACAGTGCTTACTATGTCCCGGGCACGGTGCTAAGTGCTTTACAGTTATTGTCTCATCTGATCCTCAGAACAACCCTGAGAGATAGGTACTGTTATTATCCCCATTTTACAGTGAGGAAACTGAGGCAAACAAGGGTAAATGACTCACCCAGGGTTACACAACTAGTAAGTGTCTGAGGCTGGATTTGAACTCAGATCTTCCAGACTGTGGGCCTGGTTCTTTATCCACTGCTCTTCAAACAAAACAAAACAATTTTTTTTAAACTGATGAAAAGCCTGATAATTACCACCATTCTTTCCAAGCCCTAATTCACCACTAGGGAGACAAAACATGGCAGAAAGTTTTCTGTAGAAAATAAAAGATGACCCTCTTTTCTGGCTAGTTTTTCTTTAATTGATATTGCCAAGAGGTTAGTAGAACAAGGCCAGAGTATCGCCCCAGCATCTCCCCAGGATTATTTAGCTTCCAGCAATATCTCTGACTGTGGGAGATGTGAACAAAACCATCTCTCTAGGCTGCTCATATAAGCTGTAGCCCAAGTGTGGAAAGCTAAAGAACAAAGATAACCATGCTATATTTAGGTGAGGCTACTGTCAAGGCAGTCCTGAGGGACTCGTGATTTTCTAGAAGTATTTCCTCAGTCAGAGATCCCCTGAGGGTTTTCTTGAATTATGTTTATTGCATATACTCAACTTCTCTCTGCTCCTACCCCCTCCTCTGGTTTTAAAGCTAAATAAGCTCAGCTTTCTGAGATAACATGAGGATTATAGATGTCATAGTAAGGCATAAAGAACACTGGATTTCAAGTCGGGGGGGTCCACCATTTTTTAATTATAACTGTGTTACCTTTATGTTTCTGGGCCAGTTGCTTAACTACTCTGGGTCTGTTTTCTCATCTATAAAATTAGGGCGTTGGGCTAAATAAGTTCTTAAAATCCCCTCCATTTAAAAATCTGTGATATTATGACATAGCCCCTATTTTTTTTTCAGGTCAAAACCTGTGTAGATAGCTCCCATCATGGAAACTCCCTCCACCAGGATAAACTGATAATTCATCCATACAACTAATAGTTTTATGGAGTTATCTGGAATATTCAGAGCCAATTTTATTTTCCCTGGCTTGCAAAGGTCACAAGTATCAGAAGTAAGGATTTGAATATAGATCCTTTGGCTCCAGAACCATTGAACCAGAGCTGACTGAAACACTGAGTGTTTAAGTGACTTGTCCATGATCACAGAATTAATATGTGTCAGAATTAAGACTTTAACCTAGGTCTTCCAAAGTTGTAGGTCAACCTTCTTTCTATTATGTCAGGGCCAATGCTTATTATATTCCCATTCATAAAATCATTAATCCAATGACCTCATGAGTCTTATCATCAGTATTCAGGATCTGAGTGACCTGGGATCACTTAGAATGTAGTGATCCCTTATTTTAAGTTTATTCAAAATATAAAGAATTTCATATTTATAAATAGTGGTCAAATGGGGAACTCATTTATTTTATAAATCCCAAGACTTCAAATTTTATATTAACAAGAGATGTCAGCAATGGTAATAGACTTTAGGGAAGCAACAGTGCTCTATTAGATATTAGAAATGCCCAGAAAAAGAAGGGAAAAAGAAATGAAGCTAAGAGAGACACAGGTGAGAAACCATGCTTTTACCAAGTACGGAAGAAGGGTGAAAAAAAAGATTGTTGAGATAACTTACAGAGAACAGCGGCTGATGAAATCCACTAGGTGGCACTTATGTCGAAAACTATCTCCTACTATTTCAATCCTGGTTGCACCACTGGCAAAAAAGATTTGAGGGGCATGCCAGGCAATGGGCAAGGATAAATTTGGATATTAAAATCTAAATTTTTATTGGGATGGATTTATGATGTCTTTCACTTAATAGGGGTATGCTCTGTGAAAGTATATCCCAACTCATCCCTTCCTCCTCATAACATTCATGGTTCATGGCCATATCTCTCTAGAAATGCTTGGGAGAAGCTGCTTAATATACTAGAAGCCTGTTTCTGGCTCTTTAATAGTGCATGCATATCAATACACTATTCAGGCTGTCCACCTGATATCTACTGCAACGGACAAACCTACTATTCTGGAACCACATCTCTCTCCAAGGACTTTATTCATGTGTGAATCATTGCCAGTAATGTGTTACATTCCACTATCTTCCTACTATTCTTCAAGTCGCTAGTAAATTTGATTCTCTTGAAAATACGTTGCTCCATGATTTGCAACCATAGGGTTATCACCAGGAGAAGAGTTATGTTGCAGAGGAGAGAGGTTTAGGATCATTGGAACTTTTACACAATTTCCTGGATAGAATGCAACCCATTCCATTCTTCCAATTAAATTCTGAAATCAGATAACAACAACAGTGACAACTATTTGTGCTTTAAGGTTTATCAAGTGTCTTACAGCTGTCATCTCATTTGATCCTCATAACAGCCTTAAGGAAGGTGCTATGATATCCTTATTTTACAGATGAGGAAACTGAGGCTGAGAGAGATTTAGGGACTTGCCAAGGGTCACTATTTTGAAGTAGGCCTGTATTTTGTGATAATCTTCTGGCATAAAGGAATCCCTCCTGGAAGGACATAGGGTTGCCCTGTTGATTCTTACCTTCCATAACTGGACTCACAGCTCCATGATCCCCCAGGGTAGATGTGGCTATCATCAGGTTAAGTTCTTGTAAGACTATCCAGTTTATGTCAAGGAGAGGCCCATGGACCAGTCAGAGACATCCCAGGGAAAACAACCCCTTACTGAGTTCAGATGTTGAGAATAACATGTAAAACAATGGGAATCAGTTCAATGCAAAGCTTTATTGCAAGAAATAGGAAGAGTGGGAAAGGAGAGAAGAGGATCCAATTTATAACTCAAGTGCACACAAGAACATAGAATCAGACTCATGAAGAACAGTGCTGTGTTGGGGAGCACAGGGATATGGGCCTATTCAGCAGGAAGGGCAAGCTTCAGTGGGAACATGTGCTCCCGATGGAGGGGATGGTGTGCTCCAAGGTGTCCTGCTGCAAGTGAGGTTCTTATATTCTAATTTTGGGTGCTTCCCTGGAGCTAGCCAATTTGCATTATTTGGGGGCAGGGTGAAATATTATTTTGGGGGTTTGTTAATCAGGGAGAATGGGTAACTAGGTGGCAGAGTGGATATAATGCTGGGCCTGGAGTTAGACAGTAGATAGAGTGCCAGGCTGGCATCAGAAAGACATCTTCCTGAGTTCAAATCCAGCCTCAGACATTTACTAACTGTGCAAGTCACTTAACCCTATTTGTTTCAGTTTCCTCATCTATAAAATGAGCTGGAGAAAGAAATAGCAAACCACTAAAATAACTGACAAGAAAACCCTAAGTGGGGTCAGAAAGAGTCAGATGTGACTGGAAAACAACTGAACAACATTATCAGGGAGAAAAATGAGCTGACGGTAAACAAAATATTATTTTGGGCACACAGCTATACTAACCTTAGAAAAATGTTATTGTCAATATTTTTATATGAGTATATTCTATAAGCTACAGCCTACATTCAAATGAGACTGTCATGGTCTTCTTAAGACCACCAGGGCTAATCTTTATAACAGCCTGACTTGGGAAAGTCCTCTGACCATTTAGGTTAGATACCAGAATGAAATGAGATGCTCTTACGCCTTTCACCACTTAACAAAAGGAGACTTAGCTGTGGCAGGGAAGGATATTCAACAAAAACATGCATCATCAAGTGAAATGAGCAGAGCCAGAAGTACTTGATTCACAGCCTCAGCAACATTGTGTGATAATCAACTATGAATGACTTAGCTCTTCTCAGCAATACAGTGATCCAAGACAACTCCAAAGCACTCATGACTGAAAATGCTGTCCCCCTCCAGAGGAAGAACTGATAGAATCTGAATGCGGATAGAATCATACTATTTTCACTTTTTTTAATCTTTTTTTCTTTTCGGTCCATTTCTTCTTTCCATGACTAATGGAAATATGTTTTACATGATTGCACATATATAACCTATATCAAATTGCTTACTTTTTTTAGGAAGAGACGGGAAAGAAAGAAAAAAGTTTGGAGCTCAAAAATTTTTTAAATGAATGTTAAAAATTGTCTTTACATCTAGTTGGAAAAAATAAAGTACTATTAAAAAACAGAAACAAACAAAAATATGCATCAAAGGTACCATGAGTTGATTCAATTGAATGAAACTTCCTGCCTCTGAGTTATCCATTATGGTCAATCAGAAAAACCTCAGGGGCAGGCTAAAACCTTTCTAAATGTTTTTACTTAGGTGACCTGGAAATGAGGCCAAACACCTAATCCCGTAGATCCATCCAGAGGATGGTCTCAATACCCTTTAAGGAAAACTAGTCCAAGCTACATGGGGTCTGGGCGAGAAGAGATAGTTTTTAGGATATTGTTCTCACCAGAGTCACACAGCTAATAAGGCTGAGGCAGGATTTGAACTTGGGTTCAAATTCTGGCATCCTATCCATCATACCATATAATTGGAGCTCATGGTTCATCTGCCAAGCTTATGTTAATTCCATATACTAATGGATGAACATAGTAGACTTTACCTCCAACTATATGAGACAAACCAAGCAATATACATTTTTCATCCATTTGGTTACTTTCTGCATGGAATTCTAAGACAATCTATCTTAAGTGGCTGTAAGCTTCACTGAGGAGGCCTTTAAGTATTTCAGAGATCAATGATTCTGCAAAATACTTTCTGCAATTGCAAGTATCTGAAGACTATCACTATCTATTCTTTTCCATTAGACTTTGTGTCTACCCTCTATAAAACTGTTCAGCACCTTTGGTGAACATATATTCATTTATATGTCTGCCTCCAAAGTCGTTTCTCTCTATTCTTGAAGTCTGGATCCGTGTCTGCCCTGTCTGGAGGCAGGAAGGATGAACAATTATTCTCTCCGCTTTTGCACAGGCACCTAGCTTAGTGTCATCATTCTCTCTGCCAGTGAGGAGAGTCTTATGCAGATTCTCCAGGTTTGACCCTAGGATTGCATTCATCTCCTTTTTGAAGGTATCACATAATACAAATAATCAGAATCATTGAAGAAAGCCAACTCTATGCTTAATCTATCAGGGAATAATGTATCTTAATAGATTCGTAGCAGAACCTTGGAGACTGTCTTTTGCACTACTAACTCAAATGTGGTTTTATAATCAACAAACATAAAAATATGTTGTGTTTTCTACAAATAGTCAGTTGTGGGACTGTGAAGATGCGGTCTGTTGTAGAAATGGTCTATCTAAGTCCATCTCTTCTCTCCTGTTTTTTCATTAAGGTTACCCTTTATCCATGCATTGACCACTCTGCTCCAATGAGATAATATACCTATAAATGTTTGGTAAGACTATGAAATTTCACCTATCATAAAGCTTTTTCATGGAGATAAGAAAATAAAGCATATGGCTGAGTGGTTGTTAAAGTCTCCTCAGTCACCTTTTTTGGGGGGGGAGGGGAAAGAAACAATGACATCATTCTCTTTTTTCTTTCATTTTTCATTCTTTTCAAGTCTTCCACATTTTGAGTTATCTTTAAGATAAGTAGATGGCAAAGTACCTTTAAATAGTCTTTCTCCCAGTATGAATTTCTTCTGTGATCATTTGTTTGGAAACATCTGCCAGCCCTGACCCCAGCTTCTTAAATGTTGTTTGTGAAACTTGAGTGTGTTTTTAAAAAATTTTAGTGATTAATAAAATGGTGATTACTTTTAATATATTAATGTGTTTTGTGCATTTGTGAAAAAGAGATCAAGACACAAGCTGCCTTCTGTTTTGTTAAGCAACATAAAGTGCCAGGAGGTAGAGGGGGATGTGAAGAACTAAGATTTTTTTTTAGAACTCTGGTATAAGACTGGGGGACAGTGGGAAGTAATAGAATAGCTAAAATGAGCTATCCAGAATCATTTGAGAAATAGTCCAACCACAGAACTTAAGGACAAAAGCAGAAGAATGGGCATACATATCAAGGAAGAAGGAAAGGTGTATCAAGAAGAAAAATTAGTCAGATCTTTTCTGTGGACAGAAACACCAGACCCTGTCATGAAGCAGGTACCTTCAGGTTTATGAGTTTTGACCAGAAATTAAATGGAGTAGACTTGGAGTCCCAACTAGAAGGAACCTTGTTCCTCTAGAAACCAAGAGGACCACAAAGAAATAGCTCAACCTTGGACTGAAGTGGGACCTATGGATCCACTAAAATCAAGAATCTGGACCTAGAATTTGGATATCCAGAATTTAATTGGAAGGTGATAACAGGAAAATACTTCAAAGGGATGTAAGACTTTTAACCTGACCCAGTTCTCATGGAATCAACCATGAGATTGTGCTTTGTGATTTGTCTGCTGTATACAGTTTGGCATTCTGAAGGCTCCGTAAGAAAAGTTCTTTGCTCAACCATGATTCACAGAGGTTTAACTGCTCTTCCACGTTCAGAGACTTTTGCTGTTGACGTCAGAGTATCTAGCAGGAAAGGAATCATGTTCTGGCTTGTAGCCCTTCTGTTATTTACTATTACAATAATTGCATCGTACCATGTGAGGAAATACAGGAAATATATTTTCTCCCTTCTCATTTGTGCCCAGTATCACATCTTGTAGCTATAGTATTTAAACACTTTATATGTTTATGAGTGGCTTTTGCTGCAACACTATATATGTATCATGAGGACACTTGACTTGAGGTAAAGTTACAAAGCCAGCAAAGTTTACCTTAGGGAGTAGGTTTGGAGTCAGAGAAACCTGAGTTCAAATTGTACCTCAGACACTTATTAGTTGCGTTACCCTTGGCAAATCACTTAATTTCTCTGAACCTTAGTTCCCCTCTCTGTAAGATGGTAATTGAACAGCAGCATCTACCGCACAATATTGCTGTGAGCATCAAGAGAAATACTATATGTGAAGCACTTTTCACAACCTGAAACCCCACCTATGTGTTAGGTATTAACATTTTTAGGTGTTCTATTTCTTTTGGTTCCTTTCTCCCTCCCTGCTTCCTCCCTTATATGACCTTTTGCTGTCTTCTGACTGTCTCTCTTATCTTGCTCCTCTCACATCTGAAACAGTTATGAACAGAAAAAAAATAATAACTAGTGATTCTATTTTAAGTTTTAGTTTTAAATATTTTTATTGTTTTAAAATTTTCAAGGCACTATATATAGTTTATCTCATTTGACTTTTGCAATAACTCTGTAAGTCAGTTACCCCAGTTGTTATCTCCATTGTAAAGATGTAGGGAATTGAGGTTCAGGGATGTCAAATTATTCTGTCAGTGGTCACATAGCTATAAAGTGTCGGAAGCTGGATTTGAACCTAGGTATTTATAGCTCTATGAAATTTACCAACTATTTTACATACTTGACAACAGTCTTTCAAAATACTATTTTCCACATGTTACTGATGATGCAACTGTAGCCCAAGCTAAGAAACAAGTAGTGTCACATAAATATAATAGAACATGAATGCCCCATAAGAAATAATGAATATAATGAATGTAGAGAAGCATGGGAGAAAATATGAACTAATGAAAAGTGAAGTAGACAGAGCCAAGGGGAACAACATACAGAATGATTACAATAATAATAATGTGAATGGAGGGAGCAGAGCCAAGATAGCAAAGTAGAAGGATAGACCTACTCTTGGCTCCCCCAAAACCCATAAAATACTGGTAAAAAATAACTTTAAACAAATTCTAGAGCAGCAGAAGCCACAAAACAGAGGGAAAGAGATTTCCAGCCCAAGACAGCCTGTAAGGCCCAAAGGAAAGGTCTATTGCACTGGGCTCAGAGTGGAGTGCAGCCCAGCATGGACTGAGTGGCACAGCAGGGACAGGACCAGAACAGACTTCAGGGTGCCACTGGCAGCAGCAGTTCCCAGATTGCTCAACACACAAATGTCAAAGACAGCCTCAAAGGTCAGTAAGAAAGCTCTTTCACTTGGGTGAGAAGGGAACATGGTCTGGACCTGGCAGCATCCCTTTTGGGAGCCCTCCACCTAAAGCCCCTGGGGGAATCCAGCAGCTGATCTGGGTCTCAGCCCTGAGTGGCTCCCCTGGGTTGAGGAAGTAGAGCTGGTGGAGGCTCTGGAGAGGGAACCCTACTAGAAGATCCAGGACAGAAGAGTGCTTGTGGTTGATCCCAGACCAGAGCTCAGGCCAGGAGAGAAGTAAGCTCCTCTCCCTTGACTGTGCCATCTTGGAGGAATTGAGAACTTGCAGGTCCCCAGAGTATACCCTTCTCTTGACAAGGGACTCAAAAGTCATGTAACTGACTGAGAAAATGCCCAGAAAGGGAAAAAAATAAGACTATAGAAACTTACTTTATGGTGAACAGGTATTCTCCTCCATCCTTTCAGATGAGGAAGAACAATGCATACCATCAGAGGAAAATCTAAAAGTCAAGGCTTCTGCATCCAAAACCTCCAAAAAAAATATGCAATGGTCTCAGGCCATGGAAGAGCTGAAAAATGGATTTTGAAATCAAGTAAGAGAGGTGGAGGAAAAATTGGGAAAATAAATGAGAGTGATGAAAGAAAATCATGAAAAGCAAGTCAACAGCTTGCTAAAGGAGACCCCAAAAAAAGCTGAGGAAAATAACACCTTTAAAAATAGACCATTTCAGTTGGCAAAAGAGATCTAAAAAGCCAATGAGGAGAAGAATGCTTTTAAAAGCAGAACTAGCCAAATGGAAAAGGAAGTTCAAAAGCTCACTGAAGAAAATAGTTCTTTCAAAATTAGAATAGAGCAGATGGAAGCTAATGACTTTATGAGAAACCAAGAAATTACAAAACAAAAACAAAAGAATGAAAAAATAAAAGATAATGTGAAATATCTCATTGGAAAAACAACTGACCTGGAAAATAGATCCAGGAGAGACAATTTAAAAATTATGGGACTACCTTCGCTGATCAAAAAAAGAGGATAGACATGATCTTTCATGAAATTAACAGGAAAACTGCCCTGATATTCTGGAACCAGAGGGCAAAATAAATATTGAAAGAATCCACTGATCACTTCCTGGAAGAGATCCAAAAGGAGAAACTCCTACAAATATTGCAGCCAAATTCCAGAGTTCCCAGATCAAGGAGAAAATATTGCAAGCAGCTAGAAAGAAACAATTCAAGTATTGTGGATATACAATTAGGATAACACAAGATCTAGCAGCTTCTACATTAAGAGATCGAAGGACTTGGAATATGATATTCCAGAAGTCAAAGGAACTAGTATTAAAACCAAGAATCACTTACCGAACAAAACTGAGTGTAATACTTCAGAGGAATACATGGTCATTCAATGAAATAGAGGACTTTCAAGCATTCTTGATGAAAAGACCAGACCTGAATAACAGAAAATTTGACTTTCAAACACAAGAATCAAGAGAAGCATGAAAAGGTAAACAGGAAAGAGAAATCATAAGGGACTTTCTAAAACTGAACTGTTTACATTCCTACATGGAAAGATAATATTTGTAACTCTTGAGAGTTTTCTCAATATTTGAGTAGTTGGAGGGATTATATACATATAGGCAGAGGGCAAAGGGTGAGTTGAATAGGAAGGGATGATATGTAAAAAAATAAAATTAAGGGATGAGAGAGGAATATATTGGGAGGAGAAAGAGAGAAATGGAATGGGACAAATTATTTCTCATAAAAGAGGCAAGAGAAAGCTTTTTCAATGGAGGGGAAAAGTGGGGAGATGAGAGGGAAAAAGTGAAGCTTACTCTCATCACATTTGGCTTAAGGAGGGAATAACGTGCACACTCAATTTGGTATGAAAATCTATCTTACACTACAGGAAAGTAGGGGAGAAGGAGGTAAGTGGAGTATGGGGGGATGATAGAAGGGAAGGCAAATGGGAGGAGGGAGTAATTAGAAGTAAATGCTTTGGGGGAGGGACAAGGTCAAAAGAGAGAATAGAATAAATGGGGGACAGGATAAGATGGAGGGAAATATAGTTAATCTTTAACATAACTATTATGGAAGTCTTTTGCATAACCGCACATGTATAACCTACATTGAATTACTTACCTTCAAAATGGAGATGTGTGGGGAGGGAGGAAGGGACAAAAGTTGGAACTCAAAGTTTTAGGAAAAAATGTTGAGAATTGTTTTTGCATGCAAAAATACATGCAGAAATACAGGTAATGGGGTATAGAAATCTATCTCGTCCTACAAGAAAAGAGAGAAAATGGGGATAAGGGAAGGGAGGAGTGTGATAGAAGAAGGCATACTGGTGTAAGCAGTATTCAGAATGCACAGTATCTTGGTTGGAGGGAGGGAAGAGATGGGGAGGAAATTTGAAACTCAAAACCTTGTGGAAATTAATGTTGAAAACTAAAATAAATAAATTTAAAATAAAATAAAATTTAAAAAAATAATGTAAATGCAAAAAAGTTAAAGTGAAATACTGCAATTTCGCTGACCAAGGTTGGCTCTCAAGAAGAGATAGGACAATGTTCCTCTGACAGATGAGAGACTGTGGCTGTTAAAAGATCCATAGACTATCAGACTTGGTTGATCTGTTGGTCAATTTTGGTGAACTGCTTTTATTTTTCTCTTTAAATAAAACTTTTTTTTTTTTATATGGAGTGGTTGTCTGGGTTAGGGAAAGGTGGTACAAAAACTAAAGATATCAATTAAAATTATTGAAAATGAAAATAGCTGAGCCAGGACTGTAACTCAGGTGTTCCGTTCCATATCTAGAGCTCTTTCCACTAATCAGTGAGATTTCATAGCCCTTTATAATTTACCAGTTGCTTTACATACATTATAAATTAGACCCTCACAATAAGCCTTTGAGGTGTTATTATCCTCATCTTACTGACTAGGAAGCTGATGTTCAGAGAGATTCAATAATTTGACAATTGCTTACACAAGTGGCATTCCCAGGACTAAAGGCTGACTACAAGTCTGACATTTTTTTCTATAACACTATTTTCTCTTTGATGATTTGAGTCTTTTTGTTAAAAAAATTTTTTTTTTAGATTAAACCTATGATTTCACTGTTATAGGGAACTGGGGGCAGTTGGATGGCACAGTGGATAGAGCACCAGACCTAGAGTCAGGAAAACTCATCTTCCTGAGTTCAAATCTGTCCTCATGCTCAGCTGGGTGACCCTGGGCAAGTCACTTTACCCTGTTTGCCTCAGTTTCTCATCCATAAAATGAGTTGGAGAGGGAAATGACAGTATCCAGTATCTTTGTCATCAAAACCCCCAAAAAGGGGTCATGAAGAGTTCGAAACCACAAAACAACAACCGAAAAGGCAGGCCAGTGCTTGCTCTACAACTCAAAGTCTTGGAGAGTTGCCTGGGACCACTGAGGGAGAGGTTAAATGATTTGCCCAGGATCACAGAACCAGCATGTGCTTGAAAAAGGGCCAGAACTTAGGTTTTCCTGACTCTGTGGCCTAATAAAACTAATTACTACTCCACACTGCCTCTCTGATATAACTAAGGCTCTCTGAGATCCTTAATGGGACTTTAATAATTTGTGGTTTGGTTTTTAAAGATTCCAAATTACCTCCTCTCAAGTGAGTTCTACTTCCTTTCCGTGACAGATTTCTTCATAGGTCTTGACCTCTTCCTCCGTCTGAATAGGCAACGTGCCTATTTGTTAGGGTGCTGGTGACAGAAGACTTCAAGCGATTGCTAAGAAAAGCACCTAATATTTCCTTCCCACTTGGGTGGGAGGATTTCTGCAGACGTCACTTGGAGGAAGTACCAGGTGTCAGCATTTATGGTAAGTAACTAGTGACTCAGAGCATTGCATAAAACCAAAGAAAACACAGCTTTTGCTCTTGCTGCTCGAGGAAGGATGTGCGCTCTAAGGATTCAGGGGGTCCTGGGTGGGCGAGTGTTATACGAATTAGTTGAGCTTTTTGGATAAACAGGAAAGTGGACTAGCCTAGCAAAAACTGAAAATACCCACTAGATCCTATCGTTCCCCGGCCAGAGCCAGGGAATGAGGTAGCATTCCATAAAGATTCCTTCACGGTGTTGGAAATTCTTCCATTTCTTTATCCCCCAAGGGAGGTTTTAGGAGCATGGGAAATGAGAACCTGCAAGATTAAGTTACTTGCCCAAGGTCATATAGACAATGCATGGTAGAGCTAGGACTATTGCTATTATTACCGGTAATAATAGCTATCATTTGTATGGTGCTTTAAGGTTTACATTGCACTTTACAACTATTATCTCTTTCATACAAGAACCCTGGGAAGTAAGTGCTATTATTATCATTATTTTACAGATGAGAAAACTGAAGCAGACAGAGATTAATTGATTTGCCCAGGGTCACACAGCTGGTAAATGTCTGAGGCCAGATTTGAACTCAGGAAGATGAGTCTTCCTGTCTCCAGGCCCAGTGCTCTATCCACTGCACCATCTAGCTAGATGCCTTATCTTGTACCTCTATACTATTCCATTTGATTATCTCATCAACTTCCATGGCTTCAGTCACCATCTCTACACAGATAGCTCTCAGATCTCTTTATTTAGCCCTTACATTTTTGACAGTCAGTACTGTATCTCCCACTGCCTTTTGGACAACTCAAACTGGATGTCTTGTGGGCATCTTTAATTCCCACAATTAAAGATCATCTTTAATTCAACATGTCCCAAATTGAATTCATTACCTTTTTCCCCAAATCATCTCCTTTACCAAACTTCTAAGTAGCTATCAAATCAATTCCCATCCTCCCAGTGTCCCATGTGTGAAACCTCAACACTTCACCCTCTCTCACCCCCATATCCAATCTGTTGAAGGGTCCTGTCAATTCTACCTTTACAACATCTCTTATGTGCCCCCTTTCTCTCTGACCTTGCCACCTCCTTGGTTCAGGTCTTCATCACTTGTCCCTTGGACTGTGGCAATCTTGCTCTTTTTACCACAAGACATCATCCGACACTCAGCTTTCAAAGTGCTCTTTCTAAAGGGCAGATCTCACCTTTAGTCTCTTCCCAATTCTATGAATTTCAGCCTTCCCTCAGTACCTCCAGGATCTAATAGAAAATCCTCTATTTGGCTTTTAAAGACCTTCCTAACCTGGCCTCTTCCTACCTTTCCAGTCTTCCTACAATTTATGCCTCTTTCCCCACTCTCAGATACAGGTACACTGCCCTCCTTGCTGCTCTTTGCACATGACACTTGGACTGTGGAGCCTATGCCTGGTTCTTTCTCTTGTCTGGAATACTCTATATCCTCATCTCATCTCCTGGATGCCCTGGCTTCCTTTAAATCTCAGCAGCCTTCCCTGAGAGGGGCAGCTAGGTGGAGCAGTGGATAGAACACCAGTGCAGGAATCAGGAGGACCTGAGTTCAAATCTCACCTCAGACACTTGACACTCACTAGCTGTGTGAACCTTGGGCAAATCACTTAATCCCCATTGCCTCATCCTGGGTCATCTCCAGTCATCCTGATGAATATCTGGTCACTGGATTCAGATGATTCTGGAGGAGAAGTGAGGCTGCTGACATGCACAGCCCTCCCTCACTTAAAACAAAGTCAAGTGCAAGTCATGTCATCATTTCTCTGATGGCATGGTCTTCCTTGGCAACAAAGGATGAATACACACAGCCTTTCCTGATCTCTTTTACAGAATAGTAATATCCTGTCACATGCATGCACTATGATTTGTTTAGACATTTCCACACTGATAAAGTATGTAGTTTGTTTCCAATTCTTTGCCACCATAAAGTGTTGCCATGAATATTTTGTATGTGTATATATGTACATGTGTGTATACATAATACATATACATGTATACAAACATATATCTTTGCTGTCTCAACTTTCTTGGTTCTGCAGTAGGAGTGAGGGGAAGAGGGCATATCTCTAGGTCATATTCAAAGCTGATACCACGATTCCTTTAGCATTGGATTCAGAACTTCCTCAGGCTCTGAGAACAATACTGTCCTTGGGCAGAAGGAATAACTAGAACCCTAGGCTAGATGTTGTTGGAGCTCAGCATAGTTAAGTTTCTTGATAATCCTATGCTAACCAAATTCTCTAAAGAGTTTCTTGTCTTCTGTCACAATTGTAACACTCAAGTTCCTGTCCTGTTCCCCTGTTCCTGAGCACCTGCTTTGGTTGACTGCCTGGTATCCCAATTAAGCTTGCTTTCAGATCTTGCCATCCTCCTTATCTATTGGACTTATGACTAGAGTTTTGCTGAATGCTACTCATCCTCCCCTACTCTGATTAGCCACCTATCTGAACCTTTTAAAAAATAATATTTTATTTTCCCCCAATTACATGTTAAAATGATTTTCTAACTTTTAAAAAAAAAAAGTTGAGTTCCAAATTCCCTTCCTTTTCTACCCCCCTCCCTGAGATGGTAAGCAATTTGATATAGTTCATGCATGCACAATCATGTAAAACATTTCCCTATCAGTCATTTTGTACAAGAAGACTCAAATTTAAAAAATGAAAGAAAGAAAACAAGGTGGAAAATAGCATACTTCAGTTGTCTAGACCTTTTTTAATAAAAGGAAAGAGAAAAATATTTATGTAGTGCCTATTATAATGTGCCATGCACTGTGCTAAGCATCCTACAAGTATTATCTCATCTGATCTCACAACAACCTGGTGAAGTAGATGCAGTTATTATGCTCATTTTATCAATTGGGGAAACTGAGGCATCAAGTAAAGGTTAAATGACTTACCAGGGTCACACAGTTAGTGTCTAAGGCCAGATTTAAACTCACATCTTCCAGACTCCAGAGATAGTGCTCAACTCACTGTGTCACCAGCTGCCCAATAACCTGTTTCTTGTGCCTTCTCAAATTCCCTGCTTTTCATGTCCAACTTGTCCCCATTTTGTCTCTTTCTTCCACTAACTGAGATCCCAAAGTGCACAGATCCCAAGTCCTTTGCCTGAAACTGGCTACTCAGACCAAACAGCAATATGTGCTGGGAAGGAAGAAGGGGATTGAGTTACCCAGAAGAGCCCTCTTGTTAGATGTTATTTTGTTTATTTCAACACATTCTATATTTTCAAAACTTATTTCCTGGTCAAATATTTGACCCTATTATTAATTCTACTTTAATTATTTTTCTCATGTTAAAATCCTATCTGACTCTGAAACATATCACAAAAAGATCTGATAAGTCCTCAGTGTAATAAAATTCAAGGCACAAAAATCAGAGAAAAACCAGATAACCCCAAAGACTGCCATTTCCTTCTGTTTAATACTAGAAAGACCAGGCATGTCCATCGACACAAAATTTTTACTTTGAAACAAAATTTTTCATTCTGTCAGGTTCAGCAATCAAAGAAATTTTTTTCTTTGAAATAAAAATGTTCATCCTATTGTCTTTTCTTTATGGATAAAGATTGGCACTGCATTGACACAGCTAGGTCCTTCCAGGTACTCTTTATCTGCCTCTGCTGGTCACTTCTCGGTCCCAGAGTTCATTCTGTTCTGTATTGCATGCACTCACAGCTAAGGGACTTAGTAGACCTGGGCCTGGATGCCAGCTTTACCACTTACTAGTCTGAGCACTTTCAAGCCTCAGTTTCCTCACCAACAAAATGGAGATAAATATACTTGTATTTGCCTATTCACCTTATGGGGCCACTGTGAGAAAAGTCCTTTTTCATCCTTTCAGGACTATACAAATGACACATTATAAATCCTTCCACCAAGGTCCTACTCTGCTTCTTCATCATAGCATGGAGTTCTTGAAGTTCCTCAGTTCTTGAAGACACAGTGGAGTGCAAGCTCTGGCACGTTCTACTAAACTATTGACACTTTGGATGTGGACCCAGTGACAGATCTTTTTTTTGCCATGTAAAGGCCAGTCTAGACAAGTTTATCTGGTCCCAGCCAAAGGGGTTTTTATTACAGCTGCTCTTGGAGATCTTCGACTAAATTGTAGAGAAGTTGTGATCTGTATCCAGCAGGAGCAGTACTCACCCTGACAAAATCATAGATGCATGAAGTATGTAGATAAATAGGGATATAGATAAATAGGGAGCCAGTGTGGCTTAGTGGGAAAAGCACTGGAGGGAGAAGGGGGGCCTTTGCTTTGAACCTGGGCTCTGTCACTTGACAGCTGTGTGATATTGGGCAAATCACTTAACCAGTCAGTCAATCAATCAACACGTATTTATTACGCACTTTGTTTTCCTGTGTTCCAGGAATTCTGCTAAGTGCTGAGAATACAAAGATAAGCAGGAAGTTAGTCCCCACCCTTAAGGAGCTTATATTCTAGTGAGGCGAGATAGCACACACAAAAAAAGCTGAGGTGGGGGCCACTGAGGAAGGGATGAAGGGACCCAGCCCAAGGGGTATAGTAGAGAAAGTACAGAGTGAAGTCTGGAGTAGCATGAGAATATGACTGGCCAGGATACCCTCCTGGAGGATCTGGGAAGAGCTATCCAATCAGAGAGAGAGTCCAAAGGAGTACAGGTCCTTCCAATGTGTCCATTACAGGGCTAGCGTGAATTTTTAAGATGAAGAGGTTTCAGAGAAATGGTAGAGAAAGTCTGGGGTACAGCTTTGGTTTCCTCATCCGTTAAATGAGAGTCATCCTCTCCTTCTGTCTCCCCCTCCCCTTCCTTTGGGGTTTACTGGCTAGATGTCCTTCCTCCATCCCTCCCTCCCTCCCTCCCTCCCTTCCTCCCTTCCTCCCTTCCTCCCTTCTTCCCCCCTTCCTCCCTTCTTCCCTTCCTCTCTTCCTTCCTTTTTTTCCCCAAAACCTTAAGCCCAGTGTACTCTGAAGCCCATAGGTTGGACAACAATGGGTCCCTGCCCAAGCTCCACTTAATGACTGCCTTAGAGTGATTATCAGTAGTAACAGTTTCTGTTCCCTTCCAGCTTGATTTACTTATCTTTTTCTCTTTTGTTCATTAAAAGGGCCATTCCCTGACTACTTCTTAAAGAGGCCTATTTACTCAATGGCCATTACCTCCCTCTAAGTGAGTACCTGAAAAGGCCAGCCTAAAAAGGCTAAGGTTTCCCATTGCATCCTGGGCTTCTCCAGTCATCCTGATGAATATCTGGACCCAGATGGCTCAGGAGGAGAATGTGAAATTCGTGATCTTGCACAGCCCTCCCTCACTCAAAACAACTTCAAGTGCAAGTCATGTCATCGTTTCTCTGATGGCATGGTCTTCTTCGAAAACGAAGGACGAACACAACAAATGAGGGTATTGCACAAAATGGGCCTCTGAGCTCCCTTTAATCTCTGCATCCAACATCTGATAACTTCTCTGGACCTTAATTTACTCATCTGAAAAATCAGTCATCTGCACTATACTAATCTTTTGTCATTATTACAGTTACAAAGATTGACCAAGAGACAGATGAAGATGTAGGGATGGAGCACAGAAACTGGGGTCAGGAAGACCTATGTTCAAAATGAACCTGGGTTGACCCTCAGTAGTTACATGACCACAAGAAAGTTATCTAACCTCTCTAAACCTCATGCAACTCTCTAAGTATATAAATTCTGGCTAGATTGTCATCCTCCACCAACAAAATCACAGGCTACTGATGCATGGAAAAAGGCAAACCAAAATGACATGTTCAAATTAAAAGGTAAATGTTTTTTCTCCAACTCTGGACACCTTGAAGTATTCACCCCTCTTTTCACACCGTATTTAATCATACCTACCCTTGGTTTGTACCATTCATTAAACAGTGCCCTCTTCTAGTGCAGTGCAGTAGTTAGAGCTATAAAACTGAAAACAGAAAGAGCCTCAGACACTTAATAGCTTTGTTACTTTGGCAAAGTCTCTTAACCTCTCTGGGTCTCAATTGTGTCATCTATAAAATAGATACCTGGAAAGAGAGAGAGACACACAGAGAGACACAGAGAAAGAGAAAAAAAGAGGGGAGGGGGAAGAAAGAGACAGAGAGAGAGAGAGAGAGAGAGAGAGAGAGAGAGAGAGAGAGAGAGAGAGAGAGAGAGAGCACTTATAAAGCATTTATCATGAGCCTGACACCAAGAGCTGGCAATACACATATCAGGAAAGACAATACTTGAACTCAAGGAGCTTACAGTCTGATTAGGAAAAGACAACACAAAGAGAGGGGCAGAAAAGATTCAGGGGACTGAGACAGACTCAGTTCTGAGCTAGATGAGATGTCTAGGAAGTGGGCAGCTAACTGGTGCAATGAATAGAACACTGGACTTGGAATCAGAAGATCAGAGTTCCACTCCGACCTCATATACTACCTATATGACCCCAGACATAACCTCCTCCTGCCTCAGTTTTTTATGTATAAAACGAAGATAATAATGTGTGTGTGTTCGTCCTTTGTTGCCAAGGAAGACCATGCCATCAGAGAAATAATGACATGACTTGAACTTGACTTTGTTTTGAGTGAGGGAGGGCTGTGCAGGTCACCTGTCTCACTTCTCCTCCAGAGCCATATGAATCCAGTGACCAGATATTCATCAGGATGACTGGAGATGACCCAGGATGAGGCAGTTGGCGTTAAGTAGCTTGCCCAAGGTCGCACAGCCAGTGAGTGTCAAGTGTCTGAGGTGAGATTTTGAACTCAGGTCCTCCTGACTCCTGCACTGGTGCTCTAGCCACTGCACCACCTAGCTGCCCCTAAAATGAAGATAATAATAAACCTGCCTTAAAGGATCGTTATGAGAATAAAATGAGTTAATATTTGTAATATTTCACAAAGCTTAAAGTGCCATACAGATTCTAATTGCTGTGGTTTTTGTGGAGGGTTATTGTTAAGATAGGGCAGCTAAGTGGGGCAGTCGATAGAGGACCAGGCCTAGAGTAAGAAAGATTAATCTTGAGTTCAAATTTTACCTCAGACACTAGCTATATGACCCTGGGCAAGTTATTTAACCCTGTTTGCCTCAGTTTCCTCATCTGTAAAATGAGCAGGAGAAGGGAATGGCAAACCACTTCAGTATCTTTGCCAAGAAAATCTTAAATGAGGACAGAAAGAGTTGGACAGGACTGAAAACAACAAAACTTGGCAAGGTAAGATAAAAGCTTACCTCACAGAGCCTGGGGACCCAAGATTGGGTGGAATCCAACATTCTAGTAGGAGGAAGATGAGAATGAAGATTGGAGATCATGGTGGGGGGATGACCAGGTACCTACCTATGGTTATTGTGAGGATCAATCCAATAAATCAAATACTTGTATGTATCCTGAACTGTACTTAGCATAATGTATATAAAGCACTTTGGAAACCCTAAAGCAGATGCTATTAAATTTTAAAGAACTAATATTATAACCTCTAGCTTACATAAACTCTGCCCCACACAAATCACCTCCTTTTGGAGCTTTCTGTCTATAGTCTGCAGCAACACTCTCTCCTAAGCAGCAAGGGCCACTCTTGTTTCCTCATCTGTAAAATGAGCGGGAGAAGGAAATGGCAAACCACTCCAATATCTTTGCCAAGAAAAATCCCAAATAGGGTCATGAAGACATAATTGAACAATTGAACACAACTGAAATGGACACAATTGAAATGACTAAACACCACCAACAACAAAATCTATAGTAAACATTGACTCTCCTCCATAACCAGCAAGGGCCACTCAGTAGGTGCTTAACCAATGTTGGTTGAATGGACCAGAAGGACTAGTTCCTCTTCACTGCAAAGTTTGAGAATGGGGAAGTAGTTATCTATTAGTATAAGATTGTTATCTTAAAAGAAAATGTATGGGCATACCTGATAAATGAGTTGGCACGAACTTGTTCGCTTAAGTCTCAACTTTAAGGTTCTTTCACCTGATTTACATCAGTTCCTTTCCTAATATTACTGCTATGAAATGGGCACTTTAGGAGATCTATTTTTCTCATTTCACTTGAAAGAACTGAGGCACTGAGAGAGGGATTTGACTTCTTCAAAGTGAATCAGGTAGGAGAGGGACTCTGTTCAATTCTTTAGGCGTCATGACATGATGCTACTCTCACATTACTCAAGTCAAAGGTTTGGAAACTTTTGATGAGTGGAAAAAAGAGAATGAGGATCCAAGTCAGTCTCTCCTTTTTCTTCAAGGAATTCAGTGCCTGACTTACCATCTTCCTTTCTTCCTCAGCTCTTGCCTTTATATTAGGGGACTTCAACCTTCATGTGGACACTCCCTCAAACTAACTTCCTAAACCTTTTTTAAATTATATTTTATTTTCTTATTAATAGAAATCTATTTTCTCTCTCTCTTGTTCTCTACCCAACTAGGGAAAAGAAAAAAGAAAAACAAATTATTCGTAATAAATATACATAGTTAAAAAATGATAACTCAGACATGTAAAAAAAAAGTATATATCTCATTCTAGACTCTTAATCCATTACCTCTGTTTCAAGAGGTAGGGAGCATGCCAGTTGGAATCATGGATGGTCATTGTGTTGATCAGAGAGAACTGATAGTTCCAAAGTTGTTTGTATTTACAGCATGGTTGATATTGTGTAAATTGTTCTCCTAGTTTTTATTAATTTCATTTTCTATCAATTTATGTGTCTTTAATTAAAACTGTTCATTTTTATCATATTGATGTTATAGTAATAACTTATTTTTGTGATTCTATTCACATCCTTCTGTATCAGTTCAGATAAGCACAATAATATTCCATCACATTCATATAGAAATCCTCAGCCTCTTTAAATCCTGGGATTTAATCACTACTATTTCATTCTAATTTAGCCACATGTTAGCAGTGGCCATACATGGAATCTCATCATTTCTCATATGTTCCCCCTTCCTAATTAGACATTCTTATGACCATTAATTCTTACCATTCCATGATTCCCTTTGCCTCATCCCTCCTCACCATATTCTTCACACTTGTGGAGATTTCCAGTCCCCCCACTTCTCAGTACTTTCCCAGACCTTTATCCTAGCTCAGACTTCACTTTCCTTCTTTTCTAATTCAGAACCTACAGTTCGTTAATTCAAATCTGCACTGTTTTGTGTTTTCATATCCTTTCTCCCCTTGTCCTGTTGCTACTTGGCCCTTGCCAAACCTCAGCCCTGGATTACTCTAACATCTGATTCCTACCAGAAGTCTTTTAATTGTTGAATCTGATAATCTTTTCTCATTACTCATGACCTCTCCAGATTGACACTCTTAACTACCTTGACCTCCCAAATAATCTCTCCTCTCTGGTTTTATGACTTGCTGTCTACTAGTCTTCCACCTACCTACTTGATTACTCAACCATCTCCTTTGCTGGCTCATCATCCATATCATGACCTCTAACTATGGATTATTTTCTACCAATTTGTCCTAAAGCCCTCTTCTCTGCCCCTTTTCTCACCAACTCCTGTTGACATAATTATCATCTCCATGCAGATGGCTTCTAGATCTATGTACCTGGTCCTAGTCTCTCCCCTGATCTTTAGTCGTACCTCACCAATTCCCTATTAGGAATTTTAATCTGAATGTCCCAGAGACATCTTGAACTCTACATGTCCAAAACTGAACTCATTGTCTTTCCCCCAGATTTTCCCTTCTTCAAAACTTTCCTATTTTTATTGAAGGTACCCCGATGCCTTCAGGTTCATAACGTTGCCATCATCTTTGACTCCTCTCACTCAACCCACGTATATTAATCAAGCAGTTGCCAAATCTTGCTGCTTCTACCTCCCCAATTTCTTTCATATCCCATCCCTTCTCTCCACTCACACCATACGCTTCTCTCCTTGTTCTCCTTGACTCAAGTCTCTCCTCACAACAGACATCCTCCATAGTGCTGTGAAAGTCATTTCCCTTAAATGTAGATCTGACCAGACCCATCCCCTACTCATCTGTGTCTCTAAGATAAAACATTAACTCCATCATTTAGCTTTCAAAATCCTTCACAATCTGTCTCTCATCTATCTTTCCAGCTATATTGAATGTTACTTCCTCCTCCCATGCTCTGTGATTCAGAGAAACTGATCTTCTCTCTGTTCCTGACACAACAGACTCCATCTCCCATCTCTGAAACTTTGCACTGGTCAGCTTTCATGTTTGGATTGTATTCCCTCCTCATCTCCACCTCACCCGTAAAATTCCTCCCTTCCTTCAAGACACCACCTTCTACATGAAACTTTTTCTGATCCTCCAACTGTTAGTTCCCTCCCTTCCAAACTACATTGTATTTGACTACATTGTATTTATCCTTTTCATATTTATTCTGTATGTTCTTGAGGAGCTAGTTTGTATGTTTGTTTGCTTGTTGCCTCCTTCATTTGACTGTGAGCTCCTTGAGGGCAGGGGCAGCTTTTGCATCTTTCTGTATCCCCAGAACTTAAAAGCACAGGGCTGGCACATAGTAGGTGCTGGATAAATGTCTAGTGATTGATGAGCTGTGTTTGACTCTAGAGATGACAGGATCCTCCTAGAGTCCACTGAGTAGTGGAAGGGAGTGAAATCAAAGCTGTGCTTTGAGAAGAGACTAGGTTGAACTGGAAGACTGTTGGCCATTATCCCCCTAGAAGTAGGAGCCTGGACAGACACACACCTTTGCTCCTTCCTTTCCAAGATCTGCAGGTGAGACTGGCTCAGAAACTTCCTCCACATCCCCCTGGAGATCAGAGAGGTCGACAGAGAGAAGGGCCCTGAGACATCAAAGGTGGAAGACTCCAGGGGAGGGCACCTCACCCCTTTCCTTTCCTTTTTCAATCTGTTTGATAAAATATGATGACTGTAGTTGAAGTATATGAGTCTCACCCCTCTCTTGGCTCTCTGCCACTTCCAATCATCCCTTTGTCTGATGCTAAGGAACTTCTTGTTTGTACTCTGCTCTATCTGCCCAGAAATCCTCCAGTCTGGCCCTTGTTGGCCTCATCTTGTTCATTTAATGGGCATTATCTCCCTGTAAGTGAATACCTGAAAAGACCAGTCTAAAAAGGCCAAGGTCTCCCATTGCATCGTGGACCTTCTCCAGTCATCCTGATGAATATCTGGTCATGGGGCCCAGATGGCTTAGGAGGAGAAAGTGAGGTTGGTGACCTTGCACAGCCCTCCCTCACTCAAAACAAAATCAAGTACAAGTCATGTCATCATTTCTCTGATGGTATGGGCTTCTTCAGCAATGAAGGACAAACACAGACAGATAGGTGGCAAAACAATGGATAGAACACAGTAACTACAGTCAGGAAGACCTGAGTTTGAATTCTTTTTTTTTTTTTTCAATTTATTTATTTTTAGTTTTCAATATTTACTTCCATAAGTTTTAAATTTTCTCCCCCTCCCTCAACCATCTCTCCCCAAAATGGCATGCGTTCTGATAAAGGATCTGCACATACATTCCTATCAAACACATTTTCATATTAGTCATGTTGCATAGAAGAACTATAACAAAGTAGAGAAACCATGAGAAAGAAAAAACAAAACAAAACAAAATAAAACAAAAAATAAAATCGTCTGCTTCACTCTGCATTCAGACACCACAGTTCTTTCTCTGGATGTGGATGGCATTTTCCATCTCGAGTCCTTTGGAAATCAAAATTGATAATAAGAGTTAAATATTTTGCCAGTCTTGCATTGATGAGAAGGGCTAAATCTATCAAAATCAGTCAATGCACACTGTGTGTGTCTATGAACAACGTTCTCCTTGCTCTGCTCACTTCACTCCACATCAGTTCATATAAGTCTTTTCAGAAGTCCACCTGTTCATCATTTCTTATAGCACAATAGTATTCCATTACATTCACATACCACAACTTATTCAGCCATTACCCAATTGATGGGCATAACTTCAATTTCCAGTTCTTGGTCACCACAAAAAGAGCTACTATAAATAATTTTGTACATGTACATTTTGTACATGTACATGTGAGTCCTTTTCCCATTTTAATCATCTCTTTGAGATACAGCCCTAGAAGGGGTATTTCTGGGTCAAAGAGTATGCACATTTTTATAATCCTTTGGGCATAGTTCCAAATTGCTCTCCAGAATAGTTGGATCAGCTCACAACTCCACCAACAATGAATTAATGTTCCAACTCTCCCACATCTTCTCCATTATTTATCATCTTCCTGTTCTGTCATGTTAGTCAATCTGATAGGTGTGATGTGGTATCTCGGAGTAATTTTGATTTGCACTTCTCTAATCAATAGTGATTTAGAGTTTTTTTTCATATGACTACAGACAACTTTAATTTCTTCCTCTGGAAACTGTCTGTTCCTATGCTTTGAACATTTATAAACTGGAGAGTGACTTGTATTCTTGTAAATTTAACTCGGTTATCTATATATTTTAGAAATGAAATCTTTATCAGAGACACTAGTTGCAAAATTTCTTTCCCAGTTTTCCGTTTCCCTCCTAATCTTGGTTCCATTGGCTTTGTACAAAATCTTTTCAATTTAATGTAATCAAAATTATCCATTTTGCATAATGTTCTCTATCTCATGTTTGGTCATAAATTCCCCCATTCTCCATAAATCTGACATAAACTATTCCTTGCTCCCCTAATTTGCTTATAGTATCAGCCTTCATACCTAAATTGTATACCCATTTGGACTTTATTTTGGTATATGGTGTCAGACGTTGGTCTGTACCCAGTTTCTTCCATACTATTTTCCAGTTTTCCCAGCAGTTTTTCTCAAATAGTGAGTTCTTCTCCCAGAAGCTGGCTGAGTTTGAATTCTGCCTTAGATGCTTACTTATATGTGTGACCATGATCAAATTGCTTGACCTCTTGACAGCCTTACTTTCTTCATCTGTAAAGTGAGGATAGTAATAAAACCTGCTTCTCACAAGGTTGTTGAGAGGGTCAAATGAGTTAATTCATTCTTCTCCAGATTGTACTACTGACATAGAACTTTGGTCTACTTCACTAGTTAGAGGGCAATAATTACTCATATGTAATGTAATATATATGTGTGTGGGTGTATGTATGTGTATATGGATGCATGGACACTCCCTCTTCTTTCACCTTTTCCAGTTTCCTTTTATGAGTCTTCTCTCCCCTCTACTCCTCCTCCAAAAAGCAAGTTCCTTAAGAGCAGGGGCTTTCTTTTTGTTTGTATCTGGATTCCCAGGGTTTTAGTACAGGGCCTAGTATTTAGTAAGTCCTGGTAGACTCGACTAGATAATGTGTGTAAAGAGCTATGCAAACCTTAAAGGACTACATAAATTTGCTGCTGTTAACATTATAGGCAGGTAGATGGTTCAGGGGATAAAGCGCCAAGCCTGGAGTCAGGAAGACTTACCTTCCTAAGTTCAAATCTGGCCTTAGACATTTACTAGCTATGTGACCCTGGGCAAGTTCCTTAACCTTGTTTGTTTGCCTCTGTTTCCTCATCTGTAAAATGGGCTGGAGAAGGAAATGGCAAGGCACTCCAGTATCTTTGCCAAGAAAACGCCAAATAGGGTCATGAAGAGTCAGATGTGATTGAAACTACTAAACAACAATTAACATTACATTATTATGTCTCCCCTCTTAGAGAACGTAAGCTCCTTATTGGACAGTATCATTTTGTTCTTTGTACTTGTATTCCATTGTAGGTAGGCTTTTGATTATTCATATAATGCTTTTTGATGGATTGACTCTTTGGCTCCTTGGAAGCAATGGATGTCAGCTCTCCTGAGCCATTAAAAATGGGACCCATTAAGGCATATGTGCTATGCTTTATGGACTTCTCCTATATGGGAGGACCACTGAAGAAATATAGAAAAAAGAATGGCATTTAAATGGTATGAATTATCTGGGCAAAAGATTGCTTGGTGAACAAAAAAAGGAGAGAGGCAGCTAGAAGGTGGCTAGACCGCTGTGCCCGAAAGAAGGCTTAAGTTCAAATCCTGCCTCACTTACTTTCTGTGTTACTCTGGGCAAGTTACTTAGTCTCTCTACACCTCAATTTCCTCCTCTGTAAAACTGGGGATAATAATAGCACCTACTTCACAGAGCTGTTGTGATGATCGAAATTGATAATAAGTGTTAAATATTTTGCCACTCTTAAAATGACAAATGAATGCTAGCTATTATTATTTTGGAGATGAAAGAAAGGCTTTGACCTCTCATTGAACTCCAAAAGGAGGTTACATGAAGAGATTTCCTATCATTAGGTTCCTGGAAAAAGAAATGTTACACATAAAATATAATTAATTTGATGAAGGATGGGAAAGGGAAGAATAGGGTACATTTCCAACTTGGGGCACCCAAAATTGGGCAATTGCCCCAAAAGACTCTGCCTGAAAAGCTCCAATTTTTTATCATGGCAAGTTTTATTTACTTTACTACTAACGTGTCTAGGGGATTAGAGATAGGTTGTGTGTCAAATGATTCAAATGCTCCTGGGTCATTTGCTTATTTTTAATACCAGAGAACAATGGTCCAGAATTCTTACTCATTAATATTTTTAATTCCTGCTGCCCATGACCATGACATAATGGCATTTGGAATTCCAGAAACACTCGCCTACTTCAGAAAGTAAAATACTTCCTTTTAAGCAACATGGAGATTCATTCCAAGACGATTGTTTTTTTCTTACAGGAACTTGTCCCTAAAGGATAAGTGCCCTTCACAGAGAGGAGCTGTATCAATCAATCATTCAATTAATCACCATACATTAAGCACTTAATGAGTGCTAGGAATAAGTAGTTTAATACTAAGAATAAAAATAGCTTTCATTTATATGATACTTTTAAGTTTTGCTAAGTGTTTTACATATTGTCTCATCTGATCTTTACAACAACCCTGTGAGGCAGGTGCTGTTTTTATCTCCATTTTATAGATGCAGAACCTGAGGATGAAAGGTTAAATGACTCACCCAGGGTCATACAAGTAGGATTTGAACACAGACCTTTTCCAGCTCCAAGTTTAGCATTTCATCCATTGCACCACTTATAGAACTATTCATAGATATTATAATATGTATGTGTAAGTGTATAAATATGTATGTATATGCATGCATATGTATACATATATACACCACATACACACACATAATAATTGAGATTAAATGACTAACAATTGGGAGAATCAAGAAAGACAGCTAAAAAGAGGTGGATCTTCATTTGAGCCTTCAAGGGGGTCAGGGGTTCATTGATGCAGGGGTGAGGACAGAGAACATTACATCCATGGTGGTGTCCTTAACAGAAATAAAGAAGTAAGGAAAAAAGGTATAGCTACAGAGATATTGGGATGATTACAAGGTCACATAGGAGTTTGGGAAGCAAAAGCAATATAAATTTTCAGGCTATCTATTTCCTTCCCTCTCAGCTAATATTCCCCAAGTCACATGGCAGCTAGGTGGTATAGTGGATAGAGTGCTGGATCTGGAGCTAAGAAGATCTGAGCTGATCTCAGAAACTTACTAGCTGTGTGACCCTGAGCAAGTCACTTAATCTCTGTCTCAGTTTCCTCAACTGTAAAATAGCACCTACTTCCCAGGGTTGTTGTGAGGATTAAATCAGTAGACACTTAAGAAATCCTTCCTTCGTATGAGAATAAAAATAGCTATTGAGTAGTAGAGTCTAGCAGGGGTGGGGAACCTGTGGCCTAGAGACCATAATATGGCCCTCTGGGTCCTCAAGTGCAGTCCTTTGACCGAATCCAAACTTCACAGAACAGATCCCCTTAATAAAAGAATTTGTTCCATAAAAGTTGTTGTTGTTATTGGGTTTGTCCTTCATTTTTGAAGAAGACCTTGACATCAGAGAAATAATGACATGACTTGCACTTGACTTTGTTTTGAGTGAGGGAGGGTTGTGCAAGGTCATCAGCCTCACTTTCTCCTCCTGAGCCATCTGTAAAAGTTGAACTCAGTCAAAAGGCCATAGCGGAGGACTAGAAGGTCATGTGTAGCCTTGAGGCTGCAGGCTCCCCATCCCTGGTCTAGAGAATGTAATGATATAAATAGGTAGAATTCTGCCATGGCAGAGAGTACTTAGGTGAAGGACAGTGCAGAAGCAAAGAGGCAATTTTGTCATCAGAATATAATACAGACCACTTAGACAGAAAGAAGACAGATCAAAGGCTAGAATCATAGGAGACTTTACTTATAAAGACATCTTTGGGGACTCTTTCTGCTAAAATCAAAATGGCTAATTATTTCCTGACTGCTGCCAACAAACATGCCTGTATCTCCCCCAAACTGTTCTAAGTCTATGTTGGGTGTACCACAGGGCTTTGTTTTGGACCATCTTCTCTTAGCATCATAGAATTATAGATTTAGAGAATGAAAACACCCTCCAAGGCCATCCAGTCCGAATCCTTCATTTTTATAGATGAGGAAATGGAGGCCAGAAGAGGTTTAAGTGACTTTCACAAAGTCACACAGATAGCAGGTAGTAGAGCCAGGATTTGAACCCAAGGTTTCTGAATCCAAATTCAACTCTTTTTCCACTCCACTACATTTTTCTATATACAATCCTGCTCAATCAGGTAACATTGTTTTAACTGTCATCTTTATGCATAGGAATCCCAGATTTCCCATCTAACCATCTTTCTCCTGAACTCTACTCCCACATCACCAACTATTTCCTTGGCTTCTCAACCTCGATGGCATCTCAAACTCAACACAATCAAAATGAGCTCAAAAGATATTTGCCCCTATACTCACTTCCCTATTTTTATTGGGACCAATATCCTTGCAGTCATGCTCATTCACTGCCTGTATCTCCCCAACAAATAACAAATTGAAATCTTCGATGACTTTCTTTTCATGATTTTCTTTTTTCTTTTGGGGTCTACTTTTCCCCAACCTCTACCATTTCTCCCATTTCTTCACTCAAAAATGAAACCTTTGTAACAAATCCTCATAGTCAAGGAAAACACATTGCAGTATTTGCCATGTCCAAAAATGTATGTTTTATTCAGCCTCTTGAGTTCATCACTTTTCTTGTCAGAGATGGTTACCATGCTTTGTCATCAGTCCTCTGGAACTGTGTTTGCTCTTTGAATTGTTCTGTATTCGTCTTTTACATATTGTATTTTTTATTTCTCTGTGAACATGATGCAGTCTGCCAGTAGAATATAACTTCCTGATTGGTGACATTGTCTTAGTTTCACATTACTATAGAAGGGAGTGATTGGAGGAAACCCCTGATTTTTTGGACTGGAGCATCTCTTAAGGAGTGTACATACATGGGAAGTATTTCAGTTCAGTTAAGTAAATCAGGAATTTCTTTGATCATCCCTGATATTATTGTGTGCCTAGTGCCTTCTATAGTTTCCGGCACATAGTAGACACCTCAGTCATGTATATAAATTGATTTAATGATCTGTCTTAATTATGATTTCATACTTCAAAATGTGCAGGAAGAAAGGGAAAGGAAAACAAGGGATTCAATAAAGCTAAACTATTTATATTCCTACATGGGAAGATGGCATTTATAACAGATCGGAGAAACATACATAGAGGATATAGATATAAGGTGAATTTGAGGAAAAAGAGGAATAGAAAGGGTACAGAAGAAAGAGAGAGATAGAATGGGATAAATGATCTCACAGGAAGAGGAGAGAAAGATCTTTTACCCTGGAAGGAAAGATGGGAGGGTGGGTTTATATGAGCCCAAGCAAAGTAGAATCTTTTTGCTGTTTTTGTTTATACCAAGAAGTATAATGCCTCTGAATAATGGGATTAAGGAGGACCTTTCCCATGCATTGTTGGGCCTGCCCATGGAGGGAATCTTGATTGGGGGAGTTGTTTTGGAGGAGGGTCCCGAGTACTTTTTCTTTTTTCTATTGAGGCACTGGTCATGCCCTCTGGCTCTGAAAAGTGTGTAAATACTCTGAGAGTGAGGTTTTATTTTAGTGTTTAATTTTTGGAAGAAGGTTTGTGTACTAGATGAGAGACTCTGGGAAGCTGCTAAGCAGCCCCCCAGTTTTGAAAACCCAGGTGATGGTGCTTCCCTCTCTGGTAACTATGGTAAGATAGTTGGACTTGTCTGTTGAATTGTGATGTATGTATTGATTATGATCAGACAGAGGAAATCATGTCTGTTGATCTTTGATTTCTCTTTAACTGAATGATACCTGTGCTTAAATAAAGCTATTATTAACCCCTCAAAAGTTGCCTTTTCTTTTAGAGAAGCAGACCAAAGAACCTGCACTAGATTCTGAAAACAGATTTCAAAAGGGTCAGAGAAAGGATTGGTAGCATCCCATGAATGTAGACAAAACAATCGCCAAAGAGATGAGAAGCCCTTATGAATAAAACTCTGTATATTTCGAAATGAGGAAGAAAAGGAGCTTCTAGAGAGATAAATATGGATGCACAGCGACTCAATGAACAATTTATATTTTAAAAAGATACATAGAAGATGCAAGCAAGACAATTAACAATGGGTGAAAACAAAATCTGACATGTTCTGCAAGAACTATATCAAGAGTATCAAACCTCAAAATGAACTGAGATTAGAAAGAAACGCTAACGAGCACCTAAAAGGGCTGTTTTAAAATAATTTTTTATTGATTTTTTAAAATAATTTTCTCTTGCCAAAATATCTGTCCTTTCTATCTCTCCCAGAGAACCATACCATAGAACAGAAAATTAAAAAGAAAAAAATTCAACAAAAGCAACCATATTAATCAAATCTGACAGTATATGCTGTGTTTCACTTCTATTGTCCCCCATTTCTTCAAAGAATGGAGGAAGGTTCACTTTTATATCTTTATTTTTTAGAGCCAAGTGTGGTCCTTATAATTATAGTGTTTAATATCGATTTTGCTATATTGTTGACTCTGTTTTGTTGTTGTTGAGTCATTTCAGTGATGTTTGACTCTTTGTGACTCCATTTGGGGTTGTCTTGTCAATGACACTGAAATAGTTTGCCATTTCTTTCTCCAGCTCATTTTACAGATGAGAAAATTGAGGCAAACAGGGTCACACAGCTAGGAAGTGTCTGATGTCGGATTTGAACGAAGAAGGAGGCATCTCCCATTGTGGCACCTAGTTGCCCTGATTCTATTGACATTGCTACAATCATTGTGTATATGATTCTCCTGGTTTTGTTTACATTATTTTGCATCAATTCATATAAGTCTTCCCATATTTCCCATATCTCCCATATCTCATTTTGTATTTTGTAGTAATATGGCATTGCACAATCTGCTTAGCCATCCTCTATTCAATAGGCATGTACTTTGTTTTGAGGTCTTTGCTATCACAAGATGTGCTGTTGTAAATATTTTGATATAAATTAGACTTTTCCTGTTTTGTTTTGTTTTTTCCCTTCTTGGAGACTATAAGTGGGATCTCTGGGTCAAAGGATTATTGACATTTTAGCCACTTTTTAGCATTTTTAGCATTTGCTTTCCAGAATGTTTAGGCCAATTCATAGCTTCATTAACAATGTATTAGCATTTCTGTGTTACTACAATCTCTTCAACACTGCCCCTTTTGTCACTTTTTTAAAATAGCTTAGTGTGATGTTAACCCTCAGAGTCATTTTCATTTCCTTTTCTTATATTATTTTGTTTTGCCAGACAATTGGGGTTAAGTGATTTGCCCAGGATCACACAGCTAGTAAATGTCAAGTATCTGAGGCAGGATTTGAACTCAGGTGCTCCTGACTCCAGGGTTGTTGCTCTATCCACTATGCCATGTAGCTACCTCCATTTATTGTATTATTATGTGATTTGCAGCAACCTTTGACCTAGTTGTCAAGTTGGGGGAGTTTAGATATATATGGGAGATAGGAAAACCAAAGAATCAATAAGATTAAATAATAATATTAGAATAGATAGAATAATAATATTAGATGACAGAACTAGACAAAAGCTACATAGCTCTTATTTTGTTTCCTATTTGATTGTTTTGGAGACTTCAACATGTAGAACAAAAATGGACAATGGAGAGTTGAAGCCCAGAATGAGAAGGAAGATGGTAAGAGAAGACCTAGTTACCATTTATAAGTTCAGGCTATTGGGACCAAATTAATTGTATATACTAAGGTAGTAGAAGAAATGACAGAAGTGATTCAGAGCAGTACTCAGCAGTGATTTTTGAAAGATTAGGGAGAACAGGAGATGAATCTTTGTAATGGGGAAACGCAAATGTCTCAATTTTTGACCCAGAGTAATATAATGGCAACTGCAAATGATAGGCAAATGAACTTAATTTTGGTTGGGAGTAGGAGGAGTAGGGGAGGAATTGGGTTATATTGTTAAAAGAATAGTTAGGTAATACTTAGAGAAAAAGTAGTCACCAAGAGCTATCATGGCTTTATCAGGACCAAATCATACTGGTACTATCCAATTTATATTACATATTTAATGTTAAACCAATGTAATCTAGGGCTCAAGTTCCTATGCATAAAACTCTCTTCCTTGGTGGAGATTGATTGCTCAATACTTTCTACTTGTGTGAGGAGAAGAAATTGGTAAGAGGAAGGAGATCTTTGCTTTGGCTTCCAACTTTGAGAGATGAGACACATGGTTTGAAATTTTCTTCTAGGTGATGTCCTGGAAGAAAGAGAAAAACTCAAGGAAAAAGCCAACAAGTAGAAGAAGTGGAGCCTCAATCATGTCCTTATCCCAAGCTTACCATAGTGAAAACTGCAGTGAATTCCCCTTTGTGTTAGATCTGGAACTCTTTTTTCATGTTTGAAATGAGATATTTCACCCCCAGTGCAAGAGTTCATTCATACCGTGCATTGTTTGGTATATTCTAATCTGTATGATTTTCTTGATCTTTGTTTGCTATTGGCTTGGATAAAAGGATGTGTTTATTCTTTACTATATGTGATAGTATGTATGTGGAACTGGCATTTGGTGGGGAGAGAGTCAAGCCTTTGGCTACATAGGTTAGAGCATTCCTTCCCTATTAAGGGATGTAATTATAAGCATAGCTTAAATCTAAAAATAATTTTCCCTACACAAACATTAGTGTGTGTGTGTGTGTGTGTGTGTGTGTGTGTGTGTATGATGGAAGTGGGAAGGGGTAGGAATGATATAATCTTAGTCAAATACCTTTTCTGTCTGAGGAGAACAGAGTAGCCAGCATAGTGGTGCCAATCTCCTACTCCAATTCTGGCAAGAATCAAGGTCTCCTTTGGAGAGGGGTGGTCTGAAGAGACTCTAAAGATCTCTGTTCTCATCTCCCTGTGAATCACATCTAAATAGATCTATATGGATACACATATACTACACTGGCAACATAAACACACACCTACGCAGATACCTCCCTATACACTTCAGCCCCTACCCACACTCCTGACCAATTAAATGTTGTTGTGGCTGATACTCTTTGAGACTCTATTTCCTATTTGGGGTTTTCTTGGTAAAGATACTGGAGTGAGTTACCATTTCCTTCTTTGGTTCATTTTACAGATGAGTAACTGAGGCACAGTGTTAAATGATTTTCCCAGGGGCACACAGCTAGTAAATGAAGCCAGATTTGAACTCAGGAAGATGAGTCTTCCTGACTCCAGGTTCTGTGGTCTATCCATTTCACCACCTAGCTGCCCTGATTGCCACAACCAATTCAGACCCTCATTGCCTCCACCCTAGACTATTGCATTAGCCAATTCATTGGTCTCTAGGCCTCAAGACTCTCAGTACTCTAGCCCTTCCTCCACTCAGCTATCAAATTAATCTGGCTAAAGCATGGATCTGACCATATCACTCTCTTATTCAATAAATTCCAGTGGCTTCCTATTACCTCCAGGATCAAATATGAAATTCTCTGACTTTCAAAGCCCTTACAATCTGGATTCCTCCTGTCTTCCCAGTCTACTTATACCTTACCACAGCCCCTCCCAAGTACTCTGTGATCCAGTGACACCGGCCTCCTTGCTGTTCCTCAAACAAATCATCCTATCTGCAGATTCAAGGCATTTTGACTGGTTGTCCCACAAGCCTGGGATGTTCCCCCTTCTTATTTCTGTTTCCTGGCTTCCCTCAAGTACTAGTTAAATCCTGTCTTCTAGAAGAAGTCTTTCCTGATCCCTCTTAATAGTAAATCTTTCTTTCTATTGATTACTCTAATCTATCAAGTATATATCTTGCTTTGACACAGTAGTTTTTTTTATTTTTTAGATAACAAATATTTTTATTTTTTAAAAAATTTAAAATACATTTTACTGCTGTCTTTTGTTTTAACATCACCAGTTTTCCCCAGTGTCCGTTCCCCTTCTATGTAACAAATAGTATTTTTAAAGACAAAAAAAATAAAAAAAGAAAAGAAAAAGGAGGCAAAAAATCAACATAAACAATGAAGATATTTAAAAGATCCAAAAATATATGCAATGTGCAACGTCGGTTGGCCTCCAACCTTCATGAAGAAATAGGTTGGGGATCTCTAATCATATTCCTTCATTCGAGGCTTGTTTGAGCTTTATAATTTTGCTACATTCACTTCTGATCTCTTGTGTGTTTCTGTTGCAGTTACTGTGTACTTTGGTTTATTGGCTCTGCTTACTTCAGTGCATCAGTTCATATAGATCTTCCATGCTTCTCTGTATTTATCACATTCGTCATTTCTTATGGCACACTAATATTCCATCATATTCATATACCACAATTTGTTTAGCCACAAAATGTGCTGTTATAAATATATAAATAGAATTATTTTGGTGTATGTGGGGATTTTCTTCTTATCAATAGCTTCTTTGGGGCACAAGACCAGTAACGTAACAATATATACAATAACTATAGAAATTTAAATGAAAATAATACTGAAAGGAAGCTGAACTCTGCTTAGCTGTAATGACTAATCTTGAGCAAAGAAACAAGATTGTAAAATACAGTTAGTATCTCTCTGTGGAGAGCAAAGCCGCAAGTGAAGCATGTTCCTGAGTTCTTTCTTTTTCCTGAACTGTTTTTCTTTGTTATAAGGGAGAATTCAGTATTTGCCTGTCTGTGGGAGGAGTGTAAAATCAGGAAATGACTGACATAAAAACAGTGTGTGGATGACTGGTAAAAACAACAGTAATTACCACAAGAGGTCATGCCAGGCTTCTTTTTAGGCAGGGTCATTAGGCAGGTTGGTCAAATCAGAACAAGTTAACAAACACATTAAGCACTTACCATGTGCCAGATAATGTGCTAAATGCTAGAGGTACAAAGAAAGACGAAAAATTGGAGGAGACAATATGTAAACAACCTCGTTAAAACAAGATAGGTACAGTATAACTAAAGATAATCAACAGAGACAATGCATTAGCTTGAAGCAGGGTGAGAAAAGACTTCTTCGTGAGGTGGAGTTTTTAGCTGAGACTCGAAGAAAACCAGAAAAGCCAGGAAGCAGAGATTAAGAGAGAAAATTCCAGGCATGGCGGATAGTGGATGAAAATGCCAGAGTCAGGAGATGGAGTGTCTTGTGCCAGAAGGTCAGTATCATTAGATGTTGCTTCTGTTTTAGCAATTCTTTTTGACAGAGCTTTTCGTAGTATTCTTGAATAGAAGACCGAGAAATGGAGGCTAGATGACTGTGCAGTTTGGTAGATTTGGAATTGTTTGAATGACCAGATGCAAAGAGTAACTATTCATTGTCTGATGGCAGCTAGGAATCCGTTGCTTGCCCCAGTATGGCATGATATTACCAGTTACTTGAATAAAAGCAGGGAACACAAATTTGGGAAGGATAGCTAACCATTTGTTGAATCAACCAAACAATAAGCATTTATTAAACATAAACTACATTCCAGGAACTCTGCTAGATACTGTATATGCTAAGACAAAAATGAAACAGTCCTTGACCTCAAGGAGCTTACATTCTGTAGGGGGAAATATGCATATAAAAGTACATATGGTATGCGTGTATATTTATATACAGTTGTGTCCATAAAATATGGTACTAGGTGGCAAAATGAACAGAATGCTAGGCCCAGAATCAGGAAGACCAAATCCAGTCTCAGGCACTTCCTAGCTATGTGACTTTGGGCAAGTCACTTAACCTTTATCAGTCTCAGTTTCCTCAAATATAAAATGGGAATCATAATGGCACCTACCTCATAAGAGTTGTTGTGAAGATTAAATGAGGTAACATTTGTAAAGTGCTTAGCACACTGAGGCACATGGTGGGTATATAATAAGTCTTCCTTTCCTTCCTTCCTTCCTTCCTTCCTTCCTTCCTTCCTTCCTTCCTTCCTTCCTTCCTTCTTTCCTTCCTTCCTTTCTTCCTTCCTTCCTTCTTCCCTTCCTTCCACATGTATATGAATGCATGTATATGTTTAAATACATATGTGTATAAAAAATATTGTGTGTGTGTGTATGTGTGTGTGTGTGTGTGTCTGTGGAGAGAGAGAGAGAGAGAGAGAGAGAGAGAGAGAAATAATTTCTTTTCAGCTAAATTGGTGACCTGAATTGGTATACAGAGTGTTTTCATCTGAGATCTTTCAATGTCAGTGGAATCCTAGGTTCAGTCTTTCTTCTATCCTATGAAGTTCATGATGAAGAAATTCTGTCTACCACTTTAAGTCAACAATTTATCTGCAACTTACAGTTTCTGAGAATTATCTCGAGCATTGAAAGGTTAAATGATTTATCCTGAGTCACATAGCCAAGATGTGTCAGAAGCAGAACCTGAAACCAGGGCTTCCTGGCTCCTCGACCTGCTCCTTCACTACATCATGTTGCCTTTATAAGGAAAGACATACAAAGATACAATATTTTGTACTGGCCATTCCCCTGTGCCTATAATTTTCTTCTCCCTCACCTCTAGTCCAAAGTAGGCTGGAGCAGCTCCTTATCTGGCTGATTGTCAAAATTTCAGTGTGAGCATTTACACTGTGGAAATCAGCGAACATTACAAACCAGGGCTTGGTTTATTGTTTAGTTGAATGTCTAGACTTTAAAAGGTGACAGAGAAAATAATAGTAATAATAATGCAAATTAAACTTAAAAATTTTGTGTGTGCTTTTTTTTCAGAGGAAGAATTGATTGCTAAATATTTACTAGCATATTCCTATCTCCACCTCTTGTATATCCCTTACTTCCTTCAAAACTTAGATCACATACCACAATCTAGTCTAGAGGCAACCTTATCCAATTCCCCCAGTGGCTAGTGCCCTTCCTCCTCTAATTACCTTGTAGTCTATCTGTCTGTATATACTTATGCATCATAATGCCAGCTCCCCGAGAAGAGGGACTTGTTTCATTTTTGTCTTTTATTACCAATTCTTACTAAGCATAGTGCATATACATGGTGTTCATTCAATAAATGCTTGTTGATTTATTTCCTTAATTGAAATTTTGTCATTTTGATTCAGCTTTTCAGATAATGAAATCATTATTCTTGTTTTTAATAACATATTGTAATTCTGTGAAAAATAGTAAGGATTTGGTGAGAGATTTGTTATAGACAGTTATAGATTTCACCTCATACTTCATTAAGTCAACAGAAGACATGTGCTATCCCTTCCCTGCATCATACAACTCCTCGACATCATTCACCATTCTTTTCTTTACTCCAATCTGTAATGAAGTGGCCATTGACCCAACTAAAGGCAATCCCTTTACACGTACCTTTGAGTCCATCCTTTCCTGACTTTTCCAATAGATCACTCCTCCCTCTACCCCCAATCATCATTCTCTCTCTCTCTCTCTCTCTCTCTCTCTCTCTCTCTCTCTCTCTCTCTCTCTCTCTCTCTCTCTCTCTTTCTCTCTCTCTCGGGCACTTTTTGGCAGCAAGCATAGTCAAGTTTCCCTCACCTTACAAAAAAAAGCCTCACCACTAATCTCATCCAATATCATCATACGTTTCCCTCTTGTTCTTAGCAGAACACCTAGTAAAATATTGCTGCTTTCATTCCCTTTTCTCTCAGTCATCAGCCCTTTAGAATCCAGTTTCAAACTCAAATGGAATTACTTTGGTTAAAATTTTCAGTGATCTCTCATTTGCCAAATACAATAGTCTTCAATCAATACTTATACTTCTTAATCCAGCACTTAGCACAATGCTTGGTATATAGTAGTCCCTCAATAAATGTTGATCTCTCTGCAGCTTCTGACACTTTTGTCCATGTTCTCCTCCTGGAATCTCTTGTCTGGGTTTTCCTGATTGCACTCTCTCCTGTCATCCTACCTAATTACTCCTTCTTAGTTTCCTTTGCTACATCACCATTCAGATCATTCCCACTCAACATGGGTCTACCCCAAAGCTTTGTCCTTAGCCCTCTTCTCTTTGTTGGCTTTCTTTAAGTTCCAACTCAAATCCAGTCTTTCAATAGAAGCCTTTCCTGTTGCTCAGCTTCATGCCTTCACTGTTATCCTCTTATTCTCTCTTATTATCTCCTATTATCTCTTATTCTCCCACCCAACATATTCAGTCGGTGGCCAAAGCTTGTAGGTTGTTCCTCCACATCACTCTCATTTGTCTCCTTCTTTGCACCCACATAGCCACTACCATAGTTCAAAACATTTGCTTCTCAGCTAGATTAAGAGCAATAACCTTAATGAACTGCCTTCCTCAAGTCCCTCCCTGTTCTAATTCATATTCAACATAACTAGCTTCAAAAATAATTTTTCTAAAACATAAGTCAAGTCAAGTCATCCTCCTTTTCAAAAAACTCAGTGACTCCCTATTCTGGAATCAAACAGATGGCTCTGGAGGAGACAGTGAGGCTGGTGACTTTGCACAGCCCTGCCTAACTTAAATCTAATTCACTTGCAAATCAATACATCACCTTCCTGATGTCATTGTTTCTCTTCAACAATGAAGGACAAATGACAATCTGTGAGTAGTAATGATGGGGTCATGGGACCTGAGGCCCTAAAAGGAAAAGACTATGTCTTTGGGACTTGAACCCCTAAAGACCCTGAACTTTCCCACACTGGCATAAGACCATGTTTTTACCTTGAACTTTCCTATACAGTTCAGAGGCCCAGGTCCCTGGCATTCACCTGAAACATCTGGCCCATCCCAGTATAATCCTTTTACCTGGCTTTCATTGTGGCCCTACCACTTAACTCCTTCCATTGTCTGAACCTGGCCCACCCAGGATACTTACCACTCCTTAATCCCATCGAAATCTTTTCAGTCTTTTTCTGTATAAAAGTACCAATCTTACCCCTTCATGGGCAATTTAACGATTACAAGGATTACAATTTAATGATTACACAGATTCTTAGAATCTGACCTGCTTGTATTGGCATCACAAATACAGCAGGCTTACTAGAAATCTTGCCCTCCCAATTGGTGTAAAATAAGGAAGAAGGACTGAGTGGTTGAATTCTTACAAGGCAGACCTGCCCTACCATGACCTTGTATTTTAGGGTTCCAAGCACCCCAAACTTCAACGGTAGTAGCTGCCCCACTGGGAACCCAACCACCCAGTTCCAGTTGGGCAATGCTGCTCCTTTCTTTCCTTCCTTCTTCTTTCTTCCTCCTCTTCCTCCTCTCCCTTCTCATCCTCCTCTTCCTCCTCTCCTGTCTGCATAGGGAATCATACCCTTACCTGTGTGTGGTCTCCCCAAAGGAATATAAATTTTGATTACTGAAACCTCACAAGATTTATGGACTAGATCAAGTTTATGGACTAGATCTCCCTCTTTTTTTTCTCTTACCTATTTATTTATTCCATCATTTAAAAAAAATGGGACAATTAACTCTTTTGCCCCATGTGGTTTCCTTTGTGATTTCTTGCAATACTGTATTGGGAACCTAGGCTTTGATAAAGTCCATTTGAGATTCAAATGTGGCTACTTGACCATACCTCAAACCCAAATCATTCTGGCTCTCACTGATTGGACAATAATAGACCTCAGCTGAAGCCTCACTTGGTCATTGTTTGAGTTTTGATGAGTGTAAATAACAATTGTTTCTGTTTTGGCCAGAAACCCTGAGGATCTTCTCCTCCTAGACTGATTTTTTTTGAAGAGGTGAAAGAGGCCATTTTTTGCCTCATTTCTTATCTAGCCTTAATAACCGAATGCGTGTAGCCTCAGACAGACAGCGACCTGGAGAAAACTTTATCTTAAAAGGCCAAGCTCTCCCACTGCATCCTGATCTATATCTTACCACTGGATGTAGATGACTCTGGAGGAAATAGTGAGGCTGGTAACTTTGTACAGCCCTGCCTCACTTAAATCCAATTCATTTGCAAGTCAAGACAACCTTTTCCTGAAGCTATTGTTCTTCTTTGAGAAGGAGGGGCAAATAACAATAATGAGAACCAAACATAAATGCCTTTTAAAATATGTATATATATATATTTAAAGTCCTTCAAAATCTGACCCCAACCCACTTTTCTAGTTTTCTTATGTATCACTCACCTTTACACTCCTTATGGTCCAGTCAAACTGATTGTCCATTTCCCATCTCCATGCCTATGCTATCTAACATGCCTATCATGCACTGCCTTGTTCCTTCTGCCTCTTAGAGTGTAAACCTAAACTTGGATAAATTCAACCTCTCTGACAAGAGTCATGACCCAGAAAATCAAAGAAAGCTTGAAGTCCCACTTCTCCAAAAGACCCACTTCAGAGGGAAATGATAGGATGACTCACACTATCGCAGCCATCCTGACTGCTATCCATGTGACACATCATACTTGCCTGTTGTGTTAAGAAAATGTTTGTTTTAGTCAATGTCAATGGTAAAGCCCTATCTTTGTCCCTCCCTTCCACAGAATTGGATAGGTGGGGCCAAAGTACCAGGTCTGCTCACCCACTCAGGAGGCTGAATCTTATAAACTCAAAGCTCCATACACATTGGCAACAAGAACTCATATATCTGGCATTCACAGGAATCAGTGACTTTAAGCACCTGGATTACAGCCTGCTGAGTCCCTAGAAGGTATGCTTACTGAGTTCAAATGTGATTAAGATGTTAGTTTAGATTGAGCTGGGTTCTCTACTTATGAGTAGGGAATGAGAGAGGGCAGTTCTGGGTTTATGTTGCCTGAACCTTCAAGGTAGAAATAAAGAGCACTGTTGAAATTTAGTGCCATTATTGGTATTTGTGGATGCATTTACTAAGACCTAGTCTTGTGATAGGAAGTTCTGTGTCTTCTCAGGCTTGTCAATGAGAGACGGTATCATCTAGAAGAAAGAGCTCTGGATCGTGAAAGAGGAGACTAAAGCTCAAGTCTGATCTTTAATAATTATGTGACCTCAGGCAAGTCTTTCTTGGCAGTGGTTTTCCCATCTATGAAATGGGAGTAATAATAAATGTATTGTCTGTCTCATAGGAGTATTGGAAAGACAGGTCAATGTGGTGCAATTGAGTGTTGGTTCTAGGGTCATAGGATCTGGGTTCAAATATTACCTGATATTTCCTAACTGTGTCACCTCAGGCACGTCATTTAACCTCCAGGAGCCTCAGTTTCCTCATCAGTAGTATTAAGGGGTTGAAGTGGATGACCTCTGAGATCGTTTCTTTTGCAACAGTCATATGAAATGTGAAGCATTATCACCTCATAAAGGCAGAGAGAAGCCAGAAAGAGAATCACTAGGGATATCATTCCCAGGAGGCTAAGTATTTGAATTGTGATCTTTGGATACTGATGGGCTGCTGGGCTAGATTTGACTCCCTGTGTGAAAACTGCTTAAGAGTCCCTGGCAAGGGAGAAAGGGCAGGTGAGGTCTCTTACAAGAGATGTGTTCTTGCACATGGGGAGTATTAATGGGATGTGATGCTGGGAAGTGACCCATCACTTAAAAATCAGTAAGACCTACCTAATCATTCTAAATTATTACACTGAGCTGTTAAAAATATTGGGATTGCCTAATAGAGGAGAAGATACTGCCTTGGGAGTTGGAATTTGATTCAATCTCAGATCTACCATCTACCACCTATGTGTCACTGGACAAGAAATTTAACCTCTCTGAGCTTTAGTTTTCTCATTTCTAAAATGCAGAATTTGGATTAGATAGTCTCTAAGGTTCCTTCTAACTTAGCATAGTGCATGTTGCTTGGTCAGTCCTTTATCAAATGCTTTATCATCATCATCGTCAAGTGCATGGTACATGGTAAATTCTTAATAAATGCTTTATCCTTATCATCATCTATTATTATTATCATGGTCATCATCCTTATTCAAAAACACCCCTTTTCTATCACCAAAGGTGAGTTCTAGACAAACTAGAATAGAAATGATTTTGTCTGGCTCTATCATGAATATATTTTGTGGTAGTCCCATCACCTCACAGTTCAATTTGTCATTGTTTTCTGTGGTACAGTGGATGAGCCATTGATGATCAAGGTTTCATTCTATTTGGAAGTGGGCTCAGATTTTGATCAGGTCAGAATTATTGCATGGTTCGATGATTAAGGCTGTGGCCTGGAAGTTGGGATGCTCTGGTCACTTGTCAGCTAGGTAGCGTGGATACAACACACAATATTCAGAGGGAGGCCAGATCACCATTGAAATCTTGACTCAGATATTTAATTAGCTATCTGACCCTGAGCAAGTCACTTACTTTTGTCTACCTTAAATGGGGATAATAATAGTATTCATATCTCAGTGTATTGTGAAGGTCAAAAGGAGATAGAATTACGTTGAAGTGTTATATAAATTCAAACTATTACTATTATTACTACTATATAAATTCAAGCTATTATTATTACTATTATTTCTGAACGATTACAGTATTTCACTTAGGCCTAGAGTCATAATACTTTTCATTTTTAAAAGGTCATTCTTATGATGCACTCAGAGCTATAACTAGAATAACTAGCTCCTGTCATCTAGATCTATAAGCATAATTCTTTTTTTTTTTTTTTTACTTGGGGCAAAACAGATGTTTTGTGGGAAAGAATGAAGGTTGATGAGTAGGGAGTGCATGGAACACAATCTGACCACAGATGTAGTCTGACCAGAAGAGGGAACAGTCCAGGTCTATTCTCTTAAGAGGTTATGGGAAAAGTTGGCCTGGAAATGGGACCCTGTAGGTGGCAGCTGCATTGTGTGATGGTGGGAACTGGTGGTAGAGCATGAGTGCAAGGATGGTAGCTACTGTGGAGGGGAAACAATATCCTGCAGAGAAAGCCTTAGATATGCCCAGCATGTAGTAGCAAGACCTCATTTGTCTTGTAAGAGTTACTGTCCTGTCTTTCACCATCTAGCCCTGTGAAACTCTCCCCAAGAAGCATTTTGACATGCAGGGATAAGGAGCTATGTAGTATAAAATCTGGAACTTTTTTGGGTCACACACACACACACACACAAAACCCTAATGGGACTGGATTACAAAACCATGATTTAGCCAAGGAAGCTAGGGGTGGGAATTCTTCATAATCACCAGTTCATAACCTGCTTAATAATTTTCAGGCAAGGTTAAACCTCCCTGAATCTCCATCTCCTCATTTGTCAGTCAGTCAATAAGCATTTATGAAGCACATACTATGTGCCAGGCACTGTGCTAAGTTCTGGAGATACAAAGAAAGACAATAGACAGTCCTTGCCTTTGAGGAGCTCACATACTAAAGAGAGAGATGACTTGCAAACAGCTATGTACAAACAAAATCTCTACAGGATAAATAGGAAATAACCCACAGGCTGAAGGCACTAGAATTAAGAGGAACTGAAAAGCTAGAAGGTGGGATCTGAGTTGAATCTCGGTGGAAATCTGGGAAGTCAGAAGGTGGAGATGAGAAAGGAGAAAGTTCCAAGCATGGGGGAAATTCCTGGAGCCAAAAGGTGGAGTACTGCAGAAGTTTTAAATCTATCTGTGCCCGTACATATTGCCTCTCCTGACAGAATGTTGGGACTGTTGAAGTTTTGTTTTTGTTACTCCAGTACCTAGCGTCCGGGCAGATAGGTGGCACAGTGGAGAGAGTGCTAGGCCTGAATTCAGGAAGACTCATCCTTCTGAGTTCAAATCTGGTCTCAGACATTTACTAGCTATGGGCTCTGGACAAGTAACTTAATCCTGCTTACCTTAGTTTCCTCATTTGTAAAATGAGCTGGAAAGGGAAATGGCAAATCACTCCAGTATCTTTGCCCAGAAAACCCCAAGAGGTCACAGAGAATTGGATGTGACTGAAATGACTAACAACTACAAAAGGGATTGAACAAATGTTTGTTGATAGATTATTGAGTGCACTACCCATCTTCCAGTAGCCCAGGTTCGACCCTCACTGTCATCCCTGACTCCTCACTCTCATTCACCCCACATATCTAAAAAGTTGCCAAATCATATTTCTACCTCCACAACATGTCTGGTGTCTGTCTCCTCCTCTCCACCCATTGGACCACCATCTCATCTCCTTTGATCTGCACTACTGTAATAGTCTTCCTCATTAGTCTTCCTACTACATTCCACTAAATTCTCCATCCATCTACCAAAGAGATATTTGTAATCATGTTCCTCCCCTGCCCAATAAACTCTAGTCACTACTTATTGTTTCTAGTATCAAATGTAAACTTTTCTCTTTTAAATATAAAAAAAGACTGTCTTGTACCCATTCTAACCTGATTCTATGGCTTTATTACACATTACACTTCTTCATACAACACACACACACACACACACACACACACACACACACACACACACACACACACCCAATCAAGCCAAACTGAACTTCTTACTCCTCATTCAAATCATTGCATCCTTTCTCTCTGAATCTTTATACAAGCTGCATCTCATTTATAGAATATAACTCCCTCTCTTCCTCTGCCTCTTGGAATGCCTACTTTCCTTCAAGGCTCAGCTCAAACAGTACCTTCTACATAAGTCTTTCCTGATTCCCATCCCTTACCTGCTAGTACATTTTCCCCTTCATCCTATCCTATCCCACATAGATGTCGTATACCTCTGTTACATATATGTATTTATATATGTATGCATATGTGTATGTATGTGTGTATGTATATATTATAAGGCTGTGCTGGTGAATATTTAACTGGCTTTCCAGAAAGAAAAGGAGAAAAATGGCATAGATTTTAAGTTTAATCTGTATTATTAACATTTACCCCATCATTTTCTTAAGTCTAGACCATTAACAAAACAATAAATCAAGGCTTGACTTACAGCATTTGTTGATTTTTGGTGTGCAAATATACTGGAAATTTAACAATCTTTCTAGCTGGTAAGAGCTGGTTCCAGCACACCACTTTTCCTATATAGATATTGGTATCTGTGGTCTACTCTCACCTTCCACCTAAATTGTAAGGGCCTTGAGGTCAAGAGTTGTTGCCTTTAGTACCTAGCCTTTATTAAGTGCTTCCTTGCTGTGGATACAGATACAAAAGGAAAACAGTCCCAATACTTGAGACATTTACTTTCTGAGGTGAAACAATACACATGGGAATTGTGGCCAGGAAAGGACAGTGGTCTGGAGAGATTCCAGAGACAGGTGAGAGAGGGTGACAGATTGATGTCTTCCTTCTAGAAACAATGGTGAAATTTATTTGATCAAGTTTTATAGTAACAGAACTGGAATGAAGGTGGAGGGTAGGGAGTGGGTATAGCAAAGGAGGAGTAGGAGATAACCAGAGAGAAGATAATCCTTGGAACATAGTAGGTACTTAATAAATTGACTGATTTATATTTGATCCTAGAGACGTTGTTGTTTTTGTCCTTCATTCTGGAAGAGGACCATGACCTCAGGAAGTTGATGACATGACTTGCAGTTGACTTTGATTTGAGTTAGGAAGGGCCATACAAGGTCACCAGCCTCACTTTCTCCTTTAGAGCCATCTGGATCCAGTGGTCAGATATTCATCAGGATGACTGGAGATGGCCCAGGATGCCATGGGAGACCCTGACCCATTTAAGCTAAGGGTTTTTTTCAGGTTCTCATTTTGAGTTAGGTAACACCCATTCAGGGAATAGGCCTCTTTAAGAGGTGAGTCAAGAGATGGCCCCTTTAATAAAAATAAAATATCAAACTGGAAGGAGAAGACCCTCAGGGTTGCTGGGCACAAGAGAAACAGTTCCTATTTACATTAACTTTGAGCCAAGAGAGCTCCCAAAATAGTCATTAAATAGTGCTTGACCAGGGACCTATTGTGGTCCAATCTATGAGCTCCAGAGTGAATTGGGTTTAAGGTTAGTGTGCCAGGAGTTTATTGAGTTGATTGATAGTGGGGAAAGGAGAAGGAAATAGTAAAGATTATTCCAAGTTTTCAAACTGGCATGACTAGAAAGCCCATAGTCTCATTGTCAGACATGGAGACTTTTAGTGAAGATGCTGTTTTGGGAAGGAAGTTGTCTGTGTCTGTTTCTACCTGAAGTACCAGTGTCAGCAGGGGCCTACATCTCCTCCTTAGCTGATAAACTCATTGGAGGCCTCCAAAAGAACACACACACACACACACACACACACACACACACACACACACACACACACACACACACATACACACACACACACACACACTTGGACCAGCTGGATTATAACCCTGTGCATTCTGTTCTGACTTCTCAAGCCTAAACTTCTCCGGTAACATCAGCCTCTCTGGCTGGAGTCATGACCTGAGAAACCAAAGAAGACTTTGAATTCCATTTCTCAGATGTGCCAATACACTCTGGATTAAAATGATAAGATGATTCACTCCATTTCACCTATCTGTGGAACAAATCTTGCTTTTGTCTTGTGTTAAGATAAAGTCTGGTTTTACATAATCCCAGCAACAAAGCTCTGTGTGTATATGACCCTTCTTTCCAGAGAAGAATTAGCCAGAGCCAAAGTAGCCAGTTTGTCCACTTACTAAGGAGGCCAAAAGTCCCTCCTTGCCACTACCTATTAGGCTCCTTAATCTCCTTCAGAATTCAGGAGTCTTGACGTTAATCCCTAATCCACAAAATTAATCTCTCTTCGGACTGAAGCAGCTGCCTGTATGAGGTCTTCCATGACCTATGTCAGTTTCTAGAGTTTGCCTACCAATACGGTCTTGTTTCAACTTTATATATGCCTATAAATGTATGTATTGTTTCCTCGTTTGTCTGTCAGCTCCTTGAAAGAAGAAAAAGCTTCACTTCTATCTTTTCATCCCTAATACTTGGCCCATAGGAATCAACTTGGGGTCTGTGAACCATACACACACATGCACACACACACCTATACATACACACACACACATACACACACATATAGCTGATTTCCTCTGTAATGCTATGTATTTTATTTTATGCATTTAAAATATTATTTTGAGAAGCAGTTTGCTAGATTACCAATGGAATCCACAACCATAACAAAATAACAATAATAACCCCAACCTGGCCAATAGCAAATAGTAGGTTCTCCATAAATGCTTGTTAATTGGTTGAATCAACAACTAATTATAATACATTGCTAGGCATTGTGAGTTATATAAAGAAGCCTAGTCCCTTCCCTCACACTAAGAGGGATAAGACACATTTTTTAAAAAACTGAAAATGCAATACCGTATGTAATCAGAAACATAGGAGCGACCAAGTTTCCTTAGGAGTCCAGAGGAGGGAGAGCTCAGTGCTGCTGGATTCATTTGGGGAAATTTTATAGATTCATGAATTTAGGCATGAAGGGAGCCTTAGATGCCATCTAGTTCAACCTCCCTCATTTTGCGAATAAGGAAACTGAGGCCCAGAGAAATGACTGGGCCAAGGATACACTGCTGGAAAGTGGCAAAGCCAAAACACCACATCAGAAGTAGTGAGACTGAAAGGTGGAGGCTAGATGATGAGTTTTCAAATCAATTTAATCAAAATTTATTGATATTAGTTTTGCTAATATTGATTGTTCTCACCATCACTTGCCCACTTGTCTAACATAAATGACTTCAATAACAAGTTTAGAAATGCTGATTCCATTACTGAGTTTTCTGGTACTTGTACACAAGGTTATATTTATATCCAAAGAAGGCTATAGATGGGTTACTAGGCTGTAGGGATATATCAGGGCTACTCAACTCAGATCATACAACAACTGAAGACAGGAATAGCAAGGCTGCATGGAGGGCCATGAGCTTTATGGGACGATCCCCTTACTAAAATTAGAGTCTTGACCAAAGGAATAAAAAAGAAAGATATTTATTCAACTTTCTCGAGAAAGGGCACTCCCACCTGCACTCAAGATGGCGATGGCTGAGGAGGGCGAGGGTGTGCCCTACACAGCAGTTCTTATAGACCCTGACCACAATGCCCCCACCCTAACCCCTTTCCTCTTAGCCCATTGACTGAGCCTTGAGGGTACAATTTATCCATGGAAAATCTACCCCCACAACAAGGAATATGTATACAAGAGCCATTTTTGGCAAAGGGGGATAAGGGAGTAAGCAACTTTTGTCAAAGACTGTCACATAGCATAGAGTAATGTCTGGGAAAGGAGATACAGGAGAGAGCAAAGGCAGTCTCTGCCAAGGACTATCTCCTAACACAAAAAGAATTTTAAGAAAAACAGAATCTCTATTATTTGGTTTCTCAGGGCCAGGTGAGACAAACAGGGCTGATGCAAGGAGCCCCTGAGGGGTCTTCACTAAATATACCTGTTCCACTCAAACTGAATGATCCTTTTCTTTCTCAGTGGACCAAAAGCAAAATGCCTCGTAAAGCCTAGAGATTAGCATTAGTCCTCTTTTCTTTGGTTTTTTCTGTGATGGAGCAAAGGGGGTATCTCTAAGGCCAGCAATAATACTCATTTTGGTTAAACATTTTATTGTGTGTGTGTGTGTGTGTGTGTGTTTATATATGTTATTTATAAATATATGTATTTAATATATATAATTAGTGAATACATTGAATATTTGTGTTATGTTTAGTCCAATAGTGTTTGGCTATTTCTAAAACATTTCATTAAGTTGCCACTGTGACGATATTTCCGTGCCCTCGTATTCTGCTCATGCCTTCTCTGCCCACCGTGGACAGAATGGTCCTGGGTTTAAACCTCAGCTCTGGAATTCTGAGCAAGTTAACAATATCTCTAAGTCTCTCTGTCAAATGGGAATTCTGTCTACCTCAAAGCATTGTTGCGAATAAGACTTCCCGCCTTGGCTCACCTTCAAAGATTGGGTGGAGGAAATGTTCGGGGTTTGCTAGAAGGTTCTCTCTAGTGGCCACCCTTTTTTGTACTTTCCCAGCATGGGTAGCCCTTCCCTAATATCTTGGGGAAGTCTGCCAGGCAACAGGGGTATTTGTGTTGTCTGGCTCTGCGGATTTTTTTTTTTTTTTCCTCTGGCAAGGGGAGATGTCTCTGCCTTGAAAGACTTATTCAGAATTGGCTTTTTTCAAACTGCACTGTGGTTCTTTCTATGGGAAAACACCAATAATATAATAAATATTTATATAAGCACTTTAAGGCTTGCGAAGCTATTATACATACAGAGGTATGTATATATAATACATATGTAGTATGTAATACACATATACACATAAACATACGTATCTAATACACACATGTGTGTATATATAATATACATATATTGTATATAACACACACACATACACACACACACATTCCTTTTAGCCTCACAATGACGCCAGGAGGTAGGTAATATTATTCTGTTTACATCACAGATGATGAATTTGAGGTTGAGAGATATTACATGACTTGAATCATATAGCTAGCACTGGCTAAGGCAGGATTTGACGTGTGACTTTTTTTTTCTGATAAACTGGTTTTGGCTGAATGACCCATATACTTGGACAATGCAAAACCACAGCCTAAGAATTTTAATTTCAAAGCGCTTACCTCATCAAATCCTGGGGAGGGCAGGTTCTTGCAGGAACCAGCAAAATATCCTCATTCTTAGATCATTTTTTTTAACAGTCTGACTCTGGTGGAACTGCTGATGTAAAAAAATATTCCAAAAATATCTGTTCCTGAGGCCCTTTTACAGAAGTCCCCAGAAAGTTTAGGAAGAGTTCACAAGCAACTCAGATTTTCTGACACTGTCACTGAGAGCATTGGAGCTGTTTGAGAAAACTTGGGTTTGAGGATTAGCAAAGTGAGGGGAAGAACATCGCAAAGACAGTGCTACAAAGCAACTCCTCCCAAACCCAGCCAATGGGGAAATAAGGAGAACAGGCTTGTACATAAACATCACTTTTGTCTGTCTGTCTGTCTCTGTCTGTGTCTGTTTGTCTATCTATCTATCTGTTTATATTGACAACTGGAAATTCAGGTCATGAGGTCTGGTCCAGGGAGGCTGAGCTGAGCAAAACCATCAGCCTTTCTCCACCTATGGTGCCATATCAGCTATTAGTATATTATTGGAAGACACTGAATCATGATGCTTAGAGGACTGCCATTGGAGTCAGAACTGGATTCAAGTCCTGCTTCAGAAATTTACTAGCTATGTGATCTCTCAGTGTTTGAGACAAGTTGCCAAGAGTATGAGTTACAGATGATTTGCCAAAGTACTTCAGGGGAGGGAGTCTCCACACTGGAAGATTCCTATATCAATGCAATCACAGATCAGGATTCTTATTGTTGTTATATGACTGGGCCATCAAACATGTTTGCTGCTATTATGGAGAACACTCAATGCAGAGTCCCAGTCAAAGAGGGATTCCACAAAGATAGGGAGAACCTTCAGATTCTCCTGTTTGAGGAAGACCTTGATCTGATGACATCAAGCCCTGGAACATTACTGACTTGTCTATAATCACTATAAAGAGTATTGATTGACTATCTAAACAGAAAAAGTAAAATGGATGAATAATGTCTATTGCCCCAGGCTGTGATATGCAGTTGAATGGACAGCCTTATAGTGCCTTACTTACAGTGGCATGGAAGTCACCCAGGGTTCTCAAAGGCTATGGTAGTGGGGCACAGCTTCTGGTAGGTCCAGTTATTATGGAAAGGTTTGGAGTGTAGACATGGCAATAGACAGTCTATTTGTTGTCCAAGGATCAGCCTACTCAAGCTTATAGTAGAGCAGCAAATTTTTCAGCCACAGTAACTTGTTAAGACTATCTACTAACTTGGGGAGATGATGTGCTTTGCATCAATGGAGGAAGTACTCACACAAACATTATTAAGTGTCCAGTTGGTGACCTTGCTGTTGCAGTTGTTTGTTTGTTTGTCCTTCATTTTCAAAGAGGATCAATGACATCCAGAGGGTGATGTCTTGACTGACAAGTGAGTTAGGTGTAAGTGAGGCAGAGCTGTGCAGTCAACAGCCTCACTCTCTTCTCCAGCATCATTGGAGTCCAGTGGCAAGACATAGGTCAGGACACTGGTGATGGCCTGAAATGCAGTATAAGACCTTGACCTCAATTTGTCTAAGGCAATTCCCATTCAGTAATTAAAGGGTAGCTAAGAATTGAGTCAAAAGATGGCCTAGTTTGCCTTCATAAAAGAATCCATCTGGGAGAGGAGGTCCTTAGAGTTTCTGACCAGGACAGAAACAGTTGCTACTTACATTCATTCTGAGCCATCAAAACCCAAAGAATGAGCAAGAGAAACTTGGGCTGGTGATTATTGTTGGCCAATCAGTGAGAACCAGAATGATTTGGATTTAAAGGGATTGTCAAGTAGCTTTGAGTCACCATGATCTTTAACAAAGTCTGTTTTTCAAAGCTATATTTCAAGAAGTCATAAATGAAAACTACATGAGACAAAAGAATTAATTGTCCTAGTTTTTAACCTGGAGCTAATCCAGAAGAGAGCAGTCAGTATGATAAAGGGCCTATTTAGTCTGCGGGAAAGGTGACTTGATAGATATTATGACTACAAGGATTAAACTAGCTCTGCTTAACCCCAGAGGACATAAATAGGGCCACTGCATGGAAGCCAGAAAGAAGGAAATTTGGGCTTACTGTAAAGGAAAACTTCCTAAAATTAAAATTGGTCTTAGCCTGTTTTTAAAGGGAATTCATTCAATGGAGATTTTCAAGCAAAGTTGGGGTGACACTTGTCAAGCATATTATAGATGAGATTCTTCTGGAAGTTCAGGATGGTCTAAATGGCCTCTGGTGATTCTGTGATACTGTGTGCACAGAAGAATTTCACAGAGGGAAGCATTCACATTGAGTTCCTCAAAGCTCCCTGGTGGTGACTCAGAACTGTGGAAGGAGGAGGTGAACCTGGGCTGAATGCTGAACCCAGGACACCTTGCATATTTGGTCACCACACTGAGCCTCAGAAATTTTTGTGTGTGCTCACAAGGCACAAGGAAAAACACTTCATATTCTGGGTATATGCCTTTATAACTTGGGGATGCTTTCTCATAACTGGTTACAAATGTTCATATAACAGGGAGAGAGAGAGACACAGACAGAAATAGAAAAAGACACAGAGAAAAAAGAGATGAAGAGAGGGAGGAAGAGAGAAGAAGAGAGAGCCAGAGGCAGAGACAGAGAGAGTGAAGAAAGAGACAGAGAAAAAAAGAGAGAGAGACAGAGAAAGATAAAGAAAGGGAGGGAGAGATAGAGGAAGAGAAAAGAGAAAGAAAGGGGGTCAGAGAGACAGAGAAAGAGGGAAAGGAATGAGAGAGCTGAAGAAAGTGAGGGAGAGAGGAAGAGAAAAGGAGAGAGAGGAAGACAGAGAAAAAGAGGGAAGGGGAGGGGAGGGGGGGGAGGGAAGGGGAGGGGAGGGGAGGGGGGAGAGAGAGAGAAGGGGTGGAAGAAGGAAGAAAGGAAAAAAAATGGAATCGATCTGGAACAAGCCCTAATAAAGGACCCATATTAGGAATAGAAATTTGGGGGAAATAAGAAGCCCACAGGAATATGATCTGGATTATCTCTCCCATATTGTGGCAGGAGGGGTAGGGGAGGTAGTCAGGTTCTTCTCTTCCTAAGTAGTGTCAACCTGAGAGTTTGGTTAAAACTTTACGGCTAGGTGGCATAGAAATGCATACTGTTTATTCCCTTAAAGCTAGCAGATACATGTACACAGAGTCAAAACTTTAATTCTGACTGACTGATAAAAGAATGAGAAGCCTTAAATACGTTTTAGAACAATCCCAACACAGGATGTCAGTGTCACTCAAATTTATGATCTCCATATATGTTTAACCATAGTATGAGAAAGGAATTTTCTTAATTGAATAGGTCGTAAATACAGTAAGATAAGAAAGCTGATAGAGTGTCCATTGAAATTACAACCCAGGATATCTGTGTTTCCTTTAACATTAACATGACATAATATAATATATGTCCATAAAATATTAAGATAAGAAAAGTCCCATTATTTGAGGTAGTGTCTGGTCAAGTCACCTTGTCTTTGGTAGTCATTAACAGAAGAATGCTCTGGTCACCTTCATCTGGCCCTGAAGTGCTGACATAGGAAGGGGCATTTGGAGTTCACTCAAACAGCAAGGCATGCCTATTACGCAAGAGTATTGCAAAGCATTATGGTAGATTAAGCTCAGAGTGGGCCACGATGCCTTTCCTGATTGGCCATTCCAGGTTTTAGGCCTTTCTCAGTTCTTGGGGGTTCAAAATGGTTTGAGGAAGGGTCTACAATTCTTTGGAACTTTCCAGGGCACAAGGAGATTAGTCTGACCTATCACTGCTTCAGGAGAAAGATCTTAAGGAGCAAGCATTTTTTTGATTCATTTCATTTCAGTTCAATTCAATTCATAAAACTAGACAGCTCGAACTAGAAGAGATTTCTGAAATCATCCAGTACAAAAACTGTCTTGTAGATTAGAAAACTGAGGCCCAGAGTCACCGAAGATCAAAGTTACTCCAACTGTCTGACTCAAAATCCAGCATTCTTTGTAGTATTCCCACACTGTTTCCTTGTCATTTTAACAAGGTTTAACTTTTTTGCCCTGTTAGGTTTTCCTGTTAGGGAGACAACATGGAGTAGTGACTAAAGAGCTGATCTTGAAGTCCAGAAGACTTCTGTTTTAATTAACCCCAGACATGATGGGACCCTAGGCAAGTTATAAGCTATCTGATTAGAAAACCTCAGGTTACTCATTTCTAAAAAAGGAGAATACTTCACAGGGTTGTAAGAGAGCATGTAGATCAAGTGCTTGGCAGACCTCAAAACACTACTTAGATAAGAGCTGTTATCTCGATATTAGCCATTATATCAAAGGCAGATCTACCATGCTCAGGTAGAGTGATTACTATGTGTATGAGGTAATAGAGAATAAGTATCCCATATAGATTATGTAGACAAGATGCAATTAAGTGCCAAAATTTTGCCCAGACAATGAGTATGATAGGATGTCAGAAAGAAGAGAAATAAGTATGAACCAATACAGTCAGGAGGGCAACTAAGCAAGTCAGAGGATACCTGGAATCAGGAAGACTCCTCTTTCTAAATTCAAATCTGGCCTCAGACACTTACTAGTTGTGTGACCCTGAGCAAGTCACTGAACCCTGTTTGTCTCATTTGACTCATCTGTAAAATGAGCTGGAGAAGAAAATAGCAAGCCATTCTAATATCTTTGAAGAAAGACCCCAAAAGGGGTCACTGAGTCAGACATGACTAAAAAATGACTTAATAACTATAACAGTAATGTGATCAGGGAAGGTTTTGTGAAGGAGGTGACGTAGGAGGATGTTAGATTTGGCTAGGTAGACGTGGCAACTGGTAGATTTGACCTTAGATAATAGGAAAATAGAAGGTGAGAAGGTTAGGGAAGTTCAAAGAACCTTTTTCCCACTCCAGTCTGAATCTCTGTGTATTCCACTCTTTTCTATCTTCGTTGGGGTGGAAAGGTGTGAATGGCACTGGGACATAAAGGATAGAGTGCTAGACTTGGGAGTCAGGAAGACATGGGTTAAAATTCTTCCTCACTCATTTATAAGCACTATGACCCCAAGCAAACCCCTTCACATTCTTTGGGTCTCAGCTTTCTCATCCGAAAATGAGAAAGTAGGCCTTGATGAACTCCAAGGTCTCTCCTAGTTTTAATTCTCTGATCCTATGAATAAACCCACTATAGAAAACCAGTTACTGGGAGACAGCTTGGCATAGCTACACCCAGCTGGGCTGAGTGGATGTGATTTAGTCAGTCTTAAAGGGTTCACAGTTTGGGGAGGGCTACTGGTCTTGAATAAGTTTTTCCCGGCATTCCTCCCAAAGACAGTAATTGATGTCAGTATGGTCATATTTGATTTCTATAGCTATAAAATAAAAAGGAAACCAATTATATTGAAATATAATAATCAAGATTTTTTTAAACTTGTTCCTAGACCCTACACTAAGAACTACTGAACTTGAAGATCTTTAAAGTCTCTTCTAATTTCAGTGATGCCAAATATGTGATATTTCAGATGACAGTGGCCAATGAAAACATAACGATAAATTATTAAAACTATGCAAAGTTATACTGGATGTCCCAAAAGACTTAGGGCAGTTTTAAGCCTAACTTCTTTCTTCACACATAAGACGCCATCTCCCATCTCCTTCACCCTAGGTGTTCCCCTGGGCCGTGTCCCCTTCTCCCCTTTGTTTCCTCATATCCCTGGCTTCCTTTAAGACTGAGAACAAATGCCTTTCTGCAGGAGGCCTTTCCTGCACCTTCCCCATCCCCCTAGCTGCTCATGTTGTCCCCCACCTTGTATTGCCCCTCTGTGTATCCTGAATGCCTCTGTTCAATACAGGCAGACCTCGTTTTACGGTGTTTTACCTTACTGAGCTTCACAGATATTGCAGTGTTTTGGTTTTTGTCTTTTTTTTACGAAATGAAGGTTTGTGGCAACCTTGAGTCAAGTAAGGTTTGGGCACCTTATTTATTTATTTTTTTTGTGCTCACATTGTGTCTGTGTCACAATTTGGTAATTTTTGCAATATTTCTAAACTTTTCATTATTATTATTCGTTATGGTGATCTGTGATTTGTGATCTTTGATGTTACTGTCATAATTGTTTTGGGGTGCCACGAGCCATGCCCATGTAAGATGGTGAACTTAATCAATAAATGTTGTATGTGTTCTGACTGCTCCACTGACCTGCAGTTCTCCACCTCTCCCTCTTCTCAGACCTCCCTATTCCCTGAGACACAACAGTATTGAAATTAAACCAATTAATAACCCTACAATGACCTCTACATGTGTAAGTGAAAGGAAAAGCCAACCGATGAGGCAAACTTCGTGGTTATCTTATTTTAAGAAATTTCCACAGCTATCCCATCCTTCAGCAACCACCACCCTGATTAGTCAGAAGCCATCAACATCAAGGCAAGACCCTCCACTAGTAAAAAGATTATAGTTCACTGACACCTCAGATGATAACATTTTTAGGCAATAAAATACGTTTTTAATTAAGGTATGTACATTTTTTAGACATAACACTATCATACACTTAATAGACTACAATATAGTATAAACATAACTTTTTTTTGCGGTGGGTTACCAAAAAATTTGTATGACTTGCCTTCTTACAATATTTGCTTTATTGTGGTGGTCTGGAACTAAACCCATAATATCTCTGAGGTATACCTGTTTATGGTGTCTTTCCCAGTAAAATTTAAGCTCCTTGAGGGCAAGCACTGCTTTTTTAAACTTTTATTTTTTGTATCCCTAGTGCTTAACATAACTCCTGGCTCATTGTAAGGACTTAATAAATATTTATTGATTTATTGGCTGGAGAGAATTTAAGGAAAGAAAGATAGAATTTGGCCCAGAGGATAGGAATGTCACAGAGACTTGGGTTTTTATAACTACCAACTTAGCTGTGTACTGTAGACAAGTCTCATAATCTATCTAAGCCTCAGCTTTCTTATCTATCAACTAAGGAGCGTTACTAAGTTCCCTTCTGGTTCAAAGTTTCCGCGTGAGCTTTGGAGGCAGTGAGGTATCATAGAAAGAGCTTTGGATCTGGAGTCATCCACCCAGGTTAGAACTCTGGTTCTCCTTCTTGTTATCTGGGTCCATGAGAAATTAGCTTCACCTCTTGTATGTGTTCCTTCATCTATAAAATTAAGGGGTTGGATTCTAAGTTGCCATGTAGCTTTAAATGCTATAATCTCATAATTCAAAAGCAGGAGAAGTCAAGTGTTATGTAGGGAGTGAGGCAACATATATTTATTGATTGTTTCCTGTGTGGCAGATACTGTGCTAAGCAAGGAAGATATACATACAAGCTAAAAGAAGGATAATTCCTGACTTTGGATTTATATGCTAATGGGGGAAGCCAATATGTAAAAGGGAGGTAAAAAGATAAAGGGGATAGAGAAAGTATTCTCACTGGGGGTGAAATTCAGAGTCAGGAGAGGTAGAAGCATAGCTAGGAAGGGAGCAAAGCCTGTCTGGCCTGGACCTCTCCTTGTGTACAAAATGGAGGCCCTGGAAGGAACTCATCAAAGGGCAAATGGGGGGCAAGAATAGTGGGAAGTAATTCCAGGGTGACAAAGCCCAGGCCTGAGGGAAGTTTCAGGGTGAGAAGGCAGTTGAGTCATGGCTATAAAGTCTTTAGAGTCAGAAGCACACGGAGAGGTGAAGTAAGAGGAGCCTGAGGATATTCATTCTTCATCACAGACCTAAGCTATACCAACTCTTGCTCAATGATAATTCCTAGGTAGGCCTGGCTCAAACCAACTAAACAAGAGCTCCAACACTGGCTTTCCTGCCTCTTGCCCTAATGGGAGAGTGATCCCCTTACTTTGGAATCATGGAGTAATAAAGGAGAATCTTTCCATTTCAAAAGGTTATTTTGATGGCAACCTGGTGTAGAGGACTAGGTCTGGAATCAAAAGAACTAGGTTTAAAATTTGTCTCTACCACTTTCTACTTGTGTAACTTTGGGCAAGTCACCTAACTTTTGTAGGCATTGGTTTCCTCATCTGAAAAATGAAGGGAATGGATTAAAGAGTCTTAAGTTTCTTTTATGGCATCTAGGTGACAAAGTAGATAGAGTGCCAGGCTGGAGTCAGGAAGACTCATCTTCCTGAGTTCAAATCCAGCCTCAGACACTTACTAGCTAGCTGTATGACCCTGGGCAAGTCTTGTAACCCTCAGTTTACTCATCTGTAAAATGAGCTGGAGAAGAAAATGGCAAATCATTCCAATATCTTTGCCAAGAAAGCCCCAAATGGTTATGGAGAATTAGTAGACATGACTGAAATAACTCAACAACAATAAGCCCACAAGTTTCCTTTCAGCCCTGAATCTATGATCCTGTAAGTAAGGGGGCCTAGCTTTGGTAATCCAATCATTCTACAATCCTTTGGCTTGAGAGCTTTCTCTGATCATACTAACTTGTTCTATGTCATATCAATCATCTGACAGGAACTCCATTATTGTCTAATAAAGTCAAGGATCCTATTACTCTGTCAATGTGTGAAATCTAGACCTCTGGCTGATAAGATCTGAAGTCAGTCTCTTTTAAAATAGCTTTTTCTATAAATAGCTTTTTCTGTCCTCAAGTCATCACTCCTTCTTTCTCCTTCATATCAAACAAAAAATAATTATTTGTGAGAGTAAGGATCTGAATCAGTGATTTCATTAAGGTTAATGAACTTCTAGTATGGTAGCTCCATCCACAATGCTGATAGGTCACTAATTAGTTAACTTAGAGGTATCTGGGGCATCAAGACATTAAATGACTTGCCTATGGTCTCAAAAACAAATTGACCTTTCATAATTCATTTCAGGTACAGATAACAAGTTTCCTTGTGGAGGACCAACTGCCAGAAACAGCTCTCTCAGTCTAGCCAGCCATGTCTTTGTTCTCATGCCTGGAGGGGAAAAGTCAGAGTCCCCGTTATTCCTCTTTTAGGAGGGAATCTTTTGGAAGGCCCTATCAGCAGCCGTACCAAGACTACGAGACCTTGCTGGAAACATGCCTGAGGAACAATTGCCTTTTTGAGGATGACAACTTTCCAGCTGACATGAGCTCCATAGGCAGAGGGTCCCTGCTGCAGAAGCTGCCCCCAACCCTGCAGTGGAAGAGACCTACTGTGAGTGACTGCCTGACTCACCCGAAAGAAGGGTATATCTTTTCAAATGCAACCTATCCAGGACCTTTCTTTGGAGAAGCTTAGGAAATTTCACTTTCCAGTCTTTAGTAGAAACATTAGAGACAGAAGAAAAGAACTAGCTTTGGTGTCAGGTGACTTGGGGCTGAGTTTTCTTTGTTACAAATGACCCGTACCATCTCAGGAAAGCCACTGAATTTTTTGGAGCCTCAGTTTCCTCATCTATAACTAAGGAGTTAATACATATATTACTTACTTCACATAGTTGTGAAAAACACCTTTGTAAATCTTAATATTCTGTAAGTCACGATAGCAGTTGGCATGTGCGATCACAGTTTGATAGCTAACAATTTATATAATTCATTAATATTTATTAAATATCATTTATTTATTAAGTTTATCATTTAAATAATAGTAACAACTATCGAGTGTTTAAAGACTTACAAGATATATTATGTATACTATCTCATTTCACCCTCATGACAATGCTGTGAGTCTCTATTATCCTCATTTTACAGATGAGCAAACTGAGGCAGAGAGGGCTTAAATGATTTGCCGAGGTTGTCTAGCTAGTAAGTCTCAGGGGCAGAATTTGAACTCAGGTATTCCTAAATCCAAGTCCAATACAAGCTATTACACCAAGCTTCCTCTTCTTTGCCAAATATGTTCGATATATTATTTCATTTGTGCCTGACAACAATATTAAGAGGTGAATGCTGTAGCTACTGTTATCCCCCTTTCACAGATGAGAGAACTGAGGCTGAGATAGGCTAATTAACTTACCCATGGTCATATAGCTAGTAAATGTCAGAGACAAGTGATCATTAACTTCTGTTGAAGATCTCCAATAAAGGGGAGCCTATTTTCTGAGGCTGTCCTCATACTTGGCTATAGCTCTGCCTATCAGGAATTTTTTTTTGTCACATACCCACCTGACATCTGCTTCTTGGCAGCTTTCATCCATTGCTTCCAGGGGACCAAGCAGAACAAGTCTAATAATAATCCTTTTTTCACCTGATAGTCCTTCAAATCCTTGAAAATGGTTTGGTGAAAGAGTAATAGTGGACTATCACCTTGACACCTGTCCCATCTCAGAACCACAGAACTTGAAAATTACAGGAGTCTGAAAGGCCATTTAGTCCAACCCTTGTGCAAAAAGGCCCACCCCACAATCCAACACTTGCTGAAAAAGTCAGGGAGGAGGAAAAGGACAATGCAGATCATTCAGAGCAAGGAGAGGTAAAGACCATACGTATGAGAAATGCTTCTGTTATTGCCTGAACCTCCAGGGAAATGAATTTCCAGGGTCAATATGGGATTATAACATCATAGAATACTATAACTAAAAGAGACTTTAGAGATCTATTCTGTCATTTTACAGATGAGGAAACTGAGGACCATAAAATAAGGGCATCAAGGCTGCACTGGTAATAAGTAGTAAAGTCAGGATGTGAACCCAAATCAGCTGACTCCCAGTTTTGTGTGCTTTCCATGACACTCTCTTACCTCCAGAGGTTCTGAAGGACAAAACTGCATATCAAACTTCTGACTTGTACTGGTTATAAGAAGGAAAAAGGAGCTTCTGGTATGTGACTGTTTTCTATCTGTTCTCCCAGGAGCTGCATGACAACCCTTTATTCCATTCAGCCAAAACAGGAAGAGTGGACCTGTGCCAGGGAGTAGTAGGTGAGTCCACTTCTACTCTCTTTCCCCTTTCCTTTGCTCCCAATCCTCTTCTCCAATCTTTTCTTCCCAAGGAACCAGCAGGGATGCATCGAAGGGTTTGGGAGCCAGGAAGAAACTGGGGATGTTAAGAAGAGTTCTGTTTACTTTAGATGGCTTTACTGCTACCCTGCTAAATGTCTGAACACCCTAAGGCTCAGGCCACTCTCTATCCATTGTTTTTTACTCCTCATTCCCCTTAGAAATCCCTCATAACACTCACATAGCTACATCAGTGGGACTGCCCAATCGGCATCTCAGGCTCCAATCTGTCTCCTGAACCTCAGGCCTGCTGGACATTGCCATCAGGATGGACCTCAAACTCAACATGTTGAAATACAAATTTGTCTTCTCTTCATATGAATCGATATTTTGCAATCGTGACACTCTGAACTATCAAGGCTTGAGATTTTGGGATCATCTCAGACTTTCCCCTTTCTTCCCCTCCCAACCTCTTAGTTGACAAGTCCTGTCGAAACTTCTAGGACATTTTTATATCCATCACTTTTACTCCATTCTCACTGTCAGCACCCTAGTTCTGGTCTTTGTTTTTTCTTACTTATCCTATTAAAATTAACCTCTCTAATGAAGAATAATAGCTTACATTTATATGTCAATTTCCTTTAAAGTTTGAGAAGCACTCTCCTTATGATGAGATTAAGAGGTAGGTAGTGCAAACATTATTATCTCCATTTTAAAGAGGAAAAATTGAGGCTCAGAAAAATTATGTGACGCATTTGTATTTTTTTGGAGGCAATTAGAATCATGGGACTTGCTTGATCAAGATCACATATCAAGTAGGGGTCTGAGGCTGGATTTGAACTCAGGTGCTCCAGACTCCAGGGCCAGTGCTCTATCCACCATGCCCACCACCTAGCTGCCTCAAATGACCTGCTTTAAATGAATCTTAGATCTCATTATCTGTATCACAATAGATCATTTAATAGCACCCTTAAATTTGCAAAACACTTTGCATACATTAACTGATCTAAGTTTTGTAACCTCTCTATGAGATGGTTACTATGAGTATCTACAAACATCTTAGAGACAATAAGTGACCTGTTTATGGTCACAGAGATGCTACCTATCAGTTTGCATGTCCAGAGCTGCATCTACTTCATTGGGCTGCCTTGAAGCTCTGGAGTGCTTTTCTTTTTCTGTGATTTCCTTGATGTAGTGAATTTCTAGGGAGGAAACTATTCCTGTTCATGCAGACTGACACCTGCTCAGCAATTTATAATCTGTCTAGGTTTTGCTTTTGCATTACAAACATTCACAGATTATTCCCACTCAGTGACTGGTCTTTTATAAGAGGCCACAAAACATTTCCAACTATATTATTTAATTTGACTTTCATATTAACGCTCTGAAAGGAAAACAAGTAAGCCAACATCCACTACTCCCAATCCCTTCCTAATTTCCTGTAGCAGTATTGTCTAAATCAGATGTCCTTGTGCTGTTACATTTAATTCACTACATATTTTGTTTAAAGAGAGTCAACATGGGGGAAGCTAATTGAGAATTGGCCTCAGAGCCAGCAGGTCCTTGTTCCTAGGCCAGACAGGTAGGTAGTGGTGCAGTGGATAGAGAACCAGTGCAGGAGTCAGGAGGACTTGAGTTCAAATCTCACCTCAGACACTTGACACTCACTAGCTGTGTGACCTTGGGTAAGTCACTTAACCCCAACTGACTCATCCTGAGTCACCTTCAGTTATCCTGATGAATATCTGGTCACTGGATTCAGATGGCTCTGGAGGAGAAGTGAGGCTGGTGACCTGCACAGCCCTCCCTCACTCAAATCAAGGTCAAGTGCAAGTCATGTCATTATTTCTCTGATGACATGGTCTTCTTTGGCAATGAAGGACGAACACACACAGCTTCTAACATATCCTGGCTGTAATGACCCTGGAAAAGTCAGTGCTTGGGGCACTGAGACTATACATTACGGAACAGGTTCATGTTACCTGCCTCTGTAGAAGGAACTTCCTCACTGGGAGTCCCTAAGACTAATGAAATCACTGCTCCGGTTTAAAAAAAATAATGTAGCATATACTGCTTTTGAACATCAGTATCATTTTCCTGTTTGCTAGCTGCCTTACTAATAAGAGGACAAGCTCTTGGAAAGCAAGGATTTGTCATGCAGTTCTCCTATAGGCCACTCGATGGTTTGGTGAATAAAGTACTGAACCTGGATTCAGAAGGTTTGAGTTCAAATCCAGTCTCAGACACTTAATAGCTTGTCATGTAACCTCTATCTGCCTCAGTTTACTAATCTGTAAAATAGGGATAATTGCCCCTATGTCCCAGGGATTGATGTGAGGGTAAAATGAGATCATCTTTGCAAACCTTACAGCTTTGTATAAATGTGAGCCATTGTTATGGTTGTGACTATGGCTGATTATTCTTATTAGTTCAGTGCCTAGTGTCTGAAAGACAATTCACCTCTCAGGTAATTGTGAAGATTAATGATATAATAACTGCAAAACATTTAGTATAGTACCTGGCTAATAATAAGTGCTATATAAATGTTAGTAATTATTATTCTTTTTCCCTATGTTACATTGCCTTGCACAAAACAGATGTTTAGCAAATATTGGTTAAAGGGAAAAAACGTGAATTGTGTGTTGGTTTGGTCCAGGAAATTGCTGGTTCCTGGCTGCCCTAGAAGCTGTCACATTCCACTGGGACATCCTGACCCGGGTGGTGCCTCTGAAGCAGAGTTTCACCAAGAAATATGCTGGCATCTTCCTCTTTCAGGTAAATTTCCTTCCTGAGCCTGTAAGAAGGTGACAGGTGGAGCTCTCCCCTACAAGGGTCTGGCCTGAATGCCACCAGGTGGTGTCTTGGATGGAAGCCTTGTGTAACAGCTGGAATGCTCCATCTTCCCCACAGACCCATTGTCACCAAGCATATCTGGCTCTCTTTCCAGTTCTGGCATTTTGGCGAATGGATTCCTGTTGTGGTTGATGACCGTCTACCTGTGAATGAGGCTGGTCAACTGGTCTTTGTCTCTTCCACCTGCAAGAACTTGTTCTGGCCAGCTCTACTGGAAAAGGCCTATGCCAAGTAAGAGAAGCATTAGAAATCCAGATGGATAGATAGATAAGGATAGATGGATAGATAAATAAAAAGATGGATGGATAATTAGCTAGACAGATGGACAGATGGATGGATATAGATAGAATATTAAGCTCTTGCTAGGTGTCAGGCACTGTGTAAGCACTGAAGACATAATTCAAGCAAGCAAGGACATTCTGGACCTTTAATGGGATAAGGAAGACCACAATTGCTTCCACCCTCTGGGATATTCTTACCAGAACCATAAAAGAGAACTGGGAAGGGAATACAAATGGGATATGGGAAGGACAGAGGAAGGGTACTTGTATGGGTGCCAGACACTATTGAGGAGGAAGTGGATTTCAGAGAGAGTACAGGGATAAATGAGAAATATGGTCAGGGTCCTTCCTAAAATGGTGGACCTTGGGAGGGAGTTGGCAGTAAAGAAAAGCGGACTCCAAGGCAGAAGTTTTACAGGGTGACAATATGGTAAAAGTAGAGAAGGAGAATTCTGGAAGAAGTCTGGTTGTAAGTGGACTCTTATCCCCTTTTCTGTATTTCTCTGTATGTGTCTACATCTGAGTGTCTCTAATTGTCTGTGATTCTCTTTCCCCAGGTCAAAAGATGTTGATTCAAATCCTGGGTCTGATTCTTATTTATGTGGCCTTGGACAAATCACTCAACTACCTCAAGCCTCTGTTTCCTCACCTGTAAAATGAGGGAGTTGAGTTAAATAACCTCTGAGGTGCCTTCCAGCTCTAGATATGGGCTTTGTTATAATCTATGATCTATGCCCTATGTGCTTTCTCTGTCTTTCTTTCCCTGTAATTCTCCAGACTCTGCTTCAGAAGCATAGACGGGAAAATATAGGGAGGAAAACTAGGTCAGTGAGCAGAGAAGTGACTTAAGCAATTCACCAGGGTGATGAGACCCTGGATAAGAATTCCAGAATTGTGATTCATAGTCACTAGATTTCTTCTTTGTTTGTTTTAAAGGGGACTTGTATTTTTTTCAAAATAAATTCACTTTGTTTAATGAGAGTCTTCCTTTTCTCCATTCCTCCTTCCTCCCAGCCTTTCCCTTTTCCATTAAGATAGAAAAAACAAAACCCCTACTACAAATATGTATAGTCTAGAAACAAAACCATGCAGTAGTCAAGTTCCACCTTTATTCCTCAGTCTGGACTCTGAGCCCATTATCTCTTTGTCTGGAGGTGGGTAGCATGCTTCATCACGGCTTCTCTGCAATTGTCCTTGGTCCTTGCTCTGATCCGTGTTCCTAAGTCTTTCAAAGTTGATTGTCTTTAAGGTGCTAATGCCATTGTATAACTGGTTCTGCTCACTTTACTCTTTAGCAATTCATACAAGTCATCCCGTGTTTCTCTGAAACTGTATCTTTCATCATTTCTTTCATGCAGGAAGACTCATATCCGTGAGTTCAAATCTGACCTCAGACACTTACCAGCTGTGTGGCTCTGGCAAGTCACACAGTTTGCCTCAGTTATTCATCTGTCAAATGAGCTGGAGAAGGAAATGGCAAATCACTCCAATAGCTTTGCCGAGAAAACCACCAAACGGGGTCACAAAGAGTCAGACATGACTGAAAATCACTCAATATAATATATATGTATATATACACACATGTATGTGATGAGTGTATGTATGTGTGAGTATATGTGTACACACATATATACACATATGTATATACATATCTATCTATGCAAATATGTGTTCCACTCCTTTTTTTAAAAATCTTTTTGGAGTATAGACCTGTTAGTAGTATTGCTGGGTCAAAGGGTATGTACAGTTTAATAACTTTTTGGCCATAGTTCCAAATTGTTTTCCAAAATGACTGAAAAGGTTCGTAGCCTTGCCAGCAGTACATTGATATAGCTCTTTCCCCACAGACCCTTTGGTATTTGTTATTTTCCTTTTTTATCAACTTTGCCAGTCTGATGGGTGTGAAGTAGAAGCTGGCTCGGAATGCTTAAAATTTATGTTTCTATAATTATTAGTGATTAAGAGTTCATAGGGCTATTGATAGCTTGGATTTCTTCTTCTGAAAACTAGCTGTTAGTACCCTTTGACTGTATAAAAATTGAGGAATAGCTTATTCTTATAAATTTAAGTCAGTTCCTTACATGTTAGAAATTAGATTTTGATCAGAGAAATTTACTGCAAAGATTTTCCCCCACATATCTGTTTCTCATCTAACTTTGACTATACTTAATTTTCAAATTTGATATAATCAAAATTGTTCATTTTACATTCCATCTCTCTCTTACCATTCTCTCTATCTCTTGTCTGGTTATAAACTTTTTCCCTATCCATGGATCTGACAGTTAATTTCTTTCCTCTAATTTGTTTATGATGTCATTCTAGGTCTAAATCTTGTACCCATTTGGAGCTTATCTTGCACAGTGTGAGATGTTGGTCTATATAGACTCTATACCTAGTTTTTGCTAGACTGCTTTCCAAATTTTCCCAGAAGTTTTGTTGCCTGCTTGTTGAGTACTTACCTCAGTAGCTGGGATCTTTGAAATTATCAAATAAAAGGCTGCTGTGTCTTTTAATTCCCTATATTGTGTACCTAATCCATTCCACTGATGAATGTATTTCTTTTTTAACCAGTTGCAAATTGATTTAATGATTATTGCTTTGTAGCATAGTGGTACTACTAGGTTATTTTTCTTATTACTTTTTTAAAAAATTATTTCTCTTGAGATTCTTGAAATTTTAACCCTTCAGATCAATTTTATTATTATTTTTTCTAGCTGTATAAAGTAGCCCTTTGGTAGTTGGAATGATATAGCACCAAATCAGTAAATAAATTTAGGTAGCATTGTCATTTTTATGATATTGACTTGGACTACCCATTAGCAATGACTATATAAAGAATATTTTGTAATTGTATTCATGAGGCTTCTGTGTGTGTCCTGGAAGATAGAGTCTGAAGTAGTCATACTTTCTCTAGTTGTTTTAATTGAAATTTCTCTTTCTAGCTTTTTCTGCTGAATTTTGTTGGTAACATACAAAAATTCTGATGATTTATGTATGCTTATTTTATTGAAGCTGTTAATTGTTTCAATTAATTTTGTAGTTGACTCTCGCAGGTTCTTTAAATAAGCCATCATATCATCAGCTTCTGTTCTCTTTTCCTCTCCTCTTTCCATCACCCTGTGCCCAAACACACATTCTCATCCTATCTTATTTTCCCCTTAAATCCCTGTTTGAGATCCACTCCACTTACAGTTTGTTTTGCTTCAGTGCAATCCCTCGCTTAATCTACTCTTCTTATTCCCCTCTCCCTTTCCCCCTTTGCCTCCTGTTTCCATGTTGAGTGAAATATACTTCAGTACCCAGTTGTGTGTGTATGTGAATTCTTCCCTCCTGTGATGATTTTAGATGAAAGTGACATTCAAGGATCACCCATACCTACCACCCCTTCCTTCTTGTCTATATAATCGTCTACTTGCACATCCTGCTTATGTGAAATAATTTCCCCCACTCTTCCTCTTCCTTCAAAGGAGACTTATTTTTCTGAGTATGCTTTCCCTTCTGTTTCCGGGTAGGAGAGAGTCAAACACATATTCTTAGAGAATCAAAAATAGATTGCAGAATGCAGTCACAGAAAAACAAAGCTGGAAGAGCTCTCTGGAGAGTGCCCAGATACGATGGACAGTTTTTACAAACTGTCTTCTCCATTCTGCTCTTTCGGCAGGCTCTTTGGTTCCTATGAAGACCTGCAGACTGGGCATGTTTCAGAAGCCTTTGTGGACTTCACAGGAGGCGTGACAGCTACAATTCAACTGGCAAAGGCACCTGCCAACCTCTGGAACATTCTCACCAAAGTCTCTTCCAAAGGATCCCTCATTGGCTGTCAGACCCACTCTGGAGTGAGACTGGGTCTTGGACCTGTTCTGATACTACCCTCCCTAGCAACGTCCCTGCTCACAGTCTCTGTGACCTCCAATTACTTCCCTTCTGCTCTAATGCACTTACGCTACGCAAGGTTTCCATGGGATAATAATAAGAAGCTAGCATTTATATAGCACTTTAAGGCTTATGATGCACTTTACAAATATATTCTCACTTAATTCTCACAACAACCCTGGGAAGTAGGTGCTACTGAGATAAAGTGACTTGACCAGGGTCACACAGCTAGTAGGTACCCAATGTCAAATTTGAACTCAGGTCTTCCTGACTCCAGATCCAGACTTCTATCTATTGTACCATTTAGTTGGTATATCGCTGAAAATAGCTCCTATTTTAGCTTTCATATTAGTCTGTCCCACCCTAGCATTGTGGTACAGTATATAGAGCACCAGTCCTGGAATCAGGAGGACCTGAGTTTAAATTTGACCTCAGATTCTCAGGGTTTCTGGCCAAAACAGAAATAATTTCTATTTATATTCATTCTGAGCTAATCAGGGCCCAAACAATGACCAAGTGGGGCTTAGCTGGGTCCTATGGGTCAATCAATGAGAACGAAAGTGATTTGGGTTTAAGGCACTGTCTTTAAGAAAGAAATATAGCCCATAAACCCCAGGATAGCTTGCAAGGTTTCAGGGGTCAAAATTTACATTCCTTTAACTAGAGCACCCACACACAAGGGGCATGATACCCTATGTGAACAGAGGAAAGGGGAAAGAAGAAGAAGAAGAAGAAGAAGAGAGAGAGGGGGGGAGAGAGAGAGAGAGAGAGAGAGAGAGAGAGAGAGAGAGAGAGAGAGAGAGAGAGAGAGAGAGAGAGAGAGAGAGAAAGAGAGAGACAGAGAGAGACAGAGACAGAGAGACAGAGAGAGAGGGAGACAGAGAGAGAAAGGGAGAGGGAAGCTAGGGAGGGAGGAAGAAAGCATTTATTATGAGCTTCCTGTGTGTAAAGCATTGTACTAAGTGGTAGGAATACCAGTGAAAAAGAAAAGTAAGATGACCCCTACTCTAAAGGAGCTCACATTCTCCTCCCAGATTGATTTTTTTTTTGACTAAGTAAAGAAACCATTCTCTGCCACATTTCTAACCTAGTCTTAATCACTAATTGGAGACCAGTTAAAGACCTTAGCTTGAAAAGGCCAAGGTCTTCCACTGTATCCTGGGCCATCTCCAGTCATCCTGATCTATATCTTGCCACTGGACCCAGATGACTCTGGAGAAGAAAGTGAGGCTGGTGACTTTGCACAGCCCTGCCTCATTGAAATCCAATTCTCTTACATGTCATGGCATCACCTCCCTGATGTCATGGTCTTCTTCGAGAATGAAGGACAAACAACAATACATGCATGCAAAATATATACATGTATGTTTATATATATGTATATATATACATATATATATAAAAATAAACACAACATAATTTGAGCAGGGAGGAGGGACTGAAAAGTCTTTGGATCAAGGTTGAGCCTGGCTCTCAAGACTTTGTGAGAATAAACTCCTTGGGCTGATATTCAAGACCTTCCACAATCTAGACTTGATACTATGAATTTATTTAATCTTAACTCCTTTTCTCTCATAGCAATCACTTAACCTATAAGAATCCATTAAGGGTTCTATGAGGACAGAAGAAAAAAGTAAAAATAGTTCCTATCTTTAGGGAGCTTATATTCTAATGGGAAAAACAGTGTGTACATAAATAGGCAAAGAGAAGATACGTATTCATTGCAACCCAACTGGTGGACTCATCCCTTGTACATATTCTGCACCTGACAACTGACAATTTTATTTTGTCTTTGCAGAGGGAAAGAATTCTGAATAATGGACTGGTGGATGGTCATGCCTATACTCTCACTCAAATCAGAAAGGTAGGCAAAAATTATTTCAGCCTTTCTCTACTTTCCCACATGTGGGTTTAGCCCCAAAATCAGTTCTCCCCCTGAACAGAGGCCTCTTTGCTGATTTAAATAGATTCTCTCTAGCAGGTGTGTAAGGGATCAGACAAGGCTTTGGTGGCTTCTATTATCGACCATTTCCTTCTCTCTGGCTACCTTCTTTAATTTTAAGACAAGAAAGTCCTTCTGCTCTAGACAGAGAGCACTGTGGGGAAAAAGATATCACTATTCTCAGTATGTTCATGATCCTTTCCAGAGGTAACAACTGTCTGAAGAGCTACTTCTGAAAATAATATCTGCTGGTCCAGCCCCCACCCCCACCCCTCATCTCTTTCAGTTGTGCATCAAGACAGAGCTACATTGCCAGCAAGCCAATTAACTTTACCAATCTGGGTACCCATCTCTTGAGGATGAACCTATCTAGCCATATTCCACTCTGTCTCTTTCTCCTTATCCATTTCCTGACCACACCTCCAAACTCAGTATTTTTCATTCAAATTTATTATTATTCAATAATCCCATAGTTCTGAAGTATCCCAGTTTCCCTGAAGTTCTGATGTTTTCTACCTTATCCCTATCATCTTAAATCTTCCATTACTGAAACTCCTTCCCATTAAGCTAATATCCTTCAATACTAGCCTCCTTTCTGGAACTTATCCTACCACCAGCTTTCCCCATATTTCTCCATTCCATTGCCTTCCTTTTCTGTCAGTCATGTACTAAACTGATCATCTCTGTTCATCAGTCAGCCTTCAATTTCAGTATCTCTCTTCCATCCACAAACCCCAAGTATACCCAGGCACCTAGAGCCTCCTGCTGACATAAAACTTTTCTTTAACCATGGGCTGGCCTGTCAGATCTGGCTTCTTTCCAGCCAGATTAGAGAATTTTTGAGGCTATTGGAGAGAATAGGGGGTATTATCAGTTTTCCTATGCTGACAGGGAAACAATATAGTCTGCCAAGTGGCACAGGAGATGGCACATGGGAACTAAAGTCAGGTAGATCCGAGTTCAAATCCTGATTTGTATACTTTATTAGTTCTGTGGCTGGGAAAATCACTTAACATCTGCCTTTTTATCTGTACAATGAGGATAATAATAGTATCTATCTCCCAGGTCTGGTGGAGATAAGATGAGGTAGTATTTGCAAAGAATTTGGGGAACCTTAAGGTGATACATAAATGCTAGTTTTTATTAGTGTAGGAAGAATCACAAAGTCATAAATGATTGAAGTTGGAAGGGAAACAGTACAGAATTTGGTACCAGAAGTCATGGCTCGTCTATTTTGGACCTTAGATAAGTCCCATGACCTCTATGAGCTTCCATTTCCTCATTTCAAAAATGAAGATGGAAATGATAATATTAGATAGTATGTTCTAATGGGAATAAAATGGTAGATATGGAGTCAGAGAACTTGGGTTCAAATCTCAAATGTCACTAACTATTTGGTTGACCTTGAATGAGTTATCCTCTTTTTTAACTGAGTTAAAACCTCAGTTTTTCCATCTATAAAATGAAGGGGTGGTCTAGTTGGACTTGAAGGTTCCTTCTGGCTAAATCCATGATATTAGCATTCTACTTTCTCTCCACCGACTTCACAAGACTTTCTGTACAAATTAAATGATCTAATATATGTGAAAATGCTCTATAAATTTTCTAGCCCACATAAGTGAGATTATTAACTCATCTTTTCCTTGTTTTGTACAGGTGACTTGCCAAAGTGGACCTGAATACCTAGTAAGGCTGAGAAACCCTTGGGGAAAAGTTGAATGGAAAGGAGACTGGAGTGACAGGTGAGCTTTATCAATTACAGAAGAGATAGAGGCACAGGTGGTCATAGAGGGAAGGAGAAAATGGAGGATGCTATCACTCCCAGGCAAAAGTCAGAAAACAGCAGCACCTACCTTGGCACAAACACAAAGCATCTAGACTCTGAGAAAGGACCCTTAAAGAAACTTACTGGGCTGGAAAATGCTGATTTGGAGAAATCTGAGCTAAGGTACATCCCTACAATATAGCTCCTGCTGCTGAGGGCCAACCCCTGAAATTTGTTTCTTTATGAAGAAGAATGACAGAATTGGTGGTCAGGAGCTCTCTTTATTAGATCACTTACAAAGAGCCATGTGATTTTACCCGTAAATATAGAAATACATGAATATGCATGTGTTTGTGTATATGTGCACTATATCCACATGCCTATGTGCATGTCTATGTGGACCTATGTATGTGTGTATATATACATGCATACACACATGCGTGCATAGGTATAAGTATATTATATATGTCCATATGCACAAGAATATACATTGTGTATTGTATAGTATATGCATGGACATAAGCATAAAGATATGCATGCACATGAATGTGTATATGTTCACATGTGTTTATGAATGTGCAATACATGTTTATTTGTATAAGCATGCATACATACATATATGTGTGAGTATATGTTATATATGTGTGCTTGTATTATGCATATGTTGGTATCTATACATGTGTCACCTTTCGCAGAGCAGTGAAACTTTGTCATTTATTTCCTTTTCCGAGAGACAGGGGTTTCCTGACTAAAAGAATGACTGAAGAGTGGAGAGTTTAACTCACCAGTTCTAGAACATGTGGCCTTTTTATTCTGGATTCCAGAATCCCGGAATCTCAGAGTTGTAAGGGACCTCAGAGAGCATCTGGTCCAACTCTTATCTGAAAATTAATCCGTTTAGCATTTCTAACAAATGTGTTGTCCTGAGTGGAACTAAAGCTGATTGATAATTGATAATTAGCCTCTGCTCTGTCACTCATATGTGATGTTGGACAAATATCTCTGTCCTTTAGTTTCTTTTTCTATAAAAATGAGGTGGTTAGATTAGATGACTTCAAAGGTCCCTGTCAGTTCTAAATATATGGTTACCTATCCTTTCTGGGAAGGCCCATGGTAATTGTTCATAAGCGGTCAAGTGGCACAATGGAGAGAGTGCTGGGCTTGGAGTCAGGAAGACCTGAGTTCAAATTCATGCTTAGACTTCCTGGCTATGTGACCCTGGGCAAGTCACTTACCTTCTGTCTGCCTTAGCTTGCTCATCTGTAAAGTGAGGCTAATAATAGCTCCTTTCTCCCAAGGTTGTTGTGAGGATAAAATGAGATAATATATTCCAAGCACTGTGCACATCTTAAAGCACTTATCTAAATGCCAGCTATTATTTTTATATGGTGCTTTAAGATTCAAAAAGTTCTTGGCAAGTTATTATTATCCCCATGCAATAGAAAAAACAAACAATCATGAAGGCTCAGAGAGGTTAAGCAATTAACCTGGGACCATATAGCTAAATGGCTGAGGCAGAATTAGAACTCAGGTCTTCCCAACTCAATGTCTGGTACTCTTTCCAACAGGGCATCTGCTACCTTTGGGTTCTATGTATATATGTGCTGCACTGTAAAATGTCAATTTATCTTGGTGAAAAACAATTGGGTTTGCATGGTAGAAAGGGAGAGAAGCAAGTTGGTATGGCAGAAAGGATTTGGAATGAGCAGAAATCTGGCTTGAATCACACCTCTGTGTGATCCCGAGAAAGTCTTCAGCTCTCTGAGTCTCAGTTTCCTCAAGTATAAAACAGAGATAACAGCACCTATAGTAATTACTTCCCAGGATTATGGTGAGGTTCAGATGAGATAAGGCATTTGAAGTATTTATCAGTCATCTCTGCAAGGATACTCAGAGAGCTAAAGCTAGAAGTAACCTCAGAGATCCCATAATCTAATGCCCTCATTTTACAAATGAGGAAACTGAGACTTTAAGGGATGCTGCTGCCAAGGTCACACAGGAAATAAATGCTGGAGCTGAGATTTGAATTTGGGTCTTGTGACTCAAAATTCAGAGTTCTCTCCACTATACCATACCACCTCAAGTACAGTGAACCATTTCCCAAAAGTTTTTTTAATGAGCACATCACCCATAACATTTCATTTCCTTTCCCTCCCATTCCCCAACCTCTTCAGGTCACAAAAATGGGACCTCCTGAGTCCAAAGGAGAAGATTCTGCTTCTGAGGGATGATGAGGATGGAGAGTTCTGGTAAGAGGACTGAGCACAGAGGACTCCACACAACCCAGACCCTGGGTTTTCCCCCATCCATGTTGGTTGTCTTTCATTTCCTTTCTATTACTTTATGGACTAATTCCCTGTTAATGCATATACTGCATTAATGGATCTCTGTCTTCTTAATATCTCTAAGCAGTTCTATGGGGGGCAAGCACTTTGAAATCACATCCTAAAATTTAGAGAGCCCTAACAGGACTTACATTCCTTTAGCATTGCATAACACTGAATTTAGGACCTAGAAAGCAAGAACCATTGGTAAGAATAGGAAGCTACGTAATCTAGTTGTATCCTGGGGACTCTGTTCACTTGAGACTGGTGTCCCAGATTCATTGTCTTCTCAACCTCTTACCTTGCAGTTGAATTTGCTTTTTAAAAGTTGTTTGAAGGGGGATTTTCAAGGCCTTTTGTCAAGGTGGTGGAGAGAGAGGTGGGAGCAATGCTATTCAGGGCTTTGGTTCTAAGAGAGGGAGCAGAGAAAGGTGAAAATAAGTACTTACCCCAATTTTGCCAGTAGCTGATCTGGGAAGTCCTATTCATGTCTCTGTGTGTGTTTATATGTGTATATATATATGTATGTATATATATATAAACACACACACATATATATACACATACATACACATACATATATTTATTAATATGTACGTGTAAAAATTGTACTGCCTTCCTCTACCTCTGCACACTGAGTCTACACACTCTTATTTCCAGACGGGAGTATGTATAGTTGATCTTGACTGTCACAGTGGATGCCTTGGGTTAGGAACTGCTCCTGTTTCCCATTTTCACTGTGCATAGTCACTAGAAATCAGTCAACAAGCATTTATTGAATGCATAATATGAGACAAGCACTGGGCTAAGCCCTGGGGCTACAAAGAAAGGCAAAAACATAGTTCCTGTCCTGCAGAAACTCAGATCATTCTAATGGGGAAGACAGTGTTGTAGAAGATTATGTACATGCAGGGGGAAAGCACCTACTGTGTGCTGGGTGCTGTTGAGATTGGCTTTGAAATCGGGATCTCCTGCAACCAGGTGCACTACCCTATCCACAGTTACACAGAAAAAAAAATATATATATATATATACATGTATATATTCTGCATAGAAAATATATTCCATATTTGTAGATGAAAGGCAATCAGAAAGGGAAGGCACTAGCAACCAGGGGGACCTCTAAAAAGGCATCCTACAAGAGGAGAGACTTAGTCTGAGTCTCTAATCCAGGGAAGCTAAAAAGCAGGGATCAGAAGCAAGACTATGCCAGACATGGGAGACAGCCAACACAGAAACATGAAGATGAGACATGGAGTGTCATGGGGTAAGCAACAACACCATTTTAACTCAGGTCTTCATCACTTTATTGCACCTGTTGCAATAGTCTTTTGGATAGTCTCCCTGTCTATGTCTGTTCCCACTCCAGGTCATTCTCCATTCAGCTGCCAAAATGTTCCTAAAGCATAGGTCTGACCCTATCATTCCCCTACTTAATAAACACCAATGGCTTCCTATTACTTCCAGGCTATGGTAATAGGTGCAGTCAGGTGATGAAGACCTGAGTTAAGACAGTAGCCATGTAAGTAGAGACAAGACATATATGAATTTTGTGAAGGGAGAGATGACAAAATTGACAACAGATTGAACATGTGGGGTGAATGTAAGCAAGGAATCAAGGACAGCACAGAGGTTGCAAACCTGGGTAAGTGGGTGGACGGTGGTAGCATCAATAGTAACAAGAAATTTGGGAAAAGGGAAAGATAATGAATTCTGTTTTGGATATGTTCAAAAGGTAATTGATGAGGCTCTAGAACTCGGAAGAGATTAGGACTAGATATATGAGTCTGAGAATCATCTGCATAGATGATTGAATCCCTCGGAATCTATGAGACCACATGAGATAATATAAAAGGTAAGAGAAAAGGCCTGATACAGAGCCTTGGAATTCACTCACAGAGAGTAGGCATGACAAGATCCAGTGAAGATTGGGAAAGAGGGGTCAGGCAGGTAAGAGGGGAACCAAGAGAGAACAGTACCACAAAAAAAAAAAAAAAAGAAAAAGGAAAGAGTATTCAGAAGAAAATAGTGATCAATAACATAAAAGGTTGAGAAGATTTCAAGAAGGATGATGTTTGAAGATATGGTTATTAAATGTGACGACTAAAAATCATCAATAACTTTAGAGAGAGCAGTTTCACTTAACTGATGAGGTAAGAAGGCAGGTGGTAAATATAATTTGCCAGGGAGACTAAAGAAGAGACCCAAGTGAAAAATATCTCATAGGTAAAATGAACAGCAAGTGCTTGGCGAATTATGAGAAGTGAAGAAGAATATATAGTGGATAGAATGCTGGACCTGGAATCAGGCAGACCCAAGTTCAAGTCTTGCCTCAGACTCTTACTAGGTATATGCCCTGAGCAAATCATTTAACCTCTGTTGGTTTCCTCAGTTTCCTCAAAAATAAAGTCAAGATAATAATGATACCTACCTCCTAAAGCTGTTATGAGCCTTTGAACACATAAGATAAAAAACGCATTTTGCAAATTCTAAAGCATTACGTAAATATGAGCTATTGTTTTTATCATCCTTATTACATGAGATTACCAAGGCAGAGATTTAGAGAGGAAAAGAAGATCCTGAGAAATACCCACATTAAGAAACTGTGAAGATGAACCTTCCAAAAAGGTTGGAGAAGTAGAAGAACCAGGAGAGTGTCTTGTCAGGAGATCCTAGATCTAGGGTTAGAAGGAACCTCGGAGGCCATCTAATTAAACACCCTCAGTTTACAGTTGAAAAAACCGTCAGAGTTGAAGATAGAAATGTTGGCCATGGATAGTAAGTGGTAGAGGCAGCTATGGCCCTGAGACTTCTGCCTGCAGATACAGTCATTTTTTCTGCTGTCCTCATGCTCTTTCTAAAGCCAAGGACAGAGATGGTGCCCAGGAGGAAGGGGGTAGTGACCAACATTGCCGAAAGCTGATGAGAACTCATGGAAGATGAGAACAGAAAATAGTTTTGTTTTGTTTTTTTTTTCAAAAAAGGGCATTGGTATCGATGATCAGTTCACTGATAACCTTTGACAGATTTTCAAGATTTTCATAAACCCTGAAGCCAATGAGGATGTGAGCTATTATTATTGTATGGGGCAACTAAGTAACATAGACTAGAAGTATGGAATATCTGAGTTGGAATCCTACCTCCGATCCTTGTTAACTGTGTGACTCTGGGTAGATTACCTCTCTGTGCATCAATTTCTTCTTTTATAAAATGGGAATTATACTAGCACCAACTTCCCAGAGTTGTTATGAGGATCAAATGAGTTAAGATATGTAAAACACTTTGAAAGCCTTACAGCATTAGATAAATGCTAGCTATTACTGTTATTATCATTATTTTTCTTGTAAACTTTTCATATACAGAAAGATTATCTCTGCCAATCCATGGAAACTTCATGAAAAGCAAATTATGCACATCTTTGTATTCCCCATAGGATTTAGCCTGGGGTCTGGTACAGAGGAGATGCTCCATAAATATTCTTTGGTTGATAGATTACAAAATATTTATGTCCTTTCAAGGTCATGCTACAGGGGAAGGAGAGATATATTGCCTAGGAGCAATCCACATATGTTAAATAGATAATTTAATTCAAAGGGCCCTGATCCTTAGTGTAATATACCAAATGATGAAATCTCACTCTAGATTCACTTAGATCTTTCCTTGCAACACCCAAAGACCTCTGTGGATGGGGAAGTTCAATGAATGTCACAGTTTGGAAAAATGATAACTTGAGTTTATATATATAGTGATAAGAGGGCTGGCTTTCAAGTCAGGAAGACCTCATTCATGTCCCATCTCTGATACATATATTAGCTATGTGAGCCTGGGTAAGCCACTTAATCCCTTAGTATCCCAGACAGCTCTTTAACACTAAGATAGTGAACAATTGGCAATCTTTATCAGTAGAGATGTTCTTCACTGGGAGTTCTCTAAACAAAAGGCAGGTAAGTGACTCAACGAATGGAGTTTGGCATGTGAATTGAAATCCAACCAAGACGCTTGGTAAACACACAACTCTGGATAAGTCATTTAACTTTTCTCTGCCTTAGTTTCCTCATCTATAAAATGGAAGTAATAATAGCACCTACCTCCCAGGATTGTGAGAATAAAATAATATTTGTAAAGCATTTTGCAAACCTTAAAAGTGCTATATAAATGCTATTGTTGTTGTTATGCAAATAAAATCACAGTTCTAGACCTCTACCCCTATGCCCCAAGATGAATATACATGGCTTTAGGGTTACAAAACTCCTTTTCTATTTGTGTCATCCCATTCAATTCTCACAACCAGAACTATAACTAATAATTCAATTGAATTATTCAATCATTCAAGACAAATTCAACTGAATAGGATAGGAAGAAGAGACTGAACATCTTTCCCCATGAGAAGGAACCCTATAGATTATAGATTCCTATTTCAACAAATGATCATTACACCCAATTGTTCCTACATTGTAGGTCTATCAATGCTGTTAGTGCCTTCTAAAACTTAGTGCATTGGGATAGCACCCTTATTGCCCCACCCTAGGTACATTTATGCTTACAATCACTCCTGGGGTCTTGTACAAATATTATCTGTATTTTTCACATGAAGATACTAAAAGGCTATGTAACTTGCCAATGTAAGTAGCAAGTGGCAGAGGTGAAACTGGAATTTTTTGACTCTACATCTTTTGACTCCAGGCCCAATAGTCTTTCCACTGTCAAATGTCAGATTTTGTAGTTTAAACTATAGTTTAGCTTCTCCCCCATGTCCCAGCGTCTTGCCTCATCACAGTTTGGGCTTTGTGTCTATTTCCTCAGGATGTCTCTCCATGACTTTAGATTACATTTTGTGTCTCTGGTCATCTGTCAACTGACGCCAGACCTGATGAGTCAGGAAGTGGGAAAGAAATGGATGTGTTCTCTGAGTACTGGGAGATGGGTGAGGGGCAGCACAGCTGGTGGCAGGCTAAGCCATTACAGAGGTAAGTCATTCCACAGGTCAGGTCACAACTTTGTACAAGGTGTGAGCTGAGGGCTCTAATAGTCCTGAGCAAGAGGGAAGGGACAGCAGCCTGAAGCAGGAATCTCTACTCATGTGATTTTCCCTTAGGAAGTATAATGTATACAACAGTACATAGCCAATGGACTCCCAGATACAAATGCCCTATTTTATGAATATTCTGTTAAACACTCAAAATCCTTCGGATGAATTATCATAGACAAATCATTTCTTCTGCACCATGGTTCAGAGTAGAATCCAGGATTAACATTCAATAGAGAGGGAGCAGGCACTTGCTAATGTCTAATTTAAGAAGTGCAGGAAGGCCCTTCATCTGTTATCCCTCCCCTCCAACTTTCCTATTCAATGACTGAAGCCTAAAATTTGACTTCAGCTCTTTAGCTTAAGATTTTGATTCCAGTTAAAATGTAGGAGGGAGGGAAAGAGGAAGCAAAGATCTAGGACCCCTAAAGATAAACTTGGCTTTCACAATGGTCACAGATGACTCCAGGAAGGCAGAGCTCAATTTAAATCTATCTTAGGGATCAAATTTCAAGGAACATTGTTCTCAGTTCTCTTTTTTAAATATTATAATAATAGGGATACAGGAAGATGAGTCAGATCTTCATTTGTGTTCAGTCATAAAGACCTGTAGTGCCAATGCAATATTCACAGTGCTTACAGCGGCTATGAATATGCCAGCACAATTCTGAATTACAAAATACAACAGACTCTCCACAAGAAATATAGAACCAAAACGTTTACTCAAATACCAGAACGCTGAATCCCAATACCAGAAAACCAAATCCATCATAGCAACAAAGACATCTATGCACCATAACAATGCAGGGGGCACCACCATCCCCCAAGGCTTCCCTCTGCTAGGCTTCCCACAAACCAGCTCCATTAAACAAATCTCAAACAGGCTCCCATAAACAAGCTCTCCCATTCAGACTAGTTGCTGCCTGTGCTCTCTTTTCCAGCTCTGACTCACTTCCTGCTCCACCTGTTCAACACACTCCTCCCACCACAGGCTCCATGGGACTCAGATTTCCATGTGACCCAGGCAGGTCACACAGGCCTAGTAGTAGATGGAAAAGATCTTCCCATTTAAATTACCATTAAAGGACCACATTTTAGGAAGTCTGGGCTGTTCACAGAGCAGCATCACCAAGATAGTAAGGGATCCAAAGATCATGTTCTAGGAGAATTGACAGAGGAAACTTGGGATATTTAGACTAGCTGGGGTTCCTAATTTGTGATGTATGAATTTAAAAAAATTCTGATAACTATTTCAGTGTCATTGATTATCTTTGTAATCTTATGTATTCTGTTTCATGCATTTAAAATTATATTAGGGAAGGGTTCCATAGGTTTCACTAGACTGCCGGGGGATCTATAACACATATGCAAGTATATATGGCATATAAAGAAAATAAATACAAGTGAATATGAGGTCGTTAAATACAAGGCACTATGGGAGAAAGAGCATTAGAATTTGAGGAAATAAGAAAAAGCCCAATATAGGAGTTTACATTCTAATAGAGAAATTACACACATTGGGAATTAGGGAACAGGGAAGGGAAATTTGGTTTGGAAATTTGCAGAGATGGGACCCTCGAGGGGCAGATTGACACAATTTAGGAAGGAACAGTGGCAGAGTGTTGTGATCATGGTTTGTGGTTTCAGAACTGGAGATGGGATAAGGAGGAAGAAAGGAGAAAAGGATAGAGTAGAGGTGGTAAAAGAGTTGGTAAGGAGGCTGTGGAGGAGATGGATAGGAAAAAGTGAATTGCCTTATGGCTACAACTTTTCTAAAATGCCTTTTCATGTGAGGCAGTCACTGTCAGAAGAGTAGGGCCCAAGGGCATTTTTATTAATGTCTATGTTGGACTAGATATCCTCTGAGGTCCCTTCAAATGGGGAGATTCCAAATTCTAGGATTCCAGAGAAATCCAGGATAGATTTACTATTAAATCTCTGATAGGTTTAACCCTTCCTTCCCCAGACACATTTTGGATGAACCCACAATTTCAACTTACTGTCTTAAGTGCTGATGAAAACAAGAAGTCTTCAAACCCCTGTGGTGTGCTTGTTTCACTTCTGCAAAAATCTAAGAGCCGTCACCGGAAAGACATGGTTCGCCTCCCCATTGGCATTTTTCTTTTCAGGGTAGGTAAAGAATTTGGATCAACCAAAGTGAGTGATGCTCAGTGTGGGATCAGAAATACATTGGTTTCACTGTCCCAAAGGGTCTCTAATTCTCTTCTGGGATAATGACCAAACATGAATATGGCCTATTTATTGTCCCTCTTCTCTCTCTTCTTCATCAATATTCCATTTTTGGATAGCACTAACTACAAGTAAACTTTTTAAAATTTCAAGTCAAAGTTTGTTTCTCTTTCGTTTGCCCCCTTTGGAATCAAATAAAAAGGACCTAATCTCTCTTCCAGAGTAGCACACTGAAAATTTTGCCTTCTTGTAAAAATATTTACCAAATATTCATAGTTATAGAAGTGAAAGGGATTTCAGTTATAATCTTGCCCAATCCATACACAAAGAGAATCCCTACTATGACAAACCCAACAAACAAATGGTCAATTGCTGCTTTGAGGTGTTTAAGCAGAGAGGATGGGCAACCACTGTATAGGGTATTTAGTGGTGGGCTACAGATTAGATTAGATGGCTGCAGAGGTCCCTACAAAAAGCAAATTCTGTGATCATGTTTATGGCATAGTCCTCTGGAGAAGTGAAATAAAGTGTTTCCCTCTGAGCAAATTGAATCTTCTCCAATCATGATTTGTCTTCTACTTTCAGATGTACTTATCCATCCTTCATTCTCAGTCCCATTTAGATCTAGTTTCATCTGTGTCTCCCATTTGGATGGACTCTTCTTTAGCAGTGGTCTTTGGCTGGTCATTCCCTTAAGACTAGGCATAGAATCAGAGCCTGTTAGTGCTATAAGGAACCTCAGAGAGCATGTATTCTGATCCCATAACTCTAGAGTTCTATCAACTTGGCCTTTGGGTTTGTAGGTTTGGACTCATAGAAGAACTGAATTCCTTGACTAACCTATTATCTCTCTTCTTGTCCTCCAGGTGAATAAGGTGAGTCTTTGACTTGGAAATCAGTCATTCCTAAGGGCTACACCTATGATATGTCACCAACTGTGAAGCCGCTTAACTCTGATTTAACTCTAGAATACTTGTATAACAAGGTCCCAAAATGATGTCATCTGCTATGGGTTTGTGCAATGAAAAGAATCCTGATTATCCTTTTTTAAAATGATTTTTAACATTCTTCTCTTTTCAAATTTTGAATTCCCAATTCTCTCATTCCCTCCTACTCTCTCTGTCACCCACAGAGAAGGTAAGCAATGTGATGTTAAATTATACATGTAAAATCATGCAAAACATATTTCCATATTAGCCATATTTTTAAAAAAGCAAGGTAAAGAAAATTATACTTCAGTTTGCACTGAATTCATCAGTTCTTTCTTTGGAGGTAGATAACATTTTCTCATCTTGAGTCCTTTGGAATTGTCTGGGATCATCGTATTGATCGGAGTAGCCAAGTCTTTCACAGTTGATCATCATTACAACATTACTGTTACTGTGCTCAGTGATCTCCTGATTTTTCTCACTCCTCTGCATCAGTTTGTAAGTCTGGCCATATTTGTTCTGAAACCACCCTTTCACCATTTCTTATAACAAAATAATACTCCATCATAATTATGTGCCATAATTTGTTCAGCCCTTCCGCAACTGATAAGCATCCCCTCGATTTCCATTTCTTTGCCACCACAAAAAGAGCTGCTATATATATTTTTGGCATATAGCTCCTTTTCTTTTGATCAACTTGGGATACAGATGTAGGACTTGTATTGCTAGGTCAAAGGGTATGCACAGTTTTATGGCTTTTTGAGCATAGTTCAAAATCATTCTCCAGAATGGTAAGACCAGTTCACTACCCCACCAGCAGTCCATTACTGTACCTATTTTTCCTTCATCTCCTACAGCATTTGTCATTTCTGATAGTTATGAGGTGATGCCTCAGAGTTGTTTTAAATGCTTTCCTCTAATCACTAGAGATTTAGAAGGGAGTATAGGGTGTTGAGGGGGACTAGCACCTCTGGTATGAGAACCTGTTGAGCCTTTTGCAAGACTACTCATCTATCTTTTGTGTCTCCCATCACCCAACTCTCACTTTTGACTCCAAGAAGCTGTAGTATGCACTTCAGTCATATCCTGGTAAAACTGTCTCAGCAGATGGGTTAAACAAGGTTGAAGGTAACAAACAGGCCTCAAAAGGACCAGTGAGTTAGGGGGATGTTTACACCAAACATGTGAAGACTTTCCCCAGTAGAATGGGTAGCTGAGAACAATTTGAAGGCAGCTGAAGCAGGCACTATGAAATCCTCTCAGTTGTCTTAAATCTTCTATCCTTAATCCCTATTACTCCTAACAGATCACCTGTCAACAACTGTTGCTCATACCCTTTGGGAGGGCACTAGCCTCTTTCCTACTTTGAGGCTTCATGTAAGTTCAAGACAAAAAGAAGGAGAAGCCTGGCCTTAGGATTTGTGCTCATTGTACCACGACGGGTAGGTTATGTATCTTGGAAGAAGGGAGAGTAAGAGAGGCAGATAAGATATTTTAATGGCAAACCAATGAAGCTCTAGGGAGTTCAGCTATCTGAAATGTTTTTCCTGTGTTTCTGTGTTGGTGGTCTCCTAAGCCATCCTTGTCGCTGAGGGACATCTGACGCATTGAACTATACTATAAACTACTTAAGATATGAAGGCTAGGCTACAATTAAAGCTAGGTAATAATGACTCACTGTCCCGTGATTGGAGATCACAGCATTTTGGAAACCAAGGGGTTATAGAACTATGATCTCAGTGAGGAACTTTCCTCCCAGAAATCCTTTTAGCTGCTCAAGGTGAAATCTGAGTCCCACTCAGACCAGAGTCAGTAGCTACAAGATCCATTTCAGAATTTATTGAACACGTAGATGCATAAGAAGATATAGTATTGAAGACTGTCACAACAAAGGGAGAAAGATAAATCACAGTATTGACTGCATTATAAAACCCATAAAACCTGGGTATGTGATATATGGGCATGTCAAGAAGCCACGCAGCATACCTCTTTAAGCGAGAGATGGATTGTGGCATAAACAGAAGGGATGACAGAGACAGAGAGAGCAAAACAGTGAGATAGCAAGAGAGAGAGGCAGAGGCAGAGACAGAGAGACAGAAAGAAAGAGAGATGATGAAGCAATAGTAATAGTAAATTAGCAAGAATAAGTTAAGAAGCTAAAGAATGACAGGATTCATCCTCTGGGGACATTTATAGATAAAACACAAACTAGGATTGAGTAATACTGTTGGGTTGCTACTACTATTACTCCCCCTCCTCTACCTCCCTCTCTCTCTCTTTCTCTCCACACACACACATATTGTATAAATTATATGAACATATTTTACACACATAAATTATATATAAGTTCATATGTATCAATTTAGGGATTATACATCACTTTCCTCATAATAATTCGCGAGCTTGATAAAGTAAGTATCATTTCCTCTAATTTACAGATATGAAAATCAAGGCTGAGAAAGGTGAAGTGATCTGTCCAGAATCATATCCCTGGTAATTACTGGAGCTAGAATGCAAAGCCAAGTCCAGTGCACTACACCTTTGAGTTACTTTAGATTGGACGAAACTAGGACAAAGTGTTTGAATAATAGTATTATTTTACATCAGTTTTTAGAGGTTTTCAGAATCATCTTTCTGTAGAAACACAAATCATGCTTCAAAGACCTCATAACAATTACTTTAAAAATTCCATCATTTAATAGAATACCAATTTAGCAAGTTACTGAGATCACAGAGCAAAATACTGAAAAAAGCAAAAATCTAATCCAATTCTCCTGCTTCAATCAACCAGTCTTCCTATCTATCAGTAGAGTATTTGCAGTATCATGCTCGTTTCACTAGATCAATAATGCTTAAAACATGCCAATTCACTTTTTATGTGTTGTTCTACATTTCAGACATCTTCCTTACCAGAAAGGACCAACTTTTGTATTACCCCTACCTTGTTCCAACTCTGAAATGACTTGCCTATTTTCTAGTGCCTGAAAACCTATCAGCATTTGGGGGAAAACAAAATACCAAAACTACTTCTACTTGCCCACAATCTTGCTCTCGCCCTCGCTCTTGCCCTTGCCCTCCCCCCACCTCACCATTCTCTCTCTCTGTCTCTCTGTCTCTGTCTCTGTCTCTCTCTCTCTCATCTTGGCATCTAGAAAGAGATATCTGGGGGGGGGGGGGGGAAAGGCTTCTTGAAGTCCTTCCTGGCTCCCTTTCTGACTCTCTACTCCTTACTCTGTCCTTGTCAGTGACAGTCAGAATCTAAATATCCACCTCCATTAACTGTTCTCTTTTCTTTCCCTTGAAAAAAGACTGGCTTAGCATTTCAACCATACCATTGATTTAATCTGAGCTACTGATAATAATTTATATGTCAGTGTATGCTATAACCAACATTTTTAACTAGACTCATAGTTTCATCAAATAACAATGCTTTTTGAAGAACCCCCTATATAAATACAGACTGGCAACTTCTTACAGCTTACAGTCTTTGAAAGTCATCTGGAGACACTGAAAGAGCCCCCAGCTCAAATGACTTGTGGAGGGCCACCTAGCTAGGATTTGTCAGGAGAAAGATTTGATTTCAGGTCTTTCTGTCTCAGAAGTCAGAAGTTGCTCATCTCTATAAGCAGAAGGTATTTCTGCACTGATGAAATTACAGGTCAGAATCCATAGCCTCAAAATGTGTCTCGTGTAATAATGATAATAATAACTAGTATTCACATAGTGTTTTAGGGTTTGCAAAGTGCTTTTATATGTATCATCTCATTTGATTCTCAAAATAATTCTATAAAGTCAGTGCTATTATTATTCCCATTTTTGCCGAAGAGAAAAGTGAGATAAGAGAAGTTAAATGATTTGCCCAGGGTCCCACAGCTAGTGTCAGAAGCAGGATTCAAACTCAGGTCTTTGTCACTCCAAGGTCAGCATTCTACACATTGCACCATCTAACTGCCTCCAATAGTTAATATGTAATTATATACTGCAATATACCCTTTTTTTTTTAAATCACATCGATGATACAGAAGAGGGCCAAGCCTTGTTGTTACAGTCCATATTCAACTTTTCTCTATATAATTGTTACACTTCACTTGGGGTGGAACATAACTTATGTTCAGATTTTTGATAATAACCATTTTTTGAGTCCTCCTCTTCCTCCCCCTCCTCTTCCTCGATTATTTGCTTTCGTTGGTGAATAAGGGCAAAATTTACAAATTTTTCTTTTTTTAATAACTTATTTTATTTTTTAATTTGTGGAATAAAACAAGCATTTCTATGATATAGTATAATAAAAAAGATGATTGCACATGACATTGCAGATCTGCTACGTACAACTTGCTATTCCTTTTAAATATGCAGCAAAGTTATCATGTGAGAATTTCTTTTTTCTTCTTTTCCTTCCCCTCCTTTACTCCTTCCCCCTTCATCCTGGATATAAGTGGGTATATTTATTCTTATTTTTTAAATGAGGAGAATAACGTTCAAGAAGTCAGTCAGTCAATGATTTGCCCAAGGTTGCACAGCTAGTGGTATTTAGAACTCAGATATCCAGACTCAAGGTCCATGCCCTCTATCCTGCTTCTCATTTCATTGCCTTTCCTGACTGCTAACATTTCATTTTCTTTCTAAAAACAAAGCCTCTTGAAGGGAGTTTTACTACCCACCCCACTGCATATGAGCCATTGCTAGTGTTTGACTATGAAAATTTTCCATCCCAGGGAGAAGAGTCAGATGGGCTTTCCAAAAACCCAATATACCTTTCTTCCACCATTCCCAGAAGGGCACTCTGCACACTCCTGTCTTTAAAAAAAAATTTTTTTTAAGTATAAAGGAGGTGGGAAATGTCTTTTTTTTAATTTTTCTGTTTAAAAAATACTTTATAAACTTGAACAGTAAAAAAAAATATACCTTTTTCAAAAGTGATGCTGATAAGGAATAGGAATATATTTGCATTTAGATGATTTTAATTTTTCATTTAATGTCTAAATTGATCAATAAGTATTTATTGAGTACCTAAAGAAAACACCCAAATTCCCAAATGTTCTTTTCACCCCATTATCATCTCTTATTCTCTGCTGTTGTGGCAGGTTTGGCTGGTTTCACTACCAGCTAGCTCGTGTGATACAGTGGATGGTATTTTGACTTAGGTCATAATATAACTGGGTTCTAGTCTCAGCCTGTTACATACTCTCTATATGTGACTTTGGACAAGTCACCTCCCCTTCCTTGATTCTAGCTTCCTCCTTTATAATATGAATAATGGTAACAGCTAGCATTTATATAGAGTTTCAAGGTTTGCAAAATAGTTTACAAATATCTCATTTTGTCCGCACCACCCTGGGAGGCAGGTGCTTTTGTGATCCCCATTTTATATGTGAGGAAACCTAAGCAGACAGAAGTTAAATGACTTGCCCAGGGTCATACAACGAGTAAGTATCTGAGGGTAGATTTGAATTCAGGTCTTCCAGATTCTAATTCTAATGCTTTATCCATTGTAGCCCCTGACTGACAGAAGACCTTGACTTAGGCAGCTTCTGAGCTCTCTGGTTCTAAATTTAGAATCCTCTTTTTAGGCAACTTCTAAGTTCCCTTCCACCTCTGGTGACCTATGAGGTTCTGGATCTATTTTGGCCATAACGTTGTGGGGCAGGGCAGGGCATGGGGAGGGAAGATTCCTGCGATTGCTTTACCTGGATTGTTCCTTTCTCATTCAGCAGCTTTGGGAAGGCAATCATCGGCTACCCCAGGAGTTCTTCCAGAAAACCAACCCATCGTTTGTCCCCAGAGACTTTCAGACAGAGAGAGAAGTGAGCTATGAGTTTTTCCTGGAGCCAGGAACTTACCTCATTGTTCCCTGTACCTCTGAGCCCTGGCAGGAATCTGAATTCGTCCTAAGAGTCTTCTCCAGGAAGCATGCCTTATAGTAAGGAAGCCAGTTGACTGCTGTGTGTGTGTGTATGTGTGTGTAGGAGGGGTGAGGTTTCTGCATGGCCTCTCTAGTGAAAGGATAAAGGAGAGAATAGAATACATAAGATGAGCAAGATGGAAAAGCTAGTGACTAGGAAGGCAAAAGGATGACTTTTGTGGTTTTTAATTCCTATTATATGGTCCCTTGCATATAGCAAGTCACCAGTAAATACTTTCAGATTCATTGGTTGAAATGTGGATCCTAAAAACCTTATAAAACTTACAGGGACTTCACCATAGGTCTCAGAGATTATACACCAAAGACTTCTCAGAATAGGAAAGAAAGGGGGAAGGGAATCTGCTACAATTGAAAAAGAAATGGAAGAAAGATTAGAGAGAAGGCAACATATAGGTGGCAGCTATCTATAGGAGGCAGAAAGAGGAAGAATAAAGGGGACAAAATTGATGGTGGATCAAAACATTCTCTGTAGTTTTCCCTTTCCCACAATGCCCCTGAATCTTTTTTTTTTCTTGTTCTCAGTGAAATGGGCAGCGATTGCACCTTTGTTCTCCCTAAGGTGAGTTGATAGGAGAAAGATTGATCAACTTCAAGTCTCTTTTACCATTTTTAGTTTTGGATGGGAACTTTCTCACTTTGCTATGCATGACACAGCCACTCTGCCATATTGACTAATGACCGTCTATCTCTGATCAGACAGACTGAGAAGGATGGTGGCTGGGCTGCCTACCTCAGGGGAGGTACATCTGGTTTCAGTACCATTTCAAACCATCTCATCCTAGGAATCCTGGTTGGGATGAGTTAAATGTCTTATTTTTTCTCCTTCATCTCCTTATGGTCCATTTTATCCATTTCACTTATTGGTAGGTTCTTAATGAAAGAGAGGGCACAAACTACAGCTGTTTGGGTGCTTGTTAGTGCCCAAGGGGGAAGTAAGCATTGATTAAATGCCCACTATGTGTCAGGCACTGTGCTAAGTGCTTTACAAATAGTATCTCATTTCTACCAAGGTAGAAGAACTATTAAAAGAAAAGCTTGAAAATCATATATTAGCTGAAATTTTTATTTTTTCTTTGAGTTTAGGATCATAGAAAGTCAGAACTACAAGGGACATTAGGGATCTAGGAAAAGAAAGGATTTCAGTGGCCATATAGTTGTACTCCTTCCTTTTAAAGTTGAGGAAACTGAGGCCCAGGGTGAATAATGGATTAGCTCAAAGTCACAGGAACAGCTGGCATCAGAGCCTGGATCACTTAGTCTAATCCCCCCATTTTGCAGATGAAAAGACAGAGACTCAGGGAAGTAAAATAACCAGCCCAAAGTCATACGGCAAATTACTGGTGAAACTAGGACTAGGGCTTGTGCCCCTTGACTTCTGGTCCAATGCATTTCCTTTATTTGTCTGCTTCACTGATATTCTATTACCATGAATAATAAAGAATCAAGGATACTGATGTATTTTTCCCCCTAAAAAATTAAAATACTTTCCAAACTTTCTCTATAGATATTTTCCCTCACAATTCACCTTTTGGAAGCACTAGCCTCCCCTATACAGATGGAAAAACTGAGGGCTAAAAAGTGTTGAGTCTAGATGAGTCAATGTCAGCTCCAGATTCCTTGGACAGAAATCAAGTCCTACTGGCTTGTAGCTTATGGGCCATCCTGAATAAGCATGCCACCTCTCTTTATAATTAATGGAAAGAAAAGGGGAGAATCTGGGTTCAAATTCTCACTGTCATTACCTATCTGTGTAAAGTTGGACAAGTCACTCAAACTCTTGGATTCTCAGTTTCTTCCTTTGGAAAATGAGGGGGCGAGGCTACATCAACTTAAATGTCTCTTCCATCTGTATCATTCATGATGGTATAATCATAGTCCTAACAAACTCTCAGTGCAACTAGGTGATTCCCATCGGTGGAGTTCTAGAACAAATGTGAGGGAAGCAGGATACCAACTCCTAACCAGAGATTTTTGAGTAAGAGGAAAGATTAACTCTTGGCTTTTCAGTAAAAAATAAAATAAAATAAGGACTATGTAAAAAGATAAATAATTGAGAAAGAGGGAAAGTGAAAGGTTAGAGAGGATTTTGAATAGATCACTGCCATCCCTCCTTTTCTCTCGCTGGCAGAGATGGTTGGCAGTTCTGAGGAAAACCAAAATTTCTGTCTCTCAGTATTTACTGCTCTTACCCCCAAAGCATTAAGTGGAAGCAAAAGATGAGGAGCATCTGGGACAGGTGAGGAAGTATAGACATTGTCAGTGAATGAACCCCTGTTTGTATTTCTTCCTGCAGGAGATAGTTGACAGATATGAAAGGGAGGAGGAAGTCTTCTCTAAACTGTTTGAAAAAGTAAGTGGACTTCACATGGATGGACAGAGGGAACAGGGCAGAGGTTAAAGGGGAGCAGCTGTTCTTGCTAAGCTATATGTTTGACCCTAGGTCAAGCTGGACTTACCTACCCTCTCCCAACCTCCCGCAGTTGGAGGGGTATGAGAATAGGGACTGCTAATGGGGTACAGGAACTTTTAAAAATATTGGTTTTTTTTAAAAAATATATAAACACACCATACATATATATACAAAAACACACAATATACATATGATATATTTTAAAATATAAATACATTCTTGAAATATATTTAGGTAACTATTTCAATATCGTTGGTTTCCTTTGTAATCTTATGTATTTTTTATGTATTTAAAAATATCATTTTGGGAAGGGGTCCAGAGTCTTCACCCTTCATTAATAACCCTTTGACTTTTTATCAGATAAGATAACTCACACTTTAGCCCCTGAAGGATGAACTACAATAGGGTATTCTTCAGGGAGAGGAAAATCTTTCAATAAACATTTATTCAGTTCCTACTATGTGCCAGGTATTGTGCTAAGTATTGGGGATATAAATCCAAAAATGAGACCTTCACTTTAGTTTATATGCAACCACTGGATAGTCAAGAAGCACATACTCTTCTAGGATGGGATTATAGCAATGACAGACCTGGGGAATCAGGGGTACACAGCACGAAGGAGCCAGTCTAGGTGCACTACATATAGTCTTTGCTCACTTGGACATTTGCAGAGAATTCCTCAGTCCCAAGGACCTTGTATTAGGCAACCTGGGAAAGGAAATAGCTGTGAAAGTCTAATATATCATTAACTACAGAGAAGCTAAATCTAATTAGGAGAAGAATGGCTAAGAATTCTGCAAGATTGTGACCTGATATTTAAGGATTGTCATCCTAACCAAAAGGTTCATGGATCTCTTCCTTATATTATTAACACAATAGGGCCCTTTACCCATAGGCTCTTAGATTTAAATATACAACGTATTTCTCTCCTATTCAGATATTGATTTGCCTTTGGCATTTCGCTAAATTAATCCCGAGGAACTAAACTTGAAACTTTACCTTATATTTATAGAGAATTTTTTCTGTGCTGCAGCTTTCCTGCTCTAGGCTAACTATCTGCACTTGATTTACAATATAACCTCTCTGGGTCTTTTAATGTAATTTTATTTTTTTAATTGAAAAATCTATTTTTTTTCTCTCTCCCCATTCCTCCCTCCCTCCCCCAAAACAAAGAAAAAAGAAAAACAAAAACCCTTGTAACAAATAAGCATAGTCAAGAAAAACAAATTCCCACATTGGTTATGTCCAAAATACTTTGTCTCATTTTGCACTCTGAGTCGATTACCTCTCTATCAGGAGGTAGGTAGCATACTTCATCATCGGTAGTGGGACCTCTTTGTAAAAGTCCCAACTCTAGATTTCGTTATCAATCAAACCTCAAGTTTGCTGGTTTCTTTCGCTGTAACAAGAAAGCCTGGCTAAACAGATGCTATTACTGTCCAGCTGTTTGCTCTCAAGCACTGAAGAGTTCCTTTTCAGAAAAAGCCTTAAAACCTTGCTGAAGAGCCACTGGAGGGGAAAATTTCAGTGGTTTGATTTGACTCACGATTCCTCATAGTGAGCTCCCAGTAGTCAAATCTGATCCAATTAAGCATCTTTTTAAGAACCTTTTACTTGTGAGGCAGTGCTGGGCACTAAGAACACAAAGGGGAAAAAACGGAAAATGATCCTTGCTTCAGGGAGCTTACATTCTATTGCAGGAATAAAACGTGTGCACAAACATACATGTGATCATTTGTAAAGGAGAAAATGAATGTTAGCAACTAAAGGGATGGGTTAAAAAAGACTTCCCATTATAAATGACAGGATCTTGAAGGAAGGCAGGAATCTTAAGAGGTAGCTGTGAGGAGGGAGTACACAGAGGTGGGAGATGGAGGGCCATGTACAGGGAACAGCAAACAGGCTAGTATGCCCAGAAAATAGCGTTCATAACAGAGTATATAGTAAGCCAGGAAAGGTAGGCTGGAGTCACTCAATTTTTTATTACTTTATGTTCTATCTTCACTAATGATAGATAACTCATTCTTTTCTCTTTTGTCCCTCCTTTCAGAATCCAGAAATAGATGCTATCCAATTGCAGAAGATTCTGAACAGCATGACCTGGAACTGTAAGTGTTCCAATCTCTTTCTGTGTGAAAACAGAGGAGTTCTATCTTCCATGAACCTCTAACTCAGAATGTTCCTTTCTGATGTTGACTTGAACACATATCAGACACCTACACTGGTCCAACAGTGAAGGTTTTCTTAGAATCACAGAAACTCAGAGATAGAAGGGACCTCAGAGCACGTCTAGTCTAAGCCATATCCAAGCTGGAACGTATATGATGTACAAATGCCAGTGCAATTTCTTGTTGTTAAAGGTTTAAAACTGAATTAAGACTTTTGGAATACCCTGTATGTTCCCACTGGAAGACCTCCAGGGATTGAATGCTCCTGACCTCTGTAGGTAGCCCATTCTGTTTTTAAACAGCTCTAATTATTACAAAGCTTTTCTTCATGTCAAGCTAAAATCTGTCGTTCTGTAATTCTCATACTTTGATCAGTGTGATTCTCGTGCTTTCTGACAACAAGGCTAATTCCTTTTTCATATGACTGACAATTTTAAAACAACTATCTTGTCTCTCTTAAGTCTTACCTTTTGTAGGCTAGGTGTTATAGATATGAATATAGATATATTCATAAACATGTATATGTATACATTATATATAGATATATGTATGTATGTATATGTACATGTACATGTATATGTATGTGTACCTAGTTTCTTCCATCAAACATCATACCACCAATCTGTATCAGCCATCTTCTTCTGGATAGGCTCTAGCTTGTCAATGATGTTCAGCATGTAATGAAGATTTGAGAGCAGACTGACATCCTGAGATCTGTAGTTCAGAGGGACAAGACTTCTCCTCTCAGCCCTGAGAGTTCTTTGTTGATTTTTTTTAACCCAAGTGCAGGAATTTACATTTTTCCATATTACATTTTATCTTATTAGATTTAACCTATTGCTCTAGTATATCAGAATCTTTTTTAAAAAATTTTAATGCCATGACTGAACATATTAATTCTTCCTCTAGATTTTGCATCATCTGAAAATTTTATAAGCATGTCATCTATGTCAGGGCCCAACTCATTAATAACAATGTTGAACAGAACAGGGTCAATGAAAGATCACCGCAGCACTCCATAGGAATAAGAGATATCCCTCTGGATTGGCATCAATCTATAAATCCCCTTCTGTGGGTCTGGTTATTCATTGAGTTTCAAATGTGCATAACTATACTACTTTTAAGCGGTGAGGTTAGAAATCTTCACTTGCTTTCTTTGCTAGGACATGTAAATATTTTGATAGATGAATTGTGAAGAATGATTATTTTGTTCATTTTACTACTGCAGGAGATATTACTGTGAGATATAGATATTTTTAAAAATTGAATTGTTGAATTAAGAGCTGACTGGTTAAAGAAGTCTGGGTGGATTGGTAAAGTTTTAATACTTACATGCAACGCTGAATAATGGGAGGTAGTTTTTTTTTACTAAGAATTGATGCCAGCAGATAGGGACTCAAGTCATTCCTTCATTTTTACCATCTTCCAGTAGTTATGAGAAATGAGCTTGAGGACAGCAGTGACTATAACCTGAGAACTGTTGAATGGTGCTTCATCAAAAGGGGCCTTTGTATATGACTGAGAAGTCCAGGTGATAATGTGACTTAAATGTTTTTGTCCCAAGTTCTCTTTAAATCAGTCAGTACACAGATGAAGGTCTTTTGTTATTATTGTTATTAATTATAATTAACATGATTATCTTAAATAATAATAATACATCATTAACTCAGATAACTGATTATAATATGATGGGTAACCCCTGAGTTCGTGAAAACTATGTAATGCTTTGGCAATATATTTATTACCCTACATTTAGTTTAGTTGTTTCGTTTATAATGAACAAATAATACAAAGGTGACATTCTGGTCTGGTAGCTGTTCAAATAAAAAAAATCTAGTGTTATTTGACTAAAGACTTACAATGAGCCAACAGTGGGTGTGAATACTAAAAACAGTTAGCGTCCCAAAGATAGCAACATAGTTTGATAGACAGATTGGTCTTGGAATCAGGAATTCTGAGTTAGAATTTCAGTCGACACTTAGAAAGCTACATGACCAGGGCAAGTCACTTCACTTAATTTAGACTCAGTTTCCTCTTCTATAAAATGAGGATCATCATAATATTTGTGTTTGTACTGCAGATTTCATTGGGCTAGTGTGAGGAAAATGCTTTGTAAACCCTCAAGTGCTGTAGAAATTTGAGCTATTATGGTAATATTTGCATTAATAATAATGGTCTCATAATATGCAGAATGAATCAGACCACATCGACTGTTATGCTTAATTCCGTTTACCATATTTTAAAAGATATACAGTGAACTAGAATGTGTCCAGAGAGGGTGACCAGGGTAATGAGAGATCTAGAAATCATGTCTTCTTTGACTTTTCTCCAGGATCTATTCAGGTTCCATGGTTGCTCAATCAATCAATATTTATTAATATTTATCATGCCAGTACTGTGCTAAGCCTGCTTGCTTTTCCAATGACCTTATCATAATAACTGTCATTTGTAGGGTGTTTTAAAGTTTTCAAAGCATTCTCCATGCGTTATCATTTCACACTCACAATCTTGCAAGATAAGTGCTACAAGGATTATCCAATTCAATCCAACAACACAATTTATAGATGAGTAAACAGTCTCATAACAGTTAGATGACTTGCCTATGGTCACACAGCTACTTAGTACCAGAAGTGAAATTTGAACCTAGGTTTTTTCTGACTTTAAAGGCCAGTACTTTTTCCATAATACTCTCAATGAAGTGCTAGTCAATCCATAAGGCTATCCTCTGTTGTGTGCTCTATTCCAGATAATGATGAGAGGTTGCTGATAATTTATCCAGACTGTCTGGACATCACAGACAGGAGACAGCATCCCTGGATGCTGCTTTTTCTATTTACTATCAGAGCTAATCCTTTTCATACTAATTTTCCCCTTACATGTCCCTCGTTTAAGTGACCAAGACACAATTAAATTACTAGAATACCAAAGGGAATGCCCTCTTCTTTACAAAGGGCTGGCACTGTAGAAACTAGACCAAGGAGAATCCTTATGTAAATTTTCCCCATCTCTTTTCAGACTTGTCCAGCCCGCAGCCCACCTTCAGTATGGATGCTTGCCTAGGGATTCTGGCACTGCTTGATGTATCTTTTCCAACTCCAGGAAAAGGAAGAAGAGGAGAGAGGAGGAGAAGGAGGAGGAATGCTGCTCTCAACTTTCAAGGATTCTTCACAGCTCTGAGACAGCCAAGGGGAGTGAGACATAGTAGCAACAACCTAAGATTCCATCTGTAGTTTTTCTGTGATTCCTCTCCTTTATAGATCAGGTGAAGAGGGCACAGAGAAGTTACTTACCATGTAGAGAGAGGGCCATTGGAATCACAGGATCTGAGAGTTTGAAATAACCTTAAAGATCATCTAATCCAACTTCCTCATTCTTCTTATAAGGAAATAAGCCCATGCCTTCCCCAAGATTCTTCATTTGTAGTTACAGTGTCAATGTTGAATCAGAAGACGTACAGTGGAGTTCTTGCCTCAGATATTTACCAAAAGTGGGATGTGGTCAAGTCACTTAACTTCCCAGTGCCTCAGTTTCTTCATTTATAAAATGGAATCAACACCTGATATATCTGACGCATAGGGTTATTGTGAAGACCAAATGCATTAACACATGTAATGTGTTTTGCAAATCTTAAAGTGCTATGTGAATAAAGAATAATCCCAGTTACTCTTATTAAGAGGAAGACAAGATAAGGACAAGAGTCCTAGACTCTAGAATAAGGAAGACCAACCAGATCCTGCCTTTGGCACTTACTTTGTGACACTGGGCAAGTCGCTTCATTTAGCTGAACCTCAATATCCTGTTCTATAAGATAGGGATATTCATACTTTTAACATTTACCAGACAAGGCTACTGTGGGTCTCTAATGACATGATGTGAGATAATATATGCAAAGATCTTCACAAACTTGAAAATATTGCATAAATGTTATTTGCTATTATCTACTTTTAGTTGGAAGAGGAAGCCAGAGGAGAAATTTAAATGTCACCAGATAATCTCACCAAATGATCAATTAACAAGCATTTAATAAGTGTTTCCTATGGGTCAGGCACAAATATCCTGAGCACTGAGATAAAAAATGGAATAGTGTTGCCCTTAAGGATTTACATTCTGTTGGAAGGAAACAACATGAATACATATATGAAAGCACAGATAAAGTACAAGTACCTATAACACACACACATATATATCAGTACAGGGTAATTTGGGGGGAATGATCAAGGAAGCCAAGTAGACTTTGAGCTAAGCTTTGAAGGAAACCAGAGATTCTAATCTACAAAATAAATGAATGTTCCATGGTTGGTTAAGGGTTGATAATACTGCATCTGTGAAGTTCCATCGTTCTTTTTTGATTTGTCACTCTTGACCTTGACTCTTAGTGCAGCTTAATGCTACAGGCACTGTGAGCATTCAAGAATTCCAGTGCCTTTGGAAGCGACTACTGATCTATCAGGTAAAAACAAATCTTCACCAAACTGAATTTTCTGATTTTATTGTTTCTATAGTTGAAATGATTTAACATTGAGTCTCCTAGTATATCTATTTCTGTCATATAAAAAGATGGCACTTATTCTCAGAGGTTGTGTTGAATACTAAAACTAGCATTGGATTGTGCATCCGGAAACCTGGGATCCATCCAGTTCCGACTCTACCACTACCTAGTTCTGTGACCTCCAGACTTGACTTCTCTGAGTCTTAGGTCCTTCATCTGGAAAAAGGGGAAGTGTCTAAATGATCCTCAAGGCAGGACCCTTCCAGAGAGAGTATTTTATGACTCAGTTTTATGACATGGAAGAATGGTGTTCAGAAGAAGGATTCTAAAACTGTCCTTCCATCATTCCTTTATCCTAAAAAGTAGGACCTTAGACAAATTGAACAATTTGGTTTTCATAGGATCTTCTAGTGATTCTGGTCACAGAATCTTAGACACAGGTCTTAGACATAGTAGTTCCTGTGAAAAAGACAAGGGTACAAGGAGATTGAAATAGAAAGAAAAATCCCAGGAATATAAAAATATTTGTAATGGCACTTCTTTTTAGTAGAAAGAAATAAAAAACAGTGGAAATCCTTCATTTGAGGAATGGCTAAAAAAATTTTGGTACACAAATGTAATGTACTGTTTCAAGAAACAATACGAAGAAATCAGAAAAAACATGGCAAGACTTATAGGAACTGATCAACAAAATGAAGGAAGCAGAACTGAGAAAACAATATATGCAATAACTACAGCAATATGGTATAAACAAAAGCAATGAATGAAGCTTGATGTCATATAATTATGAAGATCAAACCTGGCCGTGAAAAAGAGATAGGAAAATGAAACTCCTTCCCTTCTCAGCAGATGTGAGGAATTATGGGTATGGACCACTGCACATACTATTCTATTTGGCTGATGTACTTTTGGTGGACTGCTTTTCCCTCCTCTCTTTTATATTTTTTGTCATAATGGATAGCTGTCTAGAGAGGAGAAAAGATTGGGATATATTTGGAAATAAAGGTGATATGAAAGTAAAAGTTATTAGTAAAAAAAAAAAGATCAAGTTAAGGACTCAGAAACTATGGCCCATGAGGATTCGATGAAGGAACTGGAGATATTTGCCCTGGAGAAGACTACTTGGGGAAAATAATAACTGCCTTCAAATATATGAAGGGATATGTGGAAGTAGATTTGTTCAGTGTGGCTCCAAAGGGAGGAAATGAGGCTAATAGAGGGAAAACCAGGAAGCAGATTTTTAGTTCCCTAAGAAAAAACTTTTTCATAATGAATGTAATCCCCAAATGAATGGGCCATGCCATATTGTCATAGACTTAAGTGGAAAAAAACCCTTAAAGATGAACAAGTCTAATTGGCTCATTTCATAGGTGAGGAAATGGAGGCACAGAGATTTGTCCAAAATCACATAGGTCAGGGGTGGGGAACCTTCAGCCACACTTGAGGACCTAGAGGGTCACATATGACCTTGAGCTCGAAGGTTCCCCCCCTCTGACATACTTCATAATTGGCAGAGCCAGGATTTAAGCTCAGGTCCTCTGACTCCAAATCCAACATTCTTTCCACTATACCATATTGGTCAAGGTGGCATCCTGGGCCATCTCCAGTCATCCTGATGAATATCTGGTCACTGGATCCATATGGCTCAGGAGAAGAAAATGAGGTTGGTGACCTTGCACTGCCCTCCCTCACTCAAAATAACATCAAGTGCAAGTCATGTCTTCATTTCTCTGGTGTCATGGTCCTCTTCAAAAATGAATGATGAACACAACAACAATTGGTCAAGAAAGAGGAGAGCCTTGCAGCACTGATAAGCATTTCTCCATGGTGCTGTGGAAGGGATTTCTGCATGGGGTGGGAGGCTAAACTGGAGGATTTCCAAGGTCCCATCCAACTCTCAGGTCTAATGATCCTGCTTTGGTTTTGGTTCTTAACAGGAAGTTTTCCATAAACAAGACAACCACAAGTCAGGATTCCTGGAATCAGGACAGCTTCGGGCTGCTGCTCAAGAAGCTGGTGAGTTCTAGTATGGTTAATTCTTTTTTTCTAGATATCATTGATTTCAGCAGCATCCAAGAAAGACCCAGGAGGAGAAGTTTGTAGACTAGTAGATGTGATGCCCTTATCTGCAAGGCTGTTCCATAAATCCAGAGGACTCAGGAAAGGCAGATATATTCAGTCAGGAAAAATTCATGCCATCAGAATTCAGTGCACTTTTTCTATTGGTTTTGCTAAACCTAGAACAACAGACTCATTGGGGAAAGGATTTAATGCAAGAAATATTTATTAAGAACTTACTAAGTATAAGGCACCCTATTAGTCTCCTTGCCATCGATTAACTTATATACTGATAGGGGTTGGTTTATAATGTATCAAGATAAATAAATAAAAGGTCACTTAAGCACCAACAACTGGGAGGATCAAGAAAAGTTCTCTTTAAGAGGTGGCACTTGACATATTTCTCAAAGTAAGGTAAGTATTGTAAGAGGTAAATGTGAAGAGGGAGTATATTCCAGGCATGGGAAACAGCCTGTATGAAGGCACAGAAATGAGAGGTAGAATGCTAGGTTCTCACAGAACTTGGCTGGAATGAAGAGTGTTTGAAGGGGAGCAGTGCCTAAATGAACCTGGAAAGTTTGGTCGGGGTCAAATTGTGGTTGGCTTAATAGCCTCTGTTTTGCTCCAGGGTAGCTAGGTGGCTCAGTGGATAGAGGACTAGACCTAGAATCAAGAAGACTCATCTTTCTGAGTTCAAATGTGCCCTCAGGTACTTATTAGCTGTGTGACCCTGGACAAGTCACTTAACTCTGTTTGCCTTGGTTCCTTATCTGTAAAAATGAGTCAGAGAAGGAAATGGTAAACCACTTCAGTATCTCTGCCCAGAAAACCCCCAACTGGGATCAGGAAGAGTCAGAAATGACTCAACAAAAATTTTACTCTAGAGGCAATAGTAAGTCCCTGAATACTTCTGACAAAGGAGGGATGTGGTTAGAATGGTACTTTAGTAAGATTAATTTGGCAGCTGTATGCAGAATGGATTAGAAGAGGGAGGGACTATAATGAGGGAGGCCAATAGGTGGGATGTGATGAAGACACTCTTTTCCTTCTCTGTATTTCAGTGATCTCCTCAGTTCCTATAGATTTAATTATCATCTCTATGATACATAGATCTATCTAGTCCTAGTTTCTCTCTTGGGTTCCATTCCATCTTCAGTTCAGAATCTCTCATTGGATTGCCCTCAGGCATCTCAAACTCAACATGTCCAAAGCATAATTCATCTCTCCACCCTCCCTCTCCCACCCCAAACCTACACCTTCTTCCTAACTTGCCCATTTCTAGTCAGTGATTCATTATCTTTCCGGGCATCCAGATTCAGATCTTGGAATCATGCTTGACTCTTCCCTCCCCCACCTTTCCAGTTAGTTGCCAAGTGTTGTTGATTCTGCTGACACAACCTCTTACATCTCATCTTTTTCCTGTTTTTGCTATGACCCCCCTACTTTATCATGGCTCCAAGGGAGTATGATTTCTGTTGTTTCCTAATTGGTCGCCTTGTCTCAAATCTTTTGCCTTTCCAATCCTTCACACAGTGGCCAAAGAGAGCCCCAGCAGCTCTCTATGGCCTCTATGATAAAAAAACAGTAACTAATTATAATGAATATATATGTAGCACTTACTGTGAGCCAGTACAAATTCCTGTTTGGTTTTTTAAACCCTTTAGGATATGGCTCTAGCCTCCAGTTTGGCTAATTACCCGTTACTCCCCCTTACACACTCTGTGTTCTGGCTACACTGACCTATTTGCTGTTCAACTTGCTAGGTGGAGAAGTGGGCAGTGAACAACCTCCTATGCAGTCTCAGACACTCACTAGCTGTGTGACCTTGAAAAGTCACTTAACTCCATTTCCCTTGGTTACCTTAAGTGTAAAATGGGGCTAATAATGACACCTACCTCCTAGAGTTATTGTGAGGATAAAGGACATGATATTTTTAAAATGCTTAGCATAGTGCCTGGCACATAGTAGGTACTTAATAAGTGCTTGCTTGCTTTTTATCCCTTGCACACATTCTCCCATCCTCTGTCTCCATGTCAGAATGCTCTCCTTTCTTCAACTGAACCTCTTAGATTCCCTGTTGTTGTTCAGTCATTCAGTGATGTCCAACTATCCATGACCTCATGGACCATACCACATCAGGCCCTTCTGTCCTCCACTATCTCCCAAAGTCAGTCCAAGCTCATATTCATTGTTTCCATGACACTATCTATCCATCTCATTCTTTCTGTCCCCTTTTCCTTTTGTCTTTAATCTTTCCCAACACCAGGGTCTTTTCCAATGAGTCCTGTCTTCTCATTATGTGGCCAAAGTACTTAAGCTTCAGCTTTACTTAGAATCCCTACTTTCTGTCAATACTGAGTCAAGTACCATCTCCTATATGAGATCTTTCCTGGAATCTTCTCCTGCACTTGAAACTACTCTGCACTTATTTTGTGTGTATTTTGCATTTTTCAATGTATATATTAAGACCCCCAATAGGATGTTACTTGAGAGCAGCTCTTGGGAGACGAGCGTGTGAAAGGGAGCAATATGAAATGAGCCTAGAAAGGTAACGAGTTGATATTAAGTTGTTTCTGACTCTCTGTGATCCCCTGGACCATAGCATGCCAATACTGTCCATGGGGTTCTCTTGGCAAAGATACTGGAGTAGTTTGTCATTTCCTTCTCTAGGGAATTAGGACAAACAGAAGTTAAATGATTTGTCCAGGATCACAGAGCTAGTAAGTGCCTGTGGTCAGATTTGAACTCAGGTCTTCCTGACTCCAGAGACAGCATTTTAGTTACCCTCAACCTGGTTTGGTCCATCAGCCCAAACGATTTACCAGGATGTAGCCTCTGAGAATGCTGCAGTTTTTTGGATCCACAAGCGAGAGTTGGGTGGAACAGGTAGACACCAAAGGTGGAAAGCAGCCCTGAAAAGGGCTTGGCAGCTTTCACACCAAAGGTACTGATCCTCTCTGAACACACCTAAACCCATTGGTAGGTTAGGGGGGTGTCTATCCCGAGATGTGAAGACTTCCCCTGGTCTAATGGGCGGATGAGAACAATTTGTTCCAACGGCCATGAAGGAAGCTGAAGCAGGCAATGTGGAGTGCTTAGAGCTTGGTTAGACACCAAAGATGCCAAGGTCATCCACTGCATCCTGAGCCATTGCCAACTGTCTTGACTCTGTCCTGCCACTGGACTGTAACGACTCTGGAGGAAAGAGTGAGGCTGATGACTTCATGCAACTCTGCCTCACTTAAATTCAATTTACGCACGAATCAAAAGACATCACCCACACCATTTTACTATTAAACCTATCTCAAAGTCCTGTGGTGACTGGCAAGTGATAAAGCAGCAGGTGTGGATACACTGGGAGCTATAGTCACAACCCTGCACACAGGCGGCCCAGGCCATAGTGTTGTTTCTCACTGGAAGCAGCAGTGGGACTCGGCAGCCCCCTGGGTGTCTGAGCACCCTTTTAAGGCTCACGCTGCTCACCTCCTGGTGTGAGGAAGGGAGTTAGAAAAGGTGCCCTAAAAATTATCTGTTTACCCAACCCTGGCCTGCTCACCATGGCAGGCATGGAATCCCTCTCTGTGATTGAAAGACAAAAAATTATACAAAATGTACAAAAACATCCGCAAAGATGATTCCACTCACCATTGGCACATGGAAACATGCACACACTTATAGACAACACATAATCCAGTAGATCTGAAAGATCCACCCTAAATATTCACACAGACTATCTGTGTCTAATCTGTGGTAGAGTATTCTGAGCTCATATTAGTCTGATCAGCCATAGATGGACATATTGAAACTTGACTTTATCATGGTGATGTCATTTTGGTCCTCTTCAAGAATGAAGGACAACAACCCACCAACGAACCCAGCATTTTATCCACTGAGTCATCTAGCTGCTTCTTGGTAATGAATGAGAGTCATAGGCCTTGGTTTCAAATACTGGCTCTGGTACTTATCACCTGTGTGATCATGAGTGAGTTTCTCTGGGCCTCAGTTTACTCAAATGTAAAGTGAGAGGGTTGAAATAAATCACCTTAAAGTTCCCTTCCAACTTAAGATCTCAAAAAGGAGAGTTTAATTTTTTTGGCCTTCTATTTCCAGTATCCTTTGCAGTAGCACAGTGTCAGACCTAGACTAAGATCTTAGTAAATAATTGTTATTGATGTATGGAGACAAGAGATGACATAGAGATAGACTAAAAGTTCTCAGCATAATAAGGTGGTATATTGGATAGACAACAGAACCTGGAGTCAAGATGATCTGAGTTTGACTCACTTCTTAGGTGGGTGATCTTGGGTAAGTCACTTAATCTCTTTGTGACTGAATTTCTTTGTCTCTAAGATGGGGGTGACAATAGCACATTCCATACAGGGTGGTCGTGAAGATCAAAGGAGTTAACACACTTAAAGTGCTTCATAAAGCTGAGTGCTATATAAATGTTATTACTATCATCATCATCAGTGTGCTTATCAATGTTTCCTTGTAAAAGGAATTTTACTTAGTGATAAAGTGTGCAACCTAATGGCTATTCGATATGGCAACTCCAACCGGAAGATCGGGTTTGAGAACTTTGTCTACTTCATGCTTCGAGTGGAGAATGTGGAAGGTGAGATACCACGGGCTTGCACTGAACCTTCTACTCTGTCACTTTCTATGTCTTATTCTGGGACCAAATCAGTGTTAACATTGCTATTGGAAAGTGTATGATAATCAATTACCTTGTGGTTCCAGTTACCATCCCTGTGGTTTTTCCAAGCCAACATATATATCCCTCACCAACATTTCTTCATATATGTCTCCTACCTTTTAAAATGTAAGCTCCTTAAAGGCAGGGATTATCTTACTTTTGTACTTGTATCCCTAGGACTTAGCACAATACTTACAAATAGAAAGCTCTTCATACATGCTTTTTCATTTCATTCATCCATCTATCCATCAATCCACCAATTTACCTGTTTGGACTGGAATACAGATGACAGTAACAGTTGGGATATTTTACATAATATGACGGTATGAGGCCAGAGACCTCAAAGACCATGGAAAGAAGATGTAGAGAGAATTCTCTTCTTACCATCATATCCCAGAGGGAGCATCCTTCTGCATGTGAAGGGAAAGAAAAGCACACTTTTCACTTATGAGGAAGAATATGGTAGGAGATTGAATGATTAATCAAAGTGCATCTGATCTCTATTACCCACTTTCCAAGGCAAATTTTAGTATCAGCATTCTACCATCATTGAATCCCTTGTTTTTTTGATTTTGCACAGACGCCTTTCGAAACTTAACCCATGATGACAAAGGAATATACCTTTCGAAGTCTGAGGTAAGATAGTTCCAATTAATCTACTCCCACCCACCTAGATGAACATCATCCTAGGCTCAAGTTGCTATAGGGAAAAGTGTCTTTATTTTGGAAATTCTTTGAATTACAAAAACCTGATGGCTAATACCAAATGCTAACTCTGTCTGTTGCATCAACTCCTGAACCTATTTAAAATAGAAAGAATACACCTCATTTCCAGGGGAATTGCCTTGATCTACTTGCTATAGAGATGTTCTCATCTCCTGGAATGTCCGAAGACCAAAATGAATTGTGATATTCAGCATGGGTTTTAATTGTCCTGGTTCAATAAGGCCAGGAAGATTTCATGGACACCCCAAGATATGGAAGGCTGTAATGTCGGCACTTTAATTTTCTTCTTTATGTAATTTACCATCAATATTGTATGCTTTTTTAAAAAAAATAAGGAAGCAACAAGCCCTTCTCAAACTAAGTACTGGAATTTCTTTTCCTACCCATCACTTGAAGACTGAGTCAGAGAGTTGAAAGGACTTGTCCCAGTCTCTAGGCTACTCCAATTTCTGAATATGATACAACTACTAAAGATCACAGTGGCCTGGAACACTTCATGAATTTCTTTAACATTACTCCTTCATTTCCTGATCTCATCCCTATGGTTCTTAGGATCTCTGTCTAATCTCCATGTCCATTTACATAGAGATAGATACACTGAGGGAGTTAGTAGAACACAAAAATGTTTATATAGTCCACCTCATAGACAGATAGGAAGAGAAATGCCAGGCTTCTGGAAATTAGGCAGCTGGGAACTACTTACCTGCTAAGAGAAGCAAGAATCAGGCAATATAGAATAATGGTTGATAGTTTCTGAGTCAAGAAAACCTGAGTTAAAGGTTTGTCTCTGATACTTGCTGACTGTTTGATTATGGACACATAACTTCTGAGTATCCTGGATAACTCTCCAAGACTGCAAATTTGCTCTGCATTGATAGGATATTCTCACCAGACGTTCCTTCTACCAATGAAATCACAAAGCAAGTCAAAAAGAAATGGACATTTTATCCTGAGTCTTCCTTTGGTTCTGTTATTGTTTCATTATGAATAGTAACAAGAGTAAATACAATCATATTTCACAGGGGATGAGAGAAATGTATTTCATGAATATTGTTTTTTTCTATTGGAATCATCATTTATGTGTGTATATCAATCAGCTGAATGTATCCCATAACCAAATGTTTTTGATGTACAATCTTGGATTTCCACCAGTCTGTATATCAAGTTGAATTCATGAAAAAAATTGACGTTGTGAATGAAGTACAAAATGAACCTGTATCTCAGTTGCCATTATTCATAGGTACCATGTGGGTTGACTGTATTTTGGTTGATTTATCTTTAGTATCAGGTGAGGCTTCCAATATGACTAATATGAAGACATTCAGAGAAACAGTCAGCACCATAACCAAAGAATGTGCTGCAACTAGGGGTAGCTGACTGGTTCAGCACTGAGGTAGCAGATAGCAGCAAAGTCTCCTGGCAGGGCTAAGTTCACTGACACTACAGGGGCATGCTGGAGCAGCATGGCTGGGAACATTTAGGGAAGAGGGACAATCACCAGTACTAATACATTTAATTAAGCTGGCAGCCTTCTGTGCCTTTGGGTGGTTTGGATTGTTCACAAAGTGAGAGTAGGGAGACAATGTGACTCAGTGGAAAAACCACTGACTGGAATCAGAAGACTATCTATATGACCTTGTACTTACTTAACCTCCATGGGCCTCAATGTCCTCATCTATAAAATGGGTGAGGGGCATTTGGACTTGAGAAACTATTAGATTCTTTACAGCTCTAGATTGATCCCCTTAAGGTTTGGATGAATCTCTGAGGAAAGGGAAGGGCACCACTGCAGGACCTAAGTTTTCTAAGGAGGACTTTTCCTGCCATGAATGTGCTATTGTGCACTAACTAGAAGGGAAATGACTGGGAAGAAGGGAGTGATGGAGAGACAGGGACAGGCAGAAAGAATAATAGAGAGAGACAAAGACAGAAGGAGGGAGATAGAGACAAATAGAGCCAGAGTCAGAGAGACAGGGAGACAGAGAGAGAGAGACAGAGAGAGAGAAACAGAGAGACAGAGAGAAAGAGAGAGAGAGTGAGACTGTGAGAAAGAGAATGTGTTCTTCCCTTGGGGATGCCTATTACCTTATAACTATTCTTGGTACTATTGCTCTATGGTAAGGATTCAGTGTTATTATAAGGTCAAAACTTCAGATAAGAAGGCCTTTTAGAGACACCTGAAGTGGCATTTGTGATAATATACAGAGACTCTATCACATCATCCTTTGAGTATGTTTTGAATTGTTGTCAAGTCACGTCCAACCCATTTGGGGTTTTCTTGGCAAAGATACTGGAATTGTTTGCCATTTCCTTCTCCAGCTCATTTTACAGATGAGGAAACTAAGGCAAACAGGGTTAAGTGACTGGTCCAGGGTCACACAGCTAGTAAGTGTCTGAGGCCAGATTCGAAATCAGGACTTCCTGATCCAGGTCCAGTGCTCTATTCACTGTGCTACCTAGCTGCCCACAGCACCTAGAGGCCTGATGCTTAATTACAAAACTATCCATTAACTCCCCTTCCTGGAAGTGTCTCAAGTGTAGTGATCACAGAATTATAGATTTCCAGTTAGAAGTGACTTTAGAGACTACTTAGTCCAACTACCTCATTTTACAGATGAAGACACTAAGTCTTAGAAAAGCTGATTGATTTACTCAGTGTCAACCACAACACAAGCAGCAGAGTCAGGAATTGAACCAAGGTCCTCTATCTTCAAATCCAGTGCTCTTAGGGGATCCCCTGCATCACTGGTCAGGCTTACCATGTTGTGTGTAGGTAATGAATGAGTAACCACTATACTTCCAAGTCTTATCCTTTACAACTTCCATTATTTTTCAGTGGTTGATGATGACTCTATATTGCTGAGAAGTCTGGAGCCCAGCCTGACTGCACCTACCCATGCCATGGATTCCACAGATTTTCTTTGGGTATCTGCATATGTAATAGAACCTAACATTTAACTTATCTGAGATTTAGAAATGTCCAAGATTTTGTCAGTCGGTGTGGATACTCCCCTCCAACAATGCAGATCACAGCTCTTCATGCTCCATGAGTTGCCTTGGTTGAAAACATGATTACTTGATGGCCAACCTGATCACAAGTCCCTTTGCACTTAGCTAGTTTGGCTCTTGTAAACAGTCAATGTCAGATTTATTTCTAGATGGGTGAGGCCTACTAGAGTTTGTACTGTATTGGAGTACTATAAGAATATTTAAGTCCTTTATGATCCATGCTTCCAGGTTGATTACACATCACTTCCCCCCAGTCCCCATACTCTCCATTCCAACCAAACCCACCATTCCAGCCTACCATTCCACTTCTCATATCCTGCCTTTGTGTAGGCTTGAAATGATCTAATTCTGCTGTTTGGTTCCCTTTGGCTGGTTCAAATGTAACCTCAAATTAGAAGCCTTTCCTAATTCTGCCATTTATAGGTACTCTGCTGTTAAAATTATCTTCTGTTTACTTTGTAATATTTTGTAATTATGTATTGTCCCCTCCCCCAGTCGAATGTAAGCTTCATGAAGACAATAATTGCATTTTTTTATCTTTGTAGCCTCAGTGCCTTTTACAGTGCCTATCACATAGTAGATTCTTAATAAATGCTCATTAAATCAAATGGAGAATCCTGGTATGCTTCATGCCATCAGAGTAGGTCATTAACATACGTTGACTTATTTGCCGCTTTTATTTTCAGATCAACATCTCAACAGCACCTGCTTTTGTGCTCATAAGAAATCTGTTTTCAAGATCTCACATTTGGATTGGAAATAAGGGGAAGGAAGGGTGAAAAGACCTCTGAATTTGAAGTTAGAAAGAAATTCTCTCTATCACATGATAATTGTGGGATTGTGGGCAAATCATTTAGTCTTTCTGGGCCTTACTTCCCTCATTTTAATATAAGGACAATCATTTAGGTATTAATAATGTAATGTAATATAATTACTAATATAATTATAAACCTGTAGTATATAGGTTTACTTTAGGATCAAATAAGATAGCGTGCAAATGTTTTGCAAACCTTAAAGTGCTCTATGGATAGACTCTGTGAATAGACTTGACCATTATTATAACTAATAGTATTACTTATAAAAGCATACTTTCTAGAGCCTTGTCTGTCTTTTGGAAGAAACAAACTTTCTCATAAAGACCTTTTGTCCTTCCAAATGTCCTCTATTAGATCCATAAGCTGCTGTATTATCTGATCAATGCAACAGAATAAATTCACTACTTTGCAGACATCTACAGACAACAAATGCAGACTGACATGCCAGAGAATGAGTTTTCAGAAGGACGTGAAATGGCCCATTTGAGTTTCTGTAACAATGTTGAGCACAAGAACTCATTTTATCACTTTTTTTGAGAGTTAAATATCTTTTCTCCTTCTTTGAGGAAGTGCCAAGGACATGTTTGCCATCCCAAGGCAGAATAGTTGACTTACCTCTAAATCACGGATGGTACCCTGAAGTCTGGCCAGTTGTCTTGTGATGTACACTCTTGGTGCCAAGGAGTATTTAAGTGGTCTTCGGAAAAACCCTCCTCCAGAAATGGAAAAGCAATTCAGAGTGTCTGCCCTCTTGATCATCATCTCTCTGATGGTCATAGGTTTTCTGACCATTTTACAATCTTGTGTAAAAGTCTTTAGTGGCTCCCTAGTACCTTTTAGACCTTCTACTATATGGCTCCAATCTACCTTTTCAGCCTTATTTCACATTACTTCCTTTCATATGCTCTATAATCTAGTCAAATTAAGTTACTAGCTGTATTCCAAGCTTAGCATACTATATCTTACATCTATGAATTTTGTGCAGGTCTGAAATACATCCCCCTTCCTGCTTCTCCTCACTTTCAGAATTCCTTTCCTCTAAGGTTCAACTTGGATGTCATTTCTTTCAAGAAGCCTTTCTTGACAGCCCAGGTCAAAGTGTTCTCTTCCTTCTCAAATTTTCCTATATTTTGCTAATACTTTCCTTGATAAGGGGAATACCTACTTTTCATTATAATTATTTGTGTACATGTTGAATCCCTGGCTCCCAGTAGAATGAAGCCTTCTTGAGAGCATAAATGGTCATTTTTCTATTCTATTTTCTAGTCATAACCTATGCACATTATTTCTAGAAAGAAATTCTTTTTATTTCTCATTCTTGTATTTATGTAACAAAGTTCTAAACTTCTCCTGATACTATAGTAATATATATGTTACAAATTTGTAAAGTAAAAGGTAAGAATTCTCAAAATTTGTGTGTGTGTGTTTGTATGTGTGTGTGTACGCATGTGTGTGTGTGTGTGTATGTGTAAGGCAGCTAGGTGATGCAATGGGTAGAACACTCATCTGTATGAGTTTAAATCCAGCCTCAGAAAATTACTAGCTGTGTATTGCTGGGCAAATCACTTAACCCTGTTTGCCTTAGCTCCTCTTCTATAACATGAGTTGGAGAAGGACATGGCAAACCACTCCAGTACCTTTGCCAGGAAAACCCCAAATGAAGTCATGAAGAGTCAGACGTGACTGAAACGACTCAACAACAAAAATAAGTGAATATATATGTACGTATGTATGTATGAAATCATACTACATATAGTAACCATTGATAACAATCTGCCTATAAACTTATCAGTTAAACTCATCGCTAGGTAAATAAAAGTAATAGAAGAATTACAGAGAATTGGCTATTTACAGTTACATAGTTCAGAAATGCTTTTTGGATTGAATGGCGGCTGCTGCCTTTCACTCCTGGATTCAAATCATCTGTTACGACTAGGAAGCACTAGATGGCGATACAGCCTCATTTTGAGGACATCACATTGTGAGGATGACACACTATAATGTGTAAAGGGCTTCTCAAACCTTAAAATGCTATGTAAATGCTAGGTGTCATTATTATCCACTGGTGAATCCTTTGTAATAACAACTGTAATGCCCTCCAAGCCCAGCCCATCATCCATGTTATTGTGAAGAGACAGTAGCAAAGTTAGGGAACACTGACTAGAGGAATAAAAGGGAAACTGAGTGCCCTGAAACCACTGTGGGAGTCATTGGCTGGTACTCTGAAATAGCTGTCACTGGGGCTCTGGTGTCACCTTTGATTGGGTTATCACTCAAGCCCATGTGATGCAATTGCTAGAAGGAAGATAGGAAGGGAAAGAGAAAAGCTTTAGAAAGCACCTACTATGTGTCAGTCACTGTACTTTACAAATATTATTTCCTATGATCTTCACAATTACTCTGTAAGGTAGATTCTGTTTATTATCCTTATTTTACAGTTGAGAAAACTGAGGCAGACAATTTAAATAATTTGCCCAGAGTCACACACCAAGTAAGTATCTGAGGCTGGATTCAAATCAAAGTGATCACCTACCCATCTAGTAGCTGATACATATGCATATACATATAGGGATATGGATATGGACACATGCACACACATATAAACATACATTTACATGCATGTATCATACATGTATACACACACGCATACACATATATACACATATACAAAAGAAATACAAGTAAATACACAATTGACAGATGTATATGTGGTATAAAATTGTCATTATATGTACACACGTATAGATATTGACACACTTGACTTATGTATATGTGTGTATATGTATTTCCATCTCTCTGTCTATCCATCTATCTATATCTGTTGATTGTATACCACAATGGAGCCTGTTTTTATCCCATTGATGATGCAGAACAAGACCAACCCTTGTGCCAGAAACCATATCAAACTTTTCTGTCTGTAGCTGTTAACATTGTGTGGGGCACATAAATTAAGTGTCTGAGGCCAGATTTGAACTCAGGTCTTCCTGACTCCAGATCTAGTCCTAAACTGCCTCAGTGAATCTAAGATATAGGCAAGATAGCATTGTAAGTTGACCATACTCAGAACCTTCAGACCTTCAGGATGGCTAGTGTGACACAGAAGTCAATGGAATAAATGGTGGGGTTTTGTGTTCTGGTACCACAAGAAGGTGAGATATATCAGAACAGATAAAAAATGCCCAAACTCTAGCTGCTAGAAATTCTTTGATGTAGATGGCATTAGAACCCAAGTGAGATACGCACAGGTACACATGAAATTGAAAATATTAGTACCTAGTTACCAGTACTACTTCATAACCAACCTAGAATTAGATCTCAGGAATATAGGCAAGGCCTTTCTCCTTGCCTTTTGTCAGTTATATCCACGGTTCCAAATTTCACAATAACGTATTGCCGATCAGTTCATGGCAATATTAAAAAGAACTTAATTCCTAAATGCAGATTATGTGATAGAAGAGTGTACATTGACAAGTTAATTAAATCACAGAAGGTAAAAATTGAAAAACCTGAAGAATTTGAGGAGTCTTATCTAATATGAAATAAATGAGAAAACAATACCAGCATATTTAATGATTTGGAAAAGAGATGGTTAAACTTAAAATGGAATATTGAAAAGCCCTTTGAAAAGTTAAATGATATAAATATGATTAAAAACAACTATACACAAACAATAATTCAAAATAGTTGATATCTGCTATAGCTATTATTAGCAAATTTATTCCCCTACAGTATTTGATAGAAAATACAAAAATATTTAAGGACCTGTACATAGCTATGTGCTGAAATCATCGTCACAGTAGTGATCATAGAAGGACAGGTCAAGCTGTCTAAGTACACTCCTAGGTACAGGCAGAAGTAGATTGAGAAAAGTATCACAAACTTGTGGAAAGACTTTCAGAGATTATATCAAGCAATATTTAGCCAGCATGGAGAGTAGGAATGCCACATTGTCTGATTAAAGGCAATGAACAAGTAACACGTGGAATGGAATCCGGAAGACAAAACTATGCCAGAAAATCAACAATTTAAAGGCAAAGCCAAAAAGTTAGGACGATACAAGGAGTCAAAACAATTCACAGAACAAAATAATAAGTCAACACAAACAAACAAAAAGCAAATTTTACACTATTAAGGTTTGAGAAGTGAAGAAATTAGAGTATATTAAAAATCACTGGGATAAAAGGAGGATGTAGAATGCTTCTGGTCTTCTACATGGTTGAAAGAAATCTAACACATAGGCACAAGCTGGATCAAATGTAAAACAGAAAACTTGTGTGCCCTTAAAATAATGAACGACAAAAATGGTTACATCAAGGGAGGGAGAGGATTGAAATGCTAGCCTCTCTTTAAAACTGGAAAAGTGACGGGCCATTACATGATTCACAATGATTGGCTCAGATACTTCACAGTAATACATGAATTACAAGGCACTTTGCCAGCTTTCTGTCTTACTCAAGCCTGGTGCCATCTTTCTTAACAGAAGGCAGCACATATTTGTTACCAAAAGATAAGAACGTTGACGTCCTCTCCAAACATAGGACATTTACCTATTTATTTACTGTATTGAAAACACTCACAGCTTGTATCACTTAATATGTATGTATATGTATATCACTCTATATTATATATCATTATATACATATATGTGTATGTGTGTATGTATATATGTATGTATGTATGTATGTGTGTATAAAACGTATATAATTTACATAAAAGTGTTAGAGGAGCAACAAGGCTACTGAAAAATTCCAGGACTATAAAGGACAACTTATCAATTTGGTGATTATTAGATAACTCATCCAAAATATTCATAACATTTAATCTTTTTTTTTTAGCCTCACAAAGCCTTTGATTCAGTCTTACCCTAGTGGCTTGTACATGTATTACAAATATATAAAAAAAACCCAATCAGTGAGAATGCTAAAATAGTTGATGTCCATGTAGAAAGTTGTTTTCTCCTTAAAACACAACACTAATACAATAAGGTCAAAAATAATAAAATATAGTGTGTTTTCTAGGGTAACTAGAAAAGCCTACTATGGTTCTGCCTAGCCTTAAATATATTAGCATCATTCCTGAATAGAGTTGAGCATGACTTTCAATTCCGAGACTGAGTCATGCCACAACATGATAATCATATGTGGTACATGGAAAACATCAGGTTACATGGCTCCTCTGAAAAAGCATACATTAAACATCTACTTCAACTGCTTTCATTTGAATTTAGTAAGGATTGGTTTGTTTTTTTAAAACATATGCCAGAGAAGAATAGAAACTTTGAGCTTGAATTTGGAGACCAAATTGAACGAGTGGATGAAACTGATACTTAAAAATACTTTGGTCAGAACACATCAAGCAGGAGAAAGCTGAGGCTTTGCATGTTGAGACCAAAATCATGAAATCAAAGCTTAATGAGAAGACATTTAGAAAAATTAGCACCTGTGCAAAACCAATTTTAATGTATCCCTTTGGCACAGTAAAATGGAGCACCATGGATTTAGAATGTGTCCAAACAAAAAATATTCATAAAAGAAAGTTCATTACCCCAAGGCAATTTTAGAAAGGTTGATACTATCTTATGAAAAAAAAGAAAAGGATGTATAGCACACAATAAACTGGTTAAAATTTATAAACCACCAGACAACAGAAATTCTTACCACAAATGTGAATCCTAAAATATTTTTGAGTATTCAGCAAATGCATTCTAGTGGAATTAGATCATCAGTATAGACAGAGGTGATACCCACAGCTTCTCAGACATAACATTGATTCACAAAAATTTAAGAATACTTTAAATGTTCTATATACTATACACTGATACATTTATAACCTCCAAAGCATGTGACATAAAAGCTTTCAAAATGTGGTAACTTAAAGAAAGATATTAAAGCCATTATTAAAAGCCAAATTAAAGTCAGTTGAGGAAAGGATGAGATTTATGTCATCCTTGTTATCCTGTTTGACACAGGAGTTGTTACTGAAGATGCTTTCAGTGAGTCTATGGAAGATCCACTTGAACCCCCAAACATTTACTTAGTTATAAGAGATGCTCATTTTATCCACTTGCACAACAGGACAAAAAATATTATGTTTAAAAGGATGACAGGCAGTTATGCAGAGTAGTCGATAGAGCTCTAAGCCTGGAGTCAGAAAAGTGTGAATTGTGGTCAGCTTCAGATACTTGCTAATTGTGTGACCCTGAGCAAGTCACATAACCTCTTTCTGCCTCTTTCCTCAACTGTAAAATGGGAATAAATATAGCACCTACCTCCTAGGGTTCTTGTGTGAAGAAAATATTTATAAAATACTGAACACAGTGCCTGGCACTTGTGAAGGGAACTTGCTTGTTCCCTTTCCCCTTTCATTGTCTTTTGAATCTCATAAAATGAAAAAAAAGATGAGAATGAGTTAACAGTAATAATGATAACAATAATTAATAATAGAGAAAGAAGAGTCAAATGGCTGAAGTGAAATGTTTACTTATTGTCAGCTTTCTTTGTAAAATGATGTCTGAATTTCTATAAATTTTAACCAGTTTATTGTGTGCTATACATCCTTTTCTTTTTTTCATAAGATAGTATCAACCATTCTAAAGTTGCCTTGGGGTAATGAACTTTCTTTTATTAATATTGTTTTTTGTTTGGACACATTCTAAATCCATGGTGCTCCATTTTACTGTGCCAAAGGGATACATTAAAATTGGTTTTACAGAAGTGCTAATTTTTCTAAATGTCTTCTCATTAAGCTTTGATTTCGTGATTTTGGTCTCAACATGCAAAGCCTCAGCTTTCTCCTGCTTGATGTGATCTGCCTGGGGAAGACCATAGTATTTTTAAGTATCAGTTTCATCCACTATTTCTGAAGGCTGCAAAATAATGACTCAGAAGCTTTTATATTTTCATGAACTAAAGGAAAAAACATCTATCTCCATGTTATGAGCCCCAGCTACTAAAGAACCAGAAAAGAAAATTCTCCTCATCAAAATTCTTGACACTGCCAAGTGGTTTGATATCAGAAACTGATATTTTATCAGTAGAAAGGTATAATAAAGAATAATAAAAATATAAAGGAGAATAAAGAAATATTACCCTCTGCTTCATAGCTGCATCCTAAGGACCAGGAGACCTTTCCATCTAACTTGACAGTTGAAACTTTCCATATATGTTTTCTCCTCCTTTAAAACATAAGCTCCATTAGACAAGGAACTGTCTTTTTTTTCTATTTTTATTCTTAGCTCTTCTCAGTAGAACTTTGCAGATAGTAAGTGCTTAATAAATGCGTCATTCCTTCATACAAATAAAAGCCTCAAAATGTCCTCTAGAATTCAACAAATAAACTGAACTAGAGTTAGAATATAATTTAAAATGATCACCAATAATCTCCCAGCCATAATAGCCCACAAACATTTAAGAAAGATTTTCACATAAAAAGATCAATAAAACATTTCAAAAAGAAAGATTTTAATAGACATTGCCATACTGGATACTTATAACCTCCCAACTACAGGAAATGTAAAAATTTCAAATTATTGAGAACTAGCAGAAGTCAAAACTATAGAGCAAAAGAAAAAAGTACACATTGTCCCCATTGTGCTTTGCATTCAATTGGACCAAAGATGATTTCAGTGAGTCTGCAAAAGGTTTATCTGAATCCCCAGTACTTTTAGTCAATTATAAAAATTGGTCATTTTATCTACTTGTGCAACCATTTGTCAAATACCAGAAGTAAAGAAATAATAGAATAGTTCCTGGGTCCAGGGCCATTTCTGAGCTACACTGAACATTAAGAAGAGGAGAATAAAATGATCGTAATATTGGTATGTCACTCTGCAATATAACGTGCTTAAAATTTTCTGGACGTTGTTAAGATATGTCTCCCCCTTCTACAGTGTAAGCTCTTTAAGAGGAAGGTCTCTTTCATTCTTTTTTTTTTCATCTGCCTGTAGTCAGTCAATAAACATTTATTAAGCACCTACTATGTGCCAAGTTCTGGAGATACAAAGAAAGGTAAAAGACAGTCCCTGTTGAGACTCACAACATGAGGGAGAGTTAATACACAAACAACTACTTACAAACACGATATGTACAGAATGAATTTGCAATTATCAATAGAGGAAAGACACTAAAATTAAGACAGATTAAGAAAATTCTTATAGAAGGTGGGATTTTAGACAGGACATGAAGGAAGTCAAGGAAGCCTGGAGGGAGAATGTTCCAGGTATAAAGGACAGGCAGGGGAAATGTCCCGAGCTGAGAGAGAGACAGAATTTTGTTCCAAGAATAGCTAAGAGGCCAGTGTTACTGGATCCCAGAGTATACAGTAGGGGGTGGAGAGGGAAGCTGTTCTCTGGCAAACAGCAGACACAATAAAATGCTTGTTGATTGATCTATTAGATATTTTGACAGGGTTTGTCTAAATTGGACATTTTTAACCTTTTGTACGTGTGTCATAGACCGTTTTGGTAGTGTGGTAAAACTTATGGATCCTTTCTCAGAATAATGTTTTAAATGCTTAAAATGTATGGGTTTACAAAGAAAACCAATTATGCTGAAATTCTGTCATCAAAATACTTTTTAAAATAAGTCCACAGATCTCCCATTAAGAACTCGTTTTCTAAAGAAATTTTTGCTTTTGTTTGAAGGTTAAAAGAGAATTTGGGGGAGTAGGAGGCAGTTTGGCTATATTAGTTTTGTCTTTTGCTACAATAGTTTCTGGCACATGAAGTCTCCATCTCAGTGAAAGCTTGACTGATTTGCTAAGTCAGGAGCCGGCTTTACAATTTTTGCCTCTGATTTGTCCTTCAGTTCTACATCCTCACCTTTACCATCTCTAGCTCTAGTTTCACCTGATTTCCTTCCCAGGAAGCCAAATGAAAAGCAACCTCACTCTGAAGGAGACAGTTGTGACACAAGAGAAAACACAGAACTATTTAGGAATTAGAACTAAAGAGTCCCTGAGTCCCAGAATTTGAGAGGTGAAGGAGGCTCACCAGAAACTTAGTTCAACCCATAGGAATCTCCACTATAACATTACTGTTTGTTGTTATTTCTCAAAGCCAACCAGAACATCAGGGAGGTGATGCCATGACATGCAAGTGAATTGGATTTAAGTAAGGGAGGATTGTGCACAGTCTCCAGCCTCACTTTCTTTCCCACAGCCATCTGGGTCAGTGACAAGATATGGATCAGTAAGACTGGAGATGACCCTAGGTACAGTGGGAGACCTTGGCCGTTTTAAGTTAAAGTCTTTAACAGGTTTTAGTTTGATTGAGGCAACGTCCATTCAAAACAAAAATCCAAAACAAAAGTCAATTTGGGAGGGAAAGACCCTCACAATTTCTGACCAAAATGGAAACAAGTGCTATTTACATTCACTCCGAGCCAGTCAGGGTCCAAACAAAGACAAGTGAGGTGTGGTCTGGGACCTATCGTTGGCCAACCAATGAGTGTCAGAGTGATTTCACCATAACATAGTTGACAAATGAATGACTGTCTTCTGCTCGAAGTCTCCTAAAGGAGAGGATGTCACCCCCTCTTAAGGCTTCCCCTTACACTTTTGGATTGCTCTATTTGGAAGTTTTGGGGTTATTTTTCTCCTGACTTTAAGCCTAGGTTTGTCTCTTTGCAACTTCCTTCCATTCCTCCTTCCATTCCTCTACCCTCTTGGGTCAAACCAAACAAATCAAATCCTTCCTTGATATATGAGCTCTTCAAATACTGGGAGATAATTATCATGCCCCATCTCCCCTCCCTTCTCCTCTACCCCTTTTCCCCCCTCCCCAGTCATCTCCAGGCTAAACATGTCAAATGTCTTCACTAACCTTGAGATAAAGTTCCTTCCCTCTCTGCCACTAACAAGCAATATCTTTGAAAACCACTTAACCAACAGAACTTGTTTTTGTTTTTATTAATCAACAAATGCAGATGGAGTTGAACCAGGTTTTTTGTTTGTTTGTTTCTCCCCAAACTCTAAAATTCCATTTAGTGTTACAATCAGTAGCACCATGGCCCTGCGTGGAGAAGGTTCTCACCTGATAACTGATTGGCTTAGGAAAAAGCTTCAGTCCTCCAACCCTTCTTTCTGCCCTTAGCTCCCCCTCTTCTCTGCCTTGGAGAACCCCATGTTGCCTTTTATCAGGGGTGAATTTGAGGACGAGGGACTCAGCCACATTAGCCCTCCAGCCTCCAATCTGCTTTTAAACTAGTCATTTGGGAGCCTTCAGAACAAAATGCTTTCTTCCCAGCAAGAATCCTTGGGCCAAATGAAATGATCAAAATGATTATTGCCTTTGTTGCAACTCCCTCTTGTGCCTCGCATCAAGTTTCCCCTGAAAGGAAGATTCACCAAGCTTGACGTTCAATTCATCACAGCCGTCGGGATTGATTTGTTACATGGGCAATGCTGGCAGAGTGAATGGCTCCAGTTCAGCTTCCTGCTGACAGAACCAGCAGCTGTACATTCCCCCAAACCCTTGGCTGCCAATAACCTCAATCCATGCATTCTTGACATCATCCTTTCCCTTGAAGAAATTGACCAGAGGCCTAGGGGCCAGATAGCAGCCCTTGAACCACATTCGGAACACTCTCTAGAATATAGATTAGTTAATTGGTTTGTCCCCTCAGTGTAACTGGGTTGGTTTCTCCCTTCTCTATATAATAACTGAGCTGGTAAATTCCTTCCTAGTTTCTGGCTCTAGGTACTAATAATTGAATTGTATATGTCTTAAATTTCTTCTATTCTGTTTTTCTTATTTTTATTTTCTTATTTTGGTTTTGCTGACTTCCAGGATAATCATTAAAATGTATTAACTATATCTGAAAAATACTCTATACCCGTCACCCCTCAGAGGTCATCTAATCCAACTCCCTCATTTTACAACTGAGGGAACAGAAGTCCAGGAAGAATATAATGCTTTGCCCAAAGTCACATAGCTAATAAGAGGTGGAACATGGATTTAAATCACATGTCCTTTGACTCTTACATGTACCATGCATTTCTTTGCTTGAATCCAAGCTTAATCATTATATTCATGCAGCATTTAGCTTCCTTCTAGTGTTCTTTCTGTTTTCATTTTGTGGGGTTTGTGTATGTTATATTTCTAGTTCTGTTTACTTCTCTGATCAACTCATAAAAGTTCCTATATTTCTCAGAATTTCTCATATTAATAATTTCATTTAGTTCAAAGATATTCCATGAGATTCAAATGCTTCAGTTTTTTAGACATTCCCCAACTGATGAGCACCCAATTTGTTTCCCATTTTTTTCTCTCTCACATACACATAAACAAATTCTTTCTTGTGTCATGCATGGAATTGATAAGTAAATTTTGTCATTATGGATGTGGTATAGGTGATATTGATTAGTGAGTTCAGTGAGCCCCCTCTGTTAGACTTAGGAAGCTACACGATAAGAGCTGTCCAAGGTGGGTAAACATGTGTAGGTTGAAATTAGCATTATTAGAGATAACTTCTAAATCAATGGAATCACAGTTCCATTTGAGTATATTTTATAGAAGGCTGCACTTAGGGCTACGTCCTGCTATGGCTGGTCTTTTCCATTACACTCAACTTCAAGCTGATCTAGCTGTTGAGTATCTATCTGCACAAAATGCTTAATAAATGTTGACTGGGTTGGGAATTCTGAGCAGCTAAGTATGAGTTGTAGATTTTTTGCGGGAAACTGCAAGGAACACAAGATTAGATGAGCTTGGCCCTTGGTTTGCAGTGATAGCTTGGGTTTCTTTTTGTTTTATTTTTTTTATTTTTTTTTTTTATTTTTAATGGTTTACAATTGCTGCCATAAAATTAAGATTTTATCCCCTCCACACCTACCCCCACTACCCCCCTCCCCCACGACCGCATACAATTCTTTATAGGTTCTACATATACTTTCCTATTGAGTACATCTTCACTATAGTCATGCTATGTAGTCGAACTAAAATAAATGGAAGAAATCATATAACAAATCAAAACATGATACACAAAAACACACATACACACAAACATGATCTGTTATGTTCTGCGAATGACTTCCATATTTCTTTCTCTGAGTGTGGAAGGCATTTTGCCTTAGAAATCCACCACTGGGATTTTTTTTTTTTTAATAAATTCTTGCATTATTACAAAATTCCAAGTCTACCAGAAAAGACTCTCGCACACTGTGGTCATTGCTGTGCACTAAGTTCTCCTGGTTCTGCTCCTTTCACTCAGCATCAGATCATATAAGTCCTTCCAGGCCTCTCTGAAGTCTTCTTGTTCATCATTTCTTATGGCACAATAGTACTCCATTACATTCATATACCATAATTTATTGATAGCTTGGGTTTCTTAAGACAATCAGATGGATTATAGAGAATAGAACTGGAGACTAAGTTCTCTCTGAAGCACCCAGAATGGAAGCAGCAGGACCAGGGTGACTGCTTATCTCAATTCTAAATATTGGCAATAAGTTTGTTCTTCCATAATCAGGATAGGGTTGATGACATATAATTGGGCCTTACTGGGCCCATTTACCTTTCTACTATTCCCTTTCTAATAGGCTTCCTTCTTTCAAAGTTATCATTTCATCAGTTGACTGCAGTAGAGGATAGGCAGGGCATGTTCTAGAAATGGTCACATTGTATAATTGGCAATTGATTGGTACAAACTGTTATATTTTACATATTTATATCAATATGTAATCTCATCAGTGTGGGTTTTCCTAAAGTTTAACAGGGCAAGGCATAGGACAACCAGGTCTTCCAACCCTGTGAGTTGTTCCCTGAATAGGCCATGCTATCTCCTACCTTAATTCTGTATAAGAAGGGATGATATCTGCAGAAGGGAAAGGGAAATAGAAAGGGAAGTAGGATAAAAAGGGGAAAGAGAAAGAGAAGAATAAAGGAAAGATGAATGGAAGAAAATGCCATGGAAAAGGAGGAGGAGGAGAAAGAAAAAAACGAGAAGGAGGAGGAGAAGAAGGAGAAGAAGAAGATGATGATGATGAAGGAGAAGGAGAAGGAGGAGGAGGAGAAGAAGAAGAAGAAGAGAATGGCTGATGTGATACTCTCTTCAAAATGGAGATATTGCATTGATATTCATGCAGTATCAAAAAGAAGTCATGGTTAGGTTGAGACTGACATTACTAGAAAGACTAACCACCTTGATGAGTTCATAGATCCATTGAAGTAGAGAGGTAAACATTAAAAAGTCATTTAAATTTTCTGAGCCTCAACTTCTCCATCTATAAAATGGACATAGGCACTTGTGTGGCCTTGGGCAAGTAAATCAATGTGCCTGAACCTCAGTTTTCTCAACTGTAAAATTAGGAGGTGGACATGACTAGCTAGCCTCTAAAGTTCTAGTCTATTATCCTTTGATTACAAAATTTGGCACTTAATAAACTCTTATTCATACATAATATCTGCATTGCCTACCTCATAAAGTTGTTATGAAGACGGTGCTTTTATGTAGACTTTAAAAATAAATTATAATATCACAGAATTTTAGCATTAGAAGGGACCTCAGGGGTAATCCAGAACAAATCATGCTCCAAAGGAATCTCATCTCTAAGAAAGTAGTCATCTAGCCTCTCTGCTTAAAAATTTTCAGTGGGAGGAAACCTGCAACTTTCAAGGCAGCACAGTCTACTTTTGTGAGATTCTAATTTGGGGGAAGTTGTTATTGTTGTTTTCTGACATTATCATTATTATATTTAATTGGTGACCTAGACTTTTTTTAAGCTTAAAAAAGGATTCTGTAAAACAAAGGGAGAAGCAAGAAGAGGGGGTGCCTTGACAGTCAATTTCAAGGTCTGGATTTCATCTTGATTTCTCCTTATTTAGTGTTTTTGCTTGATCCATCTTTCGTGAAGATACAGCTATGAGGAAACCCAAGAAGCGAGTAGGCGAGTCAGCCCTGTATGATGGACATTCCCTCCATGGTGTTGGCAGAATCAGATCTTCAGCCCCAAGGCAGGGACTTTTAAAATGCCCTTTTGTAACCATAGAAACTTGAACAATAAAGAGAAGAATCTTCTGAGTGTACACAAGGCTCAAGTAGGAACTGAAGAAATGTTTTTGATTTAGCAGCTAGTTTACAAGCATTCTTCAGAGGAAACCTTTCAGGCCTGGCATGAATGCAGAGAAGCCAGTGGCTATACTTCACATATAAAAGAGGTGGTCAGGCCACCCTAGCCATAATAATAGCCTTGCACTTTGAGGTCGATTTACAAAGGGCTTTCCTCTCAACAATCCTGTGAAGGCACTAGTAAAAATATTATGATTTCCTTTAATAGATGAGGAAATTGAAATTCTGCTTTAACAGATGAGAAAACAAAACGTACCTCAAAAGAATCAAGCTCTAAGGAAGTAATCATCTAGCTTCTCTGCTTACAAATGTCCAATGAGGGGAAACCTACAACTTCCAAGGAAGCCCATTCCATTTTTGTGAGGCTCTAATTTGCAGGGGGAAATTGTTGTCTCTCTCTCTCTCTCTCTCTCTCTCTCTCTCTCTCTCTCTCTCTCTCTCTCTCTCTCTCTCTCTCTCTCTCTCTCTCTCTCTCTCTCTCTCTCTCTCTCTCTCTCTCTCTCACACACACACACACACACACACACACACACACACACACACACACAATTTCCAGTCCCTGGGCAGACTTTCATTTACTCATAGAAGGGGATAATATATGTAATTCTCTAAGACTGAGTGAGGGTTGCTTCTGGGAATTGTTCAGGTTCTTGAAGTTTCCTTAACCTGAAGTGAAGTCAGTAAGCATTTATTAAGCAGTTCTATGATGTGCCAGAAAGTGTGCAAAACACTGAGGATAGGAAGGGGGGCAAAAATGTAATCCTCACTTTCAAGGAGTTAACACTTGAGGTATGGTCTGGTCTGGTGGCTGGTCAGGTCCCCAGAGGGTGGTTGTCTTGACTTCTCTCAGATTAGAACAATAGTCTTGAGGGGTTAGAGGTGTTTTTTTTCTGGTGTTAAACCTTGTTAACCCCCATCCATGTACTTCCTCCCCATGATTACCAGTAGATATGCTAGGTAGTACAGTGGATGGAGCACCAGTGCAGGAGTCAGGAGGACCTGAGTTCAAATCTCACCTCAGACACTTGACATTTACTAGCTGTGTGACCTTGGGCAAGTCACTTAACCTCAATTGCCTCATCTTGGGTCACTTCCAGTCATCCTGATAAATATCTGGTCACTGGATTCAGATGGTTCTGAAGGAGAAGTGAGGCTGGTGACCTGCACAGCCCTCCCTCACTCAAAACAATGCCAAGTGCAAGTCATGTCTTTATTTCTCTGATGGCATGGTCTTCTTCAGCAACGAAGGATGAACACACACACCAGTTGATACCAATTAGTCAGCCAGACTTAATTAGCTTTTAGAAAAGTATATTTACTGAGATGATATAGTAAGAGCAGTAGATACAAAACATTCTGCCTGTGCTCCAAAGTCTATGACATAGTTTCACAACAATATAGGGAATCTGCCATAAAGTGAGATCAGCCTTAGAGAAGATATGTGGCAAAGTGGTAACACAGAACTCCTGGAAGTCCTTTTATTGTAGAGTTCAAGATAATCCCCTTAGGTATGGGTAAATTTTTCTTCTGATATCCTTATAGAGCCTTGAATCTAATGATCCTCATGTCCCATTTATCTCCAGCCCCAGATACAAACAGGCCATTAGCCACTGCTAGAATGCCAATGAAAATGATAAAAATCTTCCAGAGTTCAAGAGGTCCTCTCTCTAGGTGGAGTTGGGATGAGTTTGAAACCCTAGCTGAGGTACAGGTGCTCTCTTCTCTCCCCCAAAGTGATTTCATCACAAAAGGCTTGGTTGGAGGCTTCCATCTTTAAAATGCTAGAGGTTTGACTCCTTGGGTTTTGAATAAGATTTTATAGGAGACCCATAGTATGTGACCAAGTCCTTTAATTCAATCTGAACAAACTACCCAGTCTAGTTGAAATGTTTTTTGTTTACTTGGTTGGTACCCAGGTCTTGTTCACACACGGTTCAAAATCTGGTTTATAAATTCAATGAGGTATCTTATCACCTCTATCAACTGATAGAAGCATAAAAGTTAAATGGGGTGGGATGATTACTGTCCCCATCCTTACTCATTCTAATGGGAGAGACAATATGAAAAAACCCCATCTATATCTACACAAGATAAATACAATGTAAATGGAAGGTAATCTCAGAGGAAAGAAACTAGCCCAGAGAGTGGAGCCTGGGATACACATATTATAGCATGTGGGATTTGAAATTATTCTTATTAAACCAGAAGGTGGCATTGAGGAGGAAAAACATTTCAGGCATGGGGTAGAGCCAGTGAAAAGACAGAGACTTAGGACATGGTGTGTCATGTTCAAAGAACTACAAGTAAGTCAATATAGCTAGAACATAGACTGTATGTAGGACTGGAAAGTATAAGACTGGAAAGTTAAGAAGAGGTCAAATTGGAAAGTGCTTTGAATGCCAAGCATATCGTTTTATATTTATATTTTATATATATATATATATATATACATATATATAATTTTACATTTGTATTTATACACTGGAGGGTAATGGAAGTCAATGGAACTGACTGAACGGAGTTGGGGAGGGAGTTCCTAGTGTCATCATCAGACCTCTACCTTAGGAACATCACTTTGGTATCTTGAGAGTGGAGTAGGGAAATATTTGAAGCAAGGAGAACAATCATAAGGCTGTTGCAATAGTTGAGGCAAGAAGTGATGAAGGCCTGGTGGTGGTATGAGTATGTGAGTAGATAGGTAGATAGATAGATAAACAGATAGGTAGATGGAAAGAGAGATAGAGGTAGAGATATATAGAAATACTCTTTCTATATGTATGTATATAATATATATGCTTCTATCAAACTATAGACTATACATATATGCCAGGCCTAGAGGCCTGTATTGGGCTACCCGAGTCTTTCTTACCTGTCCCAGGTCTTCGGTTGGCCAAACTGGATAAACGTATGAGAGAAAGGACGTTCCAGAGTTGAACAGGGGTTGAGCTTTATTACAGGGTCTAGTTACAAGTGCAGGGGAGTCTTCCTTAGGAGGAAGAGGGGGAGATTTCCTAAGGAGGCTAAGCTTAAGGGATTGGAAGTAGAAGTACAAGTGGGGAGAGAGGGGGAGGGGAGAGAGGAAAGAAGAAAGCGGAGCCTACTGTCCTCTTGGCTCCTTACATGCTAAGAGAGAGCTTTCAGGCTTCCTCAATCCTACTTAACCTTCAGCCGCACAGTTTGCATCTCAATACCGTGCTGTTAGGTAACTAGGTGTGCTCCAATCCGGGACAATCTCGAGGGCAGGGAGACTCAACCCATCACGTATCTCCCGGAGAGAGGCGGAAATACCCGAGCTAGCCGAGCTAGCTCAGTCTGACCTTCTCGAATCCCCGCTGTTCATGGAGGGCCTTGTAAGACTCTAAGATTTAGAAGTCCCACTTTTACTTGCCCGAGACCGTCCACACGGAATTGAGCTTCCAATCCCAACATATCCCCTTCTTTGTTTTGCGCGGAGCGCACCTGGCTCTAGAGCAAACAGTGGCTGGAGGCTGAGTGGATTAGGAAGGCCTTTAGCATATGAGTACCCTACAACAAGACTTCATTCACACAGAAATCTGCAGCTAGCACAACTGACAAAGGGAGGCATCAAATAAAACAAAGATGAAACTAAATGGCTGAGTTACAACAGGGGAAGTGCAATCAACTAATCCCAAAGCATATTTTAAGAGGAGCAGGGGGTGTAGGCGCCTTTCATCACCACTCCCTCAGTCATGCAAATGGATCTCAATGGCCAAGCCTGAATGGCCAAGCCTGTGGTATTCAGGTGAAAAGTTGGTCACCCCTTCCCCCCCCAATGTCCTGGGTTTGTGATATCAAAGTCCTCCTTCAGCCGCTGAAAAAGATGCCTAGATGGAATGGGCAGCAATGTTGGGATGAGTGCTGCTTCCTCTCTGGGCAGCAAGGTTAAAGCTGTTAGCAGCAGACTCAGGTGGTGCATGATCCTTCTCCGGGGTCTCCGGGCTCTCCGACATCGGTTCCCACTTACGGATCCTTCTAATGGGAATCCACGCATTCCCTTTTCCTGTGGAGACACAAACATACCCTCGACCCCATATTAGTATCTTAAAATGTCTCATAGCTGGAGTAGTATGTGCACTCCTTGAGACAGCTGTATCAAGCTCTGATTGTATTAGGCGACCTTTTCCCCTTCTTTGTTTAGCGAGGATCGCCTTCAAGGTAAGATTGATAAGAATGCATACTGGCTCTTTACTTAGGTATAGCTGCTGCCAGGTGCTTACAAATGCTTCATTAACATCTGTAAGGAACCTGACTTTCCAAGATTTTTTCTTTTTAACAAACACAGGAGCATTCCAGGGTGCTAATTGCTCCTTAACCAGTAGTTGTAGTGCCTGGAGTTTTTCTGGAGTCAGGGGCCATTGCTCCACCCAAATCGGGGTGTCTGACTTCCAATTCAAGGGTGGGGACTCCAGAGCAACAGCAATGGCCCTTACTAAAAATTTGATAGCTTCATCCCGAGGCGGCTCATAATGTCCCTGCCCCAGATGTTAAAACTAAGTCCTGGAATCACCAACGGCCATACGGTCCCTTGGCGATCCTCTGCCTCCCACTTTACTGGGTGCATTGTCTCTAAGGTATTTTGGCACCCTCCTATTCCCCACACTGGTCTCTGGCTTTCTTTAAGCTTCCAGTGCCGGGGTACTGAGCGACCGCTAAGGCAGGTCCTATCCGCTCCAGTATGGAGCGTGCTATAAGGAGGCGCAGAGGGAAGACACGGTACATTCTCCCCTGCCTCGCCTTTCCCATCCGCTAGATGGAGCTCCGAACCTATTTTTTCTTTATGCTCCTTAACTTTCTGCTCGCCTTTCTGCTCGCCAAGGTCCTCCCCTCCCCTCTCTCTGCTTCCACTCTCTTTCCAATCCCGCCCTGGCCTCTCTGGCCCTTCCTTACAAAATTCTCGGAGGTCGTTTAACTCTATTGTGACCCCCACCTCCCTGCCTTCCCTGTGAAGTTTCTCAGCCCAGACCTCCTGTTCCTCTGGCTTTATTACTGGCAATAGATTCCCCATCTCCGCCCTTTTCCCCGGGGTTTGGGAAGCTTCTCTCCACTTTCTCTTCTTCCGAATCTAGAATTCAGGACTCGCTTCTTTCACAGCCTCTTCCGGGTGTACCCCAAAAGCACCCAGGATTATCTACGCTCCCAATCCCTGTTGGGGCGCCAACTGCCAAGCCTAGAGGCCTGTATTGGGCTACCCGAGTCTTTCTTACCTGTCCCAGGTCTTCGGTTGGCCAAACTGGATAAACGTATGAGAGAAAGGACGTTCCAGAGTTGAACAGGGGTTGAGCTTTATTACAGGGTCTAGTTACAAGTGCAGGGGAGTCTTCCTTAGGAGGAAGAGGGGGAGATTTCCTAAGGAGGCTAAGCTTAAGGGATTGGAAGTAGAAGTACAAGTGGGGAGAGAGGGGGAGGGGAGAGAGGAAAGAAGAAAGCGGAGCCTACTGTCCTCTTGGCTCCTTACATGCTAAGAGAGAGCTTTCAGGCTTCCTCAATCCTACTTAACCTTCAGCCGCACAGTTTGCATCTCAATACCGTGCTGTTAGGTAACTAGGTGTGCTCCAATCCGGGACAATCTCGAGGGCAGGGAGACTCAACCCATCACGTATCTCCCGGAGAGAGGCGGAAATACCCGAGCTAGCCGAGCTAGCTCAGTCTGACCTTCTCGAATCCCCGCTGTTCATGGAAGGCCTCGTAAAACTCTAAGATTTAGAAGTCCCACTTTTACCTGCCCGAGACCGTCCACACGGAATTGAGCTTCCAATCCCAACACATATATAGTCTATAGATATACATATATACATATGTGTATATAATATATACACATATATATGTGTGTATATATATATGTATATATATATATATATATATATATATATAGAGAGAGAGAGAGAGAGAGAGAGAGAGAGAGAGAGAGAACTGCAAAAATAAAAATGAAATATTTGGAAATGAAATGGATTTAATTTGTGGAGAGAGCACAAGTGATATATCAAGAACAACAGAGCCTAGATAACCGAGAGGATGGTGGTACTCTCAAAAATAGTAAGAAATAAGTAATAAGAAAGCTGGGAATAGGAGAGGGTTGCAGGAGAATGGGATGATGAGTTCTATTTCGGACATGTTGAGTTGGAGGAGAAAGACTGGGGTTGGATATCCAGATTTGGGAAACATCTACATAGAGATTATTGTTCAACTCAGAGGACTTGATGAAATCACTGAGATAGTACAGAGGGAAAAAAAAAAAGAACCCAGGACAGAGCCTTGGGGGACAGCCCCAGCTAGAGATCATGACTCGGATTAAAATCCAGGAGTAGCCAGTTAGGAAGAACTAAATCAAGGAGAGATTAAATCAAGTAAACAAGATCTACTATTAAGTATCTACTATGTGCTTGACGCTGGGCTATGTTCTGTGGATATGAAGAGAGGCCAAACAAAAAGTCTCTTCTTTTAAGACGCTTAGTCAGGGAGGCAACATGCAAACAATTATGTACTTAGAAAACACATAACAGGAAACATTGGAATCAAAAGAGAAGGCACTAGCAGTAAAGGGAACTGAGAAAGGCTTCTTGGTTAATGTAGGATTTTAGCTGAAACTCGAAGGAAACAAGGAGAGTCAAAAAACAGAGATAAGAAAGGAGAGAATTCTTGGTATGGAGAACAGAATTCACATGCTGTCTGGAGATGGAACATCTTATTCAAAGAATAGCAAGGAGACGAATGTCACTGGATTATAGAGTAGTTGGAGGGGATTATGGTATAGGAAGACTGGAAAAAATAGGAAAGGGCCAAGTTGGGAAGAGCTTTAAAAGCTAAGAGTATATATTTGACCCCAGAGGTAATAGGGAACCAATGGAGTTTATTGAAATGGGGTATGGTGGAAGGAGAGGGGGAGAACATGGCTAGATATGTCCTTGACAGATGAACGGAAGATTGATTGGAGTGGGGAGAATCTTGAAGTAAGAAGACCAATGAGAAGACTATTTTAATAGTTCAGGTTTGAGGTGATTGGGGTTTCCACCAAAGTGGTGGCAATAACAGAAGAGATATTGGGAAAGTAGAATCAATAGGACTTGGAAATACATTGGATATGAGAGATGAGAGAGAGCAGTAGAGGATGACACCTAGGATGTAAGCCTGGTGACAGGGAGTATGGTAGTGCCCTTAACAAACATAGGGAAATTGGAAAGAGGGGAAGGGTCTAGAGGAAAGATAACATGTTCAGTTTTGGACATGCTGAGTTTCAGATATCTATAGGATATTCAATTTCGGGTGTATGAAAGACTATTAGAGATGCAAGACTAGAAGTCAGGAGAAAGATTGGGGTTAGATAAGAGTCATTTGCAGAGAGAAATTGCATCATGGGAGCCAATGAGATCACCAAGAGAAATAATATAGAAGACGACAAGACCAGGATAGAGCCTTTGGACATATTCACAGTTAGTGGCAACTGGTTCAATAAAGATTCATCAAACGAGACTGAGAAAGAGCAATCAGAAAGGGAAGAAGAGAACCACAAGGGAGCAGTGCCATGAAAACCTAGAAAAAAGAAAATATGAAGGATGAGGAACATCATTTCAAAGGCTGCAGAGAAGTCAATAAGGAGGAAGACTGAATAAAGGTCATTGACCTTAGCAATTAAGAGACCAGCGGTAACTTTGGAAAAAGCAGTTTTGGTTGAATGATAAGGTTGGAAGTCAGACTGTACAGAGTTAAGAAGAGAATGAGAAGAGAGGAATGTACTGTAGTTGACCTTCTCAAGGGAGAAGTCAAAAGGAAGAAGAAATACAGGAACATAGCTGATAAGGATTGACCGATAAAGTGAGGATTTCTTTGAAGAGGACATGGGCATGTTTGCAAGCAGCAGTAAAAGAACCAGTAAACAGAGAGGTTGAAATTAATGAGTGGGGATGATAGAGGGAACAATATGCTGGAGAAGATGATATGGAATATTTGTTGACATCAAGGAGTTTATATTGGCAAGAAGAGTCTTCTCTTCAAATGAGAGAGGGATGAAAAAAAAGAAGGTAATGGAAGATAGTATCTGAATAACAAGAGATGAGGAAGAGAGGAGACAAGGGAACTCTCAGTAAATAGCTTCAATTATTTTTTTTTTATTATTTGTTTTCAGTGTTATACATTCACTTCCATATAACTTAGATTTTCCCCCTCCCTCCCCCTCTTTCCCTCCTCCTCCCTTCTCCCTCCCCCAGCCAGCATACAACTTTATATAGGTTCTACACATACATTCCTATTAAATACATTTTCACCTTAGTCATGTTGCATAGAAGAATCAAAATTAATGGGAGAAATTATAAAACAAACCAAAACATAATGCAAAAATAAAATGATCTGCTACATTCTGTGATCGAATGCCATAGTTCTTTCTCTGGATGTGGAAGGCATTTTGCCTTAAGAGACCATTGGGGATATTTTAAGTCCTTGCATTGAAATGAAGTTCTAAGTCTACCAGAAAAAATCCTCCCACACTGTGGTTGTTGCTGTGTACAAAGTTCTCTGGTTTCTGCTCCTTTCACTCAGCATCAGTTCATATAAGTCTTTCCAGACTTCTCCTAAGTCTTCCTGTTCATCATTTCTATAGCACAATAGTATTCCATTACATTCATATACCATAGTTTATTCAGCCATTCCCCAATTGATGGGCATCCCCTTAATTTCCAGTTTTTGGCCATCACAAAGAGTGCTGCTATAAATTTTTTTGTATATATGGGACCCTTTCCCATTTTTATGATCTCTTGGGGATACAGTCCTAGAAGTGGTATTGCTGGGTCAAAGGGTTCAATTATTTAAAAAAAAATTATTTTTTTAACAAAATAAGAGGGAATATTTTCAGCTAAGAGGATAAAGGGAAGAAGAGTCTTGGGAGAATGGAAGAGGGATGAGGAGGTTTGGAATAACCCCAGTGGTGCTGGGATAGTAAATTAATTAGGAAGGGGTAAAAGGATTACCTGGATGCAATAAGAGTCCAATTGACACTATGAAAAGTAAATTTGTAGTGGACTCATTCAGCACTGTTCCACAATTTTCCCCAGTTATGATCAACATCTAGGACTGAAGAAGGCAGATGGTGGGAATAGCCCAAGGTTGGAGGTTGAAAGGTTGCTTAAATAAGTTAATCAACGATTATAATGAAGTTAAAGTAAGAATGGGTATGCGTGGGAGTCCAGGAAGTGCATGCTGTTTTAGGTGGGGACTTAAAGAGTTTTACATTCTGTTAAGGAGGACTATCACCTTTGGTGTGAGGACTTTCTGAGCCATGCTAATCCACCTTTTGTATCTCCCATCACCCAACTCTCACACGTGGCTCCAAGAAGATGTAGCATGTGTAGCAGTGACCACACTCTGGTAAAACTCTTGGCAGACAGGCTAAACTATGTTGATGGTAACCGACAGGTCTCAAATTACGTGGTAAGTTAGGGGATGTCTACTCCAAGCATGTGAAGACATCCCCCAGTGGAATGGAAGGATGAGAAGAATTGGTTCCAACAGCCATGAAGGCAGCTAAAGCAAGCACTGTGGAGCACTTAGAGGTTGGTCAGACATCAAAGATGCCAAAACGACCCACTGCATATTGGCGCATCCCCAGTTGTCTTGACTTTTGTTTTCACTGGATTTCACTGGACTTTAATGACTCTGAAGAGAGAGAGTAAGGCTGATGACTTCTGGCAACTCTGCCTCACTTAAATCCAAAGCATGCACAAGTCAAGACATTACCCTGTGATATCACTGGTCCTCTTCCAAAACAAAGGACACCCAATTCATCTTAGTTCAGACCCCATCACTTCTTGCTTAGATTATTGCAAAAACCTTGCAATTGGTTTCCATCTCAGGTCTTCCTCCACTCTAGTATATCCTATACACTGCTGCTAAAATAATTTTTCCTAATTGCAGATCTGCTCTTGTGACCTCTATACTTAACCAACTCCAGTGGTTTTTAATTGCCTCTAGGATAAGATATAAACTCTTCTGTTTAGCTTTAAAGAACCTATATCACCTGACACTAACCAAGCTTCCCAGCCTTGTTAGACATTACTCTCCCACTAGCATTTTGTGACCTAGCCAAGTTGACCTTCTCTCTCTTCCTCACACATGACACTCTGTCTTCTTTCTCATTGCCTTTGCACTGGTCATCTTCCATTGACTTTGTCTTTATCTCGCTTCACAGAGTCCCTCTCTTCAGTTAAGGCAGAGCTCAAGATACAGATTCTGCTTTGAGCTTTTCCTGATTCCCCCACCTGTTAGTGCCCTCTCTCCCAAAATACCTCATATCTTACTATTTTGTATATATTTATATGTATTCACTTTCTATTTATCATGTATATTTTTAGATGTATTTGTTGACTTCCTCATTAAGCTCATTATAGATAAGACTTGTTTCATTCTTGGTACTTGTATCCCTAGTGCCTAACACAGTCCATGGCACATAAAAAGTGCTTAAGAGATTTGATAACTGACTGAATGATTTAGAAAAACTCAGATGAGACTGGTGTATACCAGAAAACCAGTGTATTAATGTACAGAAGGGAAAATTTGCCTAATGTTCAAAGCTCCAACTTTGAGGTATCTCCTACTTGCAGCCTCTCCCTTTCCTCCATGTGGAATGAAAGAAACATTTATTAAGGACTTACTATATACCGGGCACTTGGAGATGGGTTTTGACCTCTATTAGGTAAAGTAGTTTTGGGAAAAGAGGTCACTAACCACTGCAGCAAGGAGGGAATCTAGAAAAGGCTTCATGTAGAAAGGTGGCACTCCAGCTGAATTATATAGGAAACCAGAAGCAAGGAGAGGGAACATCTCAGGCATAAGTTTCAGCATAGGGTATGCTTTGTGCAGAACATACAGAAGCACCTGTATGGCTGGACAGAAGAATGAATAGAGGGAAGTATTATATAAGAAGACTGAAAATATAGGAAGGGCCCAAGTTGTGAAGAGCTTTAAATGTTAGATACAAGAATTTACATTTGATTCACCATAGGGAGTCATTAAAGCTTGTTGATTGCCCCTCCCATCCACTCATTAAACTCCCATGACTCTTTATTACTTGATATGGTTGACATGGTCAGACTTCAGGAAACTTTAGTGGCTTTGTGGAAGACAGATTGGAGTAGGAAGAGATGTGAGGCAGGGAGACCAATTAGGAGGCTATTCTGAAGAAGGAAATGACAAACCACTCTATTATCTTTGACAAGAAAACCTCAAATGGGGTCATGAAAAGTTGGAAATGACTGAAAAACAACACCATGGCACCTGTTTCTCCTATTTGGGGTTAAATAAACACAAACTCTTAATCCTTTTATCCTTATAGATCAAGATAATCATTTATCAATTAATACCACCATTTTATATACATTTTTCATGAACATCACCTGTTTTTACCTAGATACTTAGTGGAAAGAGTGCCAGGCCTAGAGGCCTGTGGGCTACCCGAGTCTTCCCTTACCTCTATCGGAGGTCTTCGGTTGGCCAAACCGGATGCTCGTATGAGAGAAAGGACGTTCCAGAGTCGAACAAGGGTTGAGCTTTATTTCAGGGTCTAGTTACAAGTGCAGGGGAATTCTTCCTTAGGAGGGAGCAAAGAATCTCCCAAGGAGGCAAAGATCTTACAATAAGAGATTGGAAGTAGAAGTATAAGTGGGGAGAGAGGGGGAGGGGAGAGAGGAGAGAGGAAAAGCGGAGCCTTGTGTCCTGTCCGCTCCAGCGCCCCTCCGCCCAAGAGAGCTTTCAGGCTTTCCTGATCCTACTTAAGTTCTCCAGTCGCATAGTTTGCATCTGAATACCGTGCCTGTTAGGTGTGCCCAGATCCGGGACAATCTCGAGGGCGGGGAGAGCTCTCTCCCATCACGTTTCTCACGGGAAGAGGCGGAAATACACGAGATAGCTCAGTTCACCTCGATTCCCAGTCATTTCCTGGGGGGGCCTCGTGAGAACTCTAAGATTTAGAAGTTCCCACCTTTACCCGCCCGAGACTGTCCACATGGAATTGAGCTTCCAACCCCAGCAGAAAGAGTACTGAGGTCACACAACCTGAGACTGAATTCCAGTTCTGCTACTTACTCCTTAAGTCACCCTGGTTTTATTAACCCCACCTGGCATCAGTTTGCTCATTTGTAAAGTGAGAGAGTTGGATTAGATAATCCCTGAGTTCCCTTACAGATCAAAATCTTTGAACCTATGATGTTATGCACTTGACATCATTTGCAAAATGAGAGAATTGGATCACACAACCTCTAGGGTCCCTCCAAGCTCTAAGGATATGATCCTTTGATAATATACATTCTTTATGAGTTATAATTTTCAGTCCATAGAAAACATTACATTGATCCTATTACCTCTTGTCTATTGCCTGATGGGACAAAGGTAGGTGTAGTCATCTCACAATTAAACTATCTGCTCATCTCAAGGTGAGAAAGGTGACTTCTGCAAGATTTCTAGAAACAGCTTCTTTCTCCTTGTTTTGATGCTCTCTTTAAAGACTCCAAGGCTATCAGTTTATGGAAATTAGTGTCACTGTCTTGGGGTTGCTACCAACCTTTAGGGGCCTGATTTGTTAATCCTTCCTTTAAGCTGCTCCTCTAGGTGAAGTAGGTTTGTAGTTAAGATCTTCACTCCTTCAAAGTCTCCTTTATGATAAAGATCTAGTGGTAAGATGCTGGGAATAGGGCTTGGAGAAAGGGATGGCTCAAAATCTTTGAGTGTGCATGACTTTGGAGTCTCCAAAGAGAATCTTTCCTTCCCTAAGAAAGTTATAACCTAAATAATTTAAAGAGTTAGTCAGTCAACAGTCAACAAGCATTTACCAAGCACCTACTATGTGCCATATACTGTGCTAAGTATTGGAGATACAAAGAAAGAGGGGAAAAGATGAAAAACTAAATTAAACATGATAAATGGCAAACTACAAAGTAATGGCAACAATTACCTTAAAGAGGGCCTGAATGCTTATTTCAACATAACTTCCATAAAGGGCTCTGCTAGATATTTGTACTTTCTCAACTGGTTTTACCTTGAGCTTTAGGGTGGCACTATCCAAATGCTGGTCTCTCAATTGCTTGTTTAACTAAAGGTTTATCCTTTGGAGACCTGTTATTAGTTAAAAGTATGTTTGAAATTGCTTTTGTCTGTAAGACAAGAGGCTCTTGATTTGTTTTTTCCTCCTTCTAAATAGAAGACATCTAAGGGCTTGGATTTTTGAGTGCTTAATTTGTATTTCAGGTATTTTAATACAGAGTGTCTAGACTTAGAATCAATTAGATTTAAGTATTTGTTGAGATCTCAGGTGATAGAATTCAACCCAGACCTGAAACAAGGATCTCAACTACACATTTATAATGAATAGACTATTCAATCTTGGCTTAAAGACCTCCAGTAAGGGAGAATTACTGACTTGCTGTGGCAGCCCATTCCAATTTGGGGCAGTTCCAATTGTTAGGAAGTTTTTTTTAATGTCACAGCCAAAATTCACCCCTTTGCAAATTCCACATATGGCTCCATCTTCCATGACCAAAATTAAGAAGTCCCTTTTTATTTAACAGGTCGTTGAATATTTCAAATATTTGAAAATTGCTGTCCTTCCTAACTCTCCTTTTCTCCAATCTAAACATCTTCAGACTCAAGAATCCTGCACCATTTTAGTTGCAGAGACTCTCCAGCTTAGTCATCTTCCCTTTGCCAGTTCTCAACCATTCCAGGTCTCTACCAAGTCTCCCAAGCTAGAATCTGGTGATTTGGTTGGCATCAGGGCGTGAGTACCCTGTGCTAGATGCCTAATAAATGCAATCTCAGGGAAGAAGGAGGGGTAAACATGAGTAATAATGCTATCATTTATATTTCAGTTTTTGAAATCAAGAAACCAGTTCTTTTTTTGACACTTTTCCCACCTCTGCCTTTAGGAGCCCCTAGATCCTTCTGGAAGGATGGAGTTGAGACCATTCCTCTGCATTTCAGCTCAGATGCCTTCACAAGTTAAGAACAGTACTCAGTCAAGCAAACAAGCAAAAATACCTTAGAGTAAGTTTGAACAATCTTTGAACACTACTAGATAAAGTGAAATTATGCCAGGTAGGGAAGTCTGTTTCAATAGGCTATGGAATTTGGTCTTGCCTCCAGGCAGAAAAAGTTAGACCAAGATAACTGGCTATGGTGCATTAGGGCTTTCTGAATGCACTCCTATGAAGCCAAATCAGTCACCTACTCCCTATGAGCAGACCAGAACCAGTAGTAAAATATCAAATCCATGAGGATATTGCATCAGCTGGGTGCTTAGCACATGTTCATAAGGACTGGGCACATTGGCTACTTCCCATCATATTTTCAAGGCTCAGTTCAACAACTTCATAAAAGAAGCCTTTCCTGATTCTTACAGTTATTAGTACCTTATATCTTGTGTTAACTGTTTTGTGTACATGTTGCATCCCTCTAATAGAATGTAAGCTTCTCAGTTGGAGAGATTATCTCACTTCTCCATGACCTTGCACAGTGCTTGGAACATCGTTGGTACTTAATAAATGCTAGTTGAATTGAATTGAATTCCACACTGAGCCCACCAGGCTTTGACTTGCGCATTTTCTCCCAGCTACTTGTTTTAGTGCCCTGGGACAGATGAATCTGAAAGCTAGCTTTGCCCAATAAGCTTGAACCCATATGCAGGGAAAGAATCAATTCTCTGGTTAATCAATGCTAGGCATATACAAATTAACTTCAGGGTCTTCATCTTCCTTGGTAGACAAATCACAGACATTTCCATGAATAGTACTGGCTATTATGCAAATTGACTTTCATCTGCTGGTCTGTTGAGAATAATGTTCTATAATTACATTTATTTACTGATGGGTAATCAGTTTTCTTACCCCAGAGTTCCAGTTATAGAGAAATTCCCAGTCAATGCAAGTGCTCAGGTAAGTGGAGGGGGTTAGAGATGCCAAATAAGTAGGGAGGGATAGGATGAAGGGAGGTAGATGGGAAATAGAGAGAGGCAAATTAGATAGAAGAGCAGAGAGAGGAGAAAGGAGGGGAGGGGAGAAAAAGGAAGAGGGGTGACAGAGAGGGAGACAGAGAGAGAGAGATAGAGAGATGTTAGATTAGATTATTAGAGAGATATAGATTAATAGGAAGAACATTGATAAGAAAGTATACAAAGAAGACCGCATGAGATAGTGAAGCATCTAAAGATCAGCTATTCAGAACTGGGTGAAGCAACTGGGAATATTTAACGAGAGGAGTGAAGATTTGATATAGTGGAGCAGTGCATGATTACCATTTGCAAGTATTTTGTAATTTTGTTATATGAGCTCTTGAGCAATAAACTAGCATGGTGAAGGAAGTGTTTAGGAAAATTAATCAAGCAGTAGTGTGAGTAGGATGGCTCAGATGTGGGAAGTCCCGTGTTTACGTTTTGATATCACTTTTGATTTTTTTTTCAGTGTGCTATAACCTCTTTTACTTTTTTTGAACCAAACAATCACCTCAGAAGGTAGGTGAAGCAGGCCTTATTTTACCTTATCTTACTGATGTGGAGACTGAGGTCCAGAGAGGTTACATGTAGGTTCAGTATCTTTGGAGTTGTATTAAGTAATGCCTTGCAACAAGAAGTAATTCAATAATGCCCCAAGATCTGAAAAAGCTCTTGACAATTCAAAGATATTCAGGATGAGTGCAGAGAAGGTAGTTTACTCATACAGGTCATGACCTTTTGTTTGTACTTATTTACATTCTTAAAAATTATTGAGGATGCCCTAAAGAACTTTTATTTATCTCTATCCATCAATCATATCAATCTATCATCTATTCAACTATCTACATACCCATTATCTCTGTCTTTTTCTGTGTCTCAATATTTACCACATTAGAAATTAAAATATACCAATATTTTTGTGAAAATAGTTTTAATCTTGTGGAGCCCTGAAAAGATTGTGGGAATTTGAAAGGGTCCCCTGGATCACACTTTGAGAATTATTGTTCTAATACAGGATGCTTTAATGCTTCTAGTCGGTGATCCCTGGTGCCCTGGAAACATCTGGACCTCAAGAAAGGGGTCATTGGTTCTAGGCTTATCTCTAGCACTATATCTGGGTGATCATGAGCAAGTCTTCTTAAAATCAAATTTTTATTGCTATTTTTTCTTTTTACATCATGCACATTTCCCAATGGATTCATTCCCCTCCCCTTATCTGAGAGCCATACATTATAACAAACAATAAAAAGAGAAAGAAGTTTAGTAAAACTAACCAAGATATTTTAAAAGTCTGATATCATCTGCAGAACTGAACACCCATAATTCCCCATGTCTATGAAGAAGGGAGGGAAGTACCTTCACAGACTTCTTCTTTAGGATTAAACTTGGTTATTACAATTAAGCAGCATTAGTTATTTTGTTGTGATTTGTTCCATTTACATTGTTTTCACTGTGTGCATGTTACTTTCCTTGTTCTAACTTACTTCAGTTTGCATCAGTTTATTCATAAACTTCTGATGCTTTTCTATATTCATCACAGCCATCATTTCTTCTAGTGCAGCAAGATCTAAGAAGCAAATGCTTTGCCCTCCATGAGACTTAATGTCCTCATCTACAAAAGGGACATAAATTATATGTCTTATCTAATTCACAGAGTTGCTGTGAGGAGCTAAAGAGATACTAAACATGTCACCCCAAAGCATAGGTTACACTCTTAAAATGGGAGCTCATTGAAAAAGAGCTGCTAGGTGACTCAGTGGATAGAATGATAGGTCTGAAGTTAGGAAGACTCCTCTTCCTCAGTTCAAATCTGACCTTAGACAATCACTGTGTGACCCTGAGCAAAACACTTAACCCTGTTTACCTCAGTTTCCCCATATGTAAAATGATTTGGAGAAGTAAATGGCAAATCATTCCATTATCTTTGCCAAGAAAAGTCAGACACAAGTGCCAGGGAGCTATGGTTTTGTCACTAATAAGAAAGCAAGACAAATTACTAGTCTCACTAAGCCACCTTCAGCTTTACTAGGGGAAAATCCTAGATGGATTTGATGAACCACAGTCATGATGAGAATAGAAAAGAGTTAAATGAATTTTCTCATCCTAACTCAGGGTAAACTGAATGCAAAGACTGGCAGCTAAAATTAGAAAAGAAAAAAAAGAAAGAGATTAAAAAAGAAAGAAAAGACAGACGATGCCTAAGGGTTTCTCTGACTGGCTAATGGAAGATTTGAAGTATAGAGGTAGCCCATGGATATCTGAATGGAAAAAGACCACACAGCAGTTGAAATTCAGTAGAGAAGCAACAGATGATAACAGTGAAGGCCCACAGAACAGCTCAGTACGCATGCCAGTGGGTGGCATAAGAGGACCTTAACAGTTTCAATGATGGAAGAAAGCATCTCAGTGACATCACCCATTCAGCAATGACATGATGGCACATAGCTCTAGGGGGAAAGAAATAGTAACATCACAAACAGAAAAGGGCTCCAGCAGGGGCATGGCTGTACTAGCATTAATTACTTGGTTCCATCTGTTCCTTATGCATGTGTCCTCTTGTTGTATGGCATCCTGGTCATGAGTATTCCCTGGCTACATACATCCTATTGCTTGTTCTTTCTTCCATTGGTAGTCTGAAAATTTGCAACAAAGTGTATTCCTGTGTGCGTAGGAGAGAATTTTCCTTGTTTAATTAAAAATCTTTTGACTTAAAATTAGTGTGTCTTTTGGATTACTAAGTAAAATAAACGCCAGAGGGGGCTCCTGAGCTATGACTTTGAGTGGAAAGCTTTGATTGAGGGAGACATGGGATAGACAGTGAAAAACAATTACACAAAATTATTCTGATAAAATATTTATGAGGATCTTTTGCATTTCTTTTAATTCAAATAAAGACATTTTGTTCATTTTTGTCTTCATTGCTGTCTTCATCTTCATCCCTTTCATCATTGTTCCCTCACTAATAGTAGTATTATAAGTGTCTGTCTTTTTGAGAGAAAAATACAGATAATATGTGAAAGCACTTTGGAAGTAGAAAGTGCTATGCAAATAGAAAATATTATTACGATTATTTTATGAAAGCTCAATCCCTGTATTTCCCATTACTATACAGCATGTGTAAGCACTAGTTACTCTAATGAGGAGAGATGCTTGAATAATAGCGCAGCACCTCAAGGATGGGTATTTTTTTTTTGTAGTTGGTAATTGCCACAGAGCCTGAAAATCTTCCAGATCTTCTAGTTCTTGATTATGCTCTCATGCATATACATCAGTTACCCACATGCTCCTACCTTGCTCGTTATGTGCAAAGCAATAAAAAAAAAATTTGGAATGGTTTCCTCAGAATGCATCTCCCTTTGAATATATTCCTGTGAAATATTTCACCTTCAGTGCAATAATCACCTCCAGTTGGAACATGTTTGCTGTGTCATCCCAACACGGAGGAAACAGGTCATCTCTTTTTTCTCATCTGTTCCTGCCCTGGCTCCTGCTCATTCTAGGTAGCAATTCTCCCCTAATGACTCATGACAGCTTCATTGAAGACCAGGTGGCCAGCAAGACCCACTTTCTTTGACCAGACAATAAATGGACATCCATCTCAGTAGGACTTGGGAAGGGGGAGGGGGGTGTGCAATGCTACTGGAATGACTGGGATTGTTTTCATTTGCTAGCTCTGCTGTTCTTGTCCTATTCTAAGGGAGCCTCAGCTTTGACAGACTCTCCAAACTGGGCAAATCGATTCTGTCAGTACCTTTAGTTTAGAACTCTCTTGTGCACTTAGCACTTTAATTGGACATTTCAGGTATTTGTGTGCATGCTATGTGTCTGTCGTATTTGTGTCCATCAATCCTCTTGATTTGATTGTAATCTCAGGATTGACGGAGATTGTAGGATCACAGATTCAGAAGAGGAAAGGATTTTAGAGATCATCTAGTCTCACCTCATTTTACAGATGAGGAAACTGAGACCCAGAAAGGTGACACTGTGACCAAGGTCACACAGCTAAGGAGGGGTAAGTTTGAATTTTGAACCCAAATCTTCTGACTTCAAATTCAGTATTCTTCTTCAGGACTACACCACTCTGTGCCTTATTCTATCTTCTTCTGTCCCCTAATGCCTAGCACTGTACTGCACACATATAAATTTAATGAATCTCTACTAAATTGAATTGAAAATGGAAGTCTGACAGAATCATATTAATGATCACTAATATTTATATAATGCTTTGAAGATTATAAAGAACTTTGCAGTCTTGATCTCATTTGAATAAAGCCATAATCTTATGAGGTAGGTACTGGCAATATGATTGTACCCATTTTACAGATGAGGAAATGTCCCTATAGTAGCAAGCACCCTGACACATCCAGGATGGCCTGCTAGCACAGGTCTTAGAATTACTCTTCTAAAAGGAAAGTAACTTTTGGGTCAATAATCTTCTTTAATCACATATACCAACAGAGAAAATACAAGCAGAGAAATAAAGACCAACAGACAGGGCTTCTAACTGTCTGACCATAAGCAATACATACATCACAGATCAACAGACAGATCCAATGGTCCGACCATTACATACATACATAGTTTCCAGAGAGAAAAGCACTGACATCTGGGTTTTCAAAGGCAGGGGGCTCCTTCCTCTCATGAACCTTCTTCCAAAGAGTAAGCTTCAAAGCAAAACCTTACCTTTGGGTATATAAACACTTTTCAGAGCTGGAGGACATCATGAACATCATGACCTACTGCCTCATTAATTAACAAAAGGTGTGGGTTTTCCTATAAAATAAGCCTCCCCTAATCAAGCTCCACCTGAGGCCTATAAATGGGTGGGGAAGATCTTGAACTCTCATTAACATTATAGAAACACACAGCAAGTAAGTGTCTGAGGGCAGATTTCAAACTTCATTTTCTAGAACCTCAGTCTAGCACTCTTTCTAGTATACCATATAGCCTCCAGAGTAGCTAAGGTGCAGAGCAGAGTAGCAGTGAGATATAAACAGGTTCTGGTTTTGGCTTTAACATACCTGCAGATGTAGATGCAGTATCTGAGTCAGTGGTCTTACTTATGTATCTGAGTCAGAAGGGGACACAGCAAACTGAAGTCTGGCCATACTGACCTAGCAGCAAAAGGCAAGAATGAGAAATATATCTATGCAAATACCCTAAAAGGCCATAGTTTTGGGCACACAGTTTAAGTCATAGACTTCCTGACACTTCACATACCTGGAGTTATGATTTCAGAAACCTAAATCTCATTTCCTGCAAGCATCTCTACTACTCAGATTAGGGGACTTTAAAGAACCCTGGGCTGACCTTTTGGATGATGCTTACTGGGACCCCAATTTATTATACCAAAAGAGGGACTTTGCCCTGTAATTGGGCTTGCCCTAATCACCAGCATGTGCCAGGCCCCAGGTAAGCAAGTACTTAGTGAGGGCAGCAGACAAAAGTCAGAGGAATACTTTGGCATTCTCACATATCCCAGGCTTGTGATGAGCCAGCAAGAGCCGTCAGCAGCAAGGAGCAATGGAACAAGTTTTGGTGTTTTCATTCTGGTCATCAAAATTCTGTGGATGCAGAATAATCAAGTGTGACGAGGGAAAAGAGAAAGGCGAGATATGTGATGCAGAGTATATAGTATCAGTGTGGCTGTACCACTCTGAAGAAGAGGGGCCAAACCCCTGGCCAGAAGCCCTAGAACGCACTCCCAGGTGCAGCCCAAACCAGATTAAAATATAATTGGGAAATATTTAACCAATGAGTAAAAATACAATAAAATAGAGATCACATTACATTTTAATACTAAATCAATATACTTCTGCAAAGATTCTTATGCACAAATTAGCAGCCCCCATATCTATTTGAATTTGACATAGCAGTGGTTTTCAAATGGGATATGATCCATGTTGTATTGCATTTTAATTCATTCTGTTAAATATCTCCCGGTTACATTTTAATCTGATTCTGGCACACCGGTAGTGTCGTAAGCCATATGTAACGCACAGGATGACTATTTGACTCCACACTGGCAAAATAAAGAAAGGAAAAGCCCCAAGAATTTTTCTTCCTATGTGTGCTTCCTTGTTTTGGGCTATGGTCCTGGGAAGGTACACACATGTTCTGAATCTGTGGCCCTGTGAACAAGGGCTTTGAGGTTAAACCGATTAAATAGGTCATTGAGCATTTATTAAGCACCTACTGTGTGCATGCAGGGCACATTTAATCCAACTAGGAAATCTATTTTAATCCCAATGAAAATTTCATATGTCGTAGAAACAATAATAGCTGGCCTTTACATAAAGTTTTAAAGTTTTTAAAACATTTTGCTATAGTAATAATTATGATAACAAGAGCTCACATTTACGTAACGCTTTAAAGTTTGGGGAGAGGTTCAAATCCTGCCTCTGACACTTTTTAGTTTTTTGACTCTCAGTTTCAGTTTCCTCACCTGTAAAATGGGGATAATAACAACACCTATCTCCCAAAGTTATTATGAGAATCAAATTAGATAACTTTTATCAAGTATTTAACAGTGCTTAAAACATAGTGCTTAATAAATGCTTTTTCCAACCATCTAAAGGGCTTTGCAAACTTTAAACTTACTATCCATTTATCAGGTATCTTTAGCCACTCTCTTTTGATCCTTGTTGTTTCAATATGTTGGTTAATCACATTACCCTCCAAAGAACTGCTGGTATACTCTTCTGGTGCTCAGGACATACTATGTATCGTCTGGGATTCTCTCTGCCACTCACATGATGCTTCATCTCCAACCACGTTGCCCTTGCACTTGCTGTCCCTCATGCCTCGAATCCATTCCCTCTTCATTTAGGTCTCATAGAATCTCTCCTTTTCCTTTCAGATGCAGTACAAAGACCATTTTCTTCATGAAGCTTTTCCTGATATTCCTAACTGCTAGTGCTCTCCTTCCCAAACTACTTTGTATTTACTTGATATTATTGGTATATAGAGGCATACCTTGCTTTATTTCACTTCACTTTATTGTGTTTGCAGAAACCGTGTTTTTCCAAACTGAAGGTTTGTGGAGGTTTATGGCAGCCCTTCATTGAGCAAGTCTATCTGCGCCATTTTTCCAACATCAGGTGCTCACATTCTGTCTTTGTGCCACATTTTGGAAATTCTTACAATTCAATCTTTTTCATTGTTATGGTGATTCTGTGATCTGTGACCTTTGATGTGACTACTGTAGTAGTTTTGGGGGTGCCACAAACCACAGAAGACATCAAACTCATTGCATAAATATGTATGTCCTACCTGTTCCACAGACTGGCCATTCCTGTCTTTCTCTCTTTGTCCTCAAGCCTCCCTGTTCCCTGACACACAAAAATATTGAAATTAGGCCAGTTAATAACCCTACGATGGCCTCTAAGTGCTCAAGTAAAAGGAAGAGTCAATCGATAAGGCAAAATTCATCGTTGTCTTATTTCAAGAAATTGCCACAGCCATCCCGACCTTCAGCAATCAGTCAGCACCATCAGCATTGAGGCAAGACCCTCCACAGCAAATATATTACAACTTGCTGAAGGCTCAGGTGATGGCTAGCATTTTCGTTTTTTAGCAATGAAGTATTTTTTAATTAAGTTTATGTACATTGTTTTTGGACATAATACTATTTCATATTTAGTAGACTACAACATAGTATAAACACAACTTTTATATCTATTGGGAAACCAAAAAATTCACATGACTCACTTTACTACAATATTTGTTTCATTGCAGTGGTCTGGAACCAAACCTTCAATGTCTCTGAGGGACTTTGCATTTATCCTATATATTTTTAAGTACGTACTCATCTCTCCCATTAGACTGAACACCTTGAGAGCAGACTCTCTTTATCCTTCTTTGCATTCCCAGTGTTTAGCACTCTTCCTGACACATAGTAGGCACTTAAATATTTGCTGAATATTGTCATGATAATCAACTGTAAGACTTGGCTACTCTGATCAATATAGTGATCCAAGACAACTCCAAAGGATTCATGATGAAAAAAATGCTATCCACTTTCAGAGAGAGAAGTGCTGAACTCCAAGTGTAAATTAAAGTAAAATTTTCTTACTTTCTTTATTTGCTATTGCTTTTGTTTTTGCAATATGGCTAATATGGAAATCTATTTTGCATAATTTCACATGTCTAATTGATATCATTTTGCTTGCCTTCTCAGAGACTTGGGGAGGGGTGGGAAAGACATACAAAATTTGGAACTCAATGTTTAAAAAGAAAAAAATGTTAAAAACAAATAAATATTAAAAAAAATAAAACTTACTAGCTGATTGATTCTCACACCTGTGATTTAGCTACACTATGTTATGGCAAGCATACTACAAAAAGAAAAAATAATTAAGGGTCTTTTGTGTACAGAACACTGCTGTAAAAGTGATAGATAGATATATATGATAGATAGAGAGAAAAAGAGAGAGAGAGCAGGCTGCTAGATAATGCAGTGTATAGAGGTTAGATTTGAACTCAGGTTCTTCCTGACTCCAGGTCAGGCTCTCTATACACTGCATCATCTAGTTGCCTATCTATCTGTCTGCCTAGTGCTATTCATGTGCATATCACATAAACTCTACAGAGAGAAAAGGTTGAATGAATGAATTTTTAAAGTGTTTATTACCTATTTACTATGTGCCAGGCACTGTAGAAAGCACTGCGGACCCAAATACAGAAATAGAGACAGTCTCTGCCCTCAAGGAACTGACATTTTGCTAGGTGAAGACAATATATAGGAGACCAATGATCAGAGAAGGGAGTTTTGGTTTACAGTGTCCCAGGGATAGTGAATTGATGCATAAGGCCAGTTGCTTGACATCACCTTCTGAGAAACAATGATGTTATTACTTTGATTATTACATCTAGAGACAAGAGATGGAAAGTAGTGGTGATGATAGGGAGGGGAACAGCTAGGTATATGACTAGACTTTCAGGATGGATGGATGGATAGATGGACAGATGGATAGATGGATGGATGGATGGATAGATGAACTTGATGGAAAGGTGAAACGTGATCTGAGAACCAACTAGTAGATGCTGTTGCCTAAGGGGGCTACTTTGCATTTACTCAGTCTCCATTCACCCGAGTTGGTCCCTAGGGTAGAAGCTCTAAAGATGAGTGCATTAACTTCCCTAGATCCTCTGTTAGTGGAATGTGAAAGTCCAGGACTTAGAAGTCCAGGCATGGTCCAAAAGCTATTGGTTCGGTGGAAAGATGCAGGGAAGCATTAGATTGTGAGCTCTTTGAGGGCAGGAACTATCTTTTGCCTCTATTTTATCTCCAGAACTTAGCAAAGTGCCTCCACATAGTAGGCTCTTCATAAATCTTTATTGACTGATGGACTGACAATGTTGTTATCAGTCCAAGAATTCAGGAAAGTCATTATAGATAAGATGGCTTTAAAGAATCTTCAGGAATTCAATGGGTAAAGAAGGGGATGGGAGACATTGCAGGTATGGGAAATACCATGAGCAAAGGTAGGTAGCCCTGAGACCGAGACATGTATTCAAGGAGCTAAGTGAGGGCCATCCACTTTGGCTGCAGCTTAGAGGGCAGGGAGGGGAATCATATGAGCTATGGCTGGACAAATGCTAAATGAGAGAGTGCCTGGAATTATACATTTACTTTATAGACAACAGGGGTCATTGAAGATTTCTCAGATAAGAACATGGGCAGATCTGTGGATAAGGAAGACTGTTCTGGAAGAAAAGAAATCACACATCAAAGGGAAGGGGGCATAGAGTATACCCTACTCTTGACAAAGGACCCAAGAGTCAAATAATGGCTTGGGAAAATGTCCAAAAAAGGGAAAAAAAATAAGATTATAGTAGATTACTTTCTTGGTGAACAGGTGTTCTCTCCCATCCTTTTGGATGAGGAAGAACAATGCATACCATCAGAAGAAAACCTAAAAGCCAAGGCTTCTTCATCCAAAACCTCCAAAATAAATATGCAACGGTCCCAGGTCATGGAAGAGCTCAAAAAGGATTTTGAAAATCAAGTAAGAGAGGTGGAGGAAAAATTGGGAAGAGAAATGAGAGTGACACAAGAAAATCATGAAAAGCAAGTCAACAGCTTGCTAAAGGAGACCCAAAAAAGTGCTGAAGAAATTAATATTTTTAAAAATAGGCTAACTCAATTGGCAAAAGAGGTCCAAAAAGCCAATGAGGAGAAGAATGCTTTAAAAAGCAGAACTAGCCAAATGGAAAAGGAGTTTCAAAAGCTCACTGAAGAAAATAGTTCTTTAAAAATTAGAACAGAACAGATGGAAGCTAATGACTTTATGAGAAACCAAGAAATAACAAAATAAAACCAAAAGAATTTTAAAAAATGGAACATAATGTGAAATATCTCATTGGAAAAACAACTGACCTGGAAAATAGATCCAGGAGAGACAATTTTAAAATTATGGAGCTACCTGAAAGCCATGATCAAAAAAAGAGCCTAGACATCATTTTTCATGAAATTATCAAGGGAAATTGCCCTGATATTCTAGAACCAGAGGGCAAAATAAATATTGAAAGAATCCACTGATCACCTCCTGAAAGAGATCCAAAAAGAGAAACTCCTAGGAATATTGTAGCCAAATTCCAGGATTCCCAGGTCAAAGGGAAAATATTGCAAGCAGCTAGAAAGAAACAATTTGAGTACTGTGGAAATACAATCAGGATAACACAAGATCTAGTAGCTTCTACATTAAGGGATTGAAGGGCTTGGAATATGATATTCCAGAAATCAAAGGAACTAGGATTAAAACCAATAATCACCTACCCAACAAAACTGTGTATAATACTTCAGGGGAAAAATGGTTATTCAATGAAATAGAGGACTTTCAAGCATTCTTGATGAAAAGACCAGACCTGAAAAGAAAATTTGACTTTCAAACATAAGAATCAAGAAAAGCATGAAAAGGTAAACAAGAAAGAAAAATCACAAGGGATTTACTAAAGTTGAACTGTTTACATTCCTACATGGAAAGATAATACTTGTATCTCTTGAAACTTTTTTCAGTATCTGGGTAATTGGAGGGATTACACACACACACACACACACACACACACACACACACACACACACACACACACACACATATATATATATATATATATATATATATATATATATATATATATATATATATATATATATGGAGAGAGAGACAGAGACAGAGACAGAGACAGAGAGAGAGAGTACAGGGTGAGTTGAATAGGAAGGGATAATATCTAAAAAAATAAAATTAAGAGGTGACAGAAGAATATATTGGCAGGAGAAAGGGAAAAATGGAATGGGGCAAATTATCTCTCATAAAAGAGGCAAGAAAAAGCTTTTCAAATGGAGGAGAAAAGTGGGGAGGTGAGAAGAAAAAAGTGAAGCTTACTCATCACATTTGGCTCAAGGAAGGAATAACATGCATACTCAATTTGGTATGAAAATCTATCTTACACTACAGGAAAGTAGGGAGGAAGGGGATAAGCAGCGGGGGATGATGAAAGGGAGGGCAAATAGGAGGAGGGAGCAATTTGAAGTCAACACTCTTGGGGATGGACAAGGTCAAAAGAGAGAATAGAAGAAATGGGGGGGGCAGAATAGGATGGAGGGAAATATAGTTAGTCTTATACAACATGACTATTATGGAAGTCATAAACTATACATATATAGCCTATATTGAATTTTTGCTTGCCTTCTCAGTGGGGTGGGTAGGGAGGGGGGAAGAAAGAGAAGTTGCAATCCAAAGTTTTAGGAACAAATGTTGAGAATTGTTTTTGTATACAACTGGAAAATAAGAAATACAGGTAATGGGGTATAGACATTTATCTTGCCCTACAGGACAAAAGAGAAGATAGGGATAAGGGAAGGGAGGAGTGTTAGAAGGGAGGGCACATTGGTGGAAGGGGAAATCAGAATGTATGGCATTTTACAGGGGGAGGGGAGAGATGGGGAGAAAATATGGAACTCAAAATTTTGTTGAAATGAATGTTGAAAACTTCAAATAAATTTTAAAAAAGTAAGCATATATGGCAAAAATATAAAAACAAAGTAGTTAAATATAAGGTGGTTTGTGAGGGAGCTCACTAGCCATTGGGGGACATCAGGAAAAGCTTCATGGAAAAGGTGGCATTTAAGCTGATTCAAAAAAGGAAAAGGAGGCTTTAATGAGGCAGAGATGAGGAAGAAATATATCCTAGTGCAAAGGTCCAGAGGTAGGAGATGGTTTACCCTGTATGAGGCACAAAGACAAAGTCAATTTGTTCGTATCAGAAAATGGGAGAGGGGAAGTAAGATAAAAGGAGGCTGGAAAATGAAGCTGTGGTGGAGGATATAGGTTTAGAGAACTAAACATGTTTTATTCTTAAGGAAATAGGGAGCCACTGTAGTTAATTGAGAAGGGGAGAGATTTTTGAGTAAGGAAAATCACTTTGGAACCACAGGTGTGGGTTGGGCTAGAGTGGGGCAAGGCTTGAAGCAGGGACATCAGTTAGGGGGTCATTGCAATAGCTCAGGCAAGAAGGGATATGGGTTTGAATTAAGGTGTCAGCTGTGTGGGTAGAGTGAAGTGTCCAGATGTGAAAAATGTTGTGGAGATAGAAATGGCAAGATCTGGTAACTGACTTGATATGTACAGTGAGTAAGAGTGCAATATTGAGGCTAGCCTCAATGTTATGAACTAGGTAGACCAGAAGGATGGTGCTTTCTATATAGCTCTTAACATAGTATATTTTGTTTTATAGCCCTTTGTGTACATGTCCTACTCCTTCCACTGGTCTATAAACTACTGAAAAGCAAAGACTATGTCTTTGTTTTAAAAACTTACAAACAAAGTAAAAATACTTAGGGTTGCTTTTAAAAGCAAAGACCATGTTCATATTTATACCCACAACCTTATATTATAGGGTCTTGAAAACAGTAGATGTCCAATTAATATCTGCTGAATTCACTTGTTATAGGGGTTTGGGAATGCTGATTACATAATGAATGGGTCAGAGTGCTGGCAGGTAACAGTTCAATGGGGAAGAAAGATAAGTGGATTTTCCTTAAAGTACAGGATGGTTAAGTAAAGTATCTTGTCTAAAAAAAAACCCCAGCAAATATTTAAATCCAGGAGAAAGTGTCATCCATAGTTCAAGATTTAAGATCTGAGCATGTGTGTACTAGATTAGATCAGTAATGTCTCAACCCCCATCCAGGATGAAATCTTTGCTCTGCAACCACTTGCAACCATACTCTTGGCTATCTTCCAGCTCCAGTGTCCCACCTCCTACCCAACACTCTTCCTTCAATCTTTGAGTTTTGGGTTTCTAATTGGTGCACCCTTTGTAGCCTGACCTAGCCCCACCACACTGTTGCTCCCTGACCCATCTCCATGCTCTGCTGCCATGGGTATATATCCTCTATTGACCATTTTCTCCTGGGAACATTATAATTGAATTCATGTGTAAGTCACCATTAAAAGAGAGCAGGACCCCAGTTCCAGTGAAAGCACTGTATTCAACAAGACATAGATACAGAGCAGGCTTTCTCTCACTTTTTAGAAAATGCAAGAGTCACACTTATAGACATTCACTATATTTCTCTTTGCCCCTTTTCTGTATCTTTCCCTCCCTAAAAATGTATAGTCACTCAGGCTTAATAATAAAAGTTAGTATTTGTAGAGCACTTCAAAGTTTGCAAAGTATTTTGCAAGTGTAATATTGTGTCATCCTGACAACAATGCTGAGAGGTAGGTGCTATCATCTTTGTTTTATCAGATGAGGACACTGAGGTAGAGGAGGTTCATCATATGGCTAACAAATGGATGAGGGAGGATTTGGTCTTGGGTCTTCATGACTCCAGTACTCTAGCCACTAAGCCAACTGGCTGTTTGACTTATACTATTATTCAAGGGCTGAAGGTCACCTTCCCTCCCCTTCCCTGGACAAAAAAAATATGGTTGCCTGAGGGATGACTCCTTCTGCACTGGTGAGCCCCATCTTCCCTGGGACCTATGCATTTCTCCAGACCACGATTCTCTAGACCATGGTGGTTGGTTTCCCATAGAGGAGAAATGATTAAAGGTCTATAAAGAGTTGACCCTCCTGTGCTGGACCTGAACAATCCATACAACTCACAGCACCTGTGAAGGGCAAGATTCATGTTGATTCCTCAATATCAAGGCTCTCTCCCTCACTGCTTTTTGGCTCGGGCACTGGCTTATTACAGGAATTCACTGTGGTCAAGGGACTCCTTTGCTTGGTCCAGTAATACCCTCTTTTAGATCCAGAAGCTCCTTCCCTTGGTCCAGTAACTATGCACTTTTTCAAGACTTTTCACTCTGGTTGTACCTCTTCTACTGTCTCTGAGACCATGGTGTTCCCATTACACCAATGTACAGGTGTTCCCCATTCCCACCCCCAGGATCAATGTATTTCTCTACATTTCTCTCCAATAACTCTCTTCCTGTGTCCTCCAGCCCTCCCCTTTTCTCAGAGACCAATTCTAAGAGAGTCGTGCAGATACTAACTTCCCCAGAAATAAAGTGTCATCTGGTGTCGTAAGTAGCCATGAACTTGAAGTTCATCAAGCTGGAATTTATTGATATCCTCTAGGAAATATCTTGTTATCTTTATCAAAAGATTATAGCTGTTTGCTGATGATTAAGTTCACAGAAAAAAAAGAAATAAAAGAATACATTATTTTAAAAATATTATACATGATAGTATTTAACCTTCAAGCTTCCCCTAAACATCAAAGGCCAATGGTCCAACACTCTCATTTCACAAAAGAAGAAACTAAGGCCCAGAAAAGTTAAGTAACCATCAAGATGACACACACAGTAAGCACCAGAGACAGGATCTGAACTCAGGTCCTCTACTACAGAGCTAGGAAATATTAACTGTCTATGCCAGAGTGAGTGTAAAACAAGAACATCAGTACCTTGAATAAGAAATTCCCCACCTGGACAATGCCTGGGTTCATGGGCTACATCAAAGTAAACATGTCAAGTTGGATTTTGTGACCAAGGTGAACATTGACCCTTATACTGTAATTCTTCATGCTATATAGTAAAGCAGATTTTGATGATTAATGATTGACTTAGTTTCCAATTGGCTGTTTTTCAGTTTTATTATTGTTTTGTGTGTGTGTGTGTGTGTGAGTGCATGTGTGTGAGTATGTGTGTGTTCCAAGGCCATTTGAATCACATGTGGCATTCTGGTAAAAGTGTGTGTGTTTTGGGGAGTAGGGGGCAGCTTTTACAACTCAGTCAACCTGAAGACTCTTGGAAGAACAAATGTGTAGTTCCTTAAAGTACATAAACCCTCAAAACACATACTCATCTGCTCATGAGTGCGTATCAAGGCAGGCTAACCTAATCCAATAGAATTCCACAAGCCTTTTAAAAGGACCCTTTATTTTCAAGGTTCAGTGCTAGGCATAGAGGGGAAAATGACAAAATGAATAATAGTCCCTGCCCTGAAGGAGCTTATATTCTATGAAGAAGATTGAAGATATAACATGCAAATGGATTTGCCTGGCAATTTGAGGAAGGGAAGGGAATCATAAGGATTAGGAAAGGCCTCTTACTGGAGGTGATATGTGAGCTGAATCTGAAATGAGGCTAAGGATTCTAAAATGTTAAAATATGTCAAGAATGGGAGACAGTGCATGCAAAGGCATGGAGGTGGGAGGTAATTCTGAGAAACAGTAAAAGTGGCTAGTTTGGTTAGAACAGAATGGGAATGATGTGAGATAAACCTGAAAACGTAGTCTGGAGCTAGATTGTGAAGGGCTTTAAAATGCCAGGTCAACATGCACTTTCACTAAAATACCCTATTAAGTCCCAGTTGCTACACCCTGAGGGTGGAGGAAGAAGACTCTGGATTTTGTCTCTGGTCTTTGCTAATGCTAGTGAGGTCTTGTGATCAGGGTCACTCTGTTCCTTTCCTTTGTACAATGATGTTAATTAGCTGGTGATGATGAATGATTAATATCCTAATGATTGAAAAGGACCTTTGATGATAAGACTTGCTATGAACACCACTACTGTTACGAAGGACCTCGGAATGGGCAAAATCCAGTTGTAATGAACATGAAGGGCAGCCTTGAAGGAGAAAAGAAGTTATAAAAAGGCAGCACATAGTCTGAGGGGTGTGTCTAGAAGCAAAAAGAGGACATTGTCCTCAATCTGCTAGGCACAGGCTCCATGTCTCTCCCTTCATGATGATTGCATGTACATAAGAATATCAGGGTGTGTGTGCGTGTGTGTGTGTATGTGTGTGAGAGACAGACAGATAGATGGAAACAGAGAGAGAAAGATGGAGACAGAGAGAGGGGAAGAGGGAGAATGAGGAGAGAGAGAAGAAAGAGACAGACAAAGACAGAGGGGGAGAGGGAGATGGAGAGGGAGGAGAAAGAGGAGAAGAAAGAGAGAAAAAGAGAGAGAGAAGAGAAAAGAGAGAGAGAGAGAGAGAATCTGCTGACAATTTCCCTGCCCATTGCCTTGCTACAACTGCAGCCATCTGGTCCCTGGCAGGAGCCTTAGAAAATTTGGAGCCTTGGGCAGTCACCTGATTTGCTGCACCCGGGGGACAGCTCTCTCTGCCACTGATCAGAAAATGAGACGTTTATGATTGACAGCCATCAGCTGTTAACCAGTTAGCTGTGGGTAATAGAATTCAGGGATAGATGGCTTCCTCAAAATTCCTTAGACTGAAGGGTTTTTAAATAGCCAAAGTCATCACCTGTCAGTCCCTGCCCTTCTGGACAGGTTTTAGGGCAAGCTGATGGAAATACATGGTGTTGCTGCATTAGGCCTATGGTCTAATGAGGCAGATTTAACAGGCCTCAAGTTTGTAGTAATTCTGCACTTGAAAGTAGTTATGAAACATATGAATTACTTGTGATGATGGCCCAAGTCTGGAGAGCAATGACTAACAAACCCCAGCCCTGTACTAGGAAAGTTCACATTCTCACTTGTGGCTTCCAGAGCTGTTTAACCCTTCATGCTGCTGACTAAGGGATCCAAGAAAATGCACAGGACAGGGTCAAGCACAGGTGTTGCTGAAAAATACAATTAGATTGGTCAGATGCAGTCTTTAGCACAATAAAAAGGCACTCTTAGAAACAGATCCCAGTCACACTCATCTGAAGTAGAGCAGGAGAAGGGGACAAGGCCTTTAGTTCCCAGCATTTGTTTCATTCCTCCCTTGGTGCTCCCAACACCCGAGTGAACACCTGCAATAAAAAACGCAGTGTTTACCACATGCCCCTTTAGCATTGACCTCTGCAGCTAGGTGGTACAGTGGATAGAATGACAGGCCTGGAGTCAGGAAGATTCCTCTTCCTGAGCTCAAATCTGGCCATAGATACTTATTAGCTGTGTGACCCTATGCAAGTCACTTAATCCTGTTTGCCTCAGTTTCCTCATCTGTAAAATGAATGATAAAAACAAAATGGCAAACCACTCTAGTATCTTTGCCAAATAAGCCCTAAATGGGGTCACAGAGTTAGACGCAACCAACAGAATGGCAAAAACAACCAGAATATCTCTTGGAGGCTCATGTTTGAAGAAAGGAATTGCAGATATTGTGATTGCAATGGTTTCTTATGTGCTGGGGGAACCATGAGACCATTCCCTTCCTTTCTACCTTCTCTAGATCCTCTCTCCTCTCTCTTAGGAGAACCTTTAAACTCCCACTGCAAGGAGGAATCCCCTCCCTCCAATCTTGGTCTTATGTTAGCATCCTATCTTCCTAAACTGAGAAGAAATACAATTTTCAGTCTTTAGCAGCTTAGGTCTATTCAGACCCAGCCTTGACAATAGGACTATTACGTTCACAAAACATAGCAGTTAAAGTTTTAAAATACAAAAACATGATAAAGGTAGGGCAGCTTGGAAATTGGAATGTTTCTAAATCAAACCTATCTGTCTTATTTAGATCCTGATGATTCTGCCTTGGGCAAGCTCTCCTACTGATAATCCTTATGCTTATTACCTAGGTAGTCTGGAGGAAGTAATTTTACCTCCCTAGGCCTTAGTTTCCTCACATGTAAAATGAGGGGGAGGAATTAGATGGCCTCTGAGATCCCTTATAGTTTTAGATATAAATGAAGGATAGGACGGTGTGGACTTTAAAACATCCCTAAAGGCCCATCATCTCCACCATCATAACCTAAAAACTGGTCCAGAAAAGCAAGACAGAGCAGCAGAGAAATTAAAATCAGCTTATTGGCTGCTTTAGCTGCTGAGAAGGGTGAGGAAGGCTTGCTTTGGCTGCTTTCCCAATAGGAAGGTCCACGACACTGTACCATAGCATAGGTTTTAATGGCAGGAGGTTTTCCCTGTCAGTTTACATTGTTTTTCATGCTGCAGGGTGGGATAGAAAACCGGTCATCTTTGGCCTGGTCAAGTAGACCAGTATAATGGAACATTTTGGTCAAATGCTCTCTCATTTCACCAAGGAGGTCATCAAATGGGCTTTCGTTAATCCCTTCCCATTCTATTCCTTCCCATTTTATCCAAGAAGCTTCTGATTAAACTTACAATTGACCTAAATGAAAGTGACATAGGACATAATAGAAAGAGCATTGTAAAACTTGGTGTCAGGTATCTTGCATTCTAATCCTGGCCTCACTGATGACCAGCCAAGTGGTCGTAGGAATGTTGCTTTACTGTCACAATTCCTTTATCTGACTTATAGAGCTGATGCAAGAACACTGCGAAAAGCACAAAGGGATAGGCTCACAAATACAGGGTAAGTTGCAAGTATAAGGAATGATGGTAGCAAATTTCCTTAAATAGTAATAAGCCATATTTCCATAGAGAAATATATCTAGAGCACTAAGAGGTTATGACTTGCCCAAGGGTGTGCTGGTAAGTGTTAAACAACCAGTTCTGTGACACACTTTTAAGCTTAATATGCATTATTAACATTTTCTTCATCATTTGAAGTCCAAACAATGAACAAAACAATAAATTGACCCTTGATTTGTAGTGTTTGTCTCTTCTCCAAGGTGTAAATAGTGTTAATGAAAATTTAACACTTGGGCTATTGAGAGCCAGTATGACCTGGCAATGGAAATCACCTGCCAGGGTTCCCCAACTAGTATGTGTCAGAAGCAGGAAATGAACCCAGATCTTCCTGTTACCCAGTGCCCCCAGGTGACTCTCTATGACAATAATTTTCAGAGAAGATACTGATCTTCACTGGCAGAAGAAATCACCCGAACTCCCTATACTCATGACATTACAAGTCCAGTCCAAAAAAACTATTTTCCTATAATGCTTTATAATTCCACAGTGCTTTGTATCTTTTAACAGTAACAACACCCCTAGTTTTTATAGCACTTTAAAGTTTACAAAGTACTTTTCTCCTTCAACTTCATTTGATCCTTTCTATAACCCCACAAGGTAGCAACTAGTGCAATTTTTATCATTAGTGTTTTTCAGAAAAGGAAAGGGAGGCCCACAGAGGTGAAGCGTCTCATTTAAGGTCATACAGCTAGTAAACAGCAGGGTTGAAAATCACATCCAGGTTTTTTAACTTGAAGTCAGAAGAAGCTCTTTCTACTACACCTCACTTTTCATTACTTAAATGATGGTGAAAAACTCATAGAAACATAGAGATGAAATCAATCTACAATATAATACAGTGGTCTAGGGACCATCATAAGTTGATTAGGGAGATCCATGTAATTCTTCAGATTGTTCCTTTAGGATTGATGTATATTTTAAGAAAATATAATACACTATAATCTCTGAAATGAATAATTTATTTAAGGTGCTTCAATATTTCATTAGATATATGATGATATCAATGTAGTGTTTTATAGAGCTGTGCAAACAGCAACCCATCCCTGCCTGTCATTCTGTGCTACATATCCCATGTTTTCCCCAATATCTTCCAGAGAGGACCAACAGAAAGTGTTGGTGGCTTTGCTCTGGATCAATAAATTGTGGATCTCCTTATCCTCAGTCCTCACTACTTAACCCACCTGCATCCTTTTCAAGTCACAGATAACCTTGATGATGTCTTCAACATCACTTTCATGACTAAGTCATCATTAGTTATACCCTGCGGCTGACTCTCAATCGCCCTGCAACTTTCCATTGCCTTCTGAGTCACTTTCAGTTAGGCTTCTTCTGAGACCAGGTTGTTCCATGATGCATAGCTATAGAGCAGTGCCCAGAATACTAGTTATAAAATGAGGTTTGGGAGACATTTAGAAACTTGGGATCATTGGAAAAGAGGAACAAGTTTCTAAATATGCTCCAGCCTATTTTCTTCTAGGTACTACCTAGCTTGTGGTCAATCTGAAATGCTTGTCCAAGATGAACTAACTCAACAGGTGGCCCATCTAACTGCATATTGTGATCTGTTTTCTCCATCCACTTGGGTTTTTCTGAATGAATTGCTAGGCTGATTGTAATTCTCGTGATATAGATTTCACCAAGAAAATCCTATAATGTTTCAGAGCTCAGTGTAATCAGTATAATATCATCTCTAAACAGTAGGCAGTGAAAGACTTTATGAAGTAGAGTGGATCTCTTTTCTCTTTACATGACACTAGCAAACATATCTTTTGTAAGTATATGTCTTTCTGTTTAATGCCTTGCTTTATATTGATACTTAGAGGCTTGTTGGACAAGATTATCTCTGTGGTTATACCCATTAAGAAATCTTCTATGATTTTAGCATATGAATGGGTGAAAGTGTTCTGGAGTAGAATATTTTGACTGTCTTTGATTTTTCCAAATGAAATACTTTTATTTAATCAATATGGTAGGGTCTTGTATTCTCTCCATCTTTTAGTCAGTTATGTAATTGGAGAGACTTGTTTGGCTGTAGAAAATTGCCTGCAAAAGCATGCAAGTTTCCTTTTGATACTGTTGATAGATAAATAGATTATCTTTTGAATGGTTATGTAGAGATAAGAAATACATGTTAATAGTTGCAGATGTCTTTCAGCTATCTCTTTTAGCAAAAATAGCCTATATCATATCTTCATCATCAAGGTACATGATCTTTTCATCCATTTTTCTTTCAATTTCTCCTTGTTTGAGTGATCATGAAAATCAGTCCTTGAATGTCTTTTAAAATAGCACTGGTTCCAGCATCTGTTTTTTTTTAAAAATACATATTTGGTCAGACCCAGATATTCTTTCTGACTTTATCTTTTCAAGTTTCATTTTATCCTCTTAATACAGCACTAGTACTGAGTTGGTAGAACCCAAATTAGTAGTACCTCTATCACTGATGATAATACTAGATCACAATAGAAATTCTGAAAAAAAACTATTCTGCTTCATGTCTACTTCTTTTTTTACCTTCCAGCTTCGTCTACATGTGCTTTAGAGATGATATGTCTTATTTTAATCCTGTGCCAAGCTTTCCATAAGCTAGTTTTTTTTTCTTCTCTATTGCCTACTATTTCAGGAGAGGATATTGCTTCTTATTCTTCTATCAAGTTCCTCCTTAATATTTTGTGAATTATTTGTATTCTAAATTGATATTTTTATATCTCTCCTTTATCAAGGGGCTGAATGTTTGCTGGCTGATGTAGTCAGTTTGGGAGATCTAATGGCAAGTGTTTTATAACAGTTAAATTTCTTTAAGAAATTATGATAATCAGTCAGATTGTGTCTGTTGTCTAAGGACCAGTCTAGTTAAATTCAGAGACTATTATTAGAAATTTGGCTATCGGGTGACTAATTCTTTGGCCATGGTAATCTATGAAATAGATAATAATATCAATAAAATAATAATAATAGCTAACATTTACATAGCACTCACCATGTTCCAGGCATTGTGTTAAGTTCTATACAGTTATTACCTCATTTGATCTTTACAATAATCCAGAAAGGTATGTGTTATTATTATTCCCACCTTATAGGTGAGGAAACTGAGGTAAATGGAAGTTAAGTGACTTGCCCAGAATCACCCAACTAATAAATAGCTGAGTCTGAATTTGAACTCCAGGTCTGGCATTCTATCATCTGTACCATTTAGCTGTCCCTAGATTAATATATAAAATACCCTTTATTCCTAGTCCTTCCTTCCTTCCCTTTCCCTCTCTGCTACTTCCATAGAGATAGTGGTGTTGTATTAGTAAAAGAGGAAGATTTTGGATCATCTATAAAATTTAATTGAACTGTCTGAACTCTTCATGTGACAGCTTTGTCCAATCAAAGCTGATACACTATTGGAGGAAACAAGCCATATCCATATTGACTTTTCTCACTGTAAATGCAATGAGAATACAGAAAGAAATAGAAACTAAATGCAAAGATAGTTCATGGTTTCTCCCAGGAGAGATAAATAAAGAAGTTGGCAAAGTTAGCTTTTTTGATCACCCAAAGGCAACAACAAAAATTATTTTTATGGGTTACTTGGTCATCTTTCCTTGCAAAGCATATGATAAGCATAAACAGACAGATTACCATCAAGACAACTGCAGTACATATGCCAACATCTGTTGTAGAGTATAAAGTAGAGAAAATCTATATAGAACTTACAAGATCCTCTAAACCACCAAGACTTAGTAACTTCAACGTGAGTGGCCATGTGTCATGTCTGAATCCACCATATGTGGGCAGTCAGACTGATAAGTTGGAGGCAAAGGTAAAAATCTATATGGAAACTATAGAGAATCATGGAACTTTTAGAGTTGGAAGGGAACTCAGCAGCCATGTGATCCAACCTGTTACTGGAAGGGAATATCCGAAGTGGCACACCCAACAAATGGTTGCCTAGCCTTTGCTTCAAGACCCACCTATTCAACTTTTGGTAACACTGATTGTTAGAATGTTAAGGAGGATAAAGATGAGAAGACACAGCATACAGTTTCAATAGCTCCAGGAGACCTATCTAAGCAAATTGTTGACTCTGATAAATGAGAAATTGATAAAAATAAAGTGATCTGTGTCTATAAGTATACCTAATAATTTAAAATGATATCATCACTTTATTGATGTCTCATAATCAGAAGCAGAGTCATTTTCTCCATTGATCCTGGTGATTTTTGTAGGATACAGTGGAGAGAGAAGGGAGGGAATAGATGTTCATTGTAGTTTCTCATTCAAATATTATTCAAAAACTTTTGAATTATCCTCTGGCCTTTTGACCAAACAAGTAGCAACCACAAATGAACTTGAATATATTGATTAGACTATAGTACCAGAGAGGCCAAGGCCATGATTGTCACAGACTTCAGTCCTGCTCTGAAAGATGTAACTTGTTACAGGATGAACCAGATGAGAATGGTCATAATGTGGATGGTGGCATAGAAATATAGAACGTGGAACACAAACAGAAGAGTACAGGAGAGCATGGGAGAGGAGAGGAGGGAGAGGAAAAGGTGAGTAGAACAGAAGAGAGAAGGAACAATCTGATGCAGAGAATAAAAGGCCAACCTCAAGGTAAGAATGAACTGGGTTTAATTATTGCTTTTGACACATACCAGCTTTGTGACCCTGGGCAAGTCACTAGCTTCTCAGTGTCTTGGGTAGGTCTCTAAGATTCCAAGTTGTAGAACAGTTTCAAATCTGCATTGGTTAGGAGAGTTGGAAGGAAGTAAGGTACATTTTCCTAAATGTGTTCCCGCCTGCTCTCTTCTAGGTACCACCCAGCCTGCTGTTAATCTACTTGCCCAAGATTAACGAATTTAGTAGGTTGTCCATCTGGCTGTACATTGCGATCTGAATTCTTCATCCACTTGAGTTTTCTTGAATGAATTGCTAGGCTGATTTTATTTCCATTGACATGGATTTCCTTGTGGAAGCCCTATAGTGTTCCAGAGCTCAATGTGATCAGTAGAATGCCACCCAGTAACAATAGTAGCTGAAAGACTTCATCAGCTTTATCAAGACATCAATAAAATCATAAATTTGGATTAGATAGATAGATGGATAGATAGATGGAAATATACATACATGCATACATGGTTTTATATATATATATATATAAAGATACATAGATAGATAATATAGCGGCTATATTCAACTCAAAAGGTGGTCTATTTTATTGATTAGCATGGCAGACTGTAAAAAGTTCTAAATTTAGAGTCAAAGGACCTGGGTTCAAATCACAACTGTCATTTGCTACTCTTTTGAGCTCAAGCCAGTGGCTTAACCTTCCTAGGCTTCAGTTCCTCATTCTACAAAGTAAGGGAGTTTGATTAGATTTCCTCCAAGATCCCTTCCAGCTCAAAATTCTATGACTCAATGGCATGATATGGGGCCTTTGCCCACAGATCTTCAAATGTATCAACGGCTTTCAGAATTTGGGAAGGAAGACTAAAAGTGCTATCGATGTCATTTTTAATGCATAACTTTAAACAAGAAAAATGGAACTCATAAGAATTAAAACAAAAACAAACCCCTGGGAAATAGAAAATTAACATAGACAATAACCATCTTAAATTAACTTTTAATGGGGCCTCTCATGCCTCTAAAGGTGACACCTATTTTGAAGGAGCATTCTTTATTTCTGCAGTAGAACACAGCAGGGCCCTTCCCTGACTTGCTTTAAGCTACTTCCCTTGTTCTAAGTATAATACTTTTTTGCAGCTTAAACCTTTAATTAACCAGAGATGCCATCAAGAAAAGTTTGCCAAGGAGGAGGATGCCTGGTTTAATTAAAAAGATCTTTAATAGTTATTACAGAAATCAATTTGGAATTCAGGCCTGAAAGCAATGAAGAGGGGAAAAAATCACCCATAGGAACTTTCCCATTTCCCTGGGTAATGATTTTAGCCCTATTAGCCCCTGGGCTTTGAAAGATCTTGCGTGGTTGTATGGGGAATGAAAACTGAAGGCTGTCACTCATCACTTCTGAATCTTAATCTCACACCAGGCTCTGCAGGTCTTGCCTATAAAATGAGAGGGCTAAACCTCCTGGAATGGAGTTACACTGACATTAGAAAGAAATAGGAAACCTTTATAAATTGAAAATCTCCCAACTCATAAGTATAAGCTATTTTTTTCCTCAAAGTGATGCATTATTTCTCCTTGGGGATTTGTGCTTGGACTGTTCATCAGGCTTCTTCCCATTACTATTAAAAACCACCTTCTTCAGAACAGATCAGAGAATGGGATTTGGCTCTTCTGAGCACAAGAGGAATACCACTTTTACTCATCTCCAGAAAAGGGTGACACAAAAGGAGAAATAGTTGAAGATGACCAAAACAGAGGTCTGAGCATGAGAGGGGAAAAACCCTTAAAAGGAAAATGCTTTTGTATATAAAAATAAAACCACTTCTGCCCACGGGGGAATAGCACCAGTGATTCAGCACAGTTCAGTTCAAATTTTACAAATACTTTTCAAATAATCTATTTAATTAATATTTGCCTAGCACTTTGGAAAAGGAAAGAAAAAAAAACATGACAGGCAAAAGATTGGTGATCAAACTGGCTTTACTTTTGTAATCTGATCATTTCATATTCAGGAATCTTATTTACTCATCATAATGATATACAGTAGCTCAATGGATAGGAAGGAAGATTTGGATTCAAGCCATGTGCAGCCAGGGCAAGTCACTGAATTTCTTAGCTCTCTAGGCAGCCCTCTAAGACTGTTAGAGGTGAACTGCCCATCAGTATTGAGTGGGGATAGTTTCCATATGGGGAATTCTCTATACCGATGAAATCATAAGTCTGCACCTCCCTCTACCTTCAAAAAATTATTCTAAAGAGAAGGTAGAGAAGGGAAGGAAATAAGGATTCACTAAACACCTACTATGTTCTAGGTTGGAGGCTGGATAGTGCACTGGACCTGGATTGAGGAAGATCTAAGTCCAAATCTGGCCTCAGATACTTACTAGCTATGTGACCCTGGGCAAATCACTTAAACTCTGTTTGCTTTAATCCACCAGAGAAGGAAATGGCTCTACTATCTTTGCCAAGATAACCCTATGGGCACTTTTGGAGTGATATGGTCCATGGGATCATGAAGAGTTGGACACAACAATGTGCCAGACACTGTACTAAATGCTTTACAAATATTTCATTTGACCCCTACAGCAATCCTGGGATATGGTTGTTATTTTTTCCTCATTGTGCATTTGAGTAAACTGAGGCAGAGGTTCAGTGACCTGCCCAGGGTCAAATAACTGGTAAGTGTCTAAGGTTGGATTTGAACTCAGATCTTCCTAACCCAAGGCCCACTGCCCTAGCTACTATCGGAAAAGGAATGAAAGACTAATCTATATATTCTAAAATTTGATCACTGCATTGCTTGTTCAATCAATAAATACTGAATTCATGTTATATGCAAGGCACCATGCTAGTTGCTAGGAAATACAAAAAAAATTAAGGTATCTCTGCAGTCCTCATGGTGCTTACAATTTCTGAGGAGTGATAGGATGGGTATGAATATATTTAATATAAGGCACACTGAAATTGCAAAGAGAAAAGTCAAGTATTATCTTATTTCAGAGAAGTTAAAATTACTATGGTTGAGGAACATAAGGAAGGACTTGATGGGGAAGGGAGTGTGCTATAATGGAAAGACCAGTGATAACTAAGTTTACATCCTGCTGCCAAAGCCTCTGACCTCTGTGATCTCAGGTATGTTGCTTCAACTCTCAACCTTGGTCAGTTCATCTGGAAAAGGAGAGGGTTGAACTAGATGACTTCAGAGGTCATTTCCAAGTCTCTACTGGGACCTGAGGATCTATATGAGCTGAATGGTAAAAAAGAGTGGGGTAGAAGTGTGGTCAAGGGAAGGAAGGAATTCCAGGTGGTAGGATCACCATGAGCAAAGTATGGAGGCAGAGGCAGAAATCCATAAGGCATATTCAGAAAGCAGCAAGAAATCAAATTGAACTGAAACTTGGGATATGTGAAGGGCAGATTTATTGTTCAGTTTTTTTCGGGAGCTGTCCAGCATCTCTTGACCCCATTTAGGGTTTTCTTGGCAAAGATACTGCAATGGTTTGCCATTTTCTTCTCCAGCTCATTAAAAAAAAAAATTATGTATCTTCAGTCCCAAATTATCTCCCTTCCTCCACAATTTCACACACCCATTGAGAAGGCAAGTTATATGATATTCATTATATGTATGAAGTAATACAAAATGTTTTTCTACATTAGCCTTGTTCTGGAGAGGAAAATAAATAAAAATAAAGGAAAATAAACATGCTTCAGTCTACAATCACAGTCCACCAGTTCTCTGTCCATAGGTGCAGAGCAATTTTCATTATGAGTCCTTGATTGTTGTGGTTGATCACTGCATTTAATCAGTTATTAAATCTTTCACTTTGATAATTTTAAATGTATTGTTGTTACTGTGTACATTGTTCTCCTGGTTCTGCTTACTTCATGTTGCATCAGTTCTTATGAATCTTCCCAGGTTTTTATGAAACTTTTCATTATGTTTTTTATTCTTTTAAAAAAAAATTTCCCCCAAATTAATTAATTTATTTGTTTTCAGTTCTCTACCTCATTTTACAAATGAAAAACTGAGGCAAACAGATTTAAGTGACTTAGGTTAGAACAATATTGTGAGGGGCCTTGAATGACAAGAGAAAAAAGTTTGGAATTTAGAGGGATCATATTTGAAAGGCAGACATATGAAGACCATGTAGGACAATCCCACCATATTATCCTTGAGGAAAATGTGGTCTAGACCCAATCACTCAGGCAGTAAGTGAAAGATAGAATTTAAATCTAGGTGCACTGACTTCAAATTCATCACATTCCCCACTATATCACACTGTTATTTATACATATTATCTCCCCAATAACACTAGAATCTATTAGAAGCAGAGACTATGTCTTATTTATTTTTAAAAGACCTACTGCACCATCAGGCACATAGTAGCTTCCCCCAAAATACTCAATGAATTGGGGTGAATCCAAAGTTCCAGTTCTGGATCCCACATCCTGGGGAGAACATTGACAGCTGAATCATATTCCTAGAGCAGAAAGGAATTCCAGGGCCATCTAGTCACAATCTTCATTTTTCAGATGAGAAAGCTAAGCTTTATAAAGAAAGGATAAATGTACCCCTTTAGAGGGAGAATTTGAACCCAGGACCTCTAACTCCGGAGCAAGTACTTTTCCACTGTATCATGCTTGATGCCTAGATTATAACTTAGCCTTCTTTGTAAACCTAGCTTTGGAGATCATTCTTCCCTGATTCATCTAGGGTAAGAAAGTATGCTGTGCAGGCAGAAAATACTTGATTCCTGTAGCTACAGGGTTATCACCAGGGCTGCTTGTGGGCTTATTTAGTTGTTTTTTGTCATGTTTTTCAATCATGTCTAACTTCATGACCCTTTTTGGGGTTTTCTTGGCAAAGATACTGGAGTGGTTTGCCATTTCCTTCTCCACCTCATTTTACAGATAAGGAAACTGAGGCAAACAGGGTTAAGTGACTTAGGGCTACTCCCACAGTTTAGTGTCTGAGGTCAGATTTGAAGTCTTCCTGATTCCAGGACCAGCACTCTATCCACTGTGCCACCCAGCCACATGAGAGGAGGGAAAAATTTAATGTTATTTATGGAAATGCCTTAACCTTACTTCCTTCTGCTAAAACTTTATCTTTAAAAAGGATACAGTAGGAGAACTGGGACAGATCTGGGTTTGACACTATATGATAAGTACTAAGGAAAAGTGGGAATCAAAGCAGAAAAAGGTTTATAGACTCAAAAGTGAACTGGACCTTAGAGGCCATTTTAATCCAGCCCCCTTATTTTACATATGGAGAAACTGAGGCCAAAGAAGGCTAAATGACTTGTTTAAGGTCACACAGATGATAAAGCATCAGAGGCAACATTTGATTCCAGATCCTCTTACTCCAAAGAGGGCCAGTCTTTCCAGTATTACGGTGTCTCCAGGTGCTATGCTCATATGTTATTGAAACTTTTGGGATCTGGTCAGAACAGGCTACCTGTGACAACTGTCCCAAAACTCCTCTGTTGGAACTACTGTGGAATAAAGAAATGAAGTATTTGAGGCTCACTGATGACCCTCTGACTTCAAGAAAGTCCTTCCTGTGGCTAGCTGGCTAGCTAGTGTTTGTTTTCTTTTACTTCACTCTGTAACAGTCTGTGCTTCCATTAGTGGTAGCTTCTCCTTTAAACCCAGAAGTAGGTGGGTAGGTGGAAGGTGTGTTACCAGGGGGAATGAGTATTGATTGTTTTTATGCCATAGTTAATGAAATTTCATTATGTTGACAAAAAGGACACCTCTCTATTTGTGGCAGACCCAATAAGTATAGATAGAAGGAGACAACACACACACACTCACACACACACACGCACGCAGGCTGCCTGAAGTCATACAGTGGTCAAAGAAAACAAGAACACAGGGGAAATCTGATTAGAAAGGAACAAAAGCTGAAGACCATGCCGGAAACTGTAAATGAGCATGAGGAACAAGGGAACGACTCAAAGGGAATTTTTTAAAAGCATGGTGTCGACAATCCACCATCCGACATATGCATCGGACTTCCCAGCTTTCTGACAGCCTCAGCACACACTCACTCCATATGTTGCTTTACACAGCTTTCACTGGCTTTAATGGGTGCAATTCTATAGTTTTATACTAACATGAATGAGTCACATCTGCTCCAATACCCAATGTGCTCCTAAATGTCTGAGGCTGCAAGGAGAGAGCAGCTCGCTCAGAGCTTGCCAATGGGACCCTTGGAAAGTGATAAACCAGAGAAAAGGTAACAATGCTGAGATGTGATGGGAGGGTATGCCAGGACGGTCCTTCCACAGTCACTCATTCTCTCTAGCTCCATCTGATTTAATCACTCCCTAGAAACTGTTCTATCCCATACTACTAGCGTGAAAGAAATGATTTGGTACTGATTACTCAAGAATAGCTTGTACCTATGAAGGATCATTTGGGATTCGGACTGCTGAAGGTCCTAAGCATTTGACCAATATGTTCTGGCTCAACGCTGAGAGGAATCTGGTGGGGACAGGGTGCCAAAAAAAGGTGTCTGCCAACCTGGCTTGTGATTTAACCGTTCTCCTTCCTCTACTTCCTATCACCTTGTTTCTATTCTAATGAAAGATCATAGGATCTTAGATTGAGAGATAGAAAGGATCTTACAGGCCAGTTAGTCCAACTCCTTAATTATAAAGATGAGAAAACTGAAGTCTGGGAAGTCTTACCCAAGTGCACACAGGTAAGTATCAGAAGCACCAACATTTGAACCTAGGTTATCTGACAGGTAGGGCAGCTAGGTAGCACAGTGGATAGAATGGTGCACCTAGAGTCAGGAAGACTCATCTTCCTAAGTTCAAATCTGGCCTCAGAGATGTCCTAGCTTGTGACCCTGGGCAAGTCACTTAACCCTGTTTGCCTCAGTTTCCTCATCTATAAAATGAATTAGAGAAGGAAATGGCAAACTACTTCAGTATCTCTGCCAAGAAAACCCTAAATGGGGTCACAAAGAGTTGGACATGATTGGAAAACAACTGAACAAATCTCTGAGAAGTATTGTGCTACTGTGGAAAGGTCTAAGAGGTTTGAGTGTTACTGGATCTGGGTTAAAAATCCACCACTACCAGTTTCTATGTCTAAGACCCTGGGCAAGTCACTTCCTTTCCCTCAGCCTCAGTTTTCTCATCTGTAACATAAAAGGTTTGGGAGAGAAGGGTTCTGAGATTTTTCAGCTCTGACTTTGGAGCCAAGGTTTTTTTCACTACGCCAGACAGTAAGGGATTGACAAAACTAGATTTTTTTTTTTTGCAAAATAAGGTAACTACTTTCATTTGGGAATATTAGTTGGCTAAAGAAATCTTCTCTGCTTTGGTTAAGGACAATCAAATCAGGGATCAGGCCCCCAGGATAAGAGTCCTATCCATTCCCTTAGCTTGTCTGCAGCCTCCTCCCTAGATCCAACCCCCTGGTGGTTTGCTTCCCCCAGCTGTCAACCAGTCAGGATGACACATCCCAATCACCTCAATATGCAGTCTGGTGAGTTGTACCATCTAAAAAAGCTTGTTGGTAGTGTTGTATAACTGTCTGCCATCTGTTACAAAGGAGCTTCATCATAAACCATTGTGCAGCTGACTCTATAACATTGCTACTCTGTAGCTCTAGGGGTTGACTGCATTTCAGTCAGACAATCCCTGGGGCGGGGGTGATGGAAGGGGTATTGTGTTTGGTCTATCCAACTGTAAAGTACTTGGCAGTACAGAGGGATGAATGATGCTACCTGAATGGAGAATACCACTGAGACAACACATAGAAGGCATGGGCTTCTTCCTCCTTTCTTTGTGCCTCAGCCCCTCCTTTGGATTGTGAGGAACAGGGGACAGCCTTGCTCTAAGAGGATGTCTTTTTTCCCCTCCTTTTGGGGGGGCGGGTTTGGTGGTGCAGTGACCGAGGTTAAAAGTGAATTGTCCAAGGTCACACAGCTAGTGTCTGAGGCAGAATCTGAACTCAAGTCCTCCTACCTTCAGGGCCAGAGTTCTATCCACTGTGACACGTAGTTGCCCCTGTCTTTTTCCTAACAGTAGATTTTATAATCTTTCAGACAAATCAGAAGCAATGAAGGTTGTCCTTGATGGATTCAGTCAAGAGATGACTTTTATCTGTGTGACCTTTGGCAAGTCACAACCTCTTTGGGAATCAATATCTTTGTCTGCAAATCATAACCAGACCAAGTTTGGACTACATTGCCTCTGAAATTCCTTCTATGTATGTCTGTGATCTTATGATCTTTGAATAGGGTGACTGCAGGTCCTCTAGAATAAAGGTGTTGCTCAAAGTCTCTTGGGATCCTGGGTCAACACATCTTTGGCTGTGGGAGAAGGAAGATTTTTATCTAGAGTTGCCAGTCAAGTAGCTTGTGCTAGGAGTGAAACACATCTGGATGCTTTAAAATCCCAAGCCCAGGGCTTAAGTGACTTGCTTAAGGCCCCACAGATACTTAACAGCAGTATTGGGACAAGAACCTGGGTTTCCTGGCTCTAGGTCCAGGGACCCTCCCATTATGTCAAGGTGCTTACTACACTGAATGTTCAACAGTTCATCTCAGTCTTCTGAGAGCCTGAGGCAAAGAGAAGCTGCTTTCTGGTACCCTTTGAAGGTCATTCTCTTCCTGTCTTTGGCAGCTTTGGCCCCAAATGAGGCAGTTGGTAGCGTATGGAACAAAACATTGGACTTGGAGCCAGGATGACTTAAGTTCCAATGCAGCCTCAGACACTTAATCAATTGTGTGATCTTGGGCAAGTCACTTAAACTCTGCCTCAGTTTCCTCAACTATAAAGTAGGGACAATAATAGCACCTACTTCCCAGAATTGTGATGAGTTTGACACATTGTAGATGAGACATAATTCCCTATTCCCTCCCTCCCCAAATGCGTTAGAGACAATTTAGCCTAAGAGGTTTGGGAGAAGGGCATAAAATAGTACAATCCAGTTTAAAATTGGGGAATTCTGCCATTGTTCTTTCAAAGAAATTGCTTGAATGGAGAGGATAGTTAAGATCCCTTTGCAGATCAGAATCAACCAAGCTCTAAGTATTTGTTAAGCACTCATATTTACCAGGCACTATGGTAATTGCTTGGGGATACAGAGAAAATCAAAAACAAACTCTTACCTTTAGGAGTTTATCCTCGTGGGAGAGATGTGTATAGAAATAGTCACATATAAGATACAAAGTAAATGAAAGGTAACTTTAGAGGGGAAAACAATGGGCCTAGGGGGTGGGGTGAGGATGAACCAGGAAAGCCCTTCTGCCAAAGGTGGCATTTGAGCTGCCTTTTTTTCCCCAAAGCCTGGATCATCCTGTTTTTCCAGGCTCGAAGTACAGTGGCTACTCATGAGCCTGATACTAATACTGATACTTTTAAGAGGTTTGACCTGCTCAGTTTGTGCCACCTTTCTCTATGGAGGGGGATGCCTCCATGCACCTGAAGCCAAAGTTGGCTCCTGTGGGTCCCTGGCTCATGCTGGAAGCTCCTTGGGAGCTCCTGGGTGGGCAGGAGCCAGAGCCGCCTCCAGAAGAGGCCCTTCTTCCTGACCCAAGTGAGTTTCTTTTCCTTCTTCAATTTTTCCCTTCATATTGACTCAGGTTTTTTATTTGTTTGTTTAGTCATCTGACTCTTCATGACCCCTTTTGGGGTTTTCTTGGCAAAGTTGCTGGAGTGGTTTGTCATATATGCTCCTCCAGCTCATTTTACAGATGGGGAAATTGAGGCAGTTGGGGTTAAGTGACTTGCCCAGGGTTACACAGGTGGTAAGTGCCTGAGGACAGATGTGAACTCAGGTCTTCCTGACTCCAGGTCCAGAACTTCATCCACTGTACCACCTAGCTACTCTATTAATACAGAACTTAGTGCTCAACCAACTGCATGCAGTTCAGAACTCTGGAGGTCAAGAGATCTGCTAGCCTCAGCATCCCTGGTTGCTGACATTATAGATTACTACATCAGATTTTGAACGGAGTCTAAGGAGGTGAGAGGCAGAGGTGAAAAGAGGGGGCATCCCAAAGCCTAAAGGACAGCCAGAGCAAATGTAGGGAGTTGGGATAAAATATGAGAAAGAGTAAATAGGATGCTGCTGCTGGGCCAAAATGGGTGTAGAGTGGAGTGAAGTATCAGAAGACTGGAAAGGAAGGAAGGGACTAGGTATACTCAAGAGAGGACTTGATATGACCCAGGAGGTAACAGGGAGACAAGGGAAGCTTTTGAATGGAAATGGTGCTCCTGGTGCTAGAGACACAATCAAACCCGCACTTTAGGAAAATCATTCTGGAGGCCATTCAGAAGGCTATTAAAATGGTATAGGCAGGAGATAATGAAGTCTGAATTAGGGGGGTGCTTATGGGAAGCAAGACACTTAGAGAAGAGATGTTTTGAAGGCAGAAACAGAAAGATGTGACAACTAATTAGATGCATGGGGCAAATTAGAGGGAGGAGTCCAGGATGACAATAAGGCTGAGATTCTGGGCGACTCATTTAACAGTGGTGGCCTGGTGAGTAACAGGAAAGTTCAGGAGATGGGTTGGATTTGGGGAAAAGATAATGAGTTATGTTTTGGACATGCTAAGTTTAAGATGCCTCTAGGACAGCCAGACTGAAATGTCCAAGAGGCAGTTGGTGACTTTGGACTGGAGCTCAGGAGAGAGACTAGAGCTAGATACAGAGATTTGAGAATCTTCTACATACTAAGGATAATTAAACTCATGTGGGCAGATGAGCTCATGAGACAGAATAGAGAAAAGAGAAGAACGTTCCTGATAGAGCCTTGAAGGATACCTACTGAAGATCTAGTGAAAGCTGGCATAGTGAAAACTAGTGGCAGAGTGGATTGGAAGAGCCTTAGTTCAACCCACTTAAGCTCTCTTGGACTCAGTTTCACCAGCAATTAAATGGGGATAACAATAGTGTCTAAGACACACAGTTGTTGTGAGTACCAAGAAAGATAATGCATGTAAAGGGCTTTACAACTCTTCAAGAACTAAATAAATGTTCATCATTGCTGTTCTTATTATCCTTATAAGAATTAGAAGAACCAAGTGAGAGCAGTACCAGGAAATCCCAGAGAGGAGAAGGAAGTTAACCGGGACAAAAGCTGCGAAAAGGTCAGGAAGGATGAAGATTAAGACCAGGCAATGAAGAGAGTCGCATCCCGAGTGGGAGTGGGGGATGAGCCCTGTTAATGACTGTTCAACGGAGGGCCGCTGGACCGCCGGACACACTTTCCTCTGCCCCTTCTGAGAACTCGCTGCGGTCAGCAGGTGGAGCTGGATCGCTGTGCCTGAGACCCCAGTCTTGAAAGAGATGTGAAACCCTAAAACAGTAAGCGACAATTCCGGGGGGGAACTTGGGCGGTACGGTGACATAGGTGTTGCTTTTAAATTAAATATGCACCAGCTCCCTTTGCAACATGTTTCACTGCACCTGAGCGCAGGAAGGGAAGAGGTTGTGCCTCCGTGCATGGGACGCGGCAGAGGCACAGGGCTCTCACTGCAGGGCGCCCGGGCCCTGGGGCGCTGCCGGAGGCACTGCTCTCCAGGGCCAGGACTGTCTCTCCCTGCTGACCCGAGCGGGCTTTTCAGCGGGTGGATGCAGCAGGGGCTGGTGGGCGCTAGGGGGTGCTCCACGCCCCCACCCTACCCCCATCCCTCCCAACAAATAGGGCTTCACTGGGCAGGACTCTCCCGAGCGGCGGGGGCTGGAGCGGGGGAGTGACAGTTAAAACAGCGCAGTCCAAAACTGGTCCGGCGCGCGCGGGAGCGCCCCTCTCCCCGGGGGGTCACTCCGTCCCTCCCCCCGCCCTCTCCTCCGCCCTCCTCCTCCTCCTCCTCCCGGGGAGTCAGGCACTGGCTGCGACTGCTCGGGCTCTGCAGCTCGCGTCGGTTTCCCTCTCCCGCGGCTGGAGCGGCCCGGCGGAGGCGTCCACGGCAGCCGCAGCCCCAGCTCCCCAGGCTCCCGGGCTCCCCGGCCCCCAGCGCGCAGCCCTCCCGCCCCGGTCCCTCCCGCGTCCTCCGCGCGTGTCCTGGAGCGCCCCGGGCAGAGCGGCCGCACGGCGCGCCCCGACTCCCGCCGGCCGCGGGAGGGGGCCCCCCGCCGAAGCCGCCCGCCGCCGGGCTGCGGACCCCGGCCGCGCGGGGGCATCCTCCGGCGGGGAAGCGGCGCGGGACCATGAGGAGGCTGAACCGCCGCCTGGCGCTCACTCTCCTCGGGGTGCTGTGGATCGCGGCGCTGCTGCTGCTGTGGGGAGTGCAGAGGAAGTTGGAGGTGGCGCCGGGACCCGAGGGGCACACGCCCGAGGTAGGCAGCTGCTGCCCCGGCGGCCGTGGGGGCGGGCTGGGCGTGCGGGCTCCGGGGCACCGGGCTGGCCCGCCAAGTGACCGCCCGCGGCGCGGCTGTGCGATGTGTCTGGAGAGTGTGTGAGTGCGTGTGTGAGTGTGTGCGCGTGTGTGAGTGTGCGCGCGTGTGTGTGAGTGTGCGCGCGTGTGTGTGAGTGTGCGCGCGTGTGTGTGAGTGCGCGTGTGAGTGTGTGCGCGTGTGTGTGAGTGTGCGCGCGCGATGTGGACCCGGCGCCGCGGCCACACGAAGTGTGGCCACAACTTGTGCGGCCGCGCGTGTCCGGCCCGGTCGGACCTGCTCCCTGACCCGGCAGCCCGGAGGCGCAGCTGCGCCTTGTCTGACTGGGCCGCCTGTTCACCTCAGGTTCCGTCTTCGCTGGCAGTTAAACTGCCCGGGTGAGGACGCTTGGGGCCGATCCCCATCCTGCCCGACAACTCTCAGAGTCAGCGCTCGGAAGGTGACCGAATGGGGGGGACCCCTGCTGTGACCGCCGCTCCCCTCTCCTCTTCCTCTGCTTTGTGGCTCCCTTCCTGAAACCCGCTCCAGGACCCCCGCGGTGCTGGACCCCGAGGTGGGAGGTGCCCGCCGGCCCCGCCAACTGCGAGTAGGCATGGGCTGGTGGGGAGCTGGGCACGCCTCCGCGCAGGTGCTTTTTCGCCTCAAGCCCCTTCAGTCCCCTCACGGGAGCCAGGCTGCCCCATCCCCGCGTGGCCCCCTCCCCCAGTCCGTAGCCTCCCGGTCACTTTTGTCACTTCTGAGAAGGGGCTGGAAGGTAGGGATGAGCCCCTTTGGAGCAGGCAGCCGGCAGTGAAGAGCAGCCTGAGGGTGCTTTGGGGAGATAGGAGATCGTGTGTGGTGTGTGTGGTGTGTGTATGATGTGTGTGTGGTGTGTGTGTGTGGTGTGTGTGGTGTGTGTGTGGTGCGGGTGTGTGGTGTGTGTGTGGTGTGTGTGTGGTGTATGTGTGTGTGGTGTGTGTGTCTGTGTCTGTGTGTGTGTGGTGTGTGTGTGCATGGGGTGTGTGGTGTGTGTGTGGTGTGTGTAGTGTGTGGTGTGTGTGTGTGGTGTGTGTGGTGTGTGTGTGTGTGTCTGTGTGTGTGTGGTGTGTGTGTGGTGTGTGTGTGTGTGGTGTGTGGTGTGTGTGTGGTGTGTGTGTGTGTGTCTGTGTGTGTGTGGTGTGTGTGTGGTGTGTGTGTGGTGTGTGTGTGTCTGTGTCTGTGTGTGTGTGGTGTGTGTGTGCATGGGGTGTGTGGTGTGTGTGTGTCTGTGTGTGTGTGGTGTGTGTGTGTCTGTGTGTCTGTGTGTGTAGTGTGTGGTGTGTGTGTGTGTAGTGTGTGGTGTGTGTGTGTGGTGTGTGTGTGTGGTGTGTGTGTGTGGTGTGTGTGTGTGGTGTGTGTGTGGTGTGTGTGTGTCTGTGTGTGTGGTGTGTGTGTGTGTGGTGTGTGGTGTGTGTGTGTGTGTGTGGTGTATGTGTGTGTGGTGTGTGTGGTGTGTGTGTCTGTGTGTGTGTGGTGTGTGTGTGGTGTGTGTGTGGTGTATGTGTGTGTGGTGTGTGTGGTGTGTGTGTGGTGTGTGTGTGTCTGTGTGTGTGGTGTGTGGTGTGTGTGTGGTGTATGTGTGTGGTGCGGGTGTGGTGTGTGTGTGTGGTGTGTGTGGTGTGTGTGTGGTGCGGGTGTGTGGTGTGTGTGTGGTGTGTGTGGTGTATGTGTGTGTGTGTGATGTGTGTGTGGTGTGTGGTGTGTGTGTGTGGTGTGTGTGTGTGGTGTGTGTGGTGCGGATGTGTGGTGTGTGTGTGTAGCTGTCCCACTGGGATGGAACTTTAGCCTAACAAGGCAGGCAGGAGGAACACAGGGAGAAAGGATCTGACCCCAGGGAGTTGACGGCTAACCCTCAAATCCAAAACAGTACTCAGCTCCATCCCCTCTGCCCTTCTCCCTGGGATCATTTTTGATCACTTGGATGCTGTTGCTACGAGTATAGATCAGTAGAGTTTTCCTCCTTTTCCCCAGGTTCTCCTGCTCCTTGTAATGTAGTTAATGATGCCTTCAGGGACCTGAACTTTTCTCGTTTGCTTTGTACCTCATTACCTTAAGCTTGCTTATAATGAGCCCCCCCACTCCTTTTTTTTCCTGTTTTACAACTCATAGGTCTCCTCTCTCTCTCTCTTTCTCTCTCCTCTCCACTTTCTCCTCTTCTCCTTCCCCTCTCTTACCCACCCCTTTCTTCCCTCTCCTCCCCTCTTCTGTTCTGTTCTCTCCTCCTCCTCCTCCTCCTTCTTCTCCTTCTCCTCCTCCTCCTTCTCACTTTCTCCTCCTCCTCCTCCTCCTTCTCTTCCTCCTTCTCCTTTTTCTTCTCCTTCTTCCTTGTCTTCTTCTCCTCTTTTTTCTTCTCCTCCTCTTCCTCCTTCTCCTTCTAATTCTCTTCCTCCTTCTTCTCCTCCTTCCTCTTCTTCTCCTTCTCCTCCTCCTTCTTCTTCCCTTTCTTCTTTCCCTTTAAAATTTATTTTGACCATCCCCATGTTTTCCTGTCCATTTTTCTTTCATTTTGCTGTTCTTTCTTCCCCTTATAGTTCATTTTTTTCTCCCTCTTTCCTCTTGTCTCCTCAGATCACTTACCAACTAGAGGGATTTTCCTTCTTTCTTCTCTTGTCTGCTTTATCCTGCTTTTCTGGCTACCCATTTTGATATGCCCTGTAGTGTTTCAATCGTTTTAAAAATTTTTCCCACATCTTATTAAATTCCCTCCTTTTGGGTTTCTCATTTAGGGTTTCTCCTTTTTCTCTCTTTCTTACCTGTGAATGACTGTGACCTTGGACAAATCACTTCACTCCTCAAGGCTGGCTTCCCTTATCTCTTAAATGAGGAGGCTGGACCAAATGGTCTCTGAGGTCTCTTCCAGCTCTTAAGACTCTGAGGCTGCATCCTGTGAATCTTTGTGAGTGTTTTTGTCTGAAAGGTAACTGCTCATATTTGTGCATATATGTGTGACTGACACTTTTGATGGGACTAGAGCAGTTGAATTCACATTGACTGGTCTGTACAGTTAGGCCACACAATGCCTCTTGTATACCTCTCATGATATTAAGGTGATACCTTGTTAATGAGAATCACTGAAACATTCTGATTCCCGTCCACTTGTTTGTCCTTTTCCAATCCCTGCCTGGAAAGAAGGGGATGGGGTTATGCAGCTCTTTGTAATGGAGAGAAACTGTAGGAAGGTGTTTTAAGGCTCTGGACTTTCCTAACACTAAGTGCCCAGACAACTTTCTCTCTCACTCTGATGGCACCTTAAGTGCCTCCTTTAAGAAGAGGACTTTTCCAGTAGTGATTTGGTCTCACCTTCCTCCAAGCTCATTCCCAAGATTTTCCTGGCCTGGTTCTGGTCTCTCATTCAGCCAGCTGTTTTCAGTAACAGGCAGTGGATTGTCACCACACTTTCCCGTGACTTAGCAAAAAGCAGTTTCCCTCTCTCCACTTCATTTTTCTCATTTGTAAAATGGGGGTGGCAGGGGCTTGGACCTCCAACTTAAAACTTCTCTGAATCTGTGAGATGTTAGAAGGAGAGAGAAATGTAGAGGGAAGTTGATGGAAGAAGGAGGGTAGGTCTGTTGTTCTCCAAGTTGTGTTAGGAAAGCCAAGAGAGACCTTCCCTCAAAGGAGAAGAACCACCTTAAAGGAAAGAGAAGACTGATTATCTGTGTCTCTTGGGAGAGAGACAGTTGAAAAGCTGTTAAGGTGAAGGTAATAGGTTGTGTGGTTAAATGGTTAAGGTCGTCTGATAGGATAGGGAAGAATTGAAAAGTGTAGGAGAAATCCTATGGGTACATTAATCATTGGCTTAGGAATAGTTTCTGATTGTCAGCTTGGAGATTGTTTCCTGACCAATGGCAGTCTTGGGTGCCTCAGATGGGAAAATTTGCTTATTAGAGAAAAATAATATAGATTTTTGAATGAATTCAAAACTCCAGGCTTTCATGCTGAGTGCTTATTCATAATTGCCAGGGAAAGTCTTACTTTGCGCATGTAAAAACCTGAGGAGATTTTCATTTCTCAATACTCTCTTCCCCTCTATGCTCCCCCTTCCCAACAGTGGACTCTATTTACTCTGTTTAATTTGTCAAACAGAATATAGGCAGCCCCTCATTAGTGGAATCCATGGAGGCATATGAGAGCTCTGGAAGAAGCCCTTAAAAATCATGTTGTCTATCCCTCTCATGTGACAGATGAGGAAGCTGAGGACTTTGGAGGGGGGTGGGAGGGGTGGGGGGTTTGGGGGTGGGATGGAGGGGGGTGGGAGGTGGTGAAATAATTTACACAAAATACCATGCAGCTCAAGTAAAGGATTCATGAGGGGTCTAGTGTGGAAAGACCACTAAAGTTGGGAATCAGAGGACCCAAACCTTGTTGCTGTCACCTTTGCCTGTGTGACCTTGGGTCAATCAATGTATCTCTTGTTTTTTTGGAGGGGAGAAGGCAAGGAAGTTGGGGTTAGGTGACTTGCCCAAGGTCACTCAGCTAGTAAGTGTCTCAAGGGTCTGAGACTGGATTTGAACTCAGGTCCTCCTGACCCCAGAGCTGGTGCTCTACTTACTGACCACCTAGCTGTCCCCATTGTATCTCTTTATAGAGCAAAGGGGTTAAATCATATGGCCTCTAAGGTCTCCTTCCATCTCTGGGTCTGTAATTTTTGTGATAGTGAGGCTTTATGCACTGGCTGGGAGGTTGGACTGGTCAGCCTCCAAATCTAAGCCTTTCCCCTCTAAGGGTCTGAGCTATTTGAAGTTGTTCTCATTATGGTGGAAGGCCCAGGTTCTTTTCTTTCAAAGTGTTATAGGACTGCACTGTTCATTTGGGAAGAAAAAGGGGAACCTGAGTATAAATAAAACTTCTCATTCGTAATCCAAGTGTCCTATAGAGGATAAACAGTCTTTGTGATTATAAAAAAAGCACGATTATTGGATTTGTTTAATGTGCTATAAAAAAGGCCAGGTAAAGGTTTTTAAAGTATTCTTTTATTCTGAATTGGTCTTTTGGTGTTTACTTTTCCTCCCCTCTAACTCAACCAGTCTCAGATTTCTAATTGAGGAGGGAGCATAATAGAGTTTGAGGTGTTTTTGTAAACTTTATCTTAATGATGAGCAAGCACTGTAGGACCAAAAAGAAAAAAAGGAATCAGAGAATGTTCCTACTTCTCCCCTACTTCCCACTTACTCTGTATCATTTGTTTTCAATTTGGGTAACTTGAAAAACATGAATTAAAACAATCCTTTTTAAAAAAATAAACTAAATTTACTTTGAGACTTAGTAAAAGTAAAAAGAATTTTAGCCTTGAGGGTAATTGAACTTTTTTTTAGGAAGCCAGTGGGAATTTAAAGACTTGAACTAAAATGCTACAGGCTCTTGGAAATATACTTAGATTTTATTAAAATATGTAGCCAATACTATTATAAAAATTCTCTCTGCATGCAGCACTCATATATAGCACTGTCATTAAATTCTTGCATGTACCAAGATAACTTCTCTTCCCAGAATCCACACCCTCTCCTCTCTCATTAGCCCTGTTTTGTTGGTAAACTGAGCCTCAGAGAACTCAAACTGGCCTGCCTGCCACAGTAAGCTCTGTAGCAGCAATACCTAACCTCTCTGTGATAGAAACTTTCTCTTCTCAGTCCTCTGTCTGTGGTGTGGGGGGCAATGCCTTGCAAAGATATGGAGGCAGGAAATGGGAAACAGCAAGTAGTTTTGTTTGCCTTAAATATGAGGAAGATGTCAGGGAAAGGAACATGCCATATCTCTCAAAAGGTAGGCTGGACGTAGTGAGCTTTCAGTGCTACACAGGAGAGTTTGTATTTCGCCTTAGAGATTATTTAATGGAGAGCCACTGAAGGATTTTGAGTAAAGGAGTGACCTGATCGGCCCCATACTTTAGGAATATCAGTTTGGAAGTTTCGTGGAGGATGGTTTGGCGAGAAACTGGACAAATTTTGAGGCAGTTTGTTACATAAGGGCTGGAAGTCTCAAGTAGGTTGTGGCTTGATTAGAGAAAAAGAGACAGATATGGGATGTGGGGGCTACTACCTGGAGATGGGGACTGACTGAGAATGAAGGTAGAGGGTGGTTTCTAAGTTACAAATATGGGTGAATGGAAGGATCGGGGTGCCCTTCTCAGAAATAGCCCAAATGCCTTTCCTCCTCTTTTCTTCTGGGAAAGATGCTTCCCGTTTGTCAAGAACCAGCTAAAATCCTCACCTATCTAGAGAGGGTGTTGGGCTAGACCTTTACTAAGATCCATCCCAGCTCTAAATTCTTCAGTCCCATGAAATCTTGCCACCTTTGTTAAAAGAAACCGTGTTTTAGTGGAAAAAAACAAATAATTTGAAGTTAGAGGAGCTGGTTCTGAATCTTTGCTCTGCTGATTAATTCCTGTGTGATTTGAGGCAAGTGATTTAGCCTGTCTGGGCTTCAGCTTCCTCATCTGTTTCAAAAAAAAAAGTTTGTTGAATTGAATTGAACTGAGGGGGTTGGGCTAGATAATGTCTAAGGTCCTTTAGTGCTCTCAGGTCTGTGATCCCTGAAAACCCCAGGTCAGAGTGACTTCTCCTTCTAAATTCTTTTAATACCATATGTTTAATACCACTATGTTGACTACTCATTTGAGATTGTACTCCTTTTTGTGACAACATAGTTCTCTATCACGTATACAGTTATCTTCTCAGCAAGATAGTAACCTTCCTGAGGGCAGGAATTGGGGTTTAAACATCTTCGTATTCAGGGGAATGCTAGAGCCAGCTCCCAGGAAATTCTGATGGTTAAATTTTCATTGTGAGCATTTATTTTCCTCCGTGGAAATAAGCAAATGCTACAGAGCACGGCTTGCTTTATTGTTTTGTTGATTGTCTAGACTTAGAAAAGTTATGGAGAAAATGTTTATAATGAATATTAAATTTCAAGGTGTATCCCATGTAAAGTTTCTTTTCCAGAGAGCTGGTTATTAAACATTTGTGGGCTAATCCCTGTTTGTAACTCCTCGTTCCCCCAACATTTAGCACAATGTATTTTGTGTTAACGAGGATGTGATAAATAGGCATTGCCTGAGCCTGAAGGATTTTTGAAGAATTCCTCTCTTTCATTTTGGTTTCCTGTTTGTTCAGAAAGATCTAGGATTCTTTGCCTCAATCACGTTTCTCTCCAGTACCTTGCACAGTACTTGACACAAAGTGGGAGTTTAATAAATACTTGTTGATGGATCGTTGTTAAATTTGTTCCCTCAGCCTCTTCTGTATATGATCTTTGCATCTGTAACACTACCTTTCTTTTCTTTCCAGTCTTTCAGCTAAATAGGTCATGTCTTTTTGAGAATCCTAAAAAACGAATAAACATAAGAACAGAAGCATGGAATTACTCTGGGGGCAGGAAAAGAATAATTGAATTGGATTTGAGTCTTACCAGGAATACTAGTTATGTATAGTGGAGGAATGAAGATTTTGAACTGTAGCGTGAAGGCATAAGGCAGGGTCTTATGAATATGGACCAGAAGCCTGTAGATAACAGGATACCCTTTCTTTCCAAAGGACAGAAATAGTGTAGCATTGAATGATGTGCCTATCAGAAGTGGACCAGGAATCAAGAGCTGAGTTCAAATCCTGGCCCTTTGTACAGTTTAAACTGCACTATATTTGCAATAAGTACAGAGCTCAGACTGCCTTTGTTACCTACTGCATGTGTGACCTTGAAAAAGTCATTCCATTTCTCTGGATGTCAATTTTCTCATCTATAAAATAGCCCGTAGCTGGATTTGATGATGTTCAAAGGTTCTTCAGATCTAATGCTCTTGATTTTTTTCACTTACTATTTGGTCTTAAATCATGGCTTGTAATATATTCATGGGGTATTTATTGCTTGTTGAGCTCAGTAGTGTCTGACTCTTTGTGACCCTGTGTGGGATTTTCTTGGCAAAGATACTGGAGTAGTTTGTCATTTTCTTCTCCAGATCATTGTTTTACAGATGAGGAGCTGAGGCAACCAGGGTTAAGTGACTTCCCCAGGGTCACACAACACAGCCTCTCTGAGGCAAGATTTGAACCCAGAAGATGAGTCTTCCTGATGGCAAGCCTAGCACTCTATCCACTGCACCACCTAGCTGCCCTTAATAATAAATAATTGAATGATAATAATAACGAGGAGAAGGATAGGAATAGTTGATATTTGTATAGTTTTAAGTTCCACACATTCTTCACATGTATTATCTTGCTTCATCCTCACAGTGACCGTGTGTGAGAGGTGGTCTAGGCAAACGTCCTGATGTGTTGGAGGATTCTGCTTCAGTTAAGACCCCAGCCCTGCTACTTTCCTGAAGTAATGGGGATAGGCACTGGGCCTGTGATTTCATTGATTTAGGCGGCTCTGATAGTTGTTTGAAGCTCAGAGAAGTGACACTTTCCTGGCTTGGGGCGGGGGGAGGGAACAGCTCTTTGTTTATTGCCATGCTGCCTCTCTTATTATTTTAATAGCCTTGAGCAAGTCGCTTAACTTTCTGAACCTCAGTTTTCCCATCTGTAAAATAAGGGGATTGAATTAGATAGCAATTAGAGAGAACAGTGATCCTGGTGGCCCCATTTTTTCAAATGAGGAAACTGAGGCTGTGGGAGATTGTTCACAGGCACACAGCTAGTAAGTGTAAGAAGCAGGAAATATCCAGCTAACCTAGCTTGATTCCCAGGGTCTAATTGCCTAAATGCCTCTCCTCCATCTGGCTTTCAAAGAAGATTATTTTAAGTGAGTGTATCAGATCTCATTTATCCAGGAAAGAATTTTTATATCAATGTCCTTTAGTTTGTATCTTTAACATTCTTGGTTCTAATGTGCATAATCTTACTACCATGTCATGGCTTTTTTTTTTTTCAGTCTCTTTTGAATTTTTATAAGCAATTAGCAGAATTTGATAGTGTCCTACCCCCCCACAGCTCCTTCCCTGGGGGCTTCCATTTCACTCTTGAGACACAAGAATATATATCTGCCACCTGTTTGGGAAAGAAGTTTTGGATGAAACCCACTTCCTCTTACAGCCAGTTGTTGGCTTTTTTCACTGGGCTAGGAATATTTGGGAGCTTTTATGATCCTCTCTCCTGCAGTCCCTTGGTCCTCCCCTCTTAATTCCACTTCCGTAGAAATACAGAATTTTTTCAGGGTTGGGAGGGACCACAGGGCCATGGGGTCCAGTCCATACGCCAGAGTAATCCCTGATATTGATGTGACTTGACTATCCATCATTCAGTCTCTGCTTGAAGGCTTCAAAGGGGGGAGTGAATATATCACCTTTCCAGAAAACTCATTCTACTCTGGGATAACTGTGGTAGTTAGGAAGTCTTTCCCAACATCAATCCTAAATCTTCGTTGCACATTCCAACCACTGATCCTGGTTCTACCCTCCAGAGCCAAACAGAACTCACCTAATTCTGACTCCATGTGACAGCTTTTCAAATACAGTGGAATGAGTGCAGGCTATGGAGTCAAAGGCTCTGTGTTCAGATTCTACCCCCGACATCTACTGTGTGACCTTGGGTGAGTCACTTAAGCTGTTTTTTCTCATCTGTAAAAACAGGTGGTTGGATTAGTTGACCTCTGGGGTCCTATCTCTGAAATACTTGAAGAAGGCCATCATGTCTCCTAGGAATCTTCTTTTCTCCAGGTTAAACATGCCCAGTTCCTTTAGCTGAATCCTATATGACATGGACTCACTACCCTTCACTATTGTGTTTGCCATCCTCTGGATGCCTTTCAATTTATAAATATCCTTAAACTATGACTCCCAGACCTGCACACCATACTTCAGAGGTGGTCTGATGAGTGTGGAGCCCAATGGAAGCTCTGATTCTCTTAATGAAGCCCTTAAATAGAACTCTTTTATTTTTGTATGGAGGCAGTTGGGTTAAGTGACTTGTCCAGGGTCACATAGCTAGTAAGTGTCTGAGGTGGGATTTGAACTCAGATCCTCCTGACTCCAGGGCTGGTGCTCTATCCACTGCACCACTTAGCTGTCCCTAGAGCTTTCTTAGTAAAGGTCACATTATCTTTCCCCTCCATACCCTTTATCACAGTTAGTGTGCTGTTTCTCTAGTGTAGTGTGCCCCAACCCTGTCTTTGTAGCAGCTAGCCGCCAAGTCAGTCTTCATAGATTTTGATGAGCCAGGTTTCCTTCATTTCGCATGATTTTAGACACATAGTTTCTCTCTTCCTTGCTTTCTTTTGCTGTGAAATGGAGAGAAAAATGCTAGCACTCATTTGTCTCCTACCTGTCTGGAAGGTATGTTGAGAAGCTATGAGTTTTGTGAAATGCTTGGCCAATTAGGTGGTGAGTGGATAGAGCATGCTGAACTTAGACCCTAGGTAGTATGATTTGGAATCCTGCCTCAGACAGCACCTTCTTGTGTGACCCTGGGTGAATTAGTTACCATTTCTCAGCCTCAGTTTCTTCATCTGTAAGATGGAGATAATAATATACCCACCTCCTGGGGTTGTTGTGAATTCAAGGGCTTTTCAAGTCTCTATTAGCTGCTTGATTCTATTGAATGATTCTAGAATGAAACCTCCTATGGATATGACTATGCAGTAGGTACTCGTCTTTTTTTTTAAGTACTTTGCCAAAATTATTAGGTGAAACAAACAATGAATGCATCTCAGAGAACTCTCCAGTCTTGAGCTTAGTAAGAGGAAACCCTTTGAGTTACGGAGGAACACACTTCTCTGGGGAATTCGGCACAAATGCCTAGGATTTCCTTGCTGTGGCATTTCTGAAAGAGTGACCTGATGTGACCTTCTGGGACTCGGCTGTCTTTGCTGCTTGCAGCTGCTGTTTAGATCACAAGGCCCTAATGAATATAGGGAGACTAACTGGGGAAAGAGAATGGGAGTCTTCTCAGGGAGTCCTCTTGAACCTCCTCCCACTTTTCACTAGGTCCAGAAGCAGAGACAAGTTTTGCTTGGAAAAGTCAAGAGGTAAGGCAGGGACAGAGCTGCCTGAGCTGTTATGCTGCTGTCTTGGGAGGGCCAAAGGAAGAATGTTCTCTTACAGAGCTAAGCTGTCCAAGGTCAGCATTAATCTGCAATGAGCTTTGCCTCATGGGTCACTGGAGATGACGTGGCAGCTCTGAATGCTGGGGAAATGCCCTCGAAAAGAAGGAGATGCTTCAGAAAGATGCTCACTCACTCACTCTGGGCATCTCTGAGTGTCACAGATGCTAAGCCCGCCCTGATCCCTGTCCTCCCAAATTATATCACGGTCAGGAATGGCAAGCATTCAGATCCCACCGCTTCCTAGTCTCTGATGATTTCTTGTACTCTGCTGTGCCATTTCACAGAGACAGGATTATGCACTTTAAAAAAAATAATTAAATTCCCTTGCTGTCATCTGTCTTAGCAGGATACCTAAAGAAACCTTTCAAGGGAACATGGGAAGGGAGAGGCTTTCTCTAGTGTTTCTGCCACTGGGTTTGAATCCAGAGATGAAGGGGTGGGGGAAAATGCATACTGAGCTGCCTTCCTTGTATTGATTCACCTGTTCAAAACCTAATTTACATCTCATTCCAAGGCACTAGAAAAGTGGAAAATACCTATAGAGCTAGCATATTCTTCGCATCTTTCTACTCTTTCTCCAGAGAAGATAACTCTCAGCCCTCACTGAAGACTGGAAAACCAGGACTCCGCTTTTTTTCTGCTGGTTTGAGGTGCAGATTTATATAGCATCTCGTGTTCTGTGGAAATGACTATCATTCATTGTTTTCCCCAGCCACAATGAAACCAGTCCAATCAATTTTTATGCCCCTATCAGTTGCAGCAGTGAACATGCAGGTATAATGGGATACAGTGGAAGCAAAATTCCTTGATGGCCATTGAAAAATTAATTGATCCCTGCGTTTTGGTATTTTATGGTTCATTGTTTTTAAGACTATTTTGGGAAGATCCTGGCCACACAGCCCACAGACTAATTAAGGCCCCAAGATAATTGGCTATTATTAAAGAGCTGGCTGATAGCTACCAGCTGGATGGTCAGATAACCCAGCTTTGAGACCAAGCTCAGGAGCCCTGTTTCTCTAGACTTCAGGACTGTGAGTAGGCATTCATAATCAAAGAAATCCATAAAATCAACTAGACGGGTCTTCACCTAGGTGCTTGTTTACATCATGTGGGTACACAAACACACACTTTTATAACTGTAAGTCAACACGTATACACACATCTCTCTCTCTCTATATGTTTATATATATATGTAATATACATATTGACTTACAAATATATGTATTGCAGTGGGATAGTGAAGTCAGGAAGACTCATCTGACTGAGTTCAAATCTGATCTTAGATAGTAGCTATGTGACTATGGGTAAATTACTTAACCCTGTTTGCCTCAGTTTCCTCATCTGTAAAATGAGTTGGAGAAAGAAAGGACAGATCATTCCAATTTGCCAAGAAAACCCCCCAAATGGGGTCATGAAGCGTCAGACACAACTGAAACCACTGAACAACAAAAATGTATGTGTATATGTATATATGTATATATATATGCATACTTAAGGGTATGTATATGTGTATATATGCATACATACATATATTTTTGTGTGTCAACAAAATTTGTTTCTTTTGTAATCCTGCATATTTTATTGTATGTATTTAAAAATATTATTCTGTGATGGGATCCATTGGCTTTACCAGACTGCCAAACAAGGCTGTGATACACAAAAAGTTTAAGGGCTCCTGCCTAGATCCTTAAAGGACCCTTTCCTATCAGCTCAGGCTTTTTTTTAAATGCCTGAGAATTCCTAAAGGATAAAGAAAAAATGGAGAAGGTTCCAAGAAGTCCTCTTCCTCAAATCAAACTTTAATGGTTTTCTCAAAAAAAACTGTGAAGGATTATAGAGTTCTGATGGCTCACTAAACTTTGCATTGAGCGTGAAAACCAGTGTGTTTTGTAGTTACCAATTTGGCCTTCTCCAAATACACGTGTGCCTTGGTATAGACCAGAGATTCCTAACCTGGGGTCTGTGAACTTAACAACAAACAAAACAGAACAATTGCATAGTTGTATTTCAATATGATTGGTTTCCTTTGTGTATTCTGTTTTATGTACTTTAAAGCATTCTTCTGGGAAGGGGTCCATAAGCTTCCCCAGATTGTAAAGAAGGGTCCCATGATACAAGCATGGTTAAGAGCCTTTTAGGATGCAGTGTAGTATTGGATTTGGATTTGTGTTGGAGGGCCTGTGCTCTGATCTCACCTCTCTCACTTTGTATGTGGGCAAGTAACTTAAGCACTCTAGGACTCAGTTTTCTCCTTTGTAAAATGAAGGAGTAGGTTCAGGTGACCTCAAAGGTCCCTCCCTGCTATAAATGGTCAACTGTAAAGTGGAGTCAGGCAGGAAAAGTCAAACTAGACTTCTGTTACTCTGTATCATGTTCTCCAGTGAGGGGCAGAAGCCTTCTCCAGTGGGATGAGACCATTTCTTTTTGTCTGACAGACCAAGATTTAGGGTCCTGCAGGGAATATAAACCATTGCCTGTAATAAATGCCACTGTTGCATTTTCAGACAATTCAGAAAACCACACAGTGGGGTTAGGAGAGTGGAAGCCACCTGGGATTGAAGTCAGTCACCGAGGGCTGCTCAGGCTGTTAGCACCCCTGATTTCCCTCAAGAGTAATCCTGTTCTCCAAGCCTTCAAAAAACAGCCTGATTTTTCTTGTTTTAGACAAGTTGCTGTGGTTGCAATTGCAGAGCTCAGGAATCTTCCTGAGAAATGAAAGAAATTTTTTCCACCCTCCAGGCCATCAACCCAAGTTAGATTCTTGGGGACAGAGTCGGCACCATTTCCAATGCCAGGTACAGAGAGAAGCAGCCTGCATTTTTCAGAGCCCTGCACGAGGTCCACAGGACTTGACAGGGTGAAAATTAGGCTCTCCTGTCACTCACCAAGATCCTCCACCTCAGAAGTCAACAAGATTGGGCAATTAAGACAGAAACCATTGATTTGAGTCCCTTTCTCTGATAAATGTGGTCCTTAAACGATCAGATGTAATTCCCATCAATGAAGAAAAATGTCGTTTGACAGAACTTATCTAATCCTCTATGAAATGTAAAGCAATTTAATGGGGAAAAGACTCACTAGAAAAGTAATAGTCTTGTAGCACACACTGCACCTAGAGAGCAGGAGACATAGTCTATTAGGTTCTGTTTAGATTCGTATAATAACAGGGAGCTAGATTTCTATTTTTCTTCAGTAGAAGGAATATCAGTTCCTTGGTTGCTTGAACACCAACTTATGAGGAGATAGTATCTTCACCTGAAAGGGATTCTTGACCACTCCATTGGCTGTGTGACTGTGTGGCATTTCATTTAACCTCTCTGCCTCATTTTCCTCATCTGTAAAATGGGCACAATAATAAATGAATCATTTCTCTGAGGAATTCTGCAAAGATCAAAAGAGATAAGTTATGTAAAGTAATTTGCCAACCCTAAGCACTATTATATGCTGTTCTCTCTCTCTCATATATGTACATATACATATATCTGCATATATATATGTCTCTATATAAAATACTCTTTTCATTGTAGAAAGTTTATAGGAAAATAGATTCAGAGCTTAAAGAGATTTTAGAGGTCATCTAATCCAACCTCATTATTTTATGGGTAAAGAAATTGAGAACTAGAGAGGTTATGTCATTCAGCCAATAAGCATTTACTTAGTGCCTACTATGTGGCAGGCACTGTACTGTGGTCAATCAGCTAGTAAAGACAGAACCAGAATTTGAACCCAGTCTTCTGACTCTAAATTCAGTGCTCTTTCTACTTTATATTTCTCTCTTATTTTAAAGAGAGAAATGAACTATAGAATGTCAGCGATGGGGTGCTTGGGCCCCAGCCCTAAAATCATGTCTCTGGAAAGTCTCCCAATTTCTCAGTAGACCTCTATCCTCTGAGAAAATTTTCTCTTGTTGCAGAATATATTCTCTTATCAGAACAGACAGAGGGGTGTCTGGTTCAAGGATTTTTGTCCCTGACTGGATCAAGGACTCTTCCTCCTGCCAGATCCCCAAGGTCCATGCTTCTGACAACTCTCTCAGTGTCTGGTATACTCCCTACCCTTTGCTATCCATAGCTCCCAAAGACACCTGGACCCTTAGATGACTTAATTAGGTATCCCTGGCATTCCTTTCCCATGTGCCTTGTCCATATAAGCCCCAGCACCATCCTCAATCTCTCACAGGTTCTTATAAGGACTCTTGGCCACTTTTGCTGAAGTGTTACAATAAACTCTTTGCTACTTGATTAGGAGAAGACTTGAGTGTGTGAATTCATTCCAGGCAGCTCTGCCTTGGCGTTCTCAGGATCCCAGCACCCCCAAACCTTGTTATGAGGTCAGAAAGGATTGTGGGAGCTATGTACTTTCTCACTTGTAAAAAGGAGGTAATAACAGCACGTACCTGGCAGGGTTATTACGAGGATCAAATGAGATAATATTTGTAGAAGGCTTGGCACAGGGCCTGGCACATAGGAGACTGTGTAGTAATACTTATTTCTTTCTCTTCCCTTCCCCTACTTTATTTTCACTCTGATATTTAACAGATGAAGAATCTGAGCCTTAGAAATTTAAAGTGACTTTGATCCAACTTCATTCCAACCAAGGTGGTGGGAGTTCAAATCCAGTGCTTTCTCCATTGCACCATTCTGGTTCAGGTACCTGATTATTTCCTATCCTAAGAATGATATTTTCCCTGTAGCTCTACCCGCTACCCTCCAAACCGGGTTTTCAGAAACCAGGCCTGGGAGGAGCTAAGACACTCAGCTCAGCACTCTTGGGGATCGTGAAACCTCCATTTCAGTTGACTGTTTTCCTCCTTGCCACCATGTTGGTATCCTGTCTTTCCCCACTTTCCCTTTCCTCCCTGAAAAATTCTTTTTTCTGTCATCTGTAATCAAATCAACACTACTATTGCCCTGGTAAGGGAGTGTCCATTGACTTCCCAGTTGTTCACTCATCATCTCCGAGACTGAACCTTGAATCAGGAAAACCTGAGTTCAGATCCAGCTTCAGACATTTGTTAACTGTCTGACCTTGGACAAGTCATTTAGCCTTTCTTAAACTTAGCTTCCTCATCTGTAAAATGGAGATAATAATGGTACTGTCCTCCCAGCATTGTTGGGAGGATAAAGTGTGATAATATTTGTAAAGAGATTTGTGAACCTTAAAATTCTGTATAAGTATTATTGTTATTGTTTTCATTATTGCTTAGACTTTAACTCCCTCCTCTAGCTACTATTGTCCTTTTATAGATTGTCTCCGTCATTATAAGGTAAGCCCCTTGAGGACAACAACTGTCTGTTTCTGTACTTACATTCTTCTTGGCACGTCAAACGTACTTTTTAGTCATCCACTCATTTAGAGAAGATAATTTCTAGTGGGACACGTCTTGGTGTCTTTGAGGTGACAGGTTTCTGATTAAAGAGGGACTGAGAGAAACACAGCAGATGATTACAACACAAAAGGTGAAGTCAAGGATAGAATGCTCCAGATATTGCCTGTGTTTGGGGATAACCCTGTAACCAGCATATTAACACAAATTACAGGACTGTTTGTACCGAGGAGTTGAAAGCCATCATATGCTGAGGAAATACTCAGCATGGAGCAGTAATTATGGTTTAGCTGATGATAAAGGGTGCCTTGGATTGACTGTTAATTAGACTATTAAATGTAGTAACACAAAGACCAAATATCGGCTATTAACCATTTAAGCTTGAATTTACCATTATTCTCTCTCTCTTTTTTTTAAACTGGGGAGAAGGAGACACTGGAAGTGAGTTGGAAGGATTGGCTATCCCTCAAACTCTTCTGTGGGGGAAACAGGTACTGAATTTTTCTTTTCCTTTGTGTGAAGACTTCCCATTTTTGCAGTCATGCTAAACTCATTTGACTGCTAAGTGATGGTTAAAGTAAGGACCTTCTTCTCTCATCCTGTTTTTCTCCTATTCCACTCACCTGGTTCTGGCTTGGTTGAAGAGTTAGCTCAAGATTAAAAAAAAAAGACTGAGCTTCTGTCTCATATATCCAAAATATCTTAAGGCAGGGGCCTGTCCTCTCCTGTTATCTCAAACAGGCAGACAAAGTATTTATAACTAGAATGTCTTTGAGAGCAGGAAATCAACACTGTCTGGCCATGGAAGGCTTTACTGAGCTCAGTGTTAGGATTAATAGGTCAAGAGCAGTCATTGGACCCTGGACCTTTGTCTCAGTGGGACTGAATCCTTACTCTTTCAAATTTAGATGAGGAAAAGGAGGTTTGAGCCTTTTAAGTTTCTGAACTCATGTCAGTCTTTAAGTCTGGGGAATTTAGCATCCAGCTATATTAGGTTGTAGAGCAATCTTAGGTACTTTGTGATTTAGAGTTGATGTCCAAGGTGGAGCTTCTGAGAGGAAAGGTGTGCGTCTTTCTAGTCTCCTGAGATCTACCTGGGAGCCACTGGGATGAAAGAGTTGTGCTATGGCAACAACTGGTAAGATAACAGGTTCCACCAGGATATCTTGTTAATGAAAATGATTCCTTTGGGTTCAGTATATTTCAGAATATTCATTAGAGGTATTCTTTGCAATCGCAAAGAACTAGAAACAAAATGGGTACTCATCATTTGGGGAAAGACTAAAACAAAACAATACAAAACAAAACTCCAGCAACATTGTTTGAAAGTAATAGAATATTATTGTGCAGTAGGAAATGATAAACATAAAGAAAAGATTTGTATGAACTGATGTAAAATGAAATAATCAGAAACAAATATTATGTTTACTGACAAGAATAATGTAAATGGAAGAATTCCTAATAGGAAACTGAATTCTGGGTAATGGAAACAACAGTTTATGGTCCCAGAGAACAGGTGGTGAAACAAACTTTCTTCCATGTGGCAGAAGAGGGTTATTGGGGCAGACTGTTGTATACGTAGTCTAATGTGGTCACTGTATCAGCTGTTTTTTAAAAAAAAACTCTTTCATAGAAAGAATGGTTCAATACGGAGAGACAGGGGACTTCAAATTTTTTTCCCTGGAGATGATTGCTATGATGGCAAATGTCTAGAATAAAATGAATTATAAAGGAAGAAAAGAAAATGCACTATTTATGTAGTTGGGTAAAAAATCATTCCTTTGGATTCCTTTAGGGCTTTTACAAATACTTCTTGAATTATTGAATTTTGTATTTCTGCCTTCATTAATGCATTGGACAATTTTCTAGGTATCTCATAAAAAATCTCCTAAATTGAATGGTGGTGTGGTTATCCTTAGAGGTGTGTGTTTGTGTGTATGTGTGTAGAGGAGGGGAATGGTGGTGGTGTGTGGGTGCCTTTTATAAAGAAAGGGGTGTTTTGAGAGATGGATAAGACATTCTGTGATTCTCTAGAGCAAATTTGCTTAGATTCTGGCCTCTCAGTAGGTTGGTCTGAATCATTTAACATAAAAATTTATAGCACCTTCTACACTCCCTCAGCTCCATCAAGAGCTGCTACTAACAAGCCATGTGACCTTGATTTTGTCACCCTTCCCTTGACTTGTAAAACGAGAGGGTAGGACTTCTCACATCCCTGTAGTTCTGAGATTCTGCGGAACCCCTTATTCCCCTGTCAGTAACCTCCCCCCACACCACTGGACACATGTTGATAGCTCTCTGTATGTCTGCTGGAGGGCATTGTGGTACAATTGCTAGTGTTTTGTTCCTTCTGAGTTCCTGTACCTAAATATTGCAGGGATTTCTAGGGTGCGTGAATCCCAGAGTGATTCTGTATATCAATAAAGGAAATATGAGTGGCAGCATGACATAGCATATAGACAGTCAGCCTGAAAGTCAGGAAGACATCAGTTCAGTTCTCACCACTGATACATACTGGCTGTAACCCTGGCAGGCAAGAGAAGCTCTTGGTGACCCAGGAAGCTCCCAAGGCTCTTAATACTGTTGTGTGATTTTTGCTGATCTGCAGTGGTGAAAGGCGTTTCCTCACTGGAAGTTCCTCACACCACCAAAATCACAGGTAAAGGCCCCACATAAAGGCCAACCCTTGAAGCCCTGTCTATTGCTCCTCTGTTTACTGATATCCAGTCCAGCACACCATGCTTTGGAGTGGTCCCATCTTGTCTAAAGACAGTTCTGAGTGGTCAGAGGATACAGGAGTTGTGAAACTCCAGACATATGCTTGGTAGGGACAAGGTGTACGCTCTCTGAATGAGATGAGTCTGCCCTCTGTGTTTTGGGGACATTCGTTTAGTACCCCTTTTCTCCTTCTGTTGCTATGACGAAGGAAAACCTTGGGATCAGAAAAAACAAAACAATTTAACGGTGTCAGTTCTTGCCAGAAAAAGTGAGGTCCTCCCTTCCCCCACTTGAGTGAAACAAGGGCCTTGAGAGTCTTTGTGGGGTTGGTGGGGAGAGTGTAACCAAGGTCTGAACAGGATCTTGGTTTCCTTGCAGTGTTAAGTTTCTTTCTTTGCTTTAGGAAGCTGTATTTACTTTTACTCTCATCCTTAATTTCTGTTTTTTCCTCAGGAACAGGATATTTCTATCCCACATTGCTCTTCATTAGGAGAAATGGAAACATGTTTTTAATCATTTTCAAATTTTTGGAATAAAAACTCCATCAGTTTATCTGTTTGGAAATCTGAGCAGCTCATCACCCTTCCGGCCCTAGGGATAGTAGAAGGAGAAGTAGGAAGTGATACTACCCTAGAAAAAACTGATCAGTCCAATGTTGCCTTTATCATCCAGCTAAAATTGGCATTCATTGAGTACCTGCTCTGTGCCTTACTCTATGCTAGAAGCTGTTAGGGATACAGAAGTAGGACAAGAAATGATGCTTACCCTCAAAGAACTCACGGTGTAGTAGGGAGAGTACTATCTATCAACTCTGCTGTAATAAGAATAAGAACGAGCTAATCCAGAGCAAAGTGATGTGGCCCATTGAGTAAGTGTTGTAGGGATTTAGAGAACAGACAAGTGAATGAGGGAATTATTCACTTACAAGAAATGGGTCTTGAAAGAAGGAAATAATTTTTGGGGGGAGGTAATAGGAAGTTAAATTACAACACGTAAGGTGGGACCCAGTAACGGAAGACTTAGAAAATCAGACAGTTTAATTTTTCTTGGCCCAAACTGAGAATTAGACTGAAGCTAAAGCAACACCAGTAGGGGAAGAAATTATGCTGTACCCCTTTGGGACTCTGTCATGTGAACATTTTGCATTCGAGGCTGATTCATGACTTACACCATGTAAGATGCCATAATGGGATCATATAAAAATTATTTTGAAAAAAATATATAAAGTTTTCAAATTTCTTCTATATCTGTTCCAAAGGAAGTTTGGTTCAGATCTTCTAAAAGGAGATTTTGTATTTTTTTTTAAAAAAACTTCTCATGTAGCTTGACAGCTGGGCTCCTGTTCTCAGGTGTGTTTTCCTCATTTGTGAAAGGGCTTCAGGAGGTAACAGCACATTAAATAAAAAGTGATGTACTGGCTTGTAAATGAGAGCCTTAGATGAACTGGGAGATATAAACACTGTACACTCTAGTATGGTGTTGAGTAGTCATAAAACAAAGTGCTTTGCAATTATATACATTAGACATTTCTCCCTACAACTGTAAAAAGCAAGGTCAGTAAACCACTTAACCCTCATCTTACAGAGGAGGTAACTGAGGGAGGAGATAGAATAGTGCTCATACCACTTTATTTTTTTAAGATCTGACCTGCTTAGGCTCTCCAGGGTCTCCAGTTTCTAACTTGCCATTTCTTGGGGATGTTTTTAAAAACTTACATAGAATCAGCTTGAAAGCTTCCATTGAAGGAGACTCCCTGTGCTGGGAACTTTGGTCTATGGAACTGATCCGACTCAGGCAGCATCTTTTACCCTCATTTCAGTCAGTGAGATGAGTGGGCTTAATCATGAGCCCCACACAAAGTTCTATATGAGATGGTTTGTCACCCTTCTACTCGAAATCTTCAATGGTTGTACCTTTCCCACCAAATAGAAACACCAAGCTTCTTAGCCTTGTGTTTCCACAAAAGTCCATTCCAGTGTATCATCATCTTGGGAAAATAACCCTGGATTCTGGAAGGCTATGCATACAACGTAAATTGTAGAAGCTTCTGTCAAACTGAAAACCCTTTAAACATAGATCCAATAAGAGCGTCTTGTATCTAAAAAACAGTCAAACCAAGTACAGAAGGTTGACTATGACCACCCATGAAACTGATAAAAAAAATACAGCATGGTTTCCCAGTTCTGTATGACCCCCATTTTATTTCTCTGATATTGGTGGTGGATATGGTATGAAAGGGGTCAGCAAGCACTAAGAATCTCTTAGTTTACAAACATTAATTGAACTGTTGATATATGTGCTTGATGTGTCCTCTTTATCTATTGAATGAATTGATGGACTACTGTATATTCATATTACCATTATTACTGTAAATAAAAACCTAAGAACAGCACAGGTTTATCTCAGGAGGCAGATAAAGAAGATGGTAAAGCTGATGCCATTGATAGTCTCCAAGCCCTATAATTTTATAGGACAGTTGCTCATCTGTCCTTGCAGTACTTCATAATAAGTATAGCAAATAAAGGGAGGGTGCAAAAAGAGGGGCAGCAAAAATGTGTTAGAAAACACAGTTGACATCAAGTGTTGAAGCCTGCCATCTGTACATCATGAATACTTTGTTCAAGAAGGAAGTAGGAAGGTGCTGGCTATAGTAAGTAACAAATTACATTATAAAATAATTAAATTGACTCTATCTGAGTGGGAGTTATTTCAGAATCAGCTGTCTGCATTGTAATCAGATCACGGAATGGTTTGAACAGAGGTCAATGTCAATACTAAATTTGATGAAAGAATGAAGATGAGAAGACACTGTGTGTAATTGGAGTAGCTCCTAAGTGCCATGTACAAGCAAAATGTTGATTTTGAGAAAACAAAATAAAACCGGGCAATGGATATAAGTGAATACATTGACTCTGGTGGCCATGATTTCTTAGAACAGAAAGCTTTGCTGCTTATCACACTCTGAGATTGATTTTCAAGAGATAGCTACGGGGGAGACATTCCCCCTAAATGGGCAAGATCATGGAAAATCTTTTTTGGCCCCTTCCAGGAGCCCATGATGCCATTGGGGTTGATGGTCTTTTTGTCAGGATATGGTTCTGCACCATTATTCCTTCTCATCCTTTGTGATTCTTGTTGATTCATGATAGAGGACCTTTCCTCGGGACCTTTGGATATTTGAGGAGGGTATTTTTGCAGTTGAGATTTTCTTGTTCTCCGTGTAATGAGCCCATCTCATTTTCTAGTTCCTTAGGATGTCTTTTATACAAGTATGACATGAAAAATCATTCCTCACATTTTAAATTGAATCTTGGGTGTTAGAATCCAGATGTTTTGGTTCCACTGTATATGGCTGTAGGAATGCTGGAAAATTTGTTTTGTATCACATATATTTTGTTATATTTTAGGTTTCATCATAAAGGCGCCTGGGAAGTCCTTGAGTTTCATACAAGCTTTCTTTTTGTTTTTTTAATTTGTTGTTGTTCAGTCATTTTTTTAGTGGTATCCAACTCTTTGTGACCCCATTTGAGGTTTTCTTGGCAAAGATACTGGAGTGGTTTGCTATTTCCTTCTCCAGCTCATTTTACAGATGAGGAAACTGAGGCAAACAGGGTGAAGTGACTTTCCCAGGGTCATAAAGTTGGTAAATATCTGAGGTCAAATTTGAACTCAGGTCTTCTTGATTCCAGGCGTGGTGCTCTATCCACTGCACTACTTAGCTGCTTCAGTTTTTTAAAGTAGTTTTATGAATTGAAGTTGCCTCACCAAAAGTACTGTTGCCAAAAAAGCCACCAAAAAGATATGAGCAGTTCCAATCCATGTATTTATTTTCTTACCCTTATAAAATGAGAGTGGTCTATGTACATATTTAAGGTATCCTTGACAAAAAACATAAGAAAAAATAAGCATATTTTCATAGATGATTTTCTTCATCAAGATTATATTTTCAAAGTCACACAATTGAGAATAGAGGATATATATATGTATGTATATATATATATATATATATATATATATATATATATATATATATATATATATATATATATATATATAAGAGAGAGAGAATATTAGAATCCTCTCTGCATCTATTGTTTTCTGATTGCAGAAAAGAATTTTACAGAGTGGAACAAAATATCACCTTAAAGACAATTCTCAAGTAAGGAATGTATCAAGCAGAAGTTATAAAAGCATAAAAAATTCTTTGTCAGATGAAAAGGCAAAGCTAATTTTGCTGAGTAGAAATATCAAATGAGGTGTAAAGTACTTTAGGCATTGGCAAATGCCATAGACAATATCTTGAGCAAGGTACTAATTAATAAAAGAGGAATTCCTTATCAAAGGTAGTATCCTGATGCCTCTGTTGGCATATAACTTCATGCTGATCACGTTAAACCCAGAATGCTACAGGGTCTTTTCAGTTCCACGATTTTTATATATAGATATATATAGCTTAATAATCAGTAAACAGTAAAAGCAAACTGAATGGATAAAATATACATACATATATAGTCCACATTTTTATGGACTTTTGCATGGGAAATCTATTGATTTAGTACATTAGTGTTTTATATATAGATATAATATATTCCTTGGACAGGCACCAGCAATGTATAATAATCCCTAGGTCCAGCATTGAAGAGGAAGAAAGCAGTGGAACAGATCTCATTCGGAAGATTGCACAGTGCTTTTAATAGTGGCAATTGTTTGCTGCCACAAAAGCCATTTTAAAAAAAAAGTATTTTGTTGATATCTATTGTTTTAGCATGATCTACATTTCTCCATTGTGTCCTTCTACTCCTTTCCAGAGATCCTTCTCTTGTAAAAAAAAGATGAAAATGAGGAAGAAAGAAAAGGAAAGTTTCCTCAAATTAACTAATGCATTAAAACTGATGTTATTTTATGGAATTTTCCACACCCATAGACTCCCACTTCTCTACAAGAACAAAAGAAGGAAGACATTGTCTTTTCATACGTACTCTTTGGAACCAAACTTATCATTATAATTTCCCAGTACCTGTATAATGTTTTGGTTATGTTATCTTTTTGTTCTTTCACCTGGCATTATTGTAGTCAACATGTATATTGTTTCCCTGGTTCTGTTTATTTCAGTTTGCATCATTTTATATATATTTTACCATGCTTCTCTGTATTTATATCATTTGTATTTTTTTTACAATGCAGTCATATTCTATTACATTCAAATGCTCCAATTTCTTCCTAGTCCTTTGTTATGATGAAAAGTGCTACTATAAATATTTTGGTGTAATGAGATCTTTCTTTTTGTCTTTGACTTCCTTCGATTATATACCCAGCAGGGGAATTTTGGGGTCAGAGAGCTTGTGTATTTTAGTTACTTTCTTTACATAATTCCACATACAATCCCTTGTCCCTAAAATCCTTGTTTTGAACACCCAATATTACTCTTATGATACTGTATGGTTTTAAATGGAATATTATGATCACAGAAGAAATAAAAATATAGGTAACCCGAAAGGAAATTGATGGAGACCAGTTACTCAACAAGTGTTTATTAAATACCCACCATTTACCAGGCACAAGGCCTAGGGCTGGGGATACAAAGATAGAATGGAAATAATTCCCATCCTCTAAGGGCTTATATTCTATCTGGGGAGAAATACACATAGACACAGGGTTACAGATGTATTGGATGTCATCTAGTCTGATAGCCTCAGGAATTGTTACAGTTGAGAAAACAAAAAATGGTGGAATGACTTGTCCAGGGTCACCCAAGTAATAAAGTGACAGAGCTGGGGTCTAACTTAGAGCCACTGACTCATGGCCAGTGATCTTTTCATGCACTGTGTGGAAAGGAGGGAGGGACGGAGGGAAGGAAGGAAAGGAAGGAAAGGAAAAGAAAGAAGGAAAGAAGCAAGGAAGGAAAAGAGGAAAGAAGTAGGGAGGAAGTAAGTGAGGAAGAAATGAAGGGAGGGAAGGAAAGAGGGAAGGAATAAAGGGAGAGATGAAGGGACTAGGTGCCATAGTGTGTAGTACTGGTGCTGGAGTCAGGAGAACCTGACTTCAAATCTAGCCTCAGACACTGACTAACTGTGGGACCTGGACAAGGGACTTAGTCTCTGTGTGTCTCATTTCCTTCAACTGTGAAATAGGGATAATGGTAGCACCTACCTCACAGGATTGTTGTTCAATCAAATGAGGGAATATTTTTAAAGTGCTGCCACATAGTAAGTGCTTAATAAATGCTTCATTCCTTCCTTCCCTCCTTCCTTCCTCCTTTCCTCTGTCCCTTCCTTCCATGTTCTTCCCAAGTATTGTGCAGTAATCTTTTTGGAGCGAGATACCAGCAGCTGAGAGGAAACAGGCAGAATTTGAGGTGGAAAGGGGCACTTCCAGGCACAAGGACAGTGGATACAAAGAGAAGGCAATAGGAGAATGTGTTATATATGAAGAAATAGGAGAAGGCCAGTGTGGCTGGACTGCAGAGTATGCAAGGGAAGTAACGTATCAAAATTTGGAGCTGGGTTGTGAAGGACTTTAAATGCCAAACAGCAGCATTTTTACTTGATTCTGGAGTTTATTGAGCACGAGAATGATAAGGTCGGCCTCATGCTTTAGGAAAATCACTTTGGCAGCTGTGTGAGGATGGATGGGAGAGGAATTGGGGCGGCACCTGGCAAGCTTAGGTAGGTTGTAGCCATTGACCTCAGAGGGCTTGTGCTTCAGAAGTGGCATCAATTTATCAAAAAATGTAAAGAAGATGAAAAAAGGAGGTGGGTCTGTCATCTAGCGAGTGAGGTACAGTGAATAGATTGAGTCCTGTGTTGGCATCCATAAAACATAGAAAACAAAACAGAGGAAGGCCTACATTTTGTTGTATAAATCTTATTGGAGTATTTTTAGAAAGACATGAACGGAAGTGACAGAAGAAGAGAAAGTAGAAAGATATAGTGATAAGTACTGAAATTGTAATTAAAAGACACCTTCAAATCCTAGCTTTTCATTAGATCTGTGACCTTGGACTGTTACTTAACCTCCCAAGGCCTGTTTTCTTTATCTGTAAAATGAAGAATTCCAACTGAAGGTTGAAGGTCCCTTACAGCCATTTAATTTTTATGATCCTACAAATTATGAATTCGTGAATTAGTTGCAATCTGCTCTGGTGGAGGGAGTACCTACATTGTTGAGGTCATAGATCCTTTGTAAAATCTATGTAGAATGCAAAAGAGATTGAGGTTTTTCTTCTTCCTTCCTTCCTTCCTTCTTTCCTTCCTTCCTTCCTTCCTTCCTTCCTTCCTTCCTTCCTTCCTTCCTTCCTTCCTTCCTTCCTTCCTTCCATCAGGGTAGGGTGCTCCAGAGGTTTGAATTAATGCTGAGGAGGAAGTTAGCAAGAGAGTCGGATTTCTGCTTGTTAGAAAGAACTTTCTACAAGCAGAGTTATTTCACAGTGGAATAGACTGCGATGTAAGTAGAGAGCTCCCCATCATTGAACTTGTTGCAGAAGCTGTATGATCAATTAACTGTCATAGATGTTTATGAAAGGGATTTCTATAATGCACAAGTATTTGAATGAAATAGTCCTTAAGTTTCCATTTGATGTAAAATGTCATGATTCCACCCTTAGAATCATAGAGTTAAAACTGGAAGGGATATCAGGAGGCTTTCTGCTGAACTCTCCCTCTTTTTACAGTTGAGGAAACTGAGGTCCAGAGAGTTTCAGTGATTTGCCTAAGGTCACACACTGCTAGTAGGTAATAGAGCTTAGATTTGAATCCAAGCTATTTGACTCCAAAAGGAGCATGTTTTCCATTGTTCCATGTTTGAGTTCTTTTTGTTTGGTAAACAGCACGGTATTGGAAAAGATGGCTTTATCAAGCCAATTCTACTAAATTCAGGCACTGGAAATTTGGAAGATGCTTTTTCTTGGATCATCTACCTTTAACCCTTTCTTAGGATCATATGTGACCTTTCAGTTCTCTTAACCAGTGACAAAAATGCCTGGAATTGGGGGCAGGGAAAGAATCAATGAATACATCCCATTCTTGAGGGTTTTTTTTTTAGGAGGGTCGTAATGGGGGACAGAGATGGGGAAGCTCTGCCTGGCAATTATGGAGAAATGGCAAGAAAGATAATTCTGAAATTAAATCATCTTGTTGAAAGATGAGGTTCAAAGAGAAGGAAAGAATGGATTTTTTTTTAACGATTTCAAGTAGAATTGAGGCCATTCCTATGATGGTTGGGAATAAAATTGGTTCGAAAATGATGTCGGCTAAGAGTGGGGACCATGAACCACGAAAATAAATGAGCTCTGAAATCACCTTCTATTTTATAAATATTGTTTCAGGAGCTGAGAAAATTGAGACAGATTATTCCCCCCCCCCACCCTCTCTTAAGCTATGGAAGAAAGAAACCCTGAGTACCCCATTTGGCCCTCATAAGGAGCAGCTCATCTTTGTCCTGGCTCTCTAAGTAGCTTTGTCTGCATTTAGACACACTCCATTTCCCTTTCAAGGACCACTATCAGCGGTAGCCAATTACAAACACACCTCATAACACATTATTGAGACACACTGCACGCAAATAAGCCAGAGAGATGTTTAATGGTGTTGCTGCCCGGCGTCAGTCCGTGCTGCTGCTCTGACTGAGGTGGCATTTCCTCTCTCTGTGTGTGTGTGTGTGTGTGTGTGTGTGTGTGTGTGTGTGTGTGTGTGTGTGTGTGTGTGTGTGTGTGTGTGTGTGTGTGTGTGTGTATGTGTGTGTATGCGCTCGTGTGTGTTTCATTTTCCCTGAGTCCTAATTAGACACAATTGAGCCAAACCAGTTTATACATTCAAGGAAGGGAGGAGACATTTTCCAATTTTGACAGGCTCTCTTTGTATCCATGACTCCTTTTTTTCTGTTTCTCCACCCTGCCCCTGGCAGGACTGTAGCTGTTAGCATCCAGAATTAATCTGAGAAATAGCTCGGGTGCATTTCTGGCTCAGTGGGTGGTTGCCTTCTGTTATCTGTTCTTCTCGGTACAGGGAAAGGGTGAGCCATTTAGGGAAAAGTTTCACAAGCAGCAGCTTTCTTGCCCTCCATTCTACTACTGTAAACATTTGGCCTGGAGTTGGTTGGATTTTTTTTCTCCCCTCTTGGTCCCCTCCCTTCACCTGCCATATTTTCCTAAGTCAGGAAGAGGCAAGGTAGTCAATGATTCACAAAGCTCTGGGGGATACATGGCCGTGTATAAACATGAGACCGAGCAGGGAGGTAGTGAGGGGTGGTGGCAAGATCCCTAGAAATGGGAGGCAGGAGACTGGATGGAATTATAGTCCTGGGCCCTGTTGTGAATTAAAGCTGTGTTGTCTTAGCTCTCCTGTCCTTGTTTTCTCATCTGTCAGATGAGTAGATCATAGAATCACATGGAATTCTATCATGGAAAGGCCATCTAATCTAGCCTGTACTTGACCAACTAGAAGTCATGGTAGTTATGGTACTGGGCCTAGAGTCAGGAAGACCAGAGTTCAAATCTGGCCTCAGATATAAATGGCCTATCTGTGTGATTCTGGAAAAGTCACTTAGACACTGTCTGCCTCAGTTTCCTCAACTGTAAAATGGGGATAATAATAGCACCTACCTCCCAGTGTTGTTAGATGAGGTAATGAGATAATATTTATGATTTTTATATTTATTTATAATATCTATAAAGTCCTTAGCACAATGCCTGGCACATAGTAGATGTTTCATAAATGCTTATTCCCTTCCCCTCCCCCATTACTATCAACCAAGAAGCATTTTGTGCCCACTATGTTTTAGGCATTGAGGATACAAAAGCAAAAATGAAACAATCTCTGACCTTGAGGAACCTAGCTTCTACCACACATATGTCTAAGTATATGCAAGTTTAATGTGAGGTATTTTAGGGGTGAAGGAGCTAGCTGCTAGTATCAGGAAAAGCTTCATGCAGAAGGTGAGTTGAGCTTCGAATGAAGTAGACATTCTTAGAACTGTAGGTAAGGAGAGTCTGTCATCCCAACATAATAAGAATAACATGACTTAATAAAATGTGTTAATGTTTACAAAGCTCCTTGCAGGATTTATCTCGATTCTCCCATTGACCCCTGTGGGGTAAGGGCTGTTGTTATTCCCATTTTACAGACTCAGAAAGGTTAAATTACTTTCTGGGGTCTCAAAGCATCTGAGGCACTATTTGAACTGTGGTCTTCCCATCTGGAAGTCTTCTATGACACATTGACACATTGCTTCCATCTTGCTACATACCCAACAAGTATTCATCTAGGTTTTTTTGAAGACTGTTAAGAGACAGATAACTCACCCAACTCCTTTGGAAAATTCTTTCTACTTTCTGAATGGTTCTAACTATTAAAAAATCTCCTTAAAAGGAGCTGAATTCTACCTCTTTGCAAGCCAGCTAATATGTTCCCTTTCCCCCAAGTCTTCTTTCCAAGCTTAACATCCCCAGTTACTTTAAATGATCCTCATGTGGCTGAATTTGGAATCTCCTCACAATCCCACTTGTCCCCTCTGATCACTTTCCAGTTTATCAGTAGCCTTCTGAAATGTGATCTGAAGATGAGGACCCTCTCACCTCTAAGGTTTTAGGATTCAGCCTGGGAATTAAGATATCAAGAATGTGGTGTGAGATATGTTGGAATGGGGAAGAATCTGCCTCTAAGCTTTTCCTGGTAGTATTGCTTCCTTTCTGTCCTCTAACCTCTCCATAACCTGTGCAGAGATGGGGTTGATAGACAGAGATATTTCCAGATCTCTGGACCAGTCAGTATGCTAATCATTGAAATGGATACAAATGATTAACACTGGTAAAGTCAGCATTCCCAGTGGAAATGACTTTCACTTCTACTACCCTTGGAGCACATGGATGCCACAAAGATGAATGGCAGCCTGAGGAGTGCTTTGAAGGAGGCCTTACAAGTTCAAAGGATTATTATATCAAAGGATGATTATTTTTCTTTTCCTTTGGTGAAAAAAAAACCCAAACAAACCTGACTTCTACCCCTCCTATTGGCATGGCTTCTCTAGAGTTCTGGGTATATAGTTCTAGGCCTTACTTGAGCCGGTGGGGGAGGGAGGGCAGGGTTGTCCTCTTGTGTTGGCCTTTCAAGTCAACAAGCAACATTTAGGCTTAATGGAAAACCAGACTTCATCTTTCCTGAATGTGTTTGCATAGTTTGAGTTCTTGACGTTTCCAGCTTCTCAAACCTGGAAAAATTTACTGTTCTTATTTCATTCATATGCTTCTTAGTCCTTGGCAAGGGAATTACTTTTGAAGAATTTATGCTCCCATCTGCCACTTAAATTACCAGGGGCGGTATTTATGACTGGTGTAATAGCTGCAGAGCGCTGGGGGCCCCTTGTGCTTTGGTGTTGCCCATCTGGAGCACAAAATCTTAGAGTTCATCTGGGGTCAGGGGCATGCTTCTTGGCCAGGGCATTTCCAGAACCTTGCCTCTTGGCTGAGGGAAGAGGGTGGGTGTTTTCTGACTGCCAGGCAAGGAGTGCCAAGTAGTGTCACATTTGCATGGTTGCATTCACAGGCAGTGAAAGAAATGAAGCCGATTCTGAAAACTGTCCTTGGCACGATGTGTCTCTGCCTGTTAGGAGCAGGTTTGGGGGAGGGTTGGGTGGTGGTAGAAGATTTGAGAGGGTAGGAACAGTAAGTTGTCATGAAAAGCATCATGTGGGGAAACCAGGGTTCAGATCCAGCCTCTGATGCTTAGTAGTTGATTATGGGCAAATAATGTCCTGCCTCTGTGGTTATTCAGTCATTTTTTTCAGCTGTGTCTGATTCCATGTGGGGTTTTCTTGGCAGAGATACTGGAGTAGTTTGCCATTTCCTTCTCTAGCTCATTTTACAGATGAGGAACTGAGATAAACAGGGTGAAGTGACATGCCCAGGATCATACAGCTAGTAAGCTTGAATTTGAACTCAAGTTTTCAGGACTCTAGGCCAGATAATGCCACCTGACTGAATGTCTCTGAGCCTTAGTCAAATCACTTCATTGTTTTAAATCTAGTTTCCTTATCTGTGAAATGGGGATGATAATACCCATTACAGATTCTGCAAAATAATGATAAAATTCATTTGGAGTATCAAAAGTTCTAGAATTTCAAGAGAAATGATGATGAGAAGTATGAAGGAAGAATGCCATTATCAAATCACAATATATGCTATAAAACATAGTGGGAGGAACAAACGAGATAATCTATGTAAAATATCTTGTAAACCTTAGAGTACTATGTAAATGCTCTCACTTTGGTATAGAAAGAAGGCTGATGAGATGAGAAAACTTGGATTTAGTTCCTGGCTTTGCCATGTAAAGCTGTGTGACCTTGCACAAATCTCAGCCTCTCTGAGCTCCAGTTTCTTTGTCTGCCAAATGAGGCAGATATTGAGACTCCTTACCTTGCAACGTTGTTTTGAGAAAAGTGTTTTATAAGCTTGTATAATTGGGAATTATCCCTTTGTGCCAGCAACATCCTGGCAGAAGAACTGGAATCAGGAGATGGAAAGGAGGAATGTGGAAAAGGAACTGGCTCTGGAGGGAGAATTCTTTTACTCAAATCCTGGCACAGCTACCTGTATGACTGGTGAGCAAGTCATTTTTTTTTTTGGACCTCAGTTTCCTCAAGGATCAAATGAAGGTTTTGGATTAAATGACCTCTTAAAAAACTCATATTCTATTACACGCATACACCAAAGTTCCTTCACCCATTCCCAAGCTGATGGTTTCTCACTTTGCTTCCTGGTTTGTGCTACCAAAAAAAGGTATTGCCATGAATATATTGGCATATAGTCAATATATTTATTAAGTGATGGCTATGTGCCATCTGCCTATGGGCAGCTAGGTGACTCAGTGGATAGAGTGCTGTGTCTGGAATCAGAAAGACTCCTATTCTTGAGTTCAAATTTGTACTAGCAGTGTGACCCTGGCCAAGTCACTTAACCCTATTTGCCTTAGTTTCCTTATTTGTAAAATGAGCTGGAGAAGGAAATGGCAAATCACTGCAATATCTTTGCCAAGAAAACCTCAAATAGGATCGTGAACATGGCTGAAACGAATGAAACAACCAAACAACACCGTTGTATCAGGCACTGTGCTAAACCATGAGGATACAAATACAAAGACAGCCTCAGTCCTCAGGGACCTTACAGTCTAATGGAGAACCTAATAAATAGAACTTTCCTTTTTTGTCTTTGACCTCCTTTTGATATATATACAGAAGTGACATTGCCATCTACAGAGCTACTTTGCTGTTTTCTAATCAATCTCAAATAATTTTGATGACTATTGTTTTATAACATAGATTGCGATTTGATAATGATAGTCTTCCTTCCTTCATATTCTTATCATTTCTCTTGAGATTCTAGAGCTTTTCATACTCCGAATGAATTTTATCATTATTTTGTAGAGTCTGAAATAATTACTAGACAGATTGAATTGGTACAATACTAAATCTTCAAGTTAATTTAAGTACTCTCACTTTTATTATACTGGCAAGACCCAACCAGGACAATAAATATCTCTCTAATTCAAGACTCTCTATTTCTGGGAAGAGTATTTTATAATTGTATTTATGATGGGTCCTGAGAATGGCGGTGCTTATGGTGCAATGCTTGCAAAAAGATCATCGTGAATAGAATTTCAGCTTATGCAGCAGTACGTGTGGCAGAGGATGAAGAATTAGATCAGTTCTGAAGAGGACCAGGTTAATATCATTCACGTTAAACCAACACTCACACTGATACTTGGTGATAGAAATAAGGGACGCTACTGAGAAACAGACTGGGAAAGGGGGGTCAGACTTAAGAAATGAACGAAACCAATGACTTGCAGACTACACAGAAACCTAGAACATCTGTATCATAAATGTTTCTTTGAGAAAAGAATAGATGAGTGCTGGACACAGGCAATGCCTAATGACATCACAGAAAGATGAAACTGGTTATATTTTAATGTCACAAGATGGACTAATAACAAATATGGGAATCATTCCTTAATAAATCTGTCAATAAATGTTTATTGACTGACTGCTGGGTATAGTCAGATCATGAACTTGTTACGGTGGAGATCAAAATGAATACAAAGCTAGAATAAAAAATAAGGGAAAAGATAATGATACTCAGTTGAAATAACTCAATCCTGACCTTTTCAAAGGAGATAATGAAAAATGGTAAAGAATGAGGTAGAGGACATAAACTTAGAATATAATAATTAAACGCACAGAATATAATAATTAAATGCAAAAGTTTAACTGATATAAATCAATTGCCATAACAAAGAAACCAAAGGAGCCTAAAAAGTGTCTTAATAGGCAAATATCTGACTTATTCAGCAGGTGGAGAGAGATGGAAGCCAAGGGCAACACCGGTTTATAATATGTTTGTACATAAAACCTTACAGGGATGGGTGATGGAAGACATTGAACAATGTCACCCTATAAATCAGAGGGAAACAGTGGGGGTAAAGCCTGTTTAAAGAAAGTTTGGCAAGAAAGCCAAATAAGAAAAATTTTCCTAAGGACATTTAAAGACGAAAATGTTAGCAGGGTCATTCAAAGAAAGATAAATGGAGAAGAAAACCTGGTTTGTTTTTTTTTTTTTTTGACAAATCAAGTAACTAATGAACAAGCGTTTACTTTGTAAAGTACCCACTGTGTGCCAAGTACTGCTGCAGGAAGTGGGGAATGTAGAGGCAGAAATGAGACTTTGTACTCAAGGAGCATATATTCTCTCAAGAGAGACAATAGGTTACACATATTAAAATAGGCACAAAATAAATAAGGGTAACTTTGTGGAATGTGAAAACCAATTATTTTTTCTCTCAAGAAGATAATTGTTTTTTAGTTGTGATCTAACATCACGGCTCTCGTGTGTCTAGAGGTGGTAGGAATAATACTAAAGAGATCAAAGATGATTAAAGTAGCCAGAGTAGGTCCAATTTTTTTTGGAGGAGGTTGGTGCAGGAGGTAGATGGTGAATGCTATTGTGAGAACGCTGACAGGGGGATTTACAAGGAATCTGATGGAGACAATGGTACCAGTAGTGTGAAAAAAATCTTAGAACATATTAAGGCAATTGAGAGAATAACTGTTACCAACTTGTATGCCTCCTTTCACGTCTATATCATTTTTTAAAAATGCGAGTTATCTTCTCACCCATTTTTTGTGAGTTATCCATAGGGAAAGGGAAAGCTTTCTCAACTACAGTATTTCAGAACACATCTTTACCATCATATATAGAATGAAAGATGTAGAGAATATAAGGTACCATCATGTTAATTGTTAATGATCTTTAAAAAGCCTTTGATTTGGAGAGTGAAATGTCCTAGTAAGAACCCCCTTCCAAAAAGGCATTACATCCAAATGTAACCCAGGGTTTAAACCTAGAATATATCTAATATATCTAATCTGGTAAAGGACTGTGGGTGCATCCCTGGGACGCTGTTTGACTGTGTGAGAGGTAAAGCTAGTACAAGAGCTGTGATGAGGAGAGATGTTCTTCATTTCTGTTTTGAAAAAGCAACATGTGAGGTTTCAGACAGTCTTTGGAAGAGACCCAAGGAGGGAGCAAAAAGACTGTGGGAAGTACCAGACATATTGAGGAGCCTCAATACACCTTTGATTTTCAATTTGCTTCCGTTGAGATTTTAGGGAGTAAGATGGGGACCTCTCTCTTGGTTAAGCTGAGAAATCTTTCTCCCAATGAGAAAACACTTTCTCTCTCTGTTTTCCAGTATGGTCTAATCTAATCTTCTGTGATATCTGGTCACCTTTTGCCTGAATAATTGTGTGTGTCACTATATCCACCATTTCTTAATTCACTTTAACCTGCATTTGGTGGGAAAGAGTTAAGCCTGAGGATACAAATTTGGGGTTACCTCTTTCTTTAAGGGATAGTGGTCAGAGAAACAAGCAGCTTTGTCATTTCTGAACCTAAAATAAAACTCATGCCCTCAGACCAGCAGTGTCTGGGGAAAGGGGCAGATAGCTATAATTATAGTGCAGTATCCCATCTTGGAGGAGAACAGATTGCCCAGCAATGTGTCTGTCCCCTTCTCTTATTCTCCTTCAGGCAAGAATTAAAGTGTTTGTTGGTGAAGGGAAGGCCAGATTCCCTGCGTCCCTGTGAGCCACATTTAGAGAAGCCTCGTGGATAGACACATCTTAGATGGACAGTGCACCTCTTCACATATATCAAAACCATTCAAGATTCTTTGAAAGATAAAACAACAGAAATAACCCTGTCCAGTAACTCTCTGATCATAAGCATCAAGCAAGGTATACAACAGGGAGAGGTTTTTGCTGATGGAGCAGATATTCAGAGAGCCCAGTGGAACAAAGTGAGGGAGCATAGGTGGAGACTGAATCAGGGAGTGCATCATGAGGGATCTGTGGAGAGTGAGCGAAGAGGGCCTCAGGAAACAGGAGGGGAGATGGGCGTCCTGGAGGCTAGGGAGGCTGGATAAAGCTGAACTGGAGAGCCTGTGGAAAGGGGCCTCTGGAGAAGGAAAAAGGACTGGGGACCCAATGAGTCTTAACAGGGTGTGTAGTGGCAGGACAGATACAGAGGAAGTCTGTTCGATTGTTTGGTCCCATCCTAGCTATTTGAGATAGGAGATATTTAGAGTGTCAGAGGGTGAGTAACAGAGAATCTGCTCTTAAGTGGTGTTGGGAATTGGGGTGCTTTCCTCTAGAAAACAGTTCTTGAAGCCTAAAATCATAAACCTGAAAGTAGCCTACTCTTGAGGCAAGCCCTGCTAGAATTAGACATCTGACACAACCAGGGACTGATACTGTGTAACTGGGTATATAACTCCCTCAGCTGCTACCAGGCACAAGGCACACATACACACACACACACACACACATACCACACACACTTGCACACATAAACTCACACATACATATTCATGCATACACACACATATACACACTCACACATACATATACATTGACACATTCATACACACATAAACACACATACACACTGACACACCCATACACACACTGATACACACATATGTACACATACACACATTCACACACACACACAAAAACAAATACACATTGACACACACATACACACATTCTCATTCTCTGTCTCTCTGCCTCTCTCTTTCTGTCTCTCCCTCTCCCTCTCTCACCATTAAATGCTTTTCAGAGATCACACATTTTTAAGGGTGGACAAACTGCCGTGGCCATCCTAGCCAGAAAAGGGACTCCAGACTTCTGTCAGTTTTTTGTGTCTGTTAGCAATTGGACTAAATAACCAAGAGTTTTTATTGTGAAGGGAAGGGATCTCTTTGTATTTGAGTTTCTGGGGGCCTCCAGGTAGGGTCTTACAACCTGAGTGGAGATCAGTGGAGAAAATTATTAATTGTTTATCAGGTGGATAAGGGATTTGGAAGGAGGTGTAACTGTCATGATTCCTTTGCCCTCCTTCCTTCTCCCCTTTCTCTCACCCCCCTACCCTAACTTAGTTTCTCTGAACGACTGCTTCTTCATAGGTTTTTTTCATCTGGCCACTTGGGGCTTCACAACAGGATGGCTTTATCTGGGGGAAAGTGATGAGGACTTTGATCAGAGCTGTCATTCTGTGGCAAAGGACTCAGTGTTTGTGGTGATAAAAGTACTGGTTTGGGCAGAAGATCTGTGTTCAAATCCTGGTTTTCTGGGAGAGATCTATAATTACTTAACCTAATTTGACCTAACTAGACCCACAGGAAACACCAAGTGGATAAAGAACATCTATTGTCCATGTTGATATTCAGTTAAAGAGATAGATGTGTGTGGGGGCGCGCCCACTCCCCGCACTCAGGAGAGACACAGAGACAGACAGAGAGATGGAGAAAACACATATGGTGTGCAATAGTTGATAGCTAGGTACCATAGGGGATAGAGTGATGGATTTGGAGTCAGGAAGACCTGAGTTCAGAAATCCTGCCTCAGATACTTATTAGTCGTTAGACCCTGGGCAACTCACTTAATCCCTCTGTCTCATTTTTTTCCTTTGTACCGTGTGGATCATTATAGCACCTATTTTCATTGGGTTATCTTGAGAATCACATGAGATAAAGCAGTTTGCAAAAATCTTAACAAATGTAAGTTATCATCATCATTATGTACTTAAATACACACACGTATGTGTGTATACATGACGGTACAAATGGACAATGAGTGAGTTAGAATGAAATAGGAGAAAAAAGTTGGTCAGTCAATGAGCATTTATTAAAGATAGTGATAGGCACTGTGGAATACAGAGAAAGGTTAAAAACTGGAGACAGCAACAAAAGGAACATCAGAAAATTGTGGGCTGAATTGCCTTGGGAAATTGGCAAAAGTTCATTTAATGTTTCCCAGCTTCTCTCAGAAGCAAAGACCTGCTTTCTTTTTCATACCAGTCTTCTTCTGGTGCTGTTATATTGGTGCAGGTGTGGAAGGCAGCATCCTCTAAAGAGCTAGAAATACAGAGCATGCAGATTTATCTTAGGAGACACAAGGAACTTCGGGGAAGAATTTAATTTTTAAAAAGATGTTATCAAGAGAATGGATGATCAAAAAGAAAAAAAAAAAGAGATAGTCTAGTCACATGATGGAAAACCTAAGTGCTCCATTGGCATCCTTGGGATAGCAGGAGAAATAAAAAAAAAAACAAAACACTGAGCTCATTAGGTGGGTGACTCTTATGAATTTATGGGTGACTGTGGTTCAGATTTGTACAGTCAGGGCAGTCACGAGTGCTTTGTGATTTGTAGCTTGGAGAAGACAACCAAATTGAGATCATCATCTAATTTGATTATATGAGTATCATTATTTTTATATCAATATCAGAAATAGTGGAAACAATGGACATCCTTGCTTTATTCCTGACCTCAGTGACTCAGTTTGTAACTTTGGAAAACATTTAACTTTTTTTCTGTGACAGATTATTCCAGCTCACAGTTTTAAATAGATACTATTTATAATATGAAGGCTCTTTTTATATGTTATATGTTTTTAACATGAGTGCTGTATTTTTAGGTCTTTTGTGTCTGTTAATATAATCTTATCAATTTTATTATTTAGTTATTAATAGGATTTATTATGTTTATAATTTTTCCAGTGTTGAGCCATCTTTTCATTTCTAATGTAAACCCAACCTGATCATAAGGAATTTTTTTAAATTAAAAAATCATTATCCATTAGTGGTATTACCTTTTCTATTTTATCTCTCCCAGTTTTTAGTATCAACACATTATTTATCTCAGAATGAATTTGGTTAAGTGCCATCTTTCTCTATTTTGTGAGTAGTTTGCATAGTATATGGGTTAAAGTTTTAAAGATGTTTGCTTGAATTCACTTGTAAATTCATCTGAATATGACTTTTTTAGAATTGGGGATTTTATTGTTTCCTTCCTTTGAGATTCAGTGGTTTAGACTTCATTTTTGTTATCTAGTTAATCTAAATATTTAAATTTTAAAGAATATTTATTTAAAATTTTTATTTTATTTTAAATTTTAAAAAATACTAATTTCATTCACAATTACGTTTTCATTGATACATAGTTGATAAAATAGTTTTTGCCAAATTCTTTTATTTCCTCACAGTTCATCATGAATTTCTGTTCAGTTTTGATTTTGATAATTTAATTTCTTTCCCTCTTTATCTCTTTCTCTGTCTCTCTCTTAGTTATTTAACCATTTGTACCCTCTCAGTATGTCTTAGTTTCATTTATAATCTCAGTAGTCATTTTGTGTGTAGTTCTAATTCACAGAATAGATCTATCTACTATCTATGTATTTGGACTTATTTTAGGTTTATTCATTTATTGATTAATTACAATTGTATTGCATCATGTCTTATAAGGAATGTGTTTTAATAATACTGTTTTTCTGCATCTGTTTACAATTTCTTTATACCTCGTCTATAGTCAGTTTTCTTAACTATGCCAAACCTTGATGAAAATATGTATATTCCTTAAAATTTTCTTTCAGCAATCATTGAAGATCTGTAACATCTAATCTTTCTAATATTCTATTTAGATACTTAGTTCATTTCTTGTTTATCTTTCTGTTAGATTTGTCTAAGTTTAAAAAGGGCTTTTTGAAGTGCCCACCAATTATTGGCTTACTGGCTAAGAAATCATGTAATTTCGTTAACTTTCCCTTGGAGTTGTTTGATGCTACACCATTCAGTTTATATATTAGTATTGTCATGATTTTTCTTCTCTCTGATGTCTTCAAGCATAATGAAATCCCTCTTTGCTTTTATATATCTCAGATTATCTACTTTTATTGTTTCTTTATTTGAGACCATAATTGGCATTACTGGTTTTTGCATTTTGCTGAGGCATAATAAATTCTTCTCCAGTCCCTCATTTTATCACTTCAGATGAATCTTCGTTTGAAGTGTGGGTCTTATTAAATATTGAAATTATTATGTTTTTTCTAATCCATTCCACCAACCTCTTCTGTTATCTGGGAAAGTTAATTCCATTTACATTCATGGTTATGATTTTTTAGTTTATTTTACTGCCTGTCACATTCTGTTCGAATATTTCTTTTCTGTGTCATCATCTTTAGAAGACAAAAAAAGAGAATGAAAATGAGCACTAAGAGACTGTAGTCTTTATTGCTCTGAACAATCTAATTTCAGTTTTTCCCACTCATTTTTCTCCTGTTCCATATCCAAACCACTAGGTCTCGCGTTTTCCTCCCTGCCCCTGCCTTTTTGGGGTTTTTTTTTCCTGCTTTGTAAGCAGTTCTCTAATATCTGTAGTTTCCTTTGCTGGCTCTAATCTCTTTCTCAGAATTCCCCTTTCACCTTTCCTTCCCATCCTATTTACTGCACTATATTTTATTTTGATAGATGTATTTATTTGAATCTTTTTCTTTAAAGAACTTTTAATAGAGTTTGGCTCAAGAGGTACCCACTTTTTTGTTTAAATAATCTTCATGTATTATCTTATTTAATCCTTGAAGCAATACTGTGAGGCAGGTGTTACTATCATGCTCATTTTACAGAAGAGGAAACTGAACCTGACAAAGCTTAAGTGACTCATTTGGCATCACAGAGCTCATAAGTATCGAAAGCAAGATTTGGACCCAGTTCCTCCTGATTGAAATTTACCATTCTGTTCACCACAATACCTGAGTTCATTGAGCGAGCAAGAGGAATGGATGTATGGCACCATGACTGTCTATGATTTTCTCAGCTTAGGGGAGGGACTCTTTCTACCAAAGATAGATCACAACCTATCCATGACTTAACAGAGAAGTCACAGAGGGAGGGAAGAGTAGGTGAGAATAAATGGAGGAGGAAGGGAATAAGCATTTATTAAGTATCTACTGTATGTTATGCACTGTGATAAATGCTTCACAGATCTCTCACTGAGTCCTCACAACTCTGTGAGGTAGGTGCTGTTATTATCCTTATTTTACAGTTGAGGAAACTGAGTCACAAAACGTTAAGAGATTTGTCCAGGGCTGCACAACTAGTAAGCATTTGAGGCCTGAATTCATCCAGACCCAGCACTCTGTCCTCTATTCCACACTTAATAGCTTTGACATTAAGTAATTTACTTAGGGTCACCCAGTTTTTATGGCTTTTGAACCTCCAGGGCTTTGGGACTTCAGTACCAGCCCTCTATGCATTACAGCATATTTCCTCCCTCTGTGGTGCTGAGACCAGCTGTGAAGGTGAAAATAGGGGTGTCTTTCAGAGCTATAAAAGAATGTTCACTACCCAACTTAATCAGATACTCCTCCATTCCCCCCAACTACAAGCCAATTAGTGTAGGAAGTAGGGCAGTTACAAAATCCTATTCGAATGTTAGAGGATTTTTGTTGTCTGAAACCTGACAGTTACAAAATCCTATTTGAATGTTAGAGGATTTTTGTTTACTGAGCATTTTGTGTTTTTTCAAGTGCTTTTCAGACCTTTTGCAATCAACGCCTCCCTGGTGCTAGAGAAATAAAGTGATGTATACGTGCCAGATAATAATAAGAAATACAGTGCTTGTCATTTACAAATAGTGCTATTCATTATCCCTCACTTTCACACAGCACATTAGCCGAGTTCTTTTACAGGGGAAGGAACACACGCAGAGTATCTAGTGAACACGACATATCTATGGTTAGCAGTGCAAATTGGATTAGAATTCCTATTCTCTGACAGTCCTTCTCCCTGCTTCATCTCACATCATCTGACTTTACCCCCAATCTATAATTATCTTCTACAAGGCCAGCCTTATGCTTAGGTGGAACAGGTGCTGTTTTTTTTTGTCTTAGTGTACTTCTGTACGGTGTCTGAAACATAGTAGGCACTAAATACATGGTTATTGAATGAATGAATGAATGAAACATTATCTTGTGCATTTTATATCTACCACCCCTTGTATTCTCCCTGCCACAAGACACTCATCTCCACACCTAACTTTCCTGTTAATTTTCTGTGTGACCTCGGGCAGATAACTACCTTTAAGGACCTCAGTTTCCTTATTTGTGAAAAAGGGGGATTGTAATCAACTCCTCCTGGGGTTCCCCCATACATTGGGGATTCTACTAGTTAACTTAAAGTCTTAGCTCCAAAATTGTTTTAATTTTATGGCATTTTTAATTAGAATAAACAGTGCCCTCCCATGACAGTGTCTATAAGGGAAACTGCAAACTTCTAGGTTGATGATTTCATTCTGGTCTTTACTATTATTCTCCAACCATGTGATTTCCAGCAAACATTTTCACTTTTGCAGGCCCCTCACAATCCAACTCCAAACCACCTTTCCCAGCTTTCTGGATGTTACTTTCCTCTTCAGTGTCCAGCCAAATTGTCCTTCTTGCTGTTTCCAATGCATGCCATTTCATTTCAGCATCTCCACACCTTTCCCCATATAGGGAATGCATTCTTACCTCCACCTTTGGGAATCCCTAATATCTTTCAGACTTCAGCTCAGATAACACCTCCTATGTGAGGGCTTTCCTGGCCACCTTTCTTCCCCATAAATCCATAGAAGGGCTCTTGTACCTCCAACACACACCTATTACTTTGTATTCACTTTTTATATACTTTCCATTTACCTCTCTGTACATTTATCACTTTCTTCCCAAGAGAATATAAGCCTGTTGAGGGCAAGGCTGTTTCCTTTATTTCTTTTCATCACTTACCCAATAATGCACACTAAACACCTAATAATGCTTGTTAAATGAATAAATGAATGAATGAATGGGGGTTGGGGAGGAAATGAAATGGAGGAGGATCCTCTTTCCAAAAATCTCGGGGTAAGGTAACAAAATAAGTTATCATTAATATGTTTTTTTTTTAAAGTCATAGAATCTTAGATTTAGAGCTGGTGAGAATCTAAGAAGAGGTCACTGAGGCCAACCTCATTTTACAGATGAGGAAATTGAGTCTCAGGAAAATGAAGTGACTTGCCCAGGGTGTCATAGGCTATGTCTGAGCAGAACTAGGATTTGATCCAGTTCCCTCTGAATCCAGATACAGCAGTCTTCCATTCTACTGCACCATACTTTCTTCCTTGACAGAAAGCCATTGAGAGGTCTTGGGGTTTTGAAAGGATACATAGGAGAAGCAAAAAGTATGCAGAAAAGATAGGGGGAGGATGGACTGTGGTTCAAATACTGCTTACTTCACGGTTTTTCATAGGGGCTAGCCCTCTCTCCCTGGAGCAGTGCTGTTCTCCAGGCCATGTCCAATTTTCTCTACAAGAGATTTTAGAGTTAGCTGAAGATGAGGGCACCACAGGACTTTCTGAACCATCAGACTGAGACAATTAGATGCAGACTGTCAGCCCAAGAGATCCATGCTACCAATTTGATCCCCACCCAGAAGACAGTGAGAACTCCATCTAGGCTTTGAATCAGTTATAAATAACATATGTGTTATTTGGAACAGAGGGAGCATCACCAGCTGGTTTGTATTCCTGGGATTGCCTGAATGGAATCAGGGTCCTGTTAGCAACTACAAGCACCTGTCAGATGTGGGACTATGGGTTTCATTAAGAAACAACCAACCATCTTCCAAACAGCATCTTAATGAACAGCTGAAAAACGCCTTTTACTCCTTTCCTGGATCCCCTTCCTTTCCATGTATCCAAGGAAGGACTGAGGAAGGAGCTTCTCAGGCAATCTAGAAAACAAAAGAATAAGGCTTTGGAAGGAATTTAAGTGCGAAATAAGGTTTTTAAAAAAGTAATCTTAGAAAATCTGTCTCTAGAAATAATAAGTTGGTGCCTAAACTCTTTTCAGCTACTTTTGTCTGATTTCTTTTGTCTGCAAAATCTGCATGGTAGCACATAGCAAGTGTTTTATAATAAATGCTCATTGATCAATTTTCTAGAAATATAAATGGATCATCTTTTTCCTCTCCCTGCTTGGTCCTTTGGTGAATATCAATTAAATATAGGCATTACCCTTTATTCAAAGAGATTATTTCTTAGTTAAGTAAATGAGACCTATACTATGAAATATCAAGTCAGGAGGTATGATTGTAGCCCCATTTCTATTAACTATATATGTGATATCTAATAAATGACAACTTTCCCAGGTGTTCTTTTCCTCTTTTGTAATGTATAATGTTCAGGAGTTCTTTGATTCTTCAAAATAATAGGGTTAAATTGTGGACTACAGTCTTGTTAAGTGTTAAGAGTTCAGAAAAGAGAAAGCTTTCGTGAGCTGGGATGATCAGGGAAGGTCTCAGGAAAGAAGGTGAGACTTGAGCAGGATTTTAAAGGAAGCATCAGTTTTAAACTGGCAGAGAGAATGGGCATGGGTATTCCAGGGAGCATAAACTGTATGCACAAAGCCACAGAGGTGGAACTGACATTGGTGGCACCAAATTAGGGACACAGGTCTGCTCAGAGAAGAAGGTTAGCTTTGGGGAGCAGTCAGAGGTGAAGATGGGTAAAGTGAGATCAGTGATTGCAGGGCCTTTAATACTTAGGTGAGGCATTTGAACTTTGGCGGTGGAAAGCCATTGTGGCTTGATAGGCAGGGAAATTACATAAGGAAAGTGGGAAAGTAGTGTGTTGGGAAGGGTCCCCTTCCTTGGAGATCCTTAATAAAGGCTGAGCAACCACTTAGTAGGTGTATGTGTGTATTTGTCTGTTGCTGAAGAAGACCATGCCATCAGATAAATGATGACATGACTTGCACTTGACTTTGTTTTGAGTGAGGGAGGGCTGTGCAGGTCACCAGCCTCACTTCTCCTCCAGAGCCATCTGAATCCAGTGACCAGATATTCATCAGGATGACTGGAGATGACCCAGGATGAGGCAATTGGGGTTAAGTGACTTGGCCAAGGTCACACAACTAATGAGTGTCAAGTGTCTGAGGTGAGATTTGAACTCAGGTCGTCCTGACTCTTGCACTGGTGCTCTATCCATTATACCACCTAACTGTCCTTACTTAGTAGGTATGCTATAGTGGAAGTGACTTATTGTGTGGGGCTGGACTGGATCCCACTGAGAACTTTTTCAAATGTCACATTCTTTGATTCTCTGGTTAGGATGGCAGGTCTGTGTAAGACACATTGTGCATATGTTTTGGGGGACAGGGTAGTAGAGACACAACAATAAAATGAATAATTTGCAGCTATTACACTGTCCATATGTAGGGTAATTAGAGACTGCAACAGCATGGTTTCAGTGGGACTTGTTAAAGAAGGGGTGTATCTGAAAGGCATCTCAAACAGTGACAAGTAGTCAAAAAGATGAGGACTGAGAGTAGCCTATATTCCTTATACATAATCCTCTTTTCAACTAAGCACTTTTGTTCAGTTTCCCAGTCTAGAAACATTGGCATTATCTTTTGATTTCTTCCTTTATTTTGTTTGTATAAAATAGTCACCTGAAAAAGAAATTGAAGGAATTAGAATAGGCAGTGAGGAAACAAAACTATTGCTCTTTGCAGATGATACGATGGTATACGTAGAGAATCCTAGTGGATCAACTGAAAAACTACTTGAAATAATGAACAACTTTAGCAAAGTTGCAGGATATAAAATAAACCCACATAAATAATCAGCATTTCTATATATAACCAACCCCAGATGCAAGAGATAGAGAAATTCCATTTAAAGGAATTGTAGACAATATAAAATATTTAGGAGTCTACCTGCCAAGATAAACCCAAGAACTATATGAACACAATTACAAGACACTTTTCACACAAATAAAGTCAGATCTAAACAACTGGAAAATATCAGTTGCTTATGGGTAAGCCAAGTTAATATAATAAAGATGATAATCCTACCTAAATGAGTTTACTTATTCAATGCCATACCAATCAAAATACCAAAAATTATTTTATAGCGCGAGAAAAATAATAACAAAATTCATCTGGAAGAACAAAAGATCAAAGATATCAAGGAAATTAATGAAAGAAAAACAAATGAATATGGCTAGCCATGCCAAATCTAAAACTTTATTATAAAGTGACAGTCATCGAAACTATTTGGTACTGGCTAAGAAATAGAGTGTGGATGAGTGGAATAGGCTAGGTATAGAAAACGCATTAATAAATGACTGTAGCAATCTACCGTTTGATAAACCCAAAGACTCCAGCTTCTGGGAGAAGAACTCACTGTTTGACAGAAACTACTGGGAAAGCTAGAAAATAGTGTGGGAGAAACTAGGCATAGACCACCATCTCACACCATATACCAAAATAAGGTCAAAATGAGTATGATCCAGACATAAAGGATGATACCATAAGCAAATCAGGAGAGCAAGGAATTGTTTACCTGTCAGATTTATGGAGAAGAGAAGAATTTATGACCAAACAAGACACAGTGAACGTTATAAAATGTAAAATGGATGATTTTGATTACATTAAATTAAAAAAGTCTTTGCACAAACAATGTCAATGCAACCATAATTGGAAGGAAAGCCAAAAGCTGGAAAACAATTTTTACTGCCCGTGGCCATTTCCCATTTGATAAATGGTCAAAGGACATGAATAAGGAGTTTTCAAATGAAAAAATCAAAGCTATCTATAGATAAGAAATGCTCTAAATCAACTTTTGATTGGAGAAATGCAAATTAAAACAACTTTGAGGTACCACCTTTCACCTATCAGATTGGCTAATATGACAAAAAAGGAAAATGATAAGTGTTGGAGAAGATGTGGGAACATTGGGATACGGATGCACTGTTGGTGGAGTTGTGAACTCGTCCAACCATTATGGAGAGCAATTCGGAACTATGCCCAAAGGGCAACCAAACTGTGCATACCCTTTGATTTAGCAGTGCCACTACTAGGAATATAATGCAAAGAGATCATAAAAAAGGGAAAATGTACATGTACAAAAGTGTTTATAGCAGCCTTTTTTGTGGTGGCAAAATATTGGAAATCGAGAGAATGGCCATCAATTGGGGAATGGCTGAAGATGCTGTGGTGTAGGAATGTGATGGAATGCTATTGTGCAATAAGAAATAATGAACAGGCAGATTTCAGAAAATCCTGGAAAGACTTGTGCAAATTGATGCAAAGTGAGATGAGCAGAACCAGGAAAACATCCTATACAGTATCAGCAACATTGTGTGATGATCAACTATGAATGACCAGGCTCTTCTCAGCAACCCAGTGATCCAAGACAGATACTAAGGACTTAGAAAGGAAAATGCTGTCCATATGCAGATAAAGAACTGGCGGACTCTAAATGCAGATCGAGGTATGTTTTTTGCTTACTTTATTCTTTTGTGTGTTATTTAATCTATTTAATATGATTTTACAGGTATAGCCTATATCAGATTGCTTGCTATCTTGGGAAGGGGCATAGGGAGGGAGAAAAATTTGGAAACCAAAATCTTATAAAAATGAATGTTGAAACTGAAAAAATAACCCATACACAATGTTAATGGAAACCTTGAAATAAATTTTTCAGCTGTTAAAAAACAAGTAAACAAAGAAAAATCTCCTGTCTTCTCTTTCCTCAATGTGAGAGGAAGCCTATTTCTTGCAAGGGTAACTGCTCTGCTTCTGATCTCCATTCAATCCCCTCTCTTCCCATCTTCTGTACAGTTTCCTCAAACATCATTCTCTCTCCCTTCTCTCTGTCTCTTTCAACTCTCTTTCTTTTCCTCTCTCTCCTCCTCTCTCTTTCCCTCAATTTCTTTCTCTCTTCCTTCCCTCCCCGTCTCTCATCCTTCCCATCCTCTCCCTTTTCTTCTTTTCTCTTTCCATCCCATCCTTCATTGCCCCCTCTGTGTGTACGTACGTATGTTCATTCAGTCTATCTTCCAGCTTTTTTTACACTACATGCAAACATGTTCAGCTTGTCTCCAACCTTAACAAAACCTTAAATTAACTCTGCTGACTTTTCAAGATGTTGCCCTATGTGGTAATGGTGGCATAACGTGGTGAGCTCGGTTGTTCAACCTCTTCTGTCCCTCCCCCTAACTCTACTGGTCAGTCAGTCAGTCAGTCAACAAATAATTTATTAGCTCTTACATCTAATATAATCTAGTATTGTAACGTATGTACTCTAGGTTTGTGTATGAATATATACAAAGTGGTGGAAGTTAATTTCAAAGGGGAGGGCACTAGTAGCTAGGCAAACCAGAGCAGGCTTCCCCAGAAGCTGAATCTTGAATGAGTTAGGGAGATGGAGGAGAGAAGGAAAAGAACATTCCAGACATGAAGGACAGTGAGTAAAGGGCTTGGAGATGGGAAAAGAGCATTGTGGGTACCATGAACTCAAATCAAAGGTCAGCATTGTGAGGTTGTAGAATTTATGAAAGGAAGTAAAGAGTCAGAATACTGGAAAGGTAGGAAGGAGCTAGGTTGTAAGAAGCTTTAAACAATACTGCTAATAAGTCAAAACACTAAACCTGGAGCCTGCTTCAGACACATACTAACTGTGTGACCCTGGGCAAGTCACTTAACTTCTGTTTGCCTCAGTTACCTCATCTGTAAAATGGGGATAATAACAGCACCTACCTGCCAAAGTTGTTGTGAGTATTGAATTACATAATACTTGTAATGCACTTAGCCCAGGGCCTGGCAAATAGTGAACACTATATAAATGTTAGCTATTATTATTCTTGGGTGGCTAGGTGGTACTATGGATAGATTTACTAGGCATGGAGTTAGAAAGACTCATCTTCCTGAGTTCAAATCTGGCCTTGGTCACTGACTAGCTATCTGACCCTGTGTGACGCTCAGTTTCCTGAGCTGGAGAAAGAATCGGCAAACCACTTCAGCATCTCTGCCAAGAAAACTCCAAATGGGGTCACGAAGAGTTGGACATGACTGAAAAGTGACTTTCTTCTTCTCCTTTTTTGTAATTCATAAGAGATTATCTGGTATGACTGCACATTTATAATTAAACAACTCCTTAGTGATTTCTTTCTGTGCTTTGGTCTTGGACTCTGAAATACCAACTCCTTTATGCCTGTATCTCTTCTCCCTTTCACTGCCAAACTTGTAAAAAGTTGTCCACCTGCTTCCCCTCCATTATCCTGGCCACTTAGTTACTTCTTATCCAACCATTGCTTCTGACCCTCCTAAAACTATTTTACTTTACCAGAACCGGGGTCCCTTACCTGCTAAATCCAGTGACCACTTCTTGGTCCTCATGCCCTTTGACTTCTCTGTAACTTTTTTCATTATTTTGTTTCCCTTCCTCCTAAATGCTCTGTCTCCCTGAGAGTCCATGTAGCACAGCAGATAGAGGGTTGGACTTGGAATCAGGAGGAGTCCTTGGCTTAGTTCTATGTGAGACATTACCTAGCTACTGGACTTTGAATAAGGTCCCAGAGAAGGAAGTTGACTTGCCCAATGAAATACAGGGAGCGAATAAGAGAGCTGGGTTGTAAACCTAGATCTTCCAGCTCCAGACAGAATTTCTGTGATTTAGGAACATACATCTAATCTACGGAGGTAAATCATCTCTCTAAGTACAGGAAGAGTAGGAGTTTTTAATAGCTCTGTAAGTGTGCTGGTGCTTTTGAACTTGAGTGCTGCCTAGAAAAATCTTTTCCTGGTAGCTCTATATTTTTCTGAAATATACAGTTACAAGAAGCAGAGGAAGGTCTCTTAGGGAGTTCTTAACCTCTTTCGTGTTTTGGTCCTCTTGGACATTCTGGTGAAGTTTAGAGACCCCTTCTCAAAATAGTATTTTTAAATGCATAAACATATAGGATTGTAAAGGAAACATGATACTAAAATACAGTGATCAATACTATGTATATATCTGAGCATGTATAATTATATATAATGTACTTACAATTAGAGAGAAGAAAGAAAGAGAGAAGAGAGGAGACAGAGAAGGAAGAGAGAAAGAGAGATGGAGGAGAGAGGGAAGAAAGAGAGAAGAGACAGAAGAAGGAAGGGAAAGAGTGGAGAGAGAGAGAGAGAGAGGGGAGAGAGTGGAGACATACATACAGGCACAGAAACAGAGGGAGAGAAAGGGACAGAGAGACAGAGACATAAAGAAAACAAGTTCATGAGTCTTGGTTAAGAATTCCTGTTCCAAAGTGTTTTGTAATTCTTAGTTTCTACATTTGAAAAATAAGAGGATCAGTCCAAGGCATCTTTATGGTCATTTTCAACTCTAAATCCTGTGATTCTGTCACTGCCTTCATGGTCATCTGGAAATTCAAAATGTAAGGGTAAAAATTCCTTCCCTAAATTCTGACATATTTCTCCACAGTCATCCATGGGTTAATCCAGGGGTGGGGAACCTGTGGCCTGATGTGGCCTTCTAGGTCCTTGGGTGTAGCCTTTTGACTGAGCCCAAGTTTTATAGAACAGATCCTTCTATTAAGGGGGATTTGTTCTGTGAAGTTTGGATTCAGTCAAAAGGCCACACTTGAGGACCTAGAGGGCCACATATGGCCTCGGGGCCAGAAGTTCCCTACCTCTGCTAGGAAATTGTAAAATTCTGCATAAATAATTGACGACAGTTCCATAGTAAGCTCCTTGATGATGGAAATGTTTTCCTTTTGTCTTTGATCACCCGTTTCTATCATGCACTAGGTAATGCTCACCTTCAAGTACTTTACGTTTTAGCTACCACTGCATTTCCTGTCTCCATGCCTTTGCACAAGCGATTCCCCTATCCCTGGAGTGCACTCCCTCCACTCCCCAGCCTTTTAAATTCCCTTCAGAATTTAGGTCATGTGCCACCTCCTCCTGGAAGGAAGCATGCCCTACTTTCCTCCAGCTACTAGTTCCCTCTACCACAGGAATTACTTGGTACAAAGTTAGTACTTAATTTTTTGGGTACATGTTATTTTTTTCCCTGATAGAATTTAAGATCCTGAGTGCAGGGACTTGCTTATTTTTTTACATTTTATCTCCAGAGCTTAAGACAGTACCTCGTATGTAGCAATCAATTAATAAGTGCTTGTTGAATGGAACTGTTGAAAAAATGTTTATTGAATTGAATAGAATTGAATACAATATGTGTTTATTGAGCGCCTGCTGTGTTCTTAGAGGTGCTTTTGGGATTAAAAAAAAAACAAGAAGGAACTCAGAGTCAGGAAGACTCATGTTGCTGAGTTCAAATCTGGTCTCAGATGCTCACTAGCTGTGTGACCCTGGGCAAGTCACTTAACCCTGTTTACCTCAGTTTCCTCATCTGTAACATGAACTGGAGAAGGAAATGGCAAACCACTCTGCTATCTTTGTCAAGAAAAACCTGAAAATGGGGTCATGAAGAGATGACATAACTGAAATGACTAAACAACAGTTCAATAAACATTTGTTGCATGCTCCTATGTGTTTGCTTATTTTCAAGCAATAATTTTTTGTATCCATCTGTCCCTCTCACTACTACCCATGAACAGATTTAAAACAAACAAAAACAAACAAATAAAACAAATCCCTCAATACATATTTTCATAGCCCAGAAAATCAAATTCCTACATTACCCGTATTCAAAAATTTGTATCTCCTTTTGGATTTTAAGTTCATTACCTCTTTGTCAAGAGGTAAGTCGTGTGCTTCATCTTCATTCTTTTGGACTCATTGATCATTGCTTTGATCTGATTTCTAAAATCTTGGAAATTGTCTTTTTCTAATTACATAAATTATTCTTCTAGTTCTGCTTACTTTATTCTGCGTCACTTCCTAGAGGTCTTAACAATTTTCTCTGAAATTATACATTTAATCATTTTTTGTGGTGCCACAATATTCTGTTATATTCATTTACCATGATTTGGTTAGCCATTCCCTAGAGAACAGCCTCTTAGCTTCCAATGTGGAATACTAAAAGACCTGCTATAAATGTTTTTTGTATACATAGATTCCTTTTCCTTTTTCTTTGATTTCTTTCGGGGGTATAGGCCTCTCAGTGCTATGACTGAGTCAAAGGATATAAACAGTTTGATAACTTTCTGGCCATAGTTCCAAATTGCTTTACAAAATGGCTGGACTACTACAACTCCACCAGCAGTGCAGTAATAACTTCTCTTTTCAGAGCTCTTCCAAACATGCTATGTTCCTCCTTTGTCATTTTTGCCAGTCTGATAGGTGTGAAGTAGAACTTCAAAGTTGTTTTAATTTGCATTTCTTTAGTTATTAGTGATGTAAAGAATAAACTTGAATTTTTTCCTTTGAAAAATGCCTGTTCATATTCTTTGACCATATATCTGTTGGGGATTATCTCTAAGTCTTATACATTTGAATCAGTTCCTTCTATTTCTTGAATATGAGATCTTTATCAAAGATATTTGTTGGAAACATTTTCTGTTAGTAACTTGCTTTCCTTTTAATTTCTACTACATTAGTTTTATCTGCACAAAACCTTTTTTAATTTTCGGCAATTGAAATCACCTATTTTAAATTTTATGATTCTCTTTATTGTTTCTTTAGTCATGAACCTCTTCCCCTATCCATAGATCTGGCAAGTAATCTCTTCTTTTCTCCTCTCATTTGTTTATGATGTCACCTTTTATATCTAGATCATATATCCCTTTGGAGCTTATTTAACATATAGTATGAGATATTGGTCTCAACTGATTTCTGCCAGATTGCTGTCCTGTTTTCCTAAAAGTTTTACCCAAATAATGTGTATCTTTTCCTTCAGTTTGGGGCTTTATCCAACACAGTGCTCCTGGGTTTGTTTGGATCTGTTTGTTGTGTAGCTCATTTTTTCTACTCATCCTCTGTTTGTCTGTCTCTGTCTCTTTCTCTCTTTCAATACCAAATTGTTTTGATGATTACTGCTTTCTAAAACAATTTTGAGATCCAATTTTTTTTATTGTTGCCCTTGAAATTCTTGAACATTTATCCTTCCCTACACATTTTATCATTATTTTCTAAGCCTATAAAATACTCTTTTGGGAATAGAATTTGTTCAGCCCTGGATCAGTAAGTAAATTTAGGTAGCATTATCATTTTTATTGTGTTGGTTGACCTATTCATTAGCAATTAATGTTTCTCTAGTTATTTAAATCTGTCTTTATTCTGGAAAAAGCATTTTATAGTTAAAGTCATGTAGTCCCTAGGTGAATCTTGGTAGGTGTGCTCCGGCATATTTTATAGCTTGTGTAGTTATTTTGAATGCAATTTCTCTTTTTCTTTCTTCCTACTAGAAGAAAACTTCTCTAACATTTGCTATTTTTCTCTTTTGTTATCTTTTCCAGTTTGGTAGGTATGATGTGGAACCTTAAATTTACTTTAATTTTCATTTCTCTAATGGTTAATGATTTAGAGAATTTTCTTAATGATTATTGATAGCTTGGAATTTTCTTTTTAAAAACTGATTGTTCATATCCTTTGACCATTTATCTATTGAGAAACCATTCAGATATGGAGGAGCTACAGTCAGGATCACACAGGACCTTGCAGCTTCCACATTAAAAGATCGAAGGAATTGTAATATGATATTCTGTAAGGCAAGAGAGCTGGGCCTACAACCAAGGATCAATTACCCAGCAAAGTCCAGCATAACATTTCAGGCAAGGAGATGATGGACATTCAGTGAAATAAGGGATTTCCAGACCTTGCTGACAAAAAGGCGAGAACTCAATAGAAAATTTGATCTTCAAACGCAGGTCTCAAGAGAGGCATGAAAAGGTAAACAGGGGAAAAGAAAAACCTGTTACTCAATTTGGGCAAACTGTTTACCTCTGTATAAGGGAAGATTATACTTGTTAATCCTGAGAATTGTATATCTACTATGAAGTATAAAGAGGATATACATAAATAGAGGAAATGGGTGTAAAGTAAATGATGTGATGATAAAAATGTGATTTAAGCATGTGAAGGGATTGTAACAGGAGATGTGAAAAGGAGGAAGCAGAAAATAGTAAATTACATCACAGGAAGAAGTGCAAAATTATATTACAGTAGAGGGCGAGGGGAGGGAGATGAGCACTGTTTGAGATGTATTCTTATCCGATTTGGTTCAAGGAGGGAACAATAAACTTAAGTATATAAATCTAACTAACTCTAGGAGGGGAAGGGGGAAGAAAGCGGGGAAGTTAAAAGGGAGGGAAGAAGTAGGTAAAGGGTAAACGGGAGTAAGAGAGAGGGAAGTCGAAAGAAGGAAGGGAAGACTGCGGGAGGTGGTGGTCAAAAGTGAAAACTCTTGAGGAGGGGAAGGGAGATGGGAGAACAAAGCACAAATGGTGAGAAAGAGGATGGAGGGAAACACAGATTGTAATCATGACTGTGAATGTGAATGGAATGAACTCTCCCATAAAATGGAGATGGATAGCAGAATGGATTAAAAGCCATAATCCAACAATATGTTGTTTACAAGAAACACATTTGAAACGTGGGGATACTCACAGGGTAAAGATAAAAGGTTGGAGCAGAATATATTGTGCCTCAGCTGATGTAAGAAAAGCAGGGGTAGCAATCCTAATCTCAGACAAAGCAAAAGCAGAAATAGATCTAATCAAGAGAGATAAGGAAGGAAACTACATCCTGCTAAAAGGCACCATAGACAATGAAGCAATATCATTACTAAACATGTATGCCCCAAGTGGTATAGCATCCAAATTCTTAGAGGAGAGGTTGGGGGAGTTGCAGGAAGAAATAGACAGCAAAACTGTACTAGTGGGGGACCTCAACCTCCCCCTCTCTGAACTTGATGAATCTAACCTTAAAACAAACAAGAAACAAATTAAAGAGATGAATAAAACTTTGGATAAGGTAGATATGATAGATCTCTGGAGAAAACTGAATGAGGATAGAAGGGAATTCTCAGCAGCACATGGCACATATACTAAAATTGACCATGTACTAGGGCATAAAAACCTCACAGTCTGGTGCAGAAAGGTAGAGATAGTCAGTGCATCCTTCTCAGATCGTAATGCAATAAAAATTATATATAATAAAAGGCCATGAAAAGATAGACCAAAATTAACTGCAAACTAAATGATCTAATCCTAAAGAAGAAGTGGGTTAAACAAGAAGTCATAGAAACAATCAACAACTTCATTCAAGAGAATGACAATAATGAGACAACATACCAAATCTTATGGGATTCTGCAAAAGCAGTTCTTAGGGGAAGTCTTACATTTTAGAATGCTTACGTGAATAAAATAGAGAAAGAGGAGGTCAATGACTTGGGCATGCACCTGAAAAAGCTCAAAAAAGAACAAATTGAAAATCCTCAAGTAAATACCAAATTAGAAATACTCAAAACCAAAGGAGAGATTGATAAAATTGAAATTAAGAAAATTATTGAACTGATAAATAAAACTAATAGTTGGTTTTATGAAAAAACTAATAAAATTGACCTTTGGTCAATTTGATTAAAAAAAAGAAAGAAAAAAACCAAATTAACAATATCAAAAATGAAAGGGGTGAATTCACCTCCAATGAGGAGGAAATTAAAACAATAATTAGAAATTACTTTGCCCAACTTTATGCCCATAAATTTGACAATCTAAATGAGATGGATGAGTATTTTAAAAAATGTAAATTCCCAGATTAATAGAACAGGAAGTTGAATACTTAAAGAAATTGAACAAGCCATCAATGAACTCCCTAGGAAAAAATCTCCAGGGCTGGATGGATTTTCAGGTGAATTTTATCAAACATTTAAAGAACAATTAATTCCAATACTATATAGACTATTTTTGAAAATTGGGGAAGGAGCCCTCTCAAATTCTTTTTATGATACAAATATGGTTCTGATGCCTAAACCAAGAAGAGCCAAAACAGACAAAGAAAATTATAGACCAATTTCTCTAATGAATGTAGAGGCAAAAGTTTTAAATAAGATTTTAGCAAAAAGAATACAGCAACTTAACATGAGAATAATACATTATGATCAGGTAGAATTCATACCAGGAATTCAGGGCTGGTTCATTATTAGGAGAACTATTAGCATTATTGATCATATCAACAACAAACCTAACAGAAACTACATGATTATCTCAAGAGATGCAGAAAAAGCTTTTGACAAAATACAGCACTCATTCCTATTAAAAACACTGGAGAACATAGGAATAAAGGGAACTTTCCATAAAATAATAAGCAGTATCTACCTAAAACCTTCAGCAAAAATTATACAATGGAGATAAGCTAGATGCATTTCCAGTAAGATCAGGGGTGACACAAAAGGATGTCCTCTATCACCACTATTATTCAATATGGTACTAGAAATGTTAGCTGTAGCAATTAGAGAAGATAAAGAAATTGAAGGAATTAGAATAGGCAAAGAAGAAACTAAGTTATCACTCTTTGCAGATGATATGATGATATACTTAGAAAATCCCAGAGATTCAAGTAAAAAACTATTTGAAATAATAAACAACTTTGGCAAAGTTGCAGGTTACAAAATAAACCTGCACAAATCTTCTGCATTTATATATATATATATATATATATATATATATATATATATTAGTTACAAAGCCCAGCAGCAAGAGATAGAAAGAGAAACTCCATTTAAAGCTACGGTAGACACTATAAAATATTTGGGAGTTTACCCGCCAAAACAAACCCAGGGACTATATGAACACAACTACAAGACGCTTTTCACACAAATAAAGTCAGATCTAAGGAACTGGAAAAACATCAGTTGCTCGTGGGTAGGCCGAGCCAATATAATAAAAATGACAACTGTGCTTAAATTAATTTACTTATTTAGTGCCATACCAATCAAACTATCAGATAATTATTTTCTAGAGCTGGAAAAAAATAATATCATTTATCTATTGAGGTCTATCACTTATCCCTATAAATCTGAATATGTCTTACAAACTTTGGAAATGAATAAATTGAATATATCTTATTTATTAAATAATCAACTATTTAATATATCTTGGAAATAAAACCTTTATCAGAGAAACTGTTGATAAGATTTTTGCCAGTTAGCTGTTTCTTTAAAAAAATTTTGTGCAACAACTTTTAATTTTATATAATCAAAATTGTCCATTTTATTTTGTATGATACTATCACTTATTTAGTAACACTTCCCCTCTCCATAGGTCCAAAAGATAATTTCTTCCTTGCTCCTCTTATTTGTTTATGATTAGGACATGTATCCATTTAGAGCTTATCTTGGTATAGAGTATGAGGTAGTAATTTAAATCTAATCTAATTTCTGCCAAGTTTTCCCTCCCATTTTTTGTTTTTGGAGTCTGGTGGGGTTAAGGTGACTTGCCCAGAGTCACCCAGCTAATAAGTGTGGATTTGAGGCTGGATTTGAACTCAGGTCCTCCAGACTCCAGGGCTGGTCACTGCACCACCTAGCTGCCCCATTCCCATCAGTTTTTGCTAACAATTCATGCTTCCCTTAGTACCTGAGGTCTTTGGGTATATCAAATATGATGATACAACGTTCATTTGCTTCTGTATGTTGTTTATCTAATCTGTTCCACTGATTCTGGTTTGTGTTCTACTAACCAGTTTCAGATCATTTATGGTATAGTACCTATTCAGATACTTGTAGGCTCTCTCTATTCCCACTTTATTACCTTTGAGATTCTTTCATATGAATGCTGTTATTACTTTTTCCTAGCTCTATGAAATATTTTTTGAGAGTTTGGTACAAGGTTGAATAAGTAAATTAATTTAGATGATATTGTAATTTTTATTATATTGGATCAATCTACCCATGAAAAATTAATGTTTTTCCTATTATCTAGATCTGCATTTCTGAAATTAAAAGACAGATAGAGATAGATAGAAAGAGAGAGAGACAGAGAGATTCATGTAGTCTTTGAGTGATTTTTGGGAGATATATTCCCATATACCCTACTGTACTTAAAAATACTGTGCTACACATAGCAGGGGATACAAAGATGAATAAAATAACAAACTCAGTAAACAATAATTAATATTTCAAGACAGCATGCAATTGTGCTAAAACTGAGTGTTGGAGAGTGTAAATGCTATGTATAGTTGGCCAAACTTGAAATTGGGACACTAATACTCTGTTGGCCGTTAGGTGACTCGGGATAAAATACTAGGCTTGGAGTCAGGAAGACCTGAATTTAAATCAGGTTTCAGACACCCTCTAGCTGTGTGACCCTGGACAAGTCACTTAATGTTTGTTTCCCTTAATCCACTGGAGAAGGAAATGGCATTCCAGTCCAGTATTTTTGCCAAGAAAATCTCATGCAGGGTTGGACAGAACTGAAGGACTGAACAACTAAAATCCACCATCTCTTAGAAACACTGGCTTCCCTCAAGACTCAGTTCAAATGCCATGCTCTGCATGAGACCTGCCCTCAAAAATCAACCCCTTCAGCACTAAAACACTGTTGCTGGAGTTGTGAACTGATCCAACCATTTGGAGAACAATTTGGAATTATGCCCAAAGGGTTATAAAACTGTGCACACCCTTTGACCCAGCAGTACCACTTGTATGCCTGTATACCAACGCGATCAAAGGAAAAGGACCTATATGTACAAACATATTTAAAACAATTCTTTATGTGGTGGCAAAAATGAGAAATTGAGGGGATAGTGAACAAGTTGAGGAATATAATTGTGATGGAAGACCATTGTGGTATAAAAATGATGGGCAAGATGCATTCAGAAAAAACATGGGAAGTCTCATATGAACTGATGCAAAGTGAAGTGAGTAGAACAGTATTTATAATAATAGTAAATGGTGTTCTGATAATCATCTGTGAAAGACTCAGCTACTGTGATCAAGACAGTGATCCAAGACAATGTCAAAGGACTTATGATGAAAGGTGCTACCTATCTCCAGAGAGAGAACTGATGAACTCTGAGTGCAGACTGAAGCATATTTTTTTCTTTATTTATTTTTCTTGTTTTTTTGGTGTGTTTTCTTTTTCAACATGGCTAACATGGAAATATGTTTTGTATGATTTCACATGCATAATCAATATCCTAATGCTTGCCTTCTCAAGGGGTTGTGGAGAGGCAGGAGAGAGGGAGAGAATTTTTAAATAAACTTTAAAAATGAATAGTAAATTTTTAAAATGTGATTGGGAAATATTTAACAAAATAAACCTAAGTATATTAAAAAATAAAGCAGGTAATGTTCCTTTTCATATTTAAACTCAAAACTGATTTTGCACCTGTTTCTTGAACTTTCATCTTACTGCATGTTCCAATTCTGTTCTCTAGCTTCTTGTCCTTGCCCACATTACCACCTTTCACTTCTGTGGGCTTTTGTCTCAAATGATCCACTTCATAATCTCTGATATTCATGTAGTGTTTTAAAGTTTGCAAAGCATTTGCATTTAGTCATGTCAGATTCTTCAAGACCCCAGGACCATAGGCAGCCAAGCCCTTTTATCCTCCACTCTCTCTTGAAGTTTGTCCAAATTCATGTTCATGGTTTCCATGACACTATCTATCTATCTCTTCCTCTGCTGTCTCCTTTTCCTTTTGCCTTCAATCTTTCCCAACATCAGACGCTTTTCCAATGAAGTATTTAAGCTTCAGCTTCAGTATTTGACCTTCCAGTGAATAGCCTGAATTCATTTAAGCATTGACTGATTTTATCTCCTTGCTGTCCAAGGGAATCTCAAAAAGTTTCTGCAGCACCACAATTCCGGAGTCGTTTCAGTATGTTCAGCTTTCCTTATACTTCCACTCTCACAGCCAATTTACATTCATTATCTCACCTGAGCCTCACCATAGCCCTATGAGATAGGTACTATAGCTATCATAATCCTCAGTTTGTAAAGGAAGAAGTTGAGGCCCAGAGTGATTAAGGGACTTGGCATCAGTCATAAAGCTAACATAAGTGTCTGAGATGTGATATGAGCTTAGGTATCCCTGACTAAGCCCTGCTTGTTACATATGACACCATGTTTGTTCTCTTGCCCCAAACTAATCAAGATGTTAGCAGTTCACATTTCCGTTGCCCAGTCGAAACTGGCCTGTGGGTGGAACAGCCTTGGTCATGTAGGCTCTCACTCATACTCTCCATCCAGATCTGCCCTTGCCTGTTCCACGAGACCCAGGTAGGGGGACAGGCGCAGCTCAGGAAAACTCGGTAGAGGTGATCTTGAGCAAAGGTAAATTGTCGTAGAGAGAACTGACAGTCAAGTGAGGCTGTTGGATAAAAGCTTAGGGCCAATTATGCTCATTAGTCAACAGTGGAAACAGCAGAAAAGGAAGGCATAAGCTATCGCTTGGAAAGTTCACACTCATTAGAACAAGAAAACTTGAATGATAATGATCCCACTCCACAACTTTCAGACCATCAGCAAGGCTTGGAAAATGTTAATTAGGCCTTATAACATTGTCAAATCATAAGGCTGAAATCGTGTAAGATCACCCAGTCCACCCCTTTGTTTTCAGCTCCCCTTAAAGTTTGAAAGAGATAGTTTTAGGACTAATAAAAAGAAAATGCTACTTTTCTTGTGGATGGTAAATGGAAAGAGCTGTAGGTACCGTTATAGGTTGAATTGATCAACTAATAAACATTTATTAAGCACTTACTATGTGCTAGGCAAGGCAGAGAAGTGGTGTAGTAGATAGAGTGCTGGGCCTATGGTCAGGAAGACTAATCTTCCTGAGTTTAAATTCAGCCTCAAACACATATTAGCTCTGTGACCCTGGGCAAGTCACTTAACCTTGTTTGCCTCAGTTTTAGCATTTGTAAAATGAGCTGGCAAAGGAAATGGAAAACCACTCCAGTATCTTTCTAAGAAAACCTCAAATGGGGACACAAAGAGTCAGACACGATTGAAATGACTAAACAACAAAAAAAATGTTCAGGCACCAGACAGAAGTCCTTGTCCAAAAGCTTACAGTCTGATGGAGGAGACAAGTAACCAAACATATACCTAGCGATTTATTTACAGGCTAAGTAGGGAATAATTAACCAGAAGAGAATAGAATTGAGTGGGGTCAGGGAAGGCTTCCAGTAAAAGATGGCATTTTCATTGAAACTTAAGGGAAGTCTTGGAGGTCAGTAGTCAGAGTGGAGGAAGGAAAGTGTTTAAGGTATAGAGTACAGCCAGAGATAATGTCAGGAGCTGAGAGATGTAGTGTAAAGAGGTTGAATGGGGGATTGAATAGGGAGATTTATAAATGATGGATTGGTAAAAGGTTATTATGGTGATCTTAGGTACATTTGGGATGTATCCCTAAAGTTTTGATAGTAATATTCCTCAAAAGACCCCTTTCAGATGTCTTAAGATCATATATCAGAAACTGGAAGTGACCCCTAGTTTGGTCCAGCCCTCTGACTTTACAAATGAAGGAACTGAAAATCCATGCTGCTAGGTTGAATGGATTTGATTGAGAATGGTATTTTTTAAAATTTGTTTGTTAAAATGCTGTTTGGAAAAAAATAAACCATCAGAAACACTTTACAAAGATAATATTAGGATCATAAAATATTAGAACTCAAGAGATTTCTAGTCCAGCACCTTTGTTTTCACAGATGAAGACGTTGATAGAGACTAAGAGAGCAAGTCTGAGGTTAAGTGGCTTGCCAAACACTACACTACTAATTAATGGCAGAGCTCATGTCTTGTGACTTCGGTCGCAGTGCTCTTTACCCTGTGCCAGACCTCTTCCATTAATTTAAGATGAGGCTTAAAAATAACATGTCAGCTATAAAAAATTCAAATAGTAAGGGTGACCCAAGCAAGAAATGTTTACTAGTGGAGTTTTAAAATAATACTAGTAAACAGGTACAGGGGCCACTTACATGTTATTGAAAAAGAAAATAATACTTTGAACAACAGCCTTTCTTCCATTCAAGTAATAAGCCTGTTTTCTAATTTTGAATAAATTAATCTAAATTAGGAAATCATTTGGGAATTGAAAATGTTAGAAAGCGTATCTTTATTTTTCAATCTTTGAATAAACCAGAGAGGAAATGTATTTCCTTTGTGCAACAGTTTAGTTTTTTCTAATATTAAACTGACAGAAGTAATCTCTTTATTTTACCTTATCAGAAGCATATTTGACATTTATAATTTAAATATGTAAAATTAAAGAAGAAGAAAATATGCTTTTATTTATTTATGCTTATAAATAAAGTAACCTCATTATCAAATTTTAGAACAAAGATTCAAAATTAATTTGGGAAAAATAACCAATTCTAGCTGAAAAAAATGAATAGCATGTAACTTCAGAAAGTGAAAATTACATTTTTTTTTCTGAGTTGTAAGGACTTCACATTAAGGCTTTATGAAAAGATAGTAAAACTTTGCAGGGGAAAAAAAAAACCATTGCATTGATTTCCTCATTAAAAATTTTGACTGAGGATTTAAAGCAGTTAAATCATTTCTATTTTATCAAAAAATATTTTATAATTGATTTTGGAATCCTGATGTCTTTTAACAAAGACAAACATTTAGGAAAAGCCATATAGCATAGTGCCTGCATCTGAAAGTGGCATCGTGGTACACCGGTTTTGGGGGTTTGGCTTTGGACTTCAGCTAGCTCCAGAATTAAAGAAAAGAGATGGGGGTGACCATGATCTAGAATGTGGGGGACCAGCAGAAGGAGAGAAGTGGTAATGTTCATAACAAGAAGGAAGAGATGAAGGGGCAAGATTTCAGCTAAAAGTGAAGAGATCTGGCATCATCTGCATCCGTTTACCAGGATATAGATCTCAATTAGTTTTTGAGAAAAGATAAAATTTTGAATTGCTTTCCATCTTAGGGAGGGGGAAGAAAGGGAGGGAGAATAATTCGGAACTCAGTATCTTTCAACAAATGAATGTTGAAAATTTTTACATGTAATTGGAAAAATGCTATTAAATTTTAAAAAAGAAAAAAGATATAATTTTGAAACTTTGTCTTTTCTCATATCCCTTCCTCCATTTACTTTCTAGCTTTAAAGCAGTAAAATGTCTCAGAAAACCTCAGAAAGACAGACTGTTTTATGCCGGGAAAGGAGGGAAAGGAAGGAACTGTGAGACAGCATCCTTTTCCCTTATTGACCTGGGAGGAGAGAATCCCTGTTGGAAAAATGAATATTTACAGTAAAAGGGAGAAGATAGGCCAATCTTTGTTGCCACAGAGAGATAATAAAGAAATAAAAAGAGTTATCCCAGGACCTATTAAGTATCCTCAGGGATTTTGAAGGCCCCAGTTGTCACAGACTACCCCAAATGAATCCCAGTGAACTTGAGGACCTTCTAGTGGAGATAATGAGCCATCATCTCCCATTAGATTCCAGTGGAGACAGCCCAGGACCTTGTACCCAATAACCTTGGGAATAGATGTGCCTCATATATTACCTTCAGTGCTTCCCACATGAAGCCATCACTGAAGGGAGCAGTCTCTGTGAAGAAGGGACCCACTTTCTTCACCATCATCAACTATTGACCAACTGACCCTGACTGGCAGAGAAGCCAAGTGCCCTGGGAATGGCAGCTCCCCCAGTCCATCCTATCTCTGCAGCCGTCACCCAAGGAATTAGCCCTTGTTGGAGAGGTGACCTGGAACCTGCTTCTGCACATGCCACAGCCCCAGCCTCCTCACAAACCACAGCTGCTGGAAATCCGGAAGAGGAAGCCCTTGGTACTGTCATACGGTTCAACAAATATGATTTTATCAGTGGAAATGCAGTGCCATCTGCTTTGCTGCTATACTTTCACAATTAGAGGGCCTTTCCATCTGACTTGAAGCTAAAACCTTCCCTATCTATCATTTTCCCCATTAGAATGCGACCTTCTTGAGACTATGGACAGGCTTGCTTTTTTATTTGTTTTCCCAGGCTTAGCAAAGTGCTTTGCAAGTAGCAAGTGTTTAATAAATTTTTCTATTCATTCATTTACTCCCGTGGACTGGACAGTTTTTTGTGTTTTCTAATTTTTTTTTTTTACAGTGTAGCTGGTAAAGGGAATAGGAGATCAATGGTCATTAACAAATTACCTAATTGATTGCTTCTTCTGTCAGTTTCTGTTAGTGAGAACAGTGCAAAGTTAGCATTGAGCATGGGGTGGAGCATGCTTGAGACAGGGGTCATTGATTTTCACTCTATTGAGTTTAAGCTCCTCCATGCATCATTTTAATCAGATTCGAATGTTTCCATGGACCTGCCTTACTTGGTGATTCTGCATTGTCCTTTTTGGGTAAGATTTGAAGCAGGGAGATCCATTTAGAAAGCTGTTGCAGTAGTGAAGACAAGAGATGAGGAGGGCCTAAAGTAAGGAGGTTCCTGTAAGAATAGTGAGAAGGGGACAGATGTGTGAGGAATTGTGGAAGTAAGGATGTCATGGTATGGCTGGTTGGATATTTTCATCTTGTTAGGCTTTTTCCAGATGTAGTTTAGAACTTGGGTTAAGAACCCATACTAAAGTTGCTGCTGTAGGAAATATCCTGCCCTAATGCCACAGAGAAGGATTTATTGGGCTCAGAAATCTCACGGGGAGAGAAATCACCTAGGTACTATCTTGGCAAAAAGTGAATTTCAGTACTGTACCCAATCTCTTCTACATCTCCATTTCCAAAAACTGGCTCAATACCTGCTTAGTCTTTATCAGTGAATTAACAAGTATCATCTTAAGTCCCAGGAGAATGAATGGACCTGGATGGAGCTATACCTGCAGTAGATTGACTGGGGCTTCATCTCAGAGCACCAAAATTTAGAGGGTATTGTAAATACCAGTGCCCCTTTAGCAGATGGAAACAACTAAGTTTAATACTTAGCTGGCAAGAATAACTGTTGAACCTAGTAAGCCACCAAAGGGTACTTCCTTTCTTCCTCTCTTCTGCCCTTCCTCCACGCCCCTATCCCCAGCAAATGTACTCACATGAGCTCTTACCTGATTCAGTCTGACACCTCCCTGCTCTTTCCCTGGGTGTTTGTTCTCCATCAGTGGACTCTCAGGGCCTGTGCTAGGGTCTCTGTCTAACCCACCTCCTTCCTTGGTACCTTGTGTTCTGAGCCTTCCTCTGAGGTTTTCCCTCCATCCTGGCATCACTCCAATTTGTCTCCAAGAGTTTCTTTGAACACTGGTTTCCTGCCACTTGATCCTGGTCAAGTTCTGTAGCGCTAACTCTGAGCATCAACATTTCTAGTCACTAGTATGGGTTTGCAAAGGGACCTTTCCTCCCTCTTCAAAGAAAGATAAATGAAATTCCCTTGCCTTAAGGAAACTTAAGATTTGTGCTGTCCTAGTTATATACCCTGCTCTTTATCACAGCATTTCAGAGATAGAGGGGCCTTTTTGAGGTTTTCTAATTCAACTCCCTCATTTATCAGATCAGGAAACTGGCCCAAGGACCTTCCTTAAGGCTACACAAATAACAAGGAGCAGAACCAGACTTTGAATCCAGGTCTCCTGATTTCAAATCTGCTTCTTTATCTCTGTATGACAGTCAGGATCTTGTTAACACCATCCACTGTCACTGATCTCAGTTCTCAGTCTAAATTCCAGAGGGAGTGTGATGTAGTGAGAAGAGTGCAGCAACTACAGTCAGAAAACCTGGGTTCAAATCCCACCTCTCTCATTTACTAGCTGAGTGATCTTGGACAATGCCTTTTTCTTCTTTCTTCTGCCTCAGTTTCCCTATTTGTTAGATGAGGAGGTTGGAGTAGGTGGCCCTTGATGTCCCTTGCAGATCTAAAATTGTAATGATGTTCTGTGCCAGTCAGAGGTTAAATTGACGTGACATTGAATGGAGGTATCACTATCATCATAGCATATATATTTATGTTCGTGTGAATGTGTGTGTACATTGTGTGTGTGTGTGTGTGTGTGTGTGTATGTGTGTATGTAACAAGGGGTTGAAGGCAGCTAAGTGGTGGAGTGGATAGAGTGCCAGGCCTAGAGTCAGAGAGACTTATTTTCCTCAGTTCAAATCCAGTCTTAGATATTACTAGCTATGTGACTCTGACCAAGGCACTTAAACTTCTTTCTACCTCAGTTTACTTATCTGTAAAAAAGATAATAATAGTACCTACCTCATACGTGGGGCAATGAGGTGGCTCAGTGGATAGAGCACAAAACCTGAGTTCAGAACTGGTCTCAGACACTTTACTAGCTGTGCAAACCCGGGCAAGTCACTTAATCCTGTTTGCCTCAGTTTCCTCATCTGTAAAATGAATTGGAGAAGAAAATGGCAAACCTCTTCAGTATCTTTGCCAAGAAAACCCCAAAATGGGGTCATGGAGAGTCAGATAGGACTGATAACGACTGAACATTAACAAATCTTAACACTCTCCCCTCTGACTTTAGGGCTGGAGGGCAGAGCATGAAACTCATCTCAAAGCCTTCCTTTCTAGAAGACTAGGAGTTTTAAGGTAATTCTTCACTTTCTATCAGTAGCTCTACCTAGGGAGTACCCCATGATCCCCCACTCCCATTTTAGCTTCCTTTTGTGTATTGCTTTCCTCCATACAATTGTAAGCTTTTTGAAGGTAGATACTGCTTTTCTCTTCCTTGTATCTCCAGCTCTTAGCACAGTGCCTTTCACATGGTAGCTGTTTACCACACATTTATTGACTAAAGAGGAGTGAGGATGGCAAGGGCTGAGAGAGAAGCGGCCTCCCTGGCCCCTCAGAAGCTTTTTGGCTTTGTTCACTAAGTCTAGGTTTGTTGTTGTTGTTCAGTTGTTTCTGTCTTGTCCAACTCTCTGTGACCCCATCTGAGGTTTTCTTGGGAAAGATACTGGAGTGGTTTGCCATTTCCTTCTCCAGCTAATTTGACAGAGGAGGCAAACAGGGTTAATTGACCTGCCCAGGGTCACACAGCCTGTAAGTGTCTGAGACCAGATTTGAACGCAAGATGAGTCTTCCTGATTCCAGGCCTGGATGTCCTGTGAGTATAGGGGAGGGCTTCATTATATCTCTCTCCATTTCTGCTGCTATAGCTCAGCTCTTCCAGTGCCTGCTCCTTCCTATCACTCTGCCTCCTGAAGATTGTGTGCACCTTTAAGAACTCCAGGGTGTGACTCTGGTCAGCCTATTGCCAGAGTCCCAAATCAGTCTCAGGGCTGGTAAGAAATTCATGGTCCTCTGAACTACAGAGTAGTAGTAGTAGACGGTCAGTTCTCAAACTGCTATTACTTGCATGTGCACATGCACATGTGCACATACACATGCGTGCACATACATATGCACACAAACACATAGGTACAATTTATATCATAATTTTGTGAGAGAATACCCAATGGTGTCTAAAATGGATCCAACAGTGACAGAGAACAAGAGGGACCGCAAGGACCAGAATCCTTGTACTTGGAGTACAAAGAAATAACCTTCCTGATTTCAAAGAATGATGCCTGGGAAGGAAGGAAGCTAACTTGAAGGAGGGGGAATTGTGGTGGGGTGGGAGGGTGTGGAGGGCCTGTCACTGCTGGCTGAGGGCCAGCTGCTATTTTGACTGCTTTATTTATTTATTTTTGGCTGCCTCCCACCCCTTCATTCCTTTCTTCAAGATAAGGCCTGATATGCACCATTTCCACATGCTCCTGAAATCCCTCAGTCATGACTGAGGTTCCAACAAAACCCCCGATCGTATATGGATGGGGGTCCGCAGACAAATCAGAATGATACCTCCTTCCAGTTTCCCCTTCCTCTTCTCTGTCCACCCTCTCCTCCCTAGAGTGCTCATTAGAGATGGCTGCTCATTAGAAGTCACTTCCATTCTGTTAATTTTTTTGACTGCCTGGCACTTTTTTTCTGACTGCTTTGCTTCACACTAATCGAAATTTCCAGCTGTCCACCGAATGTGACATTTCCAGCAAATGGCTCTGGTCTCATGTGTCCAGTTCTGCCTGAGGCAGGACCAGCAGGTGCCAGTAATTATGAAAATCCCTAGGCAGAGAGAACGGATAATCCTTTCCTAGGGCTTGGGAGGTGGGGCTTAAGACACCAGATGTATCAGAATGCCAGGAGGCTCCATTACCAGAAGGACCACTAGGTCCTGATAGCCAATGGTTAAGATGAGCAGAATAAGTGATAGAGTCCAAAATGGAGCTAGGATACAGAAATTTAGAGCCAAATACAAGGAGTTGATATCTTTGTCTTGGATACTGCTGCACCTTGCCACTGGCTGTAATCAATCTCCTTCTGATGACTCAGCCAACCCCATTGATCATAGCATCATAGATTTAATTTAAATGTCATTGATTTTTAAAGTTGTGGACATGTCCGTGACCTTCAAACCCCAAGCCTACTGGGGCAGCTTCTAATGGGAAGTTCTTTTATTTTCTTCTCAGGCCTGTGACCCCACTAGTCCATTAGACACTAGAGGCAGTTCTGATGTTTCTGTGAATTGAGGATTCCAGGCACAACGTGTTCTTTTTGCTCATTTGCCATTAGTAATGAAAGATGGAGATTAAGAGACTATATTTTGGGTTCCAAATGAGGTTATTGTCATGAACACTAGTAACATAGGTATAGATATGGAGTAGGGAGGGTAGATCTTACCAGGAGGCCACGAGTCTTAGGTCGAGGGCTCCCTGGGAGTGACGTTCCGTTTGTGTTCTCTGTTCATTTCTGGTGTGGTGCATAAGGTTGAGTAGCATCCCATGGCCATTGACTCTATAAATGGCTGCACAAATGCTTGGTTAGAAAGCCTAGTGTAGTATATAACCTAAATCAAATCGCTTACCATGCTATGGAGTGGGGAGATGAGGAATGGAGGGGGAAAATTTGGAACTCAAAATTAAAAAAAAAACTATTAAAAATTGTCATTATATGTAATTGAAAAGAAATACTGTCTAGAAAACTTGGTGTATAGAGAAGGGCATGTTCGAAGGGAAGATATAGACCAAGCTATGGGGCAGCTTGGTAGCATAGTATATACGGTTATGGGCTTGGAGTCAGGGAGACCTGAGTTCAAATTCAGCCCCAGATACTTACTAGCTGTGTGTACCTGGGCAAGTTGCTTAACCTCTGTTTGCCTCATTTTCCTCATCTTGTAAAATGGAGATAATAATAGTATTATTGGTGTTATAAGTATTATGGGTGTTATAAAGATTAAGTGAAAAAAAATTGTAAAGTGCTTGACACAGTGCCTGGCACCTGATAAATGCTGTATGAATGTTAGCAGTTGTTGTTAAGTTGTTAAACAGAATTACCAACTCAAGAATATGGTGGCCAAGCTAGAGAATCTGCTGGTGAACTAGTTCTGTTTTTAAGTGTCTAAGGTCTTGTGGGGAAAATTAAATGGGAATAGAAAAGAAAATACATTTTTGTCAGGTACATGGCACCTACACAAAAATTGATCATGTATTAGGACATAAAAACCTCACAACCAAATGATGAAAACCAGAAATATTAAATGCATACTTTTCAGATCATAATGCAATAAAAATTACATTCAATGAAGGACCATAGATTAAAAATTAATTGGAAACTAATGTAATACTGAAGAATGAGTGAGTCAAAAAACAAATCATAGAAACAATAAATAATTTTTATTACAGAGAATAGCAAGGTGTCTAAGACAACTCCAAAAGAATCTTGATGGAAAATGCTATTCCCCATCCAGCAAAAGGATCTGAATGTAGATTGAAGCTTATTATCTGGTCCCATTTTTTTTTGTTTCTTCTTTCTCGTGGTTCCTTCAGTTGGTCTAATTCTTCTTTGCAACAGGACTAATGTGAAAATAGGTTTAATATGAATATATATGTATATATATGTATATATATATATATATATACATATATATATATATATATATATATACATACATATATATATGTTGAGCCTATATAAATTTGCACACCATCTTGGGTGGGGGAGAGGAGAAGTGAGTAGAAAATTTGAAACTCAAAATCTTATGGAATTGAATGTTGAAAATGAAAAATAAATTAATTTTTAAAAAGAATGATGATGAGACAAACTATCAAAATTTATCGGATGCAGCCAAAGCACTATTTAGGGGAAAATTTGTACCTCTAAACACTTACAATAGAGAAAGAGCAGATCAATGAATTGGGCATGCAACAAAAAACCAGAAAAAGAACAAATTAAAAATCCTCAAATTAAACACCAAATTAGAAATACTGAAAATTAAAGGAGAGATTAATAAAATAGAAAGAAAACCATTGAATTAATATGAAATAAAACTAGAAGCTAGTTTTGTGGGGAGGGGGAACAATAAAATAAATAAGCCATTGATTAATTTGATTTAAAAAAAAGAAAAAAATTATCAGTATCAAAAATGAAAAGGGTGAATTCACCACCAATACAGATGAAATTAAAGCAATTTAATTAGGAGCTATTTTGCCCAACTATATGCCAATAGATCTAAAAATCTGAGTGAAATGGATGAATATTTATAAAAAATATATAAATTGTCAAAATTAAATCACAGAAGAGGGAATAGAATATTTAAGTGTCTAAGGTCTTCCAGAGCTCCTGGAGAAACCTTTCACACTGCCCATTATGGAACTGGCATCCATGAATCAGACTGCCCTCCTTGGCGCAGTCTATGAGGAATTCCCAGTAGGTCCACTGGTAACTTGTACTCAGATCAACATGAGAGTACCTTTTCTTGAATGGCCAGAAAAGTTTGGGGAACTCAAGGTGCTCTCGGGGGCTTATGATGCTGTCCCCAAACCTTTCTCCAATAAAGAATTTTTGGAGTTTAGATCTTCTTCTCTACAGTGAAGATAGTTTTTTGGTAGACATGCACTTTTGAAGCTACTTGGTTTTGGGAGCCCCCTAGTGGAGGACTGCCCTGCCATGTTGGCTGGGAGTTTGGACAACAGTATGTCAGCAAAGCCAACACATGCTAATAACCTTTGACTAAGGCTAGGTAATTGAGGTTTGAGAAACCAGGCTGGTCCATCTAAAGGCCAAGCTGATGGCAGTTGGTGGTGCTGTGGATAGCATGCTGGGTCAGGAGGTCATATCTGGCCTCAGATGCTTACTAACTGTGTGACACTGGGCAAATCAGTTAACCCCTGCTGCCTCAGTTTCCTCAACTGTAAAATGGGGATAATAGTAACACCAACCTCACAGAGTTGTTAGATAAAATAGATAATATTTATAAAAACTTTTGGCATGTAGTAGGCGCTATGACCATGTTTATTATCTTTCTCTCCACTTCCTATTGGTTGAGAAGAATACAAGAATTCATATTGATCAGAAGTCAAAGGATTGTGATCCAGTGTTGGGAATGCTTTGACTCTTTGTCTAAATTCAAGAGGCTATCTAGAATCTTAGGTGTTTTAATTCTGGAGATTTGCATGCCATGAACCCTGCTCAAACTGATAACACTGTGTGGTCCTCACTGGATTCTGATGCCTTCTGCTAATGCAACTATCCCCACTCAGTAGCAGGTCTATGCAAACTTAATTTTTCCCAGAACTTGTTTTTCCAGCACATGACTCCTATATTCAGGCATGCTTTCCATGGTAAATATATAACTTGATATTTGGAAACTTTTAACTTCTAAAAAGAAATCTGTTCTCCCTCCACCCTCTTTCCACCCTTGGAAATAAGCCAAATTATCTAGGTCCATTTAAGAAGTTAATATCTAGGACGTTAAGATCAGAGTCCAGTAGTTTTGGAAGCTAGTCCTTAACAGATCTTGGACATATAAATGATCAGGTGGGCACGAATCAGTATGGTAGAAAGAGAACTGCTTAAAAAAAAGAAATATTTCTTGGGTAACATTTTCAAGGTCTTCATACTGATGTTCTAATTTTTTGAAGGATTCTTTGCTCTGCTGGTGTTTAATTAAAAGCTATAGTTTTCTTTTCCTGCTGCCAACAATCTCATCTCTATATGTTTTCCTGACAGCTCAGTTTTGGACTAAGTTCCAAGAGTCAGTCAGAGCAATTATTAAGTGCCAACTGTGTACCAGACATTTGACTAAGCCCTGGAGAGATAAAGACTAACAATAATAATAATAATAATAAAATCCCTTTATTCAAGAACTATACATTCCATTGGGGGAAATACCTCGCACAAAATAGGTACATACAAGGTAGGTGAAAGGCACTAGAGTAGAGAATTAGAGAGTAGAGAAGTCACTAGCCATTGGAGTGACTTGAGGGCAGATTATTTTTGTATATTTCATTTTTTCCAATTACACAAAAAACAATTTTTAACATTAATTTAAAAAATTTTTGAGTTACCAATTCTCTTCCTCCTTCCTTCCCCTTTTCCCTCACTGAGAAAGTAAGCAGTTTAATATAGGATTATATGTGTGCAATCGTGCAAAACATTTCTATATTAGTCATGTTGTGAAAGAAATAATAGGACCAAAAAACCAAGGAAAATAGAGAAAGCTTAAAAAAAGGTGTGCTGTGATCTTCACTCAGACTTCATCAGTGACTTCATCACTCCAGACTTGTCTGGAGGTGGAATTATCTTGGATCATTGTATTGCTGAGAATAGCTAAGTCATGCCTAGTTAATCACTGCACAGTGTTCCTGTAGCTATATGCACTGTTCTGTTTCTGCTCCCTTCACTTTGCGTCAGTTCATGCATGTCTTCCAAGGTGTTTCTGAATACATCCTGCTCATCATCTCTTATTGCACAATAATATTCCATCACAGTCATACACCACAACTTGTTCAGCCATTCCCCAACTGATGGGCATCCCCTCAATTTCTAATTCTTTGCCACCACAAAAAAGAGTTGCTTTAAATATCTTTGTACACATGGGTCCTTTTCCTTTGATCCCTTCGGTGTACAGACCTAGCAGTGGTATTACTGGTTCAAAGGGTATCCACAGTTTCCTAAAGTTGGAACTTTAGGCATAGTTCCAAATCCATAGTTCCAGAATGGTTGTATCAGTTTACAACTCTACCAACAGTGCTTTAGGGTCAAAGAGGTTGTTTTTGAGGGTAGCCTTCCTGCAGAATGTGGCATTTGAGTTGAGATTTGAGGGAAGCCAGGGGTTTCTAAGAGGTGGTGATGAGCAGGCAAAGAATTTCCAGCATGGAGGACAGCCAGTTCAAAGGCATGGGGAGAGGAGACAGTGTTATATGTGAAGAACTTAGTATAGCTGGACCTGAATTGTGGAAGGAATCAATGAAAGAAATCAAAGACTTGAAAGATAGGATAGGGTCAGATTGTAAAGTTTTTAATGCCAAACAGAAGAGTTTATATTTGATCTCTAGAATGATAGGCAGCCGCTGGATTTTGTTGAGTTTAGGGGTGACATGATCAGGCCTATGTAAGAGGAAAGACTCTTTAACAGCCATGGGGAGAGATCTCTTTATTGTGCAGAGACACAAACTCCCTATGTCTCAGTCTCCTCATTAGCAAAATGGGGTTAATAATACTTGTACTACTTAGGGTCAGAGATTCAGAACTCAATGGAGGCTACAGGTCATTGAGTCCTGGGTCACCCTCATATTATAGATGGAGAAACTGAGATACAGAAAGGTGAGATAGATTACTTGGAGTCCTAGCAAGTAAAAGAGGCAAGATTCAAACCCAAGCCCTCTGATGCCAAATCCATTGTTCTTCTCATGGTAGTTGCTGCCTCCTAGGTTTGTTGTAATGTTTTGTAAACTACATACTTACAAATAGAAGGATGCTTATTAAATATCTATTTATGCCTGCCTTGGCCTCAAGCAGCTTATATTCTCCTGGAAGACACTATGATACACACACACACACACACACACACACACACACACACACATATGCATATAGGTAAATATGAAGCAATTTGAGGAAAAAGAGAACAAATTCCAAAGGTAGTGGGTGAGAGAAGATTGTCCTGAAGGCTCCATAGGAAGCAGAGACAGTTGAAGGGAGTTCATTTACATTGCAAGTAGGAGGGACATCTCAGAAGATTGTGAGCTTCTTGATGGCAACGACTGTTGTTTTGATTCTTTTTGTATCCCCCAGAGCTATAGGCACTTAATAAATGTTTTTTGACTAACTGGCTCGCAAAAATATTTGAAGTTACTGAGTCCAGGGAATAGCTAGCTGTTTAGTGTGGCTAGAATGTAGGGTGTGCAAAAGGCAGTGATAATAGTAGCAGACTTTGCAAAGTACTTGACATTTAAAAGCACAGTGCCTAGCAGATAGTAGGTGCTTAATAGATGCTTATTGATTGATTACTGGGGGAATAGATGCTGTTGTTATTGTTCCCATTTTATAGATGACACTCAGAATTTAAATGATCTATAGTTGTGTATGTCAGAAGAGGTTTTGAACCTGAAGTTTCCTGATTCTGCCTCTGGAATTCTAATATGTCATGCTGCCACGTTACATCATACTACCTTAGCAGTGAGAGTTAAAGCTGGAAAGGTGGGTTTGATGCAAATGAGTCAATAGAAGTGGGGTGTGAAAAACACATGCAGATCCAAGGCAGCTGAACTCATATCAAATGTAGTGACTAATCTTGATTCTGGAGAACAAGGATGAAACATGCTTCCCTCTTCTAAGTGGAGAAGTAGAGGACTATGGGTATAGGATAGTCTATATATGGTCAAATAGTCAAACCAAGTCAGTGTGTTAGTCAGTTCTGATTAACTTTTTTTCTTTACTATAAGGAAGGGTTTTATTGGGTTGTGACTTGTGTTGTTATTGTTGTGTTTGTCCTTCGTTCTCCAAGAGGATATCAGGGAGTTGATGACATAACTTGCTTTTGACTTGGATTTGAGTGAGGGAGGTCTGTGCAAGGTCACCAGCCTCACTTATAGGACAACTCAGCTAGTGGCAAAAATGGAAAACAAATGGTCCTGTTTCTAGCTAAAGAAAAGCCAGAAGTAGTACATCCAATTTTTTTTTTCCCTTTGGAGGTTATAAGCAATAGACAGATAAACCTATCCATCCAGTTCTGTGGCCATGTGCTCTCCAGAAATTTGAAATAATTGGGACAGAGAGTCATAGTCTAATAAGTATCTCAGGAGAAGCAAGGGAAGAAAGGAAATCTGGCCAAGATATAATTGTGCTCCAGGAGAATAATGAGGAAACTTGGCATAGGAATCAAGAACTGAAGAATGCCATCACTTTCTGAAGAACATATTAATGTACCTGATTATTCAGCTCCTCCTATTTTGCTGCATACCCCAAGAGGAAGAGTTGGAACTAGATTGGAGGCAACTGAACCTAAGTCCCAGAGTGCCAGATTTTGAGGTTGCTGAAAACATTTATGACCTGTTGGTGCTCTAGAGGTAACTATTTCTTGTTTTTTCTCTCTCCCTCTCAGCCTCGATCTGTTGTGCTTGGATCTCTGATCCTATGCAAAAGGGTAGTTTTAGTCCTTCCCAGAACTGATGGTACTGTTTGCCATGAGCATAAAAATGCATATTTATGTCCATAATGAATGAGTTAATTGAACCTTTAAGCAATACATATTTTGGTACTTCTCAAATATTAGTTGGCCAGTGTCTGTATTGGTTTATTTATACATTTATAGTCTTCTGGTGAGACTGAGGGATAGCGAAGTAGATGGCCAAAACACTCTACTGGTATGCCCACAGTGTCAGGAGAAAGCATAAAAAGGCCTCTCTCCTGTTAGTTAAATCACTCCTCCTACACTTCTGTTAAACGTATGAGAGAATTGGACACAACTTGAATTCAAGATGAGAAGGTGTAGATGAGCCTGAACCTTTTTGCAGTGATCTGCATTGTTGGAAGGACTGCCAAAACTTGAGATCATAGATCCATTTGAGTATTTGACTCTACACACAGACACACAGACATACACACTTTTCATCTTATCTAGGGAACCATTTTCTGTTACAAAGAATATAAAAGAAAGGGAAACAAGCCTGACAGTATCTGCAGTGGTAATAGATGAATTGTAGATTCTCGTGTGCCCTAGTAGTGATAGGAGTATAAACAAAATCTGTAGGGCTCTGGAGAGTTGAGGTGGACTGAAGCAGGAACCCTGAGGGGTGCTACTGGGAGAATGTGACTCAGGCATATTTTGGTAATGTGAAGATTAATTACTCCCAAGGCCCGTTGGACTTGGGGGAAGGCTACCCAGTGTTCTGGCTGATTATATCAGTGCTCCTTGCTCTCATCACAATTGCTGTTGTGACAGAGATACAAAGACCAGAACTAAAAAAAGTGCTTGTAGAAATACATCTCGTTGCGTTATATTAGTAGTCTCTGGGATTTCTGAGGACCTTTCTCTATGTTATTTCCCTCCCTTTCATGTCCAGATGGGATCTAGTCCCCAATAGAGATTGACTCTACTGGAAGTTTGTGGGGAAAATAATTGGTCAACATGAGAGAATTGCAGGTAGTGGAGGGCAGAAAACAGTTCTTGACATAGATTCTTTTCTAAGTCCTAAGTCTGTCTCTTGGCTTCAGGTCAAACCCTGATTTGACAGTGTCCCTGTCCATAGGAATTCTATAAACTTCCTTCCCCCCTGTTCCTGAGCCCATGATCCTGACTTAGCTCAACTTCAAGCCTGTGTCAGCACTTTGTTGGTTATTCTCGGTTTTCTTCAGTTCTCCTTAGCTCTCTATTCTGTCCTTTATAAACCCAGAAGTCCTTTCCTTTTCCTTATCCTGCCATACTGAGTCTACTGGCATCCATTAACATATAAAGAAATTCTCATTAGACCCACACATACTGCCCAGGTTTGAACTGAAAAAGATGTTGAATAAGTACCATCACTCTTCCAGTCATTCACTCTGGAAACCTCAGGAGTCACCCTTGAGCCTTACCTCTCCTTCAGCCTCCACTTCTGATGACTTTGTCAAGTCCTATCAATTCTACCTCTGTAGAAGCATGAAAAGCATCTCATATCCATCTCTCCCTTTCCATTCATGCAACCTCCAATCTGTTACCATTCTGACGGACTTCTTTTTCACGTTCTTTTCAAGCCATTCTTTACACCACCACAGAAGTAATGTATCTAATGTGCAAGCCATCCCCTCCCCTCCCCTCCCACCTAAGAAGCGATGTCTTTCCCTTTGAATCCCCTGGCCACTGAGGTTTGATCTCACATAGGCATTTAATCATATTCTAGTGTGTGTTGTAATTCTTTGTGTATACATGTTTTCTCCTGTACTAGACTATAAACCTCTTGAAGGGAGGGGCTGTGATATCTTTCTTTCTTGAATCATCAGGCCTTATTAATAGGTGCCCTTGAGTTTTACAGAATTGAATTGTCTTTCTTCTTCCAAGATAAATATAATTAGCCACCCCTGCCATTTATATTTTCATTACTTCCACCCCCCAATCAAAGCCCTAGTCAGTTGGCATTGATTTGAAAGCTTCTTCTTTTTTTATATATTAAATTAGAACCTGAAATTAGACTTAAAAAATCAGACTTTTGAAATTTAGATATTTGAAATAAAGTATAAAATGTTCCTTTGTGCTGCATCATGCTGTATTAGCTCACAGCCACTTGTAACTAGAGGTGTACCACCATTAGGATGCTTCTAGTGGGCACCTGAAAATTTTGCAAGATCTGATGGGATGGAGCCTGTCTGCAAGGTTGGTTGGATTTTTATATAAAAAGGAAAAGAAAATACTTTGCTGTTCGGTGCCTCTTGCTTTTTCCAAGGGGCATGAAATGTGAAGTTTTTGGAGCTGGAAAAATTGATGTTATCACTGTAATAATGGTAAGGGAAAAAGGGGAAAGAGCAAATATTTATTAAACATGTCTTATGTGCCAGGCATTGTGCTAAGATGTAAATGTTACTTCACTTTATCCTCACAACAACCCTGGGTGAGGTGAGTGCTTTTATTATCCCCATTTTGTGGTTGTTCATTTGTTAGTTGTGTCTGACTCTTCATGTCCCCATTTGGGGTTTTCTTGGCAAAGATTTGCCATTTCCTTCCCCAGCTTATTTTACAAATGAGGAAGCTGAGGCAAATAGCTGACTTTCCCAGGGTCACTTAGCTAGTAAGTATCTAAGGTCATATTTGAACTCAAGAAAATGAATCTTTATTTTCTTCTCTTCTCTAGTTCATTTTACAGATAAGGAAACTTAAAAAAAAGAAAGAGGTTCTGTTTATTTTTTGAAGGTGAGTTGCCCAGGGTCACATAACTAAGAAGTATCTGAAATCAGATTTGAGCTCAGGTCTCCCTGACTCCAGACCTAGTCCTCTATCTACCGTACCCCCAGCTGCTTCACTAATTAACATATCTATGTAGCAATATTTTGATTTGTAAAATGGTTTTCCCATAAAAATCCTTTGAGATAGTTAGTATTATTATTCCCATCTTAAAAATTTGGGAACAGAGCTCTAGAGATGTGAAGAGACTTGTTCTCAAGCTCCCGGGCTGGGAAAGTCATGATTTAAACCAGGTTTGTGGGTTCAATACTCTTTCTACTGTGACACATTTGACTGTCTTCTTGCTTTTGCCTTTATGTTTCAGGAAAATGGAGCTGTACTTATACTCCCTTCCCCTTCGTAACCTGCACGCAGCAAAACTTCCCCTTCTTTCCATCATGGGCTGTGGGTTCAATGCCAAGCACTGCATGCTCAGTGAATACCTCTTGGCAGATGGGTGGATAAAAGATGAGCAAGCTACTATTGGAATGGAACTGTATTCCTTGCCATGTGTAATGGCAAGGGAATTTGAAGATCTTTCCTGCCCCTTAATAGGCCCATGTGACCTGCTTTGAGTTCTGGCGCAGCCCACAGCTTGAGTCACACTGAGCCGATGGTGGAAGGAGCTTGCCAAATAGGTGGAGCAGGAAGGGTGCAGCAGAAAGAGAGAGTGAAGTGGAGCTGGGAGAGAGCTGGCAGAGCAGAGCAGGGCAGCTAGCCTGGGTGATAGAGACAGTGATTTTGCCTAAGGGAGGCCTGATGGAGGGAAGGCTTGGGGATGGCCATGCTCCCTGCATTGATCGTGTATACAGGTTTCTTTGTTACTATGACGGATTTGGCTTTCTGGTGTTTGAATAAATGTCTTGGTTTCATCTTTGAGGAAGAGTTTATATTTTGGGAATTTTCTCTGGAAATATGCATGCGTATCCATGGTGGCTGCTGTGGGTATCGCATTGTCATTATACCATGTACCATATAAAGGTACAAATCCATGACTCCAGGTGGCTTATCTATTTGTTTTGCTTCTTCCACCTGCAGTTTTGTAGTTGAATTTGTGGGCAGCGTAAGGAAGGACCTTATAGGGAGAGGAAACATGGTATCTTTGCTGTTCTTTGATTAAGCTATTTACCTTTTCTTTGTTGTATTCCGGGGTTGATAGGGTTGATGCATTCTTCTTTTCCCTATAAGTGGCCCTGTGTTCTGTTGATCAAGGCAGCGTTATTGCTCCGGTGGGACAGGAGAAATAAATGACAGCTGTAATGAGTACTGAGGAGGATGAGATTAAAAACAACGGTGGATAGTCATTTAAAAGGAGATTTTTCTCATTCCTTCTCAAGGCCTCCAGTGAGGAAGGGACCTTTCCCTGTTTAGGTCTCGTTATTTTATTATTATTTTTTATACTGTTGAGGAAGAGAAACTCAGAGACTCTGATAGAGAAGCCTGTCACCTTCAGTGCTTTGTTAGTGAGAATTGAATATAGTGTCATATAGACATAAGCACAGTCTGTTTAACCTCTCTATTTACTGTGTTCTTCCAAAAATGCACTATCTGCCTTCTACACGTGCATGGTCATTTTACTTAGAATGCCAGGTGCTGTTGAGAAGGCAGGAATAGAAGCTCGTAGGATTATTGAGTTTTTGGATTGGAAGGGGTCTTACAAATTATCCAAGCATGGACATTTTTATTTTTAAACTTACCAGTTGAAATTTATTCATTAATGCAAGGCTGAATGTTTTTAAACCAAAGTAGATTTTTTGTTTGTTTTTCTTTGTACTGCAGTCATTTCCAGATATACCATTAAACCCTTCCTTGTAACAAAGAACACCAATTAAACAAAATTATCAGACAAGTTATTGTCTGACTGAATAGATATCTTTCTGATCTTGTAGTCCCTAGTTTCATCCTTCTACACCTAGAAGTATAGTTCAACATCTTTTCTGGGAATGAGATTGGAAATTGCAGTTGACCTGAGTTTGTATGCCATTCGTGTTGTTTTTGCTTCCATTGTTGTAGCCATGATATATTGTTCTGCTGTTTGTGCTTACTTTAGTTTGCATCAGTACACAGGTGTCTAACCATGCATCTCTGCTTTCTTCCATGTTTTTCGTTTCTTAGAGGCATTCCATCACATTCTTATGTCAAAAAAAGTATTTAGACGTTCCCCAACTGATAGACACTGAGTTTGTTTACAGTATTTTTTAAAAATTTTGCTTCCATAAAAAGTGTTGCCTAAAATATTTTAGTATATGTGTATCACTCAGTTTGGGTGATAAAGAAATTCTGTATATCTATACATTTTTTAAAGAAAGGGTTGAGAAAAATGACATCTCTTAGAACTGTCCAATAGTGAAAGAGAATATTTTCCTGAAGTAGTGAAGCTTTATTACTGGATGTGTTTGTAGACAAAAGGTGGACTATTCAATCCAGAGGGGCCAGAGATCTTGCTTCTGTATAGGTTTTAAAATTAGACAAGAAATCTCTTCCAGCTTCCAACCTCCATAACTATGAATTGCACTCTGCTCAGCTAGACATAAATAAGTAATAGAAGCATAAATTTAGAACTAGAAGAAACCTCATAGGTCCTTGAATCCAAACCCCTTATTTCATAGATAAGGTAACTGAGAGGTTAAGTGATTTGCCCATGGTCGCAGCTAGTATTGAATCAGGATATGAATTTAGGCCTTCTTGACTCCAAACTCAGTTTTCAGTCCAGTGTGCCACTCCGCTGCCTTAATCAAAACACCTCCAAAGGCGCTTCTTTGTCATATAGTACAGCCTCTACTGTATGAGCAAAAAGTCCCTCTGCCTTGGTTTGCATTTTAAGATGTAGGATCTCTTTTAATTTCTTTCTCTCTCTCTGTTTCTCAGTCTTCATATTAGTCTCTCTCTCTATGTAATATATGTATTTATGTATGTATATAGGCATATACATATGTGTATACATGTGTGCATATGTACACACATATATTCACACATGTGTTTATAACTACATGTGTAATGTGTGTATATATTATATATATGTATATATATTTTATATATATATATATACATATATATATATATATATATATATATATATATATATATATATATATATAAAATCTCCATGTGTTAAATAGTATATTGGAAACTGTTACTAGTTTGTGGAGCAGGGACAGGATAATGACAGGCTGTATGTGAGCATGTTAGCCACAAAAGGCTTCCAGTGCTATGTTATTTTTAGCATCCTCACCAAGCCTCAGCAAGATAAGGCTTGCCTCTGACAACCTTCCATACCCTTGCCTTACTTGAGCTTGGGTATCAAGTTCTCTTCTTCCACCTAAGTTTTTCTCCCACTCCTTCCTTCTTGGATAATTTGGAAGGTGAAGGTGTATGGTGACAGTGACTGTGCCAGCCTGAACTGGCAGGTGTTTGCCCAGGGAAGGACCCCCATATCATCCGGAGTGACAGCATCCTCTCAAGGCAGCTGTAGGATGCACAGACACCAACTTTGGCGGCTGTTTTTATCCTTCTATTGGGATCCTTGGGATGATGATATTTTGGGCCAAGATGTACTTCATGTCCAACACATGTCAGCATTTCCAAGAGGAAGAGCTCTAATTAAAGGCTTCCCTTCTCTATTCCTTCCATCCTCACCCTGAATAGGTGACATAAATAAACCTCTTGTTACTTTTACATGACTGCACAGAGAACTTTAAAGGCTGCTTCTTAGAAGCACTCTGCTGGTGGGACAGTACTGGTGAATAACAGCTGGAGATACAGCCACCTGATTTCTCTGGCTTTCTAAGAGATCTGCAGTGCTTTACAGGCTAGGTGGATACAGCTGAATTCTTTCTCTTGCACCCCTGGCTGTGCGACTCACACTTCTGTTGGTGGGGACACCTACACATGTATAGATGTGTATAGATATGTGTATATGTGCATATATAGGTAATATGTAAATATATATGTATCTGCTAAGTACATGTAGATATAGTCTGTATGTATGTGCACATGTATTAAATTGTGTATGTGAATCAAAAAATTTTATGAAAGGAATCACCATCATAGAATTACTTTAAATAGCAAACTTTCCTTAACCCCGTGTACTTAAAATGTGATTCCAAGTGCAGCAATTCAATTTTAGAGAATCCTGCTATGTAATTGCTTACATCTAAAGGTACATCTAAAAACATGTGAAGTGAGAGCTTTATTAGATTAACCAATGGTTATCATAGCAATTACAAACCTGACTGGAATCCATTCCATGGCAATATTCATTTATTTATCCATTCTTTCTTTCATTAAAACAGAATAATATGGGGTACAGGGGAAAAATAAGAGATCTAGAGTCAGAGAACCCAGAAGCGAATCTTAGTTTGACCTCTCTGTTAAGGTTTCTTAAAAACTGAGATTGCTTAGCTGATATGTGGCAATATTTTGAAATTGTGTAGGAGAATTATGTTTGCGTTCTGCCAGAGGTCAAGCGTTTTAGTATCAGATGAAGTTGATGTCTGTGTCCTTCCAGCTAATAATGAAAAGCAACATCAGATTCTTTCTTGAAGTGCTTGGAATTATGGTATCTGGAAAGCAATTTTACCAACCAGAGAAGATGGAGTATATATGCATGCATGTACATGTACACCCACAGTCACCATCACAACCATATGACTAGGTGTTCAAAAAGAAATTATCCTTTTCTTCAACGGAAAACCTGACTGGATCCAAGATGTACGTATGTATGTATGTGTGTGTGTATGTGTGTATATATATCTACATTAATCTACATTATAGATATATATCTTCTCTTTCACATATCCAGCACCATTCATCTCCAAAACTCTAAATGGAATGTCAGTGTCACTTTGTAAGAGTATCCCAGCTGTTCACTGTTTGGATTTTGTCAAGATATTCAAATATAGATTGGATTTGGTGTCAGATTTTCAAATATAAATGAGCTAATTCAAGGCATCACAAGTCAGATTATATTAACATATTAATCCAGCATCACCACTGCCACCATCACCACCACCTCCATAGATGAACTGTAGTATAGTAGAATGAGCACTGAATTTGGAGGGAGAGGATTTTGGTGCAAGCACTGCACTGAAATTTTTATTACCTGTGTGATTTTGGGCAATTCAGTCTCCAAGTTTTAGTTTTCTCATTGATAAAATGAAATGACTAGACGATGATTTCTGAGCTCTTTTCTGTCTCTAAATTTTTGATCCTATGTCGTGTGTGCCCAGCATTATACTGAACACTATGGATGATGCATAAAGTATGCAACATAGTCCCTTTCCTTAAGGAGCTTATAACCTATTTTGGGAGACAAGACATATATGCATGAAGCAATTAAAAATACAATACAGTCCTTGATTAAATTCCACTTCCATGGATTGAAGATAGGAGTTGGTTTTAATGTAGGAGCTGAAATACGCTGACCTATTGATCTAAGCTGTGCTTCTCCAAGGCCTTAGAGAGACCCCCTGTAATGATCGTGAAAGGAGGGGTCAGTTTTTTGTGTGGTTTCCAGACACAGGCAGATCTCTTTAGATATTCGTCTCTGCTGCTATACTGAGCCAGCCTGCAACTGTAGAGGGTTTAATCTGCCATGGAGAAGAAACAAATCACTTTAAATGGGCTAACAGTTTTTTGCTTCCTGTCCCTGCTCTCTTGCCACCCTCTCCCTTCCCCCAACCCATCCCGTTTCATTCTAAAGATCGCTAAAGACATAGGTTAAGTTATTCCCATGGGAGAACCTGGAGGAGTAGTTTAAAAAGAAATACGCCTTCCAACTCCCTACTGCCATTTAGTTACAGCCGAAAAATTTCTAAGAAGTGATTGAGTATAGTAGTTTTGAACTGGCTGAATTTAACTGCTTTCAACGTAAACTGTTCTGATTGAGGGAGATGCTCAGACTCCTCACAAATAGACGTCTTTCTTCTTTGACTGAGGGAGCTCGCGGTAGGATGTTTACTTCCTGGGAAATTCAATTCAACAAGTATTTATAAGGTCAGCTAGGTGGCACAGTTGGTAGAGTGCCTGGCTTAGAGTTGGGAAGACTCATCTTTGTGAGCAAATCCAGACTCAGATACTTATTAGAAGTGTGCTCTAAGTGCTCTAATCCCGATTGCCTCAGTTTCCCCTCCTGTCAGATGAGTTGGAGAAGGAAATGGCAAACTGTTCCAGTATCTTTGCCAAGAATACACCAAATGGGGTCACGAAGAGTGAAAGGACTAAACAACAGCAGTATGCCAGCCATTGTGCCAAGTACTGGCAATACAAGGTGCACGTGCACACAAAATTCAGATTTCTTAAATTGAATTTTTGAATAGAGGTATTTTTGTCTAATGGACTGTATTTGTGTAGGCTATTCCCAGTTGAATTCTTAGAAATGGGGATAGGTTTTTGTGAGAATCAGATAATTTATATATGTATGTACATATAGCATGCATTGCAGGGCTCTGCAAACCTTAAAGTGCCATGTAAATGTTCACTTTCCTTCTCCTCCTCCTCCTGCTCTTCCTCATAAATATTTTCTTCTGAATCAGGCTCTTTTCTGAGAATGAGTAGGTTTAAGTTTGGGCGATACTGAGTACATACCTTCCCTTTCAAAAGAAATTAACCCAGTGACAACAAGAAGCAATTATCATTCAGGTAGCACTTTCAGGTTTGAAAAGTGCTTTGTGCTCTCTGGACATCTCCTGGGGAAGGCACTGTGATCTTTCTCAGTGTAACTGGTGGGGTTTGGGCATCACTCGCTGTTACTTTATAGTAGCAGGTAATTCGCCTGAATAGGGCTGCATTTGCCTGCCTCCCATCTTCCTGTTCCCAATACAGAGAAGTGACCCTGCTGGGCCAAATCTATTGAAACTAATCGAGAATGCTGTTTAACTTAAATATATCACCTTGGCTGTGTGTGGCATGGCTTACCCCGGGGCGGCCGGCATCCTGGAGTTTCCCTTTGAAAGCAGAGAGCCAGGGAAGCTCCAGATCTGAGTAGCTGTTATTAGCAATAGTTAATAACAGGGCGGTAGTTAATGGTTAGCAAATGTTTTATGAACTGGTATCTTTTGCTCCATGAAGGCTGATTCAATTTATTCATAATGGATTTGCTTTCCTCTATTAAGCTCAGGAGTGTATAATCAGTTTCTTCCCTCTCTCAGATAGGACTTCCTCTTTACCTAGAGAGGGGCGCATTTTAGGCTAAGCTTATTTAAGTTCAGTGGGGCTTGTTTTAAATGGATATTCAGTTTAAGGGGGTGTCCATGTGTGTATGTGTCATGAGTATTATCAAAACTGAAACCTGTATCTTAATCAGTCATTCAGCAAACTCACTCTGGCAGTCAGAATACCAGAATACATTGGCTGTTCACTCTGTCTGCAATATGCTGTGTCTTCACTCCTGCTTCTTTCAAAGCACGGGTCAAATGCCACCTGAGCCATGAGGCTGGGCCCAGCTGCTAGTACCTTCCCCTCAAATTACCTTGTATTTACTGTATTTATATTTTGTATAATGCATGTTATTTCTCCAAAAAATTATAGATTCCTTGAGGGTAGGGACTGTTTGTTTCCTCTCCATCTATTATCCCCTTCACCTAGCATAAGTGCTTTGGCCCATTACTTAGGTACTTAATAAATGCTCACTGATAGATTGTTTGGATAAATGAATGACTACATGTTTCTTGTAGGCAGAATACATGGGCTTGGAAAGGTTCTCTGGGTATGTTAACAGTTTAGTTGAGGGAGATTGCTTACTAATCCTCACTCTATTACTGAACTGCCCATCAGCCATGGCAAAGTCACTTAACCTTTCTGCCTCAAAGTTTCTTCATCTGTGAAGTACAGCTAATAACATCTCCTTTCCTCACCAGAGTCTTGTAGGAATTAATAACCCTAAAGGACTTTAGGGGAGATGGAGGGGGATGACCTGGAACTTTGAAAATGTGAAATACCTATTAAAAACCAAGGAAAGCAAGTTGAGAGAAAGGTAAAAATTCATTTACATCCCTTTAAAATCTGGATGTCAAATTAAATCTAGCTCATTTCTTGAAATCTTCCATTTTGTGGATTTGTAGAAGGACATGGGCAAACATCACAGGGGAGAAGAAGGGGTGAAATGGAAGACCCTGTGCAGGAGAATCTACATTGATGAGGTCCTAGGTCCATTGAAGTATTGAGTCTATTAGAGTAACCTAAAATGGATCTGCAGTGTTAGGAATTTGGATGCTCTCTCCAATATATGGATCTCAGTCTGTCCCTCAATGCTCGTCAGCTCAGGTGACTTGCCCATGTCCTCCATAACATTTGTCCCACCCAGCACTCATTGTGCTGGAGGTCCTTCTTTACTTCTTCCTGACCTTATAGAGACTACAGTGGAGTACTCAGGCATTCCCTTTGTCATCCCTTGCCAGGGACTAGCCTGTCTCCTTTACACATCCCATGTTTCCTCAATGATCCCCATTTTTACTCCTGTTCTTTGAAGTTTTCTTTTGTTACATGTGCAACCTGCTCACATCATATGCTCCTTCACTGCTTTGTGCATTGCTTTTAGTTCTTCAGTGGTTTTATGCGTCTTTGCCATGTGACAAAAAGATGGGCCCCATTTCTAGAAGTCTTAGGAGCTTGACAACCCATCCTACTTATGGCCTCCTTTTAAATGCTTACTAAATTTTGTTAAATTCTGTTAAAATTCTTTAACTTGCTTGTCTGTTTTATACTCTGTCCCAGAGATATGTAGTGACCAGCAAGTTATCTGTCCAACTGAATCAGGAAGTCTCATCTTCATGAGTTCAAATCAGGCCTCAGACACCTAGTAGTTGTGTGACCCTGGGCAAGTTGCTTAATTCTGTTTACCTCAGTTTCCTCATCTGTAAAATGAGCTGGAGAAGGAAGTGACAAAACACTCTAGTATCTTTGTCAAGAAAACACCAAATGAAGCCACAAAGAATTGGACATAATTGAACAGATGCAACAACAACATCCTCAACAGCAGTATCAAAATGTGAATAGAGAGTCAGGCCAAATTGTTTTGAGTTGTTCTGTGTCTCTTTTAGGAGTCTCCAGAGTCTTCTAAGGCTTGATGAAGCTAGCCTGATGTCATCCACAAACATGATTACCTGGAAGAATTCACCATCCACAAGGAATCTTTCTTTAACTTGGGTTCCATGCCAAATGTCCTCTGTCACAGTGATGAATGTCCTTAACAAGCATGTATCTCTATGTTGTGTGCTTCGCTTGATTGTTATGGACATGAGGGCCAAAGGAGAATGTTTTTTTTCTTCTTCTATCTTTTAAGGAATATTGAATGACTTTGATGTATACATCAGAGATACCATTTTGCAAGAGCACCTCCAAAGTGGCATTTGTTCCACAGCATTGAATGTTTTTTCGTAATCATCACACAGTAAGTGTGGTGGGATCTTGTATATCTCTGGATCCTGTAGGAATTGCTTGATGTTAAACATGTGTTCCATTGTGGAATACCACTTGCAGAAGCCTACCTATTCCTCACTAATACCCTGTTTGAGGGTGTCCTTGATGCTTGATTCACATGAAAATGTTTTATAGATTAGTAGAAATACTGATTGGCAATTGTTGGGGTTCACTCTGTCACCACATTTCAGTATTAATAAATTAAGATTTTATCTCTACCTTTGATAGCTTCTCTTACTTCTATACCTACTATATCTTGAAAACTGATATCTTACAGTATCTCGAATATGCCCCATTTTCTCCACTCACAAAGCTGCCTCTCCTGGTGCAGGTCCTATCATCTTATACGTGGACTATTGCAGTGGTCTGTTGGTTGGTCTCCCTCTCTTACGTCTTTTTCCAATCTAGTCTGTCCTACACTCAGTCAGGCTGCATCATTCCCCTGCTCAATAAACTGCAGTGGTCCCTTATTACTTACAGAATCAAATATAAAATCTTCTGTTTGGCTTTTGAAGCCCTTCACCATCTTGTCCCTTCCTACCTTTCCAATCTTCTTATACTTTACTCCTCTTTGTGTGCCCTATGATCCAGTGACACTTTCCTACCCTGTACCCTTTCACTGGCTCTCCTGCAAGCCTTCAGTGCTCTTCTTTCTCAACTGTGTCTCCTAGTCAAATTCCAGCTTCTGCAAGAGCCCTTTCCTCTAACCTCTCCCATTCTACTACTTTCCCCCTGAGATTACTTCCCACATCTTGTGTATGAATGTATATCCTATGTTTGTATATATGATTTATATATCTTGTATGTGAATTATTGTTTGCATGGTGTCTATTAGAATGTGAGCTTCTTGAGAGCAGAGGGAATATGTTTCTTCCTTGTATCTTTAGCGCTCATCACAGTGTGCAACATAGAGTACGTGCTTTATAAATGCTCCTTGACTGGGCAGTGCTTGGTGTTCCTACTCTTCTGTAACATCCAGCAGGGACTTTCTCTGTGTGTAGACTTGGTTCAGTCTGGCTTCTTTTCCCATAGTGCATTCACTCCTCTGTAACTCCATCAATACTTCTAATGTCATAGCTGAGGTATGGTGGTTCTATTTTCTTGATGGTGAAACTGTTATTACTGGTGTTCGTTATGTCCTTTATGGTGGAAACTGCTGCAGATCTTTTCCATTTTTCTTCTGTTTGTTGTCTATCTTCCATTTTCATCCTTTAGTGTCCTTGGAATGACTTTGATAGATCTCTTGCTGAGCTTTCTTTATACTTATTTTATTCTTTGCTGCTTCTTTCTATTTTATGAGGCACTGCTGCTCATAATTGTCCATTATTCTCTTTTATATGATTGCATAAACCAATTCCTGTTCTGAACCAGGGTTGCCTTTGGCCATAACCTCTTAAATCAAGTATTTGCTGAATAAGGTGCTTTTTAGACTTTTTTGGTTTATGGCAAATGAGCTACATCTATTAAACTTCTGTATAAAATTATTGCTATCAGTGTTGATATCCATTGCCAAGTTTTCATTATCAATAATGCGTTTAAATGAATCAAAATTGAACTGTTTCAATTGCATGCCATCTCTTTTGCCATTATTCTTTTTTCTAGTTTTATTCCAATTCTGATCTTTGCTCTAAGAGTTAATGATCTGATTGTACCTAGACAGCTGATTCAGGGATGATTCCCACATCAATAATGAGTCTTTTCTTGTCATTTGTAATACAATCAGCCTTATTGAGAGGGTTTGGGTGGGAGAAGGAATGTTGTCTGGTACTTCTTAAATGTAATGCTTCCCAGTTCCCTTCTTTAAGAAAGTATTCATGTCATAGAAGTGTGTCTTCTATGTCTTTTTGCCTTTCTTATATATTATTCCTGACCTGCAGGTGCTTTGCTGAAAGGAATATAAATTTTGATTGCTGAAACCTAGCAAGATATCTTGAGGTTTATGAGCTAGATTTCTTTCTTAAGGACTATGCCTTAACCCAAATCACTCTGGCTCTCATTGATTGGTCAACAATAGGTCTCAGCCCATGCCTTACTTCGTCATTGTTTGGGACCTGATGTCTCAGAGTGAATGTAAATAGCAATTGTTTCTGTTTTGACCAGAAACCCTGAGGGTCTTCCCCTCCCTGGTTGACTTTTTTTGGGGGGGGAATTACATAAAAGAGGCTATTCTTTGCCTCATTTCTTAATCACTGAATGGGCATTTCCTCAGACAAACTGAGACCTGAGAAAGACCTTAGCATAAAAAGACTATGGTCTGGATTCATATGGCTGTGGAGGAGAGAGTGAGGCTGGTGACTTTTCACAGCCCTCCCTCACTTAAATCCAATGCTCATGCAAGTCCTGGCATCACCTTTGTGATATCACTGTCCTCCTGGAGAACAGGAACAACGTTCCTGATCAATGTTTTCTGATTCATGTAAATACATCATCATTATCACTTTTATGCACCTTTGCATTTCAGTTATTAAAGTCAATTTTAATTTAAAGTCTTATCAAACAGTCTGCCCATTTGATGATGAATTCTTTGGTCACACCAACCTCTAAAACAATGAAAATTACAAAAAGGTCTTCAATTTTTTATAGCTTCCTTCTCCTTCTTGAGTGTCAGTGGCAGAAAATGGGGGAGAGAGTAGTAAGAATCACATTTTTAGACCATCTATTCATTTTAAACAGGCAATTATTAATGTAAAAGTGACATCTTTTCTCATTATTCAGTGATTTTGCATACTTCCGGAAGACCCAAATTGTCCAGTGTTTAGCACAGTTCATGGCACACAAGAAGCACTTAAATACTTATTGACTAAGGATTAATAATGATATTCTGGTTTTAAATGAAATCAGGAGAAAGAAGAAAATGAGTGGTTCACAGTTATATTTCCAAAAAAGAAATTGGTAGAGTTGGTTTGATCATATGTATGAAGTCCATAAGAAATGTCATTTCATGGGACAGTTAGTCATACATTGCTTAGTACTAATGTAAAGTATTTGCAAAGAGATTACCATGAAAACCATTTCAGGTTTTCCTCACTAATATCAGTTGCTAAGGATGAAGAAGTAGATAGAACTTGATTAGATTGCACACCTAATATTTATTCAGGACCAACAGTATTTTAGGAGAGGGGCAGAAAACATTTTATCATTTCTCTTCAGCCTAGAAGTGGATTGTGATTTCTGTTTTTATTGCCAAGTATTACTTTGGGCCTGGGGGTTGGATTGAATCCTGGCTGCTAAAAAAGCAAACAGCTCAGTGTCCAACTAATGCTGGGACAGAGGAAGAAGCAGCCAGAGCCATCAAGTTGTTTTACTCTCCCTGTGGGAACAAAAGTAAATAAAGGGCATCTGCTGTGTAGGAAAGAAGTTGAGATTTTTAAAACTTGAGTAAGCGAAAGCTTTCCGTTTAATCATGAAAACCCAAATTGCCAAAGCAAACCATAGTTAAACCCCAAACCTCAGTCAGGGAATGCCCTCTCGATAAGTATCAGCCCTAGATAACAACAGTGGTAATTTGTGTTATGTATGAGTAGCGATCAAAAGTTACAGCATTTTTTCATAGCCATTGTCTCCTCATAGCCACCCTAGGACAGGAGTGATGCGGCTATATTTGTGGCTGTTTTACAAATGAGAACACTTCATATCAGCAAGTTGAAATGACATTGTTCAAGGTCATCTGCAGTGACACTGAACCCAATCAGATCTTCAGATTCAAGGCTTTCTATCTTTTTTTAACTAGGGCAGCTAGGTGGTGCAGTGGATAGAGCGCTGGGCTTGGAATCAGGAAGACTCCACTTCATGAGTTCAAATCTGGCCTCAGATACTCACTAACTGTGAGCCTGGTCAAGTCACTTAACTCCGTTTGCCTCAGTTTCCTCATCTGGAGAAGAAAATGGCAAACCACTCCAGTCTCTTTGCTGAGAAAACCCCAAATGGGGTCCCAAAGGAGTGGTATGCAACTGAAAATGACAAAATAAAAATCTCTTTTACTAATTGAGTCCAACCTCTGCATGCATTCTGTTTACTCTAGTTTACCCATTTCAGTTGCCTATATCTCTGTGTCCTGCTCACTTTTGAGGGCAGATTTCTTATTTGGCCATTTTATTTTAAAGTGCCAGGGAGATACAGCTGTACAATAATTCATGTTAAAAAGATTTGGTGCAATGAGTTTCCAGTAAAACAAGTAAGCATACTGCTGAGTTGGTTCTGGAAGGACATTATTCATTTGACCTTTTGAGGAGGTGGGTGCTGTTTCATTTCTCAACAAGTACTCTAAACCAGAATTCCAGTTGGTGGTCCTAGATTCAGATTCATCTCTCTTTGGAGCTATAATCACCTTCTGTTTGGTTGGTTCCCAGGGGCCAGAAGCCAGCAGCTTCACTGGCTGGTTTTAGAACTGAGTTCTTTACAGTCTTTACAGGGACCACTCAATTAGCATGCATCAATACATTAGTATATATTCATTTTTTCATACTGAGTATGAGCCCCTTGAAAGCAGCGTCTGCCTTTTTTTGTGGTTGTATCTACAGTACTCAACATGTAGCGTAATCACTTAATAATTTTAAAAATTTCATGTACTTATTTATTTATTTTTAGCTTCCAACATTTGCTTTTATAAAACTTTGAGCTCTAAATTTCCCTTCTTCCTCCCCAAGACAGCAAACAATCTGATATAGGCTGTACATGTATGATCATATTAAACATATTTCCACATTAGTTATGTCATAAAAGAAGAATCAGGAAAAAAAGGGAAAACCACGAGAAAGAAAAAACAACAAAAGAAACCCAGCAACAAAAAGAAAAAATAGCATGCTCTGATCTGCATTTAGACTCCATAGTTCTTTCTCTGGATGTGGATTACATTCTCCATCATGAGTCTTTTGAAATTGTCCTAGATCAATGCATTGCTCAGAAGAGCTAAGTCTACCCGTCATTGCACAATGTTGCTATTACTGTGTACAGTGTTTTCTTGGTTCTGCCCACTTCACTCAGCATCAGTTCATGCAGGTCCTTCCAGATTTTTCTGAAGTCTATCTACTCACCATTTCTTATGGAACAATAGTTTAATAATTTTTTCCCTCATTCCTTGAAAAGAAAAGAAAAACTTGAGGGAGCTGATGGATGAATTATGAGCTCAGATTGAGTCAACTGTGAAACATGGCAGACAAAAGAGTTCTCATAAATTCAGTCTACATTAAGATAGATATAATGTTTTGAACAGGAGACATTACATTCCTTCTGAATTGTGCCCTGGTCAGGCCACATCTAGAGAATTCTGTTCAGTTGCTGCATTTTGGAAGGGGCATTGATCATCTGGAACAGATCCAAAGGAGGATAACTGGTGATGCAATGATCAGTTGAAGCAGCTGGTCAAGTATAGCCTAGAATAGAGAATATAGTGGGGACAAAATAGCTGTCTGAGTGTTTGAAAGGAATTTGGGTGGGAGAGTCAGTCAACAAGGATTTTTAAGTATATACTGTGTCTAGGCAACCTTTAAGCACTGGGAATAAATACAAAGAATGAGAAAAATAAAAAAGAAATAGTTGCTGCTCTCAAGAAGTTTCAAGTCTAATTGGGGAGATAATATACAAGCAGTTATGTATAAAAACCATATATACAAGATAAGTTGGGGGTGATCTCAAAGGGAAGCCACTGAGACTGAGGGGAGGACTGGGAAAAGCTTCTTGCAAAAGGTGGGACCTTATCTGAAATTTGAAAGAAGGTGAAGAAGCTGGGAAGTGGATATGAGTTCCAGGCATGGGGACAGGAATTGCCAATGCTCAGAGTTGGAAGATGGAATGTTGTGAGTGAGGAACCACAAAAAGGTCAGTCACTGGACTCCCAGAGGGGAGGAAGGTACAAAAGGACTTATTTTGCTTGGCCTCAGAGGGTGGAATTAGGGACTAGTAATGAATGGAAGTTGCAGAGAGGCAGATTTGGGCTTTGTAGGAGGAACGATTTCCTAATAAATTAGATATGTCCAAAAGTGTCAAATAGCCCAATTTGACTAGAACAGAGAGTGGGTAAAGGAGAGTGATGTAATGTAGGACAAAGAAGATAATTGGTAGCCAAATTGCATAGCGTTTTACATGTTAGGCTGAGTGATAGGGAGCCATTAGTGATTTTTGAGTAGGAGAATGAGTCTGCTTGTTGGTGATATTACAAGAGGGGATTCTTGTCAGATACAGATCCAGGTATATGATCCCTAAAGTCCCTTCCAACTCTGAATTTCTATAATTCTCCAATCTATGGTTATTGTTCACTATTTTGCTTTTATAACATTCTAATATTCTCTTTAGAAATAACAACAATAACAACAACTAACATTTATATAATGCTTACTATGTGCCAGGCTTTATGCAGAAAGCTTACTATTATGTTATTCATTGTTACATATATATTATCTCATTTGATCCTCACAACAACCCTGGGGAATAGCTGATGTTATTATCCCCATTTGACAGAAGAGGAAACTGAGACAAAAAGAGGTTAAGTAATAGGCTCAGGGTCACATAGCTAGTAACTTTCTGTGGCTGGATTTGAACTCAGGTCTTCCTGATTCCAGGCTTAGTGCTCTATCTCTTTTCCTCCCAAATAAATGTCCTTCCAAAGAACCTGGTGATCTTTGAACAGATTTTGTTGTATTGAGTAATTTTTAGCTTCAGCACTCAGGGGAACGTAACATTGAAAGCCCTCCACTCTCTGCATTGAATCAGTTGGAAAGGATTGCTGGTTCTAGTTGTAGAACGTTCTGGGAAACAGTGGCAGATGATTTAGTACCAGTGCTGTCTAGAAGATGGCACTGTGGGGATGCGTTGATGTAATGGAAGAAGGAAGTAGAATTTTCCCATGCAGTACTTGGTGGTTGACTGATGATTATTTTTTGACTGATGATTATTTTTCAAGCCCAGTAAAGTTATGAAAATGTTACCCAGACTTGTTCTTAGGTTCAATAGAACCTAAGTTCATCTGTGCTTTACTTAGCAACTAACCTCTTATTTGTGGGTTTAGCTTAGTAGGTTTCACTCTACACCAGGGGCAGGGAACCTGCAGCCTCAGGTCCACATGTGGCCCTCTAGGTCCTCAAGTGTGGCCCTTTGACTGATTCAAACTTCACAGAGCAAATCTTCAAAGAGCAAATAACAAAGGGATTTGTTCTATAAAACTTGGACTCAGTCAAAACGCTATACCCAAGGACCTAGAAGGCCACATGTGGCCTCAAAGCCACAAGTTCCCCACCCCTGCTCTACACAAGTCCAGCTAGGAGAATGAGGGGGTGGGTGAGTTGACCTGGGATTACTCATTCTATTTTTTAATTAATTTGAAATCCCAATACTAAGCTTTAGAAAATCATCATATTTTCTAGTTCCCCTTTAGTGTAGATTTTGCTACGGATGACTAGATTTAGGTTTCAAACCTAGCACTATGTTGTGGCTCTTAAAAGTCGGTTTGGGGGGGTGCAGAGCCAAGATGGCAGAGTAGAAGGATGACCTGTAAGAGCTCTCCCCCATAGCCCATAAAATACCTGCAAAAAATAACTCTAAACAAATTCTAGAGGAGCAGAAGTCACAAAACGACAGACTGAAAGAGATTTCCAGTCCAAGGCAACCTGGAAGGTCGACAGAAAAAGTCTATCGCACCAGTCTTGGAGTGGAGTGCAGCACATGGAGCTCAGCCCAGCCTTGCCTGTGTGGCACGGCTCAGACAGGATGGGAGCAGGCCTCAGGGGGCGGAATCCCAGGCAGCAGCTACGGTTCCCAGATTACTCAACCCACCAAATGCCAAAGACAGCTTTAAAAGTTACTGAGAAAGCTCTTTCACCTAGGTGAGAAGGGAATATGGTCTGGACCCGGACTCAGGGCCATGGAGGCAGTCACTGAGGTGGCAGCATCCATTTTGGTAGCCCTCAGCCTAAAGACCCTGGGGAAATCCAGCAGCTGGTCTGGGTCGCAGCCCTGAGTGGTGGCCCTGAGGTGAGGAGGAGCACTGGCATGCTGGAGCTGGAGGCTATTGTTGTGGAGAGGGAATTGTACTTGCAGATCCTGGGCAGAAAAGCTTGGGGTAGCTCCCAGACCAGAGTTTACTCCTCTCCCTTGATTGCGCCACCTCGGAGGAACTGTTAGAGGTCCCCAGAGTATACCCTCCTCTTGACAAAGGACTCAAAAGTCAAGTAACTGTCTGGAAAAATGCCTCAAAAAGGGGAAAAAAAATAAGACTATAGAAGGTTCTTGGTGAACAGGTATTTTCTTTTTTTAAATTTATATATATATATATATATATATATATTTTTTTTAATTTATTTTTTTAATTATTTATTTAACTTTTAACATTCATTTTCACAAAATTTTGGGTTCCAAATTTTCTCCCCTTTTGTCCCCTCCACCCACCCCAAAACACCAAGCATTCTAATTGCCCCTATCACCAATCTTCTCTCTCTTCTATCATCCCTCTCTGCCCTTGTCTCCATCTTCTCTTTTGTCCTGTAGGGCCAAATAACTTTCTATACCCCTTCACCTGTATTTCTTATTTCCTAGTGGCAAGAACATTACTCGACAGTTGTTCCTAAAACTTTGAGTTCCAACTTCTCTTCCTCCCTCCCTCCCCACCCCTTGTCTTTGGAAGGCAAGCAATTCAATATAGGCCAAATCTGTGTAGTTTTGCAAATGACTTCCATAATAGTCGTGTTGCATAAGACTAACTATATTTCCCTCCATCCTATCCTGCCCCCCATTGCTTCTGTTCTCTCTTTTGATCCTGTTCCTCCCCATGAGTGTCGACCTCAAATTGCTTCCACCTCCCTATGCTCTCCCTTCCATCATCCCCCCCACCCTGCTTATCCCCTTATCCCCTACTTTCCTGTATTGTAAGATAGGTTTTCATACCAAAATGAGTGTGCATTTTATTCCTTCCTTTAGTGGAATGTGATGAGAGTAAACTTCATGTTTTTCTCTCACCTCCCCTCTTTATCCCTCCACTAATAAGTCTTTTGCCTGTCTCTTTTATGAGAGATAATTTGCCCCATTCCATTTCTCCCTTTCTCCTCCCAATATATTTCTCTCACTGCTTGATTTCATTTTTTTAAGATATGATCCCATCCTCTTCAATTCACTTTGTGCACTCTGTCTCTATGTGTGTGTGCGTGTGCATGTGTGTGTGTGTGTGTAATCCCACCCAGTACCCAGATACTGAATAGTTTCAAGAGTTACAAATATTGTCTTTCCATGTAGGAATGTAAACAGTTCAACTTTTATAAGTCCCTTATGACTTCTCTTTGCTGTTTACCTTATCATACTTCTCTTCATTCTTGTGTTTGAAAGTCAGATTTTCTTTTCAGCTCTGGTCTTTTCATCAAGAATGCTTGAAAGTCCTCTATTTCATTGAAAGACCAATTTTTCCCCTGAAGTATTATACTCAGTTTTGCTGGGTAGGTGATTCTTGGTTTTAGTCCTAGTTCCTTTGACTTCTGGAATATCCTATTCCACACCCTTCGATCCCTTAATGTAGAAGCTGCTAGATCTTGTGTTATCCTGATTGTATTTCCACGATACTTGAATTGTTTCTTTCTAGCTGCTTGCAATATTTTCTCCTTGACCTGGGAACTCTGGAATTTGGCCACAATGTTCCTAGGAGTTTCTCTTTTTGGATCTCTTTCAGGCAGTGATCTGTGGATTCCTTGAATACTTATTTTTCCCTCTGGTTCTAGAATCTCAGGGCAGCTTTCCTTGATAATTTCATGAAAGGTGATGTCTAGGCCCTTTTTTTGATCATGGCTTTCAGGTAGTCCCATAATTTTTAAATTGTCTCTCCTGGATCTATTTTCCAGGTCAGTTGTTTTTCCAATGAGATATTTCACATTATCTTCCATTTTTTCATTCTTTTGATTTTGTTTTGTGATTTCTTGGTTTCTCATAAAGTCATTAGCCTCCATCTGTTCCATTCTAATTTTGAAAGAACTATTTTCTTCAGTGAGCTTTTGAACCTCCTTTTCCACTTGGCTAATTCTGCTTTTGAAAGCATTCTTCTCCTCATTGGCTTTTTGAACCTCTTTTGCCAGTTGAGTTAGCCTATTTTTCAAGGTGTTATTTTCTTCAACATTTTTTGGGTCTCCTTTAGCAGGGTGTTTACTTGTTTTTCATGCTTTGCTTGTATGTTTCTCATTTCTCTTCCCAGTTTTTCCTCCACCTCTCTAACTTGATTTTCAAAATCCTTTTTGAGCTCTTCCATGGCCTGAGCCCATTAAGTGGGCTGGGATTCTGAAGCCTTGACTTCTGTGTCTTTCCCTGATGGTAAGCATTGTTCTTCCTCATCAGAAAGGAAGGGAGGAAATACCTGTTCACCAAGAAAGTAACCTTCTATAGTCTTATTTTTTTTTCCCTTTTCTGAACATTTTCCCAGCCAGTAACTTCACTTCTGAATATTCTCTTCAACCCGCTTCGTCTCCAGATCTGCCCAGCCAGCACTTGGGGTCTGAGATTCAAATGCTGCTTCCCAGCCTCAGGGCTTTGGCAGGGGCAGAGCTGCTATTCAGTGTGAGATTCAGTTCAGGTGCTCAGGTGGGGGCAGGGCTGCCTCACGGGCTCAGTTCTCTCAGGGGGTTTATGCAGAGACCTTCAACAATGGATCTGGGCTCCTGCCTGCTTGGGGAGCCCTGGTCTGCTCCCGCCTCCGCTGCTGCCTCATGAGGGAGCCTGAGTTATGGGGGCATCCCACTCCCCTCTCGACCCACCAAAGAGACCCTCTCACCAACCCTTGTCGCCTGTGGGTGGAGGGATCTGCACAGCAGCTGGAGATTCCGTCCCTGGAGCCTGCTTGGATCTGCTCCTCTCAGCGCTGCCCGGCCATGGCAGGGCTAGGCTCGGCTCCGGGGTCCGCAGCGTGAAGGACCTTTTGCGAGAGGTTTTCGGGGCTCTCTGGAACAGAAATCTCATCAGCTCCGTTGTTCTGTGGCTTCTGCTGCTCCAGAATTTGTTGGGAATTCTTTTTTACAGATATTTTATGGGCTGTGGGTTCAGAGATAGCGTATGCGTGTCTTTCTACTCTGCCATCTTGGCTCCGCCCCCAAACAGGTATTTTCTTCCATGATTTGGGATAAGAAGAACAATGCTTACCATCAGAGGCCTCCAAAATAAATATGCAGTGGTCTCAGGCCATGGAAGAGCTCAAAAAGGATTTTGAAAATCAAGTAAGAAAGGTGGAAGAACAATTGGGAAGAGAAATGAGAGCAAAGCAAGAAAATCATGAAAAGAGAGTCAACAGCTTGCTAAAGGAGACCCCAGAAAATGCTGAAGAAAATAACACCTTGAAAAATAGACTAAAATGGCAAAAGGGTCCCAAAAACCCAATGAGGAGAAGAATGCTTTAAAAAACAGAATTAGCCAAATAGAAAAGGAGATTCAAAAGCTCACTGAAGAAAATAGTTCTTTAAAAAATAGAATGGAGCAGATAGAAGCTAATGACTTTGTAAGAAACCAAGAAATTCCAAATAAAACCCAAAGAAAGAAAAGAATAGAAGATAATGTGAAATATCTCATTGCAAAAATGACTGACCTGGAAAATAGATCCAGGAGAGACAATTTAAAAATTATGGTACTACCTGAAAGCCATAATCAAAAAAGGGCCTAGACATCATCTTTCATGAAATTATCAAGGAAGACTGCCCTGATATTCTACAACCAAAGGGTAAAATAAATATTTAAAGAATCCACCAATCACTTCCTGAAAGAGATCCATAAAGATCTAGGAATATTGTAGCCAAATTCCAGAGTTCTCAGGTCAAGGAGAAAATATTGCAAGCAGCCAGAAAGAAACGATTCAAGTATTGTGGAAACACAATCAGGATAACCCAAGATCTAGCAGCTTCTACATTAAGGGATCCAAGGACTTGGAGTATGATATTCCAGAAGTCAAAGGAACTAGGACTAAAGCCAGAATCACCAGAAAAATTGAGTATAATACTTCAGGTGGAAAAATGGTCTTTCAATGAAATAGAGGACTTCTAAGCATTCTTGATGAGAAGACCAGAGCGGAATAGAAAATTTGAATCTCAATCATATGAATCAAGAAAAGCATGAAAAGGTAAACAGGTAAGAGAAATCAGAAGGAACTTACTGAAGTTGAACTGTTTACATTCCTACATGGGAAGATAATATTTGTAACTCTTGAGACTTTTCTCAGTATTAGAGTACTTGGAGGGATTATGCACACACACACACACACACACACACACACACACACACATATAGACAGAGGGCACAGGGTGAGTTGAATAGGAAGGGATAATATTTATAAAAATAAAAGTAAGGGGTGAGAGAGGAATATAATGGAAAAAGAAAGGGAGAAATGGAATGAGGCAAATTATCTCTCATAAAAGAGGCAAGAAAAAGCTTTTTCAATGGAGGGGCTAAGGGGAGAGGTGAGAGGGGAAAGTGAAGCTTACTCTCATCATATTTGACTTAAGGAGGGAATAGCATACACACTCAGTTTGGTGTGAAAATGTATCTTACACTACAAAAAAGTAGGGGAGAAGGGGACAAGTGAGGTGGGGGGAATGATAGAAGGGAGGGCAAATAGAAGGAGGGAGTAATTAGAAGTAAACACTTTAGGGAAGGGACAAGGTCTAAAAAAAGAATAGAATAAATAGGGGGGGGCAGGATAGGATGGAGGGAAATATAGTTGGTCTTCCACAGCATGACTGTTATGAAAGTCTTTAGCAAAACTTTACATATATAGCCTATGTTGAATTGATTATTTTCTCAGTGGGGATGGGTGGGGAGGGAGGAAGGGAGAGAAGTTGGAACTCAAAGTTTAAGGAATGAATGTTGAGAATTGTTTTTGCATGAAACTGGGAAATAAGAAATAAAGGTAACGGAATATAGAAATCTATCTTGTCCTATAAGAAAAGAGAGAAGATGGGGGTAAGGGAAGGGAGGGGTATGATAGAAGGGAGAGATATGATAGAAGGGAGGGCAGATTGAGGGAAGGGGCAATCAGAATGCATGTGTTTTGGGGTGGGGGGAGGGGAGAGATGGGGAGAAAATTTGGAACTCAAAATCTTGTGGATATGAATATTGAAATCTAAAAACAAATATTTTTAAAAGTTGGTTTGATTTTTTTTAACTTCAGTTTCCTCATCCATATAAAATGAAGATACCGACCATCAGCCAGTCACTCAGCTGTTCTGTGAAATGATGAGAGAATACTTTGAAATTACTGCGAGGCAAATGTTAACCAATCTCAGTATAATATAAATGGAAAGATTTGCCTCTTAGAACTTACTCATTCATTCAATGAAATTATAGTAAGTGCCTGATATATGTAAAGTCTTAAGGAACTTACAATATAATTGAGTGAAAAACATTCAACAATAGACATTTATTAAATACCTACTATGTGGCAAACACTGTGTATATGTAGTAAGGTACATACTGTGTATAATTGTAAGAGGTAATTGTGATACAAAATCAAATATGAAATAGTCCTTGCTCTCAACGAGCTTAAATTCCACTAGAGGAGTATACATTAAAAATAAAACAAAACTCTGAAATGAAGGGGAAAGAAATAATTACGAAAGAGAGTTTCAGGCAAAGTGAGGAGAGAGAATTTTTATTTTGGTCAGTAGAATTAGAGAAGACTTCATGGAAAATTATAGAGCTACAAGGATAGCTTTCTAAACCATTCCTTTTATAGATGAAGAAACAGATTTTGTTCTTGTTCAATTGTGTCTGACACTTTGTGATCCCATTGGGGTTTTCTTGGCAAAGATGCTGGGTTGGTTTGCCATTTCTTTCTCTGGGTCATTTTACAGATCAGAAATCTGAGGCAAATAGTAAGTGTCTGAGGTCAGATTTGAACTCAGGAAGAGGAGTCTTCTTGACTCTAAGATCAGTTTTCTATCTACTTCTCTATCTATATAGCTCCCCAGGAAACAGACCCAACCAGTTAAAATGACTGCCATGTTCACACGGGCACCAAGTAAGTAGAAGAACCAGATTTCAAACACACATCCTCTAATTCCTAATTCTGATTTTTTTCATCTACTATGTCATAGCTACCTTTTTGTAAATGGAGGAAGTGAGGCAGATGGAGGTGGAGCAGAGTCTATCCCAGATACGGGAGACAATGTGAGCAAAGCCACAGGGACAGCACAGGGCATGACAAGAATAGGAGATGGAGAGTGGTCTACTTAGGCTAGCACTTGGATCTGTCGTAGAGTAGCATTAAATATATCTGGTCATCTGGGTAGGAGTTCCTTTGTAGAATCAGGACTTACAACATTACATGGTAGGCAGTATAGAGGTGGTGGAAGTTTCTGAGGAGAAGAATAACTTGATCAGAGCAGTGCATGAGGAAGGGCTTCTTCAGGAAATGGTGTATAAGGATACACTGGAGAGGCAGATTGATGAGCTGGTAGACTGTAGGCAGGTAGGCCAGTTGGGAGACTGCTATTCTAATCTAGGTGAGGAGAGATGAGGGTCTGAGTGGGTGTGGTGGTAGTGAGAGAGGGGAGGAAGTGAGTGATGAATACAAGGGATGTTGTGGGGTATGTGTGAGATTTGGGAGAGAGAGGATTCAAAAATGATGTTGACGTTAAGATTGTAGGAGTTTGGGACAGAATGGTAATATCGCTGGTAGGAGTATTGGCAGGAGGAGGGGCTAAGTGAACCCATAAGGGCCTGAATTCAGAAACCATTGGCTGAGAAAAATCCAACTGCCTCCATGCAGTTTAGGGATGAGTAACTTCCCCCCTTCCTTTTGGGTTCATTGACCAAATGGCCCCCATATCTGTTAAAGAACCCTGTAGCCAAATCACCAATGGCACAGAAGTGAGTTAGGCAGTCTAATATGCCCCAAATTTGAAGTCATTAACTAGAAGAGGTAATTTTAAGGGTTTTATTTTGCAAAATATTTTACAAAGCATTTTGGAAAAGCATTGTTTTAGTTAGTCGACTCCCCTCATTATTCCCATGACTTCTTTTTCAACAATTTTTTATTTACCTGCAACTTTTCAAGAACATATCTCTCCTAAGTCAAGGTATAGTATTGTTGTTGGATTGCAGAGGAAGAAAAAGTGAGGTGAGTTCTTAATCTTTTGATCCTAAATCTTTCTCTCTCTACAGTATTACAGCTTGGCTGGAGGGTGTGTTTGGGATTTTGGTTTTCATTTGTTTAGGTTTTTATTTGCCTTCTGGTTTTTGTTCAGACCCTTAGACTACTCTCTAGCTCTTCCTTTCCTCTGGCTATGTTAGTTCTCTGAGAGAAATAGAACAGCTGGTTGTCATGCTCATATTGTCCCTCTACTTGACTGCCTGCTGAGGCCAGAGAGGTGATACATTCTTCACTAAAATTCATAGAAGTATCCCACCATCATAACCATCCCAGTAGCATCAATTAACCCTAGGGATCTGCCAGTCACAAAGCTCCATCTTCTTGCCAGTGAACTGTCCAAACCTCTGGAACAGAAAGTCATCTGCTAGAACCCAGCTCACTGTGAAGTGAGCAAAAGAATGTCGTTGTGACAGGGGGAGCAGCATAGCTCACAGATTGGTTAATGGGCTAATGGAATCTTTGGCTTCTGGGACCCAGGGTCTCATGCAGCCTGAGCTCTTACTTTGTAAAGGCCGACTGGTAGCCAAAGTAAAATGACAAGGCTGTGATTTCACACATCTCCTTTAATTGAAGTATTTAAAATGCCATTTAGAGGGCATTCTGCTTTCAAGAGACCAACTACTCATGAAATTTAGCTTGTTTAAAAAAATAGGATAATTCAGAAGCAATCTCCTGAAACCTTGCTAGTCAGTTCATACTTTCCCGATTTCCATTGACCCTTCCCAAGATTATTAATGGTATAGGGATGATATGTTTAATAGCAGTGAGCAGTGAAAAAGAATTTAATTCATAACAGATACTTTATAACTTGGACTTTTGGGACAGGAGGAGATCTTAGATCTTCCTTGTAGTCCAGTCCCATCCTTTGACAGTTTATGATCCTGAGGCCTGGTAAGGTAAAGTAAACTTCATCCAAAGACAAATAGGTAATCAGTGGGAGAGCTAGGATGAGAAAATACAGGTTCCCTGATCTCAATCTTGTGTTCCTTTTTTTTTTTCCAGTATACCTCACTGTTTCCCTGCAAACAGTATTATTGTCAGTTTTTATTCACATTATTGCTTTCCTAGAATGCAATTTCCTTTAAGTCCAGCTTATTCTACTTTTCATTTCTCAGTCCAATACCAATTTTAATGGATGATTCAGTGACTAGATCCTTTCTGATCCACTGATCTGTTGTGTGGCTCCAGGAAAGCTGCTTCCCCTGTCTGAGTCTTAGTTCTGCTGTTGTTGAAGAAACTCTCATTGGGTTTTCAAAAGCTATGCCAATGGATCACAAGCCCTGGGAAATTCTACCATGCCAGAAAAGGCTTCCAGTGTGATACTGGAAACTGTTTATAGATATCTAGCTTTGATTCAAGATATGGTTTCAGAGACCTGACTAAGCTACGTGTGGAAAGACATCACCAATAGGATGGAAATTTGGATTAATTCGTTAGCCATGGCAACTTGTGAAATAGTAATTTAGTCCTGCATCTACCGTTAAAATAATTGCTGCTTATATGCCAACATCACTGACAAAGGGAGAAAGAAAAGAAATTATATGAAGAAATTGATAAAAAAGACCCTATAATTAAATCAGCATGCTAATATCAGTGACTTCATTGCTAACGTGGGCATAGAGGAGGATAATGAAAAATGTATTGGAGAGCGTGGTTCAAGATTTAGAAACCTTAGAGGTAAAAGGCTTGTAGACCATATCGAAGTCCTATACTTGAGTGTAGTGTGCACTTTCTTCTAGGAATGCATCAGGAAGTGGTTGACCTTATAGGTAACAAATAAGATCACAAAAATGAAGTTGTCTGTTGTGAACAGCTGGTTACTGTTGTGGGAGTTGTTTCCAGATCATTTGTCCCTATATCATCAGACTACTCATTTGTTAAAGATAAAAATAAATTACAAACTACAGGAAAGAATAAAAATGAGGGAAAAAATGTAACTTGACCAATATATTCAAGCAAAAATGGGAAAGAGATAAAAGAACAGAAATTGTCTAAGACTTACTATTTTCTGAGGAAGTTTTAACTGGTATAAATCAGTTGATACAGCAGGGAGACCAAAAGAAATTAGAAAATTATCTCCGCAGAAAACACTTCCTTAAGTGAAGATGTCAAAGATATGACAAACTGTGGAGCATAAACTTCTTTGTAAGATCTTGCAGAGGAGGATTGTTGGAGAATGTGTGCAATTCTATTCCATTTAAAAACTAGGAAGAAAATAAGTTTGTAGAGAGTTTTGGGGGAATCATAGCTAAGCAAAATGATCCCAAGGACATTTCAGGATAAAACTGTAAGGAGAAGAAGAGAGAGAGCAAAAGTGGAGAAGTTGTGTGAAGTTTTTAACAATATCAGTGACGGTGGAAGGTAGGAAGAAGGAAAAAAGAAAGAAGAAAGAAAATAAGGAAGAGAGGAGAAAGAAAAAGAAAGAAGCATTCATTGAGCATCTACAATGTTCCAGGCACAGTGATACCACTTTATAAATATCATCTCATTTTATCCTCACAGCAATCCTGGGAGATAGTGCTGTTATTATCTCCATTTTACAGATGAGGTGACTGAGTCAGTCAGAGGTTAAGTGACTTGCCCAAGGTCCCATGTCTAGTAAATGTGTAAGATCAGATCTGAACTCAGGTCTTCCTGACTCTGAGCCTTTCTCTAAATCTCCTATGTCTCCAGCTTCCTCAGTGACTCTACCACATATGAACTTTAATAGCCCAGTCTGTGACGTATGGTCAACAACCAAGTGTGTTCAGGGGAGGCCCTTGCTGGAAGTGACATAATTTTGAAGGCATTGAAAAATGAGTTCTCAAAACATCTGAAAGTGGGGAAGATACCAAAGACTTTGAAAAGATATTGGACCTAAATAAAGGTGGCTAAGAGAATATTACCCGCCATCAACCTTTATGTCTACTTTCCTGTCTACACATTTTACATAAAAAATAATCCTTATGGTCATCCCTGGATAGAAGTGCCATAGGAAATATGCAGGGTTTTGTAAACAATATTGTGTACCAGATTATCTTTACAGTTACACAGTTGACTGAAGGAGGTGGGGAATCACAAGATCCCACTGTGTTTGTTATTTGTTGATGATAGAAAAGCATTTGATATGTATACTACAGAAAAATATCAGCGACAAAGTGTTTCCTATTTGAACATCAAAAGTAGTTTTATTTCTTGAAAGATGTAACAATAGATAAAACTTTGTTTGACGATCATCTATTTATTAATGTCAAGTAAGATGTAAAACTATCAAGCGAGATGTAAAAGAGGAGGATATATGAGTATCAAAGGTGACTGCCACTGTCATGGAGGATGTGCCATATCTAAAGGGCAAAGAAGAGGTACATAGTGGGCATGAGCAAGCTGTAACACATTACCAGCCAATAACTGCATAAGAAAAGCAATAGAAAATGTGCCTTGAGAGGCATATGACCTAACAGTGTACATAATAGTCCATTCCAAACCCGTATTTTTTTGCTCTCTGCAATTAGGGAAGGGAGGTGCATTTTTTAAAACTCTGGAGCCAAGCTTGTTCATTATAATTATACAGTGTTGAACAACTCTTTAAACACCTATTTCACTAACTCCTCCATCATGACCATAAGAAAAGCAAACCTTAATGTTTCTCTTTAAGATCACATGATAGGAAGAAGAAACCATGTGTACTAATCAGGATATCTTGTAAAGAGAATATAATTTTCTGGTGAATTGACTGAACTCCTGCAAAGTGGCAAGGTCAGTTAAGGAAGCCAGGAGTGGGAGAAACCATATTGTCTGGTATTTAGAAGAGTGGGTTGGAAGCTGGCTGTGCAGCCCAGACATTGAAGAAAGTGGATGTCTGAGAAAAGATATTTCTAGCCAGTGCATCCTCTGTCTGTGTGACTGTCTGCTTTATTATAAAGAGCAGACCAGCTCCACTAACAGCTGTTGTACAGTCATCCATGGCTTTCCCCCACTAAAAAGAAACGAATTAAACACCTAAACTAAACCAAACCAACTACACTCTACTTTTGAGTAAAGCCTGAACATGTATACAGGATTTCAATCAATTGGCAAGTATTTATTAAGCACTTTTGTGCCAGGTGCTGAGACAGGCACTGAAAATGTGAGACAGAATGAAACCATCAAGCCACATTCTAATGGGAAAGACAACATTTACTTCTAAAAAGTAAATATAGCATAAAATGAATAAATACACATTTGTACAGAACAGTTAAATACCAGGTTGCTTGGGATTAGAGTGCACTAGCAGTTATGGGAATCAGGAAGAGATCATGAAGATGATGTTGCTAGATCTATGTCTTGAAGGGAAAGGAGCATTCTGTGAGCTAAAAATAAGAAGGAAGTACACTCCAGACTTGGGAGATGACCAATGCAAAGGCTGTTGGTGACATGTGATTGAAGCTTGGGAGAAAGACTGGGAATGAATATGTAGATTGATGATCATCTGTAGAGAAATGATAGTCAAACATTTGGGAACTAATAAGGGTTATCAGGAAAGAAGCATGGGGGAGAAGGGAAGACAGCACAGGACAGAACCTTTGGGGAATGCCTATAGAGATGGGGATCGGTATTTAGATGATGAACCAGCAAAGGATACTGACAGGTAGGAGGTGAACTGGGGAGAGCAGGATAAAAAAAGCACAGAAAGGACAGAGAATATCATTTCAATTCAATAAACATTTATTAAGTGCCCACTATGTGTCAGGAAGGACAGAGTGGTCAGTGTTGTCAAATGCAGCAAATAGGTTGAGAGGCAGCAGGTTGGGAAAAGACTATCAAATTTGACAATTAAGAGATCTTTGGTAACCTTGGAGAAAAAAGCTGTTTTGCTTGTGGGATGAGGTCAGAGCCAGATTGCAAAGAATTAAGGAATGACTGAGATGGGGCAGTGAATGTAGACAGATTTCTCAAGGAGAAAGGAAGAAGAGATAGGATGATAGCTGGAGGGCATGGCAGGGTTTGTGTGTATGTTTAGGATGGAGGAGAGACTTGAGCATGTTTGAAGGCAGTAGAGGAGGAACCAATTAATTGGGAAAGGTGGAAAACTTGTGTGATGATTGAGTATGCTTTCTGCTAGAGAAGACTGGCAGGTATTGGATCAAGTGCACATATAGAAAGTTTGGGAGCCTGGGGGAAAGGGAGGAGATAGTAGGGATTGATGTCAGGGGTTTGGAATGAAGTAAATGAGGGGAGTTTGCATCAGATGTCTCAATTCTCTCGATAAAGTAAGAGGCAAGATCCCAATTATCTTTTCTTTTTGAAAAGAGTGGAGTTTAGCTTTTTTTGTCCTTTTCAGTAAACATTTCTTTTAAATGAGCAACTTAGTTGAGGCAAATGGCCACATTTCAGAAATACCCAGAGAATTAGGGCTCCTTTCTAGTCTGGTTTTAGGTCTATCAGATTAGCTCAGGGATCAAGTTGTGGTGGCTTCCTAAGAAAGGTAAGGGTTATGTTAGTGAGTGCAGAAAGGGACCTGTGTGGCAGAGGGAAGAGTACTGGATTTTGAGTCAGTGTTTTCTCTGGTTTTATTCCCTCTCTGTTGCTTATAACCTGTGTGATCTTGTGGGGAAAAATCTTAACTTTTCTCTGTGTTTCACTTTCTTCTCCTCCCCGAGTCTTCATTTCTTTATCTGTGAAGTGAGAGGGTTTGACTAGTTTCCTCTGGGGTCCCTTCCAGCAATGAATCTATGATCTGATGGTATCCACAGTGCAGATGGGGAAAATACCCATGAGGGATAGTACTTCCTTTTCCCCTTAAAACAGGACTTGCAGCAAATAGTCAACTGCCCTGTAAAGTAATTTGATCCTTGAAATTTCATTTCCTCCACTAGCCAGCATGGTAAAAAGGAAGATGAACAATAACAACAAATCCCAGAAGAATTGTGTCTTAAAAATCTCAAGATCATGGATTTAAAGCTAGAAGAGATCTCAGAGATCATCTTAGGTCAGAAGTGTCAAACACAGCCATGTAGCTCATAGCTGGTAAAACTAGAATCAAATGTAATTGGGGAATATTTAATCCAATTTAAAAAATACAATAGAATATAGACTATGTTAATATGTGGTTTTCTAAGTCAATACAGGGAAGCTAGGTGGCACAGGGGATAGAGTGCCAGACTTGGAGTCAGGAAGACTCATCTTCCTGAGTTCAAATATGGTTTGAGACCCTTACCAGCTGTGTGACCCTGGGCAAGTCACTTACCCCGTTTGCTTCAGTTTCCTCATCTGTAAAATGAGCTGGAGAAGAAAATGACAAAGTACTTCAGTATCTTTGCCAAGAAGATCCCAAAAGGGGTCATGTAGAATTGAATATGACAGAAACTACTGAACAGCCACAAAAAGTCTATGTTTCCTTCAGAGATCTTCAGTATGATTTAGTGACTTCTTTTCTGTTTGAGTTTTACACAACTCATGTAGGCTGTCTTTCAATTTACTGATTAGGAAAGAGAAACTTAGGGAAATTAAGTGACTTTCCCAAACCCACACCCATAGTAAGTATAGACCCAGGATTCAAACTCAGATCCTGTGACTCAGAATCCAGAACTTTCCTTACTTTGTTTTGCTGCCTCTTAAGACCCATGTCTTCTGCTTACTAATTATGTGACAGAAAGCAAGTCACTGCATTTCCTTGACCCTTAGTTTCCTTGTCTACAAAATGAGAATTCTTGTACTTACTCACCATATCAAAGAGCTATGGTAAGAACAATAAAATATTGCACAATATAATGTGACCCTCTATCATGGCCCTTTATAGATAAGATCTTTCCTTTTTTGCCATTTTTGAAAGTTTTGTAGATGTTATTATCATATGGTAGGAAATACTGCAGTTGATATGGCATAGATGGGGATGTGAAAGGTCAAAGAGATGGAGCAAGCATTGATAATGGGAGACAATGGCGTGCAGTGGAAGGAGCACTGGGCTTGGGGTCAATAAACCTGAGTTCAGATCCTGACTCTGCAGCTTATTACTTGTGTGCCCTTGGGCAATTCATCTCACTTTCTTCAACTGTAAAATCGGGGATTGGACTGGATGACCTTAGAGGCCCCTCTGTCTCAAAATCTCCTTTGTTGGATTCCAAACTCCCCAGTTCATACTACTGGAGCTCACTCTCTCTGCTGTACCCTTCTCCTCCTTTTTTTTTGAGGACAACTATTCCAGAAGAAGCCCCATCCATGCTTCATTCATTCTTCCTTCTCTATGGCTTCACCAACCACCTTTTCATCCTGGAGGAAATTCTGGGGTATCATATTGCTCTCTAGATTAGAGACTGCACCTGTAATGCTTCATGTCTGTTTCTGGCCATAACCTCCAAGGCATGGTAGGGAGAGGGGAATGGTGCTAGAAAACTTGGTCAGATCAACCCTGCCACTCTTCCTGGTTTGTCCCAGTAAATTTCCAAACCAGAGTGCCCGCCATTGCTTCCCTATGGAAGTGTATCCCTCTATAGAATGTAAGCTCCTTGGGGGAAGGTATTTTCTTTGCTTTCTGTATTCATATTCTCAGACTTAGCACATAGGAAGCTTTTAATAAATGCTTTTGTCATTAATTTACATTTGTTTATTCGTTTACCTCATTCCCTGCTCAGATGCACTGGGAATGTCAAGACAAGAGGTATCAGTGGAAAGCCCACTGCCAGATCCAAATGAGGTAGTCTCTTTGTGCCTGACTGTTGGCTAAGGTGATGTTCTGAATGAATGAAATGAATGTGTCACCTTGGCAGGAAGAATGTTCATTTTCATTACTGTGAAATTCTGTCAATGCAATGTAGTGAGGAGAGACAGAGAGAGGCAGAGACAAAAAGAGAGTGAGACAGAGGCAGACAAAGACAGAGAGAAAGAGAAGGGAGGGAGAGAGAGACAGACACAGAGAGAGCTTGTGTATCTGTATATGGTTGGGGGTGGGGTGTAAAGGGAATGACAAGATGTTATTTCTCTGTTGGAAATGAGAGGGACAAAAAAAGGTCCACTAAGCTGTTTCTGGAGTGGTTGTCACTTACTGTCAGTTCTGAGTATAAAGAAAGACAAGCTCTCAGGCCAATCAATATAAACTCTTTATTTAGGTGATTATGTGAGGATACTTTGGAGATCCTTCATACCTGGCAGTTAACAGTCACTCTCTCCCCACAGCTGAGAGTCTTGTTTGCTCTGATCTGTAGCCTTTGTACTTGTGCACAATGACTTACACATAAGTGTTTAATACATATTTTCTCTATCTACCTACCCATCTATCCATCTACTTACCATCTATCTATCCATATATCTGTCTAATCTATCTTATCTATCCGTCTATGTGTCCATCCATCTGTCTGTCTGTCTATCTATCTAATGTCTATCCTCAGTGTTTCTAACGTCTATTTATTCCCACAGAGGCTCTGTGGGCTCCTCTTCAGTCTCTGTCCTGGTCTTCCTGTCTCTGCACCATCTGTATTTTACTGTGTGGTCAAGTGGCATAGATTACAATCACAGGGGACTCAGCAGAAGTGGCACCAAGCGGAAGGTCTTGAATCACACGTTACAACTGGGAAAGAGGATCCTAGGCTCCCAGAGCTGGAGAGGACTGAACCAGGCATCAGCCCGACTTATACTAAGGTATATACACTGCCAGCAATGGTCCTCCAGCCTCCACTTGTGGATCTCTGATTAGGGAGGGGTCCACTACCTTTTGAGACAGTCTGTCTCTCTCTTGGACAGTTGTAATAGTAAGGAAATGTTTGCCAACTCATTCAGTCTAAATTTGTCTTCTACCCATCATTCCTAGTTCCACTGGGGCTAAGAAGAGCAGATTAGCTCCTTCCTAGCTATACTCTATGGTCCTTCCTGTTCTTGAAGACTATTGTCACATCCCACTGAGTTTCTCTTCTCCAACCTAAACATTTCTAGGTCCTTCACTGATCCTTGTATGGCATCGTCTCCCTTCTCCTCCCTGTTTATTCAGCTCTCTCCTTGATTCTCTCTAGCTTCATTCATTCAACAAACATTCATTAAGCACCTGTCAGGTGCCAGGCTCTGTGCTAGGCACTGAGGATACAAAGACAAGAACGGCATAGTCCCTGTGAGCCCCAAGGAGCTTATATTCTTATCAATGTCTTTCCTAAAATGTGGCAGCCAGAACTGAACACAATACTCCACACCATAAATGTCAGCTATCCCCTCCTTTATTTTACATATTGGGAAACTGGGAGCCAAAGACATGAAGTGATTGGTTGTTCCAAGATCAGAGCTTCACTTGAATCCAGGTCTCCCCAATCCTGGTCTTTGGTTTTTTTCCACCTGTCATTTCCGAGCCAGAGTCAAGGCCAGGAGTGGGGTTAAAGAAAGTCTTTAAATACAGGCCTAGAACTGGCATGTAGTGAAGGAGGTGGGGGATGGAGTTTTGAGGGATACATTTAGTACAATCACTCATCACTTTACTATCTGCTTGGAGTCTATAATAGGTATAGGATGGGGACCAGGAATGGGGCTGACTCCAGAAAAGGAGTCAGGTCCTGGTTCACAAAAAGCAAGGAATGTCAGCATTTAGAAACCACCCCAGACAATGAGATCACTGCATTTCTTTGATATTCCTTCTTGTTTATACATTCCATTCAACTATACATGACAAAAAATGCACACATATTCCTTTGGAGAGAATCTGTGATGGATGCTGCCCAGATAAAATTCCACAGAGGTTTATACAAAGGCTTCCTTGGTGCAACTCCTGCAGTCTCCCCCAATGCCTGGGGACACTTGGATGGCATATAGTTTTTTCAGTTCCTCTGTTCCATTCCTGTGTCTGACAATTCTCACCTCTTTTCTTTTTTCCTTTTTGATCTATTCCTCTTATCTCATTAAGGTTTTCCTTTTTCTCTGTCACTGCAGAAAACCTCTTTCCTCTTCATTGATTCCAGCGTTCTTTCTCTGTCTCTTTCTTTTAATTTGGCATTGACTTGATTTGACTAATTGTCGTTCAGTTGTGTCTGACTCTTCATGACCCCATTTGGGATTTTCTTGGCAAAGATACTGGAATGGTTTGCCATTTACTTCAGCTCATTTTATAGATGAGGGAACTGAGGCAAACAGAATTAAGTGATTTGCTCAGGGTCACACAGCTAGTAAGCATCTCAGGACGGATTTGATCTCATGAAAAGGAGCTTTCCTCCCTCCAGACCTGGCACTCTATCCACTGTGGCACCTAGCTGCCCTCAGTTTGGTTAAAGTCTCTTCCAATGGTCCCCTCTTCTTATGAGTAGTTCCATGCATAGTACAGAAGTGTATCAGCCTTTATTAGAGACATGACCCAACACTTTTCCCTCCATTAGAAAGAATGAGTACAAAGTTTTGCATTTAGGCTTTGGCTTTTTTTTTTTTTTTTGCATATTACTCCTTAGAGTAACCATTGATTTTGAAACACCGCCCCCCCCCCCCATTTACAAACCAGAAACCTGAGAATAAGAGAGAGTAAATGACTTGTCCAAGTTCACACAGGTATTTCAATGGCAGATCTAGGATTTGAACTCGGGTCCTGCAACTCCTCATCACTTTTCACTTTTTCAAACTTCTACCTCCTGACTTAAATGCCTTTGTTTCGGAGCCTATATATTCCGAACATCCACCAACTGGAAACCCATATCCATCTCAGTTGATTTTTGTCCTCAGGTCTTGCCCTGAGCTTTCTTTCCCTGCTGGAGTTTTTATTCTTTCAGCCTGGGAAAAGAGAGATTTCTCCAGAGCTTGGTAAATATTTTACACCATCTAATGAAATCAAGTTGTTTACTCTGCAGGAAATAGAACAGTATTAGTTAAAGGGTAACAAGGTACTGTGCTGGTGATTCTTCAGGTTTCCAGAGAGCACTGGGAGCTTGAATGATTTTCACTTAAAGGGTTTTAATATCACTCTGCCATTGGAGCATCCTAGAAGTGATTTGCTTCTCCTCTAGTCTGGGCTTTTTTCAAGTTCAAATCAAATACTTCCAAGTATGGAAATCAGGGACTGGTTTCTTCCTGTCTTAGACTTACTGGAGAATTCACCAAACTGGACTCCCAACTCACTACTGACTCCTTAGAAGTCTCTACTGTAGCTGTTCCAAAATATCATTTCCCCTCAGCTTCTTCCTTCCTCACGTTTGCCTTTCCTAGTTACAACTTTGGGGGAAATGACCTAGGAAGGCCCCATCTGGAGTACATAATCATCCAGTTGTTGTTATCATTCATTCCTTATTCTATAGGAAGACCGATGACATCATGAGGGTAGTGTCTTGACTTGCATGCGAATTGGATTTGAATGAGACAGAGCTGCACTAAATCTTCAGTGTCACTCTCCTCCAGGGTCTTTGGAGCTTAGTGCAAGAGAAAGGTCAAAATGACTGGACATAGCCCAGAATGCAGTAGGTGGCCTTGGTCTTTCTAATCTAATGTCTTTCCCATGTCTCAGTTTCATACAATGACTTGAATTGTGAGTCAGCATGGTGTAGTGGATTGAGTACTGGACTTGGTGGCAAGAAAACTTGAGTTCAAATTCTGCCTAAGTGACTTATTAGCTGTGTGGCTATGGGCAAGTGACTTAACCTCTCTCAGCCTCTGTTTCCTCATCAGTAAAATGGGGATAATTGCACCTATTTGAGTCAGTTGCACCTTTGAGAGTCAAATGATAAAACATGAATATAGAACTTTACAAGTTTGTGCTATAAATTTTAGCTGTTATTATTTTCTCTTTGCAAATAACTTGGTGCTTAACCTTTCCAATTATAACTAGACTGATCTTCTGGACCTTAAATGACAGACATACAGTTCGTCACTATGCCCATTCTTAAAGCCTTTCTGACTTTGAGAGTGAGCTGTCGTAACCCAAGAAAACCCAGGATCTCCTTCATGTCAAGTTGGGGAGTCCAAGTAGGATCATAGACTTAGGGCTGGAGGGCATTTCATTGATCACTAAACTGACATATCGCAAAAGTCACCACCCAGCCTTGGCTTGAAAATCTCCAGTGGAAGAGAAACCCATATGACCTCTGAAAGCAGCCCATGGCACTCTTGGACAACGCTCATTGTCAGGAAATTTTCTTTGAAAAAACCTATGACTAACCATGATTCCAGTGGACAGGTGATGAAGAATATTACCTACTTCCTGACAGAGAGGTGATGAACTAAATATGTAGCATTCATTTTTGGATATAACCAGCGTGGAAATGTTTTTGCTTGACTCTCCATAGTTAAGTGTGTGTTTGTGGGGGTGGGGTGTGTGTGTGTGGGGGGGAAGTCAGAATAGAGAAAATATAAATATTTCTCAATTTAAAAAAAAATAAGATTTAATTGGAAAAAAAAAAAAACCAAGCCTAAAGTTTCGTTTTTATAACTTTGGGCTTTTACTACCACTTCTGTCCTTTGGGGCTAATTAAGCCAAATTTAATCCCTGTTTTATCTATGACAAACTTTTAAAGACCTGGACAGCTGTCATTTCTCCTCAGTTTCTCCCTGTGTTCCTCAGCTGCTACTGTATTCCTAAAACAACCCTCTGTTCATTTTTGGTGTGTGTATACATATGTACATATGTGTGTGTGTTTTCAGATTGTTTCTCCCAAGTAGAATAATAAAATATAAGCCCCTTGAAGGCACAGACTACTTCACTGTTGTCTTTCTACCCCAGGTCCTAGCACAATGCCTGAGACTAATACATGTTTAGTAACTTTTTTACCAATTAACGAATTGTTTCAGTCTTCTCAAGTCAAATATCCCCCCTTCAAACTAAAGACCTCAAACATGTACATGTTGTAAGCAGATATGCAGGGATTGTTTCATTTTTTACTTTGTAGCCCGAGTCTCTGCACATTATTTTTGAAATCACTCCTATTTGTGCAGCCAGCCTGGATGAGTCCTCTTTCCCTCAAATGACCCCAGCTTTCCTTTCCCAGGGGGTAAGCAAAAAATAATGCTTCTCCCTTTCCAGAGTCAGCATGAGGAGCAGTTATGCAGAATAATTGGAAAGTACAGGAAGCTGAAAAGCACCAGGAGAATACTTAATATTTATATTATATATAGCTACTTAAAGGCTCTTGATAAATTCTTTTTGATAGAGCTCACTTTTGGGGGAATGCCCTGTGCTGGGTAAATGGTCAAGTACAAGACAGGGAGGAGGATGGGTAGAATTCCAGTTTGGAAGGCCTGTGCTTTTGCATATGCCCAAGGCCTAAGAGGATCTGGAGAGGTTACTAAATTCCTACTCATTCCAGACAGGACTGCACTCAGACTATATTAAAAAAGAATCCTGGGGTTATTTTCCCAGTTCCCGTCTGCTTCTTTTCTTATCCATTTCCCAGATCTTGGCTTAGCTTATTTTGACTGTATCCTAGGCCTGGACCTGAGAATGAATTTCCCATATTGGCTGGTGAAGCCCGGAGCCAGAAGACTTATCTCTCTGTCATTTTCTCTTGTAACGTGAGAACTAAGCTGCCCCACTAGGGTTCAGAGGGGAGATTCATTCTCCTGTCTGACTCTCATGTATCCTTGATGGGGCAAAGCAGCTGACCTCTGTTGGGAATTCTTTGGTGATTTCCCAAAGGTGTAAGAAACTATTTGCCCAGTTGACTTCTTGGCAGCTTTAAGCAAAACTCTGTGCTTTTGGGAGATAGTAATAAGTATCTTTTTGCATAGCTGGGATGGATGGCATTGATGAGTATAGATAGATTTAGGAGTCATTTTATCCAACCCTTTAATTTACAGAGGAGGAAACTGAAGCCCAGAGAAGTTATGTGTCTCACCTAATGTCACACACATAGTGGCAGAGCTGGAGTTCAACCCAAAATCCTCTGAGCTCATATCCAGTGGACTTCCCATTACACTGAGAAGTATAGCAATGAGGGGCAAAGGAGCAGGAAGAGGGGTTGGGGACAAGTATTTATTAAGCACCTACTATGTGCCAGGCATTGTTCTAAGCATTTTACAAATATTATCTCATTTGGTTCTCACAGCAACCCTGGGAAGCAGGTGCTATTATTATCCCCATTATACAATTAAAGAAATTGAGGCAGATAGAGGTTAAGTGACTTGCACAGGGTCATACAGCCAATAAATAGTCAGATGGATTCCCGACCCATGGCCCTATCTACTATATCACCTCACTGAACAAATAAACAGATAATACATTAACATTATAAGTAGAGAGGTGAGTACACATCATTCTGTGGCAAACATGGAGAGTCCTGACAAAGGAATGACAGGCAGTCCTTAAAGTACTTAGTACTTAATGGTCCTGGCAAGAGAGACAGTGGAGATTAACGATGGAGAGCTGCTGCCTCTGACCCACACTGCCTGAGTAACCCTGCATAAGGTCATATAATGTATCAGTGCCCAAGCAAGGAAGACCAGAAACTGCAGAGAAGCTGCCAGCCTTCAGTGGTGGAGGGAGCACCCTACTCTGATGATATCCTGCCTCTGTTCTCTGCCCCCTCCCCCAAATCATGGAAGTGTGGGGTGTTGAGTGTGTGCCAGTGTGATATGGTACATGAAATGCTTTGCTAAGTATCAGTTATCATTTCATTTTTGTTCCCAATAGAATATAAGTTCCCTGAGGGCAGGGGCCATTTGGTTTTGTTTTTCTGTCTCCAGTACCTAACACGCTATCTAGCCCTCATTAGAGACATAATCAATACTTTTTAAAATTCAACTGACATCTGATGCAACACCTCATTTTACAAAGAAGGAAACTGAGTCAGAGAAGGGGTGAAATACTTTGCCCAGGGTCACAGAGGTCACAGGGCTAGAATTTAAATAAATCTTGTCCCATGTCCAGTGTTTCTTTCTCTATTCCATATTTCTTGTGTGACAGTAACCAGGACCTGAACTCTCTTCCATCCATGGAACTGACCCAGAGACCAGCACCTGATCTCTCTGCTTGAGAGAAAGAACCAGTATGGAGTTAGTACCTAAAGCCTCCTCCTACCACAAGAAGACAGTAACTCAAGTGGCAGAGGGAAAGATGACTCAGAATAAGGTTCCACTGATTTAGAAACAAACTATTACCTACTCCATTCTGGAACCCCCTGGCACTGAACCAACCACTCCATCAGATGCTTTCAAAGGGATCAGCATCCAAGTTTGGCATCTGTTTTTTGCCTTGTTGGAATGTGGACACTAAAACCTCCCTTGGATTGAGAGACTGTTGGGGAGGGCTCTAGCTAGCTGCTCCAGCATATCATTGGCTTCACTTTCTTAAGTGATGCTCTTTCTACTTATGATTGACAGAACTGGAGAGAGAGAGAGAAAGAGAGAGAGAGAGAGAGAGAGTGTGTGTGTGTGTGTGTGTGTGTGTGTGTGTGTGTGTGTGTGTACATGGGGGTGAGGGAAGGCACAGGTTGGGATTTTTTCTTTTCCTTTGCCTCTTACCTGCCCTCCACTTTGGTGATAGATATGATAACAGAAGGCTCTTTAAGATATGAGAAGGCTTTATTCTGTGGAGCTTTGCAGTGACTAGAAAATAATGAATTGCCCTGTTCCTGAAGGGCACAATATGCATATGAAGTCAACTTGAAGTGGAAAGTGTGGGGCCAGATATTATACAAAGTGAAATGAATGAACAGCCTGGCCTTCTGGGCATCCTCATTTTGGCTATCCAGGAAAACAGGGAGGGCTGAGGGAGTGAGGGTGGGTCCATGCCTAGGCACATCCTATGATCTTCTCAGCAAGACAGCCTACCTCCCTACTGGGATGATTACATGTGCACTGAAAAAGCTTGTCAGGCAGACGACTGGCTTCACCTAGCCTGGTGACACTCTCCTTACTCATTTCCCTCTTCACTGTAGCTTGAGGAGGATTTTCTGTGCTCTTGCCAGGGCCAGATGCTGTGAGTGTGTGTGGTGGAGAGACACCTGGGGAGCCAAGTAATCATTGCTGAGAGAGGCACAACTGGCCCAGTAGGTAGAACAAGGAAGGACATTTAACTCCATCTTAAGGATATTCAAGGCCCTGGTGACTCCTAGACAGAAATACATCTGCCCAAACCAATGACCGAATTTGTGTCATATTCTGTCCTTTAGGTGTGTATTGGTGCACATACATATGCAGATACTGATGTAATTGTTCATACATATGTATATATATATATACACATATACATATGTCTATACATATATATGACTATGCACACACAAATGTATTCCACAATAACTGTATATATGTAATATATAAACATACTTACGTGCATGCATATCCAGACACACATATATGGACAACTTTATAAATATAACAAATACTTAGATATTTTTCCCCTTCCCCTTTCCTCTTCCATTTGAGTAACTGGCAGAATAGAGTGTGCCTGACAGAAGGCATTCGTGGTGATGGGTGAGGCTGGTAACTTGTTCATACTGAAGAATGGAAAGGGGAAAACTGTCAAGAAGAAAGATTGGTAGAGCAGAGACTGAAGAGGAAGACTCTGGAGGTTTTACCCTCATATTGCTTGGTGAGAAGGCATCAAAGAACTAGAAATCACACACACACACACAAATATATATGTATATAAGAAGGCATCAAAGAACTAGAAATTACATATATATATATATATATATATATATATATATTTGAAACTGGACCAGTTAGCCATGCTGTAAAGCTAGGCATTTTCATCAAAACACCAGAAAATTTGAGAAAAAGAGGAAAAAAAACCCAACCTACTACCTTCCTCAAAGACTGGCAGGGAGAAGAGATAAAGGTAGGACGATTGGGATTAGAGGTGGGGTACCTCTCCTGGAGATGCCTTCATAGGTGGGATTTTAACTCTGAGGATTTACATATGTATTTTGAACTAATGTTCAAAATACTCATGTCTCTTTTTTATTTCTTACTATTATGAACTGTATCTTTACTTATGTGTGTATGAAGAAAGAAACGGCAAATCACTCCCAGTATCTTTGCCAAGAAAACCCCAAATGGGGTCACTAAGTCAGACACAACTGAAAATAACTGAACAGCAGCAGCATCATGTGTGTGTTTTTCCAGGTTTCCTGGTGGGGGGAGGGTTAATAAGTCAAGAAAGTAAGAAAATTCCTCAGTGAACCTGAAGCCTTCCTGTTGTGTCACCTGCAAGCACTGGGCTACCTTCCCCAGTGCATCTCACTTGTGTGACTTGAATGTTGTCTTCCTAAGCCTGCAGTGTGTTACTGTATCTGGAAAGTAAGAGAGGATTTGGATGCCCATGAGGTGGGAACTCATTGGTCTCTTTGGAATCTCTCTGCCACATGTATGGTATAGACTTCCTAAAATGCCATTTTATCCCTGTTGGCCATCAGAGGGCACTCAGTCTGTAGATACTTAGACTGCTTCTCTTACCGCTAAACCAGTTGTTTCTGTCACTCTTACTGCATCCCTGAAGTCAAGGATTTATAGACTTGACAGGCTATGAGAATATCGTTTCTTGCAATTAGTGAACTGGAAGAATATAGGTCATTTGCTCCTTCAGGGAGCCATCTACCTCTAGCTATCTCCTAAACCACCTCCTCCTTGCCCTCAGAGGGAAGAGTGGTGAGAGAAACCAGTCTTCCTCTGAATCTCACAAATCTGACAGGAGTCACAACAGTTGTCAGGGATGGAACTCATGCTGCTCTCTCCTCCTACTCTATCCAGTGTTATAGGCTGCCTCTTTATCACCAATCTCTAGAAGCTACTCTCTTGGGAGCTCTTATTTACCTTGTGGAGTACTAGAAGACCAGTATCCAGGGCAGTGGTCCTGTGTGCCTTATCACTTTCATTCAGGAAGTCTGACCCTTAAGGGACAAGAAAGAGGCTGCTAACCCAGATCATAGCTAATGTATATGAAAAATTTGTGAAGTACTTTAAACTTATTATCTCAATTCTCCCAATAACCCTGTGAGGCAGGTCCTATGATTCCCTCCATTTTATAGATGAGGAAACTGAGGCAGGGAATGGTTAAGTGACTACGCCAAGGTCATAATGTCTGAGATAGGATTTGGACTCTGGTCTTCCTGACTCCAACTCTGGTCTGTGCACCTGCAGTTCTCATACCCCTCTGTCCCATTGCGTGGCATTTTGTCTGTTGCAAATGATTCCTCCCTTAGACTTCCAGTGAAGGAAAGGCAGTTATCCTCTCCCATATGCCTAAACCATTAGAATCTGATTTGTCAGTCTCTCTCCTCAAATCTTCATCACCCTGAGCCCAGAGAACAATAATAATTCAGAAAGATACAAGGCAAAGACATAAGCAAAGCTTCTCTTGTCAAGAGAGTCTCTGGTTCATGTTACATCTTAGGGACTCACCTGGGATTATCCATTGAAATGGTTGTCTTATGCATCCATGGTTTCAAAGCTTGGAGAGCACCTCTTGCAAGTACAATGACAAGGCATAGAACTAGTGGGCCTTAGACCACTGTGTGGTCAGTATGAGCTAAAGAAATGGCTTCTTGGCTGCCAAAAGACTGGTGCCCTGGGATGAATGCAGGCCCCCACAAAGTGTTCTTCATCATGGAAATCCTACTGATCTGGCATGAGAACACTATTGAAAAGATCCTGCAGGCTGCTTCAGATGCCCTGGGCAAATGTGGCATCTATGGAAAGTGTTAGGAGAAAGTACCAGTCACATCGGTGGTAGTTGTTTGAGGTATTATGGTTTTATGAATTCCCTGTAGAGAAATACCTGGAGATAGAGAAGGAATGTGAAAAGTCATTATGACACTTGCTACCTCAGAATCTGAGCACTTGAACAAAACTGACAAAAGGAGAATTATATCAGATATTTAAAACAAACAAACAAACAAGAGAGGTGACATGACAGGATGGATAGAGAACCAGGCTTGGAATCAGGCCAGCCTGGGTTCAAAACCCACTTCTGACCGAAGGGAGACCTAGGCCACTTAATTTCTTGGTACTCTAGAGAATGCTCTAAAATCATAAGATGTAGAGACTAGAATGTGTTTTGTTGGAGGTAGTTTACTCACCCAAGAGTTCTCTATACTAATGAAATCACATGTCCAATCTCTACCCTATGGCAGAACTGTTGGAGTTGAAGATTGTTCCTCCAGCTCTGCAAATAACCATGTCACCAAAAATATGAACCCAGGACCAAGGCCAGGCTCTCTGATCGATATTATAAGTGTACCCAAAGTGGATGCCATATGGGAACTTGGCATTATTTTTCTAAGGCAACAGACTTAGAAAGAAAGGAGCACTTTGAACACTGGCTGGCATCTACTATGGAAATGCTACAGGAGCCTCAGGTTTCAGACACAAAGAAACAAAGATAACTGCTAAGGAGATTATGAAGCTCTGCATTTGATATGTCATGTATGTTAAAAATGGAAAACCCATCTGTTAGAATGCGTCAGTATTTGGGGCCACTGGATAATCATTTGAGGGATGTAGAGTTCTAAGATCCTTCACATCAGGTTTCTAACTAGGGATCTCTGACACTAACCCCTGTCTAGCCACACACAAGGATGAGGAAAGGGATTGCATTAAGTGGCAAGTCAAAGTCCCTTCCTACGTTTCCAATCTTTTTACTCTTTACCCCCCACCACATTCTGCAATCCATTTGTCACTTTCTTTGAACAAGACACTTCATTTCCTGACTCTGGGCTTTTTTACTGACTGTGCCCCAAGTCTGGGACTCTCTCCCTCCTCATCTCCAGCTCTTAGCTTCCTTGCCTTCCTTTGAATCTAGCTAAAACCCTCCCTTCTGCAAGAATCATTTGTCAGTCCTCCTTTATCTTCATACCTTCTGCCTGTTGATTATCTTCAGTTTCTCCTCTCTATACCTTATGTGTACATAGTTGTTTGCATGTTGTCTGCTCCATTAAACTGTGTTTTCCCCCTTTCTTTTTTAAAAATTAATTAATATATTTGTTTTCAGTTTTCTACAATCACTTCCATATATCCTGGATTTTTCCCCCTCCCTCTCTCTATTTCCCTCCTCTCTCCTCATCCCTTTCTGAGACAGCGTGCCATCTTATATAAATTCTACACATACATTCTTATTAAATACATTTTCACCTTAGTCATATTGCATAGAAGAATTAAAATGAATGGGAGAAATCTTGAAAACGAAACAAAAACATAACACGAGAGAAAATGGTCTATTTCTATCTGTGATCCAATTCCATAGTTATTTCTCTGGATGTGGAAGGCATTTTGCTTCAAGAATCCATTGGGAATGGGGTCCTTGCATTGCTGTGAAGGCCTGAGTCTACCAGAATAATTCCTCATACACTGTGGTTGTTGCTGTGTACAAAGTTCTCCTGATTTTTCTCCTGTCACTCTTCATCAGTTCATATAGGTCCTTCCAGGCCTCTATGAAGTCTTCCTGTTAATCATTTCTTATAACACAATAGTATTCTATTACATTCATAAGCCAAAACTTGTTCAGCCATTTCCCAATTGATGGGCATCCCCTTGATATCCAGTTCTTGGCCACCACAAAGAGAGATGCTATAAATATTTTTGTACATGTGGGACCCTTTCCCATTTCTTGATCTGTTGAGAATATAGTCCTAGAAGTGATATTGTTGGGTCAAAGGGTATGCATATTTTTATAGCCCTTTGGGCATTGTTCCAAATTGCTTTCCAGAATGGTTAGATCAACTCACAGCTCCACCAACGAGTGTTCCAACTTTCCCACATCTTCTCCAACATTTATCATCTTCCTGTTTTGTCATGTTAGCCAATCTGATATGTATGATGTGGTACCTCAGAGTTGTTTTGATTTGCATCTCTCTAATCAATAGTGATTTAAAACATTTTTTTCATATGACTATAGATAGCTTTAATTTCTTCCTCTGAAAACTGCCTTTTGACAACTCCTTTGACCATTTATCAATTGGGGAATGATGTATATTCTTGTAAATTTGGCTCCGTTCTCTATTTAAGAAATGAGGTTTTTATCATAGATACTAGTTGCAAAAATTCTTTCCCACTTTTCTGCTTCCCTCCTAATCTTGGTTGCATTGGGTTTGTTTGTGCAAAACCTTTTCAATTTAATGTAATCAAAATTATCCATTTTGCACTTCATAATGTTCTCTATCTTTTGTTTAGTCAAAAATTTCTCCCTTCTCTATAAATCTGAAAAATACACTATTCCTTGCTCCTCTAATTTGTTTATAGTGTCAGTCTTTATATCCCCACTTCTTTATAACTCTGGTGTCCAGCACATAGGAGGTTCAAAAGAAATACCTTTGATTAGACTTCAGAATTTGACTCAAGTGAAATCTTTGACATATCCCAGTTGATAATGACTACCGCCAAAATAATTTACTTTGCATATTTTCATATATACTTATTTGTGTAGATTTTTTCTTCAATAGAATGTAAGTTCCTTGAGGGTAACAACTATTTCATTTTAGTCTTTGTATCCCCTTTGCTTACCACAGAGCCTGGCACGTAGCAGTTACTTAATAAATACTCCCTCATTGATTGGAGATTGAGCTCCTGTATATTTGTCACTTTTGCTGGAATTAAGGAGAGTTAATGTCACAGAGATTAAGTCAGTCATCCATTACCTGGTAAATAATACTGAATCATAGCATACTTCATAGTTGGGAGGGACCTCTGAAGCCATCTAGTCCAATCTGTATCTGAATAAGATTCTCCCTTATGTTGGATTTGACAAGTGGCTGCATAGGCTTTGCTTTAAAGCCCTTCAGCGAGAGGGAACCCTACATTTTCTGAAGCGGCTTATTTCATTTGTGTTAAGTGCTAAGATTTGGATTTTATCTCAAGTCCAAATTTAACTCTTTGTTACTTCCATCTGTTGTTCCTGACTTTGCCCTTTGGGACCAAGCATAATAAACCTATTCTCTCTACTATAGCAATCAATAATTAACACACATTTATTAAGGATCTGCTGTGTTTTGGAGGCAGCTACCATTTACCACTAACCTCCTTCCACCCAAGTCTTCTGTTTTCTAGGTTCTACATCCTTAGTTCAGGTATACTTGGACATCAGTCTATTGATTTATTATCTAACTAGCATCTACCGTTAGACAGAAGTGAATGTTTCTCCTGAACAACTATGAGTTCATTGTATAACTCAAGGAGAAGCATTGACAGATGGCCCTGTCTAGTAGATCTTATGTATCAAAAGTCAAGATGATTCCTGATTTAAGGAAGGAAGGAAAAGTCTATTAAGTAAGAACTGAGTCAAATTTACAAGAATATAAGTCATTCCCCAATTGATAAATGGTCAAAGGATATGAACAGGCAGTTTTCAGAGAAAGAAATTAAAGCTATCTATAGTCATATGAAAACAATGTTCTGTGTGTCATAGCCTTCTAGGAGGTAGGACAATCCCTGCCTTCAAGGAGCTTGCATCCTAATGAGAGCATGAGGTGGGGAGCAGAGATGAAGGTACCTAACACAGGGACTTGCTTTTGAAGTTCAGGAATAGGGCCAGGAGGAGATTAGAGTCTTCCTTTGGAGGCCCAGGAAGAACTCATCAGTGGGAGAAAGGGGAAGATCTTGAGAGGAATATTAATTACAGAATAAGAAGGAAATAGGAGTGGTTGGATGTTCCATGGCAAGGAGACCCCCAGGATCTCAGAGAAGTTCTAGAATGAGATGGCATCAGAGGCATGGTTTTGAAGTCCAGTAAGTCAGGAACAGGGCTCCAAGGGGAAAGGAAGGGAGCAAAGTCAATGTAGAATTCAGATGGAACAGGGTTTCTGACAAAGGAAAAAAATCATAGAAAGCTTGGGGTGTTCCAAGGAAAGTATGTCATCAATAAAGTAAGTAAACTCCATAATTCTAAATCAGTCTTCGAAATTATGTTCATTGTGTTAAGCTGGGCTGATGCTCAACGAGGATGACCAGCAGTGGGCTCAAATGTAAGGTGAAGACCTCCCAGTTGTGCTGACTGGAAAAAATGGGACATGATCACTACAAAATTGGTCCTGGCTCACCAGTAGCCAAACAACTAATATGGAAATGGCAGAAATTAAAAGTCATTACTTAAGTATTACATCATGGGATCATAGATTTGCCATACAAGTTATACCAAGGCCTGTGAATCAGTATCTGTGAAGGTCTTCCATAATGTGTTGGATAGTTAGATCAAAAGAACACTAGTTCCAGAGTAGAATGTATTCTTTTTTGGGGGGGGGGGGTAAGTCTGGAAGGAAGGTTATTATACTGGTACGATTTTTAGGGATCACAATTTTGTTTTAATTTCAGAAGGAGAAGTACAGTAAACGCTAGAGTATTTTTCCTTGTTCCCTTTGAATAACTGAAGAATAAAGTATATTTGAACGAAGGGACATGCATGGAGATAGTTATGGTTGGTAACTGGTGTGGCCTGGAGGAGAGACAAAGGGGAGGAGGTAATAAAAAGGAGAATATTGGCAACGAGGTGAGAGAAAGAATACAGGAAGATCTGCCTTCATCTTGCATGGGGAAATAGTATAGAAAAAAGTAGAAAACACTTGAGATTCATCTTCACTTTGCCTGAGGACCTGGGAGACCCGATAACTGTGCTATCGATCTCAGAACACTATGTACAATGACAGAAAATCAGAGGGAAAAAAAAAAGGATGCGATATGAAAATGCCATCCTCCTTTCAATTAGTAAGATGTAATGGCCCAGGAAAGGATGTTGGGTAGTGGATGGAGAGGGGCAGTCCATCAAGAGCTTTTATATTTGGGACTACAACTCTAGTAATTTACATATCTTTGGTTTTAATGGTCGCACAGTCAAGGGTCTGCACTTTGATTTCATTTTCCTTTTAATAAAATTTTCTTCTGTAATATTGTGAACTATGTATGTCTAAGCATAACTAAATGATATCATACAAAAGCAATTTCCTGGGTGGAAGCCATAAGTCAAAGCAATGAGACAATTTCCCAAATTATACCTGGGCCTTTTGAATGTTAAGAATCTCTGACACTGTTACGTATTTCCTTCATGTCTTTAGGGATCCATGCGTGTTTATACCCTCTCCACTGATATATGTGTGCATATATATATCTATACATAACACATATATACACATATCATATATTGTATTCTATATATATATATATGCATATTGTTCATGTACACTTGAGCTATGCATAGAGAACAAACAACTTGGTGGAGCAGGGAGGAATGATATTGCTGTCTATCTGACAGAAAGAATTAAATCTCAGATTTGGAAGGAACCTCAGAGTTCATCTAGTCCAACGTACACCTAAGCAATAATGGCTTTTATTGGATGATATCCCAATAGGTGGTCTTCCAGCCATTGACTGAAGACTTTCAATAAAATGGAACCCAATACCACTTGACATATGGCATTCTACTTTTGCTTAGCACCAATTCTTAGGAAAATTTTCCTTATGCCAATCTAAATCTGCCGCTGCAAATGTCACCCTTTGTTCTCGAATCTAGTGATAAGAGAAGTGGAATTCTTAGAGATCCCTCTTCCTCTCCAACCTCACCTCCATTGCCTCCTCTGAGTCCATCCATAATATGGCTAAGAGATTGGAATTTTCCAGGAGGGCCTCATGGGAAATTAACAGTAACAGAAGTGATGAAAATTATAATCAAGCCCTTTTTTTATGACTTCTTGGTTCAAAGACCTTTATTAGACAGCCCCAAGTCAACTCAGCTCTCAGATTACCCTCATTCCCTTAGCTGTGAGTTTTTATCTTCCAAGACAAACTTCTGTATCCATACTCTGCTGCTATATCTTCTCTTTAAACATAATATTAATTGTGAGCCCATAGGCAAGTCACACACACTCTCTCTCTCTGCCTCCTTTCTTCATCTATAAAATGGGAATAATAATCCAAGCACTGCCTACCTTACACAGCTTTTTTCTGAGGAAAGGACTGTGTAAAGCCTGAAGAATCTTGTAAGTATGATTTGTTATCATTTTCTTCCATTATTCAAATAGTTCTTCTTATTACAACTTACCCAGACCCCCTGCCGCTCTCTCTCTCTCTCTCTCTCTCTCTCTCATTCTCTCTCTCTCTCTGTTTCTCTGTCTCTATCTCTCTCTGTCTCTCTCCCTCTCCCTCCCCCCCCCCCCCCCACACGCACGTACCGTTGTCTATCTTGTATTCCATTCCTGGACTATCTTCCCTTCTGCTCTCTCTTTGCCTCTAAATCCCCCATACTTTTCTTTGAATTTTAGTTCATAATACACTGTACTTTTCTCATGTACTTAGCACTTTCTAATTTGTTTTATTCGACTCAACAACTGTCTACTAAGTACCTACTGTGTTCAAGGCAACTGTGATAGGCCTGGTTGTACAAATATGAAAAACAACACAGTCTATGTCCCCAGAGAGCATATAATCTAATAGAGGATAAGATATTTATGCAAATAAATATAATGCAAGGTAGATTAATATGAGCAAATAAGAAGTTGAAACAAAAGGCTATTGGTGGAGGGAGAGATCACTTTCAGGTGATAAGATCAGGGAAGGGTTAATAAGGAGGGAAGAAATGGCACCTGAGTTGGGTCTTGTAAGAAGATACAGATTGTTAACATTTCATCCCAGGTATAAGGAAAAGGTTGCATAAATACATAGAGGTTGGAGGTTGGGAAATAACTGGCAATCCAACACAACTAGTAGTCCAAGTCGGTTGGAATATAGAATGTATCAGAATTAGTGGAATGAAATAACTGTTAAAAGGATAGGTTAGAGCCAGAATACGGAGGCATTTTAAAAAGAGTTTATATTTCCTTCTAGAAGCAGTAGGGAGCCACTGAAGTCTTTTGAGTAAGAGAATATGGGCAGTCATAAGGCTGCATTAGGAAGATTATTTTGGCAGCTTTATGAAGAATGATTTGGAAAGTAGACAGACTAGAAGGAGTTCTGTTAGGAGACTTGCAGTAGTTCAGGGGAGAGGTAATGAGGACCTGAACTGGGTGCTGGTTAAGTGAGTGGAGAAGAGAGAGAGATAATGCCAAGGTAGTCCAGCTGGGACTTGGCCACTAATTGGACTTGAGTGAGAAAACTAAGGCTTCAAGCCTGGGAGAATGGTGGTACATAGCAGAAAGAGGGAGTTGGGAATGAGGAGGTTTGGGAGGAAAGAGAATGATTGCATTTTAGACTTTGAATTTGGAGACTTGAATTTGTAGTAACAGTGGGTAGAGATGCCAAGAAGCATTTGGAGATTTGGGCCTAGATTTAAGGAGAGAGATTAAGGGCTGGATATAGACTTAGAAGTCATCTTTAGAGAGATGAAGAACTGCCTCAATAAGATCTCTAAGAGGAGTGTAGAGAAAGAAACGAAGGGCCTAATCATAGAGTCTATGGAGACATAAAGTTAGCAGGGAGAGAAGAATTTTGAATGAACCTGAGAGACTTGAGAGGAAGCACGGGGACAGGTATTAGGAAAACTGTGAGAAAAGTTTCTCAGTAATCAAGGGAGGCGACCCTATCAAGGGAACAAGTGGTCTCTGGTTTATTCATGGAGATTCATCATTTCTACTCTCAAGGATCAGATAGATGTAGCACTCATGGTAGGGAGTCCCAGACCTTCAATAAATTTATAGAATGGTGGTGGAAAATTATATGTAATGATAATTATTAATGATAATCATAATGGATATGACTTTCCTTGCATATGAACCAGCTTCTAGTGCTTTAAGAAAAACACTCTATTAAGAATATTTATTATAAAAGAGCAGGGCGTTGAATTTGTAACTATAATGCAATTGTTTGATAAAATAAATGGTGTATTATTTTACCACTTAGTCCATCAAAATCTTCCTGGGGGCTCTGGTGTCTGACAGTACAAAGAGTCCATCATTTTACAATAGCCTTTTACTACAAAAGGCTTAGTAATAGGAGCATGAAGGGATAATTACATTTTAAAGAAAAAACCCTGATTTTTGAAGGTAAATACTTTTCACTAGGAAGGAGCCTCATAGTTCTTGACTGGTATGTTTCAATAGCGATGTCAGACAATAGAGGACATGGGGTCCTTCAGACAGTTTGGGAGGGGGTGGAGACATGCAGAAGATACAGTCGGATAGCTACATCTCTAGTACTTGTGTGATACCAAAATGGGTTTCCAAAGTGTAAGGTTGGGATTTATAAATAGGTAGAAGGGACTTCACCAGGACATCCTGTCCTGGAGGTGTACCAGCTTCGCCATCTCTCTAACACTCTATCATTCTGCTGTATCAGAATAGGCTGACCCAGACCCAGCCCTAGTCCCAGACCCCACCCCAGTCCCAGATTATGGTTGCCCCTTACATTTCCCTGGCCCATGCTTCTTTCTGAGGAACTTATAACTTATTTGGGGCCCAATTCAGCTTTGCCAATCCACAACCTTCCCGGTTGAGACCTATGATGCCCTGTTTCTTCGGACCTCTATTTACTACCTGTTTCTTCATAATCACGGTGATCATAGGATCATAGATTTGTAAGCATGAATGGATCCTAGAGGCTATCTCTAGTCCAGCCACTTAATTTTACAGATGAAGAAACTGAGGTCCAGAGAGATGAATTACTCCATCAGTCAATCAGCAGTTACTTATTACAGCTGTCACTACTTGTCCTTGAGAAGCTTACATTTTATTGGAATACAACACCTCTAGGGGCGTGGTAGCTAAGGGAAGTAGTTATATCCTACATCAGAGGTCCTTAACCTTTTTGGTATCATAGATCCCTTTGACCCTCTGGTGAACCACTACCCAGAATAATGTTTTTAACTGTATAAAATAAAATCAGAGGATTATGGAAGAAACTCATTATAATGAAATAGTTATCAAAATACTTTTTAAAACTAAGTTCATGGATCCCAGGTTAAAAAATCCTGGCTAGGCAGTTACAGGCACTGTAATGGTAATCTCGATTCGATTAATTTTCCCTAACAAAGAAAAAGAGGTATAGGGGGAGCAGAAGAGGTAGGGAAGAGAAAAGGTAAAGAGTACTAGACATTAGTGCTGGGTTGACCATGTTGTCCTGGTAGAAGGCTAGATGGACTGTGGAACATGGTCTGAAGTGATTTGATATAGTAAGTTGATGTGAGTTTTCTCTTACCTATCATGGAGGGCAGTTCAGGTCCTGAATGGAGCCTCCAAAATGAGTATATTAACTCCTTAATGGAGAACTTGGTTTTTAGAGGTTCTGGTCCACATAGGTGTCCTGATAGGTAGAAAGAGCTAGCCATGGGGAAGATGTCAAGATGTCCATGTTCATTAGACATTGATTTTCTTTTGGAGGGGACAGCTAGGTGGTAGAGAACTGTCTCTGGAGAACTTGAGTTCAAATCTGGCATCAGACCCTTACTAGCTATGCGACCCTGGGTAAGTCACTTAACCCCATTCCCTCAGTTCCTCTTCTGGAAGATAAGTTGGAGAAGGAAATGGCAAACTACTTCAGTATCTTTACCAGGAAGACTCCAGATGAGGTCATGGAGAGTCAGACACAACTGAAATGACTCAACAGTATCAACAGTTCCTTTTGGATGGTGATGTGGGCTCTGAAGTATGGTCTGGGGTTTCCTGGATGTATTAGGAAAACTCACCCAACAGTCAAGTGACTTTCTTAACATTTAAGTGACAAGTTAAGATTTGAGCGTAGGTCTTCTAATTCCAAGCCTTGCTCTCTTAAACTGCATCACACATGAGGACTTTTAGAATGTATTTTACCTGACGTGTCAGTGATTTATTCAATATTCATACATTGGTGTATCTTGCTTAACATAAACCTGAGAGTCTGTCCATCAATCTCTTAAAAACATTGTATCCTATTTCCAATATACTAGCAGAACTGATTATTTAGAGCAGGGGTTCATAATTTGGGATTTATTACCTTTTAAAAAATATTTTTGTAACTAGATTTCAGTAAAATTGGCTTTCTTTGAAATCCTATGCATTTTGTTTTATGCATTTTAAAAACATTATTCTGAGCAAGGGTCCATAGGCTTCACCGGACAGTGCCAAAGCAAACCACCACACATGAACATATATGCATACAACAGTGCTAGAAGAACTTTATCATTAATACTTTTGAATAATAACGTTGTTAATTTTTCAGTTTTGTAAGTTTAAGCTTCCCTGCATTTCATCGACTTCAAATGGGGAAACACACCAACATACACAGACACATATGGGTTGACATTAAAAGGATGGCTAGTGAAGATTGATCATGTACACATTTTGTTTTATCCTCATTATTTACACCCAAGTGTCTTAATCTGTTTCTTCTGTCCTTGACATTAGATGATAAACTCCTCAAGGCCAGAAATGGTATCATCTACTTGTCTTGAGTAACTTTTATCATTTCACACCTGTGCACAGTGCATCTGATGCCAGGCACTGTAGGGGCTTTGGTGTGAGCTGGGGATGGGCATTTGCCATGTCTGCCTCTATCAGCATTCTGTGCTTCAAAGGGTCTAGGCCTCTGATCTAGATATGCAGCTAATTGGAAATGCAGCCCAGGGACTCTGTCCTCTTGTTATCAACTTGTGATGCTGGGCACATCTGAAAGATAAATCTGCCCAGGAGCCGACACAGGGAGATGTTAACCTAAAAGCTCGCTCTCTCCTTTTGCTCCCTCTATCTCTGGATCGAAGCCCCTGAGCATGGTCTAGACTTCACTGTTCCAGGAGCAGAGGGGAGATCAAGGAGAACAAATCCTCAAATGGAAAGGATTAGAAATAAACCATCACCCTGACTCTTCCTGCTTGTAACAGAGGTAGATGGAGACTTGGGAGTTGATGTAAGGAGCCCTGGACTAGGTAGGAATCAAGAGACTAGGATTAGGGGTCCACATCTGTTGCTAACTTACTGTGTGACTTTAGTCAAGGGACCCACCCTCTCTAGGCATTAATTTCCTTATCCATAAAATTAAGGCACTGAAGCAAATGATCCCCCTAAGGTCTCTCTCAGGTCTGATATTCTTTGCTTATTTGATTCTGGAAATTTGAAACTCCAAGAGAATGAGTTGTCATTAGGAGTTGCATAGGTATGGTGAAGTGGGCTGAATGCTGGACCAGGAATAAGGAGACCTGAGTTTTAAGCCTGACACAGGCATAGACTAGGTGCTGGAAGCTACACAAGGCACTTTTATCTCTCCTGGCATCAGCTTTCTCCTCTGTAAAAGGAAGGACTTAGATTCGATGACCTCCAATATCCTTTCCACCTCTAATCCAGGAGACTAGGGACATTCCTGTCTTCCATCCAGTGATGTTTCTTTGAATTTTTGTTTTGTAATGGTCAGTTACCCATCACTGAATGTGGCTTGCCATGGCAGTTTGGGAGGGTTGGGTGGGTAGCCAGCAAGAGAAGTGATAAGGGCTTTAACCTCTGAGTGGAGAAAAATAGCTCCAAAGCAGTGATTTGGACTGGATATCATTGGTGGAAGTGACAGCACTTCACGTTGGCTGTAGAGGACAGCTTGCCAAGTAAGGGATGCCAAAAGTGTGTGAGATCCCGAGCTCTCTCCTAGGCTAAAGGAAAGGGAATGAAGGTAATAGTGTTTTCCTCAGAGCAAGGACTGTATGTGTGTGTGCATGTCTGTGTGGGTGTGTGCATGTATATAGCTAGCATTTGTATAATGTTTTACGGTTTGCAAAGCTTTTTATACATTATATCATTTGATCTTCATAACAGCACTGAGAGGTGTGTGCTGTCGTTCTCATCTTACTGAGACACAGAGAGATAAGTGACTTACCTAGGGTCACATGACCTAGGGTCATCTGGCTGATATGTGATGGAGGCAGAATTCGACCTTAGATCCTGCTAATGCTAAGTCTAGCACTATAGATTAGGTCACCCAGCTGCTTCGTCACTGTGATGAAGTCACCACAACCCCCCAGGATGCTTCCTAATGTGCTTGGCCTGAGAAGACACTGGGAAAAATGAAAGCAGCCAAAGTCTGACCTCTCAGCCCTAAAATGATCACTTGCTTCTTGTACCAGTTTTGTCCTGAGATGGACAGAAACACCCTATCTCTCTTCACCTGCCTCATGAGCACTGGGGAGCCACCAATTGTACTCCTTGCCATGCCTCAGTTACTCTCATTCTCTCCAAGCTCAGCGTCCTCTTTGCAAAATAAAAAGGATAATACCTGGCCCATGACAGGCCTTGGTTGAAAGGAGTAACCCAAAAGTATAAAGCAGAATTCACCTGGGGGGTTCTATTGGGCTGGGGATGGCAGCTGCTGTAGGGTAGGACCATCTGGTTCTCTCTGTTTCTTACTTAAGACTCAATTTACTCCTCTGGGTCTCATTTTCCTCATCTCAAAAAAAAATACTAGTTGACATTTTGATACCCCATTAGGGTTTGACAAAGCACTTCATATGTTCTCTAATTTTTATCCTCACAACAAGTGTGTGAGGTAGGTATATCGGGTATTTTGAGTCCTCTTTTATAAAGTGGGAAACAGAGTTCAGAGACTTGATGACACTTATTACCTACCAATGGTCACATAAGTTGTTGTCATTTAGTCATTTCAGTCCTCTCCTGCCCTTTCCGACCCCATTTGGGGCTTTCTTGGCAAAGATATTGGAGTGGTTTGCTATTGGCTTTTCCAATGGATCCATTTTGTCAGGCAATCAGAGAAGGAAATGGCAAAGCACTTCAGTATCTTTCCCAAGAAAACCCCAAATGGGAGCACAAGGAATCAGAAAGGACTTTAAAAAAATGAACAACAAAGCATGGCATAGGAGAAAGTATCCTGACCCTGGAGTCAGTGAATTTGGGTTTAAATTCCACTTCTGGTACTTAGTTTGTGTGACCTTGGTCCAATCCCATCACCTCCTCGGGCCTCAGTTTCCTGATCTGTAAAATGAGAGTATTGGACTAGATGACCTGTTAGACCTTGCTGTAGATCTGATGGTGTTCCTGTAATGTTAGTATGCTGTCTCATAGCAATTGTTTGAGATCACCCAATAGAACTTTGTGAGCAAATGTATAAAAGCAATTTGATTAAAAAAACCATATTTTCCCTGCTATATTTTCTGACAGTAGTGCTAGGTGACAAGAGAGGACAAGATGCCCTGCTCCCTGTGGCTGCCCATGTGAATGTCTGACTCCTGAGGTTTCCCCAGGGAACATCAAGAAATTCCATGGACTTACTGCAGTGAGTGAATGAGGTGTTCTTTCTAGGTGACCCTGATGTATGAACAGTCCTTTTTGCCTGGAGCCACTTAATATGTCTAGAGCTTTGGGAAGGAGTCAGGAGTCCCTGCCTGTACTGCAATCACTCAGGTAAATGGAGAGAGAACCAGAATGAAGCTGCTGCTGGAGAACACAGAAGCCATGCCTAAAGACGGAGCCTTGTTCTCTTGCCCTATTCCTGAGGTCGACTCTGGAGTCAGTTTTGTCCAGCAGCCAGACCTAGGAGCTGACGAGACCAAATATGACTCACATAAACCAGTGGCTCCTAAAACTGGGAATTCGGGGCAGTGTGAAATGACCTCTCTGAATAAGGTCTGTCGGACTATGCCAGGGTGCAGGCCACCAGGTGGTTTCCAGTAGCCACAGGGCCCCTTTGCTTCCTCTTTCTCTTTTCAATGTGTTCCAAAAGCACAGCCTGTTGCACAAATATTCATTTAACTTCTGGGTGGGAGAGTAGCCTCATTTGGGACTTGCAAAGACACTATGGAGAGATCAGAGGCAGTGTGAGCGTGAAAGTATAGAAAGCGAAATAATGGTAATAACAACCAAAGGTTTATATAGTGCCTGCTATGTGCTCAGCACTGTGTTAAGCACAAAACAAGGCACATCCCAGGAATAGAAGTGTAGACTCAGCAGCTAAGTTTGTTAGGTGGCACCAGGCCTGGAGTCAGGAAGACCAGAGTTCAGATCTAGCCTCATGTACTTACTGTGTGACCCTGGGCAGGTCACTTAATCCTGTTTACCTCAGTTTCCTCATCTGTAAAATGAGCTGGAGAAGGAAATGGCAAAGCGCCCCAGTATCTTTGCCAGGAAAACCTCAAATAGGTTCATGTAACCTGTGTGAGCCTTATTTTCCTCATCTGTATAATGGGGATGATAATGACTCAGCAATGACAACAGCAATCCTTTTTAACTCTAAATGCCAGGACCCTGGTCCAGGCAAGTGAGGAAAGCCTTACTAGAGAAGGTGGACCCTCCCTTCCAGCTCTTCGCTTCCTTCTCAGAAAGCTCTAGTTGTTTTATTTGAAAACAGGAACCATCCCCCTGCTTCCAGTAGCTTTGAGAGGTTGCTACTCTGGCATCCACCTTCCCTCCCTGGCCTGGCACACCTTGTTTCCTCCTCCCTCTCCCCCTGCAGCCTGTCAGTGAAATACCACCTAGACCGAGCCTGTGTATTTGTCATTTTTACATCTCCACATCCAAGTGTCTTCTTTTCCCGCTGACAAATAAATCCCAGTGTTGATAGCTGGCCCTGGTCATTCATTAAGCAAATAAAGCTCCCAAGCTGGAGTCAGAGGCTCGTAAATAAACCCTGGGTGTTTTATCCCCCCCTTGCCTGCTGCCTCCCTGAGCTTTGCATATTTATAATAATAAGAACAGCGTTTTCTGACATGGTATATTATGTGTAGGCAGTCCCTTGCCTAGCTGGGGGAAGGCACGGGGAGCAGCTCTCTACTAGGACTGGGGATGACCCTGTTTTTCACTGTAGACCTGGATGCTGGACAGTTGTTCTGAGACATGTGATGGGAATGAATGAGTTTGGGAGGAGGAAGGGCCAGGCAGGCAGGTGTTTTAAATTGGACGTCTTGGGGATTAGGTATGCTGGTAGGGCAAAGAGGTCTAGGGGAGTAATCTTACCTTGACAAGCAAAAGTCACTTTTACCTAGAGAAAGACAGTGTGGTACAGTGGATAGCACACTGAGCCTGGAGCCAATAGGAACTGGGGTTTCTATCTCACTTCTGGCTCTTTGTGACCATGGGCACAAAAATATATAGTTGGAAAGGGTTCCAGATGTCATCTAGTTTATTGTCTTAAGATCATACATTTAGAGCTGGAGGGAATGTAAGAAGCCATGTAATCTAACACATTTTACAGATAAGGTGACTGAAGCTCAGCGGTAAGTGACTTGCCCAAGGTCACATAAGCTAGTAAGTATTTGTGAAATAGGAATAACAAATGCAGTAGTATCTGCCTAAATCAACCCATCAACAATCATTTTTGTTTTTTAATTATTTTCATGAATTTAAGTTTTGATGATTTTGGTTAATTTATTTTTACTGGGCTCTGACAGTAGTATATGTTAGATACTGTATTAGGTACTAGGGATACAAAGTTAAAGGAGAACTCAATTCCTGCTCTTAAGGAGTTTATGGCTTAATCCAGGGGTTGGGAACCTGTGGCCTCTTAGGTCCTCAGGTATGGCCTTTGGATTGAGTTCAAGTTTTACAGAAACAAATCCCCTTAATAAAAGGATTTGTTCTGTAAAACTTGGAATCAAAGGGCTGTAGGAGGACCTAAAAGGCTTGGAGGCTGCAGGTTACCCACCCCTGGTCTAAGCAAGTACATACATAGGGACATACTACATAGACAGAAAGTGATTTTATGACATAGGTATTATATGATGCATTTCTAGGGGGGAAGGGGATCAAAGAAAAAGAATACTTTACAGAAGGTGACTCTTGAGCAGAACTTTGAAGGCAAGAGACACTCTGAGAGATGGAGGAAGACAGAAGGCCTTCCAGGCATGGTGGGGAGGGCCTGCTGAAGTGGGAGAGGGAGGGTGACATAAGAGTTAAAGCAAGACCGGTTTGGCTGCATCACAGCGCACATAAAGAATATTAACATGCAAGAACACTAGAGAAGGAGGCTTGGAGCAGTCTGAAGGATTCCCATGAGGATCAGTTGTATTAATATTGTGAAGTTCTTTTTTGTCCTTAAAAATATTAAGTAAACATCAGCTAGTTGATACAAAATGTCCCAAAAAGTCTTAGTGGGGTTTTGAACTATTAAAGCTTAAAATAGCACTAAGACTTTTAGGACACCCTCTATATAGCTCTTTGCCTACATTATGTTCTTTGATCCTCTCATAATGCCTATTTTAATGATAGATAAACTAAAGACAATAGATTAAATAATTTGTGGCCAGTAAATGTCTATAAGCCAGGATTTGAATCATTTCTGCTCCTAACTCTAAATTCATTGTTTTTCCCACTATCTCTGCCATATTGCCTCTTAACCTGGGGATGTGGCAAGCCCCTGTGGTTTCTTCAGTTGGGAAACTCACTTAAGGAGATCATAACCCACCAGTCAATTATTGTCAGAGCTGCCTCATGTTTAGAGAGGTTGAATACTTTGCCTATAGTCACACAGCTAGTAAGTATAAGGCACGATTTAAACCCTGGTCCTCTTGAATCCAAATCCACAATCCATTATATTGTACTGCTTCTCCTGGGAATAGAATGACTAGTCTGATAGATTATATAGGTTAACATGTTTCCAGAAAACCAGATGAAACATATTACCTACAGAGAAGGGAAAGATTTAAATGCAAAATGAGACATTTTTTGGACATGGCCAGTTTGGGAATTTGTTTTATTTGAATTAAATAATTTATTTGAATTAAAATTATTTTTAATTGTTCAATGGTGGTGGGCAGGGGAATGGGATGGAAAGGAAAGAAAAGAAATTCTTGTTAACCAGAAAACGTAATAAAATAAAATTTGGGGGAAATGCTCTGGGTTAGTAGTTTAAAAAAAGAATGTATAGGTTAAAATCATTATAAAATTCGTAGCAAATTAAAAGTCATATTAACAGAATGAATAATTGAAAAATCTGTCCACCCAAATTGGCCAAACTCACCCAAGAGGCTTACTGAGTAACATTAGTGATTGAAAGGCCCACCCTAGTATAGCAAGATTGGACTTGCTTTCCAAGAGTGAGGCTGATTGTGTTGCCCCTTGTGATTCTAGGGGTACTTCTCAGCAGTTGGAGGAATTCTTCTCTAATGCCCTCTCCTCAGACTATTCTGTTGTGCTTCTCCAGTTGTTGGCTAGTAGCAATTAGGTTCGATCTCCCATAATCTGTAACATAGCTTTTGTAAGGCATATAGGGATAGTTAGGTGATGGAGTAGATACAGTGCCAAGCTTGGAGTCAGGAAAACTCAAGTTTTTCTTCCTTCCTAAATTCATATCTAGCTTCAGATACTTAGTAGCCATTTGACCCCATTTGCCTTAGTTTCCTCATCTGTAAATGAGTTAGAGAAGGAAATGGCAAACCACTTCAGTATCATTGCCAAGGAAACCCAACTGGGGTCATCAAGAGTAGGACATGACTGAACAACAACAGAAGAATATTTATTATAAAGATATTGCAAGAAGAGAAGTTACAGTATATCACCCCACTCTGAATCTGGAGGCACACTGTTCCCTAGACCACCTCAGCCACTGGAAGGAGTGGGCTTAGACTTAATGTTTTCACATAACATTTGCCCCACAAAGTTCACTTGTACTGTGACATGGCTCATGGATGCATGGATGATGGATACATCTCTGCTGCTTCTGAGATGGATCCATCAGACCACTTGGGGCCTTGCTCCTTACTGTCAGGCTTCCAACAAATCTCAGCCTGAGCTTCAGCTCCTGGAGTGGAGCCCCTGAAACCACTTCTGGTGGCCTGTTCTCTTGACCTTCTGAAGCTCACAAGGTTGTCGCCTCATTCATCTAAAACCCAGAAAGAACAAATACAAAGAGGTAAAGAACAGAGGTCACCTTCATGGGTGTCATGTTGGCCTTGAACCTCATCCCCATCCTGGACCTTACAGACTCTTTTCAGACGAAGACCAGCCTAGTGCCTTTTGAATATCTCCACTTCCCAGTCTTGGCTGCACAATCCATTAAGAAAGCTCCTTTTTAGCACATGGTTAGTGGGCCAAAACCAGTTATAGACTGTGCTCATCTTCAAAGTGCACATGAAGATTCACCAAATATGCTTCTCATGCAGATAAGGCCTGGGGTCATTGACCCTCCTTCTTTCAAAATACCCCCTTCCTTCATAATTGCATATTTTTTAAAAGAGAAGAAAGAATAAAGCCCATCTGAACCTGTGTACCTTCAATATTCTTATTCTTGTTGCTAATCAACTCAACCTCTGAAAATTACAGCATACTAGATAGAATACTGAAGTGGAAAGATATAGATCTGAGTTCCTACTCTGCTATCTACATGACCTTCGGAAACTCACTTAACCTCTGTGGATCTCAGTTTCCTCATGTAAAATGAGAAGGTTAGACTAGATGGCCTCTATTGTCTTTTCCTCTCTAAGTTTATATTCCTATGACCTCTGAGCTCTAAAGTTTTTCTCCTAATAATACTAGAACAAGAGACCACTGGTGATCACCTTCCATGTAAAATGGCCTCTGTTATAGAACACTGACCCATTAAACTCTAGTGACAAGTTTCTGAATCTTCACAACTGTAGGAAAATATTGCTGCATGGGTATATAACCTACAAGTCTTCTCTATGGGAGATCAAAATTTAATTTCAATTCTCCATTTACTATATGGTATATAGAGAGGACATTGTGTTAGTAAACAAAAACACAGATAATGTGAACAGAAACAGAATAATCCCATAAGGAAGGTTTAGACATTCTTAGCTTTAATTCACTGAACTCAGCCTGGCTTCTACCTTTATGGCAGCCAGATATGGTTTCCAATATAAAGGCTTCTTTCCAGCTCTTCAGTTAGAACCGTGCAAGAGGACTGAGGTTGTAAATTTGATGCCTGTATAGAGTCATTTGGCATTTTGGAGAGAAAAATTCTTTTGATTTAGAAACTGCATCCCAATCTCTGGCCCACCCATTGGTTATTATGGGAATTAGGAAGAAGAGTGGTTCAATCAATCACTAATCAATCAGTTGTTACTAGAAAAAAAAACATTAGAACACATTTAGTTGAGGGTGGGCCATGTTTTGACATCTTCTAATGCCAGGGTGAGTACATGAGATGCACAGCAATTAGACCCTTTTACACAGAGGAAGGCAGTCTTGTAGGTAGAAACAGAAAGACAGGCAGAGCATCACTGCATGAAAATAGCCCAAAGAAATGTTTACCCAACCCAGTTGTTTAGCTTTATTTGCTTATCCTAGATTGATGAAGTTTCTTCCTTGTGTCTACCACAGCATAAAACCATATAGCTCCTAACATGTCTTGGCCATCTGGTGGCTGGTATATTATCTGGATAGAACCGGCTTTCTGACAATTGTATGAAGCTTGATTCCCCCAAAACAGACAAAAATAGAGATCTGCTGGTTGTCAAGGAAGTAATTGTTTCCTCCTTCTTATTCCTTTCAGTAGGAAGTTGTAGCATGGCCACATAGTATGCCCTGGCTACTTCTTAAACAGGCCTATTCAATGAATGGGCCTTGCCTCACCCTAAGTGAGAACCTGCAAAGACCTTGGCCTAAAGGGCCCAAAGTCTCCCAGTGCATCCTGGGTCATTTCCAGTCATCCTGATGAATATCTGGTCACTGGATTCAGATGGCTCTGGAGGAGAAGTGAGGTGGTGGCCTGCACAGTCCTCCTTCACTCAAAACAAAGTCAAGTGCAAGTCATGTCATCATTTCTCTGATTGCATGGTCTTCTTCAGCAACAAAAGAAGAACACACTGTTATGATGTAAGCCATATAGGGAGTTCAGGATGGTTATAACTGAGTTTCTGTTTCCTGAAACATTGAACCAATATATTTTATGACTCTTTGACAGTGCCTATATGTGTACTTGTGTATGTATTAGCTCCAAGAGTTAGGGGACTGTGCAAATGAGTCCTAGGCCACGGATCTCATTCCTCCTGTGGACAATCTATTATGTGTCCACTATTCATGATGGGGACCCTGAGAGAATGGAAAAAGGATTAGTAACTTATTTGGCTGGAAAAACAACTGGAAGGAGTGGTTCAGTTTTTAGGCAGCCATGGTATAGTGGGAAGGAAGTTGGATTTGGAATGAGAAAACCTGGGTTCAGATCCAAGCTCTACCACTTACTAGCTGTGTGGCCTAGGATAAATTATTTCAGTGTGAGCTTGATGATCATAACATTTCTTTGTGAGGTAGTGTGGCATGGTGGATAGAGATCTGTCCTCACAACTAGGAAGACCTGAATTCAAGTCTTCCCTCTTACATGTACTGGCTGTATGACCTTGGATGAGTAAATTAACTTTTCAATGCTTTAGGCAACTTTCTAGGAGTATAATTTGCTAAGAAAGTGCTAGCCTGTATTAAAACAGTGAGTTTCCACATTCAGAATTTCCCTATATTAATCAATTCAGTGATCCATTCCCTTTCCTTGTCCTTTTATCACACATAAAATGGGATAATAGTGTCCAAACTATGTACCTCCTAGTGCTTTGGGAAGCAAATATTTTGTAGAACTTAAAGCACAATAAAAAATCTGAATTGTTGAGATCACTATCATGATGACTCAGAAGCCCCATTTTCTAAAAGGAAGAACACTACATATATGTACATGCATGGCCAGCAATAAGCAAAATCATGAAATTTGTCTGTAGAGCCTCCTAGTGTCTCTATGATTCTGCTCCCTTTCCTTTATTTTTTATTTTTTGGCTTTATCTGACCCTTGTTGCTTTCCTACTCTCTCCCTTTATCACTTTTCAAAGACTGCTGAAGATTTTATATCAGTCAGTTCTACTTTAGTATGAATTCAAGTCACAGTATGCACCTATTAGACACGAAGCATTTATTAAATACTTACTATCTACCAAGCACTGTGTTAAATTCTAGAGATACAAGGAAAGAAAACAACAACAACCACAACAATGCAGTCCCTGTCCTCAAAGGAACTCACATTCCAAGGGGGATGACAAAATGCAGATATCCATATATGTGACACACATGACATATCATCTCTAAATGGTGAATTCCTGGGTTAAAAGAATTTTAGGTTCAGATGTAGCTGATTAGGAAGGAAAGATTTTTGGTTTTTAGCTGGGGGTCCCATTCACCCCCTAATATTTCACCAAAAAAGCAGTAAATGCAGGCTAACCCTGTATATACAGGTGAATCATTAATTTATCTCTCTGAAAGTTATTCTAATTAGAAACAAAGTCTTTTCTCAACCTCCAGTCAGGATGACCAGTCTCTGTTCGCCTTAGGGACAGTGTTGCTCAGATTCTCCCACAACTCTATGCAGCTTTACTTGCTTGGGAGACAACGCCAGAAACTCCATATCCAATTAAAAGCAACAGGAGGTTGTAGGGGAGACAGAACATAATTCTCTGTTTTGGAACTCGGCCATCTTCATGCCCAGATTAAGACAAATAATAACAACAGCCATAATAGTGGGAAGAGAAAGCTTATACAAGGCCTTGGAGACTTTGCAAAGTAATAACAAGAGAGGAGAAAATAAAGATAGAGATTGTGACCTCTTCACATCCCTTTTTCTTGAAAAACCAATGACATATCCCCTTTCTGGGGAGAAATCCCTTACTGGAAAGTGGCAGAAGGATGTGTGTTTCTCTAACAAGATGAAGGAATTGGCTGGTGAGCATTCATTCCAGTGCTCCATCTGCAGCTCTGACCTCTCTCCCGGGCTTTAGCTCTTCACTTTCCAACCTTCTGCTATGTATCTCCTTCTGGCACCTGAAACGCATCGTGCCTAAAACAATTTATGTCCCCTTCCCTACCCCACCTCCCCCAAATCCACCCCCTCTCTCTGTATAGGATAACTTCTAGTTTCTCAGGCACTCAACCTCAGAATGTATTTTTGGGTCCAATAGCCTCCCTCTCTATACAATCTCTCACCAAGGTCCATCAGTAATTTCGTCTTAGTATCTCTTGGATCCATCTGTTCTCTGCTTTTCCATTCCCACTGCCATTATCTAAAACTTTAATCACTTCACATTTGAACTACTGAAATAGACTCCTAACTGATTTTATAAATATGGAAATTGAGGCTTCAGGTCCCACAGGTAGTAAGTGTCAAGGGCAGGATTTGAACTCAGGCCTTCTGACTCTTGAGCTGGTGCTCTTTTCCTACCATATCAGCTCTACTGTGAGGGTAAATAGGAGATACCAAGGGATTCTCCAGACACTCTTCTTTGTAGATGATGAGCTGATTGCATCAGGCATATTCCACAGCCTCCTAAAACCTGCAGTCATTTAGAGTTTAGCCTGTCCATCTGTACAGGAAAGACCAAGTGGATGAAGACAGTTGCCCAGATTTCAACATGCAATTGCATGGACACCCTATACAGCTTGTCCAAAAGTATGTAGGTCTTAAACAGGTAGTAGAAGACAAGTTCATCACAGAGTTGAACCAGAGGAGGAGCATGGGTTGGGTTGCTTTCTAGAAACTGCAAGGTGTTTTGTTTTTTTTTTGACCTCAAGATTTCCTTGAAAGCAAAGGTTTATAAATTCAATATGGACATTTTACCTGTGCTGATATGTGGAATACCACTGCCTCTGAATAACTAAATGTAAGAATCACACAGAGGACAATGGAGAGGTGCATGGTAATTGTGAACAGTCTGCAGTTTTAACCCAGAGTTAAGGATGTCATCATGAAATAGTATGATAGAAAGAAAAGATGGACCTGTCATTTGGTAAGAGTGAGAAATAACAAGTGGAAAACCAGAGTCTTCTACTGGCATCCTCTTAATATTGACAACAAGTGAGAAAAACCTCTAGAAGACCCTCTCACAGTAGAAAATTTGAGAGGATCAGAATGGTCATACAGAGTGGGCAAAATGTAACCTAGTATGATGGAAGGAAATCTCCAATCTCCCCAACCAATTGGGATCATTTGAGTATTTGAGTTATCGGTAGCTAGGTGATTCTGTGCTCCTGAAGAAATGTCTAAATACTATCAACGCTCTCTAAATTTTGGTGCCCTGAGCCCCAACTGCCCCTTTCTGCAAAGTATCTTGTATCTGCCCCAAGCCTCTAATACCAAACTTTATTAACACCTGGCTGATCTATTGCATCCTCCTGTATGACATCCTCCCAATCCATCTTTACCAATATCACTTACGGAATGTTCTTTTTTATATAGATGTAGTCATTACTTTAGCCAGAAACTCGTCAGTGATTTCTTATTGTTTGCCAAATATATTTCAAACTGCACCCCCCCCCCATTCAAGGACCTCCACAATATGACGGCACCCTCCCTTCCCAGCCTTGTCTAATATCACTCCTTCACCTCTGCTTGGGCAATACATGCGCTCCTTTTCTTTCCATGTTGAACAGTGAGGAGATGAACTATGTCTAAACATTGCGTTTCCCACTTTTCTTAGCACACGGCTTTCTACAACAAAAACTACTCAATGAATTTTTTTGATTGAGTCATATAAATGTCAGGGATGGTGGAGATGATGGTGATGATGATGGGACAGTGACAATGATAAATATTATGGTGGGGGTGACAAAAATGATGCCTAAGGAAACTAGCTGAAGAGTACATGCTTCATGTGATGGATGGGGACAGAACATCTGGGATACAGTGGAGAAAAAAGGATATCCAAAGACCAGGAACAGAGGAAATCCCAGGTAATGGTGAAGGAGGCATCTGCAAGGTCAGTGCAGACAACCTGAAGTCTAGAGAGCAATGATAGGGCACAGATTTGAATGATTTTTATAGGTCAAGAGAAAGTGAGCAGAGAGCATAACTGCAGAGAAGATTCTGTTTGGTCTGTTGCTATAAGAGTAATAGGCCCAAGTAGTAAAGACCCTTCTAACAAGGATAATAATAGTAACAATAACAACAGAACAAACACTTATTGAACCTCTGCTACATCCCAGGCACCATGCTAAGTGCTTTACAATCATTATCTCATTTTATCTTCAAAACAGCCCTGAGGAATAGATGCTATTATTATCCCGACTTTACAGTGGAGAAAACTGAAGCAGACATAGGGTAAGGGACTTGTTCAAGGTCATACAGCTAGTAAGTATCTGAGGCTGGATTTGAACTCAGGCCTTCCTTTTGATGGCATAGGTGTAGCATAATGGATGCAGCACTGGCCCAGGAGTCTGGAAGACCTGAGTTCAAATTTGACTTGAGATACTTACTAGCTGTGTGATCCTAGGCAAGTCACTTATCCATATTTGCTTCAGTTTCTCATCTATAAAATGAACTGGAGAAAGAAATTCCTAAGCACTTCAGTATCTTTATCAAGAAAACCCCAAATGGGATCATGAAGAGTTAGAAACAACTCAACAACAACTTCTTGCACCCATGCCCAGTGCTCTAGCCATTGTACCACCTAGCTGCCTCTAAAATCAGCAGCTCACATTTCTATAGCACTTTAAGTACATAGTGTACTTTTCTCCTAACCTTTAGAAGTAGAAAATTACAAACATTATAGGATTATAGATTTAGAGCTGAAAGGAGTCTTAGAGGTCATTGAGTTCAACCCTGCCATTTTGCAGGTATGGAATCTCAGAATGGCTCAGTGATTTGCCCAAGTTTGTACTACTATCTCCCAGTCCAGGGTTCTTTCTAAAAAGCTCCCAACCCCTAGGAACTGGAGACTGCGAAGAATAGGTTACCCAAAAAGACAAAAACCAGTAAACACAACAGATATGGGGGAGAGGTTGGGTATTCTTTCCAGTAGGAGACACGGGCTCCAGGATTAGGCATGTTAAGGAGGGTAAAGCATTCCTAGTTTGATCTCTGTGTCTGATGAGTAATGTCAGCCACCAGGAATATGTTCAGTCTCCTGGCATCAGACAGCAGAGAAAAGGCTCACTTTAATGCCCTTGAAGACTATGTATCTTTGCCCTCAGCCCACAACTTGTGGTAGTAAATTAACTAGAAAAATCCAGACTGGCTGACTCTACATTATCTACAAGAGGGGTAAAGTGTTGGAGGGGGAAAAAAACAAACAGCCAAACAAATGTTTTCAGGGGCCTTGATGAAGTAGAGGGTGAGTGTCTCCAGCTGTCTAGTTATAGCAGAGATGCCCTGGCTCTATGGGTATAGCTGTAGCCAAAATGGCAGCTGAGGTCAGACAAAGGCCTGGAATCACAGCCATTCAGCAGCATACTTTCACAGCCCTGCAAAAAGAGACCTTCTTGGGATACAAGGCTGGATATTTTTGTTTGTTGGTTTTTTTTCCTTTTGCTGTGATAATGTTTACATTAAAAAAACCAGGTATATATAAAAGTATCTCTTAACCTATAAGCCTTGTAAAAAAAAGTCACCTGAGAAATTAAAATTAAAAACCAAAATAAATAATATAATTATAAATAAAATTATAATCACCTATATAATTATAAATTATAAATAAAATAAAAATTCAAATAAAATAAAAAATGACTCATTCTCTTCTCCTCTCTGACATATTATGCAGAGACAGGAAGACCATTTTTCTAAGGATTTTGTAGAGGGAATTCATTTCAGGTCAGGGTAGAATAAATGACCTCTTCAACTTCCCTTGTATTTTTCCCCTTCTATCCTCTGGAGGCAGATGAGGTTCATAGGATCCTTACTTAGAACTGGGAGGGACCTCATCAGCCACCAAGGCCAGCTCCTTCATTTTACAGATGAAGAGACCAAGGCCCAGAGATTTTAAGTAGCTTGCCCAAGGTCAGGAAAGGAGATTATTGGGATCCTCTGATTCTATACCCATTCATCAAACTTTGCCAGTGAAATATATTCACAGATATGAAGAGTGACCAACCCCATTAAGACGTGGATAACTTTTGTCCAGCATTGTTGCCCTCTAGGACTAGAACCCTAATTATTTCCAGAACCCTAAGATTTGAGAGATTATTGAAAGACTGTAAACTTATGCGCTGAAAAATAAATTGATCCTCCCTCTCCCTGCCTCATTAATTTAATATATTATTCTGAGGAGGAGAGTCATAGATGCACATGCCTGGCCCCTAACTTGTTCTCTTTCCTCTTTTTTCTTTCTCTCTATCCAGGCTGTGGTGCCAAATGACCACTCTTCCATTGCTCCAAATTAGCCCATCCATCCCTGTTCTTACTGTTGTGTTCAGCTCCTCTCTGTGTATGGCTTTGGCTGCACAGTGGGTCTCTCTGCTCCAGCAGTCCCTCCAGGCCCATTGGCAATTGATTAAGAGCCCAATTCTATGTTTCTGACAGCAGTGGCTGGCAGGAGGCTGGCAGCATTGTGAGTGAGATAAGAAAGCATTGCTGGAGAAAAAGAAACTCGGCTGGTCATGGGGGTGTCTCAGCTGCCCTTCTATGAGAGAAGTAACTAGAATAGAAGTGTGGCTAAGCCAGGTGCAGTAGCAATAGGACTGGGAGCATGTAAGGGGTCCCAGGCTTAATGAGGTCTGGACTGATTCCTCACAATAGCTGATGCATTCTCTCCCCCCTGCGCCCTCCCCTTACCCCCCACAGCCTCCTAGGTAAGAAATAAGGGAGAAAAAGAACAAGGCAGGGAGAACAATTCCAGGGCAATTCTAGAACCTTTGGTGCATTTGAACCAACATTTATTTAGTGCTTCCTATATATGTAGGTAAGGCACGTGGATATCTTGGCTTAGTAGCTATAGAAGGCTGGCCCTGAAGTCAGGAAGACTTGGGTTTAAGTTCTGTCTTTGACCAAGGGCTCATCACTCAGTGCCCCCCAAACATAGTCTAAGACTATACTAAGTCTTCGCTAGAGAACTTGCAGTCTTCTGTAAGCTATGGAAGAATTTCTGATCTGCACTGATGGAGGGACTTTGCATACTGGGCACAAAATCATAAGTACTGACCCTCCCCAAATATGTAGAGCACAGTTGGACACTGGGGAAAATATGGTCCCCTCTCTTTGTGGGTTTCTGTTTAGTCCTTTCAGTCTGACTTTTGTGGATCCCATTTGGGGTTTTCTTGGCAAGGATACTGTAGTGGTTTGCCATTTCCTTATGCAGCTCATTTTTCAGATGGGGAAACTGAGATAGCTAGAGGTTAAATGACTTGCCCAGGGTCACACAGCTAGTAAGTGTTTGAGGCCACATTGGAATTTAGGTCTTCATCCTGACTCAAAGGTTGGGCTCCCTATCTACTGTACTACCTAGCTGCTCTCTCCTTGTGGATTTCCACCAAGTAATATTCAGAATTGGCATTTACAACCCATTTTAAGGTTTGCAGAGTACTTTGCTTACATTTGGTCCTCATGACTAACTTGTGACATAGGTACTTCAGGAATTTTTTGAGGGGGGAAGAGGGAACAAGGGTTGAGGCATGTGATTTCCTTAAAGAAACTCCCTCTACCAGTGCAGATCAGTAACCCTTCTGCATCTTGAATTCTCAGAGAATTAACTTGAGACACTGAGACATTAAATATCTCAGGCCTAAGGCCTCCTCACATGCAATATATTTTAGAGTGAGGACTTAAACCCACCCCTCCCCTCCTGATTCTATGGGCTGTTCTCTGCCCTATGACACACTGCCTCTCATTCCAGGTATTCTTATCCCCATTTATAGGTGAGGAAGCTGAAGCTTGCAGAGAGTGCAGGTTACCTGGGATCACACAGTTATGAGTGTCAGAGGCAGGATTCCAACCCAGACCTCTACTGCTGCCTGTAGTAGTAGACACTTTTTCTGCCCCTTGTGTGGCTCTTCACGCAAAGAAAGGTCATTTCTGATGAGGGAAAGGGGAGAGAAGAATGGGGAAGATTTCCTGGAGGATGCTGAACTGGTGTGTGTGTGTGTGTGTGTGTGTGTATGTGTGTGTGTGTGTGTGTGTGTGTGTATGTGCGTGTGTGTGTGTGTGTGTGTGTGTGTGTGTGTGTGTGTTGGATCAGGAATTTAAACCTACTGAACATTGGCAGCAAAGTCACAGAGGAGGTCTGGATTAACATGAGAGTCATTTCAGGAAGTCCGTATCCATCCCAGGTGTGTTTCAGGGGCCCCATCATGGGGCTTTCTGGACCCAGTGTCTCAAAATTTGTCTGAATTCAATGGAATATAAACTCCTATAGGGATTGTTTCACTCAGTGCATTTGTCAGCCCCCTCCCAATGGGAGGACTGTAAGCACTAAATAAATATTTGATGATTGATTGAAAGCCAGATAAAAGTATGTAGTGGGTTTATCCTAATCAAGGTAGGTTTAGAGCTGTAAAGCACCTTGGAAATCATCGAGTCCTACCCTTTCATTTTACAGATGAGGAAACTGAAGACAAAAAAAGTAAGTGACTTGTCTAAAGCAGTGTGCTTTCTGCTGCACCACAAGGTCTCCAGCCCCTGGATAACACTGTCTAATTTTGAGGTCCATGGTATGAGGACTGAACGCTGTCTTTTGGGTGCAAAGTACAGAGGGCGATTAGCTGCCAGTGCCAGCGACGGTGGCCTGAGCCCCTCCCGGAGTGGGTGGGGAAAATAAAAAAGCAACAGAAAGTTTTGACTTCCATAGGAAGGTCCTTCAATGTGTAGCATTGTGTTAGCTACTAGGAAAGATGGAAAGATTGAAGACGTGGCACCAATAAACATAGCAAACAAGTTGAATGTGAGTCCTTGTTCCTCATTCTCCCTAACTGCCCTTGTACGTGATGTTTCCCACCAAAGAACTGACGTCCCAGAACCTAGCACAGTGCCACCACATAGTAGGCTCTTAATAAAAGATTTTTGTTTGGTTGATTCCCAAGTAACTAACTAGCCCCTAAATTGATAGGTCCAAGGCTAAAGAATTGCATCTGTCTTTTGATGGGAATGTTAACAAACAAGGTATTTACTGAACCCTAGTTATTTACAGCCCGCATGTATGTGTTGTTGTTCAGTGGTGTCGGACTCTTTGTGACCCCATTTGGCATGTTCTTGGCAAAGATACTGGAGTGATTTGCTATTTCCTTCTCTAGCTCATTTGACCTATAAGGAAACTGAGGCAAACAAGATTAAGTGACTTGCCCAGGGTCACACAGTTAGTAAGTGTTTGAGGCTGGATTTGAACTTTCTGACTTCAGCCCTGGAACTCTATTCACGGCACCACCTAGTCATCCTGCATTTATATAGTACCTTAATGTTTGTAAAACCTTTTTACATAAATTATCCCACATGAGCCACACAACAGCCCTGTAAGGTAAGCACCGTACTTTTTTTAGATTTACAGATTAGGAAATAGGCTCACAGTAGCTGAGTGACTTGCTTAGAATTACGTAGCTATTAAGATTCTGTAGTGATATTTGAACCAATCTCCAACTCTAGCCAGAATATTACACTGTCTCTCAATTAAAGATTCTCAATGGGAGGACTCATTAGGTTGGTGGCTCATGGTACGATATGTATTATATGACTTACTCTTCCTAAAATGCACAAACTTTATACTGGAAATGAGTCCCTGAAATGTGATCCAGGTACAAGTATGTTTTCATGACTAGCTTTGGAGCATCTAATTTGATTCAATAGGCTATTTCTATTTCCCATCTGACAGCCCAAGCTAACCCTGCCTTGCTGATGGGGATAGAGGAAATTCTATTAAACAAAACATCCCGTCTGACACATGTTCACAAGTCTCTGTCCACTTAGCAGGCCTGTCTCTTCGGCAGAAATGCTGCTCTGTGGGTGTAGTGTTTGTCCATAACAATTTTATCTGAATGTCAGCACAGTAATGCTTTAACATTCATATAATACCCTATTGCTCACAGAGCACTTTTAGATCTGTTAATTTTTATTGACAACCCATTGTGTGGGGAAGCGTTAATGCCCCCATTTCTCAGCTGTGTCTTAGAGAGGTTAGATAACTTTCATAAGTTCATACAAATAGCAATTATCAGAGCCAGAATTAGAATCTAAGCGTTCAGTCTCCGTGTCTAGTGTTTCCATTGTACCACTGGGCCACTCAGAAGAAATGTTTTTCATGACACTGGGCAAAGAAGCACAGGTGGGGGTGGGATGAAGGCTAAGGTTGTTTCAGAGAAATTCAGAGTAAAGTATACCCCCTCTGTCATCTTGCCATCCAGTCAATCATGTGTAGGCTTTCTAGTTGCAGGACAAAATTCTTTTCAAGAAAGGGGAAAAAAGTTTAAATAAATGTCAGCAAGAGACTTTGAAAACCTTATGAAATGTATTGGTATGATTTCATTATGTTTAAGTACAGTTATAGCAAAAGCAATAAATTCAGGCACAGAAACTATTACCCACCCAGACACCAGGGCTTGCAACAGCTTGCCCATGCTATAGAGGCTTTGCATTCTGCTTTCTAAACAGCCTACACAAACTTCTCTAACGAGAAGCCCTCTGTCCCCGAAAGTTATTAGTTTTTGAATACAACATACCCTAAGCATTTGATTTCCTGTTACTTCAAAGGCATCCCAATTCTACCAGTCACCATGGTTTGCAACCTCATTGTTTGTGTACAGTTCTTCCCTTGAACTTACCCCATGCATCCACATCCAATCCATGCTTAAGTCTTGTCAAAGTATGCTTTCCTTTCTCTTGATTCATACCATCTTGGTGCAAGCCCTCATCACCTCACACCTGGGTTATTGCAATATCTTTCTGGTTGTTCTACTTCTATCAAGTCTCTCCCTGCTCCAGTCTTCATTCAGCTTCATTCAGCTTCCAAAGTGATTTTTTGCAAATCTAACCAGGTTACCTTCTCCCTTCCCCCTTTCAGCAGTGGGTTTCAGTGACTCCCTATTACCTTTGGAATCAAATCTAAAATACGTTGCTTGGCCTTTAAAACCCTTCACAATCGGGTCTCTTCCTACTTTTCTAAGAGTATTACAATTTCCTCCTCTGAGTGCACTCCAGCATCCAGAAACATTGGCCTCCATGCTTCTTGCTCACAATACTCCATTTCCTAGTTCTGTCTTTTCACTGGATGTCCCCCATACCTGGAATGATTTTTCTTATCACATCTGCCGCCTGGCTTTCCTGTCCTCCTTCAGGACTCAGCTCAAATCTCCTATTCCTTCCTCCCCTCCTGTACCTTCTCTCCACCTTCTAGTCTGCTAGTTTCTTTCCTCTGAGATTACCTCCATTTACCGTGTACATATCTGGGAAGCACCAAGTTACTTGCATGTAGTCACACTCCCACCTGCATTTCATTAGAACATGAAGTCCCTTAGCCAAGGGATCAGGATTTTTGCCTTTGTCCATGTTCCCAGCACATAGCATGGTGCCTGGCATATAGTAAGTAGAATACCAAATGCTTGTTGATTGATTAATTTTGGAATATCTTAGATTGAGCTGTTGGCCTGACCTCAGTCAGGGGTTTTATGAATGCTACTTTCTAATGACTGAAGCAGGACTGTGGTGAGGGCCATTTTACCCTCATCAAGATAGCTGCAGGTGCTACTCTTACTCACAGGGATGTCTTATCTTTTGTTTAATAACATATGAAACCATTAATCTCTTTGTGGCAGTAGGTCTTTCAATTCACAGTGGAAAAGCTGATCATTAAATCCCTTTTCTACTACCTAATCTTTTAAACAGGATGCATTTCAATTTAATCACAAGCCCGCCTTCTCTGTGGTTCTGGCCTGGCCTCTGGCTCAGGGCTGCCCTGGTCACTGAGATGAGAATTACTGGTGGTTTTGAGGACTCCACCACATTCACCACTGTGGGTCCCTCAGAGGCTAGAAGGCACGTGGGAGGGCTAGAGGAACTCAGGTCCTCTCTCTGACTTTCTTGCACTGGGTAGAAGAGAAGGAATCATCAACTTTGCTCCCTTTGTAAGAACTTCTGTCTCTGTAGCAGAGAGAATAGTAAGTCACTTAATGTCTGAACCCCCAGGATAGTGGCAGCCAAGTATTCTTATCCATTGACAAAGGCAAGGAAGGAAAAGAATGAACTAAAATACCTACCAAGAGACCAGAGAGCCATGCACCACCATCCTTCTGCTTACTTAAGGGGGAAATCTCAGTATCATTTTGACACCTCCTTCTTTTCACTCTTTGCCTGATCCTCATATTTATATACAGACAGTATCTTTAACATCTGTCCTTTCTTTTCCCTTCCTTCCTTTGCCACTGTCACTTAGGTCTTCATTAACACTCAGTAGGGTAGCTAAGTAGCACAGTAGATAGAGCACTTGCCTTGGAATCAGGAAGACCTTGCTGAGTTCAAATCTGGCCTCAGACCCTTCCTGTGTGACCTTGGGCAAGTGACTTAGACCTATTTGCCTCAGTTTCCTCATCTGTCAAATGAACTGGAGTAGGAAATGGCAAACCACTCCAGGATCTTTGCTAAGAAAACTCCAAATGGGGTCACAAAGAGACTGAAACAACTGAACAAACAACACCCAATTTCACTTCTCTTTCCATAGATCTTCAAGTCTTTAGTATTTTTTTTTTTGCCTTTTGTTTTTTTAAAATTAAATTATTTTGTTTTCGGTGTTCTACAATCACTTCCATATATCTTAGATTTTTCCTCTCCCTCCCTCCTTCCCCCCTACCTCCCCACTCCCTCCCTGAGATAGCATACAGTTTTATATAGGTTCTACACATACATTCCTATTAAATACATTTTCACCTTAGTCATGTTGCATAGAAGAATTGAAATGAATGGGAAAAATAAAAAAAACAAAGCAAAATATAATACAAAAGAAAATGATCTGCTTCATTCTGTGATCGAATTCCATAGTTCTTTCTCTGGATGTGGAAGGCATTTTGCCTTAGAAGACCATTGGGAATTATTTAAGTCCTTGCATTGCAATGAAGTACTAAGTCTACCAGAAAAATTCCTCGCACACTGTGGTTGTTGCTGTGTACAAAATTCTCATGATTCTGCTCCTTTCACTCAGCATCAGTTCATGTAAGTCTTTTCAGGCCTCTCTGAAGTCTTCCTGTTCATCATTTTTTATAGCACAATAGTATTTCATTACATTCATATACCACAATTTATTCAGCCATTCCCGAATTGATAGGCATCCCCTTGATTTCCAGTTTTTGGCCACCACAAAGAGTGCTGCTATAAATATTTTTGTACATCTGAGACCCTTTCCCACTTTTATGATCTCTTGGGGATATAGTCCTAGAGGTGATATTGCTGGGTCAAAGGGTATGCACATTTTTGTAGCCCTTTGGGCATAGTTCCAAATTGCTCTCCAGAATGGTTGGATCAGCTCACAGCTCCACCAATAGTGAATTAGTGTTCCAACTCTCCCACATATTCTCCAACATTTATCCTCTTCCTGTTTTGTCATGTTAGCCAGTCCAATAGGTGTGATGTGGGAGCCATTAATTAACAACCTCAGAGTTGTTTTGATTTGCATATCTCTAATCAATAGTGATTTAGAGCATTTTTTCATATGACTAGTAGTTTTTTTCTAATCCATTTTTAAATTAATTGCTCTAATGGTCAATTCTGATTTGTCATTGGCTCATTCAAAAATGTTTACTGGCTCCCCAATGCCCATCAAATAATGTCTGAACTCCATATCTTGTTATACATACCCTCCACAATGTATCCCCTCAATTACTTATCCCTCACTACTTCCTTTCATGTTATGCCATGCATCTACCAGATAGGGCCTCTTATTTTCCTTATTCTTCTGAATTGTGTACTCTACAGACTATGTGCCTTTGTTCACATGACTTTCTGAAGTGCCTTCTTATCCACCCTCTTTCATCTTTATATGTTGAAACCTACCCTTCTATGCTCTTTTGATCTGTCTTTTACGATGGATGAATGAAAAAGCATTTATTCAGTGCTTACTATGTGCCAAGTGTTTATACTATAAGCTCGATATATAGATACAAAAGTGAGATTGTCTTTGTCCTCAAAGATCTTATTTTCTCTCTGTGTATATATGTATATATATATGAATATATATGTATATATGTAAATATAGGTATATGAATGATACATGTCTCTATATAGGGAGAGGTAACACATATAGAAGAATCATGGTAAAGAAAGAATATTTTGCTCTCAGAAGTCACAGGGATGATGAATAGAACAGCAGGCCGTTCCACGGACACATCCTTCCCGGAGACAAAGAAGAGTAATGTTGATCGGACCACAAATTCTCAAAACTGGGGTTGAGATAGGTGGGATAGGTATGGATGATGGTATGAGTGAAACTGAAAAGGCATGGTTCTAGGGTCCTAAGAGCTGAGAGATTTAAACTCTTCTCATGTCTAATCCCTGGAGATCCATTTTGGAGTTTGGAAGGAGGATGGCAGTAGAGACAGGGCAAAAAAATGGCCAGAGAGAAAATAAGAATGCCTGGTAAGAGTTCATCATTTCTTGGCTGACCCATCACCCTGTTCCTGATTATCTTCATGCCATTTAGCCATAACGGTATGTACCCTGACCTCCAGATCCGCATCTTCTTCTCCTCCAAACTTTCTGCTTCTGCTTCTAGAAACAGTTTTCAAATCTGTGCTATCATTGATGGAAAAGGGATATCAGTGATTTCCCTGGGACTTCACTCATCATTGTTTCTGATGTCCCAAACCAAAGCACTTTTCCTTACCACTCCTTACATGTGCTGTCTTCCTTTAGTGGAGTATAAGCTCCTTGCGGATGGGAACTATCTTCCTTCTTACATTTTTAAAAATGTGTATTTTAAAAATCTCTGACACTTAGCATAAAACTTAGTATATAAGTACTTAATAAATTATTTATTTGTTCATTGCCAGAGTTCTTGGCTCACTGCAATAATTAAAGTCAGACTACAGGATCTGTAAGGTCTCTGGCATTCCATGAAACTTCTGTGATCCCAAATTGGAACAGATAAGCTTTCCAGATAAGCCTTTCTTTGGGTCATAAACTCTGAAGCTACTTTGAGCCTATTGGGCTTGGTAGAGGGGGAAAAGAAGAATGGGATCATAGATTGAGAACCAGAAGGGAGGTCAGAATCCATCTGCTCCAACTTCGCCTAAAAGGAAGGAACTGAGGCTCAGAACGGTGAGATGCCTTGCCCAAATTCATCCCAGTAGTAAGTAGCAGAGTTGGAATTTGAACTCAGATCCCTTGGTTCTAGATATTTTGCTATTCTCACTGTGCCAGCTTCTCCTGGACAGGAGGAAGAGGAATCTGTTTTCTTTCTTTAAATTCTTAAAAAAATTAATTAACATGCATTTATTTTCCCTTCTTCTATCTTTAACCTTGGGGATAAAAAACAAAACAGAACAAAGCAAAGACTCTTTTTAACAAATAGGGATAGTCAAGCAAAACAAATTCCGACGTGAGCAACTTTATATCAAACAAGATATCCGTAAAGTGCTTAGCACCATGTCTGGCACACAGAAGGCACTAAATATGGTTGTTCCCTTCCCCCCCTCATTCCCTCACCTTGCCCTGCCATTGAGATTCACTTGTATCCTTTACAGAGATATGTTCATAGACAGGCAAAACCAGGACTGTAGTTTGTTTGGGGAACACACTCGTCAGTGCAGGGACCAATCACAGGACCCTGGTATGCAGCAGTCCTCATTACTGAGCTCAGAAGGGGATCATGGAATGGGCCAGCCTGGCTAAAGGACATCCATGAATGACTGTGTCCAGACTCACCCTGTGCTTGCCCATCACTGCTCCTAGCTCCGTGCTGTGGATGCAGGGGAGACTGATATCTTCTGACTTCTCTTTCTTCCAGGGACCTCTGTGCATTTCTACCCTCTTCTGTGTAGAAGATGCCTGCGGGCTAACCCTAGGCATAACATGAAAGAATATTTTTCCTAGTCTACCTGGCTGGCTATAATGAACTCTCCCTGCATCCCATGTCATCTGACCTGGCTCTTTCTCATCTTATCACTAACAGCTCCTGAAAAGGAACTCTCCACTTCAGCTAGACTGGAGGAGTGCTCTAGTGTTTAAAGGATCAATCAGTCACTCAACAATCACAGGTATTCATAAAGCACCTACTGTGTGCCAGGTACCTTCTAGGTGCTGGTAATTCTAGTACAAAGAACAAAATAGTCCCTGCTCGCAGGGAGTTCATATTCTAATAGGAAAGACAACAAACATATACACACACAAATATATATATATGTATGTATATGTAATATACATACATATATGAAATACTGAATGAATAACTATAAATGTCATTTGGGAGGGAAAATCAGAACAAGTTTAAACGTTTTAAAGATTGTGTTTGAGGTGCAGTTGCACCTAAAGGGAAGAGCAGGTCTCTTTTAGGTAGACATAAGGAAGAGGTAAATTTGAGGCATTTAGGGGAGTCAGTGCAGAGGTGTAGGGAGGGAGATGAAGCATCTTGTGTGAAGAACATAGAGAAGGCTGGTTTGTCAAATCATAAAGCTCAGGAAGAATGGGGGGAGAAGGAGAGGTGACTTTCAGTGGGGATGGGGAAAAGGTTCTAAGTTGTATAGGGCTTTAAAAACTAAACAGAGGAGTGTATGTTTATCCCAGAGGCAAGCTCCTGTAGTTAGTTGAGTAGAGGAGCCACTTAGTCAGATCTGTGATTAAGGACAGTTATTTTGAAACAGTGTGTACATAGACTGGGGAGACTTGAAGCGAGAATTCAGTTAGGGAGCTGAATGGGGGTGTAAAGGAAGGTGGAAGCTAGGTGACTAAAGAGAAAGGTTTGGATGTGAATGATGCTATGGGAGGTGACAATATTTGGCAATTGAGTAGAAATAAATGTAGGATCTGGGAGAGTGAGAGTCCAGGATGATGCTGAGATTACCAACTGGAAAGATGCTGGTGCCTTTGACAGAAATAGGCAGTTTGGAAGAGGAGAAAGTTCAGGAGGAAAGATAATAAGTTTATGTATCTAGAGCTGAAAGAGGCATCTCCCTAGAGGTGCTAGTGATTAGCTAGATTACTAGAAGTATCTAGTTCTGTCATCTAATTTTACAGATGAGGAAACTCTACCTGAGTGAAGTTAGCATGATTCATCCATAACTGCATGGTAGTAGGTATTTAAGCCTGGATTCAGTTCTTGGTCATCTGACTTTAGTACCGTCTATCTTTGCCCCATGCCACCAGAAATTCTCTGTGCTCATTCTAGCCTTTAGGACAGCTAGGTAGTATAGTGGATAGAGCACTAGGCCTGGAGTCAGGGAAAGCTGAGTCCATATGTAGCCTCAGTCTTACTAGCTATGTGACCTCGGGCAAATCACTTAACCCTGTTTGCCTCAATTTCCTCATCTGTAAAATGGGCTGGAGAAGAAAATGGCAAACCAGTCCATTATCTTTGTCAAGAAAACCCCAGAGGGGGTCATGAAGCATCTGACATGACTGAAATGATTAAACACATTCTAGCCTCTATAGTGCATACTGACAAACATACTCAGAGTGCCTTCTATGCTGGTGGTGTGCTCTAGCCAGCTTGAACTGGCTTTTGAGAGCCCATTGTTAAATTTTCAGGGTGAGCACACATACCTCTGAAATACCTAAAAAGTCAGGGGTTGATTTATTTTATTGTTTTGTTATTTGTCTAGACGGCAAGAAGTGATAGAGAAAAGGTAATAATGCAGATTAAACTTAAAAATCTGTGGTGTATTCATTTCTTCCTCCTGGAAATCTGGTTGTTAAATACATTCCTGTTCCTACTTGTCCAGATCCTACCCATCCTTCAGGGTGGAGCTCTGGGTTTATTACTTCTGAATGTGGGGCAGCTAGGTGGTGCAGTGGATAAAGCACCAGTGCAGGAGTCAGGAGAACCTGAGTTCAAATCTCACCTCAGACACTTGACGCTCAACTAGCTGTGTAACTTTGGACAAGTCACTTAACTCCAGTTGCCTCATCCTGGGTCATCTCCAGTCATCCTGATGAATATCTGGTCACTGGATTCAGATGGCTCTGGAGGAGAAGTGAGGCAGGTGACCTGCACAGCCCTCCCTCACTCAAAACAAAGTCAAGTGCAAGTCATGTCATTATTTCTCTGATGGCATGGTCTTCTTCGGCAGCTAAGGACGAACACATCTCCTGTGACTTCTGCATGTAGATCAAAGCACACTCTTTTTCCATTTTATTTTCTTTGTGTTTTTGTTGTTTTGTTTTTGGTCTTTTCTACAACGTAACTAATATGGAAATATGTTTTGCCTGATTGCACATGGATAACTTCTGCTTACCATCTCAGGGATGGGGGCAGGGAGAGAAAGGAAGGAGATAATTTGGAACTCAAAATTTTTAAAAACTGAATGTTAAAATTGGTTTTTTTATGTAATTAGGAAGAAAATAATTTTTTTTTTTTAAAAAAAAGGTCTACCACTTTCATGAAGTTTCTTCAACCATTTTAACCTTGCCTGAATTCTTGGCAGTTTTAATTTGTAACCACTCATCCTGGTCCTTAAAAAAATGTCTTGCATTGTTATTTAACCGTTTCATGTCTTATCTTCCATGTATAGTAGAGCACCAGAGGACCTGAGTTCAGAGCTTGCCTCAGACACTTACTAGCTGTATGTATGCCTCTGATGGAAACATGACCTCTCAGAGCCTCAGTTTCCTCTTCTTCAAAGTGAGGGTGTCAGACTTGATGGTCTCTAGTTCCTTTCCAGCTTTGAATCTAGTGAGATATCAATCCCTCAGGGGCAGAAACTGTTACTTAAATTTGTATATCTCTCTTTAGTTCCTGGAGGAGAACTAGTCCACAGTCAACACCTAGGAGAAAGTTGTTGAATAAATATATGACTTTCTTAACCTAAGTCTAAGGTGATAGGACCATAGCTTTGGAAGGGATTTAAAAGGTTATCTAGTCCTACTGCCCCATTTTAGAGATGAGGATGCAGACTTTCCCCAGGTGACACAGGTCCTCAGTGGCAAAACCAAGGATTGGAATGAAGGGGCTCTGATCTATATTCATTATGAATCTGTCTGGTTCATATCAGAGCTTCAGGGCCATCTTGCCATTACTTTTGCCCATGGAGTAGATCATAGACATGTGTCCTAGAACTTCAGTGACTTTTCATTGGAGGGCCACCTTGTGAAATGGCATGAGGTTGGGGACCTCATGGGAGGGGTATATGACCCAATGATCATACATGGTTGCTGCAGGTGGCAGACTTGCTGTGTTGCCTTCTCCCAGCAGACAACTGCCTGAGTCTCGTGCTGCCTTCTCTCCCTCCCTGTGCTGTCCTCCGGTGCACTGTAATCACACAATTATGGTGCCATTAAAATGTCACATTTGGAGAAATCCACATAAACAAAGCATTAACAACCGCTTGAAAATTGTAGTCTTTACCACTAATGACCTACTTTCTCCTCACACACCGCCCCCTTCCAGTAATACCCTCTTCCTCCTTCCCTAGCCTTGATTTAAGAGGCAGGCTAGGAAGCATATTTTGCCTCTTATGCTCAGAGAGCCTTAATTTTTAATGCTCAGGGAAAAGCTCTTTATTAGGGGAGGTGAGGAGAGGGGAGAGGGAGTGCAGGCAAATAGAGGGGAAAAAAGCCAAAGAAGGTGGAGGGGATAATGTCAGGAAGCCCACTCAGTGAACTGACCAGAGGAGGGAGAAACGCACCAGACACACGTGAGGTCCTGGAAGGAATGCCAAGCCTCTCACAGGGTTGAGCCTAGCCACAACCATCAGTGGTCCTCTGGCTGTTTGATAAAGTAAGCAGGCTTGGAGTTGGGAAAGAGGTGAAGTAAAGATGAGACGGTTCTTAGTTTCAAGCCTCCTCATCTTCACAAGAAGAAAGTGAACTGGAATTTGCATGCTCCTCTGCTTTGAAACCCACTGATGCAGACTCTAGCTCAAATCCCTTTTCCCTGGCTCTAAGAACAATAATATTCATTGTGTTAGTGTGCATTTATATTATACTGTGATGTTTGAAAGGTTTGAGAGACATAGTTTCTGGGTAATTAATCATTTTATTAATAATGCTAGCATATTTTTAACAAAAGGATCAGTGAAACTCTCATTGCCAAAGACCCTTCATAGAACCGACTAAATGCTTATATGTCATGCCCTTGGGAGAGTGGATGTTCCTGAGAGTACCAATGGATTCTGATTGGTTAACAAGTAATGAGAGAGAATGGATATTATAATGAGAGGTCGACCTATTCTAATGAGGGACTAAGGACTAGATCCTGTTATTTACTTTCAAATCACCCCCAGCCTTGGGCAATTTAATGGAAGAGCTGACCTCCACTGTGACCTGGGTAGACACAATGAGCTTCCCCACATGGGTAGGGTCTGAACATGATTGTTAAGAATTAATCCAGTCTCATTATTAGCAATATCCTTCAGAGACTGAAAAACCAGAGGCTCCTGAAAAAATCCTGGTCCCAGTTCAATAATTGATTATTAATATGGGAGAAATAATCATTTCCCTCATACCTTAAGGTTTATCAGGTGCTTTACTTGTAATATTCCATATATTATATTATTTTATCCTCATAGTTACCTTATGAAGATATATGTGTATATACTTATGTACATATATAATATGTATGTATGAATGATTATAAAAACATGTGCATGTGTGTATACATATATACATGCACGTATGTATTATATATACATATACATATATATTATTGTCCCCATTTTACACATGAAGAAACTGAGGTTCATTGATGGCTTGTCAGTGGTTCCATAATTAATGTTAGAGGTGGGATTTGAATCCAGGTCTCTCTAAGATTCATATCCAATGTTCTCTTCTCACTAGAGTGACCAGACAGTAGCTTTAGGACCTATCTCTGTCGTTTTGGACCAACAGGTAAGGAGGAAGATATTGGTATTCAGAGGGGGGTGGGCTTACAGGATTAGGTTGTTATTTCAATAAAACATCACTGGAGCTCTTGGAGGTCTCTCATTTTACAAAATAGTTGGTTCCTGAAGAGTTGAATGAGTCTTCAGGAGTTAAATCTCTGTAACTTACAGAGTTAAATCTCAGTAAAGTTAAATCTCTGTAAACTGAATCCTCTTTTTGGCATTCTAGGATAGCTGTCAACTAAAAGGAATTCAATGGTATATGAATCCTTGTGTTGAACAAATGACTATTCCCTAATTGGTCTGCTCAATAAGCTGGATTTTAATTGCTGACTTCCTTTAAGATGGGGCTAACTTGAAATTCAGAATAATCAGGACAATCTGAATTAGTGGAAAATGTGAATTACAGAAAGAATTTTGTAATGCAGTTTCATTGTTCAAAAGTTCATAGAGTGATTCAAACTAGGCTAAAATAATTATCTTTTGGAAGAAGTCATTCCAGACTTGTTTTTTCCTGGTTCTGTCATTTAGCTGATTGGTTCCAACTTCACCATCCAAATAAACTTCTCTCTAGGGTTATTAACCATCTCTTAATTGCTAAGTCTAATGCCCTCTTCCTTCTTTACCATCCTACAGTATTTGACAATGGTGCTTATCCATTCTTCTAGGTTTCCCTCTCTTTCCATCAGTCTTTATCTCTCTTCTACTTTTTCTTCCACCTGTATGACCTGGCTTTCTCAGGCTCTTTTACTGAAACATTGATAATATCCTGCCTCTTAATCACAGGGGTGCCTAAAGTAACCTCTTTCTTGGCTAATCACTTCCCCTTACCATACACTCCCTTAGTAATTTCATCAGCTCCCGTGGATCCAGTTCATCATTTCTAGGTTCATCATTTCTAGATATCTGTGTTCTCTCTCTCTTTAGCTCTGGTCCTATTTCATTTGTTTCTTGCCTGAAATCTCCACTTGGATGTCCCACAGACATGTCAAACACAACATATCTCAAAGTTTCCCTATTTCCTCTGCTCTTGTAACCATCCAGGTTTGAAATCTTGTAGCAATTACTACCTTTTCCTCCTTTCTTTCCCTTCTCATAAAATGAGTTGCTGCATCTTGTTGATTTCACCTTCACAATATCCTAGAGTCTTCTTCCAGACTATTCTCACATCTTGTCCGAACTATTTCTGTAGCCTCCTCGTTTGTCTTCCTGCTTCCAGTCTCCTTCTGGTCTGATAGATCCTACGCACAACTTACAGAACAATCTTTCAAAATCCCAAGTCTGATCAAGTAGCTCCCTCTCTCAAGAATCTTCAGTAGCTTCCTATTATCTCTAGGATAAAAATACAAATTCCTCAGCTTGTCTCTTAAAGCTTCTCATGAGCTGATGTCAGCCTACCTTTCCTGCCTTACTTCACATGCTCTGTACTCCTGCCAGACAGACCAACTAAAAGTTTTTCAGACTCAGCATTCCATTTCATCTCCCACTCTGTCTTTTTGTGGTGGTTGTTTTCGCTCTACCTCCACCTCTCCCCTTTCCCTGAAATGCATTCCCATCTTTTAAAATGCTTTGCCTCTCTTTTTTTCAAAAAATTATTTTATTTTTTAATTTATGGAATAAAACAAATATTTTCATAAGATAGTATAATAAAAAAAGATGATTGGACATGAAACTGCAAATTTTTTACGTACAACTTGTTATTCCATTTAAAAATATAATGAAGTTATCATGTAAATGTCATTTTTTTCTTCCCTCCCCACTAATGGCTATAATTAGACACATAGGTGTATATATATATATATATATATACACACATATATATGTATATATATACATATATATACATATATATGTATATACACATATATATGTATATATATGTATATACACACATATATGTATATATGTATATATACATACACATATATATACATGTGTATATATGTATATATACACATATATATTTATATAGATAGATATGTAGAATTATTGTACATATACTCCTATTTATCAGTCCTTTCTCTGGATGCAGATAGCATCTTTTCATTTATTTCAAGCTGTTTTCCTAATTTTCCTAATTGTTAGTATTCTCTCCATTTTCAATTTCTATTTTATTTACTTGTTTGTTACATATTGTATCCTCAGTGGAAGGTGAACTACTTGAAGGCAGGGTTAGTTTTTAATTTTTTGTGGGCTGTTCTTGGACCTCTCACATAATGGTACTTAGTAAGTGCTTCTTAAATTAAATTGCACTAATAGGAATGATTCACAGTTAGAGCATCAATTATTTGTAAATGGTGCTTCTTGAGTCATTAAAAAGTTTGTTTCCTTAAGTGAGATTAAATTCTCCCTTCTGATCTCTTTTACACTAATACTTTGTTTAATAGATTCTGTTTTATGGTACACAAGGAGTGATCATGTATTGCAAATTGAGGTGGGGGGATGTCACAAATTGTGTGTGGTGTAGATCAAGTACCAAGCCCCGAAATCTTACGGTCCCTTAGATGAGACCCATGACCATTTTGTCTTAACTGAACATGTGAAAAACCCCAAACAAATAAAGAATGACTGTTGTGCATATGATGACTGTTACTTTCATCCTTCTATTTCTGTACTTAACTCATGACCCATGCACACTGTCTGTCCAAAGTAGATATTATATTTGATGAGTCCTCTAGAAGCAATATGTACAGGCAATGAGTTGGACCCAGAAACAGAAGGGAGAGTGTAAGTCAGACTGCCTTTGGGCAATGGCAGGGTTCTTTTAATGATGCCAAATGTTTTAATACCAATAGTCTGCTGGTGTTATTTGGCTACAAGTCATAGATGCTGCAGTCTTTGAAAAATTAAAAAGGAATTATACCCAGAGGGTGAAGAAGAGGTGCATTATGGGTATGCTCATGATGCAACCTAGCATAAATAAAGAACTCTGAAGAAAAAGCAGTGAAGGAATGATGGAACAAAGAAGATGGCAGACTACATAGTGAGAGTGAGGGACCGTCACAAGATGACCTTTCTGTTCCACTACTATTTTCACTATGTCAAGAAAAATTGTGGAAAGTCTCCAGCAATGTTGGCCCCCCTACCATAGCCCCTACCTTTTGCATACTTATGGGAGAAGGTGGACAAGACTTGTTTAGGTTGGATAGGCATAGTTGGGTTGCACCCTGAATCATTGCAGGAATATCCACATCTGTAAAATCCCCAAGTAGAATCTGGCATCTGATGATCTGAGTTCAGTTGCTGACTCTGCTGCCACTTACCATCATTGTGATATTGGACAAGTCTCTTAGTTTCTCAAGGTATTATTTCCCTCGTCTAGAATATGAGGAGCTTGGACTTGAGTAATGTCTAAGGTAATTTCTGGCTCTAAATCTATGATCCTGTGCAGTTTTCTATGATATTTTTTTGTTTTTGTCTTTATGTCCCCATTTCCTGGCACATAGTAGGTATTTATTGATTGATGGATTGACATTAGAACATTCAGTATCTAGGATGGTCCAGTGCACAGTTTTCCCAAATCTGCCCACTCACCCAGTTTTTCACTTGCTGTGATCACATTTTGCATTTGGCACTGGTATTCCTTCCAGCCCCAACACATATTCTCTGGCATATGCCAATGTGCTGTACCTCCTTTAATATAAAAATGAGGCACTTCCATTTCAAAGCCAGTGCTAACTCCCACAGAGGTAAGTTAAAGTTAATGTCATTTTTTCCAGTTTTCCACCTGAATATTCACCAGGCTGACCTAGTTTTTTAGGTAGCCACAGGGTATATGGGTGCTGTGTTATTTACTGAGCTGATGAAAAATGTACTGAGATCTGGGCACTGCACAAAATCTGATGAGACTCAGTCTCTACCATGAGGACATAAAGAAGAGGGAGAGGAAACAATGAGGTGCCCCTTTCATGACTGAGAGCCAGCAGCCCTCCTGCTTGCTACTGGTGTCATTGGGAACAGTTCAAAAGCATAGAAAGTGCTTGAATCTTCAGACAATTTCCTTATCACCTCTTAGAGTTTAGATTCAGGTGTGGGAAGCAAGAGCCATTTGAATTTTTTTAAAAGACCTTGGGTTTTCTGTTTCCAGGAGGAAGTTAAGTCTGAGTCTACACCATTTCTATCAATCAGTTTAATTATTAACTGCCCACAATGTGCCAGGCAGTGTTCTAAGATCTTATAATATTTTGCAAACTCCTGTTCTCATCATTCACTCAACAAGCATATGTAAAGTGCTTACTACATGCTAGGCACTGTGCTGGGTGCTGGGGATATAAGAAGAACCAAATACAATAAATGAATTCATCTCTGTTCACTTGGAGCTTACATTCTAATAATGGAGATGATAAAAACACATATATTTATGTGAAGAATAATTATAAAGAAAACAAATAAAAGTGGCCAAACCCAAGGTCATTTGGGAGAGAGGGCACTAGCCCTTGGGGAGAACAGCTCAGGAGAGATTTAATGTAGAAGGTCTTGTTTGAGCTGAGCCTTGAAGGAAGAGAGGGACTCCAGGGGATAGAGTACATTCCAGGAATAGGAGAAATCCAATGGAAAGGCATGGCGATGGGACATAGTGTAAGTACTATGTGTGAGGAACAGAGAGAGGGACCATTTGACTGGATCACAGGATGTGGGAGGGCTAGTAATAGCTTATGAGGTTAGAAAAAGAATTCAAGGCAAGGTTGCGAAGGCCTTTAAAACCTGAACATTGGCCATATGTATTTAAATCTAGAGGCAGCAGGAAGTCACTGCAGTTGCTGGAGTAGGAGAATGACATAGCCAGATTCCTCCTCCTCCTCGTCCTCCTTTTTCTTCTCTTCCTTCTCCTCCTCTTTCTTTTTCTCCTTTTCCTTCTTCTCCTTCTTCCTCTTCTTCACCTGTGAATCAGATTTATTTATTCTTTTTATTTAGTATTTTGTTTTTCCCCAGTTACATGAAAAAAGTTTTTAGCATTTGTTTGTAACACTTTGAGTTCTAAATTCTGTCCCTTCTTTCCTCCCCATTTCCCTCTCATTGAAAAGGTAAGGAATTCAATATAGGTTTTACATGTGTAGTTATGCAAAACATTTCCATAATAGTCATGTTGTGAAAGAAAACATAGATAAAAAAAAACTTAGGAAAAATATTGAAAGCTAAAAAACTACCTTTCAATCTGTATTCAAACACCATCAGTTCTTATTCTAGAGATGGATAGTATTTTTCATCTTAAGTCCTTCAGAATTGTCTTGCATCACTATTGCTGAGAATCGCTAACTTGTTCATTTTACAAAATTGCTGTTACTTTGTACACAGTACATTTCACTTTGCATCAGCTCATATAAGTCTTTCTAGGTTTTTCTGAGAGCATGCTATTCATTTCTTATAGCACAATAGAATTCCATCATGGTCATATACCACAATTTGTTCAGCCAATTGATGAGCATCCCTTCAATTTCCAATTCTTTGGCATCAGAAAAGAGCTGCAATAACTATTTTTGTACTTATAGGTCTCTTTTCTTTTTGTTTTTTATCTCTTTTGTGATATAGACCTAATAGTGGTATTGCTAGCTCAAAGGGTATGCATGGTTTTATAGCCCTTTGGGCATAGTTCCAAATTGCTCTACAGAATGGTTGAAATAGTTCAGAACTCTACCAACAATGCTTTATTGTCATATTTCCCACATACTCTCCAAAAATAGTCGTTTTTCTTTTCTATTCTATTAGTTAATCTAATAGATATGAGGTAGTATCTTAGAATTGGTTTAATTTGCATTTCTTGAATCAATGGTGAGTTAGAACATTTTTTCATATGGCTGCAGATAACTTTAACTGCTTCATCTGAAAACTTCTTCTTTTGATCATTTATCAATTGGAAATGGTACTTATTTTTATAAATTTGACAGTTCTTTATATATTTGAGAAATGAGGCCTTTATCAGAGAAACTTGCTTTAAAATTTTTTCAGCTACTACTGCTAACTATATTTTCCTCCATCCAGTCCCCCCCATTTATTCTATTCTCTCTCTCCTTTCACCTTGTCCCACCTCAAAAGTGTTTTACTTCTGACTACCCCCTCCCCCAGTCTGCCCTCTTTTTCTGTCACTTCCCCCTACCCTTATCCTTTTTCCCCTTCTACTTTCCTTTAGGGTAAAATAGATTTCTATATCCAATTGCATGTGTGTGTTATTCCCTCTTTAAGTTGATTCTAATGAGAGTAAGATTCACTGACTCACCCTCACCTCCTTCCTCTTCTTTTTCACTGTAAAAATTTTTTCTTGCCTCTTTACTTTGAGACAATTCTCTTCATTCTGCCTCTCCCTTTCACTTTCTTCAAGTACATTCCTCTCTCACACCTTAATTTGATTTTTTAAAAATCTCTTTATATTCAACTCATATCTGTGCCTTTTGCCTATATATACTCCTAACTGCCCTAATAATGGGAAAGTTCTTATGTGTTGTAAGTATCATCTTCTCATGTAGGAATGTAAACAGATTAACCTTATTAAGTCCCTTATGATTCCCTTGCCTGTTTTCCTTTTTATGCTTCTCTTGAGTTTTTTATTTGAAAGTCATATTTTCTGTTCTGGTCTTTTCATCAAGAATGCTTGAAAGTCCTCTGTTTCATTGAGCATCCATTTTTCTCCCTGAAGGATTATACTCAGTTTTGCTGGGTAGGTGATTCTTGGTTGTAATCCTAGCTTCTTTGCCCTTTAGAATATCATATTCCAATACCTCTGATCCTTTAAGGAACTGATAAATTTTGTGTTATTCTGATTGTGACTGCTTACAATATTTTCTCCTTGACCTGGGGCTCTGAAATTTTGCTATAATATTCATGGGAATTGTCATTTTAGGATCTCTTTGATGTGGTGATCATTGGATTCTTTCAGTTTCTATTTTATTCTCTGGTTTTAGAATATCAGGGTAGTTTTCCTTGATAATTTCTTGAAAGATGATGTCTAGGGCTCTTTTTTTATCATGACTTTCAGGTAGTCCAGTAATTTTAAAATTATCTGTCCTGTATCTTCCAGGTCAGTTGTTTCTCCAAAGAGATATTTCACATTATCTTCCAATTTTTCATTGTTTTGTTTTTGTTTTATTGTTTATTGATTTCTCATGAAGTCATTAAGTTATATTTGTTCAGTTTTAATTTTTAAGGAATTATTTTCTTCAATGATCTTTTGTATGTCCTTTTCCATTTAGCCAATTCTTTTTCATTCGTATAAAATTATTTATTTTCAGTTTTCAGTATTTACTTCCAAAAAATTTTGAATTTCAGATTTTTTCCCCATTTCTCTCCTACTCCTACCCCAGTACAGAATGTATTCTGATTGCCTTTTCCTCTAATCTACCTTCCCTTCTATCACCCCCACCCCGTTATCCCCTTCTCTTCTGTTTTTCTGCAGGGTAAGATAGATTTCTATACCCCATTGCTTATATATCTTATTTTCTAGTTGCATGTAAAAACAACCTCTAACATTCATTTTTAAAACTTTGAATTCCACATTCTCTCCCTTCCACCACTCCCTATTCACCTTTACTGAGAAGGCAAGCAATTCTATAAAGGTTACACATGTGTGGTCTTGCAAAACCTCCATAACAGTGATATTGTGAAAGACTAATAACTATATTTCCCTCTGTCATGTCCTGCCCCCCATTTATTCAGTTCTTTCCTTTGACCTGTGCCTCTACCAAAGTATTTGCTTCCAATTGCCCCTTCCCTCAATCTGGCATCCTTTCTATCATCCCCCCTCTCTTATCCCCTTCACCTCTGTTTTCCCGTAGGGCAAGATAAACTTTCATACCCAATTGAGTGTTTATGTTATTCCCTCCTGAAGCCAAATCCAATGAAAGGAAGGTTATTTATTCCCTCTTACCTTCCCCTTCTTCCCCTCCATTGTAAAAGCTTTTTCTTGCCTCTTTTATGTGAGATGATTTACTACATTCTACCTCTCCCTTTCTCTTTCTCCTAGTATATTCCTCTCAACCCTTAATTTTCTTTTTTAGATACAATCCTTCATATTCAGCTCACCCTGTGCCCTCTGTCTGTATCTCTGTGTCTGTCTTTATGTGTGTGCGTATATATATATATATATATATATATACGCACACACACACAAACTTATATACATACACACAAATATATATATGCATATATATATGTATATACGCATATATATATATATTTCCTCCAATGATCCTAATACTGTGAAAGGTCTTATGAGTTACAAATATCGCCTTTCCATGTTGGAATGTAAACAGTTCAACTTTAATAAGTCCCTTATGGTTTCTCTTTCATGTTTACCTTTTCATGCTTCTCTTGATTCTTGTATTTGAAAGTCAGATTTTTTATTCAGCTTGGGTCTTTTCAACAAGAATGCTTGGAAGTCCTCTGTTTCATTGAAGTTCACTTTTTTTCCCCTGAAGTATTATACTCAGTTTTACTGGGTAGGTGATTCTTGGTTTTAATTCTATCTTCCTTTGACCTCTGGAATATCATATTTCAAGCCCTCTGATCCCTTAGTGTAGAGGTCATTAGCTTCCATTTTCTCCATTCTAATTTTTAAAGAATTATTTTCTTCAGTGAGCTTTTGGACCTCCTCTTCCATTTGGCTCATTCTGCTTTTTAAGGCATTCTTCTCCTCATTGGCTTTTTGGATTTCTTTTGTCATTTGGGTTAGTCTAATTTTAAAGGTGTTATTTTCTTCAGCATTTTTGGGGGTTTCCCTTAGCAAGTTGCTGACTCATTTTTCATGATTTTCTTACATCACTCTCATTTCTTTTACTTGATTTTCAAAATCCTTTTTGAGCTTCTCCATGGCCTGAGACCAATTCCTATTTTTCTTGGAAGCTTTGGATGTAGGAGCTTTGATTTTGTTATCATCCTCTGATAGCATATTTTGATCTTCCTTGTCATGATAGTAACTTTCTATGATCAGAATGGTTTTTCTGTTGTTTACTCATTTTCTAAGCCAGTTACTTGATTTTTAACTCTTTGTTAAAGCAGGGATCTGCTTCCAGGGTAGAAGGTGCACTGTCCCAAGCTTCAGGGGTTTGGTGCAGCTGTTTTCAGAGATATTCCTAGGGACCTGTAAGTTTTTAGTTCTTCCATGGTGGTATGATCTAAGTAGACATGTATTTACTGCTCTCTTTGCCTGTGCTCTGGTCTTTGAGTAACCACAAGCACTCTTTTCTGTCCTGGAACTGTGATGAGGGTCCCTGCTCCATTGTGGCTGCAAGCTCTGGTGTGCTAGTGCTCTTCCTGGCCCTAGGATTGCCACCCAGGACTGTGACCCAGATCCAGATATGGGCAAAGCAACAGAGTCCTGTCTCAGTGCTAGTGAAGAGACTGTAATCTCCTTGTGACCAGTTGTTTGACCTCCTTGCTATCTGTAGGCTGAGAGCTCTTGGGAGCAGCCGTTGCTGCTGCTGATTCAGTGGCTTCCAAGGCCTGCTGCTGGTTTACTGGGGCCACGTCTGTGCCAGCATGACCTGAGGCTAGATTGTACTCCATTTTCACCCAGGTGTGGCAGACCTTCCCTGCTGACCTTCTAATCTGTTGTGGGCTGGAAAGTTGTTTCACTTTGTCTTTTTGTGGATTCTGCTGCTCGAAAGTTTGTTTCGAGTCATTATTTAAAGGTATATGAATAGGCTTGTGGGAAAGCTCAGGCAAGTTCCTACCTTTACTCTACCATCTTGGCTCCACCTCCCTGACATCAGTCCTGTGAATTCCAGATTTTTTCTTAACAAAATAATTTTGGCAGCAGAGTCAAGGGTGAATTGTCCTTGAGGCAAGGAGATTAATTGTTGCAAAGCTCTAGGTAAGAAGTGATAAGAACTTGAGCTAAGGTGGTGGTTGTATGAGAGAGAAGGGGTTAGGTGTCAGAGGTGTTATGGAAATGTTCTGTGACAGTCTATGGAGAAATAATCTTGCATTTTCTTTGTCCCTAGATCCAGATGGCCTCCTGCATCCTGAATTTCCATAGGTTTCCTTGGTCTGAAAGGAACACAACTTAGGGAAACAGTGGCCTTGAGATATCTTCAGAAGGAAGGATTTTCCTGGATGTAAGAGTGTTATTTCAGGGACCAGAGGACTGTTGGAGAAGAGGGAGTGTTCTAAAATTTTGTCTTGGTGGTCTGTAATGCAGACTTATGCCACAAACCAGACAGAAAGTTTGATAAATCGATCAGCCTCAGTGTTCTGGCTATGCCCGTTGGCCGTCTTCATTTCTCCTTGCCTGATTTGGGTTTCCTCTAGACCTGTTTTTCTGTAGTTCCAGTTTTTGCACATTTAGAAAAACTGATCACTTTAGAGGTCACACAAAGCCTCTTTCTAGGCCTCCCAGGCTGGGTAATAATGTACTGCACTGCTTATCTTAAAATGTTTTCTCTCCTTTATCAGTTGCATGATAATTATTTTTGCTGTGCTCTCTCTGCCTAGGGGCTGTTGTGTGACTCAAGTTTTTATAAAGTGTTTGGAGGTCCTGAGTAGAAGGACTTCACAGATACCAATTTTCCTTATCATCAGTTCTATCTCTATAGCATCTCTCAAACCTATCCCCCTTCTCTTCCCTCTCGTGTTACTACCCCAGTTCAGGCCTTTGTCACATGGACTATTGTACCAACCTGCCAACTTGTCTTCTTGTTTTGAATCTCTTTTTTCTCTAATTCCAAAGTGACCTTAATACATAGATCTCACCAGGGCATGCCCCTCCTGGGAAACCTTCGGTGGAGGATGGCTTTTTGATCAGAGGCAAGCCAGTTCCTACACTACTCCAGTAAAAACCTAAAAATAACAACTGACCAAATGATTAAGAAATCCAATGAGAAACCATAGCAAATGACTTTGCCGACTCCTATACTGCATTAAAAAACAAAAGCAAAAAACCCCCACCACTATTTACAGCCATAAGCCAAAAGTCCATAGGCAATAGGAAAGGCTGATGGCCAGAAATGCTAGTACCAGAACAGATAAACAAGAAAGCCTCTCAGAAGAACCAGAGACAGGCCAGACATACTTGTAGCCTTCAAGATTCTGTATCCAGAGACAGCAAGTGTAGAGGGCGTCCACTGGAAAACCTTGAGATGTTCAGAAATCTATAGCATGGACTATGAAAGTGACCAGGAGTGACAGTTAACAGTTTATATGTGCAGGCTGGGTCATCACAAGCCTAGGAGTTGTTGGGTTCCTATACTACTGTGTCCTGAGATGTCATCAAGGGACTCAAAGATCCAGTGATCTGAACTTCAAAGATGGCAGTGGGGTGGGGCAGGATAAAGGATGGGGAAAACCTGTCAGTAATGTTTGTGTGCACATATCCCAAGGGGAGGTCAGTGCCTAAACTCTAGTGACCTACCATAAGACAAATCAGGGCTTAACATTCCACCCAAAAGCACAGTAGAGGGTGGAGCCTTCTCTTGGCACAAAGCCATAATTCAGGAAATAAAACTGAGGATATGATTAAATAGAAGACACCGACTACTATAAAGAATTATTGTAGGTACAGAGATACCTGAAAATCAAATCTAAAAGAAGAGAATACTTTCACAATAACTGTGAGCAGAGATTCAGAGGGAAGATGGATTTTTCACAAGGACTCTATAAATAACCAAGAAGAAATGAAGCAGGAGGGGGAAAAATGAAATAAAAGTTCCAGAAGAAAGAATTGGAAGATGAATAAATAGTTTAAAGCACATAGTGATAAACCTTACCCAAGTAACCTACTTTATCAGACTTAGAATGGACTAAATAAAGATCCGCATCTCCATGAGACTACAAGAAATATTAGAATGAATCAAACTATTGAAAAAAATAGAGGAAAATAAAAGATAAGATATTCTGCTATCAAAAAACAACTGACCTAGAAAACATGTCAAGGGGAGATAATGTAAGAATGACTGAACTCCCTGAAAGCCATAATAAAATGTGTAGACACTATATTTCAATAAATTATAAATGAAAACTCCCCAGATCATTTAAAATCAGAGCAAAAAGTGAAAATATAAGAAATCCATTGAGCACCCACATAAAGAAACCCCAAAAAGAAAAGCCCCAGTAATGTCATAGTTGAATCCAGAACGTCAGTATTGACCAAACAAACTAACAAGCAAACAAAATACTGCAAGCATCCAGAAAGGAAGAATTTGGAGCCAGTCAGTATCACACAAAGCCTGGCAGGTTCTACTATAAATGAAAGGAGAACTGAGAATACAGTATTCCAAAAGGCAAAATATCTAGGATTGCAACCAATAATAACTTATCCTGAAAAGCTGAGGAGAATCCTATAAGGGAAAAAATGGATCTTTAATGGAATAGGTGACTTGCAAGCATTGTTGGCAGAAAGATTGTAGCTGAGTGACACTGAGTGAGTTACTTCAAGCTCTTTCAGTTTTCCGCATCTATAGCATAAAGGAGTTTGACTAGGTGTCTTTTGAGGACCCTTTTGGCTCAAGATCACACAACTAGTAAGAGTGAGAGAAGGGATATAAACCAACATCCTCCAGCTCCATATCCAGCCTGCTTTCCATTGCACCAAATTGCTTTCTTATTCCAATATTAATGAAAATTTTCTTAGAGGCCAGTTTTCTAGAGAATAACGAAAACCAACTTTTTACTGTAGGGTAGAGTGATAGAGAGAGGAGCCTTAGGAAGACATTGATATAGAAAATACAGGTAACATAATTCCATCTTTGTCAGTCATTTGATTGTATATGATCCTTCTCCGACTCTCTTGGAATTTTCTTTTCTCTTTCTAGTTTCAGGTGACTGAATTCCTCACTACTTAGCCATTCAGGAAGACGTTGGTTCTGTTCTAGCTTCAAACGCTTACTAAGCTCTGTGACCCTAGGCAAGTCACTTTACCTTGGGTCTGCTTCAGTTTATTCAACTTTGAAATGGGGATAGCACCTACCTCCTAGGGATATTGTGAGCACCAAATGAGATAATATTTGTAAAACACTTGGCATGGTACCTGGCACTAGCAGGAATTTCATATATACTTTCTTGTTCTCTAGTTCCTATTTTTCATCTGGGGCAAGGTGCTAACTAGTTAGATAGCAGGTCTTCTGTTGTATCCCACCTTCTTTTGTAATTCATCTTTTCCCATTCTGTTCTGCCCAGCTGCAGGCAAACACACCATCTTGATAACCAGGTTCCCCTTTATTTAGTATTCATTGAAACCAAAAGTCATTCTTTCTCTCCTGGAGTGGATGTTAACATCTTTTGTTTGTCTGGTATCAGTTGTTAGACTACTTAACATTCAGGCACATGGAGTGGATATAGAAGATGGGGGAAATACAGTCATTAAATACTCCAGTCCTTCAGCCACAAACATACTTTTGGAGTACTTCTCATTTCTGTCAATTAGTGGTTAGATGAATTAAACTCCAAATCTGTGAGAGGGTTTCTTCAGTCAGAAACTGACCCCTTGTCCACTAGGCAAGGCGTGTTGAATTTCATAGTTGGGATTATCTAGGAAGTCCAGTTGAATTTAACCCATCATTTATGATGCTCTTGCTTTGTGCCTGGAATCATGCTAGTCTCTCCCACTGCTCTCTATCCCTGTTGCAATAGTTTTTAGGAAGACAGCCTTACCTCTATATTCCATTCCAATCAATTAGTCAATTAACAAATGCTTATTAGGTACTTATGGTGTGCCAAGGGGGCGGCTAGGTGGCACAGCAGATAAGAGTACAGGTCCTGGAGTCAGGAAGACCTGAGTTCAAATTTGGCCTCAGACACTTACTAGCTGTGTGACCCAGGGCAAGTCACTTAACCCTGCTTGCCTTCATTTCTTTGTCTGTAAAATGACCTGGAAAAGGAAATGGTAAACCACTCCTGTATCTTTGCCAAGAAAACCCCAAATGAGGTCATGAAGAATTAGACACATCTGAAAAAATAACTGAATGACAAAATTTATCAAGGACTGTATTAAACTTTGTGAATACAGTGGCAAAGATAAACCAGCCCCTATATGATATATATATATATATATAATATATATGTATATGTATGTGTATGTATATATGACATGTATTTTTATGTATATATACATAAATTTAAATATTTATGAAGCCATTTTGGAGGGGTTAAACTTGGTTCGTTTCTACACTGGAGTCCCACTTCTGTATCTCACCATATCATGGAAGTCATTCTAGGTTCTCAAAGGGTACTACAACGGAGGACATGCTATGGCAGCTGATTGCAATAAAAAGGCTGCTATGTTTGCTGTCAATCAGCAAGAATGTATTACACTCTTACAGTCTGCCAGGTACTCTTCTAGGCTCTGGGGATACAAGGACAAAAGCAGAAACATTCCCTGCCCCCAAAGAGTTGACAGTTTAATCAGGGAGATGCATTTGCAGGTATATGTAAGATTGATGCAAGGTGATATGGGTGGGGGTGGAGGGGAAGCAGTAGCAGCTGTGAGGTTCAAGAAAGGCTTTGTGCAGAACATAGTATGTGAGCAGAGCTTTTAAGGAAACAATTGGCTCTCACAGGTAGAACCGAGGGGAGAATTTACTCTACAGGTAGGGGATAGCCCATAGATGGAACCTCACCTGTGAAGACAGAGAGACCAATATGACTGGATCACAGAGTGTATAATAAGGTTGGAGAGGTGGTTTGGGGCGAGGTCATGAAGTGAGAAAAACCATAGATGAGCTGAGTATCCAGGAAGGAGATGGCAGTCAGTGGTGCCAAATACCTGAGAGAATGCAAGAAGAATGAGGACTGAGAAAAAAAATATTAGAGTGGACAATTAAGAAATCATTGGTTAATTTGGAGATAGCAGTTCCATTTAAGACTATATCTAATTTGTCATTCATTGACTGATCTAGCCAAGTTCAGTCCTAATGATGGAGGAGCAAGAGATATTTTTTAAGGCCATAGTAACCCCCAAAGACTTCACACGTAACTGTAAAGAGGAGAGGTACAATCGCAGTCACACTGATTAGAATTTTTCTTTTTCTAAAACTTAGTAAATAAGCTTTTATTAAATGGCTGCTGTACATCAAGCACTAGGGATAAAGAGATACTCCAAACTTTTTATAAGTTGGGGCCTAGAGTGAGGAGAGTAAATGTTTTTGTTCACATCTGCAAATGAATGTGCCAAGGACTGTATTAACTTCTAGGAATACCAAGGGAAAGATAAAACACTTCCCAGAGAAATTATATGACTTGCCCATTAAATTGGTGAGAGCATTGAATTGAACCCATGCATTTTATGTGCACACTCTCCAGGAAGTCAGTTAAGTTGAATGGGAAGTCAGTGTGGTTTAGCAGAAAAGAGCCATTAACACGGAGTTAGGAGACCTGAGTTCAAATCTCATCGCTGTCACTATTTGTAACCTGAGTGATACCTTGAGTTAAGTCACATCCTCTCTGCCTCTCTGTTTGTTGGTTTGTAAAATAAATAGATTGGCCTAAATGTTCTGTAAGGCCTGAATCTATGACCCTGCAGATACGTTGTCCATGTGGCTTCCAGACAGCCCATTTTCTAACCATTAGGCTCTAAAGTAAGAGAAAGCACAAACTCAGCCTCTGAATTATGTGCCTCCTAATTTGGTCTGAGAAATAGCTTTTTTTTCCCCTTCCCCTCCTCTATTATATGTTCATTCCATCTATCAAACTCTTTAAGAAGTGACTGTTTCATATAATTAATATCAACCATTAAACTACAACATTGAAGGAGCAATTGCCTAATTCTGAGGAAAATTAAAATTTATCACCAGCACATGAGATAAAATGAATACTAAAGAGAAGGACGGAACACCGTGCAGAAGATAAATAGAAAACCAAGAGGAATATTGACTTGAGCCTTCTCCAGCGCAGGGTAATTTGGCTTCTAAAGTGAGTTGGATCATAATAAATTAAATTTAGATTTTTGCACATCAGTTAAATAACTCCCCAGACAGAATTCTAGGGAGAAGAAGAGGTGATAATACATGGTGGAAATATTAAAATGAAGATCTTATCTAATAATCCATAATTTATGTGCTGTCCCTGAAAGAGTGAAGAGGATTTTCTAGCTCAGATATAAAGTCCTTTCCCTGTCACTGGCCTGGCATGAGCAATAGGTTTGTTTGCCTGCCTCTTATCCTTCACTTTTAAAGGGAGCTTAGCTCCACTAAGCTCAACATTTTTTCTGGTGTGGGTTTTCCATAGTTGGCAGATAGATCTTGAGTTGCCATATTTATGGGGATGAGAAATTGTGGGATACCATCACTACTCATATTTACTATCAGTGTAACCTTGGGCATGTCATTACATTTTTCTGGACCCTGGCTTTGTCTTCTGTACAAGGGTGTTGGAGTGATGACCTCTAAGGTAGCTTCCAAATCTCAATTTATATTCCTCCCTTTATCCCCCTCCCCCAAAAATTCTGGAGCCTTGTAATTATCCCAGGTAACCATTTACTTTGTGAGTTGCTGAATGAGGTATAGAGGAACTCTTTGGGGGGGGGGTGATTTAAATTAAATGTCATCTGAGATCCTTTCCAACTCAGATAGTTTGTGATAATGGAAACAGTAAGATTTCAGTTGTGCCCGAATAGCATGGGGACACCATTGAAAACCAGTTGTTAGGTCCATCATGCATTTCTCCCATCTCTCTAAGCTTGAAAGATTGCCTCGAAGCTTTGTGATTGGTTCCTGGGCACAGGTTGAGACTTACAAGCCCCATTTATATCTTATATATGATAGGAGCCTAACATCTAACTTCATTTTTATGTTATTTTAGATATTCCATGGACCAAATCCTTTCCCTTAGACAAGAAGCATTCTGATATAGTAGGAAGAATACTGAAGTTAGAAAACTGGGTCCAAGTTTGGGTTTGCCCACTACTTCCTAGTGGTGTGACCTTGGGCAAGTCACTTCACCTTTAAAACTGTTTGTTTCCTCATCTGCAAATGGGGTTACTCCACAAATTTTCACAGAGTTGTAAAGATCAATCATATAATGCTAGGTGAATGTCAGTGATCCTTATTGCTTCAAGGAATCATAAAAATGCTAATGCTGGTGGAGACATGAGAACTCATCTAATTGTATCCCTGTCCTAAGCTCAGAGAGATGTAGACATTGGGATAAGGTCACACAACTAGTTAGTGATGAAGATGGGGTAGAATCTAAATCTCTGGACTCTTCTAGGAGTCATTTCATTATATTTATTTCTCTCCTTACCTCTTATTGAACAAAATCTGATCAGAAAATAAATTGAGTATCATTTGGGACAATGGGTTGGCAATAATCAGCACTGAATAAGAAACCAAGTGACATTAAAGATTTTCTAAGGAAATTCCTTATAAATAAACTCCTCTGGCATTTAAAGCCCTTCACAATCACATTACTTTTCTTTCTAAACTCTATGCTCAGATCAAAGTAGCCATGATGTTTTTACACACACACACACACACACACACACACACACACGCACACTGTTCTATATTTTGAATTGGCTCTTCCCCATGCCTGGAATACCCTCCCTCCCCACCTTTTGGAAACCCTCTTTTCCTTCCAAACTTAACTTGAGCACCATCTTCTGTGAGGCCTTTCTTGATTCCCCTGGCTGCTAGAGCTCTCCTTCCCCGAATGACCTTGTACTTGTTCTGCATTTATTCTCCAATCTATACTTGTTGTCTCCCACGATAAAATGTAAGCTTCTTGAGGATGGAGACTGTTTCACTTCTGTCTTCATAACCCCAGTGTCTGATAGACACTTAACAAGTGATGCCTGACTGGTTTTGAACTTCTTGAAACAAGCCTCAAGCTTTTGTGGATTTGTATTTGTGATTTCTTAGCTCTAAGGAAAAAGGGGAGTAAATGACTATATTTCAAAGAAGAGATTAGAAAGGTTCTCAGACAGTAAATTTTTAAAGAAATAGAGTTCTCAGGAACTAGGAGTAAAGGACTTGAAAACATATTCTCAAATTTTCTTCAACATATGAAAAAAGAAAATCAGGAGCTATTGATGTTTGGGTCATTGAATTGAAAGATTTGCTCATGGGTGCCAGTACTAAGCTGGAGCACATATAGGTGGGTGTGGGGTGGTGATGGTGGTCTATACCTGGAGGCTGTGGCCACTCAATCTCTGAGCCTCAATTTTCCTCATCTGCAAAACAGAGGCAGTAATGTTTGCAGAAGGACGTCACAGGATTGTGTTGAGGAGAGCTCTACTCTCTAAGTGTGAGCTGTTAGTAGGACTCAGAGATACTGCATTCAGCACAGGTGGAATGAATAGGAAGACTTTTGAAGTGAGCTCCTAATTTAGCACTGAAAGCCAGTAGATAAGACTGCTGCCTTCCAGAGCCCTGAGCAGATTCTAGAGAAAATCCATTCTCTGGGTGAGGAGAGAGGGAAACCGCCTTTTGTTCCCTCACTTTAATATTCTCTCCTCTTGATCCAGGGCTATTCCTGGTGCTCTGGCAGGGCCCTGCACCAGCATGTAATGAAGACAGAGCAAGGAGCCAAAGTGGGAGGTCTTGTGGGGTGCAGCAGGCAGTGGGGGTGGAGGAATGCAATGGCATTTCAATATCATTCTAAAAATGCACATTTTAATGCCAGAAAATTCCCCTCTCCATGGTACCGAAGTATTAATTTTGTAAGAAGTCAAGTCCCATATGTTACAGAGAAGACTCCAAGCCTCAGGCAGCTGCATGGTAACACACAAAGGACCACTGGAATTTTTCGAATAAGGAAGGGGGACTGCCATTTTCAAAACTTGCCTTGGGTGAACTAAAGTCTTGGCTTTCCCCTACCATCCCTGCATCCAGCAGCAATCTTGGCCATAGACCAGATCCATAGGACTCATCCCTGACTGATGAGGTGTTTCACTAATGGGACCTGGGAGCAGAACAGAGCTCTCTTTTCCTCCTCCTCCTTTCTTTCTCTTCTCTTTCTCTCCCCCCTCTCCCCTTCTCCCTCTCCCTTCTCTCCCCTTTCCCTTTTCCCCTCTCTCCTCTTTCCCTTTTCCCCTCTCTCCTCTGTCTCTGCCCCTGCCATTAATGGAAGAGATCCCTTTAACTCTAAGGACCCTCTTTCTCAGGTGTCCTCTGTCATTGTGGGTAACAGAAGATGGGAACTTTGAGTTTCAACCAGATACTTTCTCTGATTAAAGATGCTTGACTGTGCTTGCTGGGAAAGAATTCTTGGGGAAGGTCTTCCAAGCTCCCAATACAGGGAGCTTCCTTCAGGGCCCCAGAATAGTGGAGCCAAAAGGTGCTCTGTGTAAGTGATGATTGGGGGCAATATTTTGCTTGCTCATGTCATCTCTGTTGGCCTGTTTCTGCAATTTCTTTTGTCAACTTTATTGCTGCTGCTGAGAGCTTTCTTGGGATTTGGATCTCAGCTGAGCTTGGGATGCCTCTGGTGATGCTTCTGAGGAAATAGATTCTGTAGGGGTAGGAATGGTTTGCCTCATTATCCCTGAAGTTAAAAACATCAAGCTGTCTTTATTGGCTTCCTGTAGTGAATGGAGATATGGGGCCCTTGGGAATTCAGGCCAAGTCAAGGGGCTCTCTTCTTGGGTCCTCAGGCAGCTAGGTGACATAGTAGATAGAGCTCTGGGCTTGGAATCCGGAATACCTGAGTTCAAATCCAGCTGTGTAACCCTAGGCCACTCTCTCTGCCTCAGTTTCTTCAGTGATAAAATGAGGATAATCATAGCCCCTACCTCCCATTGTTGTGAGGATTAAATGAGATGTTTTAAAATGCTTGTTTCCTTCCTTCCTCTCCATGTTGCTGACTATGTCTGCCCAGCTGTCCACCTTCAGGTGCCTCCTGAGCCACCTGAGGACTATACACATACCCCAGAAAGCAGCTTTTTTCCATTGCTCCCTAATGCAGATGGGCAAAGTGTTCATAACATATACAGTCTTTTAGAATTGCCTAGGGGCATGGAGCAGTTTAATAACTTGCCTAGGGAATGTGTAAGAGGCAGTCCTTGATCCCAGGTCTTCCTGGAATCAGGACCAATGTTCTATCCACTACAGCATGCTGCCCCTCTCCCATATTACGTTGCCCTGACTAATATTAATTTATAATAACCTTGCTTGGATCCATTATAACCCAAATCCCACCAACAGAGTTTCCAAACCCTGCTGCAAACCCTACTGTGTACACTTAGATAGTGGTTCCCACAGAACTAATTATCCCCTTGTGATACAGTTTTACCTAATGCCATATTTTCAGGGATCCAATTAATAAAATTAGGCTGGGCATGTCTGTAGTGGGAAATCATTCAGGACAGCACACATATTCCTCTTGGGGACAAAATGATTATGACAGACTTGAAATTAAACAAAAAACAAAAAAACAAAAATAAATGCTTGATGTTAACAACTGGGCAAATCCCCTCCTGTCTAAGCCTTCCAGCTTCTTCATGCAGATTATGTGGGGGTGGACTAGGTGATACCTGAGGTTTCTTCCAGACTTAAAGGTTTGTGTTTCTATGATTCTGACTGGTAGTGACAGCTTTGGGAATTGAAACCTAGTCCTTCCTTTGCAGCCCAGTACAATGAGAGAACAGCCTCCAGGAAGTACCACATCCATTCGCTGCCCTCCATTTGCCCACATTCTCTGTTCCTCCAAGCCAATACAGCAGCTCTGTCATCCAACATTAATAAAATCCATCATTGGATGAAAATCACTGGATTCAAAAGCCTCATTTTGTGCTATTAGCAGGAGCGCCCTGGTTCCCAAAGGAGTTAACAAAGAGGGAGAGATCAATTATTAGATAAGGTCACAACTTTCTTTAGACCTGAAATAAACGAACAAGTTGGGATCTGGCTCTGTTGTCAACCATCGCCTGTGGTTGTCCTGAGTAGCAAGACAGCTGTCTGGCTGCCATCTTTCTTGTGGATTTCACCTTGTTTAGGTCCTTGAGGTGTGGCAGATATACCCTGGTCGTTGATGAGATGGGACTGACTCCCTTTCAATTACAGAGCCATAGATTTTAGAGTAGAAAGGCTCCTAGAAGTCCTCATAGTCTAACTGTGTGATTTCTTATAGGAGTTGGAGAATGGTATCTCATCCAAGGTCATGCAGGAAGTAAGCTGCAGAACCAGAACTCAAACCTAGGCCCCCTGACTCCAAAGCCAACATTCTTTCTGTTGAGTCACTCTGCACCTGCTTCTCTTGGTTGCCTCTTGGGATAGAGGTAGCTGCAGATAAATCCAACAGTATTATAGAAGATTTAAGTTAGTCAATAGGCATCTTGGGGGGATTTATGATGTATCAGCACTGTGCTGAGTGCTATGGGTATAAAGTAAGGCCAAAATGTGGTTCCTACCCTGAAAGAGCTCACAACGTGCAAAACACAATTAATAATGTGTGTAAAATTTATATATGTGTATATGTTTTTATTTATATATGTGTGTCTGTATTGTTTAAGTGTATCTATAGTGGCATGTGTATTAATATGTGAATGAGAACTCCATTATCTATAATGATAATTAGAGGCAATTAAATGTGGCACTGGATAGAGCAGAGTGATGTGTCTAGAGTCAGAAAGCCCCAAGTTCAAATCCACCCTCTTGCTAGCCATGTGACCATTGGCAAGTCATTTAAACTGTCTGACTTAGTTTCATCAGCTGTAAAATAAGGATAATAAGGGTACCTACCTCACAGGGTTATTGTGAGAATCAAATGAGATAATAAATTAATAATATATTATTATAATATAATAATTTAAATATATTTAAATAAATATATAATAATGTATTATTATAAAATAATAAATTTTAAAAGGCGCTTAGCATAAGTGCATAGTAAGTGCTTAATAAGATAATAAGCATCAATAATAATAAGCATCTTTCCTTTCCTTATAATGATGTCAGATCCCAGGCTATTCTCCCTCCTGTTTTGGGACAGAACTCAGCCATCAACTCGTGGCTGTGGGAATATGCTTTCTTCTCAGCGTGTTGATTTTCTTAGTTGTCCTAATGTAACCAAAGGCTCAGGGCCCCTTCTGAATCATCCATTATCTAAAAGAGACCACTTGTACCCTCAGGATAGCTTTCTTGGGGCAGGAGCAAAGGTGTGGATGGCAGGCAAGTTGTCTGCACTGAGATTAATTGGAGAGATTCCCTTCATTGGATTGTTGATTAAGGTAAGGAGACGAAGAATCCATGAAAGTATAGCTAATAAGTCAGTGACCTTAGCCGACCTTGACTTAAAGACTTTTGATTTAAAAACTGTAGAAATGTCCTATATTATGTATCAGCCACTCCTACATTTGTACTCACTTTCCTCTACCCTTCATGTTTGTCCTTCGTTGCCGAAGAAGACCATGTCATCAGAGAAATGATGACATGACTTGCACTTGACTTTGTTTTGAGTGAGGGAGGACTGTGCAGATCACCAGCCTGACTTCTCCTCCAGAGCCATCTGAATCCAGTGACCTGATATTCATCAGGATGACTGGAGATGACCTAGAATGCGTAAGGAGACCTTGGGCCCTTTAGGCCAAGGTCTTTGCAGGTACTAACTTAGGGTGAGGCAACGCCCATTCCTTGAATAGGCTTGTTTAAGAAGTAGCCAGGGCCTGGCCCCTTTAATGAAGTCAAGAAAACAAAGACATAAGGCTTGGAGTTCCAGTTTCAGAGTGTCCTGTCCTAAAACCTTAAACCTACTGCACTCTGAGAGTTGGACTCCAATGGGCCCCAGCCTAAGGGCTCCTGGACCCCCTTAGTTTTAGAGTGATTATCAATAGTAATTGTTGCTGTTTCTCACCCAGCCTGATGTCTTTGTTTTTCTTGACCTCTTTAAAGAGGTCATGCCCTGGCTACTTCTTAAACAGGCATATTCAAGGAATGGGTGTTGCCTCACCCTAAGTGAGTACCTGCAAAGACCTTGGCCTAAAGGGCCCAAGGTCTCCCAGTGCATCCTGGGCCATCTCCAGTCATCCTGAAGAATATCAAGTCATGGGATTCAGATGGCTCTGGAGGAGAAGTGAGGCTGGTGACCTGCACAGCCCTCCCTCACCCAAAACAAAGTCAAGTGCAACTCATGTCATCATTTCTCTGATGGCATGGTCTTCCTCTACACTTACTGGTTTTGTAGACCTGTAAAAGTTCCTGAGTTGGTGGTGGAAGGCATATTCCAGAGACTTTGTTCATAAAAGGTTTGCATACAGTGGCCACTGCTTTTGATCACTGTCTTCTCTTCTGTGCTGCCAAGGATAGGCTAGAGATTGCTGAAAGGGGCAACTCTGCATCCTACCTGGGACCCCACAGTCTGTGAGGCAACTCCTACCTGCCTAACTCTGTGAACCATTTGATGTTGCTCCTAAGGTTGGGTGATGAGGGATAGTCAAGGCGGGTGAGTGAGGAAGACACCTGGGGATCATTGAGCAGTTCTCACCAAGTGCATGTTCATGTCACACAGGCCTTGGATAGTGATTGGGGTGACTTGTGGGACGAGTTTGAGGAGCGGCGGTACCTGAGTGCTAAGAAGTGGCAAGTCGGCCAGGATCCCTACAAACTGTACTCCTTCAACCAGCGGGAGAGCGATCGGATCCCCAGTAACCGGGCTATCCGGGACACCCGCCCTGACAGGTATTTCCTCCTCCCTCTTTTCTGCTCCCTCTGGTGCGTCTGATCACTGCATAGAGGTGACAAATCAAATCCGCCAGTCACTAGCTGAGTGACTTTGGGGAAGTCATCTGTCCTCTCCCAATTTCAGTTTCCTCATCTGTAAAGTGGCATTGTTCATAATACCAACCCTGCCAATCCTGTAGAGTGACTTTGACAAAAAAGATTTTGTGAACATTTTAGATGGCATTCTAAATCCTACATAAATGGCAGTTATTATTATTTTACATATTAGAAAACTGCATCTCAGACAGATGAAATAACCATCATACCTTGTGATTTAATAACACAACTGAGACTATAACCCAAGTGTTCTGGAACCCAGTTCAGTGCTCTCTTCGAAGACATGTTTTCCATCCTCACTGACTGTCTTCACTCTAATTTAAGCTCTCATTACTTCCTTCATGACCAGACTATTAAAATAGCTTCCTAACTCATCCTCTTGCATTTAGTCTCTTCCCTATGCAATCAATCCTATATGCTGCTGTTGGATTCATCTTCCTGAACAACACTACGTCACTCCCCACCTTATCTCCCCATTAGCTACTAAACAAACACCAAACTCTTCAAGACCCTTCATGATGTAGCACCAACGTATTTTCAAGTATCATTTCTTACTATTTTCCCACACAGACCCTTGGGCTTCTTACAAAAATCTGTCTCATTTTTTGTTCGTTTTCTTCTTTCTGTTTTCTGAGTTGGCTGGCCGTTAGTGTCAGTTCCACTGTCCTGTTACTCAGGTCTCTCTCTTCCATTTAGTAGGGCAGATAGCAAAATCTGTGCTGAAAGCAAGACTCATCAAAAGGTAGTGTCAAGGATGCTTAGCCCAGTAGTCTGGAAGCCTGTCTCTATCTGTGTGGCTAAACATTCTTATCGATGAAACAGAGGAGGTAATATAATCATAGAGTTTAGAGTGAAAAAGACTTTGGGGGGTCACTGAGTCTAATTCCTTCATTTTATAGATGAAGATATTGAGGTCCATGATGGTGAAGTGAGTCACCTGAGGTCACACTACTGAATTAGTGCTAGAGATGGCTCTAGAATTCATTTCCTCAGACTCTTAGTCTAGTCTCTTTTTTCCTCTTTCTATTCAGAGGGTAGGATCTACTGAAAGAAGATAAGATGCTTAATTAGAACTTCAGACACCTTAAAACACACAAAAGGAAATGGTGTTGCACCCACCTACAAGGCACTAGCCATCACCCTGAAGTGAGCAAAGATCACTTATGGCCTTCGGGCAGTTATGATGACAGGCCTGAATCATGGGATCTAATTGTAATGGAGGAAGAGACAAGTGCTCCAGGCAACACATGGGACCAATGAGCTAACAGATATTTATTGAATGCCAACCATGTACAAGGTTACTAGGACGACTACTTTAAAAAAAGTAGATCTGTAAATTAATTGTTGAATTTGAGTGTGTTCCCTCCAGCTTCTCCCAGAGTCTATTTGTTGTAATAACCTTGCTAGGTCAATGTCTTTGTCTCTGAGTGGTTAGTGTCATCTGGCCAGTGACCTGAACCCATGAAAGGATGCTGACCATCAAACTACATTTTCTAATAATAATAATCATAATAGCAAATTTTCTTAGATTTCTGATTTCATTGGTATAGGAAACTGCATTGGAATAGAAGTTTCTCACTGGAATTTCCTATACTAATGGAATCATAAGACTGTTAAAAAGGGGCTATTATTATCATAATTATCACTATTATTAATTACTCTAATTGTACATTATAAATAATAGTAACAGTAACAAGTAATAAATAATAGTAATAGTAACAATGATTATTGTTTTAATGACAATGATCATTTTAATAATTGTAATGATTTATTATTAGTTATTAATAGAACAGCTTATATTGATTTAATATTTTATGGTTACAAAGTCCTTTCTCATTTGGTGCTCATCCTAATCTTAGAGGTAGAGAGGGTAGACAGGTCAGCTAAATGGCTCAGTGGATAGAGTCAGGGAGACTTATTCAAATGAGTTCAAATCCAGCCTCAGACACTTAGTAACTCTGATTCTGGACAAGTCACTTAACCTTGTTTGCTTCAGTTTCCTCATCTGTCAAATGAGTTTGAAAAGGAAATGGCAAACTACTCCAATATCTCTGCCAAGAAAATCCCAAATGGAGTTCTAAAGAATAGGACACAAATGAAAATGACTGAACAAGAAGAGAAGGTAGGTATTAATATTCTCAAGTAACAGATGATAATGAGCTCCATCATGGCTCAAAAGGTGTCCTGGCTGTCCACGCAGGAAAAACAAGTGGAGGAGGATCACATATTGTCTGAACTATGGGTTAGTCCATCCATGAACTTGGAAAGGCTTCACACACGAATGATGAGCTAGCCCCAGAGGTGAATATGAAGAAGAATCACAGAATTTGAGCATCTGAAGAGAAATCAGAAATCTGAACAAAACCCCTCCTACAACAATGCTGATGTCGTCCTTCCTTGAAAACGTGTAGTTTGAAAGAAATTGGGTTGGATTACATTTGGGAAGCTGCGGAGTGCTCTCAGTCATACCAAACTCCTCACAACCACACACACAGACACATACACCACACACACACACACACACAGACACACACACACACACACACATACCCCCCTTATCTCCAACACTTTCATACTAATGCTCTGTGGCCACAAATCATGGAACACGGCCACCTCAAAAGAATCATAATTTTAGTTGAATCAAAGGACATTAGAAGGCTTCACAATCCTGGACCAGCCCTAACTCAGGGCAGTCTGATTCAGGCTTGAGATTAGAATGCAATGAAACCTTCCTGGATCTTGAAATACAATCAGAATGACTTGATTTACAACAAGGTATTAAAAAGATGTTATTACTGAAAACCAGACACTACTCCCCTCTACCTCTGCCTTCTCTAGGACAGGAATATTAGGTCATAATGACATTCCACAGGGCAAGGGGAATTGCCATACTTTTGGAAAACCATAAGACTGGCTTTTTTTTTTTTTTTACCCCTTAGTCTTTTGGAACAACCAAATTCTTAAGATAGCTTTTTTGCTACCTTAAAAAGAAACCTTACCCACCTACACAAAGTAAATGTTACTCTTTTCATAACACATCACATACCATCCCTTGCTGGTAAGGTCCCCCAAATCCTCTTGTGACTTTTTACCCCTTAAAAAACCCTAAAACATTTCTGACCCTAGAAGAAGCACATGAAGAGGAGCCCGATGTAAATAATAAAAAACAACAAAAAATATAAAATTTCTGAAAAAAAACTACAGCCCATGGTGGGCGGGGGAGGGGGGAGGAGGAAGTTCAAAGTATGTCTCCCAGTGTGAACCAATAATGATGGACAAAAGCAGTGCCAGAAGCATGAGGACCCTAGCACCAAGAATAACACCTTTAGCAAGTTCCCAGTCCTCATTATGGGACAGGATCATCTGTAGCAAAGTAGTTAAGAGGTCGTAAGCCTCTTGCACACAATCTCTCTTAGTATTTCTGTAGATATTGAGACTTAAATTGTAGTACCACCAATTTAATGTTCCCTGGTCCACCAGACAAACGATCCCCGCCCACACCTCTGTTATCCCCAGCAGGCAGGTGACACAAAATTTTTGTCCCTTTAAGGCCTCCTCCAGTAGGTTGCCCTCCTCTTCTGCAGGGTATAAATGAAGACTCCCTTTCATTTCACATTCATCCAACGTCTCAAGATTGCCAATAAGTCAGTTAAAGGATCCCCTTTCTTCCATGTGAATTTGGTAATCAGTCATCCACTTTAACATCTCGTTTCAAGAGCCAGTCAAGGCTTCTTATGGGACAGGGCATCATCACTCTCCACCTAACATGGCAGTGCACACATTGCCTCTTCCCTTCATCTCCAGAGCATCTTTTTGTGTTGGCAATCATATTTTCCCAGCTAGCCAGTGGAATTGTCCCAGTTTCTTGCTTGAATTTCACAAATTACTCTGCTCAAACCTTTATGGTCTTGTGACAAAGGATTCCCATAGCTAAAACCTGACACCACTCAGGTGTGGCACCTTCCAAAGGACAGGATCTAATTATTCCTAACATAGCCTAGGTGGTAGGGATCAGAGGTTGGCGTGGATCCAGTTCACTAAACCCATTTCTTTTAGAAATTTTACTCTCTCCTTTACTGACCTATAGTTTAGCTGCAGAGGAAAATCCTATGGAGTCGGTGGGAGTCCCCTTTTTTTTCCCCATTGAGAGAGATCCCTACATATGCTTAAAAGCATGGCAGCTATAAAGTACTGGAATCCTGGCCATCCACTTAAAGAATCACAGAATTTAAGAGCTTTAAGATACCTCACTGGCCGTCTAGTCCAACCCATAGACAGAAAGAGTCTTTGCTTTAATATGCCTCAGTAATCATGCAGCCTCTACTTGAACCCTATCTTGGAGGGGGAACTCATTACCTTATGATGCAGACCATTATACTTTTATTCATTTCTAATTATTAGGAAGTTGTCATCATCATCACCATTGTTGTCTTCTCTGATATCAAACCTAAATTTGACTTTTTGTCACTTCTTTGCTTCTGATTTGGCTTTCTAAGGCCAAGGGGAATAAGCCTAATCCTTTTTCCATATGACAGTCCTACAAGTACTTGAAGAGAGCTCTCATATCTTTTCTTGAGTTGTCTTCTCTTTTTCATATGCCTTATTCCTTCAAATAATTCCTATCTATTAGGAGTCAAGGCCTTTAACCATCCTAGTTGCCCTCCTATGTATATTCCAGCTCATCAAAGTCTTTTTTAGGCTGTGGCATGCAAAAGTGAACCCAGTCCTCTAGGTGAAGTCTGGCAAGAGCTAAGTGCCCTATTCCTGGAAGCTCTTAATGCAAAAGCATGGCAGCTTTTCTTGGCTACCACGTCACACTGCGGTCTTGTATTGGGCTTGTGGTCTACTAAAACACCCCTGAGTGTTATAGAACAACTGATAATCGATTATTCTCTTGCATCTCCTGCTCATGACGTTTCTTTGTTTTGGTGTACCCAGGTGTAGAATTTTACACATAGGTAGCCCTTTTGAATTTCATCTTATTAGATTCATCTGAATGGAGCAACCTGTCAAGATCTTGACCCTGCCATTTCCTGTGTTTGTTCTCTCCAACCATCTGCAAATTTGTTGAGAATTCCATCTGTGTTTTTATCTAAGTCACTTTTAAAAATGTTAAATGGCATAGATCCTAAAACATCAGATGCCTTGGGTCCTCCTGCCACATTGACACTGAACCATTAACTGTTTGGGTCCAACCATCCAACCAATTCTGAATCCATCTCTATTCCATATTTCTTCATCTTCTCCACAAGAATAACATCACCATCTTTGCTAAAATGTAGGAAAACTATATCAATAACATTACCCCTCATCTACTATTTTAATAATCACATCTGACAAAGGAAACGAGGTTAGGCTGGCAGGACTTGCTATTTATGAAGCCAAGCTGGCTTTTTGTAATGATCCATTCCCTTTTGATATGTTTGGCACATATTTCTTAAATCATGTATTCTAGAATTTTCCCAGGAACCAAAATCAAGTTCACTGACCTATAGTCTGCACACTGACCTTTTTTTGAAATAACCTGAAACTCTCTTTTTTACCCCCTAGCATTGCCTTTTCCCCACTTCAACCAGGACATTTAGCACAGAGTCTTTGTAATTCAATTCTTTTGACTAACACCAAATATATTGGGCTAGGCTTAACTCAGACCACTCCAGTGATTCAGATTTGGGATTGGAATGCAGCAAGATACTCCTTGCCCATAAAATGTCATTAAAAGGACTTTATTTATACCAAAGGATTAAAAGGATATAATTACTAAAAAGAGATACTGCTCTGCTCTGACCCTGTACTCTTTAGGGCAGCAGTGCTGGGTCTGATAGATATTTTACAGGGTAATTGAAACTCTGCCTGACCTCAGGAACACTAGTTCCCTATTGGCTGGGCATTTTCTAATTTTCATCTTCTGAATATCTTTAGCTGTTTTTACACACATGATGGGTATAAATAGACTACAGCATATAACTAACAATTACTGGCACTGAAGCCGTGATCTTGAGTGAACTCATCAGGGAAGGATGGCAGATGGGTCATGTATCAAGAGGGAGGGATACTTTCAGTCTGAGTATATTGACTTGGTATGCCTCACCAGGATGACATTTTATCATTTGAGGTTATCTTTGGCTGAGTGTGGTAGTGTGCATAAGTAGATCTTGCTGCTGGAGAGGCTGAGGCTGGTGGATTGCTTGAGTTAGGGTGTTCTGAGCTTTTGCCAGTTTGGTATCCATCCTAAATCTAGCAGAATATGGTGGGTCCTGCAGAGTGGAAGGTCACCAAGCTGCCTGAGGTGAAGTGAACCAAACCAAGTTAGAAAAATGGAGCAGATTAAAGCGTCCATGCTGATCAATATTGGGTCCAGTCCCATGAATAGTCCTTGTATTTCCAGCCCAGATGAGATAAGAAGACTCAGTCTCAAAAAAAAAAAAAAAAAGGTCAAGCTATACCAACTTAATATAGAGTATCTCAAAGTTGTTTTAGCTTGCATTTTTCTCATTATTATTTTTCTTTATCTGTACTTATGTATCTATTTATAGCACCAGTGCAATATTCACAGCAGCCTCATTTCCATGTAAAATTCGCAAAATATAAACTTTCTTCCTTAAAGTCAGAGCCAAAATATTTATTCAGATGCTAGAAAGCTAATTCTACCATGTTAACAAGGAAGTTTGTAGACAAGGAAGACTGCCATCCCCAAGCCTTCCCTTACTTAGGCCTCCCCACAGACAAGATTCCTTAGGCAAAATACCCCTGTCTTACCAGGCTAGTGGCTCTGCTGTGCTCTGCTCTGCCTACTCTATCTCGGCTCTACGTCACTTCTCTTTCTGCTGCATCCTTCCTGCTCTACCCATTCAGCAAGGCTCCTGCCACCATCAGCTCCATGTGACTCAGGTTGTGGACTGGACCAAAGCTCAAAGAAGGTCACATGGGCCTATTAAGGGGCAGAGAAGATCTTCAAATTCCCTTAATATTGCACCATTGCTGGAGGAAGTTACCTATACCCAAGCCAAGGGTCACAGAGCCTATATAAATACATACATACACACGTGTGTATGTGTGTGTATGCTTATACAGATATACATATATATTCTGAAGCTGACCCTCTAGCCTCTGAGCCATGGTGCTTCTCTCTCTGATTGTTAGAATTTAGATAATTATTGAAGCATTTATGGGTAATTCCCTCTTTCAAGAACTGACCACTTCTCAGTTAGATCATTGTAAATCCACTGGACAGGACCTCAGAAGCTAAGTGGTATCTCCACCTCATTTTATTTATAAATTAACAGCCCCAAAAGGTTGGCTGACTTGCGTGCAGTCACACAGGAAGAGAGGTAGGAAAGAAGTAACTATTTATTAAGCACACATGAGTGTCAGTGCTTTAAAATATTATCTCATTTGATCCCCACAATGACTCTGGGAAGTAGTTGCTATTATTATTTTCATTTTACAGTTGAAGAAACTGAGGCAGACTTGTTAAGTGACTTGTCTAAGACCACATAGCTAGGAAGTATTTGAGGCCAGATTTGAATTTAAGTTTTCTTAACTCAGGTCCAGAGTTCTTATCCACCAAACCACTTAGTTTTCTCCACAGCACAAGTAATGAGTGTCACAGGCAGGATTTGGACCTAGGTTTTGGACTCCACAGTCAGTGTTCTATTCAGTGGAGAAGGTACCTTACTCTTAAGAACTGTAAGATATCTCATTGTCCATTAAGTCTAACCCATATACAGAAAGAATCCTTACTTTAATATGCCTAAGTAACCACACAGCCTCTGTTTGGAGCCTTCCATGGAGAGGAACTCACTACTTTCTGATATAGACCATTATATTTTTATTCAGCTCTAATTATTAGGAAGTTGTCATCATCATCACCATTGTTGTCTTCTCTGATAATCAAGCCTAAATTTTCCTTTTTGTCACTTCTTTGCTTCTGGTTTGGTTTTCTAGGGCCAAGTGGGATAAGCCTCATCCTTCTTCCATATAGCAGCCCTTGAAGTACTTGAAGAGAGCTCTCCTATCCCCCCTTGAGTCTTCTTCACATGCTCTGCCCTTCAAACATTTCCTATCTATTAGGATCAAGGCCTTTAACCATTCCTAGTTGTCCTCCTACATATATTCCACCTCATCAATGTCTTTTTAAAGCTGTTCTCCTAGTTCCTTATAAATTTGGGGAATTTTCATTTTTATCAGGTCTATTTCTTGTAAACTCCACAAAAGTCTTGCTGTTATATGTTGTTTTGGTGTGAAAATGATTCTGACTTCTCAAAATTATTCCAAGGGAACACAGGTCCATGCATCTAGAAAGGGTATGAGTACAATCCTGCTAGCTGAGTACCACTCTAGGTAAGTACAGTGAGGTTCATTGTCATCTAGCTGGTCACTCAATGATGAATCCTTTATCTATGGCAACTCATGAAACAAATAAAAATTAAAAACAATACAGTGCTTAGTTCTGCACTGAGATCTCTCTGCCTCTGGAGTAAATGTGCCTGAATGGCAGGGAAGTTTTAAAATAGACTAAGAATACAAAATGCTTATTTATTTTTGAAATAAGCTGTTTGTTTACAGTTTATTAACTGTTGCTATTTTCAGTGTGAGATCCCCATCTAACAACCAGTGGCTAAACCATTGAGGAAATGAACCATGTTAATGTTCATATTAACATTCTCGTCATAAATGGAATCGGGTGAGGCAGAAAGACAAATGACTTAAAAAAGACAAGCATGTTAGGAACTGCCAGACCAGACCCAGTATAGAAGAAATCCATGCTGGGCATGACACAACTTTATAAACATCAAGGGATCAATTTTCAAGACATTCAAAGGAGGAGAAGGGGCAGAACAGTTGGAAAAAAATTGTTTATGGTATCATTATTCATTAAATCCCCAAAGATGATCAAGTGATCATGTCTACCAACCCTTGGACCTACCTTCTTATCTCTATGGTAGTTTTTGAGAAAGAACCAGAGAACTCTGAGGGTGGCCATTAACTGGGGATTAGCTGGATAAATGATGGGGTATGAGTATAATGTAATGTTACTGTTATGTAAGAAATTAGGAAAGAGTTTCAGAAAAACCTGGAAGAACTAGTATGAACTGATCAAGAGTGAAGTGAGCAGGATCAGGAGAATGATTTGTTCTGTATCAATTACATTGTAAAACAATTTTGAAAGATAACTCTGATTAATGCAGTGATCATCTGTGATTCCAGAGGACTAATGACTTTCCTGACAGAGAGATAACAGACTAAATTCGCAATGTGACGCTTGAACTTTTTGGATGTGTGGAAATTTGTTTTGCTCGAAGCATATTTGTTACAAAGATTTGTTTTTATTTTTTTTCCAAGGATAGAGGGAAAGAAGGGAAAAAAGTTTGATGATTATTTTTTTAAAAAGAAAATGAACCATCCACATTTCAAGGGTGACCTTGATAAAAATATGAGAAGGGAATCTATTCAGGTTTTCATAAACAATTTTCTACAGCAGACCAAATCTTTGGTCACACAGTTGACTGAAAAGTATAGAAAATTCAAGATCCAACTGTGTTTATTGTTTACTGATTGGGAAAAATGAATTTGACTCAGAAAAAAGAATCAGTCCTAAAAGTTCTCTTCCAACAAGATGATTTTTGTGCATATCTTAATATGATAGAATATTCTTTGGTAGTTGTAACTAGTTTATTAATGATCCTTTGCTAAGCAACCTCAGGGAAGGCATAGAAGAAACTTATGCTTAAAAATATTCACTGCTATCACAGAGGATGATTCAAGTGAAGATCAAATGGAAGGGGGATTATTCCCAAGAGATGGTGAGATCCTCCAGATTCTCTTGTTTTTTGAATGACACACTGCTCACTGCATCAGGACACAAAATACTACAAGGTCCCCACAAGGATAAATACAACCACTCAAAAGAGATTGATCTTACAACCCAGAAGGGGAAAAAAATCAGCAAAAAATGCCTTATTGCCCAAACTATGACATACAGTGGGATGGGTTGTCTGTTGCCTCTTAGTCCAGTGTTTGGAAAAACATTGAGGATGCACTTGATTAAATAGGAGAAAGAGATAAGGTCAGATTAGATTTGGGTAATTGCACAATATTTCCAAAGATAAAAAGTTTCTCCCTGGTAACAAGAAAAAGCCCTTCACAACATAGGCCCTCCCTACCTTTCTAATCTTTTTACACTTGATTCTTCTCCACATACTCTAGAATCCAGGTATGCTGAGCACCTTCTTGTTCCTCAAACAGGACACTCCATATACCACATCCATGTATTTCACTTGGCGTTGCCATGCCTGGAAAGCTGTCTTCCTTGTCTCCACCTCCTTTTTTCTCTATGACTTCCTTCAAGTCTCAGCTAAAAATCCCACCTTTTTCAAGAAGTAGTTCCTCATTCCCCTTAATGCTAGTGCCTTCCCCCTGAAATAACTCCAGATTTATGTGTGTGCTTATGTATGTGTCTATATATATGTATATATGTATATATATATATACATATATATATATATACATATATACATATATATGCCCGTGTGTGTGTATCTATATATCTATATATCCATATATATCCATATATATAATATTGCTTGCATATCATCTCCACCATTATTGTGAGCTCCTTTCCCCAGTTCCCAGCACAGGAACTGGTGTGTAGGAAGAGTTTAACAATGTTTCTTGACTTGACTTTAATAACAACATTTTTCTGGTGCTATGATGCCTTAAATCATGGAATACCATAGCATCTGAAGAATCAAAATTATAGGTGGCCAAAAGGTCAATGGAGAGACATATGGCAGGGTAAGTAAGATCAGGAATCTTGTTAATGATGATTTATTCAGAAGTGGTATACAAGATTTCCATAAAATATATCATCAGAAAAGGAGATGGGCAGGTCATATAACGAGAGCAAGGGATAATAGATTAATAACTTGTGTGCTGCACAAGTATGCATAAAATAGTCGAATTGTCTGGAGGGTGGTCTCCAGTAAATTGGGCAGATATTTGAGGCAGAAATTATGAGAAGACATGGAAAAGAATTATACCAGATGAAAAGGCATGGATGACTTGTACCCTTGAAGGGAGTACCTTAATCAGTGAGATAGATCTATTGAAATATAAAATATTGAAGTATTTTTCACAAATATTTTTTCTTATCTGTTACTTTATTTTTTATTCTGTATGCATCACTTTTGTTGTTCAGAAACTCCACTTTTGTAAAATTATTATTATAGATTTAGAACTGAAAAAGAGGTCTAATCTATTTATTTTCCGTTTTGTCATTTCATCTATTTGTTTGATAGATTAAAAAAAATTCATCTTCTCTACAATTGTGATAAATAGATCAGATAAGTGCATCCCTTTTCTTCTCATATTTTTGTGAATTAAAAAAGAATTTTGATCTTGGTCGGATCCATTTGGAATATTTTAAAGAATCTCACTTGCTTTAGTGTAGAAGAGAAGAAAAATGGGCTAAAACAAGTTTTATTTCCCTCACCCTGACATGCAAGGGAACAAGAGAATACGCTCAGGGAAATTTTAAGCATTTTCCCTCTTAAGTTCTCATTAATGTTGAGAGAAAAGCAAAGAAACAGTATGTGGGAGGGGTCTGAGCTTATTAAATTTGCTTCCAATTTTCTTACTGTGGAAATTAGAATTAGATTTATACACTATATTTGAACAACACCAAGGCTACATTATTAGCTAAGCATTAGAGCAGGTGCTGTAGGGAGGGGTGGGCATGGGGGGAGGAACGGGGGTGGTGGTTAGAAATCCAAAGTTGCTACATGAGAGAGGGAGGGAGCTAGTAGGTGGGGAAAGGGGGTGGGTGGGGTGGGAAGAAGGAAAGCAGTCAGTGTTTGCTCCCAGAAGACAGCTGTTATGGGTGGGTAGCTGAACAGTGCCAGCACGGTGGTGTACAAGCCAATGATGTCCTGGCATTCCATTAGAGAGAAACCGTGGGGAAACCTAGGCTGTGAAGCAGCTCAGAGCAGCCAAAAGGCTCCTTCTAGCTAGATTCTTCTTACCCCACCCCCAACACACTATCAGCCTGGGGCTAGAGCAAATGTCCACCTTTCTGGGTTTGTTAGAGGTTTGTTCTGCTGATCATAGGTACTGATGAGTGTATTTTCTTTAGGGTTGCAGAAATAACTTTACCCTCATTTGAAAGTGACTCTTAACTTTAGTATTGATTTAGGATAGAGAGGTTGGGGTGGGAGTGAGGTTTAAATGTTAAATTGTTCAAATGGGGATATATTAGAGTGGTCTTTAATGTTTTCATGTGTTTTCCTTGACAAAGTAAAATACAGTATTCCTTTGATTCACTACAGCCCACTCAACTTTTCTGTAAAACTAGGTGGCACTTTCTACTCAAGGATATCACTAGGCAAAATTGGGAAATTTTGTACCCCAGGTTCCAGTAACTTCTGGTGTGCAGTTGCTTCCCCTTAATGAAAAACTGCTGTCAAGGAGTCACTGAAGTCAGCCTGAGTGGAAGAGATCTGGGATAATACATTTAGAATGAAAAGGGACCTTAGAGGTTGTTGTTCAGTCATTTCAGTTGTATCTGACTCTTCATGACCCCTTTTGGGGTTTTCTTGGCAGAGATATGGGAGTGCTTCGCCATTTCCTTCTCCAGTTCATTTTACAGACAAGGAACTGAGGCAAACAGGGTTAAATGACTGGTCCAGTAAGTGTTAGAGGTCAGGTTTGAACTCAGGAAAATTATTCTTCCTGATTACAGACCCAGTGTTCTATCTACTTTGCCACCTAGCTATTCGGTCTAATCTAATCCACTGTTTTTATAGTTGAGAGAATTGAGTGGCCGAGGGATGGGTTTGAGGTCACAGAGGTAGTAAATAATACAGGCAGAATTTGAATTCAGATCCCCTGACTTAAAATCTGTCGGTCTTTCCTCTGGACCACAACAGAGACACACATTCCTTAGGATGAGTATGTCTATGCATTACTTATCAGTCCCAGGAAAATTTCTAGCTTTATTTATGAAATTAAAGGTTTGATTCTGTGCAGACAGCAGTCCAGGGTCAGGTAAAGGAGAATATGAGGAGTTCTTCCAATTGTGAATCAACAAGCCTTTCTCAGATGTCTTCAAACATATATAGGGATGGAGATCCAAAGCTGGAAAGGACCTTAGATTGGAGGTCACTGAGTCCAGCCTCCTCAGTTTAAAGGTGAATAAACTGAACCAAGGCCACACTGATAGTAAACAGCACAGAGAGAGTTGAAACCTAGGTCCTCTGAGTCCAATGCTCTTTCCACTGCACCATATCTTAATATGACATGCAAAGTGCCTCTGCCTTCTGAAATCACACCATATAAAAGCCTCCTTAGTGTAAACCATGGAGGCAGTGTAGTTAAAAAGGGAGTCAATAAACAGGATTTGGATGTGGAAGATTTGGCCTGAAATCCCCTCTGCCAACTCCTTGGTAACTAGCCCTTTTCCTTCAACTGTAAAATGAAAGGGTTAGACTAGATCAGTGGTTGTTACTCCAGGGTCTGTAAACTTATTTTAAAAAATATTTTGATAACTATCAAAATAATTGGTTTCTTTTATAATAATATGCATTTTACTGAATGCGTTCAAAAACATTATTTTGAGAAGAGATACTTAGACTTCACCAGACTGCCAAAAGGGTCCATGAAACAACAATGTTCAGAACCCCAGGAGTAGATGGACCTATAAGGTTCCTTCCAATTCAAAATCCTGTGATATTTCTCCTGGCAATTCTGTATAGAAGATAGGAGTTTAAAAAAAAAATAGAAGAATTGATGGGTAAAAATCTGGAGTATAAAAACTAGAGGCTTCATGTCTGAAAAATCACTCTGGTGTGTGAGTGTGAGCATGTGAGTTTGTGTATGTGTGTGCATGTGACTGGATGTGCACACATGCGCATCTTAAGTTTAGCAAGCACAGTTCATGGTCACATGTGCATGAATTCATGCTTCCCTAAGCTAGCTTTCTCCTCCTCCCTAGTCATGCCTAGACACCCAAGGGCCCAAGTCAGTAAATGACTAGCAGCAGACTTTGCCTCTGAGACAAAGGAAGAATCAGAATATTCTCCTAGTTGTGACTTTTCTAAATTCCGTATGTTTCCAGAACTCTGCTGAGGTCCAGATATGTGTCTTTTCTCTTTATCTTATGGGATGAAAGCCAGTATTCCTTTAATTTTTTTTTCCCTCTTGTCTGGCTTGAACAGCTGTTCATCTGCCATCCCTGCCATCACCTGCCATCCCTGAAATAACATGTAAAATGTCTGACCGCCATGAATACTCGGAGGGGAGCCCCTACTTCCCCACCTTCCGCATCCAGTCAGTTGCTGTCTTGTCAATGCCTTGCCTTGGCTGCTCTTAACCTGCTGCTTCTTGACATTCATGCCACAAACACTGTTTGTGGTCCTCACCATCTCTTGAGTGGACCAGTGCTTCACCCTCCTCATTGGTCTTCCTGCATCCAGCCTGTCCCCTCTTCAGCCCATCCTTTACTCAGTTGCCAATGTACTGTTCTTGATATTTAGCTCTCTACCTGACCCTACCCTCCTCCAAAAAGCTGAACTGGTTACCACGTGCCTCTAGGATAAAAGACAGATTGACGTTTAAAGCTCTTTCTCATCTGGCACTAATGTGCTTTTCTAGGCTGCTTACACATTTTTCCCCTCACACATACTAGGTTCTAGCCAAATTGGCCTAGTTGCTGATCCCTCTACACATTTCATCTCCAGTGTCCTTTCTTTGCCTCATGTCCTTTCCCTCCTCACCTCCACCTCTTGGAATGCCTGACCCCCTTTAAGGAGCAGGTCAAGTATTGCCTCGTAAAGAAGGCCTTCACTGGCTCTCCCAGGAATTAGTGCTCCTGACTAAAGTGCATTTCATTAATTTTTTTACATAGTAAATAGAGAACTGTATTTACAATCTAATCTGAATTCTGATGAGGATACCTTCTAGCTATGTGACCATAGACATCCCATTTAAATGCTTTCAGTCTTAGTTTCCTCATCTGGAAAAGGGGGATAATGATAATATCTATCTCATAGGGTTGTTGTGAAGATCAAATGATATAATATACGTAAAGTGCTTTAAAAATCTTAAAGTGTTATGGAAATGTGTGACGACGATGACGACGATGATGACGATGATGACGATGATGACAATGCTTGAATTTAGTCGAATGTGAGTTCGTTTGGGCTAGGACGCTTTCATTTTGTCTTACTTCTCCAGTACCTAACAAAGTACTTAATACTTAACATTGTTTGTTGTTGTTCACTCTTTTCAGTTGTCTCCAGTTTTCTGTGGCCCCATTTGGGGTTTTCTTGGTAAGGATACTGGAGAGGTTTTTCAGTTCATTTGACAGATGAAGAATATGAGGCAAAGAGGGTTAAGTGAGTTGCCCAAGGTCACACAACTACTAAGTGTCCAAGGACAGATTTTTACTCCTGGCATTCTATCCACTGTGCCACCAAGCTGCTCTTTCTAGGACCTGATAAGTGCTTAATAAATGGTTCTTTGAAAAATGATGCAACAGAAGGTATATCGGCTCTGGAATCAGAGTTCAAAGAGAACTCTCAAATGAGTTCAAATCCTGCTTCTAATTTTTGACTTTGGGCACTTAAACCTCCTTGTGCCTCAGTTGATTCTTCTGTAAAATGAGGGGTTTGGATTATATGACTTCTGAGGTCACCTCCGGTTTTAGGTCTATAATCCTGTGAAGTAAAAGGGATCATTACCTTGATTAAACAAAAACATAACTTCACTGTTGCCCCCATGATGCTTATTTGGGTGTTCTGTTTGTTTTGTTTTGTTTTGTCTTTTTGATTGTGGTTCTGTGCAGGCTCAGAACCAAAGCTCAGGAGTAATAGAAATTAGAGCTATAAATGACCCATGAGGTCAGCCTCCCTCTCCTCCCATCGGAGGGCAGCGGTTCCCTTGCGTATATTCCCCAGGCCTTTGAGCAGCCTGGAGTTAAATGATTCAGACAGTGGGGCTCCCATCACTTGCCTGGAGGGAAAATTCCATGGTCCAATACATCTCGCTGGGAAGACATTTTCCCTTGCTCTTTTCCATCCTGCTAGATGAAAGGGCACTGGCCCCATGTCCAAACATTTTTCTCCCTTCTTGGTATTTACCCTGCTAGAGTGGCTGCAAAAGATCGTCATCATTTCTCTCTCTTTACTCATCATTTAGCTGTAATGGGATAAAAATCTTTACAGTTGGAATAGCTAAACATAAGAAATGTTCACACTCCCACAGGGTAAAGACATTTCCACTAGCTCAGCCCTGGAGTTAGTAATTCCATATCAAGGGGAGAGAGCGGAGGGGGTGAGGGAAGCCCATCACAGATACTTAGCTTTCACAAACAAGCTCTCCCTGTCTCCTCCAACCTGGTCTCTCCTGTGGAACCATTTTTCAACCTAAGAGTTTGTGAGCCGTTGTCAGCTGCTCTGAATGTTTTTCATGCTGGAGCAGGCAGCTGCATAAGAATCTTTCCAGGGGAAGATAACAGGAGGGCTTCTGAATGTCAGACAACTGGGGGTTGCCCCCTGCTCTTTCACTCACCCCCATACAGTTGTTTGCTGCTATTACCTACTGATATGCTAGCCAAGCACCTTCGGCATTGACTCCGGAAAAAATCTCAAGTCTTGTGCTAACAGAAGGGACCCTTGATATGACAGATGGAGTATAAGACTCAAAGTCTTGAGAACTTGGGTTTGAATCCTGCCTTTAACACTTATAAGCTATGTGACCATGGGCAAATTACTTAACCTCTCTGGGCCTCAGTTCTCTCCTCTGTAAAATGGAGGGGTTGGATTAAATGGTCTTTGGATTCCCTTTCAGCTCTAAATCTATGATTCTGTGATCTCTGATTTTATCAGTGTAGATACTCCCTCCAACAAGGCAAATTCCAACCCATCCATGCCTACCCATCCTTCATGGACTTGGTATGCTCATTTGATTGGCTTTAGCTCCCTGGCTGTTCAGAACTCTTGCACTGTGGCTATCTACCAGCCTTAGCCTCCACAGCCACAGGTACTACAAGCAGCCACTGCCATGCCCAGCTCTGCTTCCCTTAATTTCCTCAACTTTTGATCTCCATTGCAAGGGGGTGGCACATGAAGAAGGTGGGGAACAGGTGGGTAAGCCTGTATTTTCACTCTTGGAAGAAGAGGTAAAGCCAGAGTGAAATTGTCATTCTTTACTCTCTAATAAAGGAGTGGGAGTATGAATGTATGATTGATGGAGAGGTGATGCCAAGGAGGAGAGGAAGTTTTATACAGATTTCCTTGTTAAGATTGTTTGTTTTCTAGACTTCGTTTGAAGTATTGGAAGTATCATGTTTCAATCAATTAATGGAATCAAAAATCAATTTTTGATTTTTCAAGTTCTTTTTCAGCTGTGTCAAACTCTTTGTGACTCTATTTGGGGTTTTCTTGGCAAAGCTCTTGGAGTGGTTTGCCATTTCCTTCTTCAGGTTGTTTTACAGATAAGGAAATTGAGGCTAATAGGGTTAAATGACTTGCCCAGAGTCACATGACCAGTAAGTGTCTGAGGCTAGATTTCAACTTAGGTCTTCTGGACTCCAGGCCTGCTCTCCATTCACGGTGCCCACCTCCCTGGTCCAATATTTTTGATTACTCAGGCGAATAAAAGGGAACTATAGCACAGTTAATGCAAAATGGCAGATAACTGAAGAAATTAAATTCCACTTGGCTTGGTCATCTTTTTTTTAATATAGACTTGTGATTTCATTAATGTGAAGGACTTCTAATATGGAAACTCCTTCTCCTTAAGCAAATGGACACCTTGCCTGTAATTTAGATCATCAATCTAGAGCCAGAAGGGAACTCAGAGGCCATCTAATCGAATCTCCTCTTTCTACAGATGAGAAAAATGAGGTCTAGCAAGGTTAAGTGACTTATCTAAGGTCACATGAGTAATAAGCATGAGCATTTGATTGGGATTTGAATCTAGATCTTCCTGACTTCAAAGTTGGCCCTTTATTCCCTCAGTCATGCTAACTCTTGTAATATACTATATAATTTTTAATAGTCAATTTCCCTTAATAATTCAGTTCATATATGATCTTAGACTATCATCAGTATTTTCTTGCCTCCTACATCAATAGGTGGTCAAATATAGCCCAGAAACATTTCAGGTAACTGGGCAGGAAAGGTAGTTTGGGACTAAACAACTTTTACCCATAATTCACCTAAGTGAGTATGCCACCTAGATGGGTGATGGGGTGTGCTTTTCACTATAGGAATCACTAATCTCAAGCACGATATAATCTGGCCATTGGGACCAGCATAGGGGCAGAGAGAAGCCTGTTTCATTATGTTAGACTGTCCTGGAAAATAAGTATTGATCCTTATTATTGGGAAAAAACCTTAAAATCCTATGAGATTTTTGCTATTCTACCTCATCACCATCCTCTGTTCATCTGAACCATGAGCTCCAAAATCTCCTTTTAAGAAGGAATCCAGGTATTTCATTTCTTACCTGGTTGCACTACTTGGAACTTCTCTGACTTTTTTACCATGCCATGACAGTGGTTACCTTCTCCAGCAGTACCCCCACCCTCCACCATACCCATTTTCGGTTTTCTGTTGCTTATGATCTCCTTCCCTCATTAGATTATAAGCTCCCTGGAGGCAGGGACTTCTAAAAAAAATATATTTGTAGCCCCATCTATTAGTATAGTGCCTGGTACATAGTAGGTACTTAATAAACGCTTATTGATTGACTGAATGACCCTTGTGTCCAAAGTCTCTGTGAAATCATGACAGGTCCAAAAGCATCATGATATAGTCAACTTTAGCCTCAACTCTCCATCTTTTTAGTAATCAATCAATTAGTTAATTTAGTGGGTGAAGTTAAAGAGTTTGGGGTGAGTGAATGAATGAGTGAAAAGACATTTTAAAAGGATTTTCTATTCACCATTCACGATCCCTGTAACTTTCCTTTTCATTAACTACCATTCTCCAATATATGTTGCCTTAGCATCTCAAGGTCAGGGACCATTTTATTTTTGTCTTTGTAACATGAGCTTGGCACAGTGTCTGCCGCATAGTAGGTGCCAATGAAAGTTAATTGATTATCAGGCACTGTGCTAAAGTTCAAGGACTTCAGATACTAAAACCTATAGCTGCTACCTTCAAGAATCTTATACTCTAATCAGAGGAGATAGGACATATAAGAGAATGATAGACAGGGAAGGAGGTGGTTAGCGGGTGGGTAAAGAGAACCATAGAGCAGTTGATCAGCATGTCTTTTGTAGAAGCAATGGTAATATTGACTCAATTGATTACTCTTCTCTAGGTCATATCGCTTTGCTTTCTTAGCCTACTCCCCATAAAACCAAGCTGAGAGTAGGCCATGAAGGAAGTGGGGCAAATGGATATCCTTGAGTAAAGCCACTACAAATTTTATGAATTGTATTTAACTTTTTGCCACCCAGTGCCTTCTGGAATAGGGGAAGAAGATAGGGAGACAACAGTCCTTTGGTCTTCATAATGCTCCCTTGGCCAAAAATCTCCCTTCTTGCATCAGCCAGTTCTCCAGTTTGATTTTTGCCTTGTTCCCTCAAGGAGTTGTCCTCCCTGCCGGGGATGTGCTGAAGCCTGGTTAGGCGCCTGAATCAGAAGGGACATTATTTCCAGAAACCAGAAGTACTCACAGCTCTGTCATGGAAGGCAGTTGATTAGTCCTTTTCTCCTCTCTGTACTTTTTCCATCATGACAGCTCTTTCTAAACTTACTGCTGGCCCTCCTGAGATCTTGTAGGATCATTAAAACTGTCACATTTTTTATGGCTGTCTCTTTCATTTTCTTACCAATGGGCTGTTCCTGTTCCCCAAGCATAGTGGGACTAAAATACTAGAGGATCTCACAGATTTCCTCAGGAATGGGGTCTGACCTGTCAAAGCATATTTCCCTATAAATATAAATTGATTTGACAGCATCGTTTTTATTAATTTTTTACAATATTACATGCAAAACCAAAGAATTCATATCCAGCTAGTGTGGGAACATCAAATGAATGGCAGTAGAATTCCAAACAGTGATGACCTGCTCACATTTTTACAAAGTCTAAAAAAGAATTTGGAACATATGGGCTTTCCCTCCACCCCTTACTTTCAGTCTCTTCAAAACACAGAACATCATAATATCTGGCTATTTTTTCTAACTTCAGCTAAAAAATGATCGACATAGTGTGATATAATAATTCCCTTCTGTACCAGGAAAGGGATAGGATTTCAGAGACAGTAGCAGGGTAGGTCTAGGACCTTGAACAGGCTCTGGATTGGAAAAATAGTGGGGCATCTGCCAGGTTGAGAAGATGGACATTGGCAGAACCTCCTGGGAAAGAAGGGCATGACACAATTCATGGAAAGGGGCAGAGGAACAGCTTGGAGGGGCCCAGACCCGGTTGTCTTTGGGATTCCAGGCTTGGGAAGCTGAAGATGGCTGTGCATTGCTGCTGAACCAAAGATAGGCATGGGGGTGGAGGGAAGCAGGCTTCACAAAATAGCTTCCTGCCCCAGGCTTGGCTCAGACTTGTGTATTGTATGTACTTGTCTGAATGTCAAACCTGGGAACCTTGAAAGCCTGAGAGTTAAAATAAGTAATGAAATGATTCTGACCCCCAAGTCTCACTTGGCAGTTGGTTATTCAAGTCTCTGGTCAGATGTGGGGGAGGGAAGAAATAAGAGCAGAGTGTCCGATTTTTAAGGGACGAACAACTGGAAGTAAGTATGTTGTAAATGAGATTTTAAGGAAAAAAAATGAAAGATGTCATTTGTAGGTGGGAGAAGTTTAGAAGAAAAGTCTTTTATACAGCCCATGGTGAGAGACAGTGGGATGGAAAGATGAGGAGGTGTGCACTGATGCTATGTTTCTGATTGGTTTGAAAACAAGGGAAAATAAAAGATATGACTTGAATCTTTTCTGTGAGAACACACACACACACACATACACATACACACACATACACACACATACACACACACACACACACACACACACACACACACACACACACACACACACACACACCCATGTTGGGTCAGATTTAGGTGGATTTAACCACATATTTCATCTCAGACAATGGCACCAAAGACTGATTTTGGAGATGGCTTAGTAGTAGTCCTTCAAGATACTTTCCCTGTTTAGAGATGTTCCTCTTATGACCCTGCCCTAATTTTTTAGCCCATTATTTTTCTAACAGTCATTGACTAGTCTTCTTAAATTATATTTCCAACCTCAGCTCTTCTCCTAAATGTTTCCTTTTTTTTTTTAACCTTTTCTACTTTTCAAGATAGTAGGTCATATTTGTTGTATCAAAACATATTTCCTTTAATTTGTCCTAAAAATACTTCCCCTCTGCCCTTAAAGATACCAAAGGGCTAAATCTCCAAATGACTGCAGACAGAAAAAAGTCAAACTACCTGAAATGTAAAACATATTTCATCGGACAAGCAGAGATCATAGTTAATCTACAATCCAAACTCAGTACCCAACCAGTCAATAGTTTATGCCTTCTTCATCAAACTTTGTGCACTTGTATATGATGGCACTATCCTAGAAAACAGAGATACAAAGAGATATAAAATGGGGGTCTTGCCCATGGGAAACTTAATTTCCAACTGTGGAGATAGGAAATGTGCACAAAGAAATAAAGAGACCAAGACAGCATGTAAGTGGCATATGAGTGGATTTTTTTGTTTGTTTTTCTTTTTAGTCTGGACTTGTGATTTCAGTGGTTCAGGAAGATTCCAGTGTGAAAGTTTGCTCCATCTTTGCAGCATCAGAGCAGCTTGGAACCCTGAGAGGTTAAGTCATGTGCACATGATCACCCATCTAAAGTATGCCAGAGGAAGTACTTGAAATCAGGTTTTTCAAACTCCAGGAGTGTTCTCTACCTGCCATGTCACCATGCTTCTTGTAAAAAGAATGCAGAGAGTGATGATTGCAAAATGGGAAGATTGGTGAGAATTCTAGGACAGATAGGACTTAGGAACATGAAAGGATATTCTGATCAGGAGTAGAGGTCAAGAGACAGACAGAGAGCCAAAGAGAGATAGAGGAAAGAAAGAGAAAGGAGAGAGAAAAAACAGAGAAGAGGCAGAGAGAAAGAAGGGAGAGGAAAGAGAAAAAAGAGACAAAAAGAAAGGAAAGAGAAGAAGAGAGAGAGGGAAATAGAGAAGAAAGAAAAAGAGAGAGAAAAACAGAGAAGAGACAGAGAGAAGAAAGAGAAAAAAACAAGAGACAAAAGATAGAAAGAGGAGAGAGAGGAGAAGAGAGCGGAGGAGAGGATATCAAGTAAGCCCCAAGAACCCTAAAGTAGAATGTCTTGGCCAGAGCTGGGGATTCTTATACTGACATGGCAGGAAATAGTATTGAAAAAGTTTGATTGGGACCAGATTGTAAGGTAACAGAATCATAGATTTAGATCCAGAAGGCCCTTAGAGGACATCTTGTCCAGCACCTTCCTTTTACAGAGGAAGGAAGTGAGGTCTAGAGAAGGCTTCTCAAGGTCATAAGGGAGGGAGGAACAAGTATTTATTTTTTAAAAGTTTTTGAACATTTTTATTTAGTTTTGAGTTCAAAATTCTATCCTTCCTTCCTTCCCTCTCCTCCTCTCTCCTTAAGATGGTAAGCAATCAGAAATAGGTTATACTTGTGCAATTATGTAAAACATTTCCATACTAGTCATTTTGTACAAGAAGACTCAAATAAAAGGAAAAAAAAGAAAGAAAACAGTGAACAATAGCACACTTCAGTCTGTATTCAAATAATATCGCTTCTTTCTTTGGAGGCAGACAGTATGCGTCATCATTAGTCTTGTGGATCATTATATTGCCGAGAATAGCTAAGTCATTCACAGTTCTTCATCATACAATATTGCTGTTACTGTGTACAATGTTCTCCTGATTCTGTTCGCTTCACTATGTATCATGATGCTCATGTAAGTCTTTCCAGGTTTTTTGAAATCATACTGCTTGTCATTTCTCATAGCATAATAATATTTCATTACAATCATATATGACAGCTTGTTTAGCCATTCCCCAATTGATGGGCATCCTTTTGATTTCCAATTCTTAGCCATCACAAAAAGAGCTGCTATAAATATTTTTGTTCAAATAGGTCCCTTTCCCTCTTTTTAGATGCCTTTGGGATATAGACCAGCTTTGGTATTACTGGATCAAAAGGTATGCACAGTTCTATAGCCCTTTGGGCATAGTTTCAAATTGCTCTCCAGAATGATTAGATCAGTTCACAATTCCACCAATAGTGCATTAGTATCCCACCTTTCTCATATCCCCTCCAATATCCAATGTTTTCCATTTTTGTTGTATTAGCCACTCTGATAGGTGTGAGCTAGTGCCTCGGAGTTGTTTTAATTTGCATTTCTTTGGTCCATAGTGATTTTTCATGTGATTGTAGGTAGCTTTGATTTCTTTGTCTGAAAACTTCCTAAAATAAGCATTTATTAACCACTATTATGCCAGTTGCTTTAAAATAGCATCTCATTTGATCCTCACAACAATTCTGGGTGGTAGGTACAATTTTGTCCCTATTTTACTTTTGAAGAAACTGAGGCGAAGAGAGGTTAAATACCTTGTCCAAGGTCTTACAACTAGTCTCTGAGGTTAAATTTGAACTTAGGTGTTCCTGATTTAAGGCCTAGCTCTCCATTCACTGTACCATCTAGTAGTGCATAAAAAGTAGTAAGAGTTGGGATTGGAGCCCAGATCTTCTGTCTTTTTTCTATCATACCATGAAGGCTGAACAAGCTGAACTTTATTTTATTGGCAATTTGGAGCCATTAAAAGTTTTTGAGCAAGTCAATGGCATGTATAAAGCAGAATTTTAGGAAGATTTATTTCAGCAACTGTGAGTAAGATGGATTAAAAGGAGAGATACCAGTCACAGGGAGACCATTTAAGAGATGATTCTGAGTCCTGGCACAAGGTGGTTATAGCCTGGGCTAGATTGGTGCCAATACAGAAACAAAGAAAGGGATAATATAGAGGGTATTACTTATTAGAGAAAAATTATCAGGATTTAATGACTGGAATTGAGGAAGTGAGGGGTTGAAGTAAGAGTCAGAAATCTCTGTGATCTTCACAGAGAGTAAATGACAAGGAGAATGATGGTCCTACAGACCCTACAGTGTGGGGGAAGGTAGGAGATGGGAGGAGATGAGATCACTTTTACTTAGGTTAACTTTGAGGTGACAGTGGGGCTGCAAAGTAGAGATGCCCACAGGCAATTAGGGATTCCAGACCTGAGTTGTCTTTTGTTAGATCAAAGCCAGAGAATTCGTTTTTGGCAGTCATCCATGTAGAGGTGACAGTTGAAGCCATGAGCTTGGATATTGTTTCTTGGTGGGAAAGATAGAGAGAACAGAGGCCAGAGAAGTCTGAGCTTTGTGAAATATTCCCCTTGAATAAGGTACTCATCATGCATGCCAGCAAGCATTTATTGACACAAACTAGGAGTGAGACACTGAAGGCTTCATGCTCCATGGATCCATCACTCCCTCCCCAACTCTTCTCCTGGGCTTCCTTTCCTCTTCCCTACTTTACCCAGTGACATTGGCCTTGGTGCTATTTCTCCCACATAACACTGCACTTCACATGGTGCCTTTTCCCTAGTTGTCTCCCATGTCCACAATATTCTCCCTCCTTGTCTCCACCTCCTGGTTTCCATCCATTCTCAGTTTAAAACCCATCTTCTGGTCCCTCTCAATGTTGGTGCCTGGGATAACCTGCCCTTTACACAATATATATCTAGTATGTACCAGGTTCTTACTGTTTCCTCCATTAGAATATGAACACCTTGAGGGCAGGAATCCTGTTTTTACCATTCTTATATACTTAGTATCCATGCATAATATGCACTTACATTCTTGTTGATTGACTGATGGACTATCACTCCCCCACCCCAAATGTCCAGGCCTTCATAAGTACCCTTTACAAATCCTTTGAAAGAGCAGATTAGTCATCCCTACTCCCCTCAAAGACTCTCTTCTTGGGCTCAGACTGCTATAAGATAGCATATGTTCCCAGAGTGCTAATCTGTTGGCCCAGTTCCTGCTTCAAGAATCTCCTTGTTTTCCTTCATACTGAAAGGGAAGAGATTTATCATTCCTGTCCTTCAAGTTTGGTGTGCCCCAAGTAATCAGTGTCCCAAGAAACGTCAGGGCAAGAACTCATCCTTCGTCTTCATCTGTGGTTTCTCAGCCTTTCCCCCTTCCCAATCCACAGCCCAGAGTCTCAAGAATAAAGAACCAACTGGAAGACAAAGATATGTATGGAGGCATCGAGTCTAGTTTGGCATCTTGACTCACATAGAGGTTAAAAGAAGACACAAAGGTGCATGAGCTCCTGAACACAAAAGCAAACTTTTTTTTTCTAGGAGATATGGCAAGAATAAAATCTGTCCTCTCTCTGTGTTTCCTCGTCCCAGCCAATCTCTGTATTTGACTTTCAAGAATACTGCCTTGCATTCACTCACCATCTGTGATGATGCTTCCCACCAACTGACACTGGCAACATCCCAAGAAAGCCTCTTTGCAGCCTTCATAGAGCTTCTGGTAATTTAATAGATAGGCCTAGCAGCTCCTTTCCTCCCTATCTCCTTCTAGGTCCCTAGCCCAATCTCAGCTTCCTACCACCCACAAAGGGGACTCGAGTAGAAGGAAAGGTCAGGGCCAGGAATCTGGAAAGACAGGCTCTGGTGCATACTGAATGTCTGAGCAAACCAGCAGGCAGTCATTCATTGCAGGAAGCCTGCCAATCTAGAAAAGGGTGTGCAAGTACCAGAAGTCCAGGTGTAAGGAGCCAAGCCTAGAGTCTAAGAGATCAGCCGAGGCTTTAAGAGTGAACAAATGAGTGGAAATCACAATGGCTCACATTTCTGTAGTGCTTTAAGAATTATGAAGCACTTTCCTCCTATCTGCCATGAAAAAGTCTTTTTATTCTCATTTTAAAGATGAGGAAATTGAGGTTCAGGACGGTTCAGTCACCTGGACAGAGTTGAACAACTGATTGGTCTTGAAATTGTCTTTCACAGAGAGAGGGATCCTAGGTTTCTGTCAATTTTAGTATACCCAACTGGCTTCAAGTAAGAGAATTAGAAATCCAAATAAGGAAAACAATCTTAGCGTCCAAATATCCATATGGACAAGTTTATGTAAGTGCTACTAACATAGAATATAGTCTCCCTGAGCGCAAGGATCTTCTTACATTTGTGTTAGCTCTTAGCCCTTAACCCCTTAACACACAGCAGATGCATAATAAATGTTTATTGAATTGACTTGAGAGTGGATTTTGGTTACTCATTAATCCAAAAGGTAGTATATAGGTAACTACTTATCCTCTACCTTGTCCTGGTTTTATGCTTCTTTGGGCAGTATGGGAAGGAAGGAGCTCCTAGCCACGTGCCTTAAGGTAGTAACAGAAAGAGTTCTCTGGGGATGGGGTGGGGGTATTGGCTTCTGATTGCAGCAAAATGAATGATGGGATGAATGAATGAAAATGCATCCATAAAGTGATCTTATGTACTAAACAGGGCAGCTAGGTGGTACAGTGGATAAAGTGCTGGACTGGAGTCAAGAAGACTCATCTTTCTGAGTTCAGATCTGGTCTCCCACACTTCCTAGCTGTCACTTAACCCTGTTTGCCTCGGTTTCCTCATCTGTCAAATGAGCTGGAGAAGGAAATGGCAAACAACTCCAGTAGCTCTGCCAAGAAAACCCCACATAGGGTCATGAAGAGTCAAGCCCAATTGAAAACGACTGAATAACAACAAAACATATTAAGAACTGGGCACTTAAATTTAAAAAATGAGATAATCTCAAGAAGCTGCCCTCAAGGAGCTCACACTTTGACTGGGAGAGACACCTCATAGAAGGAGAGTCAGGGAAAATCTCAGGGAACTCTGATATCACGTATCTCAATCTTAGACGTAGCAAGGTCATGTGGTACATGCTTAAAACAATTTTAATGCCTTTTTTTCATATCGCAGTTATTTCTAGATACACCATCCCCCCAACCCCATCTGATGAATCTTTTCTTCTAACAACAACAACAAAACAAACAAACAAACAAAAACAGTTAAGTAAAATCCCCTCAAACAGTGATCACATCTGACAGCACAGGCAGTGTTCCATACCCATGGTCCCTGTAGCTAGGAGGCCCAATGGATAGAGTGCTAGTCCTAGGGTGAGGAAGACTCATCTTCCTGAATTTAAGTCCGACCTCAGACACTTCTTAGCTGTGTGACCCTAGGTGAGTCATTTAACCCCATTTTCTGCCTCAGTTTCCTCTTCTGTCAAATGAGTTGGTAATGGAGATGGCAAATCACTCCAGTATCTGCCAAAAAACCCCAAATAGAGTCATGAAGAGTCAGACCCGACTAAAATAACAACAAAACACTCCTAGCTCTAATATATTTCCTTATCTGTTCTTTAGAGGTATAATTGGTCTTTACAATCATATAGCATTCAACTTTATTTTATGTATGATTAATTGACTTGGGGCAAGTCAATTAAACTCTCTGGGCCTCAGTTTCCTTATCTATAAAATGAGATGGTTGGACTACATGGTCTTTTTGGCCCCTTCTTGGTCAAAAATTTATGATCTTGTGATTTGACACAAGACGCTATACCATTTGTTTTCTCTCTGAAAGAAAGGGAAGGAATTGTTGCTTTTCATTGGGCTAAGCGAAATGGTTTTAAGTCACTATAGTGCAATATGAGTTACTTGAGTCAAAGTGAAATAGTTATGTTTATTTATACAATGAACCTTATAATTTCTGACATCTTTAAAAACTTTTAATATGCAACATGCCGTCCTTTAGCAGCAATGACTAGTTTTGCAATTTGACAGACTAATTCTTCATCATGAAACCATACTTTTATTACATTGGATATTAAACATTTGCTCATTTTGTTGTTCATTTTTCCAAGTCTAGCCTTAATTATAAACCATAGGTTTTTCATTTTAATGCAGTTGAGATCAGTTCCCAGGCCATTGTATTTATTGGAGTTTGGCATTCCTTCAATGGGAACAAGACTTCCAGGTCCACTAGAAATAAAATATCCTCAAAATATCTAGGGAAGATGAATGTTTTAGTCATGGAATTTTCCAGATTTTGTGGGTTCACCTTAACTTCTGGAAAAGGGCTTATTAAAGTCTTGATTGGAAAATTGAGTTTCATCAGTAAAAATTATATTTTTTTCAATCTTCAGTACTCCAGTCTTTGTATTTATATTTTTATCAGTCTTTTGCCTCTTTTTCTATGCCCAGCACTGAGCACAGTGCCTGGTATATAGAAGGCTTTAATAAATGTTTATTGACGGACTGGCTGAGTGATATTGTCATGCTCAGGACAAGCATTTTTTCTTTATAGCAATAGTTAATAGTTGTTTTGTTTTCTGTTGGTTTTGTTTTTCCAATTTTAAGAAGTCTATAAAAGGACTCATTATCAACCCCTCTAGGTGCCAGGGGTCTCCAAAGGTATTTGAAGTTTTCAACTAGACTGCTTTGCAGTAGCTTAGGGGGCAGGCTGGCATGGTGGATAGAGATCCAACTGAGAGCTCAGGAAGCCCTGGATTCAAATTCCCCTCAGTCTTCAGATTTTGTGACTGTAGACAAGTCATTTAGTCTAGCTCATGCTCTAGGCAACTTTCTAGGACCGTAACGTGATGACCTCAATTGGTAGAGTGTCTCCCACCTGGAAGTTCCCTATGGAATCATGGGATGCCATTAGGTACTCCTTTTCCTCCAACTCTCATCACAGCCCAGAACTTCAACTAGGATTACTTCCCCAGAAAAAGTCATCCTTTCAGGTATCAAGGGCACCACTGCCTGGGATTTCACCCCTGAGGACGTAGCCTCAGTATAATTTCCTAGATACCCATTCAGTACAAGGGCTTATCATCATTTATCTCTGAATCACTACGAACTAAATTTCAGGTAAGATGTTATGCAAATTTCTTGGAACAAATGATAATTTTTATATGGTTTCATTCTGTAACCTATTTTTTTTTCAAGGACATTCATCGTCTGGGTACAGCCTACATTTCTAGGCTTATTACACGTTCTCCTCACGGATTCTACAATCAAGCTAACTGGCTGACTTGTTCTTCCTTCACTCAGCATTCTGTCTCCATCTCTGTGTTCAGAGGATCCAATACAAACTCCTCTGTTTGACATTAAAACCCTTTACAATCTGTCTCCAGCCTACCCCTCCAGGCTTATTACACAGTGCTCTCTTTGATGCACTCTGTTCCAACTCCCCGGTTTTGTAGATGACAGAACTGAGGTCATGGAATCATTAGTAGGGACCTCAAAGACCATCTAAGCCAACTCCCAAGTTGAGGAAACTGGGGCATAAGTCACTTGCTCAAGCTCATACCAGAGAAGTCCAGTAACTTATCCAAGGTCTATAGTGAGTTGGTCATAAACCAAAATCTTGATTCTCAGTCTCATGTCCTTCCTCCCACAATTCACTGCTCTATCATTAATTTTACTTCTGAAAGAAAGGGAATGAAAGTGTTTGTCTCCACAGTTTGAGGAGATGAAATTTTAATTAGTTGGAAATTAATTAGTTGTTATTCATAGCCAATAGATATCCCAATTGCTTCATTCCATTGATTTGTAAGTAATGGAAGTGGATTTAAAGGAAAGCTCCCAGTTCATTGAACGGACCCTCTTGTGAATTTATGGGAGAGAAGGTGCAGTGGACAAAAATCATAAAAAGTGAATTGACACGGATGGGTCATGAATCATTGTGAGGAGTACCCGCATTGCTAAGATCAGAAGAGCATTGAAATGGCTGGGTTTTATTTCTGCCAGGATGGATCTCATCAAGTCCTTTTCTCTGTCTTTGCTCCTTATCCCATATCCAACACTGGATTTTGTAAACATGTTCAGTTCTTTGGAAATGGAAAAGATATCTCATCATTATTTAAATCTCAGAGATTCTGGCCTTCTGTAATGCCCTGGTAAGGTCAGTTGTTGAGACAGGAGATGGGAGTAATGTGTGTTTGTATGGAAGAACAAATTAACCTGCATGTGAAATTCCAGTGAAATTGACATGAAATTGAATTTCACGCCTTACAGTGAATCAGGGTTGCCCGTGAAATGAGATTAAGGGGAGTTTCTGATTTTACGGTTTAGTTGTTGATGTTTTTTCTACTCTTATTGGTAGCAGCTGTGGATGCTTTTTAAATTTTTGTTTTTAATCTGTTCCATGATCATCTTTCTCATCATTAAGTGCTCATAGGGAGTGAGGTTCCATGTGACAGGACAGAATCTGGGTTTGGACCAGATCACACTTTAGATTTCTTCCACCTCCAGCATTTTGTGATCCTGCAAATTTTTTACTAAAGAAACTGGGACGTTTTCATAGAAACGTACATTTAGAAGAACTCAAATACCGAATGGACGGTTTCCTCTTTTCTACACACTTTTATTCGTAAAATAATTGATATTGAACAAATACTGTTTTCATTCTTTGCATCTGTATCTCTGCTGCCTAGCACCATACTTGGAACATAGTTTGTTATTTTTGTTTAGTTGTTTCAGCTTTGTCTGACTCTTTGTGACCCCTTCTTGAAGGGTTTTCTTGACAGAGATACTGCACTGGTTTGCCATTTCCTTCTCTGGCATATATTACAGATGAGGAAACTGAGGCAAGCAGGGGTAAGTGACTTACTCAGGGTCACACAGCTGGTAAATATGTGAGGCTGGATTTGAACTCAAGAAGGTGAGTCTTCCTGCTTCCAAGCCCACTGAGCTGTCCCTTGAACATAGTAGGTGCTTAATAAATACTTGCTTGACTAATTGGAGATTCTAGTCTTCATGTGGCTTGGTTATTGCTTTCAGGGCAAGTCTTTTGATGAGAAATGATGATCAGGAGTTGGGAAGAATTAGAATTACAGGATTTTGTAACTTTATGTTTTCCCTTTCAACCATGCACATTTTCCAGATAAGGAAAAAGACCCAGTGGTATGAAGTGACTTATCAAAGGTCACACTACTAGGAGTTAAGTGGCAGGCCAGGGTCCCAGCCTCTCATGCCTGGCATAAACACATGTTGTGCCCACAAGATTGGGTGCTAGATATTGCTCCAGCTCTGGAGTAAGCCTTAGGACAGCTAGGTGGTACAGTAGATAGAGTGCCAGGCCTGGAGTCAGGAAGACTCATCTTTCTGAGTTCAAATCTGACCTTAGACACATACTGGCTGTGTGACCCTAGGCAAGTCACTTTCCTCATCTGTAAAATGAGCTGGAGAAGAAAATGGCAAATCACTTCAGCATCTTTGCCAAGAAAAGCCCAAATGGGGTCACAAAGAGTTGGATAGGAGTGAAAAATGACTGAAAACCAATAAAAAAAAAACCTGAGTTCATGTCTCTTCTCTATAGATGGCTGCCTGTGTGACCTTGGATGAATCATTTCATTTCCCTAGGCCTCAGTTTCTTCATCTGTAAAATTGGTAGGAGGAGTGGGATGGGATTAGACTAGACAGTCTCTGAGGTCCCTTCCAACACTAAATCTATGATCCTGTGAGGTTTTACCTTCTATGGTGAGAGAAATTCAATCTGCAGTACACTTTCTGCAGTCTTATCTTTGTTGCTTATATTTGGAGTCAGGGAGTTGGGGAGAAGCTGTAAAGTGGAGGGAATGCTTTGATTAAATCTTGGATGATGATCTATTGCAAGAGGGCAGAAAGTAGCCTAGAATAATAGTGACATCTCCCCTTCTTTTAATATTCTCAAGGTCAGCCTCCCATGGTCAGGCTGGGGAATAAATGATGCCATATGAGCTGTCAGGCACAGCAGACTCCTTGCTCCTCCAACCACGTTTCTAAGGCTAGGGGATCTTTTTCATTTGGGATGGTAGCCCCAGAAACCTAGTTCCTTCTTGGTAGCCCCCCCGCAACTTCTCTATTTTCTTTTTCCTCTTAATAATCCACTTTATTGTTAATCTAGGTCATTCCCTTGTAACCAGTTGATGTCCTGATATGACTTCCTCCTTTCCAGTATACTTTTATGTGGTCACCTGTCAGTCTCCAGGCCTGTCATTGTGAGGCTGTGCTGCTCTGGGTCGTCCTTGGATTGAAGTTAGAAGGGGAATGGTAGTGATGGAGACAAATGGAAGAAGGGAGAGGAGACAGACAGGTCTACATGTTAAATGGGAGGCAATGGACAGCTAGGTCTATCTGGAGTCAAATGATCTAGCTTCTGGTCTTAGTCTGATCACTTATCAGGGTGTAATTTTGGACCAGTTACATCCCCCTCCTATGGCCTTAGTTTTCTTATCTGTAAAATGAGAGAGTTAGACTAGCTCCTATCTGAGATTTCTTCCTATACTAACATTTTTGGGTTTATCTAGGAACACATAGATAGCACAGTACAGAGAACCCTGGGCAGAGTCCAGGAAGACCTGAGGGCAAATCTGGCCTTGGGCATTCACTAGATTTGTAACTTTACATAAGTTGCTTACTCTCTTTGACTCATTTTCTTGAAATAGCCTCCTATTTCCCAGGGTTGTTGTGAGGATCAGATGAGTTATTGGTAAAGCACTTAGCATAGTGCCTGGTGCATAGTAGGTACTTACAAGATGAGTCCTCCCTCCCTCCCTCCCTCCCTCCCTCCCTCCCTCCCTCCCTCCCTCCCTCCCTCCCTCCCTCCCTCCCTCCTTCCTTCCTTCCTTCCTTCCTTCCTTCCTTCCTTCCTTCCTTCCTTCCTTCCTTCCTTCCTTCCTTCCTATCTACTTTGCTGTGATGGGAAGATTTTGTGGTTTCTTCATATAGGCAGTGCCTGCTAGGAGAACTCCCTCTAACAAGCTATGACTTAATTGTTCCTTAAGGCCACATAGACATTGTGATTTGCTCAGTCTTGTACAGTTAGGAAGTGTCAGAAGCAGAATTTGAACCCATCTTCTGAATCCCAAACCCATCATTCTATCTATTTTGCCATATTGCCTCTTTAGGAAGCACGTTATATATGGTGTATGTATATATATATTTATGTTATACATGCTATAAATGTGTATATCTTGATATCTGTATATACATATATCATGTTATATGCAGATATACATACAGTGTATGTTTAGACATACACATGTGTATGTGCATGTGTGTATGTATGTATAGGTGTAATGTGTATATATGTGTGCATGTATATACACATGCATGTAACCATACATACATACATATGTATTAGCTAGGTGATCTTTCTTGCCTAGGACTTTAAGCCTGAAACATGATTTGTTTCCCCTTATTTCCTCTCTCTCGTCTTCATGTGTGTATATGTATGTGAATAATATATATACTTTATCTACATACATATAAACTGTACAATACATAAATACTATGTATTTTATATAAAATGTATATATCTAATCATATGATATCTATATATACATATATATATACACACATTTATATATAAAATCACTGTTACACGCCTGTTGCAAAGATGGATATTTCTCATTCCATTACTACTAATAGTGTCATAATAGCAGCTGGGACACCCCTCCTTTCACGCATCAGGCGCACCTATTAAAAAATCTCAATCCATAACTCATAAGTCTCCATCAGTGTGTTTTAATAGACAGAACATGCAGTTAATTAAAATCACAAGCCTTAATGAATTATTTTGGTCTGGTGCCCTGTGATTTCATTGATGCTAGGAGCTTCTAGTAAGGAAACTCCCTCAACCAAAGCAGATTACCATATTAGAGAGCCACCTTGGGCAGTGAGAGGTTAAGTGACCAAGGTCACACAGCCAGCATTTGTCAGAAATGGGACTTGAACTTGTCTTATGAATAGAAATGTGTGTGTAGCAATAGAACATTTTTCCCATCAACCTGGGGTGCGCTCTTCGTATAGATACATATAAGTTCAGAGGAAAGAATGAACATATGCCTGGCAGAGAAACTCAGGTTGCTGATGCTATGAGAGACCACTGATATCTTCATTGTGGACTAGCATGGCACATGGTATCTGCCAGATGTGTCGGCTCAGCTGGGTGTTACTGCTTGCCTGCCTCAGATATTTGTTCCTTGGTTGTGCTCCGCTCACTTCATGGTGGGTGCTGGTCACTACCAAGTATGGTCTCTACCATGTTTGAGGTGGTGAAGCTTTTCTTTGTTTCCAGCCTCTAACCTGAGCTGGCATCCTTTACTGAGGTTCTCCCTCCCATAAGTGGAAGAGTGGGTTTAGCTTCTATCTTTTAAATCTTTTAGAGCTGAAGGGCTCCTTTGCACAGGTTGTCCCCTATGGCTCAAATGTTCTCTTCCCTTGTGTTTCATAGAATACCCATTTTTTCTCCAAAGCTCAGCTCAGATACTACCTCCTAGAGCATAGGTGCTCAGCTGGGATCCATGGATAGATTTCAGTGAACTTAGATGGGAAAAAAATTACATCTTTAATTTCACTAACTTTTGGTTTCCTATATAATCGTATGTGTTTTATGTATTTAAAGTTGTTATTCTGAAAGTGTGTTCATAGGTTTCACCATACTGCCAAAGGGGCCAAAGGCAACAGAAAAGGTCAAGAACCTATGATCTAGACAGAAAAATGTCTGTCTCTTACTATCTTCCAGCCTTACCCCTTGTTACTGAACTCACATTGGAACTTAATTTGCATACATTTTGAATTTAATTTTTCATTTACATATTGTTTTCTTCCAATACAACATAAGCACCTTGAGGGTCAGGACTATTTTGGTCTTTGGATCCCCATGTCTGACACACAGTAGGCACTTGATGCCTATTGAATGAATAAATGAAGAGGATTATGCGCTCTCCCCCCCCCTCCTCACTGTCTCTCTCTCGCTGTGTCTTTATCTCTCTCTGTTTCTGTCTCTCTCTATTTTCTGTCGCTGTCTCTCCTTAGAGGTTAAACTTTAGCTAGTTAGAAGGGCAGGGCCCTTTAATACTCAGTAATTGGACTAGATTAAAAAACAAAAAATGATCAACCAAAAACTCTTTTCCTTTCCAGAATGTAGAGGCTTTGCCTCCAGGGGCCAAACACATCCAAACACAGAAACAGCCATTTGACTTATTATTTTCCAAAAACATTAGCTTATTTTTTAATCTGTTTCCTGCTTATCTCATGCTTTTGACTTGGGGTTAATCAATCAACAATAAACATTTATTAAGTACCTATTATGTGCCAGACACTATGCTAAATATTGTGTTAGAAAGTCCTTGTAACTCCCTCTTAATAACTACCAAACTACACAGGCTGAAAATCATTTTAGGGGCTATCCTTTCAACAAACCACCAAGGGCTATATAACTATAAGTACCATGTCCCCTACCCCCAGTTTATCAGTCCCAAGATTCTTCTTGGCCTTCCATAAAAATGAATGGGGGGAAGCAAAATCGCTAAACCCCCACCGTGGAAGCACTTCACAGTATTTCCTACTCCCTCTATTACTTCAAATCTTTGTTCCAAATTCCTGCCCTTATTATGTATATTTGGCTGTCAACACACCTTAGCACCTTCCCTGTGATCTAGAGAAGGTATAATAGGAATATCTAAAAATGAATGAGTGTTTATGTGATTCTTACTCTGCTGAGAGCTACGTACACACATACAAGAAAGTCTCTATTCTCAGGGAGTTTACTTTCTAATGAGGGTAAACAACACATATAGGAATTTTATTTTGGTCCCTGAAAGTCACACAGGTGGTGAGTAAAGCCATGGGACAATTGTTTGTCATGATGTTTCCAGAAATAATAGAACAGTCTAGAATAGGGGTTCATAATCAAGTGTCGTGGACCCTTTTGGCACAGTCTGGTGAAGCCTGTGGACCTTTTTTAGAATCATGGGTTTTAAATGCATAAAGTAAAACATATACAATTACAAAGGAAATCAATTATTTTGAAATACAATTATCAAAATGTTTTTGTTGTTTTTTCTTAGTTCGTGGCCTCCAGGTTAAAAAAGCCTGGTCTAAATGAATGATGTGGGCATATATGGTCTCTCACATTTCCTGGCCTTTCTTTGAGCTCTTCTGATCCCCCCCAGCCCTAACTAATGCAATAGCCTGGGGAGGCTAGTGGGTGAGGTAGGACCTTGGAGAAAAGCATCCTTTTCTCCTCTGATTGACCTCTGCCTCAGATCCGAATGCAGGATTTCCCCTTTGACATAATGTTCTCTTTGACCTAGTGTTGCTTGTGACATCCTAGATGTGAGTAAACAAGGTTGTGTTTACTCATTACTGTAATCATTAAAAATCACAGTCATTTCACATGTACACTCTGATTATAGGAAAGATATCTATCACATATTCTGTTGCACCTAATGGAAGTTGGGGGTGGGAGACAGGGAAGGGAGTCTTTTCTAGCAGTGCCTAGGGAGATTTTCATCCCCGAAGCCATCCATCAGCAGCATGATTCTCCATAATAGGAATTGTTCAAGGAAGTCGTCACATGTATATAAGTATGACAGACACCAAAATCTTTGATTCTCCCCTCTCTAGAACTTGACAATCCAGGAAGTACTTTTGGTCCCAATCTAACTTCAACCTCTTAAAAAAATAAAAAATAAATAAAAAGCAAAAACAGATCAGAGGAACCTGAATTATTCATGAACGTCTTTGCCAATCAGGGCACATGGTCCTGGGAGTCTGGTTTTAAATACAGCTGTGTTTTCTTCCTGAATGCTTCTGGAGGGTTGTTTGGATTTTCTTTTTTAACTCCTCTTTTCTCCATAGGAAAAGCCATTGAATTTTTAATAAACTGAAAATATGCCTTTGGGCCTCAGTTTCCTCATCTGTAAAATCATGGGGTTGGAGCAGATGATTTGTGAGCTCCCCCTGGGCTCTCAAGCCTATGATTCTCTGATGTTCAGCATGCAGATGTCAGATCACAAGGCTGGCAGCCTTTTCCTTCTTCCTCTGTGCCCTTAATATATCTAGCTGTTTGATGAATCTTTTAGATTCCCCGCCCCCCCCGCCAAAGTATACTGTCAGAGTGCAGCTAGCCTTATAGATTTGAGCTTTGAAGATTTTCACACTGCCTTTCAGTCTTGATGTTTTCCATTTCCAATTCTGGTCCTTAACTTCTGGGTCTATGTTAGTTAGACTGAAGCTCTTAGGTCCAATATAATTTCTGTAATGGGGCTGAGAGACAAGCTGGTGGCTGTCCATCCTGGCCAAGCTATAGGCCTCTGCTCTGTTCTAGATAATCCCCAAGGATATTCATAGAAGTGCTTTGATAATGGGCCAGTAATCGTGCCCTGGATCTTCCTAGTCCCCATCCCTCCCCAAAGAAAGAAAGCAGGGTTTGGATCTTAAAGGATTACACCTTCTGGGCCTGACATAGAAATAAATGACCGTGCCAGTCAGGAAGACTTGGACTCAAATCCCACATCAGATGCTTGCAAGTGATAAGACTTTTGAGCAGTCTCTTAACATTTCTGAGCCTTGTTTTCCTCATCTGTAAAATGGGGATAATAATAGCACCTGTCCCAAAGGTAATTGTGTGCAAACCTCAAAACACTTACATGAATGTCAACTATTATCATTATTGCTGTGAACAGTCATTATTATTGTCTGGAATAAGGCTTTCATGGCAGCCCTTCAACAGATAGGAGGATAGAGGTGGTTCAGTGGCAATAAACTTAGTAGGCAGTTTGGTGGTGAAGTGGTTAGATTGTTGGACTTAAAGGAAGATCTGAGTTCAAATCCAGCCTCATATACTTATTAGCTATGTGACTGCCTCAGTTTCTTCAACTGTACAGTAAGGATCAAAGTAGCACCTACCTCCCAGGGTTGTTGTGAGGGTCAAATATTTATAAAGCACTTAGCACAGTTCTTTGTGCATAGTAGGTGCTTAATACATGCTTGTTCCTCCCCTCATTGTACAGAGGAGAAAACTGAAACCTAGGAAGGTGACTTCCCCAGTGTCCCACCTGGAGTAAGCATGAGAGGCAAGAAGGCCTGGATTGAAATCTTGCTTTGAAGATACTAGCTGTGTGACCCTAAAAAAGGCTGGACACCTCTGGGTGCTTCCACTAATCTACTCTAGCAGGGGAATTTTCTTCACTGAGGGTTGCCGATACTAATGAAATCACAGGACTTGAACAAATAATAATTGTAATTAACATGCTCAGCATGATATTAAGTGCTGTGGGAATTATTGAAAAGTGTAACACATGGTCCCTAACCTCAAGAACCTGTAGGCAAGGAGTTGGCTCCATGTGTTTATCCTCTCCCCAGACAGCCATCCCTGAAGAATATAAATTCTCAAGGCCCACCGGATGAGAGCCGTTTCTGTCCTCCTGCAGTGATGTATTAGAGAGGTGAACGTCTTGGTAGCTTATTCCATGTTCCTCTGGGGACTTCTGCTCTGGCTGGGGCCAAGAACCTAGCAGGAAGAAGAGAGAGGACCTGGGCTTCCGGAGAGTTATTATCCCAGTCAGCTTTCAGAATCAGCTGAGTTTCACTTTCCTAATTACAGCTCATTTTCTCCCCTTGCCATGCCAACGCACAGCGCTGCCTGCCGCTGATCTCCCCACGCTCCAGCATGTTTGTACAGAAACAGAGAGGCCCCCACTCCTGTTTCTGTGTTGTTGCCTTCTTTTAAAGAAATGGATGATTATCCTGCCTGCTTCCCCTACTCGAGACTGGTTCTTTGTTCTGCCAGTGAAGTGTGGTCAAGTGGTCTGGCTGGATGTCCTACACACAGTCTCCTTCACTGGCTTAGGTCTAGCAGTCAGTTATCTATGGTGGTGCCCAAGGGATCCCTGAATGGGAAGGGAATCTCATCTTCCTCGTGTCTCACCCCCAGGACTCACTTCCTCCCTCTCTACTCTTTTCCCGACCTTTATCCTAGTCAAAGTCCAAGACTAGAAATATGTGCCCTTGAGAAACTTAGGGCCTTGTCTTAAGCTATGAAGAAATAATAAATAGTATTTATATGTGCCAGGCACTTATGTTAAGTGCTTTATAATTATTATGTGATCTTCAGGACAGCTTTGGGAGATAGATGTTATTATGATCCCCATTTTACAGATGAGGAAACTGAGGCTGAGGTTAAGTGATTTGCCCTAGATTTGAACTCAGGACTTTCTGACTTCTGCCCCAGTACTCTATTCACCACTTTTAATGGCTGCTTCCATTAATTTCTGCTCCTCTTATGCAACACCCCCGCCTATGGTTTTTTTCCATTTCTAGGCCTTAATTTTTTCTTTGGTGAATGGGAGGTGCCCCATTTTTTTTTTCTCTTACAAGGCTCCCAAGAGGCATTAAGAGGTTAGACAGCAACCTGGCCTAAGAGTAAGAGCACAGGTTTTAGAATCTGAAGGACTGTGAAGTGAGTGGTTTAAACAAGATGGTCTCTTGTCTCTTTTAGCACCAAGCATATGACATAGCAACTATGTAGTATTTAGCATCATTAGCTGGGAGGTAGTGCAGCCTAATAGAGCCTTGACATCAGGAAGACCTGCATTCAGATTTCACCTGAAAGCGATAGCACATGGACAGGTTTCTTAAACTCCCAATGCCCTAGGTAATCCCTTCATACTATAAATTATAGATCTGAATTGATAGAGGCAATTTCCCTACGCTAATTTAAAAAAGTACAGATCCAGACTTTAAAAAAAATCCATACAAGCTTTGGATAAGTTTATTTCCCTTAATCCTCAGCACCTAAAATGAAAATATCATAATACTCATACTGTCTACCTCGTAGGGTTGTAAGGATCAAATAAGGTGGGGTCTGATCAGTTATCTGATCAGCTACTTACTACTCAAAGAGAGACCAAATGCTTTTGGTGGGATCCATTGCAGGGTGGGAAAGGACGATGTTGCCTTGTCCGGTGCTCTGCTCACCACTTCTCATCCTTATCCCAGCAATTTTCCTCTGCTACCTTCTTTGTCATCCCCTGCCCTCTCACTTAATGCCCCCAATCTAAACCTCATCTGTGCTTTGGGACCACTGTTGGAAAGCAGAGCCCATTGATACCTTTATGACTGTTTTCTCTTGGTTAAACCCTCTGGACCACTTTTGGAGTTCTTTCCTGGTTGTTTCTGGCCTGGAACAATATATTTCAAATGGCCAGCTAGGGAGAAGAGGCTTTTTCTGGCTCTCACTGGCCCAGGATTGAAGAAGTAAACACAGCTTTTCTATTCCCAAACCTCTGTTGTTTCCTTTTCTAGTTCTCCTTCTCCCCACCTCCCTCTCCTCATCTCTCCCACCCTGCCCCAAACAAGCCCACAGGAGCGCCGGACACCTGAACCAGCAAGAAGCAGGAAACATTTACTTAGAGTTAGCTCCTGGTGGCACCAGCCACACTTAGTGGGTTTATTTTCATTATTATAGAAATTTTCAGGCTGCAGGCTGCAATTTTCACTTGCAGTGAGGTATTAAATTGAAATTACCCCAGCTGTAATTGTCACGCAGAATAGTCCTGGACATGCTGAATGGAATACTTTTTTCTAGCTGAGGTTTTGTTGCACCAGCCGGGTTAGAAAGACTCTTCCTGCAGTGCCAGGAAGAGCAGAGTCCGTCCTGGGTGGCCCTGGAGGGCAGAGATGCCAGGTGGCTGGGTGGAATAGAGCCGCAGGAGACCTTCACTGGCACAATCCGAGAATATGGAAGGGCTCAGAGCAGAGGAATGCTCTAGGGACCAGAAGGTATTTACAAATAGCCTAGGGAGAGACAGAGACTTAGCACTAGGCCTGCTGATCCTGTCTTACAGCTGGGATCATATCCATTGACTGCTCATTTCTCAACTTAGGTCACAGAAAAGCTTCATTCAAATCATATACCTGCATGTAATATGCTTAAAAGCAACTCATTGCCTTGTGGTCTGGCCTTATACAGGATGAGGAGAAATTCATACAGGTATCCTGCTTCTTCATAGAAAAATAGCTTTGTGATAGGTGAATTGACAAGGGAAAGACTAGTCCATCAGACAGCCAGTGAAGCAGGCAATGTGTATTCATTGCGTGCTTATTGTAAGCCAGGCACCATGAGACTCACAGGGGATACAAAGAAAGATGAAAATAGGGTCTCTGCCCTCAAGGAGGCCACATTCTAATGAGGGAGACAATATATAAATAACTGTTTACATACAAGATACAGTGAAAATGGAAGGCAGTCTCCAAGAAGAGCAACTGAAGTAAGTGGGGAGGGGACCAGGAAAGGTCTCCTGCAGAAGATGGAATTTGGAATAAATCTTTTGGAGGTAGAGAAGCTAGGAGAATAAGCCAGATATATCCTGTAATCAGGGAGAGCACTTAGAAGGCTATTTGTGACTCAGTGGATAGAGGGCAAGGCCTGGAGTCAGAAAGGCCTGAGCTCAAGTCTGACCTCTGACACTCACAAGCTCTGTGTCCCTGGGCAAGTCACTTAACCTCTTTGCCTCAGCTTCCTCATCTGTGAAAATGGGACAATATAATAATAGCATCTATCTTACAGGGCAGTTGTGAGGATAAATTGAAATAACTGAAAAGCACTTAGTACAACACCTAACACATAGTTAACACTATATTAATGTTAATTATTATTATCTAATCAATCAATGAGCATTTATTAAGCACCAGGTACTGTGATGGCACATTATGTATAGAGATGCAAATACAAAGAATGAAGCAACCCTGATTCTCAAGGAACTTATTCTTCTGGGGAAGACAGATTCTTATGCAAGTTTATTTGTTGTTATTGTTCATTTGTTTCAGTCTTGTCTGACTCTTCCTGACCCCATTTGAGGTTTTCTTGGCAAAGATGCCAGAGCACTTTGCCATTTCTTTTTCCAGTTCATTTTACAAAGGAGGAAACTGAGGCAGGGTTAAGTGGTTTGCTCAGGGTCACACAGCTAGTAAGTCTCTGAGGCCAGATTGGAACTCTGGAAGATAAGTCTTCCTAACTGCAGGCCTGGTTCCCTGTCCGCTGTGCTGCCTGGCTGCCTATAGAAGTTTATACTCAACAGATATAAAGAGAATAAAGAGATATATATAATAAATAAATATAGCAAGAATAAATAGAAGGTAGTTCAATATAAGGTAGTTTGGGAAAGAAGGATCTTTACAGTTGGGAGAAAGGAAAAGAAAAGACTCCATGTGGATATTTGTGTCTGAGTTACCTCCTGAAGAAAAAGGGATTCCATGAGGGCGAGGTGAGGGTAAGTGCTCATGACATGAGCTGAGCAGAATGGACAGTATGAAGGTCCAGGCTTAGAAGATGAGCTTTTGGCCATGGTACAGGTGAGAGATGATGAGGCTTGCATTAAGGAGGGGATCGTGTGAGTAGAGCAAGAGGCAGATAGATGCCAGACACATTGGAGAGGTTACACTTGGCTTCCCATCCTGGACCACTATGGCACTCTCAGGCTTGGGATCTTTAATAGATCATCTCAGAGTCAGGTGAATGTGGGTCCTCTGGCAGATAAGCCCTATGGTTTTTCTGATTCCTTGAGGATCAGCGTCTCATAGATTTAAGTCCCCCTCGGCACAAATCTTGTGCTGGCCTAGGGCATTTACAACTGCTGCCAAGGATCAGCCTTGCCAGTAGCCGATGAAGTGCTTATGATGATGTAGCCGTTAGGGAGCATACCTGCTCCTATTACAGTTGGGACTGCCAGCTCTCTGGGGCATCCACTCTGGGAACAGGGAACAGCCTTTGTCTAGGGACAAATGAAGATGCAATTTTTTAGGAAAAGAGAAAAAGAGGGACCTGGGAGTTTGGTTCGGGCTCCCACAAAGCTATTGAAAGTACATTGCACAGTGGACTTCTCTACGTTTGGGAAATTACCCATTTAAGAGTCAGTGCCTTTTGGGAACTAAATTATTATCTATTGTTCATGATAGAAATAAGGACTCTGGCCTCTGCTTGGAGTAATCCCTTCTTCTGTAACTGAGGAAAAAGGCTCACTTCATCCTTTTCCTTCTCCCCAGTGAGGTCAGTATCCCTGTTGTATTCCTGAATCTAAAGTCTTCCCACCAGGAAATAATCCTGCACAGTTATAGAGCACTTGAAGGATTATTGAGCACTGGCCACAACCCTGGGAGGTAGGTAGTGCAAATATTATTATCTCCATTTTGCAGATGTGCAAACTGAGACTGAGGTCATCTAGAGCTCGAAGGTCTAGATCTAGATTAGTAGCCAGAAAAGGAAACTGAGGCACAGAGAGGTGAAGAGATTATTTGCCTGAGGTCACGCAGGTAATAAGTACCAGAGAAAGGATTTGAACCCAAGTCTTTTGATCCCAGAACAAGTGCTCTTTCCATTATATATCATGCTACCTAAGGGAAATGACTTGCCCAAGATCACAGAGATAACATATGCCAAAGTTCAGCTCTCTTGTGTAGTGGAAATGACTCAGCATTCAGAGTCGAAGGACCAGGGCTCAAATCCTGACTTAGCTATTTATTACTTATGTGATCTTGGCCAAATTTCAGTATCTCTGACCTCAGTTTCTTCTTCTGTTCAGTGAGGTGATTTCATTTTTGATATTATGATTCTACGGCCCCAACCAAGTCTAGCAAGCAATAGGCAACAAGCATTTATTAAGCACTTACTGCATGGGATACAAATACAAGCAAAAAGAAAGATAATTATTCCCCTCAAAGAACTTCTAGGGCAGCACGGTGGCACAATGGATAGAATGGTAGTTCTGGACTCTGGAGGACTCAAATTCATATCCATCTCAGAAACTTACTAACTGTATGACCCTGGGCAAGTCACTTAACCCTGTTTGCCTCAGTTCTTCATCTATAAAACAAGTTGGAGAAGAATATGGCAAACCACTCCAGTATCTTTGTCAAGAAAACCCTAAATGGGGTCACAAAGAGTCAGACACAGCTAAACCTACTGAACAACAACAAAGAGCTTACATTTTACTAGGGGAAGACAACACACAAAACAGAAATGAGAAGTTGAGGAAGGAAGCTATGTGGAGATGTGGCTGTGAATTCTAGAGTCAGAAACAGAGCCAGGGGTGAATGAAGAATGACAGACCTGAGTCCCTCAGCAGAATGGCTGCCCTGAGAGTCACTCATCCATGGGAAGACACTCCAGGTTGAAAAGACCCCAGACACTGAGGAAAGTCCTAGGGTAAAACAACAGCTGAGGCATGGAAATGAAGTGTGGAGTCACTCTCTGATGTATTTCTTTCTGATCTTCCACTCAGGGCTCTTCTCTTCCCTCTAAATGTAAGTGCTCTTGCTACATCCCTGGCAGTCATCCATTGTGTGATGCAGCAAACCATTCAGCTGGAGAGTCTTCTCTCTTTTACCTAGTTAAGATCATTTTCAAGAGGAAAACTTGCCCTCGTAATTTCCTCTTCCTTATTTTAAACTTCGAGTGTCCACAAAAGAGGGAGAGGGTAAATTTATAGAGGAAAATACAGCATTGACACTGGTCCTGGAGCCACTTCAAATACTCCGGAAGAAGGCGAAAAAACCCAACCTTCTTTCTCATGGCACTGGAGGGGGCTGGCTACAAAAGAGGCTTCTGGTTCTGGAGGCAGAAGCTTAGGGCAACGCATGAAGATTGCTGGTCTCAAGGGTTGGCTGGGCTGCAAAAATGTGAAGGTTAAGGGTGAGACGCACTAGGGAGGCTCAGGATCTGTTCTGTCCAAACACTGTTGGAGCATGAAACAGAGCCCCAGGTGATGTGGTTTCTAAACTATTCTTTATTCTACCAGGTTTCATCACAAATTTAGCATCTTTTTTCTCCTGACACACAAGGCCTTCCAGGAGGAGAAAGACAAGCTACAAAGGACCTCTACCGGAAAAAGAAGGGAGAGATAGAATACTTCCTATGTATATACCTGCCAAAGTACCTACCGGAGAAAATAACTATACTGTAAGAAGACAGAAGTAGAGATTCCCAGAAAGTCATAGGAGCAAAACCAAACTAAGACAAATACCAGGAAAGGGAAGGGAAGGAAAGATAAAGGAAGGCACAGGAATGCAAGGCAAGCAAGAGAAAGAAAGGGAAGGGAAAGGAAAGCAAGAGAAAGCAAGGGGAGGGAAAGGAAAGGAAAGAAGAGAAGGGAAGGGAAGGGAAGGAAAGAAAGGAAAGGAAAGCTCTCTGTCTCCAAATCAGAGCTTTTATTTTTAACTTGACTTAAGGAATGGTTCACCTTTCAAAAATTAGAGAGACCAACAAGGGGAAATCCTATTCTGTAGCTACATGGTCACTGGAGCAAAAATGTTCAGAATGTTGGCAGAAATTACTTTTCCTTTTTCACATTTGTGATAGAGGAGACAAAAGCCAGGCATAACCAGTCAAGTAATCTAAATTGGGGAGGTATCTATTTAAAAGCTAATAAGGAGGTTTCAGAAAGCAGAGTAAGGAGAATTGGACTAAAATTCCACACAAGTCAGTCCAGGCTGGATGGGAAGTTCTTGAGAACAAAATTCCTAGCACAAAAAAGAGAAATAATTTTAAAAAGGAAGAAGAGAGAGGTGTCCAGAGATATCAGTGTGAATAGACAGGTAAGTCATCAGCCAGTTTAAAAGACAATTTGGGGCTAGGTAGGGTAGCACACACTTGCCTTTACTACTAGTAGAGTCTGAGGCTGGTACATCCCAGGAGCTCAGGAGTTTCTGAGCTGACTGGATGTCCTCCCTAAGTCCAGAGCTACTAGAGTGAGACCCTGAGCCTGGGCCAACCAAAGGAGGGACAGACTAGGCCAAGTAAGAAAAACGGAACAGATCAAAGCTAATTAGTAAGGGAATCAACGCCTCCTTTCCCCCAACCCCTGCCTGCCCAATGCCCCTGCACTTCTAGCCTCAGTGAGATAAAGGGATCTATAAATAAAATAAAAAAGGCAACTCTAAAGTATGAAATCAAGGGCAGGTAACGGAAGATGGATACAACAGTATTCTTGACAAACGGTATCAATAGTTTTAAAATGCAGAATAAGCTGAGGCTGGTGAAACATGCTATGGAAAACAATAAGGTGTTTTTTTATTTGTTTGTTTTAGCTATATATTACAGAAAAGAATGTTACAAAAAAAAGGATAACATGTTGCCCTGAGTGGATGAATGACACTAAGCAATGTTAGAGAGAAGATAGAGAAACACAATCCTTCTTTTGCTCTAGTTTTCTCTGCCAAGGAAAACTGTCTTCCAATGAAAAGTGTTAAGGACTGTTAAGGGGTCCCCAGAACTTGTCTTTTTGAGTTGCCATATTTTCCAGAACACTGCATTCAAAGCAAAAAAGGGAGTGCGTATATCTGGAAGGGCCATTAGGGGCTATCTGGTCCAACCCTCTCATTTTACAGTCAAGGAAATCAAGATTGAGGGCAGTTAAGGACATTGCTAAAGGTCCCACAGATAGTAAATGGGAGAGCTGGGATTTAAATTCAGGTCCATCTGACTCCAAATCCATCCCTCTTTCTACTGAACCACAGAGCCAAAGAGAGAGTAAGAGAGCATCAAGCTGCATTTGCTAAGCTCGTTACCTGCCTTGAGGGAAATATATCCTCGTGTACTCTAAGAACAATCAGTAATGAAAGAGCATGAAGGGAAACACTTCTCCGATTGGAAGGATACGTATAATTTTTATTAAAGGGAAGAGAATGAAGTCTGCAAACTCTAAGGTAGTGACTTCTAAGTTAACCTTGATTTCTGGCAGAATTCTAGGACATGTTATTATCAGGATGGTTCGAAAAACTAGAAAAGGAAATGAACATCACAAAAGAACCAGATAGCTTCAAGAAGTGGTCATGTCAAACTCACCTCTTTCTCTCTTTTGACAGGGTTATGGTCAGGGCAATGCTACAGATAGAGTTTTATCTAGGTTTTAGTAAAACATTTAGCAAAAGTCTCACCTTTTTATGGAAAAAATTTTTTTGGTTTTTTTTTTTAAATATAGGCTCAGTTATACAAGCTAGTAAAGCTTAAAACTGCACTAAGATTTTTTGGTACAACCTGTAGCACAGTTAGGTAGATTCCAAGCTAATGAAATGCCTGGACCCAAAAAAGAGGCAGTGATAGTTCAGTGACAGCTTGGAAGGAAATCTCTAGTGAATGGAATATCCTGGGAAACTTTGTTGGGCTTTGTATTATGTAATGTTTTCATTAGTGACTTAGAAAAAAACAACACATTTAACAAACTTGCTGCTGACAGAGTAGTGAGGGTTAGATAATACACTAGATGACAAAGTCAGGACTCAAAAAAGTCTTGACAGGCTAGAACACAAGCTAATTTAATAAGACGAAATTTTACAGCAATAGATATGAAGTTTTACACTTGGGTTTATGTAAATATAAGAGGAGAGAGGCGTGGCTAACTGGCAGTTTGTCTGAAAACAATTCATGGGTCCTAGCGTACTGCAAAGTCATGCCTCAGCATAGGGATGCTGAAACCAAGAAGGCTAGAATGATCCTAGGCTACATAAAGGAGGGGGTAATGTACAGGATTAGGGAGGTGACCACCTTTTACAGTGGCCTCAGACATATAGGAGCAGATCCATTCAGGTCACATTTTTTTTGGCATTGTATTTGAAGTTTTGTGTTCCAAATTCTGTCCCTGTCTTCCTTCCCCCTCCTTCCCCCCAGACAGTAAGCAGTCATGTTTAGGTTATACGTGTGCAATTATGTATAACATTTTCTTGTCAATCATTTTGTACAAGAAGACTCAAATAAAAGAAAAAAGTGACAGGCTTCAGTGTCTATCCAAACAGTATCAGTTCTTTCTCTGGAAGTGGATAGTAAAGCTTCATCATTAGTCCTTTAGAATGGTCTTGGGTCATTGTATTGATGAGAATAGGTAAATCATTCATAGTTCTTCATCATATAATGTTGTTGTTATTGTGTGTAACATTCTGGTTCTGTTCACTTTACTTTGCATCAGTTCTCGTAAGTCTTTACAGGTTTTTCTGGAATCATTCTGCTTGTCATTTCTTAGGGCACAATAATATTTCATTACAATTACATATACAGCTTGTTTACCCGTCCCCCAAATAAGGGACATCCCTTCTATTTCCAGTTCTTAGGCACTACAAAAAGAACTGCTATAAATTTTTTGTACAGATAGGTCCTTTTCCCTTTTTTTGGTTGTTTTGGCATGTAGACCTAGCGCTGGTATTGCTGGGTCAAGGGTGTTCATAGCTATGTAGCCCTTTGGCAGTTCATATATTGACTTAGAAAACTACAAATTAATATTATCTATGTTGTATTGTATTTTTATTTATTCTGTTAAACCTTCTTCAATTTAATCTGGTAGCCTCCCAAGAAATGAATTTGACACCTCTGATCTGTTGTACTATTCTCTGCTTAGACTACATATAAAATATTGCATTTTGCTCTGGGTGCTACCTTATGGGAAGAACATTGATAAGTTGAAAAGCATCCACAAGAGGATAACTTGGATAGTGAAGGTCCTTGAGTCCAGGCCCTGTGAGGACTAATGAAAGAAAATCGGGATGATAAGTATGAAGAAAGGGGGACTTGGGAGGGCCTTGATGAAGTCTTCAAGAATATAAAGGACTAAAGTCTGGAAAACAGAGATTAAACTTATTCTTTTTGGGTTTTAGAGTAAGGGTCCTTAACCTTTTGTGGGTACATGTCATGGCAGGTAGTTGGCACAGTGAATAGGGTACTGGGCCTGTAGTGAGGAAGACCTGAGTTTAAATCCAGCGTCAGATACTTAGTAGCTTTGTGATCCTAGACAAGTCATTTTACTTCTGTCATCAGTTTCTTCAACTGTAAAATGAGTTTAATAGCACCCATCTCCCAGGGTTGTTAGGAGAATCAGATGAGATAGTATTTGTGAAGTGCTTAGCATAGAGCCTGACACAGAGTAAGAGCTTAATAAATACTCGTGTGCCCCCTACTCCTGCCTCCACACATAGGCTTTGGTGAAGCCTATGGGACTCTTTTCAGAAGAACATATTTAAATACAAAAAATTCAAAAGAAACCAATTATGTTGAAATACAATTATAAAAAAATGTTCATGGACTCTGCCAGGTTAAGAATCCTTGATCTATTTCAATCCCTTTCATACTTTATTTCTTTTGAAAAAATTAATATATTTAGGCTTCTCATAATTATGTTTTTAAATGCATAAAATAAAATACAAAGAAAACCAATTATATTGAAAGGAATAATGCAAAATACCAAAGAAACCAATTCTATTGAAATAGTTATTTTAAAAAAATAAGTTCACAGACCTCAGATTAAGAATCCCTGATTGTGTTCAATCCCTTTTATACTTTCTTTTTAAAAAAATTAATATATTTATTGATATTTTATTTTTACATACATGAATATATCTCCCCCATTTCCCTTATTCAATGATTCATTCCATGTAACAAAGAATTGTTTTTACAAAGAGATGGGAAAAAAACCAAACAGTTCTGCAAAATCATCCAACCATCAGCTATGCCTGATGGTATACGCAGTATTCTGCACCTATAGTCCCCCACCTCTCCAAAGAATGGAAGGAAGTGCATTTTCTTATCTCTTATGGGTGACTTCTAGTACTATTGCCACTCTACCTTCCAAAGCAGACTCTAGAGGCTATGCCTTAGAGGAGCCAAGCCACTTGGCGCTGCATTCCATGGGGATGTGAAGCCTCATCTTTCCTCTGGCAGGTTTCTTTCCTGCTGCTTGCATATCCCTTCCCACCCCTCCCTTTCCACTTCTTACTCTGAGAATTGTAATCAAAGTCACCATTGCACCTGGAAAGGACATGCCAATGGACTGCCCTGTTGTTCACTTACATCTTGTGACTTCCTATGCTATAACTCCTTTCCCTAGACACCATAGGTGGTGTCTCCTTCCTTAGAATACAGGTTAAAAGGACAAGGACTGCCTGGGATGCTTTTGTATTTGCAACATAAATCATAACCAGCATAATAGAGGTTTAATGTTTTTAATTCAGTTGTCATCAGAGTGACAATACCCATATATATGTTTTTGGTTCTTTTTTCCATTCATAGTCATTGTGTATGGTGTCTTCTTGGTTAGGTTTCCTTCACTCTGCATCAATTCATATAAGCCTTTCCATGCTTCTCAATTCTCCCAATTTGTCATTTTTTAAAATGTGTGACAGAGGTGAGGTATTGATCTCAACCAACAGAGAGGGAGTCCCATACCAATAGGCTTTGGGATGGGTTATATTTATATTCCATATTGAAGTATTTATGTCCCAAGGAGTTAATCGATTCTTTTAATAAAGGAAAGGAATAAGCATTTACATAGCAATTACTATGTGCTAGGCATTGTTCTAAGCATTCTATGTTATTTTCTCATTTGATCTCCCCAACAGTGCTGTAAAGTAGGTGCATTTTGCAGATGACGAAGCTAAAGCAAGCAAAGGTTAAGTTACTTGCCCAGGGTTACACAACTAGTAAGTGACTGAGGCCAGATTTGAACTCAGGCCTTTCTGGCTTCATGCCTAGCACTCTGTCCACTGTACCAACTAGCTGAATGAATGAATACCGTTTCTTTTTTTCTCCCCAGATGTGCAACTTTGCACTATGGTCCAGACCTTCCTCCAACCAGCATCATCATCACCTTCCACAATGAAGCCAGGTCTACCCTTCTAAGGACCATCCGGAGGTAAGGCAAGTTCATTCAGTCAGTCAATCAAAAGTGTTTATTGGGCACCTACTGTGTACCCTCTATTGTGGTAGGTGCAATGAGGAGGGAGTGCTCAGAAACATAGGTCCTAATTTCTGTCCCCAGGAATATTGTCATCTTATCAGGAAAATTCTAATTCACAACCATATCACATCCCCAAATGTGGGCCATGAGGGACAAGGAGAAATACAGACTTTTTTCTTTTACTGCTTCCATGCAAAGCCCTCTGTGCTATTTTCTTCTTACAATTCAGGAAAGATTAGCCATCTTTCACATGAGGAAGTAGAAAAATCCCTGTGAATTAAGAAACCACTGCAGAGTCAAAGACATGTCTTTCATAAGGGCTTCCCCTCCAGAAGCCTTTTAGAGAGATCAGAAACTGTCTGATCTTTGTCACAAATCACAAAGCCCCAGAGGTTAAAAGGATCTCATGTTTGAAAACAGGAAGCCCTTCATCCCCACAAGGAATCTTCCAGCCTATACTTGAAAGCTTCCAAAGAGGGGGAACCCATTACCTCACCCCATACCTCGTTCTGTTTTTGGACGACTCTCATTGTTGAGAAACGTTTCCTTGCATTGAGTTGAAGATGGTACTTTGGCCCATTGCACCTGCAGGACCCCATAGAATAAGACCAAGCCTTCTACATGATGAGCCTTCAAGTACCTGTAGATGACTATCCCACCCCCACAATATCTTCTCTCCAAGCTAAGCATACCTGTCCCTTCAGCTGATCTTCTCATAGCTCAGTCATGATTTCTTCACCATTCTGGAGGCTTCCCTCCAGACACTCTCCAAAAGTGGTGCCCAGACCTTAGCACAATTCCTGATGTGTTCTGACCAAGGCATGGGGAAGTGGAATAGGTTGGGGAAAGCAAAAAGAAGGACAACAGCAACGACACATCTATTAAGTGTTTGCTATGGATCGGGCACTGTGCTAGATGCCAGGGGAATGGCATCTAAATGTATAAGTACCTACCCTCGGTGAGCTTCTGTTCTAATAAGGCAGTACACATGGAGGAGAGTGGTGGCCAGGGAAGTGCGATTTGTTAGTGGTGATTTGATTAACTATCCTCAGAGCTGGAATATGAAAGGAGAAATTGGGAGAGAGGGGCAGGAATTGGGGTGGGGGTACATGCTCTGTAGCATGGGCAACCGTAGTTACATAGGGCAGAGTTCAGGTTACATATGGTGAGCATGCCTCACAATCCTAGCTCACAAGTGCCCAGGCACTTTGCTTCTCTTTGCAGTGTAAAACATGATCAATTTTGTTCTGTTATATTACACTGTAGACTAATTCTGTATGTTCAGGTCACTAAAATCTCTAAGTATTTTTTTTTTAAACACAATTGTCTAGTCATGCCTTCTTGTGATCAAAGGAGAGTTCTCATTTCCCCAAACAAGGCTTAGATTTCCCTAAAAGAAAACAAAACTGTCCCTGAGACTTGATTGGTCCCTGCCTTCCTTGAGGCAGCTTCTGAGTCACTAAAAAGATATTACAAAGTCCCCTACATAGGGGATCAGGACCCCTCCAACTTGGTAGACTTCTGAGGTCCACTCAAGTCTTACACAAGGACACAGCAGGTACTTCAGTTATGGACTTGGCCTTTCATATGGAAACAAGTCTGTTGGGCAGGGTAGGTAAGGTGACTTGAGTGGTCCTCAGAAATCTTCCACATTGGAGGACCCGACCCCATGTATAGGGGACATTTTCTGTTTTTGTTGTTGTTGTTATGGGGAAATGAGAACTCATCGATGGGTAATACAAAGTGGTGATACAAAGAAGCAGAAACAAAAGTCAAACAGCCTTTGTCCAAAATGAGATAACAGGTACCTATATAGGCATAGACAAAGCACAGGGAAAGCAGCTACACGGGAAGCCTAGAGGGAACAGCATTATCATCTAGGGGTGTCAGCAATGATGCAGGAAGTGACTCTCCAGCTCAGTCTTGAAGGAAACAAGAGATTCTGAGAAGCAGAGGTGAGTAGGGAGAGAGTTCCAGGAATGGGAGATACTTGTGCATACAAGACACAGATTCAGCTTTCTTCATGAGGAACAAGTAAAGGCAGCATGATGTAGTAAATAGTAATAACAGTTAGGTGGCACAGTGCCTAGAGCAGCAGCCCTGGAGTCAGGAGGACATGAGTTCAAATCCAGTCTCAGATATTTATCAACTCTGTTGTGTGACCCTGGGCAAGTCACTTAACCCCCATTGTCTCCATGAGAAGTATTGCCATGCAGGGGACCTCTCAAAAAGACGATTTTCAATTTTGACCTTCTTCAGGCATGAGTCAGGCTGAACCTGCCCATGACTGGGCATTTAGACCTGCTCAGCAGTGACCTAAGATGGCTTCTTCACTTTGACACATGCTGTCAGCATAGACAGAGATTTATAATACCCCATTAAAGCCAGGCCCTTGTTGAGAAAGAAAAATGCATCACTCATTTGGGCACTTGGCAGGACAAATTAATCCCCAATCTCGAAGGAAACAAGATTAAATTCAGGTCAAAGAAAGTGCATCAAATATGGGGAATCTTCAGGCATTCCTATCAAGTAACCACATAATCTAAGACTCATGTTTTTCCTTTCCCTTTTAGATAGCATGTAATAGTAGAATAGGTATCTACAGAAAACATCATGAATGAGAAGAATTGGGGGAAGGAAAAACAACCCCAAGAGCCTAATTTCTTATTAATATTAATTTAAGCACCAAGCTTTGTCCTAATGAAGAGATGAAAAAACAATTCCTTCTTTGCAGATATGGGGGACTTTGAGTGTGGAGCTGTACATGTGCCATTAGATTTGGTTGATGTTACAGTTAGTTTTACTAAACTGCCCCTCCCATTTTAAAAATTATTTGTTATGAGAATGGCCCTCTGGTTAGGGAGGAAAGATGAATAAAATTGGAAATGAGGATGATTTAAAAGGAAAAGATATAAATAAAAAATAAATAATAAAACGAAAATAAAATAATCTTTTAAAAATAAAATTAACATGAGCCATCAGATTAGTCAGAAACATCAGTAAAGAGGAGAGATAGGGATTTGTCCTAGGGTGATGAATTTGAGGATACTGAATATATTGTTTCGGTGTGTTCTGATAGCTCTTGTAGTCTTTTAGTAGCCTGGAACCTACTTAACAAGATTAATTAGTGAACACATGAATTTGTCGAATAGTTGAGTTGAGTAAGCTCCTTTTCCCTTTCATTGAAGTATCTAGAGGAGCGGCCTCATGCTGGTGTCCTAGAATCTTTGTCTTGTAGCTACAAGTTACAGTCTCTTTTTCTCCCTAACTCCTCAACCCATGCAGACACTCCTAGGAGGCAGAGTTCTGGATTCAAATCCGGTCTCAGATTATTATTTGTTTACCCTTGAGCAAATCACATAACTACTCTTAGCTTCAGTTTCCTTACCCTGTACAAAGAGGGAGATATGACGTACAGAGGACCTCAAATCCCTTTTTGTGCTGTATCTGTGATCTAGTTATGACTTTGTAGATAGCAGTGAGACATAGAAGAGTAACATTAGAGATTACTAGGGACATTCTGAACAGAAGATAAGAACAGAAGAAGTTTATTTGAATAGGTTTTGAGTGTTAGCTTCAAGATTGGGAAAAAAAATTGTCATTGAGGTCCTAGTGTTAGCTGAGGAGAATACCTTGGCTAACCCTAGGACCTGTTTGGTCTAGTTGCCAGGTAGATACCTAGCCTGGAGAAGACTTCCCATCAGGTTACCATACTTTAGAGCCATTGTCTCACTTCTTTGTTTCTGTCTACGTTCACCTAGAGGTCTAATGTCACAAATAATACTTCTGAGCCTCAGTTTGTACATCTCTGAATTTCTCTGTTCTTCTAACATTCCATTCATTGTAATTCTGTGTTCACTAAGATTTTTATTTGGGGGTGGTGGTGGTGGTGATGGACAAAAATATGAGGAGAGAGAGAGAAACAGAGAGAGAGAGAGAGAGAGAGAGAGAGAGAGAGAGAGACATGGTCTACTTGGTGACTAGTGCCTGCTGTCAGTGCATAAGTTGACATTCTAGTTTATAGATCAGTGTCCTTTGAGTTGGGTCTGTATGATCCATTTTTCCAGGATATGAACCCCTCTGATTAAGCAGAGAGTAGAATTTATAGACCTTTTGGACAGAGCAACAAGAACCTAAAATAGAAGTGATTGATCCTGAGACTACCTGAAACCACTTAATGTGACAACCAAGACCATAATTAATATTTAGACATAAGTCCTTATGTATACATGTATGTATATTGCAATATGCATGTGATACATGTATATGCTGCATGATACACATACATGTGTATACACACACATATAACATACATGTTTGCATTGTGCATACATGCTTATTATACACTGTGTCAATGCATATATGCATATTCGAAATCTGTAAATTCACATCTGGATATGCACACATATGTGTGCCATGCATGTGTTTACATATATACATAAATACACATGTATTTATATAAAAATGCAAGGTCTACTCATGGACCTGATACCACTACTGAACAACATGGGAGCTTTGATTTGCTCCATTTCCAACCTAGGCTGGTCTGTCTCTCCTTAGGCAGCTCAGTAGCCCCTCACTTCTGAGGCCAGACTTGGTACTTACCACAAACCATTTCAGCCCATTGTGGCTCAAATTCCTGAGCTTGAGAGCTCTGCTGGTCCCAGTCTCTAGTAGCTAAGATTATGCACATGAGCTACCATACCCAGTTTGCAATCAGAGTTCTGTCCCTTTTCCTCTCATTTTGCTTTTTTTTTCAAGAGAAAGAATCTAATCCATAGCTCTCGTATGTTGAAACAAGTATTGGACCCTGAAATTTGAATGATACTGGCTTTAAGTCATGTGGTCATAGACAAGTCTCTTTAATCTCTCTGTGCCTCAGTTTCCTCATCTGTACGATAGGGATACTACTGTTTGCACTAGTAGGACAAATTAAGCAGCCTCATCATCATCTCAAAGAACAGGATCAATCAAGTGGAGAGGGAAGAGAAGAGGAGCTTCCTGCTGTCAAAAAACAACATGCCTGTCAGCTTTCATTTAATCACTTGTGATACAGAACTGAATTATAAAGTCAAGATTTGCATTCTTTTGTTCTTTAAAAACTAAAAATATTTGTATTTGAAAGTGCAGTTTGGAAAATGATTTGTAAATCAGAGTATACAAAAATGTTATTTTGTCATATTGCTATCAGGCAGTATATATATATATATACATATATATATACATGTGTGTGTGTGTATATAGATAGATAGATAGATAGATAGATAGATAGATAGATAGATAGATAGATAGATAGATAGATAGGTAGGTACACATATATATAGGAAAATCCACTCACTGAGCTTCACTGGTGCTCAGTTTCCTCAATAGCTATGATAATACATGTCACGAATTTATTGTATTTATTGTAATATTGTGTAACATTGTGTCCTCCATTAGACAGTGAGCTAGTTGAGGGCAGGAACTGCCAATTGCCTCTTTTTGTATCTCCAGTACTTAGCACAACGCCTGACACACTGTAGGTGCTTAATAAATGAGTATGTTCATATATGTATATATATATATATATGTATATGTCCTCAATGCCCGGCATATAGTGGGCACTTAATCAATGCTACTTAAATGATTAATTGTGCAAGGAAGGGCAGAGGGAACACCTAGAAATTTCCGTAGGTGAAGATGGCTCATAATTGAGGAGGCCTCCTTCTTACTGTCCCCAGTGTCTTGCCACTGATACAATAAGGGAGCTCATCTTATAAAGAGCCATTTTTGGAATTCTAGAAAAGAAGCATTCCACATTCTCTTTTATTGCTATCTCAGGGTTTCTGACCTCTTCTAAGACCTAGGACAGTTCCCAGCCTATTCAGAACTCTCTACATATATTTCCAGGCAATTCTAAAGAAATTATAAAATGACTGGACAAGAACACTAGAGACCCTCTACTCAAGCCTGTTTCACTTTACAGATGAGAAATCTAAGTCCCAGAGAGAAGGGTGCAGCTTGTCTAAGGTCTCTAAGCTACCCACCAGCAGAAACTGGACTGGAAACCAGGCCCTCTGATTCCCAATCTCAGCTTTCCCCAATTTTTTTGCTGAAGTGCTAATTATATTTTGAGCATCCAAGCCCTCCTCTCAGCCTGGGCATGCAGCCATGCTTCCTAAGGCTATAATGGAGCTTGTTTTTTCCCCATCCAAGTCTTATAGAAGACTCTTGGTCTGAATCCCCTAATCTCCCTTCTTACCCTTTGCTATTCAGCTTCAGGGCACAGCAGCCTATGACCAACCTCTGACCAAAAGGCTGCTGAGCCCAGATCAGTGTTTATTTCATTAAGCTAACATTGGTTGAGTGCCTTCTGCTACAAGGAGTTTGGTGGGGCTCCAAAGGAAGTAGAGGGCACAGTGCTTGCCTCTGGGGAGTTTGCTGCCTAACTGTGGAGCTAAGAAACAATTGATGATGATGGTGGTGGTGGTGGTGGTAGTGGTGGTGATGATAACAACCGTGAGAGATAGGTTTTATCATTATCCTCATTTTACAAATGAGGAAACTGAGGCTGAGAGAGGTAAAGTGATTTAACAAGGATTTGTTGCTATTTTTTGAGTCGTTGCAGTTGTGTTCGATTCTTGTGGCCTTATTTGGGGTTTTCTTGGCAGAGATACCAGAGTGGTTTGCCATTTCCTTCTTCAGCTCATTTTACAGATGAGAAAACTGAGGTAAACAGCGTTGAGTAACTTGCCCAGGGTCACACAGCTAGTACATTCCTGAGGCCAGATTTGGCACTGTATCCACTGTGCCACCTGGCTACCCCATTGTGTGGGGAGTAAGGCAGGATTAGAATTCAGGTTTTCTTGACTCTAACTTCAGCACTTCCACCACCTGGGCTCCTCATTATTTAAATTAGAAGCAGTTAAATGCTAACTCTAGGAGATAGACAAGCAGATGTTTGCTGGTCTAATAACATGTGGTTTATACATATGATTACAGATGGAGGGGATCTTAGATCCTGTAGTCTAACCCCCATCTTTTTTACAAATGATGAAAATGAGGACCAGGGAGAGAACAGAGGGACAGTGCCCAATAAGATTTGAACACAGATCTTCTGATACTAAGTCCACGATGCCATGTTTTTATGTGTCAAAGGAGTTCAAAGCATGGGGAAAGAGAAACTTGGGTTTGGGTAAGTCAAAGAAGATGTCAATCTGAAGGTGATTTAAGAGCTAGGCCTAGAAGAAAGAGAAGGATTTAGTGGAAAGAGTGGTGGGCATAGTTCTTCATCTGGAAAGTCCAGCCAGGAGAATCAACATAAGCCAAGAGATGGAGGCAGAAACTCAAGGAGAATAATCATTGGTCTAGACCTGGAATGGACCTCTGAGGCCATCTAGTCCTATCCCCACCCTCATTTTACAGATCAGGAAACTAAGGCCTAGGGAGATTGAATGATCTGCTTATCATCACACAAGTAGTAAGTTGTAGTTAAAATTAAAATTCTGTTCCAGTGTGTTTTCTACTACCCAAGGCTGGCAGGTGGAGGAAGGGGAAGTCCAAGAAAGTGACCCCCTTGATAAGAGGCCAAATGTATCATTTAGTGGTAAATCATTCAGGGAAGGTCTGTTTGTAGAATCTTGGTTGCCTTTATAGCTTTGACCCTTGGGATACCAAGAAGCCCAGAGCCCCATCCTAGGTCTCCTAAGCCCTCAGCCACTTTGCATGAGACCCTACCGTTGCTCAAATTGTCCTGATTAAAAGAGCAAAAACAAGCCAGGTGTTAGCTGGAAATGGTATAATTAGCACTTAGTGCTGACGACTCTCTCTCTCTTTTTTTTAAACCTTGGACATTTTTTATTCACTAATCATCTCCCAGTACGGCTGAGCTCCAAGCTCGCACACGATTTACCTTTTGATGTTCACATAAGAGAACTCTTGAATTTCAAAGAGCCGGCGGGGATTTGCGGGAGTAAAATGCCGAAACTGCAGCTGTAATCAAACCTCATTAAAGGTTATTCTTTAAGCAATTTTTTCCCTCCCGTTTTTCCTTTCTCTCCCCTCCATAATTAGAGGGTTGGCTGTTGGGGGTGGTTAGGTTCCCCTCATCCCCAGTAGTGATCACGGTAAGGTTTCCTCCTCCATTCACCCTAACTGGGGCTGGTTTCACATGATGGCAACCTCTGGCTCCTTCTTCAGTGAATTTGACGATGGGGCTTGGGTCTTTTTGGTGGGGTTCTCTTCTCCACTTTGTCCTAGTTGCCATGGAGAGAACTAATATTTCACAAATAAACGGAACTACAAGAATAAAGTTCTCACTGTGGATTGCTGAACACCCAACACAAAGGAAAATTCTGCAAAGGGTAGTCTGGGAAGGAAAGACCCACTCATTTCCCATCCTCCTTCTACTGTTCACATCAGGGCACATCTTAGAGTCAGCACCGTGGTCAAGGGAACTGCCATGTATTTAAGTAGTGTGATTGGATTTGCTCCAAGAGACTAATGATACCACCATTAACATTAGCTATTATTTCTTTAGTTGCATTATTTCATTTGAGCTTTGTAACCACCCTGTGAGATGGATACTCCAGGTATCTAAAACGTGCTAATTAAGACTTGAGAGGTCAAGTTGTCAATATAAACTCAGCTAATAGATTTTGGAAGCAAGACTTTAACCCAGGACTTCTTGACTTTAACACTGTTAAAATCTATTGTGCCATGTTGCCTGTCATAACATCCAGTATCTCCTGAAATGCAGGTGATTGCCTGTTCAGAGTATCTGTCTTTTCTTGAACCCCTAATATTTTTGTCTTTTACTTCCCTTCATGCTTATATAGTATCTATCTACTTTAGCATCTTTCTTGGCTCTTTCTCCCCTTTTTGCCTGCTGACTGTGAGTCATCACTGTGCTCCCTGCTCCCTCTTCTCCCACTCACTTGGCAATCCTTATCCATTCTCACAACTTTTCCTGTTGATTTCTATCAGAAACATTCTTAAATTCACATAGTTTTATCATTCACCTAGAATGGCCAGCGAGGATTCTCATCCTATGTCTACCACCGTATAACAAACTTTGTGTGATCTTGAGCAAGTCACTTAACTTTCCCCATCTGTAAAATTTGGGGATTGAACTAGATTATTTCTAAGAACTCTTCTAGCTTTGACCTTCTGGATTCTAGGATTCTATCTCACTTATGCAAACATGGTTCTCATAACAAAATTACATCATTATTGCATCTAACTATCTTTCTAGACCCATATTTCTTTCTTCTTGTAGAAGCTTTCTATTTTGAATAACTCGTTATCACTCAAAATGGAATATGTTTAAAACTTCATTCAGAATCTCTTCCCTATCCTACCTTCCCAACCTTGAGAATATGTGTAAGTTTCCCCAGTAGAATGTAAGCTTCTCAAAGGCAAGAACTATGTCTTTTTTGTCTTTATATCCCTAATACTTGGCAAAGTGATCAACATAAAGCAGGCAATTAATAAATACTTGTTGAGTTGTGGTGAATGTCTCCTGGCTCTTCCATTACCATCATTGGCACTACTACAGTTCATCTTAGAGTAATCCAACATTCCTCCTTCTCTGTTATCAGTCTGGGTGATTCCTTCATCATAATATTTAAATTATAAAGCATTTATTAAGTATGCCCTCCTCTTTTTAGCCATGCCAATGGACAGTGACATCCCATGACAGTCCTAGTCATCCCAAAGCCATGCCTTTTATCATCCCTCAGCCTAAATATTGGTAATTTTTACACATTTAAAGTCTGTGACCCCTTTTTTCTCCTTGATATAATTCTGATACTACCTTAATTTACCTTAACTCATATGGAGAGGCTCGGTTCCTATCTTTCCTATTTTGGCAACAGTTTGGTATAATTTCAACTCGTCAGAAGATACCTTTAAAATAGAACCTGAAAGGCTTAGATTGATTAACCCTGAATACAAAACAAGAGCCAAAGGTTTCAACCGTGCCCCCCCATTTCTTAACAAAATAAACCTAGTGTATTCTTTCCTTTAGTTGATATCACCCACTACCCACCCTGGCACAGATCCGTTCTCAACCCCCCCACCTCCTTCCTCTAACAATGTGTGCCTTTGTTTGTCTTCCTATTTCTGCCACCAGAAGCTGTAATGGTTTTTCCTCTCTCCATCTCACAGCGTGTCAAACCGAACTCCAGTGCATCTGGTCCATGAGATCATCTTAGTGGATGACTTCAGTGATGACCGTAAGTATTGCCATTTACCTTCTTTCTTATTTGGGTCCAAAGCTGAGGAGTGACGCTCAGCACTGCATGGGTTCCCAGGGGACCAGGAAAGTCTAAGCAGGCTTGGAGAATTTCCATCTGAATGAGAGAAGAGAATTGAGCTTATGAATCTTTTATAACTTCTTTTGTGACCCCATGGACACAAGTCTAAGTGTGCAGCAACTTTTTTTTTTTTTGGTGCCAACTTGGTGTAGCGGGGAAAGCCCTGAAGTTGGAATCAGGATACTTTATCTGTGTGTGACCCTGGACAAGTCACTGTGAGCTTCAGTTTCCTCATTTGCAAAAATGGGAATATTGATAACATTACCTCTTAGGGGTGTTGTGAGGTCATACAAGATAATTTATGAAAAAATGCTTTGCAAACCTGAAAGCACTTTATACATGTGAGCTATTGCTACATATCTGGGCCTGTAACTATGTGAGTCTGTTTGATCGTACACTTGACAAGGTGTGCTTCCCTCCCTCTCTGACCTGAACTTCTGCTTCTACCTGGACCATTGATTGCAGTGGCATCTTAATTGACCTCCCTGGCTTAAGTCTCTCTTTCACCAGTCTAAGTATCCCTCTTTTCCAGTCACTCTTACACTCAGTGGAGTGATTTTCCTAAAGCACAAGACTGACCTTACTTAACAAGCTCTTGTGGTTCCCTATTGCCCCTAGAAACAAATAGAGACTTATGTGTTTGACATTCAAAATTTTTCACAACTTGCCCATATATGTGTGTGTGTGTATACACTCATATACATATGTATGTGTATGCATATATACACATGCACGTGTATATATGCATACAGTGCATACACATATGTATATATGTACGTGTATACACATATATGCATGTATCTGCACATGTACATGTATGTATATACACACATGTTATTGTTCAGTCATTTCTGTCATACCCAATTCTTCGTGGCCCCATTTGAGGTTTTCTTTAACAGAGATACTGGAGTGATTTGCTATTTCCTTCTCCAGCTCATTTTACAGATGAGGAAACTGCGGCAAACTGGGTTAAGTGACTTGCCCAGGGTCACACAACTGGTAAGTGTCTGTGGCTGGATTTGAACTAATGAAGATGAGTCTTTCTGACTCCAGGCCCAGCACTGTTATCCACTTTGCCATCTAGCTGCCATACATATCTATGTGTATGTGTATATTATGCACATTCATTCAACAGTCCAGCCAAATTGTCCTTCCCGGTGTTCCTCAAATATAACCTTCCATCATCCTTGCCTCCCTACTAACCTCCCTGTTTGTAAAAATGCACTTCTCCTCATCACCACCATAGTTTCCTTTATGGCTCAGCTCAGCTAAGGCCTTTATGGCCTCAATATGGCTCAGTACTACCTTTGGCATGAAGTTTTTCCTAAACCTGTTAACATCTAGTGCTCTCTCAAAACTGCATTGTATGTATTCTGTGTATATTCTGCATTTGTTGTATACTTATGTAAATGTTGTCTCCAATGGAAGGCAAGATCCTTGAGGGTAGGAATTGTTTCCTTTCTGTCTTCATTCCTCCATTGTCTAGCTGAGTACCTAGTATATAGTGGGTAAATGTATGTGGATTGTTTATAAATGGCTACCCTGTCCCTTTAAAGATTTTAACCTAGAGCTCACTTCAGTGTGAGTAAATATGATTTCCTTACTCTTACTCTGTGTGAAGACATCTCAACCAAAGTTTGCCCTGGAATGAAAGGGTTCCCCTGATTTCCTAAATACCCAGTTTAGTATCATCTTATCCCCCTTACATCCCACACCTCTTCCCCCATCCCATACCCAGTAGGCCTATCTAGGCCATGCTTCTACGCTTCACAGATAAATTTCTGTTGCCCAGTTAGTGAGTAAACAATCATTTATTTAAGAGCTCATTATGTGCCAGACACTGTGCTAAGTACTAGAGCTACAAAAAAGAGACCAAAAACAATCCTGGACTTCAAGGAGCTTACAATCTATTAGGGGAGATAATGTGCAAACAAATATATACAAAGAAAGCTACGTACAGGATAAACAGGAGAAACTGAATAGAAAGAAGGCACTGTAATTACGAGGGGTTGGAGAAGGCTTCCGGTCAAAGGTGAGATTTTTAACTGGCATTTGAAGAAAGCCAGGGAAGCCAGAGGGCAAGATGAGGAGGGAGAGTGTGCCAAGCCTGCAGGACCTGCAGAGAAGATGTCCAGAGATAAGAAATGCAGTGTCTTCTTTGTGGAACAGCGAGGAGAGGAGTGTCGTTAAATCAAAGAGAATGAGGCACAATCCCTGTCCTGAGGGAGCTTACAGTTCTAATACGGGAGACACTATGTAAATAACTGTGCACATATAAGACATTGAAGGTGTTCTACAATTCTACATGCAGTCTTGAACTATTATAGCCTGGAAATGGGTCACCCTTTATACAGAATAGATGGAAGGTAATCTCAGAGGGGCAGGCCCTAGAAGCTGTGGAACCAGGAAACACGTCCTGCATTGATGGGCACTGAGCTAATTCTGGTAGGAAGCCACTGATTCCAGGCGCAGAGGTGATCTCAGCCCTTCCCCTCCTTCCACATGGTCTTTACCAGACACACCCAGGCATGATAAGAATCCCTTGGACTCCCTGATCTATAGAGAAGGAGGCTCCATAGTTTTCTTGTGTGGCCAAGCCCCGCAGACTTAGAAGAGTTTTAGCAGAAGGTGTCAGGGTACCCTAGTTCAGGCTAGAAAACCAAAATTACTCCCCACTCAAACTTGAATTAGGAATTTTTTTTTTTTAATTGCCAGCCTTGTCATTTCTGTGATGTAGGGAACTTCTAGCTAGGAAATTGACTCTACAAGGCAGTATGAGCAATTGGTCAGTAAAATTTGGTCTCAGAGCACAGAGCACTGAAAGATTAAGCAGTTTACCCGGGGTCCCACAGTCAGAGATACAACTTGAACCCAGGTTTTCTGATTCTACTTGCAGCTCTCTGTCCTCTAGGGTGGGCCACTTCTGAGCCACTTTTCATAACGATTGTGATTAGGATTCAGCTTCTTCCTCTCCTGTTTTCTTGCTATTCTAAGCCAAGAATAGGAAGTCATCAGAATTGAGTAGTCAGGGAAATTGGAAATAGGTCAGGGGATTGCGCTTTCAGGAAGGCTCACCTGCTGCTCATATCCCCTCTGCAGTGCCAAGGTGCCCTCCCCCCCCACCCCGAACAGGGAGGCCAGGATGCTCACTCATCATCCCTTTTTGTCTCTTTCAAGCTGACGACTGCCAGTTGCTGAGCAAGCTACCCAAAGTGAAATGCTTACGGAACGAACAGCGAGAAGGTAAGAGAAAAACAGCTTCCTGAGGGACACTCCCTAGGACAGGGGGCAAAGGGATGGTGATGCAGGGAGCAGGGAGGTTGGCTGCTCTGTCACAGCCTTAAAGATTTCTAGAGGGACTGTGAGTCCCAAGGGGTACTTGCATGGCTATTTGTCCTCATTCTACAGGGCTGATCCGTTCTCGGATCCGGGGAGCAGACCTAGCCCAGGCCAGCATCCTGACTTTTCTTGACAGCCACTGTGAGGTAAATAAAGATTGGCTTCTGCCCCTCCTGCATAGGATCAAAGAGGTGAGTAGAGCCCAGGAGCACCCTCTATGGCACTTTTCTTATACCAGATGGGGGCCTAAGGAGGCTGGTTGGTACAAAGTACGGTTTAGGCTTCTGGAGTATGAACAAGGTACAGTTGCAGTGAAACATTTGGGGTAGGGGTGATAGGGCTGATCCAGTGGGTTTAGTTAGTGTTTAACACCTGACTCTTCAAAAAAAAAGTGAATGCCAGACTCATTTTCAACCTTAATCTGCATCATTAAAATTTTATCCACTACATTCTGTAGTCTGGCCTGGAGGTCAGCAAACTATAGTCCATAGGCCAAATGCTAACCACTGCCTGCTTTTGCACAGCCCAAGAGCTAAGAATGGTTTTTACGTGTTTAGATGTAAACCGTTTTTACATGTTTAAACATAATGTAAAATATTTAAATGCAATTTTTTTAAAAAACATTTTTAAATAAAGGGTTGCACAGTAGCCAGCAGTGAGCCAGATTTGGCCCGTTGGCTGTCATATATCAGAGGTGCAAATGCTCACAGTAAAAATTTAACAACTGGCTCTCACAAATTGGCACACGCAGGGGTTGACCACTCTTGTGGGACAGTTTAGTGATCTCTGGGGAGCACACATCTTACTTTCATCATGGATAGAAAGCAGTTGAGCCAGCCACACCTGAGAATATAAACTTTTTTCACCTGTGCTTTAGTGAGAGAGTCCTGGCCTTGGTGTTAGGCGAGTCTTGGGTTCAAATTGGGACAAATCATTTGTGTCTCTGAGCCTTAGTTTTCTCACTGGATGATAATGCCTGAATGACCTGCCCTACAGAATGGTCATGAGGATCAAAAAGGAAAATGAATATAAAGTGCTTTCAAAACTTCTACCTCTTATTGATTTGTTGTTATTGAATCATTTTAATTGTGTTCAGTTCTTGGTGACCTTATTTTGGTATTTTCTCAGCAAAGACACTAGAGATGAGGAAACTGAGGCAAACAGAGTTAAGTGATTCGCTTGGGTCACACGGCTGATAAGTCTGAGGTCAGATTTGGTGTGTCCCTGTTCTATCCACTGTGCCGCCTAGCTGCCACTGTTAGTGACACAAAAGAAGAAAAGACACAGTCTTTGTCGAGCAAGGGCTATTCTGATATTTACTACCCTGGACAAATCATTTAACTGTCTGTTCCTCAGTTTCCACATCTGGAAAAGGAACTTGGATCAGAGTCTCTGATGTCCCTTTCAGCCCTAGCTAGATCTCTGATTCTGTGATTATTATTTATCTGTTGTCCACTACCACCACAAAGTAGAGTAGTCTGACCCTGTCAGCCAGCACTTGGGGACGAGATGGACTGAACTAGATGGCAGGAAATCTGAATGAAAAACTCTTCATCCCAGACCCAGACCAAAAAAGGTGGGGGAGAGAGGGGCAGACTGAGGAGACCAAAGACAGGATTTGTAGCAGCATGTCAAGTCAAGGTAAAGCGAGAGAAACCTGTTCAGAAGCTCTGTCCCTTTTCAGCCTCACTGCTAGAAGGAAATTTCTCAGCCTTCTGTGGGGTGGGTACCCTGGCTTTGGTGTCAGGGTGCCTGTATGGTTGGTATTATATCTGGCCCCTCTGGATAGATACATACTCTCTCTGTAGTAACTAAGCTTAGCGCGGCCAACAATTTGTTCTCATTGAATAATTTTAAATTTTAATTATCAAACACAGTATGTGCACTTACAGAAGAATCAATGTTAATCAGATGACATGAATGTAGACTCCTAGAATACAAAGTGATGAGGTGGGGAGCTTTGTTTCATAGGGAATTTTCCTTTCCAGCTAAAGCCTTTGAAGGGGCTCTGCTTTGTTGCCAGCTTTCTATCCACCTAGAGACTCCCAGTCATATCCAGAAGGTCTCTCTATACCTTCGTGGTGCCATGTAATGGCAGTAGATTCTGTAGGGGTTTTGCTTCTGAAATCAGTAAAGAGATGACAGTGTTGGAGGATGAGAGATACCCAGCCCTGATAATGAGAGTGGAGCAGTTTGACATGGAAAAACCAGAATGGCATAGCATCTAACAGTAGGCCAGATTTAATATGAGGAGAAACACTAGCAGTTGTTCACCAGGGCCAGGACAGGCTGGACAGTAACATTAGGACAAAACAGTTTGTGTGTCACTAATAGATACCTCACCAGCAGGTATCACTAGGGATATGAGCATCACCAGTATTATGGGGAGGATGCGTGTCATTAACAGCATGATTTAGAACTTTCTCCTTGTGATGAACAGGTCATTCAAGGGCTGGAAATGAGGAAACAACTAAGCCCCAAGTCTTCCATTGGAGGTCTTTCACAGTCTTGTATAGGCAGGGCTGTTGTTTGTCCTCCATTCTCAAAGAGGACAGGGACATCAGGAAGGAGATGCTATTACTTGCAAGTAAATTGAATTTAAGTGAGGGAGGGGTGTGTAAAGTCACCAGCCTCACTTTCTCCTCCAGAGCCATCTGGGTCCAATTGCAAGATATAGATCAGGATGACTGGAGATGGCCCCATATGCAATGGGGGACTTTGGGCTTTTTAAGCTAATGTCTTTCTCAGGTCTCATTTTTTCTGAGGTGATGCTCCTTCAGTGATTAAGCTTAGGAAGAAATGAGGCAAAGAATGACCTCTTTCACCTAGTGGAAAAAATCAGTCTGTGAGGGGAAGACCCTCAGAATTTCTGGCCAAAACAGAAACAATTGCTGTTTATATTCACCCTGAGCTACCAGAATCCAAAAAATATCACCAAGTAAGATTTCGTCTGGAACCTATTGTTGGCCAACGAAAGAGAGCCAGAGTGATTTGGGTTTAAGGCATGGTTCATAAAAAAGAAATCTAGCCCATAAACCCCAAAATATCTTGCTAAGTTTCAGCAGTCAAAATTTATATTACTTTGGGCAGAGTGGCCACAGGTGAGGGTATGATTCCCTATGTGGACAGAGGGAGAGGAAGAAGGAAGGAAGGAAGAGGAAAGGAAAGGAAAGTAAAAGGAAAGGAAAAGGGAAAGAAAAGAAAAAATAAAGGATCTGGAACTTGACCTTAGGGCTCATATTTAGTTATGAGAAAGAAATTTTGCTAAGCCCAAATCAGATTCACTTTGTAAAGGAGATCATAAAGCCTTTTTAGAGCCTCTCTGAAGACCTTTGGATAGTAGACTTTGAATGAGTAGTAGGAGCTGCTCCACTGGGGAATTCCAACAGCATAAATTTGTTGTCAGAAACTTTACAAGAGGTAAAAAACAATATAAAATAAAAGTCTAGGGGTCAGCTAGTACAGTGGGTAGAATACTGGCCTAGGGTTGGGAAGACCTGAGTTCAAGTTTTGTCTCAGCTGTGGGTATAATCACTTAACTGCTATTTGTCTCAGTTTCTAATCTGTAAAGTGGGGACACACTGGAAGAGGAAATGGCAAAGCTACTTCATTTGATTTGCAAGAAAACCCTATGGATGAAGTCCATGGGGTCACGTAGAGTTGGACATGACTGAACAACATTAGACTCCTTACCTTCTCACCATGTATGACTAAATGTATCTCCTTGAAAGCAAGGATTATTTCTTCATTTGTTTCTTTCCTCCTCCCATCTTCCCTCCCTTCCCCGCCCCCCTCTCTCTTTCTTCTTGGTTTCCCCACATAGCTTTAGGCCTTGAGGCCTCCTACTGTTCCTAGGGGGTCTTTCAATTAAAATCTTTAGTTTCCATTTCATGGTTGGATCTAGTTATTGACCCAAATTCAAGAAGTCTGGAAATGGACTTTCTGGTGGTCTTAGCTTACTAGTCTAGTATTGAGTACTGGACTTCCCCTAGAACTCTCCATAGATAGACCAACTTTGTGGAAAGTGTCCCTTGTTTTCAAAGAAAATCCTTTCCTGCTCAATGTTTTTGAGTCTGTCGTAGGTCTCCTCTCTAGTGAAATCTCTCATTCCTTTTTCCTTCAAAAAAAGAGTATCTCACAGTTTCCCAGACCTAGATATGTAAGGGACCGATCCATCAGAGCTTCATTTCTCCTCAAGGCATAAGAACCCTTCAGCTCCATCAAACCTAAGTCTGAGACGGAGTATTTACTTAGGTCCAAACTGCTCCTTCCCTCTGTGAATTCAGCACTTATTAAGACAGCCAGGAATCCTAGCATTGGATCCATTCCATTCACATTGCTCTGATGATGCCTTTCTTTTTGTCTCTTCTAGATTGTGGGGCTCTTGCTAAAAAGCTTTCATTGCAGAGAAAATATAGTCGAGCAGACCAAGTACGGTCTGGTTGGCTCTGTCCCTCCCAGGTCAATTCATGACTGGATTCAAACCTCTGAAAACCATAAAGAACATGTGATGGTACTTCTAAAGTCTGTCATTTCAGAGATTAGAGCATTGTGTGTATCTATATGTGTGTATGTGCACATGCACATAAGTTGTCTTGGGACAAAAAGTGACTTGATCTTTTTCAGTCATTTTTCAGTCATGTCTGATTCTTCATGACCCTATTTCTTGGCAAATATGCTGGAGTGGTTTGCCAGTTTCTGTTCCAGCTCATTTTACAGATGAGGAAACTGAGGCAAACAGGGTTAAGTGACTTGTCCAGGGTCACACAGCTAGAAAGTATCTGAGGCCAAATTTGAACTCAGGTCTTCCTGAATCCAGGTCTGGCACTCTATCCACTGCTCCACCTAGTTGCCCAGATTTGATCTTGAAAGTGACAGTAAAAATTGAGAATTGTAACTGGAGTTTGAGGTTTTCAAAAACAGAGATAAGAGGACCAGATGAAGCTATCAAAAGCTCTTCCTAGACTAGTGATTCAAGTATTGAAAAATCCCCTTGTTTCTCCAGCTCTCCCTTTCAATTGCATGCTGTTTCTTGAAATAAGTGACAGCTTTTATATATCTACCTCCTTTTTCCTCCTTATTTTGCTCTTTTTTTTGTGGGGGTGTGGCAGAGGGAAGCACAGTTTGGAGGAAGGAGAGTTGTTAGCTGTTTGCAACATCATGAAGGCCATGATTCTTGAGTTGGGCCTTAACAGAGTTAGAATTTTGGTAGTTGACAAGGGAAAGGCATTCTAGGGGTAGAAAGCAAGATGGGCAGAGACAGAGAAGTAAGAAGTCAACACACATGGTTGTGATCAACAAATAGTCTAATTTTTCCCAAAGGGCATATGCAATCTGGGAGGGTGAGGGCTAGACCTGTGATTTCTTAGATATAGAGGCCTCCCAATGAAGAAACTCCCTCCACAAATGTAGATTGGCACCTTCTTTGCACCTTAGAGATACTATTCACAGGTTGAGTGACTTGTCCAGAGTTACACAGCCCATATGCGTCAAAGACAGGACTTCAAACCCAGTCTTTCTGACTCTAAGACCAGATCTTTATCCACTCTGACATATTGTTGTTTTATTGCTATGCGGGGTCATGTGAAAAAAAGCCTGGAAAAGCATGTTGGAGCTATGTAGTTGAAGACCTTGAGTTTTGACTGAATTTAGCAGGTGACAGTGAGGCATTGAAGGATGTTGAGCATAGTGGCTGATTTGGAGTCAGAGGAATTGGGTTCATATTATGGTTCGGCCCATTTGTTCCTCTGTTAATGAGGACAAATCATTTAAATCTCTCTGAGCTTTGGCTTTCTAATCTATAAAATGAGAGAGTAGGAGTGTCATATGACCCTATGATTGGCATTGTTACTAGACCCTAAGGGACAGCTTAGCCTGTTGATTCTACGTGTGTGTGTGAGAGAGAGACAGAGAGAGAGACAGAGAGACAGAGAGAGAGTGTCTACACCTTTGGAGGTAGCCCTGTACATTTTCCCAAATTCAGCAATGACTACAGTGAGAATACTTATGAATGAGCTACACACACACACACACACTCTTGAGAGAAAGGAGCATCACGTCAAAAATGAGTATTTCTTTTCATTTAGGCCCATTTTGGATTTCAAAGTCACTCAGTGACTCGATTCTGCTAGAATGAATGACTGGTGAGAACCTAAGGAACAAATTAAGTGAATCGTCTACAAATGAGGGGTTCTGCAACTCTATATCTTAAAGCAAGAAAACAGCTTAATTTGGGGAGAGATGAATTGGTCCAATAAAATGACTTTGAGTAGAGAAAAGGTCCTTTCCTGTGAGATGAAAAGTGACCCCGAGGCATAAAGCAGTCTGTCTTTGGTGATTAATTTGAGGAATTCTGGACTCTGCTAGTCCTCTTTGCTTCAACTCATCATTCAATCAACAAACATTTATTCAGCATCTACAAAGTGCTAAGTATTGTGCTAGGTGCTAGGGATACACAGACAGAAAACACATATTCCCTGTCCTCAGGGAATTTACATTCTCTTAGGAGACACCAAGTAGGCAGATACGTAAATAGAAAACCCATACAAACAACTCACAGTCATTTCCTGGGGGTGTGAGATGTAATCTTACAAGAGATGGTACTTGAGTTAAGCTTTGAAAGAAGCTAGAGATTCTGAGGTCCAGGTACAGAAGGACATTCCAGGCATGGGGTGGAGGGAGGGCTCCTGTACAAAGATGGGTAGACAAGGCAGAGCAATTAGGTCAGTTTGGCAAGAAGAAAGAGTTTGTGAAGGGGAGTAATGTTCAGTAATCCTGGAACACTGGGCTGGAGTCAAATTGTGAAGCGTTTTAAATGCCTGACAGGGAAATAGAGGAGTTTGTATTTTGTCTTAAAGAAAAGAATGAGTTTCTTGACATGGTGAGAGCTGTACATATTTTATTAATAAATAAATTTTGAAAATCTCCTTTATTTTCTTTTTTACCATTGTCCTTCCAACTAAATGAAAAAAAAGAAAAAAGAAAAACCATTATAACAAACCTGCATAGTTCAGAGAAACAAATTCCCATGTTGGCCATGTCTAAAAATGTAGGTGTACTTATGCATTGTAAGTCCATCACCTCTCTGGCAGGAGGTTGGTAACATGTTTCATTCTCACTCCTCTGAAATTATGACTTAGCATTATGTTGATAGAGCTGCAGAGTCTTTCAAGGTTTTTCTCTTCATAGCTTCATTACCATTGTGGAAATTTTTCTCTGGGTTCTGCTCACTTCTCTCTGTATCAATTCAAGGAAGACTCCCAGGTTTTCTCTAAAATTGTCCGCTTCATCATTTCCTATAGGGCAAGAAGAGTCTATATCACATTCACATGCCATTCTTTGTTTAGCCCTGACTCTTAGGCAATCCCTTCATTTCTAGTTTAGACTGTTATGGAAAAAAAATGCTGCCGAATTTTTGAATCTATAAGTCCTTTTTCTTTTCTTTTTCCCAGAACTACAGAGGGTGGGATTTTTTCTGTCTCCCTTTCTGTCCCTGAGGCAGTGTAATTCATATGCAGAAAACTAATTCATCACCAATGTGCTTCCAGTTATACAGTAACCAAGTGGAAGCTTTTCTCCATCCTGAAAGTCAGAATAAAAACAAGCCACAACAGAGCCAGGAACACCAGAGGAGAAGCTCAACTCTTCACATATCCCCTTTTTCATCCCAGGATAAGCAGTTCCCCGATGAAAACAGTGCCCGATTTAGAGTTAGAAAACCCAAGCTGAAATCCTGTCTCTTCCACTTACTCCTTGAGTTACCTTTGCCAAGTCACTTAAAACCTCTGTGCCTCAGTTTCTTCATTTGTAAAATAAGATTAGCCTAGATGACCTCGATGGGGCCTTCTAGTTCAAATCTCAGAATCTGTGAGCCGGTAGAAACATAGGAGCTGTCCAGCACCTGAGCAGTGAATTGCTCTAATTTATTACTGGGGGGAAGAAAGGCATGTATGTTGACATTGGTGATCTTGAGAAAAGACAGGTGTACATGGAAGCCACAGGGTTCATACAGTTAGTGGAAGAGCTGAGATTCAAACTCAGATCCTCAGAGTTTGCCTCTCTTCCTTCTCTTTCCTTCCATTATTTACCCTGCTTAATTCTCTCTCAATTCCCCAAACTATTTAATGCTATTAAAAGGTGGCCATCCCAGCTATTGACAGTGCCAGGTACCTACAAATTCTACATGAATCAGCTGTTACTGTTTGGTGGAGTTTATGAAGGTGCCAGTTAGAAATGACTCGGGTGATGTTACTGTGAGAATCTGCTCACCTCTCACCTGATGTCGGGATCCCATGGACTCCACAACAGATAATCTCAACAGAAGGGGGAAGGATAATGTTTGGTACTGAGGACATATTTCTCGATGACCTTGTTAGACAGGGGAAGGGAAGTGAATAAATATTTATGTAGTACAGTACCTATATGATGTACAGGGGATGGATTAATGAAAATAGGTTTTAAAAAGAAATATTCAGAAAATGAAAAGGAGGACAGGTAATGGACAATGGATACAATAGTATGGTGTGGGAACAGAAGTACCAAAGCTCAGGGAAAAACACATGGGGACTGGTTTTTTAAAGCATTATTAGGGGAACAAATAGTACCCCTGCTAAGTGCAGATAGATTCATGAAAACAGATTGTAGGACTGTAGATTCAGGGCTCAGAGGGATCTTAGACATCATCCAGTTAAGCCCCCTTCATTTTAGAAATGAGGAGATGAGGTCCAAAGAGATTAAGTGGGAAGTAAGTAGGGATGTTAGGATGCAAACCCAGTTCTACTTCTTCTGACTCCAGTTCCACTTTTTCCCACTGTACCACATTGTTTTGTAGGCGAGAAACAGCAGAGCTGCTCAATTCATACTTTCCTTCTGTTTTCTCTGCAAGGATAATGATCTTTGGACTCTAAGGGACAAAACAAAAATAGCTAATAGGCAACTGATACTCATATTAAATAGGAAGGCAGTTAGAAAGCACCCAGCTTCCCCACATGAGTTCACTTTACCAGACCCAGATGAATGACTTTCTATGGTACTAAAATGACTCAGATAGGAGCCCTGAGCCACTGTCTAGCAACTCTGCAAGGTCTTAGTCAATGGGGGGTTGTAATGGAGGATTGGAGCATGCCAACACTGACCCAATAATGAAGTAAAGGGAATAGAAGTCTTCAAACTGGGCCAATGTGATGGACTTCACTTCTTGTCAAAATACTAGAGCGTTTATTAAAGGGATGGTTTTTGAATATGTAGAAAAGGAAGTAGTGATCTTTAGAAGTAGTGAGTAGTGAGCTTGGAACAGGCTATTCCAGATTAACCTACTTTCCTTTATTGACAGTTTGGTAGACTGGTAGGTCCCAGGACTGCTGTAGATAGAGAACCATTAGGATCATAAGAGGACATCAAGTCAGTCTAACTCTTTTATTTTTCCAAGACCCAGTTTAAGTGACTTTGCCAAGGATATGTAAAAAGTAAGTATCTGAGGTGGAATTTGAACCCAGTCTTCCTGACTCTGGGACCATCATTTTCCATTCCACCGCAGGGGTTCTAGAATTTGGCTGTAGTTTCTTTAGATCAAAGGAATGTATTTAACATCATGTCACATTCTCTCCTTGATTTTTTTTTACAACAGTGTACTTACTTTGTTTGTCTATGTACCAGCTATGTCCCTTCCAGTACAATGTAAATTCCTTGAAGGAAGGAACTATTTCACTATTGTCTTTCTATCTCCAGCATCTAATTTAGCACCTTATAAATAAAATGTATTTAATAAATGCTTATTGAATTAAATTCAGTTATGGAAAAATGGAGAGATATGAGTGAGACAATAGTATAATTATTAAAGTTGGATACAGAATTGATTGAATACGCAGAACGAAGAATCTACCAAAGAATCAGCAATTTATTCATAATCTGTTAATGGTTTGATTTCAACTTCAAAGGAAGTCATTACTGGAGAATCCCATGAATCTGTGTTTGGTCCTGTGCTTTTTAGCATTTTTTGTCAGTGACTTGGACAAAGGCAAGGTGTTACCACAGGAAGAGACTGGACCTGTGTTCAGATCCTGATTTTTGATGCTTATTACTTGGGTGACAATGGAAAATCATTTAATCTCCCTGAGCCTCAGTTTCCTCATCTTTAAGATGAAAGGGCAAGACAGGATACCCCCTAAGGTCTTTTCCAGCTCAAATTCCACAATCCTAAACTCTTGGATGTTTTGCCTATGAAATTCTAAGGTGACAAAGTTGCCAGGGATAGCTAAATACTTGATAAAAGTCATGATTGATTCAAAAAATCTTGACATATTAGGCCAAAGCTAATGAGTCAAAATTCAATAGGGATAAATGTCAAGTCGTATACTGAGATTCAAAAAGCAAGCCTCTCACATAGAAGATGGGAGATCATGATTATTTAGCACTTATTCTGAGAAAGATCTGGCGTTTTAATGGACTTTTTAATATACTATGACATTCAAAAAAGCTAATAGAAGGAGATAATTGTAATATACTCCACCCTGGTCACACCAAATCTAGAATATTATGTTCTGTTCCTGGTGCCACATTTTGGGGAGAACATTGGTAAACTAAGGAGTATACAAAGGACAAACAGGATTGTAAAGGACCTAAACATGCCATGGTAATAATTGTTTATCTTGGAAAAGACTTAAAGGAGGGATAAGAGCTTTTGTCAAATATATGAAGCATTGTGATATAGAAAAATTTTAGGTGTGACATAAGGAAAGACTTCTTAATGTCTTATTTTATCAAGCTTAAAGAATGACTGCCTCAGAAGGCAGGTCTTCAAGAAAAGGCTGGATAGCCACATGTTGATTTTTTGAATTTTGTTAAATAGCATTTTATATTTTCCTCTAGTTACATGTCAAGAAAATTTTTAGCATTCATTTTTACAAGGTTTAGAGTTCCAAATTTTTCTTCTTCCCCCCTTTGCCTTCACTCTTCTGAAAATGTAGGCAGTTTGATATAGTTTAAACGTGCTATCATGTAAAAATTATTTCATATTAGTCATTATTGTAAAAGAAGGAATAGATCAAAAGGGAAAAAGAATATTGGAAAGAATAAAGTAAATGAAAAAATATGCTTTAATCTACATTCAGAGTCAATCAGTTCTGTATCTAGATTGGATAACATTTTCCTCTGTAAGTCCTTTGTACTTGTCTTCGATCATTGTATTGCTGAGAAGAGCTGAGTCATTCATTGTTGATCATCACACAATGTTGCTGATACTGGGTTCACTGTTTTTTCTGGCTCTGCTCATTTCACTTTGCATCAGTTTGTATAAGTCTTTCCAGGTTTTTTCTGAAATCTGCCTGTTCATCATTTCTTATTGCACAATACTATTCCATTACACTCATATGCCACAGCTTGTTCAGTTATTCCCCAACTGATGTGCATCCCCACAATTTCCAATATTTTGCCACCATGCAAAGAGCTGCTATAAATATTTTTGCACAAGTAGGGCCTTTCCACTTTCTATAATCTCTTTAGGATACAGACTTAGTAGTTGTATTGAAGGATCAAAGGGTATGCTCAGTTTGTTTGCCCATTGGACATGGTTCTAAATTTTGCTCTTCAGAATGGTTGGATCAATTCACAACTTCACCAGTTATGCATTAGTGTCCCAATTTTCCCATATCCTCTCTAACATTTATCATTTACCTTTTCTTGCCATATTAACCAATCTGATTGGTGTGAGATGGTACCTCAGAGTTGTTTTAATTTAGATCATATGCCTATAAATAGCTTTGATTTCTTCATCTGAAAACTACTTGTTCATATCCTTTGACCACTTATCAATTGGGGAATGGCTTGTACTCTCATAAATTTGATTCATTTCTCTATATATTTGAGAAATGAGACCTTTATCAGAGACGTTTGCTATAAAGATTGTTTCCCAGCTTCTGTTTCCTTTTAATCTTCATTGTATTGGTTTTGTTTGTACAAAAGCTTTCTAATTTAATGTAATAGAAATTATCTACTTTACATTTTGTAATGCTCTTGATCTCTTGTTTGGTCATGAATTCTTTCCCTTCTCATTTATCTGACAGATAGACTATTCCTTGCTCTTCTAATTTGTTTATGGTATCACCCTTTTTGTCCAAATCATACCAAAGGTTTGTCATATCTAACTTTTCTAATATTCCATTTACCTTCTTAGTCTCTTTCTTGTTTGTTTTTTCAGTTGGATTTATTTAGTCTGATTGAGGACGATTGAAATCCCCCAGTAATATATTTGTGCTGTCTATTTCTTCCTGTAACTCACTTAACTTCTCCTTTAAGAATTTGAATACTGTATCACTTGGTGCATATATGTTTAGTTTTGATATCATTTCATTGTTTACCTTCCTTATCTCTTTTTATTAGTTAATTAGTTTGTCTAAGATCAAGATTGCTACCCCAGCTTTTTTTTTTTTTTACGTCAGCTGAAGCATAATAGAATCTGTTCTAGCCTCCTAACTTTGCTCTGTATGTGTGTCTCTGCTTGAAGTGTGTTTCTTGTAAACACCATATTATAGGATTCTGGTTTTTTTTTCTACTCTGCTGTCTGCTTCTGTTTTATGGGAGAGTTCGGCCCATTGACATTCACAATTGTGGTTACTACCTGTGTAGTTCCCTCTATCATACTCTTCCTTCTGTTTTTCTTTTCTCTCTTTTCTCTCCATTTCAAATCAACCAATTTGTTGATTGGTTCTTGATAGCTCATATCAGTTTCCAGTAGCCCAATTTTAACTTTGAAGGTATTGTTTTCCTCAATTCCAAATTATCTCAGGGTCCCCTGTAATCCACCCCAAACCTTCCTTTAATATCATTTAATTGAGGAAATTTTCTAAATTCCTCATTCAATTTTAAGGTGTACTTTCTTCTTCATTTGGCCAATTGTGTTCTTTAAGGAGTTGCATTCTTCAGTGGATTTTTGCATCTCCTTTTCTATTTGGCCAATTCTACTTTTTAAGCAGTTTTCCAAGCTTTTTTTCATAATTCTCTTGCATTATTCCAATTCCTTTTCACATTTTTTCTTCTACTTCTGTGATTGTTAAGCTCCTTTTTTGAGCTTTTCCATGAGTTCTTTCTTGGCTTGAGACCATTTCTCATTCTTCTTTGAGGTTTTTGCCCATATACGTTTTGACATTGTTGTCCTCTTTTGAGTTTGTATCTTGGTCTTCCCACCATAATAACTTTTATGGTCAAATTCTTTTGTTGTTGTTGTTATTGTTATTGTTTGCTCATTTTATTGGGGGGGGGGTCCTTTTTCCTTTCTTTTAATTTTGAACTCTGCACCTGAGGAAGAAGGGGAACTGTCTCAGGCTTCTTGTGCTAGTGGCTGCAGCTCCTGGCTGTTTACCTGATCTTGCATTGATGTTGCCTGTACACCCTCAGGGGCGTTTTTCTGATGATGTGCTGTGGGTGTGGGATGGGGGTTGGCTGAGCTGCTAGAAGTCATAGGGGTCTGTCAGCTTACTTAGTGCTGAGCTGGGGTCCAAATGGTGGTGTCTGGTGTGTACTAAGGCCCAGTCAGGTGTTTCTGCATTTCTCTGGGGTTATACTGAAGCATGTAGAGGTCTGGCCATTGGAGGATCCCTGTTTCCTTGGAGCTGTGCTGAAGCATGTGATGGTTCTTGGAGCTGGAGTCTGCTGACTATACTAAGGCACATGATGGGTCCTGCTGTTGGTGTTTGCCTGCTCCACTGCACTGGGATTTAGCATCTCTCCCACTGGTTTCCTGAGGTGGGACTTGCTGATGGCTTGTTGGGACACTTCCTGGAATGTGCTCCTCTTTTACTCAAGTAAGATGGATCTTTCTTGCTGATCTTCCAAGTTTCTTGGACTAAGAGATTGTTTTACCCCATCTTTTTGCTGGTTCTGCTGTCACAGGATTTGTTTTGGGGTGCTATTTCATGGTTGTTTAAAGGTGAATATGGTAGAGTTACAGCGATTTACTGCTTATTCCACCATTTTGACAGAGTCTAGTCTCTCTCTTGTTGAGTGTGTTATAGTTGGCCCCAATGGTCTTTTTTGACACTGAGATTCTGTGATTATCTGACCCTAAGGGGGCCTCTGCCCAATATCTCAGGCAGCTTGAAGCAGAGCCCAGTATACAGTCTTTTTCCAGGAATATAAACAATACATGGGAACACATAGAGAAATGCCCAGGAATACCATTTCTTTGGAGCCTTACTGCTACACCAAAGAAGTCTAACTTGGCTGCTCTTCTTCTAATATGGTTAATTTTGCAACCATGATATAATGGGTCATCCTGTAATAAACATCAGCCCAGTGGTTCTGTTTCACAGCTTTTATGTACTCCTGAAGGTGGCCTTAACCTGGAAGATAAATAGGTGACTTCCTTAGGACTTTTGGCAACACCTATTGTCTTCTTGATGCCACAGCTCCACTGACCTACCACCCTGATGGTGTTCACATAAAGTGATTCAAGCATAAAACAATATAGAGGTATGTGTATTATTTTTCAGAATCCTACACGGGTGGTGTGTCCAGTAATTGACATCATTAACCGGGACACTTTTGCCTACGTGTCCTCTTCCCCGGACATGAGAGGTGGTGAGTGGGGCTGTCTTCTTTTCCCAGTAAGAAATTTTCTTGTCACCAAATGATTGATCATAGAAAAATATAGTAAGGAAAGACAAAAAAAACTATCAATGTCATAACTTGGATGCTTAACCCCATTCTGGCCATGGGTTCTACCCTTTCACCTTAGAATCATAAAGGCATGGGTAAAGTTTTGGAAACCTCAGTATAACCTAACCAAAGAGAACAGGGGCTGAAATAAGGATTCCCTGATAACTGGGGTCCTGAGTTTAGTTCCTAACAACCTCTAGCTCTAATACTACTTTTCCCTTAGTAATTATCCAAGTCCTGTGCTAGGGGAATGGGATAAGGGTTCTTTTTTGAGAAAGGCCAGATTATCTCAGGGTTTCCTGAAATCCACCCTAAACCTTCCTTTAATATCATTTAATTTCAGGGTTGGGGATCAGGGCTCTGATAACCCTGTCCACAGAAAATGAGGAAAATGCCCCAGCTACAGGGATCTCAGTTGTGCTCATTTTAACATACCATTATATGACTTATGTAAGCTTATGACTCATTGCTTTGACCCCTTTTATTTACTCTTGTTCGAAGACCCTGCCCTTGAGGTATTTATGCATGCCTGGCTCTTTGTGGTATGGAACCAACCTTGCTTCAAAGAGGGCATGGCTGGTAGAGGAGGCTGCAAACTTAAATTGGTATGCCTCTCAAAGAGCTAATAATTTTTCCCATTGCATAGGCCAAGTGAACACTTCCTTACCAAATCCTGCCGCTCCTACTGGGTGCATTTAAGCACTTCCAAGAAAATGCATAAAGGCAGCCAATGGGGGGATGGTATGTTTGTTTCTTATGTATCTCAAGGTTTAAAGGGGACACATATACATTTATATTATGAAATACACATGTGTATATAAACATGTATATGTATTTGTGTATGTGTACCTACTTGCATATACATATATATTTTTTTGCTATGGTTTAGGCTTTGATTGGACACTCCATTTCAAGTGGGAGGAGCTTTCCCTCAGGGAAAAGGCCCTACGTGTGGATCCCATTCAGCCCATCAAGTAAGTAAAAATCTTTACATCTATTATCACTTTAAAAAAATTATTCTGAACTTAAGAAATAAAACAAACATTTCCATAGCATAGTAGAATAGAAAAAAAGATGATCACACATGAAAACATACATCTAATATTACTCATAAAAGTTCAAAATCTCAGGTCTATGGGCAACTAACAGAAATGTGTTAAATGTCAAAAGATATTTTCCAATAATGAAGTGATCAAATGATATGAATATTTTCAAATGAATTTCAAAATATTCAGTATATGAAAAATCCTCCAGTTAATGAAGAAGGGAATTATAAACTTAAGAAACTATGAGGTTTACTGCATATCCTAAAAATTTGCAAAGAATAGAAAAAAAACTGAGATATGTTGGAGGGACTATGGAAAAACAGGCACACTAATATACTGATCTGAAAACAATTTGGAACTATATATGGAAAGTGAATTATCCATTCACATACTTCAACCCAGTGATCTCACTACTGGGCACATATCCTAAAGGACTTTGAAGACAAAAACAGAAGTCTAGTATTTACCAAATAATTCATAACAACACTCTCATGGTAGCAAAAGACATGAAAGAAAGTGTACAGTGTTCATTGACTGGGAAATGACTGAATAATCTGTAGTACATAGAATGGAATTTGGAGAAGTAGGGGAAGATCTGTGTGACTGATGGAGAGAACCATGAAATCAGAACCAGAAAAATTATGCACAGTGACAACCATGTAAACTGCAAGATCCCCAGAAGGAGACTAAGTGAAAAATCAGTAATGGTCCCAAAGAGGAGATAATGAATAATAATATCTCCTTTCTGTCATCAGAGTCAAGGGATTACAAGAGCAGGGTGATACGTACATGCATACACACACACACACACACACACACACACATACACACATATATTGATAGACAAGGTCGTTGTATCACTCGACTTGGTGCAGCTTAAAGTGTTCTTGTTCTTCTGGCTTCCATCCTTGTATAGTATGTGATCTCAAGAAAGGCGGGTCAGTGTGATGGAAAAAGTACTGCCACTTATGGACAGGGTGCTGCTACTTAACCTCTCACCTGCAGTATCCCCTCAAAAGCAGGGGTGAAAGTTCATCCCCTTCCTTTTCAGAGAAGAAAATGCTTTGTCAAACTCAAGCACTACATTACTGAGTTCTTAGTGCAAATATTATCATCCACATTTTGGAGCTGAGAGAACTGAGACACAACATCTAGGTGACTTAAACCCACAAGCATTTACACTATCATATGTAAATATATACACACTTATATATGAATATACATGTATTTATATTTATATCAATACATGCCAGAGACTGTGCTAAACTTTTGAGATACAAAGATAAAAATGAAGCAATTTACTTTTTTTTGGGAGAGAGAGCATTTATATGTACAAGTATTTTTAAAGTAGGTACAAAGTACACAATGTATTGTGGAATGTGGGATACCAGCAACTAGAGGGATCAGAAAAGTCTTCACATCTGAATTGACTTTTGAAAGAAATGAAGGATTAATTCTAAGAAATGAAGTGAGAAGGGAACATTTTGCAGGCTTGCCCAAGATTGTGTAGTTCCTATGTAGTGGATCCAGGAATCAAACCATTCTCTTAAGAATATCCACCATCATGCCATGTAGACAGAAGTCCCATTTTTGCCATTTGCATGCTGTTTAGACAGACTGCATGTAGCAGTGGAGGAATTTTTGACAATTCAGTTTGAACCCCTGAGAATGTCCTGGGACAAAATGAGTCTACATTTCCTCCTCTGGGGACCTGCTGCTTGTTGATGCATATACGATGCACAGGACAATCCTTTCAAGGGCCTGGAGTGTTATAGCAAGAGAATGACAGTAATTACCAGGCTATGTCAGTATGGAGTCAAGTACTGGGAAAGAAAATATAGATTAATCATAAACGTTGCCATGAGTAGATAATTATGGTGAAACATGTTGTCATTTGCCTATGAATATGATGCTGTGTGTTGACTTTTTTTTAAATCTATGAATTGGATTGTATTTGAACTGAGTCCCTTTAATCCAACCTCCATGTTCTAGGATCACAGAATTAGAGATGGTGTAGGGTCTCTGAGATTGAGAGAGAGGCTAAGTGATTTGCTCAGAGTCATTTAGCCAGTACAGGGCAGCTAGGTGATGCCAAGCCTGGAATCAGGAGGACTCATCTTTTTGAGTTCAAATCTAGTCACAGACACTAACTAGCTGTGTTTGCCTCGGTTTCCTCATCTGTAAAATGAGCTGGAGAAGGAAATGGCAAATCACTCTAGTAACTTTGCCAAGAAAACCCCAAATGGGATCATGAAAAGTTCGACACGACTAAAAATGATTCAACAGCAGTTCAGCTAGTAGGTGAAAGAGGCAGGATTTAAATTTAATTCTTCCTGACTCCATTGCCCTGTCTCCTGCGCCACCAAGGGCAAACATTTGCAAAACTGGGATTAGAGGTTCATCCTGATCTAAAATTAGGTTCATTTTGAATACCCAAGGACTGGTCTTTAGGACTGCAGCATCACCAGCAGAATTAATGATGTCCGTGAGGTACATAGCACTCTACAAGCACATAGAATGTGAAATGTGCGGTATTCACTGCCCACTAGGTGCTTGTATTTTAAAATGTGTGACTACCTTAAAAATGGCATCAGGAAGATACAAATGATAAGAAGATAGTTATCTTTGAGATCTACAAATGAATGCTGCCTGATGAGTGTTTCTCAAAGCAAAAGGTGGGAACTTGTAAGAGGGACCCAAGGAATCCATAAAAATGGGTCATATAGAACAGACAGGAGCCACTAACCCATATATAAGGGTTCTTGCAGCGCCATATTGACTTTGTTTTAAAATGTAATATTATCTATGTCTTATTGCGTTTTTATTTATCTTGTTAAATATTCCCAATTACATTTTCATCTGAATCAAGCTTCACTCAGGATTATTGTGGGCAGCATGTGGCCCCCTGGCCAAGTATTTGGCACCCAGGATATAGAGCACAACCATCAAGCTCCAGACAGTTAGGGTTGATATAAACTGAGGCTTAAACTAATATGTTCAGAATCAGCCCCTCATGATTCCATTTTCTCACTCCTGGCATCCCTCCCTTCCAGCCTTTAAATTCTTCAGTGATGCTGAGAAGGAAACCAAAGCTACAAAATATCTAAGAGCTGCTTGTGGCAGTAAAGTATAGCTATTTATGTATGTATGTATTTATTCATTTATCTATTTATCATCTATCTTTATCCTCATTCATTAACTCATTCATTTATCCATATCTATTTCTGTCTATATTACTCTCCATTTTTCACCTATCTATTAAGGGATGATGGTACATTGGCCTTTGCTGTGCTGAGCACAGGGGATATTCTCAATAAATGGATAATTAATCAATCACTGATTGATATGGGCCATAGGAGTAGAAGGTGCTTGTGGGGAAAGGGAATAGGTGAAAAAAATGGCAAGCCATCCATCTAGACATTCCAGAAGGATGATCATTACAAAATCAAGGACAAACCCAGCAGCCTGTCTGCCTCTCCTCTTTAAGGGCAAATGTTTCTTGCTCTCTTTGGGAAAATGGCCTCTCCCTGGAATCATTTTGATAATCAGAGAAGCAGGACTCAACAGGAAGGTGTCCGACTTAGGAAGAACCCAGTCAGTACACTTGCCGTCTTGGGATCACTGACATAGGTGACACACAGATGTCCCTAAAGTCTAAGACTAGTGATACTGTGTGCCCGGCACTGTGCTGAATGCTTTTACAATTACCATCTCATGTAATCCTTAAAACAACCCTACAAGGTAGATATTATTATCGTCCTCATTTTCCACTTGAGGAAACTGAAACAATCAGAGCTTTAAGTGACTTGCCCAGGGTCTCACAGCTCTATGTGACTGAGACTGAATTTGAACTAGGTCTTTCTTGTGATGCTCTCTCTCTTCTGTGCCACCAGCTTCCTCTTGTTGAAATTAGTGACTAGCCCAGGGTCACATTCATGGTAAACATCAGAGGGTGGCTTTGAATTCAGGTGTTCCTGACTCTAGGTACAATATGCTATCTAGCAGATTAGAAGTTAAGATACCTGAGTTTTATTCTCAGTCAAAGAGTGACTAGTTGGGAGACCTAGAGTAAGTCACTAACCATCCCCAGGCCTTAGCTGGACATTTAGGGGAACTCAATGAGTTCTTCACTCCCTTCCAGCCCTAGTGTTCTCTGATTCTCAGAATAAATCTTTGGCTCTACCCAACAGAAAGCATTTTTGGTCCCATGGTGCTCTCCTTCCTCAAGCTTCTCTCACTCCTTGGATTTGAATTCAGAGGACTTAGGTTCAAATCCTAAATCACCTAGGTGGTCTCAGGCCAGTCACAGAAACGTGGAATTTCAGAGTTGGAAGGAACCCCAGCTAGTCCATCCACCCTCCCCTTAAAAGAACTCCTCTCACCACACACCTGAAAAGTAGCCTTTCAGCCTTTGCTTGGAAAACCTCCAAAGCGGGGAGACCTAGCACCTCCTGGGACAACCCATGGGATAGCTCTGGTTGTAAGGACATTTCCCCTTACATCTAGAGTATCCTTCAGGTACGTGGCTCCACTGTGCCCCTTCGTCTCCATTTCATAATCCCTATTCCCTTCAAAGGCAGTTGTTGGCACAATGGATAGAACCACGGGCCTGGAATCAGGAAGACGAGTTCAAATGTGGCCTCAGACACTTACTCACCTGGGCAAGTCACTGTCTTAGTGTTTCCAACTATAAAACAGGGACAATAAGAATACCTACCTTGCAGGGTTGTTGTGAGAATCAAAAGAGATCATATTTGTAAAACACTTAGTACAGTACCTGGCATATAGAAGGTGCTTAATAAATTCTGGTTTCCTTCCTTCCTTCAACCAGCTATCACATCAATGGACTCAAGGCCTTTTTGCATCCTAATTGCCCTCCCCTGGACTCTCCTTAGATGATCAATTAGTTCATCTGTCAGAGCCTCAGATGCCTCAATTGTAAATGAAGGAGTTGGATTAGATTGTTTTTCTGGCTCTGAATGCCATGATCCTTCCTCCTGCTCACATGTGTCTTCTAGCCCCACTACTAGGCTGTCAGGAAATAAAGATTAATAATACTGATGATAGCTAACATTTATAGAATACTCACTATATGCCAGGCACCATGCTAAGCACTTCATAGCTATTTCATTGAACCAGAATAAAAGACAGAGCTATGAAAGATCGGAGAGATGCTTTATGAAGATCCTGTTTCCCAGTGATGATTAGTGGATAAAGCAGCTTTCCTAAGATTTTTGCTTCCTTCTCCTTTAAGTGACCAGGCATCTTATCCCTTTACTGATGTAGTTCTTAAGAGAGTCTTCCAAGTCAGGATCCTTCTGAGAGAATGTGTAAATTTTCACCAAGTGCTTCTCTGTTTGGAAGCCTGCAGTCCATGCCATGAACCCTGGGCCTTGGGGAAAAGGCATACCGATGGGTGTAGTCTGCCAGTGAGACCCAGGATATTTATGAGCAACAGTACAATGCCCAGGCAATACCACATGTCAAGGTGCATGTCCTTATTCCAGGTAAAGTGGAAATTTATTAGTCCTTCTGTAAGAGGAACAGAAAGGATGAGGGCAATGGCCTTGGTCTCTGGGTTCTGAAGAAAAGAGATTCTGAGAGCTTCTGCCTTCTTCTGACACTCTCTTCTCCCTTTTCCTGATGCGCAGGACCCCAATCATTTCTGGAGGGCTATTTGTAATGAACAAATCCTGGTTTAATCACCTGGGGAAGTATGATGCAGCGATGGACATCTGGGGTGGAGAAAACTTTGGTGAGTGCCCAGCCTCTGCCTGGTCAAACCTTGGCACCAAATGGAGCCTTAGGCCTGAGGGCCTTAGAACGAGACAAAAAAAAATTCAGATGGACCTTGGGAATGGCCTCCCATCTCAGCAGCTGTGTGAGAGTGGGGTGAGTAAATGAGCTTGGACAAGCTGAGACAGTGAGGAAGAGGCAGAATAGATTGGGACCACTCTGGATTTTAGTTGGTAGCTAAAGCTATAAGGTGCTGCCAGTGAGAGCCAGGAGTTTGTGCAAAAGAAAGTTAAGAGGGTGAGGAATTATGATGAAAAGACCTGGTCAGGCATCAGAAAAGCCAGGGTTCAAGCCCTGTATTTGATTCATAGGAGCATCCTGGGCATCCTTTTGGTGGGACTGGCAGCCATCTCACCAGCACTTCAGTTCAGAGGGCTTGCCCCTACACCGATAAAATCGCAGGGCTGGACAGTGAAAGGGAGAGGAAGAGGAGGCAGAACTATGGGGCGTCAGGCAAGGGCTTCTAAGCTCACTTTGCTACTTTCTCAGCATGTGGTTGCATGCCCGCTGAATGGCAGCATCACTGAGCAGACGTGCTGGCTCCAGGAATGATCTACAGGGCCAGGGTCTAGCGTTTAGCAGTAATCTCATCCATTGTCAGGCTGCTATTGTTTTCTTCCATCCCTGCCTCCTTTGTGCTTTATGGTTTTCTTCCTCAGTCAGTAAGAGTTATTTTCCCCAAATTGATTGCCTCTGGCCTGACCTGCAGCATCTGCTCTTTTCAACCGGCCAGTGGAAAGAAATCTATCAGAAAAAAAGTGCAGGCCAGATCGAAGGCCCAACAAATGCCATGGAAAATGAAAACAATCATAAAACAAACATTCTAACCCACTCCTGGTCCAGGCAGATCCATCACTGTCTGAAGGAGGCACAGTCTTCTCTCACCCTTCACCCTTTCTGGACCCCAAGAAGCCAGCTCCCCACTCCTCAAGCCTTTACTGGCCCTGCTGGGGCCTCATCTTACTGCTTTAGGGTTTCTGCCAGGATCACATTATGGAGGCTGAAGTGATGATGAATAAGGCTGAGGCCACATGTGCTGCTGCTGTTCAGGCTAACATCAGGACATCTCCTTCAGTGGACAGGACAGAAAGGGCTTTCCAGAACTCACTAAGCATCAGAGAGGTCCATGGAATGTCTACACTGGGGGAAAGCTCAAGGTCATCTAGTCCAGGGGTCCTCTCTCCTAAAAACCCCTACAGATGATCATGCAACCTAAGGAAAGAGGAGACCTACAGTCTGACTAGCATGTGGGTGTTAACTACTTATATGTGAATATGCACATACATCCATGTGCATACATAGATACATTATAGAAGCGTGTGTACATGTGTGAGTGTGTGTGTATACTGTATATGTACATGCACACAGATGGTTAACAGTTGCATGAGAGGCTACCTTGTGAGGCAGCAAGTTCCCTATCTCCTTAGGTGTTTATACATACATACATATATGTACATATCATACATATAACACACACGTATTTTATACATGTACATGTATATACATATATTTCATACATATAGTTCCTATTACATTGGTATGTGTGTCTTAGTATAAACATTTTATATACGTATGTATAGATTGTATTGCTACATGTGTAGGTATACACACATATGTATGTGTATGTATGGGTGGAAAGAGAGGGTTTTTTTGTTGAGTAGTTTTTAAGTCATGGCTGACTCTCCATGATAACCCAATTGGGATTTTTTTGGCAAAGTTACTGGAATAGTTTGCCATTTCCTTCTCCAGCTCATTTTATAGATGAGGAAACTAAGTGACTTGCCCAGGGTCACAAAACTAGTAAGTATCTAAGACCAGCTTTGAAATCAGGTCCTCCTGACTCCAGGACTGACACTCTAGACACTGAGCCACCGTGTGTGTGTGTGTGTGTGTGTGTGTGTGTGTGTGTGTGTATCTATATCTATAGATACATCTACACCTCTATAGATATGCACACACACACACATATATATGTATATATACATGCACAGTCGCTAACATTTCTATAGCACTTAAAAATTTGTAAAGTACTTTTATTTGTTAGTTCTTTCTCTGAATGCAGATAGCGTCTCCCTTCATAGGTCCTTTGTAGTCAATTTGGGTGTTTGTAATAACCAAAATGATTTCGTTGCTCAGAGTTGTTCTTAAAACAGTATTGCTGTTACTGTATACAAAGTTCATCTGGTTCTGCACATTTCATACTTCATTATTTTGTGCAAGTCTATCCATGTTTTTCTAACATCATTAAGCTCCTCACTTCTTAGAGCACGCTAGTATTCTATCATAATCATATACCACAACTTGTTCAGCATTTCCACAATTGTACAAGTATGTATAGAATGATTTTACATATATACATACATACATGTATGTATATATGTATGTGTGTGTAATAATAACTATGTCTACGGTTGGGAAGGGAAGAAAAAAATTTGCATAATAACTTTATTATATATTTTAAAGGAATAGCAAGTTGTACATAATAGATTTGCAGTTTCATATGCAGTCATCTTTTTTTATTATACTGTGTTATGGGAAAAATTGCAAAGTCCTTTACATTTTATTTATTTTACCTTATGCATTCCTCACAAGAGCACTATGAAGAAGGCATTCTTAATATCCCTGTATTACAAATGAGGAGACCAATACAGAGAGAGGTTAAGTGAATTCAAGTTCACACAGCGAGAAAACGTTTGTCCCCCTGACTCTTGGAGCAGTTAGGTAGCACAATGGATAAGAGTGCCAGCCCTGGAGTTAGGAAGATCCATCTTCCTGACTTCAAATCTGGCCTCAGACACTTACTAGCTGTGTGACCGTAGGTAAGTCACTTAACCTTGTTCGCCTCAGTTTCCTCATCTGTAAAATGATCTGGAGAACGAAATGGCAAACCACTACAGTAGCTTTGCCAAGAAAACCTCAAAGAGGGTCACAAATAGTTGGACATGACCAAACAGCAACTTCCTGACTCTCAGTCCAACATTCTCTTCACTAGACTACCTCCCTACCAATCATCACTCTTTGTCTTTGTCTGTCTTTCCTGTATATCTCTCCATCTCTCTCTGTCAATCTATCCATCTATCATAGTTGACTTTTACATGAAATTTTAGATTTTATGAAAAAGCAATACAGTTACCTCATGTATAGGTTCTCATGGTCTTAAAAAAACTATATGAGGTTAATAGACACTATAATTATTATCCCCTTTTTTTCAGATGAGGAAATTGAGGCTTAGAGAAGGGTTAAATAACTTGACCGTACTCATGTGTTGAGTAAACGTTGGTACTAATTCCATATAACACACATCATGTTGCTCCATGTGGCCCCTCTTCCATTGTTCTGGACATCATATGGATGAGGTAATGGAAGGAAGGCAAGCACTAGCAGGTGGTGGAAATCATGAAAGACTTCAAATGAAATGTGACTGTAGAGGGTGAGGATAAGGTTGGAAGGATTCTAGGGATTTGAGATGAGGAGGGAGTGGGTTCCAGGGAGGGAACTCACTTTTTTCTTTAACTTGTGCAAAGTCATTGAGACAGAAGATGGAGTGCCATGTGTTAGAAATGGGAAGAAGGCTACTTTGGCTGAATTGTAGAGTGTGGGAAAAGGAAGTAATATATGTAATAAGGGTAGAAAAGCACGTTGAGCCTAGGTTATAAAGAATTTCAAATGACATGGAAGTTTTATATTTGACCCCAGGAGTTTGTTGAGTAGCAGAATAACGTGGTCAAATCAGTGCTTTAAGAAAATTCCTTCAATAGCTGGATGATTAGAAAGGGGAGAGATTTGCAGCAGGGAGACCAATTAGGAAGCTATTATCATGGTCCAGGCAGGATATGATAAGAGCCTGAGCTAGGTGGGTAGCTTTGTGAATGGAGAGAAGAAACAGGTGCAAGAGATGTTGTGGAAATAGTAACAAGAGTTGGTGGCTGATTATATGTGGGGACTGAGGGAAAAAGGCAGAGTTGAGGATTACTTTTGAGGTTCTGAACCTGGGTGAATGGATGGAGGGTCATACCCTTTACGTAAATATGGAAGTTCAAAAGAGAAGATTTGGGCGGGGGGGAGGATAACAAGTTCTGGTTTGGTTATGTTAAGTTTAGGATGCCTATTTGACATCCAATTCAAAACATCTACTAGCCCAGGAATGAGGAACCTTGTGACCTTGAGGCAGTCTTGTCAAAGATTCAGTCAAAGGGCCACATTTGAGGACCTAGAGGGACACATGTGGCCTTGAGGCTTCAGTTCCCCATCCCTGTCTATCCATTTGGTGATGTGGGACTGGAACACAGGAGGGAAACTAGGCTTAGACAGATAGATCTGGGAAACATGTATAGTGATATCAACTCCATGGAGATTAACTCCCCAAGAGATGGAGTGTAGAGAGAAGATAGAGAGATCCCAGGATAAAATCTTGAGTAACATCCACAGAAGTTGCAGTTGATGACCCAGCAAAAGTAAATGAAAAAGGAATAGTCAGACAGGAAAGAGAACAAGGTCCCCAAATCCAGGGCAGCTAGGTGGTGCGGTGAATAAAACACCTGGCCTAGAGTCAGGAACACTGAGTTCAAATCTGGCCTCAGACCACTTACAAGCTGTGTGACCCTGGGTAAGTCATTTAACCTTGTTTGCCTCAGTTTCCTCATCTGTAAGATGAGCTGGAGAAGGAAATGGCAAACCACTCCGGTATCTTTGCCAAGAAAACCCCAAATCAGATCACAAAGAGTTGGACATGACTGAAACAATTGAACAGTAAATTCAAAAAACTCAAAGAGAGAGCATCTAGAAGAGGACACTGGTCAATAGTGTCAAATGCTGCAGAGAAGTAAAGAGAGATAAGTATGCAGGAAAGCCTATTAAATTTAGCAATTAAATTTACTTGAAAAAGAAGTTTCAGTTAAGTGATGAGGTCAGAACCTAGATTGTGAAAGGTTGAGAAGCAAATTCAAGGGAAGGAAGTGGAAGCAGTGAGTATAGGCAATTTTTCCCCTAGGAATTTGGCTGTGAAAGGGAGAAGACATATATAGGATGTTAGCTTGATGGTGGGGTCATGTGCAGGGCTTTGTTTTTGTTTTTTATGGATGGAAATACTTAGGCATATTTATAGTCATGAAAGGAAAAAATAGATACAGGTCAGAGATTAGAGACTGTAAGACACTCTACTGGGGGAGAATGGAGCAGATGAGATCTCGGGTACCTGTGGATGGGCTTTGCCTCCTCAAGGGAAGGCCCAGTTCTTCATCGTCATACTCTCTTCCATTCTTAGAGCCCCTGATTTCCTTCAAAGCTCAGCTCAAATCCTGCTTCTTTACTATCTGTGTGATCCTGGGCAAGTCACTTAATCTGTTTGCCTTCATTTCCTTGTCTGTTAAATGGGGAAAATATTACCGCCCAGGTTGTAGTAAGGATCAGATAATACATGTAAAGTGTTCCATATACATAAAGTGCTATTAGGGTGATTATGGTTTAAAATTGCAAGGGACCTCAGAGGCATTCTAGTCTCCTCCTTTCCTCATTTTATAGATAATGAAATTGAGGCCTAGGGAGGTTAAGTGAGGTGGGATTTGAACCCACAGCACATGTTCTTACCACTGTACCATGTTGCCTCTCCTTTATATGTAAAAGGAGTTTTGCTTTCTTATTTTAACATCATCTGGAAGTAGTTCCCTCTTCTCTGGTACTCTCCAGGCTTGTCATCCGTCTGAAATAAAAATTCATTACAAGTTGACCAATCAGCAGGTATTAAATGGTTAACAGGTCTCTGCCTGGCAGAGCAGATTCCCCTGTTGCATCTGTCTAGGCTGCCCTTGCCTTATTTCATCTCTCCCTTCGTCTGAGGAGAAAACACCTGATTTTTAGGTTGCCTTGCCTGTGTGGGAGGCATGTAACTGACCAGTCCCTTTCATTCCCACCCCTGTCCCCCTTCCTGTTTTCACTAAAGGCCAATGATATGGATGCCTTTTATTTTTTTTTCTTTTCCCCACAACGTGCTTCTGCAACAGACTGAATGGCTCAGATAATTACCTCTCCTCTTCAGCATATGAAGAGATTTTAGGAAAAGTGACTTTCAAGGTTTTTTTTTCCCAGTGACTCATTTGCATAAAAATTGGGTGCTTAAACTCCAATTTTTGCAACATGTGATACATGTAATCTATCTGCTAACTTCAGGCTGCATCTCACTTATAGGTGTTGATCTCTGGAGAATAAAGGCATCTGTTGCCTAGCAAGCTAGGAGGTGGGACAAGCCAGCGTACAGATATTCTGACAGGAGGCTGGGGAGCTTCCTGAATACAGTATGGTATATTTCCAGAGTACACCTGGTTGATGTTTCTTGAGGTTAATGCTGACAAGGAAGAGGAGTAATGCTAATATTAACAATGATAACTTTCTCAAAGCCCCTCATTGTGGAGAATTCCAACAAATAAGCTCACCTGGTCACAAAGCATTCCCACCAAGAGAGCTGTTTCCCACAGTCGATCTATAAACATTTAAGAACAATGTTGAATAGATGTGACTGAAGCATGTACTTATGACCTTGCATTTACACGGAATGGAAAGCTTTCAAATTACAGAGACCTAGCTGAAGGAATCAGGGTCAGGATGGGCTGCGCGCCATCCGTTTGCTCCTGCCACTGTCCCAAATGTGGTTTCATGGAGCCCATGAAAAGATGCATTCATATCCTAGTATGTTTATTCAGTTACGAAAAGCATTTCTTTTGTCCATGCATGCATAGTATACAGAACATTAAATAGAAGAGAATAAAAGGATGCCAGCTTGTCCCAAAGACATTTCTATTTAAGCTTCTTTAAAAAGATCAGAATGAAATTATTGATAATAGTAATAAATGTGTGTATTATTTTACAGACAAAACAGATGATTTCTTGATCTTTACAGCTGCAAAGAGGCAACTTTAGACATAGGGTATATTTAAATGTATATAGGTACATATATATGCTAAATATATATATTTTGCACACATAGATCTGTGTGTATATACATGTACACATATCTACACATGCATATGTATATATACACATGTATACACCTATAAAATGTGTACATATAGATACATACATGTGTGTGAATACATAAATATATTTACATATGCTTGCACTTATTCCCTTTTCACAGGTGAGGAAGCTGAGGTTCAGACATGTGATGAATTTCTCAAGACCACATAGGTAGCATGGGGCAGTAGGGTTTATTGGAAAGAACAAAGGACTTGGAGCCAGAAGAGCCGGGCTGGAAATCCGGCTCGACCACTTCTTAGCTGTGTGACTTTCGATAAACCACGTCACCTCTTTGTCACCTGTAGAGACAATTAGGTGGCAGAGTGGATGGAGTGCTGGGCCTGGAATCAGAAAGACATGAATACAAATCTGACCTCAGTCACTTACTAGCTCTGTGACCCTGGATACCTTACTTCACTATCTGCCTCAATTACCTCATCTGTAAAATAAAGATAATAATAGCACCCACCTCACAGGGTTGATATGGAGACCAAAAGAAATAATATTTGTAAAGCACTTATCACAATGCCTGGTACCTAGTAGGTACTTAATAAATTATTTTTTCCTTCCTGCCTGTCTGCCTACCTAGGCAGTGGGTCACAAGCTGTGGCAAGTCTTAGAGAGATTGAAGGTGTCAAATAGAAGCCTGGGCACAGCCTGACCAAGTGTGGAGGGGCTTGGTACTAGAAAGCTGGTCATCAGGTGATCTAGCCTATTATGGCCATGGCAGAACATGAAACAAAAGTTATACAAAAGCCTATCAGTCTTATGTGGTCTCACTTGTCTTTGACAGTGATGGTAGTGAGGTCTCCAAAATTAAAAGTCTTCAAATAGAGCTAGATGACTGACTACTTGGTAGGGTATGCTAAGGGATTCCTGCTCAGATACATGGTAGACTAGAGTCTGGGACATAGTAGGTGCTTAATAAACGCATGTTGATTGATTGATCAATAACCTCTGAAATCACTTCCTATTCTGAAATTTTATGTCTCAGACACATTTTTATATTTCTGAGGGCAGCTTGTCACTATGGTGAAACCATCCTCAAACATTTTAACTAGAGCTGCCTGTTTACTGAGAAAGAGAGCTGCAGGTTTAAGCAAGAAAAGCTAGAGATGCTGGGGTGGGGATGAGGATGGGGACACCATTCACACACACACACAGATACACACACAGATACACACACACACACACACACACATTGGTGCCTAGTGGTAGCCATCTCTAGGGTGAAGGGGAAAGAAAGAGGGAAGAAAAAGAGCTGCCAAATAGCTTCAATAGACACGTTATATCTTTACGTATATATATATATACATGTATGTGTATATGTATATATATATATATATGTATGTGTACTTATTGAACACTGAATGGACTAAAAGGCAGGAGAGACCTGGATTTAAATCCCACTTCTAACATTTCCTAACTGTGGGATCATGGGCAAGTTACTTAACCTTTCTCATTGAAAATGAAGACAATGATAGCTCTAGGACTTGTCTCACAGAAGGGCTTTGACGCTCAAATGAGATAATGAATGAAAAGGTTTTTATTTAAAGTACCCTAGAAATGTCAGTTATTATGTGACCATAGGGGCTCTCCTATCCCAAGCTGGCTCTCCCTCTAAGGGACTGTACTGCACATGTTTTTCACAGAAATTATCTGTAACCAGATGTAGCTTTATAATTTGGTCTGAATTTAAGGCTTGGCACCAACATTTGGAAGGGACCCAGCACCCTAAAGTAGTCCAATCAGATTCTTCCAAACCTGGAAGTCCTCCAACAGCCCAAAAAATTTGAGCCAGTTTAATTACTCCGTAATACTTGTTCCTGTCTGCCAGTCATCAAGGAGATACCTTGTCAGGGAAGCTGGAATATTTCCCCACTAACCCAGGGAAGTGATGCCATATTTTTCTGCCACCTAACCCTATTTAGATCTCATCTGGTTGGTTCAGCAATTACAAGCATAACTCTGCTCCACCCAAAACAGGAGGGACCCTCATACATATACCAGACCCCAGCAGGAGGAAAAAGGCTAATATCTGATGAATGGTGCCATCCATAGTCAGGGATACATGTCCTCCCTAAGGATGCTCAGTACCATATTATTGACTACTCAGGACTCTTCAAGAATGTTCATGCCTTCACATAAGATTCCCCATAGCTGTGTCTTACAGCTTATGGAGTAGGTACTCCAGAAAAGGACCCAATAGCTCAGTGTCCCAAGACAGCAGTTACAGTGAACTTGGTCACTGGACTGTTGCCTTCACAAGTCAATGATAACAGTGACCAGAAGCAGCCTTGTAAAAAGGGTTCACTTCATTGCACAATCATTTAACAAGCATTTATTAAGATCCTACTATATACTTCCAGGGGTGGGGAACCTGTGGTCTCAAGGCCACATGTGGCCACACTTGAGAACCAGAGGGCCTCATGTGGCCTCGAGGCTGCAAATTCTCCACCCCTGTGTAAGCTAGACACTGAGAATAGAAAGACAAGAAAGAGTGAAACAGCCCCTGCCCTCAAGGAACTTACATTCTCTTAAAGAAGACAGCACGTGCACAGGTAGAATACAGTACAGTTTGATTATTTCCCTAGTTATTAGTTCCTGCATTTGCCTCCTATAGATTCTTTCCATGGTACTGAGGCCCCTAATTTATCATAGTTTTAAGCTTTCTCCTTTTTCGTTGCCTCCAGGTTAGATTTCATCTACCTGTTACTCTCAATCCAATGACGTGTCAGAACCAACAGCTCCACTGTTGTACTTGGTTGACTGCTTAGATGTTCTAGTCATATCCTACAGTTCTGCTAGAGGAACTAGATGGTGCAACAATGGAGCACTGGGCCTGGAGTTAGGAAGACCTGAGTTCAAATCCAGCCTCATATGCTTGTGAGTCATCAGACGTTAGACAAGTCACTTAACCTGTGTTTGTCTCAATTTCCTCAACCATAAAATGGGGGTAATAATAGCAGAACAACCCAAGGTTGTTGTAAGAATCAAGTGGAATAATATTTGAAAAACGTTTAGCACATTACCTGGCTGTTAAGGACAAGGTGCTTAATCAATGATTCTTTCCTTCCTCCTTTCCAGCTATAATAACTCATCCCTCTCCTCTAAGTCCAACAATCCCTCTCCATAAAATGACATATTTTCTTCTTTGCTTCTTCCTGCATCTTGTCTCCCCCCATCCCCATTTGAACATCTCAGTGTCAATGGAACTAGTGGCCTGAGGACTTGGAGACAGTATAGGATTGTAGGGGCATAGAGAGGTCAACTAGTCCAACTCTCATTTTCCACATGAGGAAATGGAGACCCAGAGAGATGAAGTAAGTTGCCCAAGGTCAGATAGCTAGTAAATAACAGAACCAGGCTATGAATTCAGATTCTCCTTTCTCTGTATCCAAAGCATTCTTCCCACAATCATCTTTCCGTTATGCACACCCAGAGAGGCCTACAGAAAGTTAGCAAATAGCCATAGAATTCCTGGAGAGTCAGGGTAATAGAATCATAGGATACAGAGTTCAAATTAAACAAGTTTTAGAATTTATCTAGCCCAACCCACTCATTTTAGAGAGAAAGAGACTGAATCCAAAGAGATTCAAATGTGCCTAAGTATCTAAGTACCTGGGTGACACAAGAAGTGGAGGAGCCACAATTCAAATCCAGGTCTTCTGACTATAAATCTAACTTTTCCCCAAGGCAACAAGATGGGCTGAGCCCAAGGAAGATCAGAGCTGAGACTCTCAAAGAGGTTAGCTGTCAAAGGATTGGGGAACCTGCGACCTCCTTTTATTAAGGGGATTTGTTCTGTGAAGTTTAGATTCAGGCAAAGGACCTCACCCAAGAATCTATGGGGCCACATGGGGCCTTGATGCTACAGATTCCTCACCCCTGAAGCAGATCAAGTGTCAGGAGTCTTCTCCATTGTTCAGACTACATGTCAGTGACCTAGCTCCTACCTATGCTCCTCGTCTCATTGTTCAGTCTTACACATACTGATCCAGTCTTGCTCTAGTCAGACCTGCCCCAAACCCCAGTGCTCATGGGCAGAGAGAATTCCTAGGGATAAAAATCCTCTACCACTAGAGGCTTAGGAGTTACCTCCAGTATTCACTGGGCTGAGGAGGAGACCAGCCAGAGGAGAGGACCTAGAAGTTTGCTCATGCCTCATAAATGGGGGATGACTTCCTTCAGTGACATTCTAACAATGATGATGCTAACAGTAAAGGTGACAGCAGCTAGCATTTGTATAGCACTTTGAGGCTTGAAAAGTGCTTATATATTTTGTGTTCTTTGATCCTCTCAACAATCATGTTACTGTTATCCCCATTTTGTAGATGAAAGAGGTTAAGTGACATACAGAGACACAGAGCTCAGAAGTGTCTAGGACAGGGTTCGGGTTCCTTGGGGACTCCTCAAGGGAGAGCAGTGGTGTTTGCCCCACCCTCCATTCACTGGAAGCTAAATGAATGGGCTGTGGAAACAAGAGGAACGGGCCAGCTGATAACATTATGAATAAATAAGCCTGCCTCGTTGTATGTCACATGGAGGTTATTGAAGAAAGCAGGAGCAAAATCTCTCCAGCTGACCAGGGCTTTTAGTTAAGTTGGAAGGTTGGCTGGCCCCTGGGCAGGCTTACAACATCTGTGCTCCATCAGGCAATTGCCCATATTTGATGAAATTATGAGCTACTTTATTTCAGAATCCCACAGCTTCCATTTGGGTCTTGGCCTTATGTGAAATGTATTTGTTATACCATGAGTATGAAGCTGCTTTCCAGAGCAAGGAGGACAACATCCTATCTCACTGTGTGTACCACACCATTATGTGCCATATAAACCAGGCAGAGAAATGGATGGGTGTGTGTGCAACCTGCCTGCCCACAGTCACCTAGCACTCTTCTAGTAAAGAATTTGAAGCCCTGGACAGAGAGGGTTTTAATGGTGATGGTAAAGGTGAGTATGTGAGTATGTCTTGTGTTATTAAAAGGGTAGCATTTAAATGTCCCATTGCATTAAATTTTTCATGGCCAACTGTCACGATATATGGACCACTCTAACTTATAGAATTGATATGGTGCTGTTGTTCTCGAGTTGTTTCAGTTACGTTTGATTCTTTGTGGTCCCATTTGGGTTTTCTTGTCAAAAATACTGGAGTGGTTCTCCATTTCCCTCCCCAGGCCCATTTTACAGATGAGGAAATTGAGGCAAAGAGGGTTAAGTGACTTGCCCTGGGTCATACAGCTGGTATGTGTCTGAGGCTGGATTTGAACTCAGGTGCTTATATGGAGCATAGTGCAAAGATGGAACAGTGAATTTGCAGCCAAAAGACCTGAATTCAAATCTCAGCTCTTCCCTTTACTATTTGGGCAAATCATTTAATGTTTCTAGTCCTCACTTTTTTCATCTATAAAATGAAATTGGACTAGAAAATCTCTTAACGTCTCTTGGGAATCTAAAATGCCACAGTCCCATGGAATCAGAAAGGGTATTTTTATTCTGTATCTATGCATGCCACCTGCCCTGAGGGCAGAACCTGTTTCATTTTTTTATATGACTAGAGCCCAATACAGTCTTAGCATGTCATAGATACTCAATGAACGCCTGTTGATTGCTTTTTGGCCTCCCAGAAGCCTTAAATTCTTGGACACCAGGCTATTTGTACAAAGAGAAAAATGACAGCTATAGGATTACCATTTCTGTTCACAGCTCATAGATTTAGAGCTGGAAGGGACCTTTGAGGCTATGTATCCCAATTCCTCTCCCAGTTTACAGATGAGGAAATTGATGACCAAAGAAGTGAAGCAAATGGAAGAATTCCAACCCAGGTCCTACAACTTTAGATCCAATCAGCTTCCATTACATCAGTTGCCCTCATCATGATAAGTAACTAGAAATCTGAAGGTGAATGTAAACTTTATATCAATCCAGGAGCCAGCCTAAAAAAAATGAATGCGCAGGTAAAAGGTGGTATGCAAGTAGAAGTGACATTTTAATATTTAGGATCAGGCCCTTGATCTCTCACTGGGAGATGGCATTGATCTGGGGAATCAGAGGAGACCTGAATTCAGATCCTACTTCTGACACACCCATGTGACCTCAAGCAAGCTGCTTAGCCTCACTGGGCCTCAGTTTTCCTATCTATAAAATAAGAAGATTGGTCTGAGTTCCTTCCAACTCTCTGGCCTTGAGCTTCTGGCTAATCATGCAGCTGATGTTTCTGGGGGAGGCTGCCCTGGTCTAGCAAAAATAAGTGGAGATTTTTGATGAGGAGATGTTAGAGATAAGCAGGGGATGAGATGAGATTTAGTTTGTGGGAGGGGGTGTCTGTGGAACAGACAATTTAGCTCTCAGATGTTAATCTGAGGTTTAAAGAAAATAAGCAGATAAAACCTTGTGCCTGATGGAAGAACAATTACACATCTCCCTGCTTGGAATTCAGAGTGGCTTTGGGTCTGCATGGAATTTATCACAAGGGAGATTATGCTCCTGCTGATTCAGCAAGAACCCCCATGCTAACTCCCCATAAAAAGTCTTTTCTGATCCCTCCTCTGCCCGCCTAACAGAAGCAGTGGAGTGAAAGTGATGACTTGGCAGTTGCTGCCAGTGCTGAGAGCTAAGATTGTAAGCCCTACCTGGGAAACCAGCTGCTGCTCATCTCAGCTGACTGCAGTCCCAGTGGTCACAGCACCAACTCGCACTGCCCCCGGGCAAATCTTACAGAGTGTCTTTTAAAGGTGACAGCAGAGCTCTGGGATGCGTCCGGCCCAGCAATTTATCAGAGCTCCCAGAAAGTGACACTGAGTGATGTCTAGAAAAAAAAGAAAAAACAACAACAAACCATATGCGCAAGAAAGTCTGTTATCCTAGCTGACTTCTGGGCATGACCAATCATCCTGTACTCAGCAGTTTTATGGGAACTGAGGCCTTAACCTTTTCCAAGTCATAGCATTATGCAGGCTACATCTACTCAGTTAGCTTTCTGGAATAGGGATAGGTACATTTCCTGGCCAAGCAGTCCCATGCTTCCAGAAAGGGCAAAACCTAAAACATGGATGAAATTCCCAAATGAATGAAATTCTTTTCCTTTCTCTTCTTAAAAAGTGTCCTTGCTATATTGTTTTTTTTTTCTTTTCTCTGAAATTTGCAAAACACTGTGTGATAAATGCTTTAAACCAGTTGACTGCCTTCTCTAGTTTCATGTCTCCATTTATCTCAGGAAGTAAAGAGCCAGTTTACATAAACCTTTACTGGTGCTCAAGAACCTGGGTTTGAGTCTTACCTAAGACACTTAATAAATGTGTGACCCCAGGCAAGACTGATCTGTGCCTCCCTTTCCTCATCTATAAAAAGGATATAATAGTAATTTCTACCACACTGGGTTGTTGGGAGAGTCAAATAAAATACTGTATGGAAAGCAATTGTAAACCTTAAAGTGATATATGAATATATATATGATATATAAAACAGTCCAAAGGATCAGAAGCATAACTGAAAAGGGAAAAGGTGACCCTTGTAGTAGCAGAATGATCAGTCAATAAATCTGAAGTGAATATGGTAACAAATTCAATAAATTCCAGTGGTGTCCCATTGACCAACCCAAAGATAAAATGCAAACTTTCCTGTTTATCTTGTAAAGCTCTTCACAATGAGGAACAACTCATTGGACACTACTCTCCGTCCTACACCTTGTGACCCAGCCAAACTGACCTTTCCTCTGTTTTTCACACAGTTCATTCCTTCTGTCTCCATGCCTTTCCACCGTGTCTTGAATGCACTCTCTCTTCACCTCCACCTCATGGAAACACTCTCTTCCTTCAAAACACAACTCATATGTGAAGTCTCTCCTGACCCCCCCACCCCCAGATTGCTAGGGTTCTCCTCAAGTTTTCTTATGTTTAATTACTTTATGTTTATTTCCTTCATATTTATTCTGTATATACTTATATGTAATATGTATCCTTATTGTATGTCTGTGTGTATATATGTGCACACATACACAATGTTATATTCATATGTGTGTGTCTACTTATTGTCTCTCCTGTTAAAATGTAAACTCCCAAGGTCCTTACAAGTAGGGATTGTTTCATTTATTATATTTAAATTCCCAGTCTCTTAAACTAGTGTTTAGTACATAGTAGCAGATTAATTGTGTCCGTCCTTCATTGCCGAAGAAGACCATAATATCAGAGAAATAATGACATGACTTGCCCTTGACTTTGTTTTGAGTGAGGGAGGGCTGTGTGGGTCACCAGCCTCACTTCTCCTCCAGAGCCATCTGAATCCAGTGACCAGATATTCCTCAGGATGACTGGAGATGACCCAGGATGCACTGGGAGACGATACATTTCCACTTTTCTATGCTGAACATAACTAAACAAAACTTTCTGGGGAAGAAATGTTGATGGAAATGTAGATAGCAGCACCATCCCAGCCTCATAAGGATGATGCAGTTAGAACACTCAGCACAGTTTTGTGTAGGCCAACAAGTGCGTAAATGCCCATTTCCTTCCCATCTCTCCTCACTCGTTCATTTAGCAGCAGATATGAAATTTAGTCCCTACCCATAAAAAGTCCTATGTTGTAGGAGATAAATGATGTATAAGATGCAATTTCTACCTTGAAAAACTTATACTCTAATAGGGCAGATGAGACAAACACACAGATAACCACAACTGAGGAGAATGACATACGAGAAACATATAGAAAGTAGCTTATGAGTTATACCAACATTTATTCAGAATGTGGGGAGATCACTTCCAGCTCAGCTAATCAGGGAAAGTTGGCACTTTCATTATGCCCATGCAGAGGAGGGGTAGCAGGTATGGTATAAAATACACACACACACAAATATATGTGTGTGTATTTGTATATGCATGTATGCACACAAATTATGCCATACAATATGTTATATATACGCTATGTTATATAAATACACATACATATATTTCATATACTTGTATTTTAAAATACATATATATTATATAAATATATGTTTTAATTAGATACAAGGAAATAGAGATATAAGCATTGGAGAAGTGCCTCAGTAACTGACAGGAGAAAATAAAAGCAAATTTGGTAGAGGGAAAAACACTGATGGCCTCATTTGTCTATATGCCAGTGTACAGAATTTGATCAGTAAGCAAAGACAACTTGAAATTTTAACACAAGGATATAAATATAACTTCAGAGGTATCACCAAAACTTGGTGTGAAGGGACTTATTCCTTGGAAATGATAGTGGAAGCTATACCTTTTTTCCCCAAAGAAACAGGATGAAAAGGAGAGGAAAGCAGCACTATGTGTCAAGTAACTATACACCTGACAATCCGTGAACCTGAGCTTAAAAGCAAGAAAAAGACCATTTGGGTGAGAATAAAAATAGAAATATGAATGACAGCTATGAGAAAATGAAGCCTAAAACTAACCTCTGTCTGTGGTGCTAATGTTGCCAAGCCCTCAGCTGTTCCAAGAATCATCAGCCGGAAGGGAAGATTAGACATCTATGGAGATTACTACATTAATTACACCTGAGCTCTGAAGGAAAACAATAAATAGGTGCCACTATTACTAAGAGTAAAATATATGAGAGAATGCATAGACTATATGGGGAGGTGATAGCCATAAAAAAGCAACTTAAATTAATCAGAGTTTTGCAGTTCTGACTTGAGTAACTGAGAACTAGTCATTACAGGTCCTAATGTTCTAAGGAGCCTCATTTCCAGGGTCCTGTGATGCCCTGCTTCATTGTCATGGTTGTGGGTTCTGCCTTTCTTCTGGGCTTGCTCACTGGACATTCCTTGCAAGCCTTTCCTATCTGTGTTGGCTTGGGTGGACTTTGATTCTGTTCAACAAAGATTTTAAAACCCAGACTGTATGCAACGTGTTGTGATGGCACCTGGCTGTGCAAAGCTAGTTACAATACAGACCCTGTTTTCAAATTTTTACATTCTAGTAGAAGAAAAGACGTACATCAGTAACTAGGATTCAGGGAACAGTGAGATAATCACAAAGAAGAAAGGTCCAGACCAAGTGCTATGAGTCAGTTTGATGAAGAAGGTGAGAGATTATATTTACTCAGGCAAGAGGGCGTAGAAGGATTCAAGGCTCTGAAATGGGTTTTAAAGACAGGAAAGAACCTTAAGAAATAACGATAGCAGGAGGGGGAATCTCTGCAGAAACACATGGGGGAAATAAACGTGCCCACATGGGCCCAGTGGTTAGTTCATGGACAGTAACCTTCTATGATTCTCTAGGCATTATAATTCTAGAACCTATCTTGTATTTATCTTATTTATTCATTTTATAAGTATACATATGCTTTTAAATATATATGTATATACACACAGATATATAACATAAATATAAGTTTAATATATAAATATATTTTTATACATCTTGTGTAGAAATTTAATATATAAATATATATTTATGTATAAACATATAAAAATATATTTATAAATACATGAACATATTTATATATGTAAATATAAAGTATCCTCAGTTACTGGAAACCTGTCAAGATCTTGTGTTCTTAACAAGGACTCAGTGTAATTGTCCATAACCATAAGGGGGAAAATGTGCTGAAATTGATGACAGAGGGAATTTCTCTTCCTGCCCACCACCATCAGCACCTTCCACGTGGAAGTGTGTACCATCTTAAATATCATGTGAGGCTGGCAGAGAAAGAACATGTCCTCAGGGCAGTGGGTATGGTAGAACTCTCAGGTGGCCCCAGAAGGCCTTCTGTAGGCTGTACTCATTCCATTAAGCAAGATTCTCAGATAGCCACACTTGCCTATGGCAGAAAAGGAAAAGCTGAAAGATTCATACCCCTGCCAACTTGGACACAGCTGGCTCTGCTAATTAAACCTTGCCAGCCTCTCCAGGGCCTCTTTCAGCAGCAGCCAGCCAGGAAGAATATGCGGCTGGGCACACGTGTCAGGTGGGAAGTCCCCTGGCAAAAGCTTTGGGGCTTCAAGTCCCTGTTCTAATCGTTAAGCTGCCAAATCCTGATTCCCTCCTAGACTGATCAACGTGACTCTCAGAATGGCCTGGAAGCCCCAGGTAGGGGCTTCAACAGAAAGATTGTAGTGACCATATGGCCCAGATTTTCTAGGGCAGTCAGAGTTTCAAATCATCTGTCCCTCTGTCCTCTTAAACCATTAGAGTGTCCTAGTCATTCCAATAATCCAGCAAAAAATAACTGCCTGAATCAAGTTGATAATCATTACAATAAAAATATACATAAGCCACAAAAGATGGAGAATTATAGACTGAAGAAGCAGAGGGATAATTTCACAACCATTTGAACTTACTGTCATGCCTCATATTCATCTTTTGCTACAACTGTCCTGTGTATGACAGGGCTATATGTGATACAGTGCTGGTAACAAATCAGCCACATTCAATAACTGTAAGTCATCTATTAATCAACAAGCCTACTATGTGCCAGGCACTATGCTAAGTAACAGGAATATAAATGCAAAGAATGAAGCAGTCCCTAACCACAAAGAGCTTATGTTCTAACAAAGAGACAACAAATACATATGTAACTGGATATAGAATAAACCTAAGAGAATGTATTTTAAAAGAGTTAACTCTGAGATAGCTGAATTACCAGATGGGGGATCAGGAAATGATTCATTTAAAATAGCATGGACACATAGAATACAATAGAAAGGACATAAGTCCATTGTATGGACTTGTGTACGTGTGTATGTGTGTGTGTTCATTTTAATTGGTATATTTCAACATAATTGATTGGTAATCTGTTGCATTTTATTTTATGCATTTAAAAGTATTCTGAGGAGTCTGCAGACTGTACCAAACTGCCAAAGGGGTTCATAACTCCTTATTTAGAAAGTAGTAATTAAACTGCTCTTTGAATGAATTCTATGTGATAGGGAGGAAGTACATTGCATGGGAGAAGACCAATCACAGAGACAAGAAATGGAGTGTCGCATGTGAGGGAGAGTGAAGAGGTCAGATTGACTGGATCTCAAAGTATAGGAGAGGGAGTAAGATATAAGGAAGTTGGAAAGATGGGTTGAGTCCAGGTTGTAAAAGACTTTAAGAGCTAAACAGAGGAGTTTGTATTTTATACAAAAGAGGATAGGAAGACTTCGGTGTTTACTGAGTAGGGGAGTGATATGATCAGATCTACTTCTTAGGGCTTGGAACTAAAGTGATTGCTATGAGAATAGAGAAGGGGTCAGAGAGTAAAGATATGGATTTGGCAGGTGATAGAGTATGTAGGGTGAGTGAGTGTGATGATTTCAGGATAATGCTTAAGTTATAAGCTTGGAAACTGAAGAACAGTAATACCTTCACTACAAATAGGCAAGTTTTGAAGAGGTCTGGCTTTGAGGGGAGAGATGAGTTCTGTTTTAGATACATTTAGTTTGAGTCAAGTAGGTAATTGGTGGTGTGAGACTGAAATTCAAGGGAAAGACTGATACAAAGATCTGTAAGTCATCTGAATAGAGATAACATATATCCATGGAAAATGATGAGGTCAACAAGAAAGTGCAGAGAGAGGAGAAGAGCACCTAGGACAGAGACAGCTAAACACAATTAGGGGCAGTGATACGATTGATAAGTCAGCAAAGCAGATTGAAAAGGTATGATTAGACAGTAGGGGAATAGGGTCATGAAAACATAGGAGAAGAGGGAGGTCAATAAATAAATGAATGAATAAGCACTTATTAAGAACTTAGTACGTTCCAAGAACACTGAAGATAAACATTCAAAGACAGTCTCTACCCTCAGGAAACTTAATTTTTAATTAGAGAAGACGACAAAGACAAGAGAGTGGTTGCCTGGAAGAAGTAATTTGGTCTGGGAAATCATAGGGGATGGTCTCTGTGGTTTTGCATGGCAACCATAGGGCTGTTGATTGACGTCCTTTCCAGAAATGGTAGTGCTGATGATTTGGTTACTCTTCTGAGCACTAGAGGTGGAAATCCAGTGGAGATAAAGTAGGGATGACGTGACATCAGGGAATGGTGGATCTGGGTTTATCGGTTTAAAATGAAGCCAAGTCAATAAAGACGAGGAGTGAGACAAGACTATTTCCACTGTATTGTTTGTGCTGGAAGTAAATTTATTAAATGTTCACTCAGAATAAAGCACTGACTTGCTAATACAGAGTTCAAATCCAGCCTCAGATGCTTTACTAGTTGTGTGACTCTAGGCAAGTCACTTAGCCTCTATCTGTCTCAATTTCCTCAACTTTAAGGATAATGTATATATTTCTTCTTAAAAAAGAATGAGGGTAATAACAGCACCTACCTCCCAGGATCATTTTAAGGATCACATGAGATATTTGTAAAGCATTTAGCACAGTGTCTGGAACATAATAAGAGCTTAATAAAAGTTTGCTTCTATCCTGTGTGGCCCTGGGCAGGTCATTTAACACTTTTGAGCCTCAGTTTTCCCATCTGTAAAATGGAGATTATCCCTCCAGTACCTATGTCACAGGGTTGTTATAAGGATCAAATCAGATAATTCATGTGAAGTATTTTACAAACCTTTTAGTCCGACATAAATGTCAGCCTTTGCTATTATCATTGGTTCAGAAAAAAAGGCCATAAAACACATGAATAAGCAAAAGGGCCACTTGGTAGGAATCCTGACTAAGCTCCTCTTCTTTCGTCACTCTTAGTTCTGGAGAAGACAGAATAAAAAGGGGGACATGACTTTTTTGCAGAAATTTCCTTCCGGGTGTGGATGTGTGGAGGCAGCCTGGAAATCCTCCCCTGCAGCCGAGTGGGGCATGTGTTCCGGAAGAAGCATCCCTATACTTTTCCAGAAGGCAACCTCAACACCTATATAAAGTAAGTTCGCTTCTTGAGGGGATGCTTCATGGGAGTGGGTCAGCAAAAGATCTTCTTTTGAACTCAGCTTGACTCACAGTAGGCACTTAATAGCTACTTGTTGATTAACTGATGGACTGCAGTCTTCCCACAGATTTGATTGTGCATGGCAGCCTCCCAGGTTGACCATGAATTTGATGGCTGAACTGACTGCTCAGACTTTGGATCTATGCATGTGAGGGAAGGAAACTGCTTTTTTGGAGTCTGAAAATGGAAATAAATGTGGTGTATTGGAAAGCACATTGGAACCTTCAGCTCTCTAGGTCTCAGGTTGTTTATTAGGAAAATGAGAGAATTGAGCTAGATGACATAAGAATTTTTCCAGTTGATAAAAAAAAAAAATTGAAATTCTCACTTGTTTCTTTGGGCTTTGAGAAGAGGCCCTGGTTTAAACCTTAAATGATTATAGGTCACTAGATAGTCTTCTCACTGTATTTCTTTCCCTGATAAGTGGCTAGATCAGTTGCGATTTTGGTACAATGACATTTTGGAAGATTCCATGTTCCTGCCTTTGGACAGTATCCTAGAGGGAGCTGTCCAAATGAAGGGCATCTGAGAACAACAGTCCTGATACCTGTCAGAACAGTAGTCAATGGTAATAAACTTGGTTCCCCAAAGTGAATCATTTCTTTTTCCTCTGTTGGGAAAAACTATGGAAAGAACTGAGAGATTAACAGCCACAAGTAGGATGATTTCTCCATTCTCCATGCTTTAAAAACTGTCATTATTCCTTTTCTGCCTTTCCTTTGTCTTTTTTTTTCTCTGTGGGAAAATAAAATGTTCTGCTTTTTCTCTGTTGTTGTCCTAGTTCTTCCCTCTCCTCACATGGTCTTCTAGTCTCTCTCCTCTTTTTTCTCATCTACCTGCCTCTCTCCCATTCACTGAGTTAGGGTTAGGGCTATGATTCAGGTTCACTTCTGAGTGCACTTCTTGCTGTGTTTTTCTGCATTTGGTTTTCTCTCTTTGTCCTTCTCTTTTCACTCTTTTCACATGCAGCTTGAGTTGGGGCATATGTGAAGCAATGTAATTGTGTAGAGATCAGTTTTTAAGAATTAAGAAAATAAATTGGAACAATATTGGAAATACAAGAGAGAGGGAGAGAGAAAACAGGAGAGGAGGGGGGAGGAGAGAGGAAAAGTAAGAGGAAGAGAGGAAAGGAAAAGGAGAGAGAGGAAGAAAGAGAGGGAGACAGAATTAACAAATGAGGAAAACTATTCAGTGAATAAATGAAGCATTTATCAAGTACTTTCTGTGTGCGTAACACTATGCTAAGCACTGAGGGGACAAATAGAAAATTAAGACAGTCCCTGCTCTCAATTCAATAACTGTAAGAGCTTACTACATGTAGAACAACATAGTAGGTTTAGATATGATGAGATATGATTGAACCTTACAGTCTAATTGAGGGGCAGGACATAAACAAATTCTTCACATGATAAACACACATATGAGCTATAAACACAGTGATCAAGAATGAAGAGTATGCCAGTTCCTCCTCCTGGTCCCACATACAAGGGGATGTGAGAGAATGAACAACCAGCCTAGGAAAGGATGCCAAGAGATGACATGTTGTGCCTGAGGGGAGAGAGCCCTTGAAAGGATTTATTTATTTAATCTTTTAACCATAAACCAAGCTGCTTGAGGGACAGTAGACTGTATGTGTGATTAGATTAGTTGGTTATAGCTTGGATCATCAGTCCTAAAAATATTCTCTTCCAATGTCACAGGTTTAGCCGTTTGCTTGAAATGGCTTTTTGTGCTATGCAAAAGGTGACAGAAAAGATTGTGGAAAGAATAGAGAAGAAACAGACAGTGGAAAAAGGCCAGTGGTATGGTCCTTAAGAGAGAAAAGTTTTCTTTCTTTCACCCTCGCTACTGGCAGTAATTCAGTCCAATAATGGGACAGATTAACCTGCATACTTTCTCTTCTTGACTTTTTGGCTGCCTTTATTGGATCCTCATGCAGGTTGTGCCTGCTGTCTGTGGGTGTCTGCCAAGACTCTCTCCTGGGTCTTCTTATCTCCCCCCCACACCAGATAGATAGAGATAGAGAAATATAGATATATGTAACTTCACTTGGTGATCTCATCAACTTTAGTGGATTTAATTGTCATCTCTATAAAAAAGATTCTCAGATCAGTTGATCCAGCCCTAACCTCTGACCTTCAGTCTTGACTCCCTGTCTACTGGACATCTCGAACTGGGTGTCCCATAGTTGTCTTAAGCTCAATATATCCAAAACTAAATTCATTATATTTTGCCCAAATCCATCATTTCTTCCAAATTTCCCCATTAACATCCATCCTCCCATTCACTTAGGCTCACAATCTAGGAGTCATCCTCAATTCCTCACCCTCCATATCCATGTTGCCAGATCCCATTATCTGTACCTTTACAACGTCTTCCCTATGCATATCCTTCCTTCCTTTTACATTGACACCACCCTAGTGTGGCCTTCATCACTTTAATCTGGAATATTGCCGAAGCCTGCTGGTTGTACTTCCTGCCCAGGTCTCTCACCCACTCCAGTACATCCTCCGCTCAACTATCAAATCTGTCTTCCAAATGCATAGTTCTGATCATGTTACTCTCCTATTCAGTAAACTGCAGAGACTTCCTTTCACCTCCAGGATCAAATATAAAATCCCCTTTGGCTTTAAACTCTTCTAATCTGGCTCTTCTTACCTTTCCAGTATTCTTATACCTGACTTCCCCGTACATACTTTGAGGTCCAGTGATGCTTGCAGCCTTTCTGTTTTTCACACAAGACACTCCATCTCCTGATCCCAAGCATTTTTACTGAATGTCCTCCAGTTCTGGATTCTCTGCCTCCTTGTCTTCATCTCCTAGTCTCTCTGGTTTCCTTTGAATATCAGCTAAAACTCCACCTTTTACAAGAAACTTTTCCCAGTTCCCCTTAATGCTAGTGCCTTCCCTTTGAGAATATCTCTGATTTATACTATATGCAGCGCATCTTGTTTGTGCATAGTTTTGTTTCATGTTATTTCCCACATTTGACTGTTATCCTGCTGGGAGAAGGGACGGATTTTTTCTTTATTTGTATCATTAGAGCTTAGCGTAATACTCATCATAGAGAAGATTCTTAATAAGTGCTTATTAACTTGACTTAACCCCTTTCATCAATCACATTTCTCTTTCCACAAACACAGAAGATAGGTTCTAAAAATACAGCCAGTCCAGTCTGGCATATATCTTTTAAGAAAAGGGTTACTTATTATTGTTACCTAGATCTTTTGAGCAGAATTATTCATATCACTTCACCATTTCAGAATCCTTCTTTCCCTCAATCCATTCAATGAACCCTCCTAGTAACAAAAAATAAAAAGGAAAGAAGAAGAAAAAGCAGTTCAGAAAACTAACCAATATACTAATAGAGTGTGACAGTGTATAGAATATTTCATACCCATAGTCCCCTTGCCTTTTGCAAAAACGGGAGAGTAGTGCATCTGGAGAGGATTATTTTAAACCATTGAGATCTTATGTTCATGTGGAAAATCTTCACAGGACTTTAAGCTTTCTGTTTTGAGTTGGGCAGGGTCTAGTACCTATACAGTAGAAAGATGAGAAACAGCAGGGCAAGACAGTATTTGCCGGTGGTTTAGCCAACAGTACCTAAGCCTCTTTTCTAAGCTGGATAAGTCCATGGTCCCTATGAGTGCCTCCCTGGGGTAGAGTGGAAAGGTCAGTGGATTGAGAATGAGCAGACCTGGATTTAGACCTTGGCTCAAGGCTACTAGTGTATGACCTTGGACAAGCTATTTGTCTTTTTTTGGGGGGGAGGGGGTGGTGCTTGGTTTCCTCCTCTATAGAATGAGGAGATTATTTTAAAATTTCTATGACACCTCCCGCTTGGTGCCTAGCCCCTCCCTCTTTTTTTCAGGAATACCAAGCGTACAGCAGAGGTATGGATGGATGAGTTCAAGCATTACTTTTATGCCGCCAGACCTGTGGCCCAGGGACGACCTTTTGGAAAGTAAGTCACCTTCAAGTGGTAGTTGAGAAGGAACCTCAGTCTCCTACTTTCAGAGCTTCTGAAGTCTTGTCCTACAATTGTTTCCACAGGTCATGGTTCTATCCCTCCAGTTAGAAGATGTGCTGCTCCAGGAGAAGGGCTTTGTTTTGGACTTCCCCCAGTGTTAGACACAGAAGTGTTTAGGCTATACCTCTTAATTGATTCTTTCTTAACTTATCCGAGGCTCCAGCAAAGGGAAATGAAACCTAATAACAGTGCTATCTTTCTAAAGTTAAGAAGTATCCCTAAGAAATGACCACCCCAGTTCTTCCTCTACTCTGATCTCCTTTATTTAAATTTTGATTCCCCACATAAGGGATCAGTTGCCAGAGCCTACCCGAAATTATAATGTAATTCTTTTCCTTCAACTCAGGTTCAACCTAAAATCAGGTTCTTTTTAGCCTGTTTTAAAGGTAGGCTTTAATGAACACCCTGTTCATTTGTTGTATTGAGGGATTGGGGGAATAAGAGGAAGCTGATAAAATACCTTGGTTGAAGATAATTTCTTCTTAGAAAAATTAGTGAATGACCCAGCTTCTAGAGATGTAGGGAGTAATGGGGTGTTGTAGCAATATTAAGCTGCATCTGTAAAACAGTGTGACCTGAAGAAAAAAGAGTGGTCTAAAATTCAGAAAACTAAGCCCTGACTTTGCCCCTAAACTCACTGTGCTGTTCTGTGTAGGTCTGGGGTAAACTTCTGTCTCCCTGCTCTTGGCCTCTCTTGAAGAATGACCATTATAAATGGAGATGGCAGTCATAGTAGAAATAATAATGATAAAAATAGGCATTTATTTGGGTTTTAGAGCTTACAAAGAATTTTCTGTGTATTGTTATTTGAGCCTCACAACATCCCTGTGAAGTCAGTCCTGCCTATATTATTATCTCCATTCTACAGGTGAGGAGACAAGAGGCTCTGAGAGGTTAAGTAATTTGCCTACAAGTATGTAGCTAGTAAGTGTCAGTAGCATGCTGGTGTGGTACAGTGGTACCAGTGCTTCAGTTTAAAGAGTCCAAGAAAGATAGTGGTAGGCCCTTTTCTTGGATCCACAAGCAACTGGAGCATGTCCAGCAACTGACTCGTTTCTTTGATCATTCACCAACCACACTGAAGTGGTTAGGTATCACTGACCATCTCTCCCCACAATCAGTCCATCAACCGGTATTTATTAAGGTTCTAATAGATGTCAGGCACTGTGTTAGGTGCTGGAGAGACACTGCAACAAAACTCAAACATTTCCTGCCCTCAAGGAGTTAACATTTTGTTGGGACTCCATCCAGAGCATCTTTTTTCCTCTGAATTTTTTATTTATTTTATTCTGAACTTAAGAAATAAAACAAGCATTTCCATAACATAGTAGAATAAAAAAAAGATGATTGCACATAAAATAGCACATCTATTATGTACAACTTGCTATTCCTTTTTAAAAAATTTAGTATTTTATTTTTCCTCAGTTACATGTACCAAACAATTTTTAACATTAGTTTTTAAAACTTTGAGTTCCAAATTCTTTCCGTTCCTCCCTCCACACCCCCTCATTGAGAAGTCAAGCAATTTGATATAGGTTATACATGTGCATTCATGCAAATGACTTTTCCTTTTAAATATATAATTGTTATCTTGCAACTTTCTTTTTTTTTTTCTAATTTTTTTCTTTCTTCTTCCCCCACTTCCCCCCTAGAGATGGCTGCCATTAGAGGCAAATATGTGTGTGTGTATATACATTATATACATATATATATATATGTATATGTAAAACCATTTTATACCTACTTCTATTTATCAGTTCTTTCTCTGGATGCAGAGAGCATCTTTTTTCATAGGTCCTTTGTAATTAATTTGAGTATTCATAAAAGTCAAAATGATTTAGTCATTCAAAGTTGTCCTTAAAGCAATATCGCTTTGGTTCAAACAACACTCTCTTGGTTCTTCTGCCCATCTGACTCTCCATTATTTTGTACAAGTCATTCTGTGCTTTGCTAAGATCATCAAACTCATTTCTTTTAGTACAGTAGCATTCCATCACAATCACACACCACAAATTGCTTAGCCATTTCAGAGCATCTTAAGGATTAGGGTGTGAGGGAGGAGATTTGGGTCCCAATCATCAGAGGGGCTGGTTTCAGGGAACAGGCTCATTCGACCTTAAAGGAACATGGATGGTTCAGTCTGTAGGTTCAGACCTAGACAGGTCCAGAGATCTATGTGGTATGCTAACCCTGATGAAACCATAGTCCTAGCAAGGGAACATGGTACAATAGATCCAAAGTCAGAGGCCCTGGGTTCAAATCCTGGTTCTGCTATTGACTAACTGTATAAACTTAGATAAATTGCTTAACTTCTCTCAGTTTCCTCATCAGAGAAGTTAGGGTTGTACTAGATGACCTACCTGTAAGGTCCCTTCCAGCTCTGAACAAGGACACTGGGATAGCTATGTACCCTGAATGTTATCATCCTGTTACTTTTTTTAAACAAAAATGGAAACTATCTCTCAGGTTCTAGTTTCAAGGTGAGATAAGGTTCCCTGAGCTATCACTGCTGACTGTTCCCAACGTTACTAAGTGTTTCTGTAGCTCTACAGAGCGCTGTGTTTCACCCTCTCTTTTTAGCTTCTTTCTTCAGTATGCCAGGGGGAGGTGGGTGCTAAGTGTGGGCACTTGTGTTCCGTAACCTCTGCAGATTTCATCAGCTTCAGTAGTTGAGACTATTGTAAAACCATCTGTGTACAGTCATGATTTTCTTGCCCCTTTTCCCTCTTTGGTACAACCCAGCATACAAAGCCGAGTGGAGCTGAGGAAGCGCCTGAAGTGTCGTACCTTCAAGTGGTACTTGGAGAATGTTTATCCAGAACTCAGGTATCCACCTTTCCTTTCAGAGATTTAAGGGCGATTTTTCTTAACCTTTGGCAAAAACCATTGGTGGGGGTGGGGATATAGAAACAAATACAGAGGATAGTCCAATGGCAGGTGCAGTTATTTTGGGAGGGCTCAGCCCACGCTATGAAAGAAGTTTGGGAGAAATATGATGCCCTGACAGAGGGGCTGACAATGACAGGACTCTGAAGCCCAAGACTGAGCAAGGTAGTATAGGCTTACAGAGTTACAGGGGGGCCCTGGGAAGAAGCATGCTAACCCCCCTATCCCTACCCCTGCCCCCATTGTCACTAGAAATGACTTTGCACCCTTTGTATTCTTATCAGTGGAGCAGCTAGGTATCCAAGTGGGATAGAGGCTAGGCCTGGAGTCAGAAAGGCCTAAGTTCAAATCCAGTTTCAGACACTTACTAGCTGTGTGACCCTGGGCAAGTCACTTACTCTATTTGCCTCAGTTTCTTCATCTGTAAAATGAGCTGGAGAAGGAAAAGGCAGACTACTTCAGTATCTCTGCCAAGAAAACCCCAAATGGGGTCATGGAGAGCCGGACACGGCTGAAATGACTAAACAGCAACAACAACAATTCCTATCAAAGCCATTACCCAAAAGGGGAAGAGAAAACATGAAGGAAATCTAGAAGAGAACCTCAGAGGAGATCTTAATACTGAAGAACTGGGTCTGCAAGGAATGACTAAAGATTATTAGATTACTTGGGATAAATGAAGGCTGACTGGCAACTTAATAATGGCAGTTATTTATAGTAGATGAGGATTGCTTACATGAAAGGTGACCTATTAATCTCTTTCTATTAAGGATGGAGAAAGAAACCTGCTTAAATAATAACATAAGGGATTTAATTTAGAACAAAATTCTAAATTACCTAAGAAAGAACTTCTTTACCATGTTTTTAGAAGCTGGAATGGGTAACTAGAAAGAGACTGGAATCTTGTCTCTAAAGACAGGATAGACTCTTATTCAACTAAGGCAGTTCAGCTCTAGTGTTACCCTAAGGCAGGGGAATAGACTTAAAGACCTCCTAATACCCTTCCCAGCCCTGAAGTATTCTTTTTTTGTTATAAGTGGGGGTACGGTGAAAAGAACATTAACTTTGTGAGCAGAGAAAACATGAGTTCAGAATCTACCCCCAGACACTTAATGCCTGTGTAACCTTGGTTGAGTTTTTGGATGAGATAGCCTTTCCCAGGTTCTTAGTTTTCTCATCTGTAAAAAGAGGGGTTTGTACTATTTGGCCTCCAGACTTACTTCGAGCCCTAACTCTGTGATCCTATTCTATGATTCTTTTATTACGCCTTTGAATATCCCTTTAAGCCTTAGGGAATGCCAGTCCTCAGTTCAAGCCTTCCTGCTCCTAGGTTATATAAGACAAAACCCCTGGACTTGATGAGCAGGGGGCTAACATCTCTCTGTCCCTTTTCTTTAGAATTCCTGAAGAGTCCTTGTTCCAGAAGGGAATCATCCGGCAGAAGCAGAAGTGCCTACAGTCCCGAAAGCAGGAAGGCCAAGAGTTCCCATCCCTGATCCTCAGTCCTTGTATTGATGGTGATGGAGAAGCAGCAGAACCCCAGGTAAAGATACAGACTTGGGGATTTGCGATGGTGCTTGTATCCCTGGGTGGTGGTGTTGGTGGTGTTGGTGGTGTTGGTGGTGGTGGTGGGGAGATAATGAGATCACACAGCCCAGATCGTCTGTTTTTAGAGATGTCAGATGATTTTCATGTCCAATTCTATGCAGAGATCAGAGGCAGAAAAATGATAATTCCCAGGCTTTTAGCAGCTGTATTTACTGCTTTTTAGGTTTCTGAATGCATAGAGTTTCTCTGAAAGAACAGCCTAATGTTCACATGTATGCCATTGTTAAATCAGTCATTAAAATAGCAGGAGCTTAATGAATATGACCTCTGTGCTTCACTTGCTGGGAGAGGAAAGTCCACCTTGTTGCTCCGAACAGGTCGTCTCTCTACCTCTCAAACTGTAAATGCAAACAAAGAAAAACAGTTCAATGGATAATATAGCGTGCAGGCTAAAGTGCCAAGTCCATGAAATTCATACTTTCATGGTTCCTACTGCAATTTTAACTCTTGACTTGTAAATGTTCACATTACTTTAGGTGAGACCCTCATATATTGAGTTTTCTAAGCCACCTGTCTCTTAGCCTTGATGTATTCTTGTCCCCGACCTCCATCCCCTCATCATCCTGCATCCATCAGTCCCAGAGGAACAGTGATCCTTCCTCTCCTCTAAACATAACCTTTAACCTCATCCCTTTCTGGCTCGTAGGTCTCACTACGCCAATATCCCCTCTTTTTCCAGTGTCTTCAATCCCTTAATCCCCTTCTGTCTCCTTCCCCTCCTGAATTAATTAACAACAATAAAAAACACATTTATTAAGTGCTCACTAAGTGCCAGGGCAGCTAAGTGACACAGTGGATAGAGTGCCAGGTCTGAAGTCTGGAACACCTGATGCTTATTAGCTGTGTGACCCTGGGCAAGTCACTGAACCCTGTTTGCCTCAGTTTCCTCATCTGTAAAATGAGCTAGAGAAGGAAATGACAGACTGCTCCTGTATCTTTGCCAAGAAAACCCCAAATGGAGTCACAGAGAGTCAGACATGATTGAAAGGACTCAGCAAGAGTAACAGTGTGCCAAGCATTTTGCCATGGTCTATTGATAAAAATACAAAAAACAAGACCATCCCTGTCAGCGAAGAGTTTATATTGTAATAGAAGGAAATGGCACATAAAGAGAATGGTGGCTAGGGCAGATTGCTGTTGATCATCCTTCATTCTCAGAGAGGACCAGTGACATCTGAAGGGTGATGTCCTGACTTGGAAGTGAGTTGGACTTAAGTGAGGAAGGGCTGTGCAAAGTCATCAGCCTCCAGAGTCATTGGAGTCAAGTGGCAGGACGTAGATAAGGGCAACTGGTGATGGCCTCAGATACAGTGGGAGACCTTGGCCTTCTTAAGCTAAGGTCTTTCCCTGCTCTCGGTTTGTTTGGGGCAAGACCATTCAGGAATTGAAGTCTAGGTAAGAATTGAGGCAAAAGATGGCCCAGTTTGTCTTCATAAAAAAAAATCAGTCTAGGAGAGAAAGTCTGTCCAGAGTGTCTGTCCAGAACAGAAACAATTGCTATTTACACTCAGTCTGAGCCATCAAAACTCAAAACAATGAGCAAAGGCCAGGGGAAGAGTGCTTTGGCTTTAGAAGAGCCTTAGATGGTAACTGGAACAAGTGGCCCATCATTAGCACAGTCTCTTCCAAGGCATTGCTAGGGTTTTTTTGATTACAGTTCTCAGAGTAAGTGGTGGAAGGAGGGGTAGTGTTGATAGTTACTAGCATTTGGAAGGGAGCATGACATACTAGAATGGGTGCTAAATATGGAGTCAGAAGATACAGGTCGAAATCTTGGTTCTACCACCTACAGGTAGGGCCAGTTTGGGCAATTTACTTAATCTCTCTGGGTTTCCATTTCCCCAAGTGTACAATGAGGAAACTAGATTAGATGACCTTGGAGGACCCTGCTATCACTACTCTACCCTTCAGCAAGCATTTATGAAGCCAGCAATGTTCTAGACTCAGCACCAGGGTACTATGGATAAAATAAAAAAGAATAAAGCAATCTCTACTCTTAAGAAGATTGCATATTATTTAGGGAAATAACACATCCATCCATCCATCCATCCATCCATCCATCCATCCGTATATATACATAAGTATATGAAAGATAAATCATAGGATCTCAGATTTAGAGATTTAAGGTTTGCAGAGTTCTTTAGATACTTTATCTTATTTGATCCCATAATAACCCATTTGAGGGAAGTACTACAGGTCTTTCCTTTTATCTTATAGATGAGGAAACTAAGTTTCAGAATGACTAAGTTACTTAGCCAGGGTCATTTAATTAGTGAGTGTCAGAGGTCATTCACATATGCACGTATCTCTTCCTCTTGAAATAATTTTCTTTCATTTAAAAGAAAGTTATTATGTATTTTTGTTTTTCATTGCTTAATTTCCCCCGAGTCCATCCCCTCCGCTTTCCCAAAGAGCTAGCTCTTATAACAGAGATTTGAAAACAGAAAAAAGAGGAGGAAAATCATTTGAACTAATCAACACATCAAAAAAGGTGGCATTATATGGATGTTTCATACCTCTGAAGCCCAGCCTCTGAAGAAGAGTCAGATGAGATGTCTCCCTATATCTCCTCTTTGGAGATTAAGATGACTTTTTTATAATTTCAAAACATTCAGTATCAATTGGTTTGGGATTTTTTTTCCTCTCATTCACATTGGTGCAGTCATTGGAGATATTGTTTTCTCAACCCTGCTTACTTCACTATAAGACTTTCCACACCTCCCCTTAGTGATTGCACTCATCATTTCATACAACACAATAATATCACATTATTGTCATGTGTCACAGGTGGTTTAGATCCTCCCCCAAAGATGGACATCTGCTTTGTTGATAATTCTTTGCTACTATGAAAATATTGCTATATATATTTATTCTTTTTGTCCAATAACGTCTTCAGGCTATATACCCAGTAGTGGAATCTCTGAATCAAAAGATATAGACATTTTAGCCTCTTTATTTGCATAATTCCAAATCACCTTCCAGAATGGTTGTGTTAATTCCTAGATCCACTGACAATGCATTAGTATGCCTGTCTTTTCACAATCCCTATCATATTGACTATTCTAATTTTTATCATCATTATCCATTTCCTACCACTTGGGTGAAACTTCATGTTTTTTTAATTTGCATTTCTCTGATTATTAGTGATTTGAAAGAATTTCAAATGGTTATAATTCTGAAATTTTTCTTTTGAGAATTATTTATTCATATCCTTTGGTCATTTATCTATTGGGGAATGGGTTTGGATCATATATTTCTGTCGATTATCTATATATCTTGTATGTCACACCCTTTTCAGAGATATTTGATACTGAACATAGCTTTTACTCCCATCCTCCAGAGACTCACAAAATGTTAGAGCTATAAGGCACCTTAGGGATTAGCTACTCCGGACTCTTAATTTTACAACTTTGCCCTTTAGTGGCTACCCAGTTTCTTTTGTTCCTTTATCTGCCAGATATCTTAAACGAGTTGGTGCGAAGTGTCTCTATTTCCTTACCACCCACTCCCCCCATTAACTCTCTGTAGTGTTGCTTCCTTGCCTCCCACTCTTCTAAAAGTGGTCACTTAATGCCTTGTAGTAACCTTATCAAATCCAAGGAACTTCATTCCATGCACATTCTCCTTATATAACAATAAAACTGGGCTCTCACCCTCTTTACTAAGGCCCCCTCTCAACTCTGGGTTTACATGTTTATGAACCAAATTCATCCCTACAGGTACCTGAACACCTAAATTGAGGGTCAGACTCCCTTTTTCCTAATGCTTTTTGGCTCTGTAAACCCCCACCTTGGAATCCTGGAAAGAATTGCTTGAAGTATAGGTTCGTATCTTTGTTCTCCCCAAAGGGAGTAGAAAAATGCTCAGTGTACAGCTTAGGTCAGGTATAGAGCAGCTATTTACTTCCTCTGCACAAAACAAAACAAACAGAAACACAGCGCATGATATGTATAAGACCCACAAGCATACATTGACATAAAAACCTAAGCAGCAGCACCAACATAACCAATGTTATTCTCTTCAGAGAATTTGATACTTAAAACGTCAGGAAATTATGCAGCACTGCCAAGTAAGCATTTTACATTCTTCCTTACCTCTGCCCTGTCTGAACAATCCTCCCAAGGTCCATGCCTTTTGGTGAGCTAGGCTGGAGCTTGGGCTTATCTTGCTGTCTACATTCATTTTCTCCAAAAAACTCTGTAGTATATGTAGTGGGAATGTTCCATAGTGTCTCCCACCCCCACTAAGGAGCCTGGGAACTCTGACCTCTCTAAATCATAAGGGTGCCTCCAGAGTTGGGCATCTCCTTCTCTTGGTCATCTGTGTTCAAGGAAGGAAATACAAATCCTTCAAGGAAGCCAGGGGACACTAACTGAGCTTTGTCTCTAGTAGCTAGATAAGAGGAGTCATCATGATGCCTCATGAGAAGCCCTAGAATTACATGATGCCCCAGAGCTAGAGGTGAAACCAAATGGTCTCTTTTGAAGGGGCACTGATAGGTCATTCTTCCTGGGTTAGTTGCCAATCCTATCTGCAGCCTCTCTTTCTTTCAGCCAGAAAATAGTAAAGGACCAAGAGACAATCTCAGCTTTGTTGTGTCATCCCAAAGGTACAAGTTCTTCTGAGGCAAGCACATGTTTCCCCAGGGGTGAGCAGAACAGATCAGGACACACTCTATGGGATGACTTCTACAGACCCATCCCATGATTATGCACCACACGGTCACTGAAGATTTAGGAAAAAGGGAGTATCCTGGCAAAAGTAATCTTTGAGAAGGTTAATATGATGATAGTTTGCAGAATAGAATGGGGAGGGATAGCAAAACTGGATAAAGTGCAACTAATTAAGAGTCTGTGGCAGTAATCAAAGCATGAGGTGGTGAGGACAGGGATTATTGTGGTGGCAATGGAAATAGACGAGTAGGGATGTAATCCACGCAAGAGATATTTTGAATTAACAGTCTACAGAAGTTGGTAGACTAAATTTGGAGAGTGAAGGAGGAGAAGCCAAAGATAACTTAAAAGTCTTGAGTTTGGAGATCTGGTGCTTTCACTAAAAGACTTAGAAAACAAGGGGAGACAATCTGTGGGATAGCAAAGGGAGAGGATTAGCTAGTGAACTCATAGGATCGTAGATTTTAGAGTTATAAAGAACTTTAGGGGTTAGCCAATCCAATCTTCCCCCCTCTCCCATTTTATGCATGAAGTGACTGAGACCAAGATAAGTGACTTGTCCAAGGTCACAGAGGTAGAAAATAGCACAGGCAGTATCTGAAATCAGGTCTATAGCTCCAAATCAAGCTTTCTTTCCATTTTACAACATTGCCTTTATATGTAGTTTGAGGTGATGAGACCTTCATCTTAGTCATTGATTTTAAAAAATTGCAAAGAGTAGGGAGGGAGAAAGGGAAGGAGAATAGTTTGGAACTCAGAATTTCGTAAAATTGAATATCAAAAATTGTCTTACATGTAATTGGAAAAAATAAAACCCTAGAAAAATTGTTTTAAAAGATGGCACAGGGACAAACACAGGTCTTTGTATTACTTCCTTCCACATCCATATTGATTTACTAACGACTACTCTTTGAGTTCAGTCATTTAATGAGTTCTGTAGTCACCTAACTATATTATCCTCTAGTCCTTATCCCTTTAGAAGAATTCTTTGGGATACTTCATCAATTGCTTTTCAATGTCTGTGGTATTCACCTAGTCCTCTCATCCACGCCTGTCAAGAAAATGAGGCTAGTCTAAGATGACCTCTTCTGGACAAAGGCATTGAGCCTTTTAATGATCACTACTCTTTTTTTCTAAAAGTTAACATACTCTCCCTTTAATTCCACCTTTTAGAATTTTTCCAAGGATAAATGTTAAGGTCCTCGGTTTAGTTTTCAGACTGAACCTTCTTTCTTTTCCTTGAAAATCAGGATATTTTTTCTTTACCTTGTCTTGTAATACTCCTTCCATTTCCCATAATCTTTCAAAAATCCACCAACAGAGGTTCACCATACCCATCTCTCAGATTTGTCAGTCCTCTAAAGAATATTTTATCCAATATTGGTAACATGAACTCAATGAGGGCAAAGTGCTTTCAACCATTTCCTTACTTTGAGTTTCATCTCCCTTTTAATGATTTTTGATTATTTCCATTCAAAAATTATTCTTTTTGAAAAAAAACCAGAAGTACATTAATGAGTAGTTGCATCTTCTCATCTTTATCATCATTTGCACCACACTCAATAGTGCCCTGTCCTTCCTTTAATCTTTCTCTTGCCCCTGATACAGATGTAAAACTAAGACCTTTTTGTTGCCCAAATTGAACTGATTCTGAGTATAGCATTCCTAACCATCGTCTTTCTCTTTTGTATTTCTATACTGTCCTCTCTCCCAAAACTATCTTGTAATCACTTTGCAATTTTCTTTATCATATGTACATATTGCTTCTCATGATGCAATGTAAGCTGCTCGAAGGCAAGATTCATTTCATTTTTGCCTTTGAATCCCCAGCACCTAAAAAAGTACCTGGCACATAATAGTCCTTTGGCAAATGCTTTTTGATTAATTGATCACTTAATTGTGTTCATCCTTCTTTACTTGACCTTGTGTCTATATTCTATACACATCTTTTTAATTCTGAGTCAGTTGCTTTAAACAGCTCTCCATTTCCTCCTGATAAGAATTATTCCTGCTTATGTCTTCAGAATTTCAGTCTTGAAGTTTTCTTTATAGAATTTAGGCCACTGGATCCATTTCTCCCTTCTTTGAATCCTTTTAAATTCACTCTCCCCAATCCTAGTCTGCTTGAATTTGCTCTTCTTCTTTGTGACAAATTCTAAGATGGATTTAGAAAAATATCAGATGAAATAACACAGTTCCATGAAGGATTTGCAAGCAAAAAAGGCCTATGTACCTGAAGGTTCTAATCAACCCCTATCTTTCTGTTTCCTTTACTTCATACCCTAGCTAACCTTCTCTTTCATTTATACCATATCTGGTCCTCCTATCAAATCCATTACCTGTCTGTCCTCTTCAGTCCTGAGCATCACCATGGGCTTCTTCTTCAGCTGTAATCACCATTCAGCCTCACTTTGTCCTGTCATTTCTCCTCAATTCCTTGTTCAGTGAGTATTCCCTATTCTCTGTTGCTCCCTGTCATCTTTGCCCTTTGACCTATGGTATTCTGGCCTCTTAGGCCCTCCACTTCCTGCTTCACAAGATTATAGAAGCAAAGACCTCAGAGGTCATTCGATCTAACTCAAGCATCTTTGAACCCTTTGTCCTAGACCTTTTTCTCTAGGTGATTTCATCAGGTCCCATGGGTTCAATTACTATCTGTATTTGAGGGACTCCCAAATACACATATCCAGCTTTCATCTTTCTCCTGAGTTCTAGGCCCATGTTCCCCATATTGGTGCCCTATATGTACAGAACAGAAATTATCATCTCTCTACCAAAAAACCCACAGCTCTCCCCTTCCTTACCTTCCTTAGAACCCCAGAATCATCCTCAAGTCCTCACTGTCCATCATCTCCCATATTCAATCATTTGCCAAGTGTTGTCGATTCTGCCTCCACTTTTCCTCTTCTCTCCAGTCAAACAATCACCCCCTCTAGGTTAGGCCCTCATCACTACTTCCCTAAAACTATTGCACTAGCCTCCTAATTAGTCTCATCTCTAGCCTTTCCCTCTCTCCAATCCATCCTCTACAGAGCTGCAAAACTGATATTCCTAACGTCCACATCTGACCATGTCACCCCCCCCCCACACACACACACCCTGTTCAATAAGTTTCAGAGGATTCCTACTATGCCCTGGGTAAAATTATAAACTCTTTTATTTGGCATTTGAAACCTACCTCCATCCTGTGTTTCTTGGCTTTTTTTCACCTTAATTCACTTTATATACCCTAAATTCCAACCAAAGTGGTCAGCTTGCTCTTCCCTTAAATGACTTTGCATCCCTGAACCCTGGACTTTGCACAGGCTATTTCTTATTCTTGGGATATTCTATCTCCTCTCTTCTAATGAGAAAATTTCCCACCTTCCTTCAAAGCACAGCTTAAGTATTCCCTGCCTTGGGAGCCTTCTCCTGATCTCCCCAGGTATTAATACTATCTCCCACTCCAGAAATTACTTTGTTTTTACTCCATGTATTTTGTACATGTCTCGCTGTGTATGTGTTTTCTCCCAATAGGATATAAGCTTTTTGAGGGAAGGAATTGTTCCTCTTTAGTCATTGACTTCCCAGTACCTGGCAGGGTGCCAAGCACACAATGGTAAACTCTCCATAAAATGCTTATTGAATTGAATTTGGAGAGGGATTACAAGAGAGGTAGATTTTACAGATGGGTAATGAAAGGTTGCTTGAGCAGGAGCCAAAGTCTTCTTTCACTGATCCAGAGAATTTCTTCAGGACCATCAGTTTTCTTGGCATATATTAGAAAATATCTGATAGATTTAACTCAGTCTATCAGATATTCCCCCTTGAAGTATTTTTATAGAACCTAGATGTCTCAAATACAGGCTGTTTTCAGCTATAAAATGAGCAGGTCATGACATGGCTGATCCATTTATTTCATCCTTCATTATGATTGATATGGATCGCTATCCAATCAATTTAACTGTAGTGGTTTGTATTGATCCTGAAAGCCATCAAAATAAGTCAGTTAGTTTTACTGTGAACTGGTTCATCTATTGCAGGTAGGTGTTGACCCCTAATGTCTCATTTACTTTCAGACTAAACCATTACCCAGTCATGGAGTTCTGTCCCAACAATGACCAGTATTACCTGAAGAGTCCCTTTGGAAAACAGCTTTGTCTAGGGTGGTTTATGATGGTCACAAAAGAAACTTTTCCCTTCTGAGATTTGCTTCTCATTTTCCTTGCTACCTCCTGTCTACTGGTCCTTCTTATATTCCTTAGCTGAATTATTTCTCTCTCTCTCCCTCTCTCTCTCCCTCTCTCTCTCCCTCTCCCTCTCTCTCTCCCTCTCCCTCTCTCTCTCTCTCTCTCTCTCTCTCTCTCTCTCTCTCTTTCTCTCTCTCTCTCTGTCTCTATCCCTCCCTCCCTCTCTTCCTCCCTCCCTCTTTCTCTCTTTCCCTCCCTCCCTGCATTCTTCCCTTCCTTTCTATCTACATCTTTGTCTGTCTGTCTGTCTCCACACCAGCACTCTTGGGGTCTCCCCTGTCTACCCTAACCCACAAAATTTGTCCATAATTCAAGAAATGTCTGAAAACTCACCTTCTTGAGGGAAGAAATGCATAGAAGAGAGATGGTGAATATCCTCCATCTGTTCCTATCTAAACATACAATTTATATGGTTCTCATTATGTACTTGCTAATCCCCAGTGCGTCCTAAATAATAATAATATACCCACAAGGAAAACTGTTCCCTATGTAAAATATAAGACCAACACAGTAATGCCAAGAACAGTCAACATAAGATGTAGCATTTTTCAGGAAGATAGTTTAAGACCAGTATAGTCCTGTCCAACCTTAAATACATCATTATCCCTTCAAAATTAAATGAGATATGTCCTCAGCATTAAAGAAGGAACATCTTAATAGCCAATTATTTGATGTAATTATAATCATAATGAAAAACACATTAAATAGCCCTTTCATATCATGGAATTATTCTTAAATGATATACAAATGATATTTTCACTTGCTCAGTATAAAATTCTTTATGTATGCCAGAGAAAGACAGAGACAAAAGACTTTGAGCTTGAATCCAGAGGTCTTATTGAACTAATGGATGAAGGCAATACCTACAAATATCTTGTTCTGCTCTAGGCAAGGCACATGAGGATATCACCAAGAAGGCTGTGCCTGACGACATTAAGTTCAACTTACTAGCATCTTGAAATCACCCATTTAAAGCAATTAACACCTACATAATATTAGTCTTAATATACACTTTTGGGACTAAAAAATACCCTCCACGTCCAGAAAGTATTACATAACAATCTGTACAATATAAACTCATCGCAGAGTCCATCTTCCTAAAGCAGTCATGGAAAGGTTAATATTTTCTTTTGAAAAAAGAAGGGAGAGGATTACTAGACATCCTTGGAGCACATGATAAACAAGTCAGAAATCTCTAGAAATACTTTGGAACCAAGCAAGTATTACTTCACTTAACAATGATAAAGGATAATGACAAGAAAGTGGTTTATCTCTCTGTGGTTCCTATGAGGAAGCTAAGATCCAAGCTTGGAATCAAAAGGCCCTCCATGGTTGACACCCTCATGAACTCTCAGTGACTAAAAAGTGGCTTATTCACATAGATTTGTGTTTTTTTAAATAGAGGAGTTTCCACACTCCAATTCAGAACCAGGCCATTACTACCAAAAATTACAGAAACGTTATCCTTCAGAAACCTAGACTTATGCAAGAGAAACAAGAAGAACCATTGCTAGACCCTAGGGAGCTGGGGTGCTGTACCCTGATGCCCTCCACTAAAGAGCCCTTCTCAACACTGGATGCGCACACATGGATTATGTTCAATTCTGGAGGAGTTTGACCATCTAAAATAAGGGTCAGGGTATTGTTTGTACTTTGGTTTGGTTCTTTATACTTCTAAGCCAGTACTGCAAGGAAAAGTTTAGGTTTACTATACTTAAAACTTAGGTTTCATTTATGCCTAGTGTCTCCCCTAAAAGGGAGGAATGAAAGCACCTGCTCAGTGAATTATGTAAATCATATATGATAGCTATTTATTTCATTTTCACATGAGTACTTAATACAAAGACTCCTGAGCATCCTTTGACTAAAGACTTAAAATAGAATACAGTAATTTATAATTATTATCATATTCTCCAAAGAAGGCAAGACTTAAAGACATCATAAAAATCATAAATCATTTTTCTGGAATACGGACCAGACATCTTACATTTCACTTTAGCCGTGTATTGTCCAAATAGTTTCCTCCAGATTTTTGTCTTCTACCTGGACCAGACTGGTGGTTATCTCCTCCATGAAGCGCAAATGAAGTTATAGAGGGTTCCTCTCAAAGTGCATCAAGTACTGACTGAGAACCCAGGAGCTATGAACCTCTAGAACTCAAAATATAGCCTGCAAGGTTGGACACGTCCATCACAGGACCACTCTTCAGTCACCTATACTCAGAAAAGAAATAAAGTGGAAGAAACAGCCAAAGCCCAGACTTGCTCAAGTCTTCAACTGCCATCTGCTTATAGTCCACCATTTCTAACCTGGTGGGGGAAAGTGAATCAACTCTCAGAGATAGGCTTGAATAGTCCTGATCCAGTCTTCAAATAGGAAGAGAAGAAAAATAGCGTTTCTTTTCTTTATGAAAGACCCACTGAGTTAACAGCTTTGCTGCTCAGTCATCAATAAAGTCACTACATTGTCATTTCAAAGAATTAAGCCCTTTGAGCATTGAGTCTTAAATGTCCCTGGAGTCCTTCGTTGAAATGTTTCCTCCCCTTAGAATGCTTGTGAATAGGAAGGAATGAGAGGTCATTACAAAAGAAGGCTGCGCTGACATGCAAACCTGTGTATTCGTGTTGGCAGCTCCTGATGTCTGAAACATACTCCTTCCATATCTGTCTGATAAAAACAATTTCTTTCCTTCAAGGCTCAGTTCAGATCCCACCTTCTCCATGACACTTTCCCTGATTACTCACCCCCTCACCCCTTGAAAGTGATGTTTTCTCATCAAATTCCTTTATCCCTTGTTTTTCTGAACTTTCCTTAGCTCTTTATATTTTTGCCACAGTTATTTATGGACATACCTTCCCTCTTTTTTCCCATTAGACCTTCAGGTCTTTATTGGAAGGTGTGGCATGGTTGCTTATCTTTACATGGGCATCAGCTAGCAGTGTCCTGAACATAGGTGTTCAAGCACTGTTTGTTGAGTGAAAAAAAAAATCACAGTGAGTCATTTTTTTCCAGACCAGGTCAACTTAAGGAGACAAGGCTGTGGTCATTGGATATAAGGTTGAGTCAGGCATAGCCATGTAGAATATTCCTGAGCAAGGAGAGGATGTTACCAGGGCTGTTACCAGATGCCAGTTGTCAACTCTTGTGCTCAATGCCCAATCCTGAGTCACGGATCCAGACATGACTAAGAAAAGGACCTGCCTTTAGGCATGGCACTCCAGGGTAAGAAACAGCTGCTCACCATCTGCTGTGTACTAAATAAGAAGCAAGTTCAGAAGGAAGCAGCAGCTGTGCAGCCTTGACCTGGGAAGCAGAGTGGACAGTAAAAAAGGGACTAAAGAGAGAATAGGTAAAGATGATACACGAGGCCCCCCAGAACTCTGTTATCATCAGGGGTCATAGAGGGAGTCTAATTAAACAAAGGGCCTGGCAATAGTTCTAGTGTGTTTTAATGATCCTAAAAGATGAATGGAGAGGGAAGGGAAAATAAATATGCTAAAGAGGAAAGGGAAAGGAAGGATGAGGGAAATTATCTCACATAATTGAGGTGTACTACTAAAAGTCTTCACAAACCAGGAGGAGGGAGTGGACAGAGCAGATAACGCTTGTACTCCACTTTCACTGAACTGGTCAAAGACTACACACACACCCAGAGAGAGAGAGAGTTGGGCATAGAAATATAAATATATTCCATTCACTAAGGAAACAGGAGGAAAAGGGGAAAAAGGAGAAGGGGAAATAAAGGGAAGGATAGATCAAGGGAGAGATTAGTCCTAAGCAAAACAAACACTAAACAGGTACAAAAATATTTATAGCAGCTCTTGTTGTGATGGCAAAGAATTGGAAACTAAGGGATGCCCATCAAATTAGGAAATCTTGGAAGAAGTTATGGTATATAAATGTGATAGAATACTGTTTTGCTATAAGAAATGATGAAGGGAATGGCTCAGAGAAGCCTTAGAAAACTTGTATGAACTGATACAGAGTGAGGGGAGAAGAACCAAAAGAGAATGTGTACAATACCAGCAGCACTGTGATGACAAACAACCTTGAAAACTTAGGAACTTTGATTGGCTGAATGACTGACCATGATTCCAGAGTATTGATGATGAAACATGCTGTCTACCTCCTGATGACGAAGTGATGGATTCAGCGTACAAAGGAGACATGTTTTTTGGACATAGCCAATGGGGGAATTTGTTTTGCTTGACCATATATGTCTGTAATGGGATTTTTTTTTTGTTTCTCGGTTGGAAGGGAAGGAGATAAGAGTTGAGAGGTGGAGTTTTGTTTGTTGAAAAAAATTAATAGAATGGAAAAACAAAACAAAAAGAAATGAAAATAAAATGAATGAAAAGGAAGGGCATTGATGGTGAATGTGTCCAGCTCCTGACCTCCTCTGCTCTTACTTGCTCCCGCTGACTGAGGGGACAGCTTCCTCCCTGGCTGGGCTCCCAGGAGTGTTCTCCCTCTGGTCTTGCATTTGCTAAAGAATTTCATTTTTATTTCAACAACATATAGGTGTTTGTATTGATGTCTATGTGCACTCACGTAATTGTACATGTATGTGCAGGGACAAGAGGGGACACTAATAACTGATTGTAATTTGACCAATTTTCCCCAATATAAAGATGTTGTAGTCAGCTTCAGGTCAGTTGCCAGTTGGAACTAAGCCAGAGACAACACCAGATAGTGCAGGCACTGTTGTCTTCCTGGAGTCAATTTCTGACTCCGGGATTCATTTAATAAACCCATTCATCATGGGCCATTCCAGGAAGCTTGACAAGCTGCAGAATGAGAATCGGAAACCTCTTAGACTGCAGGCCCTCTGCCTCGTGTCCTGGGCCATGAGCACAGCTCCTTTCTTCCCTCCCTTCCTCGCAGTGTGGCCACTGATCAATGTTTCTCAGGAGTGTGGTCAGGCTGAATTATGTAATTGCCAGTAAAGTACCTACTGATGGGAAACCAAGTGCAAGGGCTGAGATCAGTGCTTCATGTATCTTTTCATACAGGCAGCCAATCAGACTTTGAAAAATGCCACTGGTGCATTCTCCTTCTCAACCTAACAGGAGTGTCCTAGCTTCCTTTATTTTCCTCTTTGAGACATGGCATCTTTGCCTTAGTTTCTCTCTTTGCAGTGGCTGCCATGAGAGGAGAAGAGATTTGCCAATGGGCTTGACTCAAGATAAAGGCATTCCAGTATTTCATTTAATACTGGAGTCCCCAGAAGAGGCATCCCAGTGACAAGTGTCCTCTCCCAGGGAAGGCCTTCTTCCAAAAACAGCCCCAAGTCATGATTTCAATTCTGTTTGCCAGCTTAAATAAAAAGTCTTCACAAGCCAAGGATTCATCTTGACATTCTCAGGTTTCTCACTGTCTTCATACCCATGGAAGCAGTCTCTGTGTGGGTGTGGGTGTTAAAATGACACTCAGACTTTGGAGAGCTCCTTGGCACCTTTTTATGGGACACTGCCAACATATAGGCTTCCCTACTGAAGCAGGCAGATCTGAAAGGGAAGCTGGGAAGAAACTGGGCACAGACAAAAACTTTGGATGTTTAGACCCCTAGGTTTCTTTTTTCTGACTGATGATTGATTGAAGATACAGAACGAATTGTTATGTAGATCTCTTATGAGGTCCCTCCCAGTATGAGTGTGGTCATAGCACTCCCCTACACTAGAGTCAATACTGTTACATTTCAGATTCTATATACACTCTGTAAAATATTTAAAGCCCTTCACAACCTAGCCTTAACCTACCAGCCTGATCACACCTTACGCCTTTCCAAGTATTGTAGTCAAACTGATCACCTTTCTGACCCTCATGCATGACATTCTTCATCCTCTTTCTGCCCTTTCATTGGTTGTCCTTCATGCCTGGAATATACTCCCTCCTAACCTCTACCTCCTGGGATCCCTAAATTCCATCACAACTCAGCTCAAGCTATATGAAGCCTTTCCTAATATCCCCAGCTACTAGTGACTTCCAGAGCAGATAAGTGGTAAAGTGGATAGAACTCAGGACCTGGAGTCAGGAAGACCAGAATTCATATCTGTCCTCAGACTCTCAGTAGCTGTGTGACCCTGGGCAAGTCACTTAACCCTGTTTGCCTCGGTTTCCTCATCTGTAAAATAAACTGGAGACAGAAATGGCAAACCACTCCAGTATCTTTGCCAAGAAAACCCCAAATGGAATCATGAAGAGTCAGACATGACTGAAAATGACTGAACAAAAACAACTAGTGACTTGCCCTCTAAAATTATGATTTTCTGTCTGTTGTGTATATTCTTAAGTTTGCACACATTAGTTCCACAAAAAGAATAAAAACTCTTAGAAGAAAAGGACTGCTTCACTTCTGCTTTGAATATCTGGCACTTGCCACAGTGCCCAGCACATAGTAGGCACTTAATGAATGGTTGGTGATTGACTATTTACGTGGGAATTTTTAAAGTAAGGAACCTAGATTTTAAATCCTATCTCTTTTACTTAACTAGCTGTGTGGCAACCCTCTTAATCTCTCTGAATCTTGGGTTCCCCATCTAAAAAAAAGGTCGGGTTGGAGTAGATGTTTGTCAGGTCATTTCCAGCGCCTATGATCCAATACTGCCTACATGTTGGCCCAGAAGATGTTCATGTTCAGAGACTAAGACCCCACACTGGGCTTTCTACCCAGAGGGTTCAAGAATTGGGGAGAAGAAGCAAGAAAGGATACAGTTAGGCTATTGTTTCAGGAGCCTGAAAATCCAAAAGATATTTCAGAGCTTGTGAGAAAGTCTGGGTTCAGAGCTGCAGAGGAAGACAGACCAAGTGAATTAGCAGCCTCTGGGTCCAGAGGTTCAATCTCTTGATTCAACCACTGCCTTGCCCTGTAACTTCAAATGAGCTATTCCACTTGTTTCATCATCTGTTAAATTGGAATTGTGAGACTGTCCCACATCATAGAGGAGTGAAGGGAGTAAACTAGCAAGCTTTACAAGGGACTGTGGCTCAGTGAAGCCCTATCCTGATGGGATAGAATGTGTATTTTTGGAGTAAGATGATTCATGATGATGAAGACAATAATGGTGATGATGAAGATGAAAAATATCTACAGACTGGTTATTTTGGAGACCTAAAGTTAGGTTGGAGGGCAGTATCAAATAGATCAGTATGCACCAGGGTGGCCTGTAATGAAGGAGATCAAGAGGCAAATGAATGCAAGTGAAGGTTCATACCTAAAGGTCGAATAGACAAGAGAATCCACTGGCCAGAAGGTCAGGATTGGGGATGTCAACAAAAATGGAATGAGAAGCAGATTGACAGCGTGTCCAATTCAAGAAAGACTTATTGATCAAAGCAGCTTTCTGCCCCAGCTTCTGAATTGGAAAGAGCCAAGGCCAGAACAATCTAGGCTCAGGGCTCAGAGGAGAGCCCTTGAACAAATGGCTGAGCTGAGAAAACAATGACAAAATGAAAAATAGGACCTGCTCTCAAGAAATTTGCATTTTTATAGTGGGAACAATATCCTAGCCTTTATCTTCAAGCAACTTAGGCTAAATTTTCTTTGAAAAGGTATTGAAACCATTCTCAAGATTTGTTTGGTTCAGGTTTTTGATATCACTTCCTGGTCACTCAAGTACCCAAGAGCCACAACAGGCTACCCAGGGACAAAGGACCTTTCCTTAGTGGAATTGGCTCAAGGCCCACAAGTGACATAGCCTCACTGAATATCCTTCTCCTCTTATGGCTAAGCAAGTCTCCTTTTGTTAACTTTTTATTAAAAAAAAAATAGCTGACTGGGCAAGAAGTACATGGATTAAGGAGTTATAGTTCCTGACAACTTCCCTTCCTTCATCTGAGAGGGAAAGAGGGGGTGGGAGAGCTTGGAAAAGTCCATTCATGAGGTTTCCAGGAACCAAAATGACAGAGTGAAGTCAGCATTTTTGCCAAGCTTTCCCAACACATTCCTCTACAATTTTAAAAAGCATGTCAAACTGAATTCTGAGTATATATGCACCAAATGTCATACCATCTAAATTCTTGAAGAAAAAGTTAAATTAATTACAAGAGGAAATAGTAAAGCTATACTAGTGGGGGACCTCAGTTTACCTCTCTGAGATTTGATAAATCTAACTATAAAATAAATAAGAAAGAAATGAAGAACATGAATAGAATTTCAGAACAGTTAGGTATGATAGCTCTCTGGAGAATACTAAGTGGGAATACAAAGTCGTATGCCTTTTTTGGCTGGACATGGCACCTTTATAAAAATTGACCTAAGTAGAAGGCATAAGACACTCTGAATAATTGGAAAATATTAACTACTCATAGGTAGACTGAACCAATGTAATAAAAATGATAATACTACCTAAATTAATTTACTTATTTAGTGTCATACCAGACAAACCACCAAAGAATTACTTTATAGAGCCAGGAGAATGATAACAGAACTCATCTGGAGGAAGAAAAGGTCAAGACTGTCAAGGGAATTAATGCAAAAAAAAAGTGTGAAACTGGAAAATAGAAACTGGGCGTAGACCAGTACCTCATTCTGTATACCAAGGTAAGCTCAAAATGAGTACATGATTTAGATATAAAGGATGCTATCATAAGCAAGTTAGGGGAACATGGAAGAAATTATCTCAAATTTATGGACTGGGAAGAGCAAACAAGAGACCAAACAAGCAATAATATTGAGGTTCATAAAGGGTAAAATGGATGATTTTAATTACACAAAATTAAAAAGATTTTGTACAAGCAAAATCAATAGAGTCAAAATTAGAAGAGAAGCAGGAAACTGGAGAAGGGAGAGGGGGAATTTTGCAGCAAGTTTCTTTGATAAAGGTCTCTTTTCTCAAATATATAAGGAATTGAATCAAATTTATAAAAATTTATTAAAAAATAGGAGCCATTCCCCAACTAATAAATTGTCAAAGTATATGAACAGGCAGTTTTTGGAGGAAGAAATCAAAGCTATCAATAGTCGTATAAAAATTCTCTACAACACTAATAATTAGAGAAATGCAAATTAAAAACAACTTTGAGGTACCAACTCATATTCATCACATTGGCTAAGATGACAGAAAAGGAGAATAACGTTCTGGAGGGAATGTAGGAAGATAGGCATACTAATGTACTGTTGGTAGAGCTGTGTACTAGTCCAACTAATCTGGAGAACAATTTGGAACTATGCCCAAAGGATTATAAAACTGTACATAACCTTATACCCAACAATACCACTGGTAGTGCTATACCCCAAGGAAATCAAAGGACAAGGAAAAATATCCATATATAGAAAAATATTTATAGCACTTCTTTTTCTGGGATGGCAAAGAATTGGGAACTGAAGGGATGCCCATCAATTGGGGGATGGCTGAATAAGTTATGGTATATAATGTGATGGTATATGTACTATTATTCCATAAGAAATGAAGAAGATGGCTTAAAAAACATGGGAAGACATATGAAATAGTACAATATGAAGTGAGTAAAACTAGGAGAATAATCTACAGTAACAGCAATATTGGAAATATTGGAAAGACAATCAACTGTGAAAGACTTATCAATACAATGGTCCACCAAATCCAAAGGACTCATGGTGTAAATTGCTGTCATTCTCCAGATTATTGCAGTTTGTCTGAGACCTGATGGACACAAAGTGCAGGTTAAAGCATTCTTTCCCTTTATTTTGCTTGCTGTTTTTTCCCTAGGACATGGCTGATACAGAATAATTATTTTGCATAACTTCATATATATACTAGAAAGGATATTTCTTGCCTTCTCAATGGTGGGGGAGAGAGTGAAGGGATGGAGACAATTTGAAACTGGAAATAAAAATACAATTTCCTCTCTTGATGTCATTTTCCTCAATATTAGGAGAGTGGACCAGATGACCTCAAAGAGTCCCTTTTAGTGTATAATCCTGGATTACTTATTCTAATCTCACCAGTGTAAGGAAAAAAATGGGCAGTTCCCTGAATTATCCACATTTTATAGGAAGAAAGGAAGAATCTTGTCAAGATTTCCCATGGTACCAGCTACGTCCCCCTTCTCATCTCACCAGAGTTAAGAACAGTGAACCATTTAAAGAGAATTGGGCATTTTCGCATGAAAGATGTAGTATAAATATAACTATTTGTCTTGATAAACTACACAAATTTCTCTTTCAGGCTGTCAAAAAATCTTTTACCAATTCTTAGGCTTAGCTGTGAAAAAGGAATTAAGGGGATGAAATGTATCAACTTGGAATTGTGAGAGAATTTTCAGAGAACCTGGGTTTAGATCTTAATTATGCAGCTGGGTGCTGCAGTAGATGAGAGTGCTTGGCCTAGAGTTAAGAAGACCTGAGTTCAGATCCAGCCTTGGACATGTCTTAGCCTTGTGACCTTGGGCAAGTCACTTAATCTCACGTAGCCTCACTTTCTTTATATATAAAATTGGGATAATATTAGCACCTACCTCCCAGGTGTATTTGTGAAGATCGAATGAGAGTATATTGAAAGGACTTTGCAAACCTGAAAAGTGTGATATAAATGCCAGCTATTTGTTCTAATTCTTATTGACAATAGTAATACTTGTAGTAATAATAATATTTATATGAGTGTATGTAAATAATTTAATCCTTTTTCTCATTTTCTTCATCTGTCAAAGAATAGGTTTGTACTCTATGGCCTTTAAGGTTCCTCTAGCCCTTAGTTCAATTAAATTCAGTTCATAAGGACTTTCTATGTGCAGTGCCCTGTTCTAAATTCTAGGTATACAGAGACAAAAAAGAAACTGTCCCTAACCTCAGGGAGCTTACTTACATTCAACTAGGCAGGGATTCAACAGCACATAGATAAAGAAATACAAAGTAGTTTTATGGATGAACATTAACAAATGGGGAGTGAGATCAGGAAAGGCTTCCTGGATGAGATGGTACCTGAGCTGAGCCTTAAAGGAACCTATGAACTCTGAGGCAGTGGTGAAGAGGGGAACATTCCAGGTCTGGAAGGGAGCCCATGCAAAGATACAGAGGCAAGAGAGGGAATTCTAAATTCAGGGATTAGCGAGTTGGCCAGCTTCCTTGGAGAGAACATACGAATGAGAGTAAAGTGAAGTAAATGTAGAAAGATGGATTGAAGTCTGATTGTTAAGGGCTTTAAATGCCAAACAAAAGAGATCCTATTTTATAGGAGAGGTAATAGGGAGCCACTAGAGTTTCTTGAGCAAGAGAGTGATATGGTCTGGTTTATGCTTCAGAAATGAAAATTTGGCAGCTGTGTGGAGAATGTATTAGAGAGGAGAAAAACTTGAAGAGAAAGGAGGTGTGGGTTTAAATCCATTGCTCTTTCCTATTTATTGTGGTTCATAGGTGTAATCTCTTCTCCCCATTCCCTTTCTCTCTTCCCTCAGTCTCTCACCTCTCTCTGTCCCTGTCTCTCTCTTCCTCCCTCTCCTCTTTTTCTCTGTTTTCTTTCTCTGTCCTTCCCTTTGATGAATACTTCTCATCATGTGACCCATGTCACTACTTAAAACCTTGATTTGGGGCAAGACTATTAAAAGAACAGGAAGGGGAAATAGAATAGGAATACTGCCTGGTATTGATAACTATTGATAGCCCTCTAAATGCAAAGACCTTCTCAAACTCAAGTCTGAGCCATCATCACTATCGCCCTTATCACCATTTCCATCCCCCCTTTGTCTCCTTCTCTTGCCCCTCCTCTTCCTTCTACTTCTCCTTCTCATTGGGATATTCCAGTCTTTAGGATCCCAGTGTTTCCAAATTTGAGTCCTCTTCCATTTCTTTCTCCTCTCTTTCAGGAATGGGCTTATACCTATGCCCAGCAGATCTGCCAGCAGCAGTTGTGTTTGTCAGTACACATGCTTTTTCCTGGCTCTCAGGTGCAGCTCTCTCCTTGCAAGGAAGGAGATGATAAACAGGTGAGAGCCAAGTGGGTCTGTTACAGCCCTGCAGCTTCTTAAGAAATGTGAATATCAGATTGCTTGCCTTCTTGGGGAAAGGAGAGGGAAAGGAGGGAGGGAGAAAAATTTGGAACTCAAAAACTTATAAAAATGATTGTTGAAAACTGTCTTTACATTTAATTGGAAAAAACAAAAAATTATATTGGTTTCTACCAGTGAACTTTTGTCATAGACTTGGAGAAGGAAAGGAAAGGAAAGATGACAGTATTAGAAGAGGAAAGAGGGAAAATTAAAAGTTAAAGGGCGTACTATAGATGTTAGTCCACCAAAGGAGACGGAGAAAGTTCAGTCAGAGATGAAGAGGAGAACCAGGAGAAAATAGAGTAATGGAAACCCAAAGAGGAAAGAGAATACAGGAAGAGAGTGTGGCACACAGTATCAAATGTGATCAAGAAAATTTGGCAACTAAGAGATTTCATTTGAGCAATGATGCTAAAAGTCAAATTGCAAAACACTGAGAAGAGGAAGCCAGGGTAGCAGGTATAGACAACTTTTTCAAGCAGTTTGGCTGAGAATGGGAAAAAAGACATGGACAATAGCTTGAGGGAATTATAGGGCCCAGTGAAAGTATTTTAGGAATCAGGAGACTCAGGCATGTTTTAAAGTCTTAGGGACAGAACCAATAGATAGGGAGAGATTGAAGATTAGAGAGAGGGAATGACTGAGGGCTCAATCTGGCAGAGAAGATGGAAGAGATAGTATCAAAAGCACATGGAGAAAAACTGGTTTTAGGAAGAAGGACCATCTCATTATCAGAGACTAGAGAAAAGAAAGAGAAAACGGAGTGAGCTCAAGGTGTTTTATAATGAAGAGAAGGAGATCAAGGCAAAAGAGCTCAGTTTCCTAAGTAAAGCAGGATGTGGGGCCCTCAGCTGAGAGGTGGGGGAAGGTGGCATGTGAGAGGCTTGAGGAGAAAAAGGGTCTGAAACAACTTCTGTGTAGTGTGATAGGGAGATCTGGCTTCAGGTTCCACCCTCTGAGCAATGGTGGCTTTGTGACTGTAGAGAAGTCATTTTACCGCTCAGTAGCTAGGCAACCAAGACTCAAGTCATTGAATAGTTTCTGACTTACTGATTTATTGAATAGTTACCAATGACTTACATTGGTAGATGGAGTTGTCTACACTGGTGGTGTAAAACTCTACTAGAAATGAGGGCCACTCAACCATACATAAGAATCTCTGTTGCTCACTGTTTTTTCCTGGCCATTATCTCTCCCTTTTGAAATTTTCTTTTATTTCTAATTTGTGGAATATAACAAATATTTTCATTGAGTGAATGAGTCATTTTGACTATTGTAAATACCCAAAGTAGCAACAAAAGACATAGGAAGGAAGATGCTATCTGCAATCCAGAGAAGAAATTGGTAACACTCACCATATCTCAGAGCATGTTGCAATGTAAAGGCTTCAGAGTCCAGGGACCTGAGTTCACTTCCTTCTCTACCTCTTAATCCCACCATGGCCTTGGGAAAATCACATAATTTCTTTAAGCCTCAGTTTCCTCATCTGTAAAATGAGGGGGCTGAATTAGATGATTTCCAATGTTCCTTCCAGGTCTAAATCAAGTCTTCTCCCCCCCATCTCCCACGTACTTACTGATATAAAGTTTCTTTGAATGTTTTTTTGTGAATTACTTTCCACCCCCCAAAGCCTATTCCCAGGTAAGAGATCTTCTGCTCATAAGCTTTCCTGGCAGACATATTGACTTTGTATGAGTGTGTATTTTAATTTTAAAAAAGGAAAACAGTAACTCACATGTGCGTGAACAATTAATTTCCATTTTATTACTGTGTGAGATCAATACCCTAGAAGGTGTCAGCCAAATACCTTAAGTGTTTTTGTTTAGGCCGTTAGGTCATGAAGTTGTTGAAAGGGAAAAGGGCCATTAATCAGCAAAATCCCAACTCATTCTCTGTCTTCTTTACTTTTGTTAGAGATGGGCTAAATCTGGCCCCCGCATTAAGCACATGGCCTCCCGCCTCTGCCTAGACACAGACATACTGGGAGATGGCAGTGAGGACAGCAGGGAGATGGTCATCAACCCCTGCGAGACATCAGTAATGAGCCAGCGTTGGGACATGGTGTTCTTATGAGCAGATCTCCACAGACAAACTCAGTTGGAGCCAACTCTGGGCAGGCATGAAACCCTTGCCCAGAAGGGAATAATTCAAGATATGGAAAGCTGTGGGAGGCCTAGAAAAGCATCTTGGAGCGCCAGGTAGAAACAGGGCCACATGCAGAGAAGTGGAGTGGCCCTCTTTTCCATCGGAGAGGATAGAAGAACAGATGACATGCTGAGTGGTGCCTCAGAGATCACAAACTACAGGGGGGAATCCTCTATGTTCTCAACCATAATGAAATTCATTCTAGCACAAGCTAGTGCCTTCTCCTGGTTCAGAGAGGGGAGAGAGAGAGAGAGAGAGAGAGAGAGAGAGAGAGAGAGAGAGAGAGAGAGAGAGAGAGAGAGAGAGAGAGAAACTGGAAGTTGCACATTTGTTGTTTGTTTTTCTTTTCCTTTTATTTTTCCCTTTGTAACAGAAAAAGAGCCAATGGGAAAACCTCTGGGTGTCTTCTGGCTGCCATGACACCAGACTGAACCAGAGATGAGGAGGGAGAACTGTTTGCAGACCAAATAAAGACTATTAGAAGTCAACAGATTCTGTTTGTATATATGGACAAAGCTTTGACTTGTGCTAGGAAAAGATATTGTTAATACAGTAAAATTTCCATTTACCAGGATATTCTGGGAATGGGATGTTGTGATTATTTGGATGGTCTGGTTTCCTGCTTTAGTAAAGAGACTATATTCTGTTTAGTAAGTAGAGTCTACTGAGTATAATTGAAGCTGCCTTGGGTTTAGAAAGCCTCCAGTATACACATTCACCATGATGAACCTCAATCAATCAATCAGCAAGCATTTATTAAATGCCTACTATATGCCTGGTACTCTGTTAGGCCCTGGAAATACAAAGGCAAAAGGAAATAGTTTCTACCTATGGGAATCTTATATTTCATCAAGAAACAATATGTATACATATATCTACATACAAAGTAGATGCAAGGTAGTTTTTTGTAGCAGGGTATGCACTGTAGCTAGAAGATCAGAAAAGGCTACATGCAGAAGGTGGCACTTCAACTGAAATTTGAAGGAAATTAGGGATTTTAAAGAAAAGGCAGAGGTGAAGAGAGAGGGCATTTCAGAATTGGGGAATGGGGAGGGGGGCCACTACTATAAAGACATAGAAATAGGAAATGGAGTTATGGTGGGGAGCAGCAGGAAGATCAGTCCTTCCTTTGTGCAAAGGGGAAAAATGTATAATAAATTATGTAGGATTATAGATGCTGAAAACCCTAAGTGGGCTCATAAAGGGTCAGACTTGACTGAAGTGACTGAACAACAAAAAATAGATGTTGAAGATACAGGGTTCAGTATATACTGATCTTATGACAACTCCAGGAATTTATTAGTTAAATCCCAATGGCTTGCCTATCTCCTGCATCTGTGTATCTGTATATGTGTGTGTACACATATACATATGTGTTGTATGTATATTATATATTGTATGTTACATTGTATATATACATGTACATATATATTTCCACTCAACAAAGCCCAAATAATTTGAAATATATGTGTGTATACATACTAATATATTCACCTTATATAGACATTCAGTAATTTAAATGTATACATATGTGTATTTGTGTATAAATATTTTTTCAAGTTAGTTGGGTTTTGTTGAATGAAAGCTTTTTGTACTTGTTTTCTGGGAAGTGAGTACAGTTCTGATACCTGATTCCTTGGGCCTTCCAAGAGCCTTTCAAACAAGAAGAGAACATTGCCTGTCTCAGACTGATGCACCTCACCTTGTTTCACTTCTCGAGTTGGGGCACAGGGAAATAATGAAATATAGCAGAAACTAAATGGAGTCACTGTCCTGGAATATACCACATCAGGCACAAGGACTCACGGTTCATCAATCTAAACCCAGAAGGCCATCTGTCCAATCCAGGGGTGGGCAAACTGCAGCCGGAGGCCAAATCTGGCCAGCTGCCTATTTCTGTGTAACCCATCCACTAAGGATGGCTTTTACATTTTAAAATAAAATTTTAGTGTATTTTTAAGCGTAATGATCATTCGTAGCTAGAAGGCCTCACAAAAACAGGCTGCAGCAGATTTGGCCCTCAGACCACAGTTTGCCAAAGCCTTGATCTAGTCCAACCCCCTACTTCTTTTTACAGAGGAGCAAACTGAGGTGACGCGTTTGGGTCTCAGCAAGGGATATTTCTGCAATAGACATTACAGTGGTAATCATATTACGTCTTGTTCCTACTACAGAAATCAAAGTGATAAGGAGATGGTGGTTCCTCTGTAAGACAGTGCGGGGGCAGGTGACAGAGTGCCAGGCCTACTCAGGAAGACTCATCTTCCTGAGTTCAAATCTGGCCTCAGACACTTACTAGCTGTGTGACCCTGGGCGAGTCACTTAACCCTGTTTGTCTCCGTTTTCTCATCTGTAAAATGAGCTGGGGAAGGAAATGGCAAATCCAATATCATTGCCAAGAAAACCCAAATGGGGTCACAAAGTATCAGACACAACTGAAATGACTGAACAGCAAGAAAAACAATAAAAGGAGTATGTTAATAAGAATAGGAACTCATAGAAATGACTGTTAGACCAAGTAAGGCAGTGTGGTCTAGTGGAAAGAGCTCTTGTCTTGGAATTTGAGCCTGGGCACCAATACTTATTAACCTGTATGGCCATGGGTTAGTCACTTGATCTTTGAGTCTCAGTTTTGTCTTCTGCAAAATGGGAATAACTTGAGAAGCTTCTTTATAGGATGTAATGGGGGTCAGACGAGTCAATGGATCTTAAATGTTTGAGGCATCTTAAAATATTATATAACTAAGAGATGGAAAGGTTATAATCGATAGTCCTATCAGCCCACTTTCCCTCTCCCATCCCCAAAACAGTGGGTCAATAGGGGAATGATAAGGCGAGATGATTGACCTATGTGAATATGGGGCTTCAGTAGCTTAATGGTACAAAAGTCAATGCTACAGGCAGGGAAGCAGGATTATGAAGTGAATAAATCACAGGTTTAAGGATTCTGATGTTCTCCATGAGGTACGTGAGATCTCTGTCTGGCTCCTGGACCCAGATGGCTTCAGAGGAGAAAATGAGTCTGGTGACTTTGCAGTCTTCCCTCACTTAAATCCAATTCACTTGCATGTCATGGCATCAATTCCCTGATGTCGTGGTCCTCTTCAGGAATGAAGGACAAACAGCAAGGAGCAATCAGTGGCTTATAGGGGTTAGTAGTCCCATTCTGGTGGTGATGAGGTTGGAAGGAAGGGGAGAGAGCTGTGATCCTGCATCCTGAAGAATAACACCCCCATCCACCATTACAGTTCCCAAGAGGGCGACAAGAAGAAAAGGTAGGAACCAAGCCGGAAGACCTTCTGTTTGGAAGCTTTCCTTAGGAGTGTCCATTTTTTATCATCACAGCTTAAATTCAGAACAAATGAGAGGAAACGATGCTTGGTGAAACCATTCCTCAAGGCTGAATTAAACATTGAGCAGCTCGAGGCACCACAGTAATCAAAGTGACAGGGCATTTGTACCTTTTCTTCCCAAGAGGAACTTTTTAGATCTCCCAGCAGTAAAATGAGGCTAAAACAAAACAAAAACACAGTAATGAGGGTTTAAGATTAAGTGAAAGTATCAAGATCTTTTTGCCTTGGGCTGATAGTCAGTACTCAGGTCTAAGGTGTGGCAGTCTTGCCCTCACGTAGAATGAGGGCAAGTTCCTTTGATCTAGGGCTTGGTCCTCAGTATTGTAGGTCAAGAGCACTATTTAATCAGTTCATCCAAGTACCCGGAGGGAAATTAGCTCATGTTAACCAAACTCTAAAGAAACAGAGTTGTAAGCCAGAATGTCAATTTAACAATTTACAATGGGGAATATACCTGACTATCAAAATGGAATGCTAATGACTGGGCTTTGAGGAGCTCCTTCCAGCACATAGCCTGCATGAGGACATAAATCATTTATTTAATTCAACATTAATCACTTGTCTACTAAGAGACAAAATGGCGCAGCTCCTGCCCTCAAGGAGTTTATCTTCTACTTCCAGAATAATAAGTATGAAGATTATTTATTCCACAAAGAAGTGTGATGGGGTAATCAATCTTGCAAATATTAAGTGTCTACTATGTGCTAGGCACTGTGCTAAAGGCCAGGGATAAAAAGATGAAAGAGAAATAGTCGCTGCCCTTGAGGAGCTTCTATTCTAATGGGGAGACAACATGTACGTATATAAAGCATATAAAGACTATATATATATATATATGTGTGTGTGTGTGTGTGTGTGTGTGTGTGTGTGTGTGTGTGTGTGTGTGTGTGTGTGTGTGTATGTATGTATATGTATATATATATATATGTGTGTATGTATGTATATGTATATATATATATATATATATATATATATATATATATATATATATATATATATATAAAATGTAGCCAAAGTAGTTTTAGAAGTATTATAGTACATAGAATACTGGACCTGGAGTCAAGGAAACCTGAGTTTGAATATCCTTTCAGCCTAGCTGTGTGTCCCTGGGCAAGTAATTTAACCTTTTTAAGCTTCAGTTTCCTCCTCTGTAAAGTAGAATAAAAATAGCACCTATCAAAGGAGATAATATGTGCAAAACATTTTGCAAAACTTAAAGTATTTTTAAAATGTCAGCCCTTATGATTGGCAACAGCAGCTGGAGCCAAGAGGGGTCTCAAGGAATCAGGAGAATCTTGGTGCAGAAGGTAATGCTTGGTCTTTGCCTCGAAGGAGACCAGAAATCCCAGGATACTGAGATGAAGAGAGAGAGCATTGTAGGCATGGAGGCAGCCAGTTCAAAGATGCAGAGATGGAGAATCATGTGTGAAGAATGGCAAATATGGTTGGACTGTAGAAATCTTAGAAGAGATTAGTTAAGTAGCTAAGTTGTGAAGAGCTTTAAATGCTAAGTCAAGGTGTTGGTATTTGATAGCCTATGAAATAGGGAGTCATTGGAGTTTAAGCATGGGAATGACCTGGTCAGACATATACCTTGCAGTACTCTGAGAAAATGTAAGAAAGGAGAAAACATTTGAAAGTGGGGAGGGAGAATTATGGAATTCTTCACAAAAGTGGTGTCCAATGACTCTAACTTTGAAGGGAGAGAAGGAAAGATTCTGAAAATCAAAGAAGGAAGGAGTCTATTCTAGGCATGTGGGACAGTCAACTTTAATACACAGAAGAGGTGGAAGACAGAATGTCACACTCAAGGGGCACTCAAAAAAGTCTAGGTGAAATATAAAATGCACAAAGGAGAAAAGCATGAAATAAGGATGGATAGCATAGGATCCCAGGTCTAAAGCAGACTTCAAAAATTATATAGTCCATTTCTTATCTAACAGATGAGGAAATGGAGGCCCTTGGAGATTTAAGTTACCCAAGGATATACAAGGAGTAATGAACAAAGGTAGATTTTGAACCTCAACCCTCTAACTCCTAGACCAGGAAACATTCAACTGTACCAGTGTAACAACCTGGTGGATCAGATTGTAGAGGGGATTGACTATCAGACTAAAGAGACTGTCTTTTCTCCCGTATTAGCAATAAGGAGACATTGAACATTTTTAGCAGGGTTGTGACATGGTCGGATTTGCTCCTTAGGAAGATAATTAGTATGAAAGATGGATTGAAGGAAAAAGATACTGGAAGTGGAGAAACCAGTTTAGAGGCACTTATGATTGTCTAGGGGAAAGATGATGAGGGTCAGAACTTGGGTGATATGTGTAAGCACAGAAAGTGGATGAAAGTGGTATGGAAATAGTATCTATAAGATTTGACAACTTGATTAGAATGTAGGATGAAGGAGAGGAAAACGTTAATTACCTAGGCTTAGAGCCTAGGTAATTAGGACAACAGTGGTATCAACCATAGAAATAAGGAAGTTAGGTGGTGCAGTGTATAAAGCACCAGCCCTGGAGTCAACAGAACCTGAGTTCAAATACAGCTTCAGACCAGACACTTACTAGCTGTGTGACCTTGGGCAAGTCACTTAACTCCAGTTGCCTGGAAAGAAAGAAGTTAGAAAAGCCCTTCCTTTTTAGACGTTTTGAGTTTGAGGTACTGGAGTATATCTAGGTGAAGTAATAGTGTAGCTTGGGAGAGACTAAGTATGGACATATAAATTTGTGGCTATCTACAGAAAGAATAAATGTTCACATAAGATTGATGAAAGAAAGACTAGTGAAATAGAAGTCTTTATGGGTCTTATGGGATAGCTACACTTAGGGAACAGGAGGAGAATAAAGCAGAAGTGGAAAGGACTCTCAGACAGATAAAATATCCAGGATAGGACAGTAGAAAAGAAGCCAAGGGAGGAGATGATAACCAAGGGGAGGAGTGGTCAGTAGTATCAAATGCTACACAAAAGCCAAGAAGAATTAGGCCTGAGAAATCTCTCAGATTTATAAAAATTAAGATGTCACTGGTGACTTTTTAAAGAGTTGTTTCAGTATAATGATGGGAGTAATCAGAAGATAGATTATAGTAAGCAAAAGGGTGGAGAAGAGCTAGTGTGATTATCTACTGCTCTTTCTAGGATTGTAGCCATGATAATATGGCAGAAATGAAACAATAATTTAATTGAATGCCAGAGCAAAGGGAAGAATTTTTAAGAGGGAAATAGAGTCAAGCATGTTTATAGGAAGTAGAAAAGAAGTCAGGAGGTAGGGAAATATGAGAAGATGAGAGAGAGAGAGAGAGAGAGAGAGAGAGAGAGAGAGAGAGAGAGAGAGAGAAAGAGAGAGAGAGAGAGAGAGAGAGAGATACCAGTTCCCAGTGAGTCAAGCTGGAGACATGAGGGGAAAGGATCAAAGGTACATATAGAAGTTAGCATTGACACAGTGAAGAGCTATCTTAACCTCTGAGACTGGAGCAGGGAAATGTAGTATAGAGCCCTCTCTCAAGTCACTTCCTGACTTTCAATCAAAATGGCAAGATGGCTCCCCCTGAGAGGAGCTAACTACTTTCCCCCTCAGGGTATCAGGGTTAATTTTGAGGGCCTGAGGATTTTCTTTCTAGCAGTGTCACAGGTCCCCATCTTGTGTGCTCCCCTCCATTGATTATCAGTCAGACGATTACCTTGGAAAGGGTATTTTCTTAGCAGGTATAGCAAAGACATTTGTTATTCAAATATCCCTCAAACCAAGGACATATTCTCCCTTTGTATACACAAGGTCCCAGGAGAAAGCTGGCTCAAACTTAGGGAATTTATGGAGCATAAAGGGCCAACCATAGCTCTTGATTACTAGGAGTCCTTTTCTTCCTTCATGCAGTCCTCATGAAACTCGTGTTAGCTATAGCTCTCTTCTGGACTCCAAGGGTCGGTTTTCTTATAAAGCACTAAAGCCGCTTTCTTCAATGTCTGGTTTGTCCTCAGTATATCTCTTAACTCCTAATGAAAATGCTGCCATCAGTCACTTCTGCTTCTGGGGACACTCATTGTCTCCCAGTCTTCAAAGTTCACTTGGTCATTTGAAGGGGGAAAGAGAGAAACTCCATCTTTCCTCTCCCCTAATGTAATTCCCTCTCAGGAGTCCTTCACCCCTGAACTGAGCTGCTGCTGGAATATGTGCTTCTAAACTCAATTACTGTGTTATAGTGATCAGTCCAGAGATACATTTAATTCATTCAAGCTATTATAAGATATTTCCTGTGTAGTTTTGGCTGTCTTTATCCAATGATTGAGTCACTCTGTTAAGGAATTGTTAAACCTAGTTTACATCAAGGATTGATTGATTGATTGATTCAAGGATTGATTGGTCCTTCTGTGTTTAGACTGATTAGATTATAGACTTAGAATTTCCATAGACCTCACAAAGGCCAAGTTCACATGGATAGTTAACAGCAGATCAGAATTTGAACTTAGTCCTATGACTTCATGTTCTGCCCTCTTCCTGTTCCACACTGCAAAAGAGGATAAAGATGTAGAGAGGAGTATTAAGGTGTGGAGGAAGGGAGATGAGGGACCTCCAAATGACTGTCTTCAATTTGCTCAGTTCATTAGGGGGAGAGGTCATCTTTTACTAGAGGACAACCCAGCAAGTGGTATTGATGATTTTAGGGGAATATGTCTTCACTTAGCCAATCACTGTTAAGTACATCCAGCTGGGGGCACTGTGGTCTTATTCAGATATTTCTATTAAAGACCTGTTATATAACACCGAATTAGATTAAGTAAAAGGTCTTACAAGGAGAAACATTGCTTTCCTATAATATGCCATCCAGAGACCTAGTGTTTCCTGAAGATGGAAATCCTTTCTGGGTTAAAATCAGTCTTTCTCTCTTTCTCTTCTCCTGCTTAGGAATTAAAACTAATATGTAATTTCAGTTCTTTGATGCTTCTGGCAAGGAGCTGAGCAAGGAAAATTCACTTCCAAACAGGACTGTGTTGATCTGTTCAGAAATTGTGAACACCTAGTCTTTCCAAAAGGCTCCCTACACCAGGGCAACTGGACTTGACTTGATTTTCCCAAGCTCTGAAGGTCTTCTTCAAATCATCAAGTAAGATAACATTTGTAAAGCCCTTGGTATGGTGCCTGGTCCACAGTAGATATTTAATAAATGCATATTCCTTTCCCTTTCCCCTTCCCCTTCTTCTCCCCCAACCTTGTCTTGGTCCTTGCTTTCACTAGAAATCAGAACAGGACATCAATCTATATTTCTATCCTTTTAGTCCCAGAACAAAGTCTGTTGGGGGTATTGTTGGGGGAATTTCTGGGACACAATGACTGGTTCTTCCTCTCCCAATCTCCTTTTACTGGTTAAATGGTCCTGGTTTCTGTTATTCTCTAATCATACATCCTAATTAGCTCCTGGCTACAATTATCAGACATCAGCATATTAGAAATAGGACATCAGAGGCAGGAATAGAAAGCAAAAGAAGACAAATTTACAACAATGAGATCTTGTTACAGCATGCATAGGTTTTAGGGATCATGCATATTTTACCTCATAATGACAGATTTTAATATTGCAAATGCTAACAAGAAAGAAAAACATCTGACAGTAATGGAAATCTTTAATACTTCCATCATGTCTAGGAAGAAATAATTTGTTCAAATAATGCACTTATTTTAATCTTAGGATTTAGAATGTGGGGAGAAAAGGATATGCATCCTCCGTTTTGCTGCAAAATGTCTAACAACATAGCTCCTTGAAGGTCTATGGGATTTTGTAAATTTCCTGAAAGAAATTTTTTTTGTTTCTTTGGCCTTTCACCATGACCTTGGGCAAGTCTTTTGTCTCTTTGGGACTCAGTTTCCTGTTTGGAAAAGGGATCTCCAAAAGGATCTCCAAAAGATCCTGCCTGTTCTATATACATTCTCTAAGTGTTTCTGTTTTCCTGTTTCATTTCTCCTCCACTGTCCAAACCCTTTAATGGTTTTGAGGTTCTGCACTGATCTCTACATTACCTTAAATCCCTACCATAAGCTTATTAGCTGCCATATATAGTCTAGTACTTTCCTTTCCCACTGTGCCTCAGGGCAGACAATTAAATAGATAGCTATCACATTCCTATATCGCTTAGAAGATTAAATAGCTATATCTGAAATAGAGCTGTCTAAACAAGCCATCAACAATTGGGGTGAGGATCTAGAGATGAAAGAGACCTCAGAGACCATCTAATTCAAACCGCTCATTTTGCAGAAAAGTGAAACAGACAACCGTTTGCCTCAGTTTCCTCATCTGTAAAATGAGCTGGAGAAGTAAATGACAAACCACTCCAGTATCTTTGCCAAAAGAAAACCTAAAAGAGCTCATGAAGAGTCAGACACAATGGAAATGACTGAACAACCACAACCCAAGGAGGTTGACTTTTCCAATATCACACAGGAAGCAAATGGCCCAGAATTTTAACTCTGAACCTTTAACTCCAGATATTCCTACTTATACAGTTTCCTGGAACCCTCTCCAGGGTGCTGATTAATGAAGAGACAGAAGTACCTTCCTACCATCTGAATGAGCAGGGTTAACTTTAAAGGGCCTCACTTGTTTCATTCATCTGTTCTTTCATTCATCATGTATAAAATTTTGAGTTCCCCATTAAATGTTGAGGTAGAGGCTTGGAGGCCACCTTTTACAACTTTGTAGAAGGGATTTCTGAAGGATATGAGGGGCTGTGCTAGAATCCTAAACCCATATCTAATTTGTAGCAACAGGCAGCCCATGCTGGATTAATAAAAGGTCCAAAGCTAAAAGAGGTATTCCATTTGCTGTGGATCTGATTAATTTAATGAAGCCATCATGGTGCAAACCTCAAGGGTTTATGGGGAAGAGACTCTAGAACAATATTATTTCACAGCAGTAGATTGCATCATTTCCATTTCACAGCTTTGCAGCAGGAAATAATAAAACAAAATTACAAACATAATGAAGAAAAGGAGAAAAAGAAAAAAATGCCCTGAAAAAATAACTGCATCTTGGTGCAGGGATAGAGTTGGTTACTTTATTCCACTGAGCCAATGGATAGTACCCAGCCTTATACTGGTGGAAGGAGAAAACCCCAGGATACCTTCAATCATTACAGAAGATAATCAATGATAATAATTCACCATCCAGTAGCAGTTTGAGATTTCTGGAGATCCTGTAGCTGTCGGACATGTTTGAGAACCTCTTGACCCCAAGAAGGGGCTTCCATAATGGTAGAGGGAATCATTGTCATTAATAATAATAATGCCGGATGAACATAAACACTTTTTCCTTCCCCACCCTACACCTAAAAAGCAAAAACAAACAAGGAAACAAAAAACCCTTGCACAGCTACATTTACGATGGGTATGTAGAAAAAAATGAAGGAAGAGAAGGTCTTTCATATGTCTCCCAGTTGTATTTGAGATGTACCTTTTGTCAGCAGCTGAACATGAATGGCCAAGGTAACATGGATGAAGAAAAAGCAATAAAGCTAATGCCATCCTGGACATCATGATGGCTTCATTAAATTAATAAGTATAGAGTGTATCCCCAAAGATCCTGTAACCCATTATTTCCCCAGAATGAATGTGGGGAATGTGCCAAATCACATGGATGGAAACATGACTCAACTGCTATGCAGATAATTCTCTGCTAACAAATCAGGGATCATAAATTAAAAGGAAAAACTTTTCATTAGGACAAAGTAGAAAAATAACTAACAAGGAAAAATCACCTTGCACACAAATTCATGACTTTAGGTTGTATTTGAAATAAAATATCTCCATCTCCCAACAACTAATTTGTGCTTCATCACAACACCACTCTGCCCCCAGTGCTGCCGTTCTCATCTGAGATGCTGCTCTCATCTATTGCTGGCTTTTCTCTTCACTGAGCTACTTATGCCACCTGATGAAATGGTCTTCTGTTGCTAGGATTTCTTCCTCAAAGGAATTGGGGATTATTAATCTTTTGTTATACTTCCTGGCCAACATGCCTTGGGTTAATCAATATATTTTCAGTCTTTTTTTTTTTTTTTTAAGTCAAACCCACGTATACATCTAGTCATCGTAGAAAAGGGACCCTTCGGCTAAGTTACATTTTTCTTGCTATAGCCATAGCTCCTCCCCATAAACAGGAAACTTCACAAGCTCTTTATGTTGAGATAACTAAATTTCTTTTACCTCTTGCCCCCCACTCACCCCAGTATTTAAAAGCAAGGCTATTAAAGTCACATGGAAACATGAATAAACCTCAAAGCAGCACTTAGGAGCATTGAAGAGGGAGGGAACAATGCTGCAAACCTCTTGCCCTTCATGTTTGCTATTATCTTCTGGTCTCTGTCCTACTTGGCATAGGGCCAATAATCAATGGAGGCGATAGTCCTGCTTTCCTTGGCTTTAATCATCCACATCCAGTTGTAGTATATCAGGGCCACATTCTAAAAGATTCACTGATGAGAGCTAAGGTAAAGGCAAGGAAATTTGAAATTATGTCATTTGAGAATCAATTAAATGATCTGGAGGTATTTAACCTAGAAAAAGCATAAAGATAGAGAGGGAGAACTGAGATATTTGAAGATCTATCTTGTAAAGGAGTAGAATTATTCTGTATGGATTCAGAGGGCAGACAGTAGAAATAAATAGAAATTATAGTTATACAGTTGACCTGATTACTAGAACTGTCCAACAATGGAATGGGTTTTCTCCTTAAGTAGTAAGCTCTACATCAATGGAAATACTCATGCAAAAGTTGAATGACCTTCTGCCAAGGATTATGTAAAGGAAATTCTTGAGTGAATTGAGATATAAGCCTAGAATCTTAGAGTCAAAAGGAATCTTAGTGATCTTCTAACTCAATCTTTCACCCAATGCAATATTCACTCCTATAGCATCTCTGACTGGGACCTTCTACCTCAGAACACACTAGTATTAATGGCAAAATTAAAACATCACTTGGCAGTGCATTCCAGTTTTCAAATGCTCTTGTTGTTGTTAGAAGGTTATATTGAAATAGGATCTGCTTCCTTATCATTTCCACCTATTTATTCTATTTTTCCATTATGGAATTGGAAGAGAGTATAAGAATACAAATTTCTGGATGCATATTCTAGAACATTTTCACTAAGGACTCAGAAAAAAATGTGAATTTATGAAAGCCAAAATAGATAAATTCCAAGGTCTTTTCCCACACTAAAATTCATTGATGGGTAAGGCAGGTCACAGTAAAGGACAGAAAATGATATAATGAATCCAGTAGCTATTTCATAGTGGAAAATGCTTTGCTTGCAATGATATGAGATCATTACAATTTGATCTTTACAGAGTAAAACTTGGGTATGTTGGGGAATATTAGTCTGGGGAGATAATATAGAGGGGAAAGAGGAAGACCATGGAGTCAGTAGACCCAGAGGATTACCTCTTCTCAGAATTGTATTAAACTAGAGTGGTAGCCCTGAGACCTAACATAATGTCTTTCACATAGTAGATAATCAATCAATGATGTGCTAGGTATACAAGGGGTTTCTACCCTCAAGGAGCTTACAGTTTAATGGGGGAGATGACATGGAAACAAACATATTCAAAGCAAGCTATATCCAGTACAATTAGAAAATAACTAACAAAGGGAAAACACTAGAATTAACAGAGTTTTGGGGAAAGCTTCTTTTAAAAGATAGGCTTTTAGTCAAAACTTAAAGGAAACTGAAGAGTGGAGGACAATAGGTATAGCAGGAGGGAGAATTTCCCAGGCATGGAAAAAAAAACCCAAAAATGCCAAATGATGGAATGTCTTATTTGTGGAACAGTCAGAGGACCAGTGTCACTGAATCAAAGAGCACATGAGGAGTGAGGGATGAGGAGAATGAAAAGGTAGGAAGAGGTTAGGTTATAAAGGGTTAAATTATAATCTGAATGAGTCTGGACGAATGAAACTCTTGAAAGATGAGTTTACTACCTAAGCAGAAGAACTAAAGATAACTGATATTTCCATAGCACATCAAGGTTTATAGGAGCAAACTATCTTTAATGTCTAATTATGGTATTGAGGTTACCCTAGGCATGGACATGCTAGATGAGTTCCAAGTTCTAGGTGATGTACCATCCTGGAAAGGTCTTGAGTATGACCCTGGCTTAAGACTATCTACTGCCCTGAGATTAGTCAAGCTAACTGTAGAGTTCTTATTCTCATGAAGCTGGCTACTAAACAAGGAATTCTTTGTCCATTGTAACCCATGAAATCGATAAAAATATATGATGATCTACAATCCAGTGCTGTCTCTTTCAATTTCTGACTAATGGTGGTAGATGAGAAGAGCAAGGGGACAAAGAATCAAAGTTACTAATTTATCTGTTGGTACTTTTTCTGTAAGCTCTTTTTCCAATCACAAATAGTCAATAGAATATAGGAAGAATTGAGCCACATCCTTATTATCTTTCTCACCATAAATGAAACTGAAAAATATAAAAAGGTTGCAACTTGATAATACTAATGATATTAGCTAAAACATTTATATAGTGCTTACTATGTACTAGCATTTTATAATTATCTCATTTGATCCTCACAACATCCCTAGGAGGTAAGGGCTATTATTATTATCTCCAATTTATAGATAAGAAAATAGAAGTAAGCAGAAGTTAAGTGACTTGTCCAGGATCATGTCTTTGCCTTTCTTTGTTTTTCCAGCTCTTAGTACAGTGTCCAACATATAATAAATGTTTGTTGACTGCCTTTTAAACTAAGTCATCATATACCTTAATACTCTCTGACTTCAGTGAATGATGGAAACAAAAAAAGCTGGCAAAAAAGGAATATTTTAAAAAAATAGCTTGGAATTAAGGAAGGAAAGAGGCTGGACTGTTGAAAATAACTCAGAAGCTTCACATTTAGAATCATTAAATATCTCTGAGAATCAGAAATCCCAAGGCATGGAGGGCACTGAATAGAATTCCCCAAAACAAACAAAAGCAAAAACAATGAAACTGACTACATCTTAACATACAAGGATCAGCTAGTTATTGATATGGGAGTCATTTCAAAATCAATTGTTCATATACAGGCAAATTTTGGGCTATTTAAGGAAAAGTTCAGAATCAACACCAAATTAGAAAAATCAAGTCAACCAGCATTTGTTAAGCTCCTGTAACATGCTAGGTACTGTGATAAGCACAAGGTATGTAAAGCCTAATTGGAAAGATAATATGCAAACCATGCACAAATAAGATACTTACAGGATGAATTAAATGTAATTTCAGAGAGAAGATACCAACATTAAGGAGTACTGAGGAGAGCAGAAGGTGGGCCTTTAGCTAGGATTTGAAAGAAACTAAGAGACCTAGGTAAGAAGAAAGAGAATTCCATCCATTAAGGGACAAGGTAGAGTCAGGAGTATCATGCAAAGAATAACAAGGAGTTATTTGGCCACAAAGTACATGGAAGGGAAGTATAAGAAGATCTAAAATGTTGGAAGGGATACATTTTGAAGGTCTTTAAAAATCAAACAGAGGATTTTATATTTTGTCATGGATGTAAAAGGGAACCATTTGAAATGTATTGAACAGGATGATGACATGGTCAGACTTGAACATCAGGAAGATCACTTTGATAGCTGAATGGAGGGTGGATTGGAGTGGGAAGGGACTTTTGAGGCAGGTAAACCAACCAGAAGCTATTTTAATAAGCCAGGTGGGAAGGGATGAGGCCCTGAACCAGGGTAGTAGCTCTGTCAAAGGAAGGAAGGAGCATATACATGACATATTATGAAGATAAAATATATAGAACTTCGTATATAAGGGGCAAGTAAGAAATTTCGAGGGAAATTTAGCAAGCCTGAGTGATTGTAAGGATGGTGGTTCTACTTCTCTAAGTTCAGTCTTCTTTGAACCAAACCACATTGTACTTCTTCTTAAACAAAGGATAAAGATAAGAAGATGCTAAGTGCATCTACAAGAGCTCCAATATGATCAGTTTAAACAAGCTATTGACACTGACCAATGGGAAATGGATAAAGATTAAGACGTTGACTCTGATTATCACTATATTTATAAAAATCTAAATTGATGTAAAGCAAAAACTATATTTTCTAAGGTTTAAAATAGCCTCCAAATTGCAAACACTCTCCTGGCCAACTGAGTAGACGTGACTATCAAAGGCAACACCAATTTAGAGTACAAGCTCATTTGTAAAACATTGCAGAGGAGGATGGTAGAATGTTATGAGCAGTACTTCTTAATATACATCAAAAAACAGTAAAGGGGAAAGTGAGTGTGTAGAAAGCTTGGGATGAGATGCAAATAAATCACAACATACCAGGAGCATTTTTAGATGAAACTGAAAGGATAACAATAAATAGAAGTGACATGGAATAGATTTGCCAGTATCTCTCTAGATCTATTCTCATCAGTAACAGTGAAAACACCACATTTGGATTACACCACCTCAGCACCCAATGTGCTGTGTGATGAAGCAGAAATTACTTTAATAAGATGGAAACAGGAAAAGCTGAAGTGGACTCTCTGTCTCTCTCTGTCTCTCTGTCTCTCTGTCTCTCTGTCTCTCTCTCTCTCTTTCTCTCTCTCTCTCCTCCCCCACCCCCCAAAAACAAATTTGTGGTGTGAGGTCCTAGCGCATATACCAGGTCCATCCTACTCTTGGCTACAGTAGTGCATTGCCCCCATCCCTAAACCTCATTTCACCCAAAAATAAAAACAAATAAAAATTTCATATATATATTATACACACACACACACACACACACACACACATAGAGAGAGAGAAAGAAAAAGAGAAAGTTAAATCAGATGTGATACAATCTTAAAGGTACTCAGTAACTAATTTTCAAAATATTTCAAGTCTGAAAAGATGGGAATGACCTTATTACAAAACTATTTTAACTTAGAAGACATGTTGAACTATTGACCTACACTCCTACTCTCTCAACTCTGTAAAATTTTTAAGAGATTAGTCTCTGAATGCATCAAGGTTATCCTTGATAAAAAAACATGATAAGGAAATAGGCAATTTTCTACAGCAGACAACATTTTCACAGTCACACAATTAACTAAGTATAGAGAATATGAGATCCTGCTGTGTTTATTGTTTGTTGATTACAAAAAACACAAGAACAAAGACAAAAAACCCTCCAAACATTTTATTCAATAGAGCAAAATACAGCCTGAAAGGTTTTCCTTCAACATGATGTTTATTATATGTATATGTTAATATCATGTAAGATTCTATGATAGATGAGACTTTGTTCACTGAGCCTCTGAGAATCACCATCAAGACATAAAACGGAGGCATGCTTAACAAAGTTTTTGCAAGTGTCTGGGAGGATATCCAAGTCTAAGTTGAAATGAGAGAGAAATTTTCTATGGATTCTGAAGTTCTCCCAATGTTGAATGAATTTGTTCCGATTTCATTGAATGCCAAAACACCACAGTGCCTCTTCGGTGAGATCTATGATCACTATAAAGACATCAAACTGGAAATCTTCATAGGAAAATAAAATAGATAAAGAATACATATTGCTCAGATTATGACACACTGTGAAATGGGCAATCCCTTGAGCTAGTCAATAACCCTTGGTCAGGCATTGCCAATGGACAATGGACTAGATAGGCAATTGAATAGGAATGTGGGCTGGATCACGTTAAAGGAAGGACAGAACATTTTTAGTGTTTCCAACCTGCCCTTTACTATCAAGGCCTTCCTTCTTTAATGCCAACATTTGCCCTGTGATGTTATATAGCACACAGATCTTGGAAGAATAAAAATTGCAAAGGACACAAAAGCAATGAAAAGATGCATGGTGGGTCTAAGTGACAGTAGCAGACTACCAGTGATGATGTGCATTACAAGAAGAGGAGTAAAAGGCATCTCTGAGGTTAAGTGGGGAGGCAGCATGGTACAGTAGAAAGACCATTCAGTGACTCTGGAGTCAAATCTTACCTCTGACCATTTCTACTTGTGTGACCTTGAGCAAGTTGATTATCCTTTACAGATCTGCCTGATCTGTAAAATGAGACAGTTGGACCAGATGGTCTCTGAGGTCCCTTCTAAATCTACATCTATAATCCTATCCTCTATGATCCTATTTATGTATGACTACGGTGGCCAGGGAGGACTAGCACCTCTAGTGTGAAGGATTGCTGAACCCTTTTCAGGGCTGCACATCTACCTTTTGTGTCTACCTGGCACTTAGCTCTCAGCTGTGGCTCCAAGAAACTGTAGCATGTGCAGGGACCACACCCCAGCAAAATTATCTCAGCAGAGGAGCTATACTAGGTCAAGCATAACTGAATAGACCTCAAACCAATTGGCGAGTTAGGATATCTACCCTGAGCATGTGAAGACTCCCTCTGGCAGAATGAGCAGATGACAATAATTTGTTCCAATTCCATGAAGGTGGATGCAGCAGGGACTATGGAGCACGTACATCTTGGTCAGACATCAAAGATGCCAAGGTCATCCACTGCATCCCAGGCCATTGCCAGTTATCTTGACTTTAGTCCTGCCACTAGACTAGACTTTGATGATTCTGGAAGAGAAAGGGAGGCTGAGGACTTTGTGCCTCACTGAAATCCAATTCATTCACACATGAGTCAAGACATCACCCCATGACGTCATTCATCCTCTTTGAAAATGGATGAATAACAACTGGGAAAAGAGGTGTTCCAGTCACATAGTGAAAGAGAAGGTCTCAGCAATGCAGTTGTGTCCACAAAAAAAGAGACCTGGAGGAAGACACTAGCTTCTTGATCTCTTGATCTCTCTCCCTTCCCCTAGTTTACTGGTCACCCTGGTTGCTCCAGTTTCCAAAGTTTTATTTTCCAACACCTGCTTACTACCAGATCTCTCTGATCCTAATGGGCTGATATTTGTACCTCTACTAATTATCTGTCTCACTCCTGCTTTGAGTAATAGTGTGGCTTTTGGAGTCTGCTTCAATTTTGGCTTATGTATAGGAGGGTATTCCCAATCTAGCTCTCCTTTCCTCCTGGTCTGATCTTCCAGTATTCACATGACTATAGTTAGAGCAAGGATTCAAGGATACTATAGACTGCCCTTGCCTTTTGGCCTCATCCTGAATCTAACTTTGCTTGGTTTGGTTTGCTCAGCACCAAAACTCTGGCTATGACAAATAGAAATGGGGATAAAGGGTGAGGGAAGGGTATTGAGAGAAGGCTGGGTGGCCATTTGTTAGGGGTGATATAAATACAAGCTATGATTTGCTGAAGGTTGGAACAGATGTCCTCTGGCGTCCCTTCCCATCAGGCTCAATGAACCTAAGAATTGTTGCCAAATCTGTTGCTCTATCTTGTTTCAATTTTACAGAACAAGATGCCCCCATGGCAGGTAACCCCATGCCTCCCCCTTCCCCTGTCTCCTTTTGTGTGTTGTCTCCTTGTATTAGATTGTGAGTTCCTTGAGGGCAGAAACACTTTCTTTTTATGAACTATATCCCCAGCATTTAGCAAGGTATCTGGTACATAGTAGGTATATAATAAATGTTGATTGGATTGGATCATGGATTTGGAGCTGGGAAAGAAGGACCTTAGAAGTCATCTAATTCATTCCCTCATTTTATAGTGAGCATCTCATAAGAAGACCTGAGTTCTAGTCTCCACTTCTCTAATTGTTAGCAGTATGATTGTGGTCAAACCATTTCATCTCTGCTCATGTCTGCTTCCTCCTAGTCACTTACGCAGAATTTACTTACAATGACTCCCTCACTGGGGCTGTTATGAAGGAAAACACCACAAAAAATATAGCAGGTGCCATAAATACATGTGAGCTATGCTGATAATTCTTCTCTCAGAGGGAGACCCTCTCCTTTCTCTTTCCTCAGTAATGCTTCTGCAAAGAAATCGAAAATAAAATTGCATTTGTCTCCCCTACAACCCTCTCCCCACATGCCCAAACTTGAAACTTTGCAGACTCATATCTAATTTGTGTTCCATTATTCTGGTGGTTGAAGTGTAGCAAAATGTTATATTGATAATTAAGGTGTTCACGGTGGGTTCAAGTAAAGCAAACTTGGATAGCAAGGTTGCAAGCTCTTTTCATTATAAATCCCTTTCGTTCCTCATAGCTTTGAGACATTCTCCTCTGAGACTAAAAATACGCACGGTTCATTGCCGCCCAGGGCTGAATTATTTTGTAAAACGTGAGCAAAATCGGTTAAGTGTTTTTAGAGTTAGGCAAGCAAGATAATATTTGGGTTTTGTTCCTTATTTAATGAAAGTTATTTTTTGTAATAAAGTGTAAAACTTTTTTGGTGGCATTTCTTTCTTAACAAAAGTTTCTAGAAGAAGCAGAAAGCTACAGTTTGTACTCTAGATCCAAGTGACTGAATGCTTGGCACACTACGGGTGTGAGGTTGGCTTTAACTCAATATAGGCAAAGTCAGATCTGTAAACCATATGGCTCTGGTGTGCTCTTCATCTTATGGAGGTAGCCTCACCAACACTTCTGTTAATAGCTATTGCCCTGGTCCTTTTGAAATAGAATTTCCATATGGAAGTTCTCAATTGTGACTTCATTCAGACAGCCTTTCGTCATCCCTCTCCAACCACCCTGGTACAATGAACATTTTGTTTGGGCCTTTGTTGAGTCATCTGTAAAAATAAAAGGAATATAGAGTTGTTGTTTGGTCCAACTCTTTGTGACCCCATTTGAGTTTTTTTTTGACAAAGATACTGGAGTGGTTTGCCATTTCCTTCTCCAGCTTGATAGATGAGGAAACTGAGGCAAATTGGGTTTCGTGGCTTGCCCAAAGTCACACAGCTAGTAAATAACTGAGTCTAGATTCAAAGTCAGAAACTCCTTGACTCCAGGACCAGCACTCTATCAACTGTGCTGCCTAGCTGCTCTGGTATAGAATTAAATGACTACTAATATCTCTTTGATTTCTAAATCTGTGATGCAGATATGAGTTATACTTCCTCTGGACCCCTGTGGTATTATGTTGGTACCTATGTCACAGGAGGATGACGATAAATGTTTAACAATTTCTGAGGTTTAAAGTCTCACACTGAAAATTTAATAATTATTTCTCCTGAGCTGGCCCCAGATGGCTCCATCACATTCCCACCTGTTGTGACATAGTAGATACCATGCTGAACTCAAACTCAGGAAGGAACATTTAAATCCAAACTCAGGATCTTATTAACTCAGGTTTTTATCAACAAAATCACCTGAAGCAAGTCGTTTAACCTTTATGGCTTATCCACTTGGAGAGAAAAGGGAGAGGAAATTGGGGAGGGAATATTGATACTGGGAGTCTCTTTTACCTTGCCACCTCCACCAACACACCGCAGAAATCACTTCATGTATCTGCATTTTCTCTTATGACCCTAATCATATTCTATCTTGTATTATAGTTACTCTTGTACTAACCATATCCTCAACTAAATTATAATCTCCTTAAAGGTAGGGACTATGTCTTCTTTTATTTTTGAATGTGCTTCTCTTCCAGCCTCCAGCCTCACCCCAGATGCATAAATTCTCAGGAATTCTTAAATTTTCAAGTATTTGTTGAATTTCACACTTTTGAAGAGCTTCAGTTGTATAAAGTGAGGTCTATCTTTAAATGAGATGTGTCCTCTTCCAAACTTGATTTTCTTTGTTATATAAAAGCAAAGCCAACTCCCTTCTTCTCCTCCCCAGTCAAGTTTAACTCTGGTGATTTATAGTGACATTGAGGTAACTGGGTTTTGGAGGGCTATGTCAGCTGAATGAAGCCCTGACTGGTCTTCCCTAAGTGGAAAGGCTTGGAGCCAGGGTTTAGTGATGGACAGTACGTCAACTGCCTCACAACCAGCTTAACCAAGATGGAAAGGCTTATCAACAGTTTGATGGAAGAGTAATGAATTTCTTTAGCCATAGCAGCTCTAGAAGACAGCATTCTTCATTTGTGGTCAGGAGAAACATGGCTTCACATCCCAGCTTAGACACTTATTAACTGTGTGACCATAGGCAAAAGTCACTTCATGAAAACTTGGGAAGAATTATATGAACTGATGCAGAGTGAAATGAGCAGAACCAGGAAAACAGGGTGCCCAGTAACAGCAATATTGTATGATGGTCAACTGTGAATAACTTATTCTCAGCAATACAACGATCCAAGACAATTCTGAAGGACCTATGATGAAAAATGCTATCTACTTCTAGAAAAAGAACTAATGGCATATGCATGTAGACCGAAACATACCTTTAAAAATTTTATTATTGTTGTTTTTTGGTTTGTGTTTTCTTTTACAACATGACTGTTATGAAAACATATTTTGCCTGACTACACAGGTATAATCTATATCAAATTGCTTGCCTTCTCAAGGAGTGGGGAATGGAATGGATGGAGAAAGAGAATTTGGAACTCAAAATTAAAAAAAACAAATGTTAGCAATTTTTGTTTACATGTAATTGATAAAAATGAAAATTAAAAGAATAATAATAAACTCACTTAATATCTCTGAACACCTGTTGCCTTATCTATAAAATGAGGACAATAATACTTATCTCCTAGGGTTCCTGTGAGGATCAAATCTCAACCAGTCAACAAAAATAACATTTATAAAGAGCTATGTAAACCTTAAAGTGTTATATAAAGGTTCCTGATTACCTTTACCACTATCACTGCCGCACTTATCTCTATCAGTAGAGAGAATACCTATACCCAACCTTTTGAAGGCTTGAATTCTTGAAGTATGGAAGGAATAAAGCAAAGTCCAGCTTGCATTCTTGAAGATCCAGGGGAACATAGCAAAAAAAAAAAAATGCTTAAGAAGGAGTGAGAAGGCTGAGGTTCAAATCAGTTCTATCAGTTGCTGACTATTGATCCTGGGCAAGAGGCTTCATCTCTCTAGGTCTTAGTTTTCTCATCTATAAAATGGGTATAATAATTCTCACCTATCTCAGAGGGGTAATATGAGATGACAGCATTTTATAACTGTCCAATTTAATATATACCTAAACTGAAAGTTATGGACCTGGGTTCAGCTGGCAGACAAAAAAGATGTCACATTAGAAGTGTCCAAGCTAGGCAGACTAGGCAGACATGCAAGAAACACTGTTCTTGTATTCCACAGATTGGGATTTGAGTCCCTGCTATAACAGTGATGCCTTGTATAGAATTAGAGAGCTAGAAGGTACCTCAGGCACCATACCCCCAAAAAATCTCTGCTACAACATTTTGGATGAATGATCAACTGGTCTCTTCATAAAGACTTCAAAAGAAACAGAAAACATGCCCTCTCAAGGCAACCAATATACTTTCAGACAGTTTTATTTGTTGAAGGATCACATCTCCAAACACTTGAACTTGGGGTAACTTATGAGGCAACCAAGTTGTCTAAGGATTCCCCTCTGGGTGCCTGTGGTTGAATATGTTCAGCTTCTATACAATTTTTCAGAAGACCACAACTGGCTGTTACTTGGGGCTGAGAAAGTCCATTCTTTGGTCCTCTCAGGCCACATGGTAATCTCATACTTCTCCCATATATGTCTCTACCAAGGCAGCCATTAATGATTTCCTGGAAGAGAGACTGAATTCATGGACAGACTTCCTTCTGCCAAGAACCCTAGACCCTTCAGGATCTCCAAAATAATGTTAGCCACAAAAAAGAGCTGATTAGATCTAGCAGTTTGCTTTTTTTTTTTACAGACACTCAGCTAGAAGGTAACTGGGCAGTGCAAAATTTAGAGTCCTGGGCCTAGAGTCAGGAAAACCTGAGTCCAAATCTCACTTTAGACGCTTACTAGCTGTGTGACTCTGGCCAAGTCATTTAATCTCTTTCTCTTCAATTTTCTTCAGTGTAGAATGGGGATGCTACTATCACATACCTCCTAGTGTTATTGAGTGGATCAAATGAGCTTTCATTTTTTGGAGCATTTAGCACAGTGCCTGGAAGGCAATAGATGATTAGCAAATCCTTGTTTCCTTGCTTGCTTCCTCCCTCCTTTCCTCAGAGATGTGTCTTCTTCCAGTAGAGTCTGTCTTATGCCTGAACTGATCAAATCATCTTGGGAGCAGCCCCAGTCATTGAAACTTAATCAGGAGTTGTGTTCTCTGAACCAGAAGCCATAGGCAGACTGAATGGATAAAGTGGATAAAGAGACAGTATCTGAAGCCCTGCCACACTTGTGTAGAACCCACCTTTGACAAAGTATAAAGTAAGTCAAAAGTAAATCTCTCTAATAATTTAAGTTGGTTTTTTTTAAGAGTTTCTGAGAGGCAGCCTAATGCAGTGGCAAAAGTCAGGATTTGGAGTCACAAGTACTGGGTTCAAATTACATCTCTACAATTTAGAATGTAACATGGGTAAGTCATCTAGCCTCTCTTGACCTCAGTTTCCTCATCTGTAAAATGAGAAGTTTGGATTAGATGACCTCTAAGTTCCCTTCAAACTCCAGACCTATGATCCTAAAGCCATACTCCCTAGTTGACATCCACCCACCATCACTCACTTCCTCATTTTTTTCTTAATCCTTAACTATTGTAGTGAATGAATAACGTGGAATTAAAGTAAGATTTAGTGTTAAAAAAGGGAGATCTGGAATGATATTTTTATTAGAATAATGTAATTCTTTAGATTGTCTACCTTGACCAAATCTTCATTCTTCTTATAGACCTACCACCCACTCGATCCATATGCAGATATGTACAGAATTCTGAATCTTTTGTGTGGGTTACCTAAAGGAAAGGGAGAGAAGAGAAAGGAAAAGGTGAAAAAAAAGGATGTTCATGGAAGGTAAAATAAAATCAAAGAGGAAAAGGTAAGGGAAGAGAAAGAAAAGAAGGCAGCATGGTACAGTGGAAAGAACACTAGTTCAGAAGTCAAAAAATAGGGGTTCTGATCTTACCTCTCACACTTAACTACTTGGGTGACCTCAATTAAGTCACTGAAGCTCCTTGTGCCTTGGTTTCTTCATCTACTCAGTGGGGGAGATGGCCTACATAACCACTGAGTTCCCTTTCAGCTCTATATCCACGATGCTATGAGAAGGACATCCTGGAGTAATTCATTGCTTATAGGAATAGACATAGAGATGCACTCTTCTGTCTAACTGAAGGTCCAAAATTGAAGGTATCTAATTATATAGTTCATTTATATTCTACCCATCGATTGTAAAAAGGCCTCAGGGGCAGATTTCCAAGGACAAAGAACCAGTTCCAGCTGTAGTGGACAGAGTACTGGGCATGACGTCAGAAAGATCTAGGTTCATATCCTGCCTTAGGCATTGAATAAGTTTGTGACCCTAGGCAAGTTGTTTTACTTCTATGGGCCTCAGTTTCCCCATTTGTAAAATGAAGTTAGTCCTAAGGACCTCTCTAAAGTCCCTGTGAGCTCTAAACTTATGATCCTATGGAGGAAACATGTATTTAGAAGTACTTCCTATACAACAGTCACTGTGCTAAATTGGATCCTCACAAGCCCAGGAGATAGGTACTCTTATAACCCCCACTTCACAGCTGAGAAAACTGAGGCAAACAAAGGTTAAGTGACTGCCCAGGGTCACATAGCTAGTAAGGCTGGATTTGAACTCAGGTCTTCATGACTCCTGTCCCAGTGCTCCATCCACTGAGCCACTCACCTACAGAAACAGCAAACAACAGGATCCAGTAACTGAATTCAGAGGTAGATATGTGTTCACGTAACCTGCCTAAGAGAGTCCATCATCAGTTCCCTCTGAACAATAGCTGCTCTGTTTTCCATTAAACATGAACTATTCTCACCCAGCAGCCCTGCAACTGAATTAAACAGCACTGCTCCCAAATATACTGCAATTTCTGATCATTAGTTATGTTTCCTGGTTAATTTTGATTCAGCAAATTTTCTGAGAAAACAGTTCCTTTTTTGGGTAGTTCCACGCAGACTATAAAGGAAGACAATAAATCAGGGTGCTTCATCTCCTTCCTAGTGATGAATCAGCTTTGTCCTTTGAAAAGGACAAAGATAAGAGAGTGGGGGGAGGGGGTCTCTTCTCTAGGAGAGGCTGGTCTCATGAGAATTCTTGGAACTTGGAATCATTTAAGGACATCTTTATGAAGAGCTTCCAGAGGCAGACCATGGCCGTAATGGCATTTGATGAAAAGATAGTCCATGAACTCAAGAGCAGGCTGATGGAGGGAAAATGATAATATTAATAATAATAGTGTGTACATTTATAGAGAGCTTTAAGGTTTGCAAAGTGCTCTCTTTCTAAGGTGAGATTTGAGCCTACATCTTGCAGATTTCACACCTAAGCACTCTATGCACTATCTATGCCAGGTCGTCTCTTTTGATATTTGGTTCAGATCAGCAAAAGGCATTTCTGTCCAAAGGGTATCATCAGTTTCCATGGATGGGATATAGTTGAATCTCATTCATTTTAACTCCTTTGTGAATTCATCTAATATGGAAGGCACGGGGCAGAGCTGTCCTTAGGCAAAATTGTGAAGCAGGCAAAGTTGGTCTTTGATTTTCCAATACTCCATAAGTTTTCCCCTTTCAGTGATATCCCCAACTTCCACTCCTGACATCCATTGCTTTCTTGCTACCAGTGTGGTAGAAAAACAACACACACTCATACTGAGGTGGTAGGAATTTAGGATAATGGGATGGAGAGATCATGGGATCGCAAAGGCAGCATGGACCGTATACTTATGTGAGTATATGGAATTTTATTTCACGAGAGACCTGAATTTGAGTATTATTTTGAATATTTATTATCCACCATGTTCCAGGCACTGTGCTAAGTTCTGGGGCTGTCAAGACATAAATGAAACAGTTCATGACCTCAAGGAGCTTACATTCTATCCAGCCCAAAGTCATAGAGATTGAATGTTAACCTGATACTTAAACCCAGATTTCTTTTCTCCCCATTCAGTAATCTTGCCCAAGTACCAGTATCCTGCCAGAGTTAGTGACTGAACCAAGACCAGAACCCAGGTCTCTGGGGGTCCCCATCCACAGTTCTTTCTGTTGTTCTACACATACATCTGCGAATTGTCTGAAAATGTATATTTAGCTGACAATGAATTAAAAAAATTCTAAACCCCCAAATTAGGAAAGGGGGGAGGTGGGAAGATGGAGAGATTATTCTGTTACTGTTTTGGGAAAAGAGCAAAGCAGCTGGGGGTAGGGTTTATTTTATCGGCTGCTGTCTCTGATTCATGCAGTCTTTATAATCCGAGCCAAAGTTCGAGCAGGCTGGAAAGACTGATTACCCACTCACTCCACCACATGGATCAGCATGGGGTTTATTAGAAGCAGGGTATCATTTCACAATGTCAAGAGTGTATTTATTATTAAGCAGGACATTCAACAGTCTAAATGGAAAGACATTAGTCCCTTCAGATGCTGAGGAAGAAAGTACTTAGAAAGTCAGAGGGCCAAGCTAGCTTGTGCTGGAAGAAATCCAAGTAGCCCCATGGGTGCTCCCCCAGGAGAGGAAGGTGAAGCAAGTAACTGAGCTCTCCCTCCCTTAGCTCCACAGGTGGAGCGAGAGGCTGAAGGAACCCAGGGACCAGAAAGAAGCTGCTCAGTGTTCAGGAGAAATTTTGGCCTGTTGCAAGGCAAGAATCAAACAGTTCTATGCTTTGATCCTTGGTCCTTCTATTTAAAAGTAGCTGACACACTAAGTGTTTGCCTGTACTTATTCACAAGTAATTCTGTAGAGAGAGAGATTGAGAACTCATGGTAAATGCACTCTGGGATTAAATGAATGAAGCATTTTAAGTAGGGCTGAGCTATACCTAGGGTGGGGTATGCCTTTAGCTAGCAGAAATAACTGAGTTTAGCACTTAACAAGAACAATGAGTTCCTGATGTGTGCACACCAAGTGAGCTCATCCATGGCCAAGCCCAGGTCAGTCCTGCTCTCTCCTCCTGCAGTGGCATGCCTCCCAAGCCAAAGGTGGGAGTCTCAGGTCTTTATCCTCATGAGGGTTTGTGATCTGAGATCATCTTCCTGAGGTCTCTTGAGCATTGTGACCCTACTTTTGTTCCTTATTAATTTTGTGATGCTTGTGGAGCAGTGGATAGGGTGCTGGGCCTCGAGTCAGGAAGACTCATCTTACTGAATTCAAAAAAAGTGACCTCAGACACTTATTAGCTGTGTTAAACTGGGTAAGTCATTTAACCGTATTTGCCTCAATTTTCTTATCTGTAAAATAAGCTGGAGAAAGAAATAGCAAACCACTCCAGGATCTTTGCTGAGATGATCCCAAATGGGGTCATCAAGAGTCAGACATGACTGAAAAATGACTAAAAAAAAAAAAACAACCTCAGATAAGAATTGCTAATTAGGATTTCAATATAGACAAGGAGAGAAGCAAGACAAACTTAGCAAAAATAGTTCTCCTTTCAATGAATATTATCACTATTTGATAGATGAGGAAATGGAACTCATAGAGTTGAAATGACTTCCCACTGACCTCAGGTCTTTATTTTGAACAAAGTTTTCAGTGCTTTCAGAAAAATGAGCAGATCTCCTAGGACTATTACCAGGTGCCCCAAATACATGTGAGAGGAAATATACCCATGTAGGTATAGACAAATAGCTACAAAATTATTTTGGAGGGAGAAGGCATGAGCAGCTGGGGTGGAGAGGGAATCTTGAGTAGGACTAATGTAGAGATTGATGCCTGAGTTGAGTTTTGCATCAATAAGTACCCCAACATGCACAAGGGGGACCTGTTATCACAGGTTCTTTGATCTGTTTTTCTAAAAGGAAAGGCAACTTTTGAAGGGTTAACAATCTCCTTTAATCAAGTACATACATCATTCACTTAGTTCAGGAAATCAACAGAAAGTACTTCTAAAGTGTCTAACATAAGCAATACATATATCACAAATCAACAGACAGGTCCAACTGTCTGACCATAGCTGCCAGAGAGGGAAGCACCAATATCTGGGTTTTCAAAGTCCGAGGGGTTCTTAGCAGCTTCTCAGAGTCTCATTTGGCACACAAAGCTTCTTCCAAAAACTAAGCCCCAAAGTAAAACCTCAGTTCAGAGTATTTATACCCTTTTTAGAGCCAGAGGGCATCCCAACCCTTGAGAACCAGTGCCTCATTAACAAAAGATGTGGATCTTCCTACAAATCTTCCCATTAATAGGTCCATTAATGGGTGGGGAAGATCTTTAATCACATTAACAATACAAATACATACAAGATTTCTAGTCAAAGAAACTCTTGTTTCTATACTTTACTCCTAGTAAAGACTCTTGGTTGATAAAGGCAAGATTCAATCAGAGGCATTACACTTCTTGATTGTACTAAGACAAAAACAGCAAAAGATTCTACTCTACTTGGCATCACAAGTTTTGTAGGGAATTCTGAAAGGTGAAGTTGAGGGGTGAGTTCATTCCAGGCATAGGGAGCAGTCAGAAAATTGAGTGATGCTATTGAGAAACCTAGAGTACAGGAGGTATGACTCTGGACTTTTGAGACAAGAGGATATAAAAGCAAATACCCTGACACATCCAGGATGGTCTGCTATTACAGGTTCTTAGATCTGTTTTCCTAAAAGAAAAGCAACTTTTGAGGGGTCAACAATCTAATTTAATCAAGCACATGTATTACTCACTTAGTTCTGGGGGGAAAGTCAGCACCCTGAACTTCAGAGAAAATACAAACAGAAATCAGAAGCAGAAATTACAAACAGAAAGACCAACAGACAGGGATTCCAACTGTCTGACCATAGACAATACATACATCATTACTAGAGAGAGAAGCACCAACATCTGGGCTTTCAAAGCCAGGGACCTTCTTAAAATGGCTACCCAGAGTCTCTGACACACCAACCTTCTTCCAGAAAATAAGCCCCAAAGTAAAACCTCACCTCAGAGTATTTACACACTTTTCAGAGTCAGAGGGTACAACCTTCTGACCCAGTGCCTCATTAGAAATTAAAAGTATTGAGGCCTATTAATGAGCAGGGAAAATCTTTAACTCTTTCCCTTCACGCACCATTAACCTTACCTTAACATTACAAAGATTCAAAGATAAATATTAAGACCACATTTCTCAGGAACTTTGATTTGAGGAGGCAAAGTCTAAACCCACAGGAAAGACCAGTCTTCTGGATCTGATGGCATAGACCCTACCCCCATGGCTTCAGCTCATTCTTAGCCAAATTGCCAGCCCAAGTAGACTTGCCAGACATTAAAGTTCAATCCAACAAATTCAGGACTAATTCAGGAAATAGAAGGGAATGGGAAAGGAAGACAGTCAATCAACAAGCAGTTATTAAGAGCTTGCTATATGTTAGGTTCTGTGTTAACATGAAGCAAAAAGAATTAGGGTTGCATGACAGAAGGAGCAAGTGGGTCAATATCTATTTTTTAGGCAAGCTGGGTCCATTGTGGATGAGTAATAAATGTTATTATCCAATTAGTTGATGCAAATCATTAGGCAAATCAAAAGCTTTTATTAAGCTACTACTTTGTGTCAAGCACTCTACTAAACACTCTCGACTGTGGCTTTAAGAAGTTGTAGCAGGTGGTGAACACACCCCAGTAAAATATTCTTGGCAGTTGGGCCTCCAGCTCCTCAGTGAGTTAGTGAGACATCTACCTCAAGCATGTGAAGACATCGCCAAGCAGAATGGACTGATGAGAAAAATTTGTTCCAAAGTCCATGATGGTGACTGAAGCAGGTACTGTGGAGCATTTAGAACTTGCTTAGATATCAAAGATGCCAAGGTTGTCCATGGAATCCTGGGACATCACCAGCTGTCTTAACTTTTGTCCTGCCATTGGATTTTGGTCACCCTGGAAGAGAGAGTGAGACTGACAACTTTATGCAACTCTGCTTCACGTAAATCTAATTCACACACAAATCAAGATATCACTCTGTGATTGGTCCTTTTTGGAAATGAAGAATTAGGGGGCACAGCGGAGGATGTGGAGCCAAAAGGGCAGAGTAGAAACATGAACCTGCTCAATCTCTCCTCCCAAAACCTTTGAAATACCAGTAAAAATGACTCTAAACAAATTCTAGAGCAACAGAGGCCACAAAATGACAGTGTGAAACAGATTTCCAACCCAAGATAACCAGGAAGGTGGACAGGAACGGTCTATTGCACCCAGCTCATAGTGGAGCACAGCCCAGCATGGACTATGCCAGCACAGATGGGACTGGAGATGGCTTCAGGTCCCTGAATCAGAGGCAACTGCTGCAGTTTTCAGATTTCTCAACTCACAAACACCAAAGTTAGTTTCAAAGGTCAATGGGAAAACGTTTTCACTTGGAAGAGAGGGGAGCGTGGTCTGACCCTAGCTGCAGCCCCAAGGTGGCTGCACTTACTACTGCAGTAGCAACTGCTTCTGCAGCACTCAGACTACAGATAGTGAGGGAATGAAGAGGCTGGTCTAGGTCCCAGTCCTGAGTGGCCGTCCTGGGATGAAGAGGAGCTCTGGTGCGGTGGAGCTGGTGGTGACTATGGAGAGGGAATCCTACTCCTAGATCCAGGGCAAAAAAGAGTGTTTGTGGTTTCTCACAGACAAGAGTGCAGGCCAGGAGAGGAGTAAACACCTCTCTCCTGACTATGCCACTTTGGAGGAACTGTAAACTTACAGGTCCCTAGAGATATCTCAGAGAACAGTTGCACAAAATCTCTGAAGCCTGGGGTAGTATACCCTGCAGCTGACAAAGGACTCAGAAGTAAAATAATTGACTGGGAAAATTTCCCAAAGGGGGAAAATAGGACTATAGAAGGTTACTTTCTTGGTGAAAAGGTATTTTCTCCCATCCTTTCAGATAAGGAAGATCAAAGCATACAACCAGAGGAAGACAGCAAGGTTAAGCCTCCTACATCCAAAACCTCCAAAAAATATGCAATGGTCTGAGGCCATGGAAGAGCTCAAAAAGGATTTTGAAAATCAAGTAAGAGAGGTGGAGGAAAAATTGGAAAGAGAAATGAGAGCGATGCAAGAAAATCATGAAAAATGAGTCAACAGCTTGCTAAAGGAAACCCAAAAGGATGCTAAATAAAATAACACCTTTAAAAATAGACTAAACCAAATGGTAAAAGAGGTACAAAAAGCCAATGAGGAGAAGAATGTTTTAAAAAGCAGAATGGGCTAAATGGAAAAAGAGGTCCAAAAGTGTGTGAGAGTAAAGTATAAGAGTAAGAAAGGTAGAAAGGAAGCCAGATTGTGAAATGCTTAAAATCTAAACAGATATTTGTTTCCAGTTATTCAAGAGGTAATCGGGAACTACTACAGTTCATTGAGTATGGTCAGACATGCTTTAGGAAAATCACTTTGTTTAGTCTGTCAAGGATGGATTGTAATGGGGAGAAACTTGAGAAGGAGCTATCAAATAGGGGACTACTACAGTAGTCTACATGAGAAATGATAAGAGCCTGAACTAGGCTGTGTGAGCAAATAAGGGGATGTTATAGAGACAGAATTGATAAGATTTGTAAACGATTGTCAATGTGGAATTGGTGAGGGTGAGGATGAAACTGGGGTTTCTAACCTTGGGGACTAGAAGATTGGTAGCACTCTTGAGTAATAGAGAAATTTGAACGAAGGCTGGGCTTAAAGGTAAAGTTAATAGGGCAAGGTCAGCCTAGGATCATCTGCATAAAATAGGAGGGAATTTCTGAGGTTTTTTAGTTAAATTCCTGATATTATAGATGAGGGAACTGAGTCAAAGAGAGTCCATGTCGTTTGTCAAAGGTCTTACAGAGAGCCATAGATTTGAATCCAGCCAGGTCTGTAAGTCTAGATTCACAATCCTTCCCTCTGAACTACATTATGGTACACCACACTTCAAAGGAAGAAAGAGGGGAAGAGAGAGGAGTTATGCACAGATCATTGCTTTCCTCACAGGAATAGTTTGCTGTTGTCCAGTTGTTCCCCAGGGATTTGAGAAGGGGTGCCATGATTCCATTTCACTCTTTCATCTCCATACATTGACACCTAATTTAAATCCTTCTCGCTTGTGAGATAGAGTAGTATAGCAATCTCCTTATTAATCTCCCTGACTCTTGTTTCTCTCCTCTCCAATCTACCCTTCACATTTCTGTCAAACTGCAATTCCTAAAGTGAAGTTTAGGTCAGTCATTTCTCTGCTCAAGATGCTCCAATGGCTCCCCATTTCCTTTCCCTTCTCAGTTTGGATCTAACCTATGCTGACATGTGGATAAACACTTCTCTCCCTCCCACATTCTACATTCCAGTCAAATTGTAATTCTTCCTGCCAGACAATCCATCTCTTGCCTTTGGGATGCTGCACAAGCTGTCCCCTGTGTCTGGTGTGCCCTCCCTTCTCACCTCATCTTGTAGAATCCCTCTCTTTCTTCAAAGCACAGCTCATGTGGCATCTTCTCCAGGAAGCCTTTCATCTTCCCTTTAGATGCTATTGTTCTCCCCTCCTCCCCTGAAATCCCTTTGTATTTGTTCTGTATATAGAGTAGAAGGTAAACTTTTCCAGGCACAGTCTCATTTTTTAAAATTTTTGTATCACCCGCACTTAGCACATTGTCTGGGGTATAGTACTTGCTCAGTAAATGCCTGCTGAAGTTGCTCTTCAGTAAAATTTACTCTTGTGGCCCTGTCAAAAGGCCAGCAAACGTATCCTGTGCTGGAAGAAATACAAATAGAGATGCTTCTGGAAGCTGAACAGTTAGAATCTATCAGCCAGGGGCCCACTCGGGTTCATCTCCCTGAAGCTCATCTGTAATATCTCTTCTAGAAAGTGCATGAAAAGTGGCTGACTGAATCTTCTGGGAACCCAATCCTTGCTACTAATAGGCCTTTGCTTGGCATTTAGTCTTGTCAGAGGGAAACCAGAGCTTGAGAGGAGAGATAAAAAAGGACTCTTCCCATTTCCTACTACCTTCTTTTTCCTCTTCCACCACTTAGGGTCCTAGGGAGGGGGATTGGGAGAAAGGAGAAAAGGAAGGGGAGGAAGAAGAAGTAGGAGAAACAAAAGTTAGGTAGAAAGGTGGGAAAAAGTTCAGAAATCACATTTTTCCCATCATCATCTGCAGCATGGTCCATAACTAGACAGCATAGGTTGGCAAGCATTTACCTTCTTTCCTCATCCAGTTTAAAACTCTGCTCTGTATTGCATGTGTGTAACAACCTTAATATTAGGTTTGAAAACAATTGCAATCAGTTGCACTAATTAATCTAATTTAATTTAATTTCCCATTCCAGGAGCTAGGGTTGTGTGAACTCCATATGCCAACTTATGCAAAACAACATGTAAATTTCTATCTTGAGCCCAGAGACCTGAACACTTTTAATTTTAAAAAGTATTTATTTTATAAGACTGCATCAACGTGTGGGAGGGCACGAGTGACTCTAACCATAGAGTGTGATGTGATGAGAAAGATGCTGAATTTTTAATCAGAAGCCCTTCATTCAAATCCCAACTCTGCTGCTGTGGGACCTTGGCAATACATTACACCTCCAGAGGCATATGTTCCCTAATGTATAAGAGTTAAACTAGATTGTTCCAAAAATTCCTTTCCTGTCTCCCCATCAGCCCTTCCAGAGAAGCTAGATGCAAGGTCCTGCTGTATGGCATGTGTTGTTTTGATGCAGTTCTCTTTCCTCCCATCTGTTTTTCTTCTCACCAGACCCTTCTGATCCTCTCAGTACACATAAGCTTTTTCTATAGATCTCTTTCAAAAATTTGGTCTTCCTTCTCTTCATGTACCTTTCTTCCCTAATACTTCTTCCCTAGTCCAAGGCTCAAAAGAGGGTTCCAAACAAACACAGATGTCCAACATCTTCCAGGAAGCAGCCTGATAACCCACCTCTTCTCTTGGATATTCTCTCTTCTCTGTATTTTGGGTAACACTGCTCTCTCTATCAGTTCTTTCCTTTTCTGTCTGATCACTCCTGACATGTTTTTGCTTTATATATCATGCCACCTAATACAGGTGTACCTCTTTGCTCTGTCCTGGGCCTCTTTTCTTCCCTCTTTACAATCTTTCCCTTGGTGACCTAAAGATCACTTCCCATTTATCTGTACATATCTTTGTAAATATAATTCTTTGTATGCCATCTCCCTTAGAATGTGAGAATCTTAAGGGTAGGGACTGTATTTTTTGTTGCCTTTCTTTCTATCCCTTGCACTTAGCACAGTGTCATGCTTAATATGAAGGGCACCACTATTTTTTCAGTCACCCAAATTCACAACCTCAATGTTATCTTCAACTTCTCACATTTCCTCATCCTATAAATCTAATTGGTTGCCAATTTTTCCTGTTTCTACCTTCACAACATCTTTCATATCCATCTCCTTACTATTCACATAGCTATCATCTTAGTTAAGAGACAGAGATGAGAAGGGAAGGAAATAGTTCACTGTAGTTCAGAGCTTCCTCACCTCTCAACTAGACTATTACAGACCTCATGGGACTCCATACAAAACATTTTTCCTTACTGTAATCCATTCCTTATACAGCTACCAAAGCTATCTCATTCATACACAAGTCATTGCCCTACTCAAACCAAGTTCATCATGCATTATGCCCTTCCCACTCTCTATAGTTGAGTCAACCCTGTCCTCTTCTCTGCACTTCACATGTTATTATGTGTCCTGTCTTTATGTCTTCTCCCTCACATCCATTTCACAGAGTCTCCCTTTTCCTTCAAGATACATCCCTAAAACAACTTTTTATAGGAAGGCTTTTCTAATTCCTGAAAATATCTAATGCTAAGACTTTAAGTTGCAGAGAAGGTGCTGACCAGCATTGGTAGAAGGAGTGTCCTCACCTGAGAGTTTCACATGTACGGTGCTGGGTACATAGTAATTACTTAATAAATATTTGCTTGTTGGCAGTCTCATTGTTTCCAAATCCAACAGTCTTTCCATTGCAACATATTCAACCAATCCTTGTTTTTAATCAGATGAACAGAAAACCAAAGAGGTTAAAGGTTCCTTAGACTTGCATAAAATTAGCAGAATGGATATACCTTACTGAGAAGTATCAAGGTCTAGTAGAAAGAGCTCTGAGTTGGAGTCAGGGACCCTGAGGTCAAGTCTCACCTTTCTTATTCCTTATCTGTGTGACCTTCTGAGCTTCAGTGTGCTCATCTGTAAAATGAGGGGGTTGGACTAGATGATCTCTAGTTACCTTCTATCCCTAGATCTATGACCCTCAAAGTCCCTCCCAGAAAATATGGCCTTGAATCAGTTCTCATTGTTCAATCAGACCAGATCTAGACCTTATTGGATCAGAGTGATGTTGGCATATTTTATCTCTTATAATTTCCTCTTGTGTCCTTAAGGCTGATTCTTTTCTCTTTACCGTTCACTGGCCTCATTGTGCTAACATTTGGCCAAATGCATTAAGAGCAAGCTAAACTGGACCTTTGGAGGAAGGAGGAAAGAAAAAAAACAGAAATAAGAAATACGATGTTCTAGAAGAGGCACAGGGCTAAGTCACTAGGTTTAAATTCTAGGTCCAAGCTCTTCCACTAAGTAGCTTTGTGACCTTGGGTAAAATATTTCTCTCTAGTCTTTAACTTCTCCATAAGCAAAAAGAGGAGATTGAATTAAACAATATTTTAGTTCCCTTCCGTCTATAGTATTTTATGACAATGACAATAAGCCTCAGTTGCCTCATCTGTAAAGTCAAGATAATACCACCTATAATAATAACTACCTGATTAGTTGTGAGAATATAATAAAATAATATCCATAAAGCACTTTACAAACCTTAAAATTCTGTATGTAAATGTGAGCTATTATTATTACCTTTCCCAGGAGAGAAGGGTGGAGGAGAAAAGAGAGTATATTTTAAAGCAAAGTTATTAATTCATAGTGAAGATTTTAGGATCATTGATTTAAAGCTGGAGGAGACTTAAAAGGTAATATAGTTGAACTCCCTGTTTTTAAATGTAAGAAAACTGAGTACCAGAGATCTCAAGTGATATGCCCAAGATAACACAGTTCTGAGATTTTCAGGAATTTCAAGACTCCATAGAGGCAGCCTACTCTTCTTAGCAACTGGTGCTAGATTGAAAAGCGATCAGTTTCTTTGAGTCCTAGACTTTCTTTTTATCTGAGTCCTTAGGGACTTGTCAATTTATCTTTTTTGGGAAAATGAAGTATTATGTCAAGCTAATGGGAGAAGTGAATGTAAGGTGACCAGGTCCCTCTCTATATTCTCCTAAGTCAATGACAAGACTCTGCTTCACTAAAGTTCTACTCTGAAGCATCATCTTGGTATGAAAATGGTCCTACTTTTTAAGTTTTTATTTCATTTTTTCAATCAATAAAAATCAATTTCTCTCTCCTTCCTTCCTTACTCTCATTGAAAAAAGAAAAAGAAAATCATTGTAAGAAATACATAATCAAGCAAAATAAATTCCAAATATATATGTTTCATTCTGTACCCTTAGTCTACCACCTCTATATCAAAGAGATAGGAAGTATGGTTCTAAGCCTACATTTCTGAACATTCTTCTAGTACATTATGAGATTTTTCAGTTCCTACTGAAATACAAAGGTTTTGAGTATGGAATAGGTGACAAATGGACATGTTACTTGAGTACCAACCCAGGTAAGTCTGAAGATGTTCACACCTGAAGGAAGGCCCCTGTACCTCATGAAACCATTCCACAAAGGCTGAAAGTACTTTTGTCTTTGTTGTGCTTTGAGTATCAGGAGACTTCTGAAGTCTAGCAGCACCACTGTATCTTTTTGCCCAATTCTCTACTCACTTCTCCCAATTCATGGTGATTTAAGAGCCTTTCCATATTTCTCTATTAGAAGATTAGCTAGATTAGAGTGGCTTCCTCCTACCTCCAGTAAAATTCAAATGAATTAATAAATTAATATTTGCCCAATGGTGAGCTTATGAGAGGACATGGATGGGAATTACAGAAAATGAGAGGCCATGAATGTATTACCAGGGAAGGGATGTTCCCTTGATAAAATCACAGAATCCATCAAGACTTTGGAGTCTGTTAATAGTCATCATTGTACTGATCCACTTTACTTTCTGAGGTTTGAGTTGTGTAGAACTGGTCATATAATAAAGCCTGACATTTTCCATATTAGGTATTTGTGTTTTGCATGCATAGCTTTCATAAAGTAAAAAAAGTCTCATTGACCTATATCAGCATTTGCTTTTTATCATACTAAAAATTCTCATATGCTTGGAGTTCACTATCTAGCTATGTGACCTTGAGCAAATTATTTAACCTTTCAAGACCTTGGTTTCCTCTAAGGTGTTTCTATAATCTTACTGGAATATTTGAAATTAATCCATATGTCTTAAGGGAGAGAGTTGGTATAGTACAGTGGAAAGGGCACTGAATTTGGAGTGATGAACTTGGAATTACAGGACCTGATCCAAATCCGAGCTTTGCCACCTTACTACTTTGTGGCCTTATGCAATTCAATTAGTATTTCTGCACCTCAGTTTCCTCATCTATAAAATGAGGAATCAATTGGATGATTTCTAAATTCTCTAACAACTCTAGCTTTATGGTCTCATAATGAACAGATCAGAAGAATGCTTTGATTTCAATGAAGCATTTGACAGCGCTTCATGCTTGCACTGCAGACATGATAGAGAGATGAGGTCTAGATGATAGCATATTTAAGTGTATTAAGTATAACACAGCTAAATGACTAGACCAAAAGAATAGTCGCTAATGGATTGATGTCATCTTGGAGCGAGGTGACAGGGATCAGTCCTTGACCTTACACTATTTAGTATTTTTATTAGTGACTAGGATGAAGACATGGTTAGAACATTTTATCAGATTTACAGATGAGCTAAGAGGTACAGCTGACATTGGATAATAGTCAAGATTCAAGAAGCCCTAGAATGCTCAGAAGTGAATGAGATTGAATCTGATAGTGACAAATGCAAAGTTCTATATTTGTATTCAGAAAACAACTTTACCAGCGTAAGGTAGGAGAGGCATGGCTAGACAATGGTTTACATGAAAAAGAACTGGGGTGGCTGAGTGAACATCAATCTCAATATGTCAACAATGTGAAATCATGGCCAAAAAAAGCTAACTCTATCTTAGATTGCATCAATAGAATTATGGTATCTAGAAAGAGAGAGTCCTACTTTACACTTCCCTAGTCAAACCACATCTGGAGCATTGTGTGTTTAGAGCTCACATTTTTGAATGGACATTGACAAGCTGTAGTATAACCAGAGGAGAGTGAACAAGACAGTTAAGGGACTGGAGACCATGACATATGAGGATCTGTTGAAAGAACTAAAGATGCTTGACTTTGGGTGGGGAGAGGGGAGGATACTGGAAATAAGAGGTGAGTGTGACAGATACTTTGAGGAATCAGAAGGACTGTCACATGGAAGGGGAATTAGATAATTAGACATGTAACTTACCAAAGGGCAGAACCAGGAGTAACGGGTGGAAGTTTCAGTTCAATGTGAGGAACAACTTTTTAACAATTAGAGCTATACCAAAGAGGAAAGTGGTGGCCTTAGGAAAGGGAAGCAGATATCCAGTTACAGGAAGTCTAAATAAACACTGGTTAAGGGAAGTTCAGAGGGGGATCAGTTTCATATGGGGGTCTGCCTAGATGCCTTCTGAGGTACCTTCCAAATCTGAGTTCCTTCAGTTCTGTGATCACCTCTAACTGGTTTAGGGGAGGGGAGAGGGAGCATGAACTCTAGGAAGCATAATCCAAAGGGATTCACGGCAAGGACTCATTCAATGGATCCTTGGGTTGAAGAAGTATTGGTCCTCCATCTAAGACTATACTTAGTCATTATCCAAAAGCTTTCAGATTTATTTTTCTTAAACATTTTCCTAGGTGATTCCCTAATACTCTAATTTTGCTCTACAGACTTCTGACCACCACAAGATGCTTTCAGGGGTTATATGAGGTCAAAACTATTTGGATTATAATACTAAAATATTGTTTGCCTATTAAAATACTCCTTCTTTTCTCAACTACACATGTGGGTAAGGCCAGATTTTCTTCACATACTTCAACAAAAGCAACATATCCCAACAGACTGAATGTGGAAGCGGATATGAAAATCATTCTGTCTTCTATGAAGCCAGACATTAAAGAGATTTGCAAATAAAAATATGTAAAACAATGCCACTCTTCCCAGAATGTTTTTATTTTGAAAAATAGTTTTGTTTCATACAAATTATTCTTTAAAGTAACTTTAAAGTAATGAGTTTTTTATTGTTATTTTAAAGAATTAATAAATATTTTAAAATTCTATCATTTAAAATTCTTAACATAGTAAACATTGATAGATGTAATCCAAATGAACAAAAGTTCTTGGGAATTTCCAATAATTTTTAAGAGTTAAAGGGATCTTGAAGACAAAGAGTTTGAAAACCCCTGGTTAAGAAGTTCTTTTTAGCCCCTGTAGTAGAAATCTGTTCTGTCCCAATAATACTAAGATAATAGAGAAGAGACTAGGGAAACGCTAAGTACTTTCTTGGCTTCTCAGTGGATGAAGAAAGGAGAGAATTTGGAATTCACAATTTAAAAAAAAGAATCTTAAAAATAAATAATGATTTTTTTTTTAAAAAAAAGGATCTGTGGACAACATGAAATTAAAAAAAATAATTTGGATATTTCTTTTAGAAGAGAAAGCTTAGAGGTTTTAGCTATATGACACTATATTTGTTTTGTACACAATAGATGACCTTTATCTCTTATAATTCCCTAAATATACTGTGTACAAAACAAATATAGTGTCATACATGTAAAATCATGTAAAATATATTTATATATTAGCCATGTCACAAAAAATCAAGAAAAATAAAAAAGTAAGAAAATTATGTTTCAATTTGCACTCAGAGTTCATTAATCCTCCCTTTCTGGTGGTGGCTAGCATTTTTCATCATGAGTCCTCTGAATTGTCTTGGACATTGTATTTGTCAGAATACCTAATTCTTTCACAGGTGATCATCAATTCAATGTTGCTGTTCCTGATCCTGCTCATTTAACTTTGAATCAGTTCATATAGATCTTCCCAGGTTTTGCTGAAACTATCCCCTTTGTCATTACTTATAGCACAATAGAATTCCATCACAATAATATGCCACAACTTGTTCAGCCATTCCCCAACTGATAGGCATCCCCTTGATTTTCATATCTTTGCCACCGCAAAAAGAGCTGCTACAAGTATTTTTGTATGAATTGGTCCTTTACCCTTTTCTTTGATCTCTTTGGGGATCTTTAGTAGGGCACACACAGTTTTATAGCCCTTCGGATATGGTTATAAATTTTTATCCAGAATGATTGGACCAGTTCACAACTCCACGAAAAATGAATTAGTGTACCTATTTTTCTACATCCCCTCCAACATTTGTCATTTTTGATAGATATGAGATGGTACCTCAGAATCATTTTAGTCTATATTTCTTTAATCAGTAGTGATTTAGAGCTTTTTTATAACTATTTTAAAAATAAATGTAATCTTTATTTTAACCTTTTCTTTTTTAAATTTCAAATTCCAAATTCTCTCTTTCCTACTCCTCTCCCACTCACTGAGAAGGCAAGCAGCAGACTCAGTGATGCTCTTCTCCATGAGGTCTGTCTGCAGAAAGAGGGGCAGGAGGCAGGAAAGGTAAAGAAAGACAGTAGATAAGAAGACTGGTCAAGGCTCAGAGATGAGAAGATCTTGAGAGTTCATTTTCAGGATGAGCAGGAGCTCATGTTTACAACATATTATTTACAAGAGGAATTTACTTCATATTAGATGGATGCCTTGAAACATTATAGCATTCAGTTTTGAAAAATCAAATATTTTTAAGACACAGAAGTAACTTGCTATTTAAAGGAATCCTGCAATTTTTAAAAACCATCTCCTAAACTCTTTTCTTTTGTCTCTGTCTTTCTCTTTCTGTCTTTCTGCATTCCTCATTCCTTTGTTTCTCTCTCTTCCCTCTGGACTATTTCTCTCTGTCTCTTCCTCCCTCCCTCCTTGTCTCCCCTCCCCCCCCATCTCTCTCTTGTCTTTCCATCCCTCCCCTTTATATTTCTCTCCTTTCTGGTATGCTAAAGTTTCATATACTATCAGATTTGCTGAAAGCCAGGTTTGTGTGTGTATATCCATATCCCCCACACCCTTCACCTACAGCATCAGCCTCAAATCCTGGAAAAGAGCTGCTCTGGGCTTTCTCCCGCCTGTCACTTCGCTAAGTCTTTGTTCCTGGCTTGTAATCTTCAGACTTGATCCTCAGCTCCAGCCTCCTCCTCCGGGGCTCAGGCTCCAGGGCTCTGTCGGCACACTTCAGTTAGAGAGAGAAGACTTAGTCTGATCTCAACTCAACAGGAACAGTTGTCAACTAGGCATGATAAACACCTCCTGCACCTGGGCAGGTTGGCAGAATGCCATGCATAACCTTTATATTCATTAGATTGCTGCTTCCTAATTGCCATGATTAGTATTCATAGACCTTCCTCCCTCACCGCTGCCACACGATCAGGTTCACCTCCCACCACTAAGCGTAGTTTTCTCTCTTCTAAATTGTCCTATTGATGATTTTTCCCAGGAATACCTGGTACGACCTTGGATATAAGCAGGATCTCTTCTAATTAGCGGCTTGTACCAGAAAGCGCAGTTGACGCGGTTATAAGAGTTTAAAGTCGTTACAGTGTCTGAGCTTTATAGAATCAAGATAATCAATGAGATGCAGTGGATTGCACAGAGGATTAAAGTGCTGGCATCCAGGAAGACCTGGATTCAAATCCTGCCTTGGTCTTCTCATCGTTGTGTGACTGTGGGCAAATCAATTAACCTCTTAAGGCTCAGTTTCCTCTCCGTAAATGGGAATGACACCTGTATTATCTTCTTCACAATGTAGCAGTGAAGTTAAAATGAATTAATGTATGTAACATTTGATATTCAATATAAATATTACTTTATTAATATAATTATTAACCAATTAACCTGCAAGTCTTTATTAAGCACTGACTGTACCTGGAAATGTTGTTGTTGTTGTTTTCATTGTTGCTGTGATATCCTTATATCAGGAGAGGAATTCAAGAGGAATCTTAACAGAGACTATTTTAAAGCTCAGTTCTAGTCCTCTGTCTCTTTATTACTCTGCTAAGATGGTTGTTGGATGTATTTTCACCTACAGGAGAGGTAGTGTGGTACTGCAGAAAGAACACTAGACGTGGAGTCAGAAGACCTTATTTACATTATCCATAAAGTGTGAAGGTTGGGATAGATGATCTCTAAAGTTCTTTCTGGATCTAAATTGTGTCATCCAAGGAAGAGAAGGAAGGAAGGGTGGAAGGAAGGAAGGAAAAAAGGAAGGAAAGATGGAAAGAAGGGTGGAAGAAGGATAGAAAGAAAGGTGGAAGGAAGGGTGGGAGGAAGGAAGGAAGGGTGGGAAGAAGAAAAGAAGGGTGGAAGGAAGGAAAAAAGGAAGGAAAGAAAGAAAGATGGAAAGAAGGGTGGAAGAAAGGATGGAAAGAAAGGTGGAAGGAAGGGTAGAAGAAAAGGTGGAAGGAAGAAAGTATAGGAGGAAGGAAGGAAGGAAAGAAGGAGGGAAGGAAGGAAGGAAGGAAGGAAGGAAGGAAGGAAGGAAGAAAGGAGAGAGGGAGGACAGAAGGAATAATGGATGAAAAAACACATATTAAGGACTTGCTATATGCCAGGCACTGTGCTAAGATCTGGAGACAGAAATACAGAAGTTAAGTCCCTCAAACAGCTTTCTAATAGGGCAAAACCACACATATGTGGAAGTGATGGCCAAAGAGGATATTTTGGTTTGGTAAGTCTCAGGGACAGTAAGTGAAGACCACAAGTCTGAGGGATAGTAAGTGGAACTATCAGGCAATTGAGTAACATATCCTTTCCAGAAGCAATGATAATTTTAATTTGAATATAGTTCCCAGAGCAAGTGGAAAGTAGATAAGGGGAAGGAACATGAGAAACACTACAGCAAGAAATCTGTGAAGCATGGTCCAGTGACAAGGAGCTGGTCTACATGGGTTGAATTTTCACCAATTAGAACAGCATGGACCCATCAACTTGGGTATGTCTGAACAACTGTGGTATATATTATTGTGCTATAAGAAATTACAAGCAGGATGATTTCAGAAGAAAAACAAACCTGGAAAGACTTACATGAACTGATGCAAAGAGCAGAACCAGGATACTGTCATGCGCAGTAATAGCAATACTGTATGATGAAAAACTGAAAAATTTAGCTATGTTCAGCAATACAATGATCTAAGACAATTCTAAAGGACTAATGATGAAACATGCTATCTGACTCCAGAGAAAGAAGTGATATGGATTGAAAACAGACTGAAGTATGCTATTTTTTGCTTTTTCATTTTTATCTAAGTTTTCTTACACAAAATGAAAAATATGGAAATATTTTACATGATTGCATGTGTATAACCTTTATTGGATTGTTTACCATCTCAGGCAGAGAAGAAGGGGAGAGAGAAGGAAGAATTGAATTTGGAACTCAAAATTAAAAAAAAAACACCCAAATGTTAAAAAAAAAATTGTTGTAACATGTAATTGGGGAGAAATGAAATGTTATTTAAATAAAAAGAATAACACAGAACTTAGGGTGGGATATGGAATCCTGGAGTATAGTGGAGAGAGAAGGAGGGTAGAAAGGTTTGAAGCCCAAGACATACAATTTCCAACCACATGTCCTTGGGCAAGTTGCTTTACCAGTCTTTGATTTCTTTCATTTTTTAATGCTATGTCACATTTTCAAACTTCCTTTTTCCTTTATCTTTTCCCATGCCTGCTTTGCATCAAAGTCACTGAGCAAGAAGATATGTTTTCTTGGCATGGAAGATATTGTCAGATTCTTCATAGAATTTTTCTGCTTTAACAATTCCAGCAGAGGCTGGTCCATAGGCTGCAGTCATTCATGGCGGTCTTCCTGCTAATGCTCACCGTGAACACTGCAGGGCAAGATTACAAGTATCTCATGAAAGAAAGTTTGTTGTAATCTTTGAGCACATGAAATAAGAAACTCTGCCAGCTCCTTTATTTGCCTCTCCAACACAAGAGGCCTCCCATTTAACTGTGATTTCTTACGTCTTCTGATTTCATTTATAGCAGGAATGTCAATATTGGTGTGGTTCACGGCCTCCTCTAGTATATCACCTCATTGGTGGTTGAGCAAAGATTTAGATCAGCAACAATTATGTTGATGCTTATAGACCATTTAAAAACGATGCAATTCTTTACCCCATTCTCTGTGGCTCAACCCCTGTTATTTCAGGGGCAGAAAAGAGCCACACAGGATTAAGGACCAAGAACATTTTTTTAAAAAATTATTTTATCAATCACTAAATCTCTCCATATTTAAACGGGGTGGGTCTCAGACAACAAGCACAACAAGTCTGTAGCTTGGATTGTTCATGAAATTTTTCCAACTTGTTAAAGTATGATGGATCTTGGGCTCTACTGCTATAGCCCATCAGAATAAAAGATCATATGCACAATATAATGAGACATTGGAATAGAACTTTGAAGAAGCCTTGATAGAAGCAGGGGAATGTTACAAAGATGAGATGATGAGTTCAGTGTGGGGAAGAGAGGAAGCCATCTAGGTCAGAGGTGTCAATGCAAATAGAAATTGGGGCCACTGAGCCATATATAAGGATCCCTATGAGCTGCATGAACCACATATTAATATTATATATATTTGTATTTTTACTTACTTTGCTAAGTGTTTCCCAATTACATTTTAATTTGTTTTTGCCACACTGGAGTGTTTCGGACTACATGTTTGACACCTCTTATCTTGTCAACAGCTGGAAATAGGAGCTGGAGTTCAGAAGAGAAATTCATACCAGACATATAGATTTGGGAGTTAGCTGTGTAGTAATGATAATTGAGGTCATAGTTGCTAGTGTTAGGAAAGAGCTGGTAGTGTAATTCTTGCCTTAGCCCTTTTGGTTTTCTCCATCCCCACTTCGAACCCCACTTTCTTACCTCCTTTTGTGTCTTGTCTTCCCCTGTTAGATTGTAAGCAGCTTGAGATTAAGGACTGTCTTTTTCTAATTTGTATCCCCAGAGCTTAGTCATAATAAAAAGTATGTTAGATATCATATTTTAAGAAATTATCAAGCAAAAATGCTCTGATATCTTAGATTCAAAGGGTAAAATAGGAATGGAAAGAATCCATTGATAATCTCCTGAAAGAGATCCCCAAATGAAAACTCTCAGGAATATTTTAGTCAAATTTCCAAGCTCCCAAGTCAAGGAGAAAATATTGCAAGCAAACAGAAACAAGAAATTTAAATATCATAGAGCCATAGTCAGAAGCACACAAGATTTAACAGCTTCCATGGTAAAGGAGCCAAGTGCTTGGAATATAATATTCTGGAAGGCAAAGGAGCTAGGATTACAACCAACAATAACTTACCCAGCAAAACTGAGTATAATCTTTTAGAGAGAAAATGGATATTTAATGAAATACAGGATATTCAAGTATCCCCCATGAAAAGACCCAAATTCAGTGAAAAATCTGACATTCAAACACAAAGACTTCAGAGAAGCATAAAAATATAAATCTGAAAGAACAATCATAATGAACTCAATAAAGTTAAACTTTGTACTCTTATATGGAAAGATGATAAATATAACTACTAAGAACTTATCATTATAAGGGCAAGTAGAAGGTGTCTACATAGACAGAGGGGTGTAGGGTGTGTTCAAGGAAGACCAACACCTTTGGTGTGATGGCTGCTGAGTCCTTCTCAGGGCTCTTTCCACCTTTGGTGTCCACCTGTTCCACCTAACTCTCACCTGTGGCTCCAAGAAACTGCAACATGTGCAGCAGCCACACCCCAGTGTTTCAGCAGATGGGCCAAACCAGGTTGAGAGTAACCAAGGGTTCTCAAACCCATTGGTGAGTTAGGGGGGTGTCTACCCCAAACATATGAAGACTTCCTCTGGTGGAATGGACAGATGAGAACAATTTGTTCCAATGGCCATGAAGGCAGCTGAAGCAGGTAATGTGGAGCACTTAGAGCTTGGTTAGACACCAAGGATGCCAAGGTCATCCACTGCATCCTGACCCATCGCCAGCCATCTTGACTCTGTCCTGCCACTGAACTCCCGAGGAGAGAGTGATACTGAAGACTTCGTACAACTCTGCCTCACTTAAATTTAGTATATGCACAAATCAAAAGACATCACCCATAACATTTTACTATTATGCCTCAAAGTCCTGTGGCAATAGGCAAGTGATGAATCAGCAGGTGTAGATACATTGGGAGCTGTAGTCACAACCCTGCATACAAGTGGCCCAGGCCATAGGGTCATTCCTCATTGGAAGCAGCAGTGGGACTCAACAGCCCCCTGGGTGTCTGAGAAGCCTTTTAAATATCACATTGCTCACCTCCTGGTGTGAGGAAGGGGACTAGAAAAGGTGCCCTAAACATTGTCTCCTTGAGCAACCCTGGCCTGATTACTGCAGCAGGTGGAGAATCCCACTATGCAGTCAAAACACAAAAGAAGTACAAAATGTACAAAGACATCTGCAAAGATGATTCCACTCACCTTTAGCACGTGGAATGTGCACACACTAAGAGACAACACAAAATCCAGTAGACTTGAAAGATGAACTGCTCTTGTTGCAAGAGAACTCAACATATATCACAGCTGTGAGTGAAACAAGGTTGGCAAATGAATGCCAGCTTCCTGAAATTAGAGTTGAATACACATTTTTCTGGAGTGGATGCAGTGAAGGGGAGTGCCATGAAGCTGGCGTGGGTTTTGCAATCAAAACTATTCTAATCAGCAACCTATTATGCCTGACAAAAGGAGTGAATGACAGGCTCATGACAATGTGATGGCCACTTGCAGGAAAATGCCGTGCCTCCATTATCAGTGCCTGTGCTCCCACTATGACAACCCTTGATGAAGTCAAAGAAAAATTTTATGAAGACCTAGAGACCTTTATCATCAATGTATCAAAGAGGACAAGCTTATAATTCTGGGTGACTTTAATGCTAGACTACCAGACTTGGGTGGGAGTCCTAGGGAAGAATCAAGATGGAAACAGCAACACCAATGGTCATTTACTATTGAAGATTTGTGTATTGCATGACCATTTCATCACAAACACTGTTTTTCATTTACCTAAACACAATAAAGCCTCATGGATGCGCACTCACAGCAAACATTGGCATCTAATAGACTACCTGATTGTAAGGAGAAGAGACAGACAAGATGTGAAAGTGACAAAGGCAATGTGTGGTACAGAGTGCTGGACTGATCATAGACTTATCCTTTCCAAACTGAATATTCTCATTCACCAAAAGTGCTGTCCTCAAGGCAAAATGTCTACCAGAAGAATTAATGTCAACAAATTAGAACTCTTCTCTGAGCATGAACAGTTTGTTCCTAACTTGGAGGGAAAGTTAAGCCAACACATAGCTGGCAACAGTGGAGCAGAAAAGGAGTGGACAGCTTTCAGAGATTTGGTGTACAGCACTGCATTTGCTCATCTGGATCAGAACACTCACAAACACCAAGACTGGTTTGATGAAAATGATGAGGAAATTCAGAAGCTGCTAAACAAAAAAGAGAACTCCATAGGATATACCAGCAGGATGATTCATCCACCTCTAAGGAGGCAGCATTTAATTCCATCAAAAGCAATCCAAAGCACTTTTATGATTCCCTGAAAGCTATTTATAGACCAAAAACCTATGGTGCATCACAACTACTCAGTGCTGGTGGAGCCATATTGATTAGTGATAAGAGCATGATCCTAGAGAGATGGGCTGAACGCTTCCATCGTATGCTCAACAGACCATCATCAATCAATGCTGAGGCCATTGACCATTTACCTCAGCTTAAAGTCAGTCCCTCCTTAGCTGAACTTCCAACTGAAGAAGAGGTTTTGAGGGCCATTAGGATCCTTTCATGTGGCAAAGCACCTGGTGCTGATTCTATTCCAGCTGACATTTACAAGGTGGGGGAGCACTGATCATACAAAAGCTGACTGAAATTTTCCAGGTTATATGGAAAAAGGAGTTATCCCCCAGGAGTTCAGGGATGCCTCTATTGTCCATCTCTATAAAAGTAAAGGGAATAGATTGTCCTGCAACAATCACAAGGGGGTCTCTCAGTCATTGCTGGCAAAATTCTTGCTAGAGTCCTCCTTAATAGGGTGATCCTTCACCTGAAAGATGGTCATCTATCTGAGAGCCAGTGTGGCTTCAGAAAGGGCTGAGGAACAGTTGATGTGGTGTTTGCTGGATTACAACTCCAGAAGAAATGTCAGGAGCAGGACAGAGGTCCATACACAACATTTGTATATCTGACCAAGGCTTTTGACACTGTTAGTCATGAGGGCTTATGGAAAATTATGTCAAAATTTGGTTGCCCTGAGTAGTTCATCAATATTGTACATCAGTTTCATAATGGCATGTTTAATGCTCTCGTGCCTTCCCAGTCACCAATGGAGTGAAACAGGGTGTGTGTTTGCTCCCATGTTTTTTAGCATGATGTTTTCAGCCATGTTGTCAAATGCTTTCAATGAGGATGAACATGGCATCAAGGTCAGCTACCATACTGATGGTAAGTTCTTCGATTTGAAAAGGCTACAAGCCAAGACCAAAGTGGAGGGAGTGTTGGTACATGATTTTCTGTTGCAGATGATTGTGCACTCAATGTAGCCTCTGAAGCTGAGATGCAAAAAAGTATGGATCAATTCTCTGCTGCCTGTGCTAATTTTGGCCTAATAATTAACACCAAGAAAACACAGGTGCCCCATCAGCCACCACCACACCATCCATATGTGGAACCATCAATTACAACAAATGGAGAAGTTTTGAATGCTGTGGATAAGTTCACTTACCTTGGTAGTGTAGTTTCTAGGGATGTACACATTGATAACGAGATTGATGCACGCATTGCCGCACCCAGCTCCATGTTTGGGAGCCTTCAAAGAAAAATTTGGGAGAGAAGAGGTATTAGACTGACTACTAAACTGAAGGTCTGACTTCATTGTAGTATGTCTTTGAAACATAGACAATCTACCAGTGCCATGCCAGAAACCTGAATCGCTTCCATTTGAACTGTCTAGGAAGATTCTGAGGATCACCTGGCAGGATAAGGTACTGAAGTCCTTGCTCAAGCTGAACTGCCAAGCATTTAAACAGTGCTTCAAAGAGAGTGCAACTTTGATGGGCTGGCCACATCATTCGAATACAAAATGTACACTTGCCAAAAAGACTATTTTATGGAGAATTCACATGGGGCAGGCGATCACATGGTGATCTGAAGAAGCGATACAAGGACACTCTCAAGGTCTCTCTCAAGAACTTTGGATTTGGACTGTACAACATGGGAGACGCTGGCACAGGACCACTGAGCATGGCATGCCCACATCAGAAGGGGTGCTATGCTCTATGAGCAAAGCAGAATTGAGACAGCACAAAGTAAACATAGGATGTGCAAATTTGGGATATCCACCCCAAATATTCACATAGACTATCTTTGCCCAACCTGTGGTAGAGCATTCTGAACTTATATTGATCTGATCAGCCACAGTCAGATACACTGAAATTTCATTTTATCGTGGTGATGTCATTTTGATCCTCTTCTAGAACAAAGGACAACAAACAACCAGCATAGATAGAGGGCGAGGGTGTGAGTTGATTATGTTGGGATTATCTAAAAAAAATAAAGGGGTGAGAAAGAAGGACTCATTGAGAGAAGGAAGAAGGGAGAGGTAGAATGGGTAATTTTTTTCCCCATAAAAAGGTGCACAAAGAAAAGCTTCTGAAGTGGAGTAGGAAAATGGGCAGATGCCAATGCTTGAACTTGGTTCACATCTGAATTGACTCAAAGAGGGAAGAATATACATACATAAATACATGCATAGAGAGAGAGAAAGAGAGCGAGAGAGAGAGAAAGAGAAAGAGAGAGAGAGAGAAAGAGAGAGAGAGAGAGAGAGAGAGAGAGAGAGAAAGAGAGAGAGAGAGAGAGATATCTTATCTAACAGGGAGATAGGAGGGGAAGGGAATAAGAGATTCTGAGATTAGGGTGAAGGAGATGATAAGAGAGGATGGATTAATGGACTAATCAGAAGCAAGAAAGAGAGAGAAGCGTAAACAGGAGAAAATGGGATGGAGGGAAATTTAGCAATAATAACTGTAAATATGAATGGGATGAACTCACCCGTAAAACAGAAGCAGATAAAAGAATGGACTAGAAAAGAGAATCCAGTGATATGTTGTTTACAAGAGACACATTTGAAACAGAAAGACACTCAAAATTAAAATAAAAGGCTGGAGCAGAATCTATTATGCTTCACTTGAAGTAAAAAAAAAAAAGGCATGGGTAGCAATCATGATCTCAGACAAAGCAAAAGCAAGAAAAAAAAAGATTGACCCAATTAAAGAGATATTTAGGGAAACTGCATTTTACTAAAAGATAACTTAGACAATGAAGTAATGCTAAAAAATATAAGGGTAACCTTTTTCTGATAAAGGCCTCATTCCTCAAATATATAGAGAACGGAGTCAGATTTATAAAAATAAGGACCATTCCTCAATTATTAAGTAGTTAAGGGATATGAAAGGAAAAGTTTTCAAAAGAAATAAAAGCTATCTATAGTCATATAAAATGCTTTAAATCACTATCTATTAGAAAAAGGTACCACCTCACACCTAATCAGAAATGATAAATGCTGGAGGAGATGGCAAAAAATAGGCACACTAATAAACTGTTGGTGAAATTGTAAACTGGTTCAAATATTCTGAAGAAAAATTTGGAACTATGTTCAAAAGGTTATAAAACTTTGGTCCTTTGATCTGGCAATACCATTACTAGGTCTGTACTCCAAAGAAATCAAAGGAAAAGGAAAAGGACATATATGTATATCTATCTATCTATATCTATATAGATATATGTGTGTGTATATATGTGTGTGTAGATATATGGGTGTGTGTGTGTGTGTCTCTGTGTGTGTGTGTGTGGGTGTGTGTGTGTAGTAGCAAGCACACTGACACACATTCTTAGATCTGCACAGGTTCTTAAATCTGAATTTCTGAAAGAAAAGTAACTTTTGAGGGATCAACAATCTTTTTAATCACATATACCCAGAGAAAACACAAGCAGAAAAATAAAGAGCAACAGACAGGGCTTCTAAGTGTCTGACCATAAGCAATTACATACATCACAGGTCAACAGACAGATCCAACTGTCTGATCATTATATACATACATAGTGACCAGAGAGAGAAACACCAACATCTGGGTTTTCAAAACTGGGGGGGTGGAGGGAGGGCTCCTTAACAGCTACCCAGAGTCTCATTTGGCACATGAACTTTCTTTCAAGCTCCCAAAGAAAAATCTTACCTTAGAGTACATACATGCTTTTCATAGCCTGAGAGCATGACCCAGTGCCTCATTAGCAATTAACAAAACGTGTGGACCTTCATGCAAAAGAAGCCTCCCCTAATCAAACTGCCCTATTAATGGGTGGGGAAGATCTTTATATTACAATGTACAAAATTATTTATAGCAGTTCTTTTTATGGTTGCAAAGAATTAGAAATGGAGGGCATGCTCATCCACTGGGGAATGGTTGAATAAGTTGTGGCACATGATTATAATGGAGTACTATTATGCTATAAGAAATGACAACAGTAGTTTCAGAGAAAAAAACAAAACAAAGAAATGGCAAGACCCATACAAACTAATGTAAAATGAAGTGAGAAGAACCAGGAAATCACTGTACATTGCAATAGCAATGTTGCAATGATCATCAACTGTGAAAGACATGGCTACTACTCTGATCAATACAGCAATCCAAGATGATTACAAAGGACTCATGATGAAAAAATACTATCCATCTCCAGAGACAGAACTGATTAACTCTAAATGCAAATTAAAGTATAATTTTCTCTTTTTTTGTTTTATTATTATTTTTTGCAATATGGCTAATGTGGAATACGTTTTGCATAATTTCACATGTATAATTGATATCCTATTGCGTGCCTTCTCAGGGGGTGGCAGAAGGGAAGGGAGGGAGGGAGTGAATTTGGAACTCAAAATTTAAAAAGGAAAGTATGTTGAAAATAAATAAATAATAAATGTTCTAAAAGGAAAAACAAAAGACACTATGGTAGAGTTGGTAGGCTAGAGTGCCAGGATTAGAATAAAAAAGACTTTCATTCAAATCCAGCCTTAGACACTTCCTAGCTGTGTAACTCTGGATAAGTCACTTCAACTCTCTTGGCCTCAGTTTCCTCATTTGCACAATGGAGATAATAGTAGTACCTATCCCCTAGGATTGTTTTAAGGACCAAATGAGATAATAACTATGAAGTTAAAACACAGTGTTGTGTTAATTTAACAGATTAACGGTGTTAACACATGTGCGTAGCACATAGTATTAGCTGTTATTATCATCATCAGTATTATTAATAAAGTGGGAGGGAAATAATAGCACTTGCCTTGCAGATTTGTTGTGAGCATCCAATGAGATAATATTTGTAAAGCACTTAGCAGAATTCTTGGCACATAATAGGTACTATATAAATGCTTAGTCCCTTCTATTGTTATTCTTTTAAATAGATAAATCAAGAATAATCTGAAAATGAGTTAAATGGGAAAGATTCAGAATTGGATGAAAGCTAAGAAATCATCCAGTTCAACCATCTCACTTCTCAGATGAGGAAAGTGAAGGTTAGAGAGGTGACATACATATCCAATGGCCATGTAAGTAGTAAAATATAGAGGCAATTGTTGAACCCAGGTCCTCTGGCTTCCAGTATAGTGCTCTTTTTATGACATTTTATCAGAAAAGTACCTTTTACAATGTCCTAGTTAAGACAGTTCTGGTTAAGTCAGTCCCTAGTTGTAGGGCTCATGGTGATATGCTAAGTACAAAAAAGGAGCTGTTGTTAGACTTTATTTCCCCAATTCTACAAGAAACCCAGTCACTTGCCAGAATAGCTTCAGCTTCAGAATCATAGCATTTTCACACCAAAAGGGACTCTAGGGAGTATTTAACTTGTTGCCTCCATTTTCAGATGAAGAAACTAAGGTCTAAGGAGAGAATGGGATTGGATCAAGATGAAAATGTTTGCTAAGGTCAGTGTGGGGACCAGATTCCAGGTCATAAAATCTTAGATCCAGAATGAGAAGACTCCTTGGAGGTCAGTAGTCATGTTCCAAATGAACAAACTGAGTAAGTTGAGAGTCAGGATTCGAATTCAGATCCTCTACCTTCAAATAGAATGCTCTTCCCATTTCACCACCTTCATTTGCCACCAGCTGTTCTGCTTTGAGTCCACTGTCATTTTCATCATGCCCTGACCATGAAGTACTCATTAGATAATTTCATTGCCAAGAAACTTATCAATGCTGGAGATTGCATCAGCTTTGCTTCTCAGACTTCATCAGCATCCTCAACTGCATCTGACCCTCTGACTGGAAGCCTGGAGGGTGAAGGAGAAAATTCCCCCTACAGCCATATAGAACTCAAAATGCCAATCAGCTCTTTAATAGCCACTGACTGATCTGCTTGGTCTCTATTTCACAATTATCTTTAGCACCCTCTGGTACTCCCTCCTCTCCCACCCCTTTCAGCTCCCTTTTCTGCACTATCTTCACTCATTACATTGTAAGCTCCTTGAGGGCAAGGAATGTCTCTTTTCTTCTTCAGTGTGTCCTGAGCACTTAGCATAATTCCTGGCACATAGCAAGAGTTTTCATAAATATTTATCATATTGTATCATACTATTCATTCACTTGAATTCAAGTTCTTTTTGTAGTTCTTTATTTTTGTTGTTGTTTTTGTCACGTCTGACTCTCTGGGACCTGATTTGGGATTTTCTTGGCAAAAATACTGGAGTGGTTTGCTATTTCCTTCTCCAGATCATTTTATAGATGAGGAAACTAAGACAAACAGGCTTAAGTGACTTGCCCAGGGTCACACAGCTAGTAAGTGTCTGATGCTGGATTTGAACTCAGGAAGATGAGTCTTCCTGACTCCTGGTCCAATGCTCCATCCACCGCACCACCTAGCTTCCTGAAATTCTTTATACTGTTTCTCGATTGGATATTCCTATGTACATGTTTCTTTTAGTTCCTGGGTCAAGCTTACTGTACAGGACAGTTTAATTTTTTTCCATGCAGGTCTCCATAATATTTCTCCTGAAAAGAATTTCTTGTTGGCAAGTTCTACTGCATTATTTATGCCATCAAATAGCAAACCGTCTGGTCAATTTGCCAGTACATGTTGTTCCGTTGTTAGAATTCTCTCTTAAATTGGTGGTTGTCTAAAATGTCCTTTTGTTCATACTGAAATGCCCCTTCCTTCCCTTGCAGAAAAAATTCACCTTTCAGTCTGAATAAACAAGAAGCTGTCAGGAGGGATGCCCTCTAAACTTGGTTTTGTCTCTAGTTTGCTTTGAATCCTTGACTTTATAGCTTAGTGACAACACAGAGTGCTTCATTCCGAGTCAGAGAACAGGATTTGGATATACAAAACTACCTAGGAGACCCTTGGCAAATCATTTCACCTTTTAGGGCCTCAGTTTCCACATCAATAAACTAAGGATGCTGGACTGGGTGATCTCTAATGTTGCTTATACTGCTGGGGTTCGTCATTCTCCATCATCTTTCTGGTTTCATAGAGAGATCGTTTCCTGTTATTCCTGATCCAGATATACCCCTTTCAGGCAAAAGTGTTGTAGGCAGGTGTATCAAAGGCTTCTCTCATATTCTGACAATGCATTGACAGTACTCAAAGCCATGAATATTTATCAGACCCTACTCTGTGTAAAGCACTTTTCAAGGTGAAGAGGATGCAAAGATGGAAAATCGCATAGTCCTTGCCTCCAAGAAGCTTGCAGTCTAATAGAAGGAATTTATATACACACACACACACACACACACACACACACACACACACACACACATATATATGTCCATGTATGTGTATGTATGTGTATATTTATATCCTAACCCTAAATTTGCTTCTGACTCTAACCCTCTGATTTAAACTCTAATCCTAATCTTAAACTATATATGGGAAATACTATAAATATATACAAATTATATATTCTCCATATATGTATATGTATTTTACATATATACATATATTTCATATGCTTCTTATGCACCTAGAGATTCAATTGTATAATCTAGATTTGTGTGTATATATACATTTATATAATCACCTTCCTCATATCCCCTCTAATACATATTACCCTGAAAATATCTTATATTTATTTAATCATAGGAGTTTAGATTTTAAAATCTGAAGGGATTTGAAAGATCATTGTTCAACTACTTCATTTTACAGATCACTCACTGTCTCTCTCCTTTCTCTCTCTTCTGTCTTTCTTCCTCCTCCTCCTCTTCCCCTCTGTCTGTGTCTCTCTGTGTCTGTCTCCATCTCTCTCTGTCTCTCTGTCTTTCTCTCTTCCCTTCTGTTCTATCCGTGCATATGAGAGTCAGTGTGTCATAGTGGACAGAGAACCATGCAGCAGAGTTAGAAACAATTGAGTACAAGGTCTCACCTCTGACACATTGTGGTTGCATAACCTTGGGTAAATTCTTTAACCTCTCAGTGCCTCAGGTAAACTAATTAATTCTCTGGGGCTGTACAATAAACAACAACTTACAACACCTTTCAATCTATCTTGGCAAAGGAATTTTCTCAGTCTATGCCAATGAGATTACAGATGGAAATGAGAGAAGAGAGAGAGAGAGAGAGAGAGAGAGAGAGAGAGAGAGAGAGAGAGAGAGAGAGAGAGAGGCAGTCTGATTACTGTAACTAGACTGTAAGAGAATCACTCATATCTTATTTACATTCAATTTCCTCCAGATCTTGTCCCAGCATTCCCTGCATTTGATTCAGCAGAAACTTATTAGCACATAAGACCATGAACAATTCTCATCACCTCGATGATCCAGGCAGCTCTCTGAAGACTAGAAGTTGGAGACAAGTTGCCAGTCTGCATTTGGTAAAGGGCGTTTGCAGACCTGGCGTTTCAGATACTGATTAAATCCCATGTATGGACTTCCCATCCCCACAAAAAAAATTAAATAAAAGAACAGTAGGTGCTTAAGGAAAAATTTTAGATGAACAAGAGAATGTATACTTCCACATTCTCCCACCTCAAAGGGATATAAATAAATGTAGAGTTGAATTCTGCCAGTACACTCAACAATATTCTATATTCCTCCAGATCTTTTTTAGTTACATTTTGTTTTTAAAGACTAGGTCTCCCTATCTTACCAGAACTGAAAGTACTGAGGCTGCTCACAAACATGGTCCCACTCTGATGAGCACAGGAGCTTTGCCCTATTCTGTTTGCCAACTTTGGCTAGTTTGTCCCTCTTTAGTTAACCTGGTGGCCCCCATTCCTAGCGGCTGGCCATAGTAATGCCTTCGTGTGGCATTAATTCAGACACCCAAACTTATTTTGGATTCCTGATTGGCTTAGTCCACTATAACTCAGAACTCCTGAGATCAGGAGACCTACCAACTTTCAGCTTTAGCAGGGATATTCTACAATGTCCTGATATTCTTCTGTATCTGAAGACATTTTAGGCCTATGATAGAAAAATGAGGAAGAGATGAAATCAAAACATTTTTGTAGCCCTTACCTATTTGCTTTTTTTGTCCCAAGGAGGAAACACTGATCTCAGCATTTCCCTTAGTCTTACTAAACCAAACACACACTTATACATTTGGGATGTGTACCCATAGGTGCCCCCTCCCCTGCAAACTGACCATCTTCTGATGCCCTTAATGCCCCAACATTATGATATGTATGCTCCTATTCGCAAATCAAATACATCTAGAAAGATAGATTAGGTAAGATTGGTTCATGACATATTATTTCATAATAAAAATAACTCAGTTTTATATATTGCTATTAAGAATGAACTACCTTTGTAGTGGTCTTACATGATAGGTAGTACACATACTAGCATTAGGAAGGTAATGCCAGTACAAGCATTAGGTAGGTAGTACAAGTAAGAGTATTAGGCTTAACTGATATATCAATAAGCATCCAGGCACTAGAGAAATAAAGATATAAACAAAATAGTTCTTGCCCCCAAGAACCTTATATTTTAGCAAATAAAATGATACACACAAAACATATACTAAGTAATGGCCTGAGGCACAATGGAAAGATTTGGATTTGAAACCAGAGGACGTGGGTTCTGATTCTGCTGTTTCCTAGCTCTGTGACCTTGGGTGGGGCATTTCAGATTCTGGGCCTCAGATTCTCCATCTGGAAAATGGACAGATTTGGACAGGGGTTGGAAAAAATGATCTTTCAAGTCCTTTTGGATCCTAAATCTGTGTTCCTGTGCTTCTATAACTACAAGGCAATTTCAGGGTAAGGAGGTATTGGTGGCTGAGAGAAGGAGGAAAGTCATATAAGAAGAAGGTGGTACTTAAGATGAGAACAGACTGAGGCACTGAGAAGTATCAAAGCTGGGAGATCCAGTTTTCTAATTCCAAATTCAGTGGACTTTTTACTATACTATACTGTTTCTCAAAACACATTTGGGTGGTAGATATTTATACCAATTGTGTAGAATGCAAAAAACAAGCAGGGACAAACCAAGGGAAAGGGAAAGTTGGGAAAGGAGTTGAATACTGGGGCAACAGGACACTCTGTGCATAATAGTTATAAAGCCAAGCCATCTCTAGATCCCAACTGACTCAAGTCCCCCCAAATGGGTCTACACCTCTAGGCAAATCCAGCTTCCCCCAGCAGCCTTATGAAGCGACAGTGAGAGACTGTTGTTTCCTTGCACAACATCCATCAAGTGACAAACCCTGGCATTTATCTAGCAGCCAGAGATCATTATCTGGTAGCAATGTTCTCTCCATTGACAGTATCTTTTAAATAAGGGTCAACCATCCAGCAGTCTGTCTGCTGCAGATTTCTTCTGGTAAAGTAAAATGTATTCAAACCAAAGCTAGAGGAGAAGGGGAAAGATAAAGAGTGAAGGTGGGGGAAGAGGTTTTCCCTTTCAGTACATCACCCCCCAATCTAATAAGGTTACCTCCACTCTGTGTGTAGTAGCTTCACCCAGTAGAAGGTGAGCTCCTTGAGGGCAGAGATTATTCTATTTTTGTTAGGGCAAAGAATTTAATAAAAGTTTGTTGAATTGAATTATATTCATGCAGACAGAGACTTAGCATGCCTTTTGATGGTAGTCACAAAGCCAGGGGGAGTGCTCACTGCTGGGGCTACATTGCTTTGAAATGTACAAAAGTGGACCATGGGTATATAGTTAAATTTAATGTATACTTGAGAAAAAAGTCCTATAATAGAAATTCAATTTTGTAGCCATGGATTCACAGACTCAGCTAGGCGGTACGGTGGATAAAGGGATGGATCTGGAGAAGATCTAAGCTTGTTTCCTACTTCAGACATCTACTAGTTGTGTGACTCTGGGCAAATCACTTAACTTCCCTATACCTTAGTTTCCCTGTCTGAAAAACTGGCATAACTATATCATACCTATCCCTAAGGGTTATCGTGAAAATGAGATGAAATGTTTATAAAGAGCTTTGAAACCCATAGAGTGCTATATAAATGCTAGCTACTGCCATATTTGATCCACTTTTCTGTTCTTCTTTGTAAATTAAGATGTTCAGAGGTAGTGTGGTAAAATGGATCTGGAACTGAAGTTGGAGGCTGAAAGATTTTGGTTCAAATCCCAGTCAATCCACTAGCTATGTTTCTGATTCTGGGTAAACCACTTAATCTCTCTATGCCTCCTTTTCCTTAAATGTAAAATGGGATAAGGGGTATACTTGATGGTCCCTATTACATATGAAACTGTAACCCTATAATTTTGTGTTAATCTTAATCAAGTTCATAATTCTGAAAAAAAAAATTTAGGGAAAAAAGTAAAAAAGGTAGACTAATCCTACAAAAATATCATGGCCATACTCGGTTGTTGGCTTCATTGTCTGCTTTTCTATGTTTGCCCTTCTGCCTCAAATGCCCTTCTCACCCAGTTCTGTTATCTAAGGTCTATCAGTTTCCTCAAGGAGAGGCAGACAGGGTAATGGAAAGAGTCTTTAAAGTCAAATTCTATCACTTCTAGCTTTGGGACTTTGGGATAAATCCCTTAATCTCTATGTGTCTTAAGCAATTCCCTAGGACTTATTTACTAGCCATAAATAGATTGTAATCTGCAGTGGTGGGATGATTTCCATGCTAAAAGCTCCCCATACTGACTAAATCAAAGATTCTTTTTACATTTCCCTAAGACTGAAAGCATAATAATTACAGTATTTGACTCATAAGGATAACAGATTCTTGGTCAGGGATGAAGTAAACCTAACAAAGGAGACTATGAATGTATTTTCCAGGTATCCTGCAAATTTAATGAGAAAAAACTTTAAACCAAAAGGATGAAGGAAGGAAGAAAACTCTGTGTGTGTGTGTATGTGTGTGTGTGTGTGTGTGTCCCAAGTTAGATGACATGGAGCATAGCTAAAAAAGAAGAAGAAAAACAGAATAGCAGTTGAGATGCTCAGAAATTCACAAGAGATAAAACACAAGAAAATAGTCAGGGATAACACTCATGGCTTCAAATGACTATTCATAAATGCCCAAAATTTAGGAAATAAATAATAGGAATTAAAGGCTCTAGCAGAAGAATGATGATTTGACTTTATTCGGATCATTGACACAGGCTGGATAAAACCTATGACTTCTGGTGGGGGATACTTTATTAAAAGAATCAGAATAGACAAAATTTGGATAGAAGTATGGTAGCATTGTATATTAAGAAAGTATACTCATGAGGAAATCTAGGAACAAGAAAGGAAAAGCATGATAGAAAATGTTTGGGTGAAGGTCACGAGAGGGAGAAGCAGTTTTCATCAAGGGGGTATAATTCTACAGACTTCCTAAACAAAAAGAAGAAACAGACAAGAAATTTGAGAAACAGGCCAAAATCTTGGAGGAGATGAATTATTTAGAGTACTGATTGAGGATCTCAATTATCCAGACACTTCCTGTAGCTTTCTGTACCAAAAGCAGAGTAGCGAATAAATTCTTGACTTGTCTTAATGATTGTTTCAACCTTCAAAAGGTGGAGGAAGCAACAGGGGAAAATTTTCTTCTTAATTTAATTTTCACTAACTCGGAGGAAGTGGTTTCTGGGGTAGAAGTGATGAGAACCTTCGAGGGAAGTGAGGTTTGCCTCCCACAATTTCTGATAGAGGAGAGGAAATCTGGGCATGGTCTGAAATGTACCCTGGATTTTGAGAAAGTAGATTTCAAAAGGTTCATAGGAAAGATATATAGGATTCCATGGACTAAAATGTTACAGGGGAAAACAGCCCAGGGAAGGGAGGAAAGCCCCCAAAAGAAATTATGGAAATACAAAGGGAGACAGTTTCAATGAGGAAACATGACGTTTGCCTTGAGAGACTAACAGATGTACTGATAATTCACAAACTAACTTAGAGTTTTCAAAGGAATTGTCACAAGACCAGGGAAGAAAGGACAATAACAGTTCTATAAAAATAGCCTGAAGAACTTCAGCTCAGAATGACCTGAAGCTGGCAAGGGAAACCAAGGACACTAAACTAACAGAAACAAAAGCAGCATTGGTTTTTAAGTTTGTTTTTAGCTATAACAGGAGAAAAACTGGGGAACAAAGAAGAAAAAGGGCCTTTTCTTGGGAGTATAGTATGACACTCACTAACAATGGGGAGAAGGTAGAGTTGCTCAATTAATTTATGTCTGTTTTCTCTGACAAGGAGAAGGACCTCTGCACTGGGAATGACAAAGAATAACGCGACTAAGAAGGGTTTGATACCCCAGTAGGTAAGGAGACAGTAAGAGAGAACCCATTTACCTGTCCTTGTTGAATTCACTTAGCCTGGCCCTGAAGTAATGAAAGAACTGACAAATGTGATTGCTGAGATAGAGGCAAGGTTGGGGAAAATGAAGAAAGCACGTGGAGGAGGGCAAATGTTGTCCTGGTTTTCAAGAAAAGGAAGAGCACAGTTTGCTGCCTATAGCTGGGTGAACTTAAATTTGATCCCTGAGGAAATTCTAGAATGGATAATTGAAGTGTAGGTTGGGGAACCTCTAGAAAAGAAAGCAGAGATTACAAAGAAATCTATCTAGCTCTTTCAAGAACAGGTCATGCCAGACTATCTTCATTTCCCTTTCTTGGGGGGGGGGGCGGGGAGTGAGGGGAAAAAACGGAGAACACAATAGAAGCAGTTTACCTAGATTTTAGTAAAGCTTTTAATGAAGTACCTTACTTCATTCTTTTGGAGAAGCAGCAGAGATGTGGATCAAAAGATAACGAAGTCACAGTCACTGGTTTGTCTATGGTTGTACTCAAACAATAGTTAACATTCAATGTCAGCATGGCAGGACATCCCTCCTGGAGTATTCCAGGGATATATTCTTAACCCTGAGCTCCTCATCATTTTTATCAGTTACTTAGACAAAGACAGAGCTGGCATAATATCAGCATTTCAGGCAACAATGGCTTGACATTTCTACCTGCTGGAGGATGACCTGTATATCAAACTCTACATCCCGAAGATTAAGCTCATCATCTTTCCACCAAAATCTGGCTATCTCCCCAACTTCTCTATTTCAGTTGATGGCACATCCTCTAACATGCTTCAGATTCAAAATCTTGGATTCGTCTTTGACTCTCCAGGTTCTCTTAACCTCTCTCAGCCCTTGCCATCGTAGCCTCCAAGCAAGAGAGTTACAAACTCCTGGGGATTCTATTTTCGAAAGATCTCTTCCATACATTCCTTTCTCTCCACTCACTTTCTGAAGCTTTCCCTTATCTCCTGCAATCACAGTTTTCTCTCTCCTGTCAGTTTCCTACAGCACTTTGCCTTATCTTTCCTTGGTGTCTTTCCATCACATTCTACCCTGTATAATACTTATCTGCACAGGTCTATTTCCCTCTCGTACCTACCCACCCCTAGAAAAGTAAGCTACTTGAGGGCAGGGACTGTCATTAAAAAATCATTATAGTCATATAGTCAGAATCCAATCCACTACTTTTACATAATAGGCACTGAAATATTTCCTTTTCTAAAAACTATTGGAGAAAATGATCCCAAGGTCCCCTGGTTTCCTTTTGGGCACTAATAAAGCTAGCCTTCCAATGCCCAAGCTTTTCCTTGGGAATAACGTTGAGTACGCATAATGGGAAAGTGTTTTCATTCTTTCTTTTATTATAAACAAATGAAAGCAGTTTGGCACAGTAAATTAAATATTGGAACCAGAGTCAGGAGAACTGAAAGGTGCATGCTGGGAATCAATATGAAATTCCTGGAAAGGTAGGTGGGAGCCAGACTGTGGAAGGTTTGACATGCCAAACTGAGGATTTCATATTTAATCCTAGAAGCATTAGGCAAGCATTGAGTTTTTTGAGTGAGGGAACATAATCAGACCAGTGTAAAGACCTAGGCGCTGGGAACATCTAGTTGCCAATCCATTTCCTTCCCTTCTGTCCTTGCTTCCTTCTGCCCCTTCTTTCCTCCAGCACTTATCTCAGTTAAGCAGTACCAAGCACAGTTCAAATTTATGTCTTACTTTACAGACTGTAAAACTCTTCACCACATGCCATGAGTAGTATCCTCATTTTACAAATAAGAAAGTTAAGGCTCAGGGGGAAATCAAGTGACCTCCTCTAGGATGCACAGCTAGGGAGATATATCCAGGCTTTGAACATTTGCTCCCTAATATTGAATATTTTTATTATTGCTTACTTTACTACATCACAGAAGGAGAAAGAAAGGTGGGAAGAGGTAGACAAGAATGGAGTAATAGTCTAGAAACCTGAGGAGACCTGAGAATGCTATAAGATGTCATTAGAAAATGAATGAAAGTTTTGCCCAGCTAGCTGCCGTGAGGTTCAGTCTGAGGTCAAGTAGTATGAATTTGTGGTAGATCACCCTGTAAGTGCTGTTTCATGATTTTCTATAGAAATACTAAGAAACTTGGGTACAGCAAGAAGAAATTGTATGATGGGCATTATTCAGTGTTGCAGATTGACAAGGCTGGTATAGCAGGAAATCAAGGGAGTGCTCACAAGAGTATCATTAACTTGGCTGCCATAGTGGATGGACTGGTAAGAAGGTATAAAACCAGAAGAAAGTCAATAGACAGATATGGAAGGGTCAGAAAACATGTCTGTTTGTGATGGGGAACAGGTTCAACAGAGGTGAGAGGTTGCACAGAATAGTGCCACGGTAAAAGGTTTCTGAATATGCAATGACCAAAAATTAACTTAAGAATCAAATGCATAATGAATCTGAGGTGTTTCTGGCAGTGCTTACCCATGTTATATCATACAACTTCATTGCAGCCTTGGTTCTGAAAACAAGGCATGCCCACTGTGCATTGTACATGCCCTTGGGCCACCGAACGCCAAGGAACCCTGCTGAAATGGAAAAACGAGGTGGCCAGCAGAAAAAGCTTAAGAAGGCCTGGTATGGAAAAATCAAGAGGAACATATGGTTGGAGAGAAAAACCTTTGCGTTCGAGGCCTTGGAGGTATGGGACATTAGTAACATTAGTAACTGTTCTGAGTGGCTAACAGGGAGAGACAGGGAGATCAAGAGAGCCGAAGAGGGTGGAAACAGCAAAGGTTGCTGACAGAGAAAGGATGGAAAGACAAGTGCTGAAGTCCCTGAGGAAAGTGGGAGACTGTCCCTGCAGTTGTCAGACAAGTGATCCTAAAAATAGGGAGAGGGCAGCATGAGAAAAGGGGAGGGGTTTCAGATAAGGAGAGTGCTAGAGTATGGAAATGGCAGGAAGGAACAAGGAAGAAGTCCTTTCTCTTAATAGCAGTTAACAGTCATTAGCACTTACTAGGTGCCGGGCACTATGCTAAGTGCTTGACAACAGTTTATCTCATTGGATCCTCACAGCACGGGAAGGCGGGTGCTATTTTTATCCCCATTTTACAGATAAACTGAGACTGTCCAGAGTCACGTGGCTAGTAAGTGTCTGAGGCTGAATTTGCACTCAGGTCTTCCCAACTTCAGGCCTAATACTCTAACCATTTATGCCACCTAGATGCCTTCTTTTCTGCCTGAGTCAGGAAATGGTCAGTAGTAAGATAGTGTCATAGCTGGGAAAGGCACTCTGAACTCAGTTTACAGGCAGCTCTTCTGGAGTGAGTGTATTACATACAACCACACTGGACTATCACAAACCTTGAGCAAATCACTCTCTATCTGTGGGTCTTAATATCCTTGTTTGTAAAATGAAGGAGCTGCACCATGCGGTGTCTGAGGTCCCTCCCAGCTCTAAGTCTATGGGCCCCTGATCCTGTGGGAAAAATCCAAAAAGAAAAGCAGCTGCATTTAGCTACAGGTCCCTTTAAGCTGCTGGGAGAGAACATTTATGCTACGTTACTGAGGCTTTTAAAAGGCAATGTTCTGTGCTGATGGTCTCCCTGCTGTATAGATAATTGTAAAACAAACTCCATATTTCAGTGACACCCTTTCTAATTACATCTCACCTTCATTAGGCTATTAAAGTGATAGATGGTAGCAATTACATTGAACCCTACTGAAAACATTCTATCTGTGACACACACTGACTAGAACATGAGTTATTTACCCAGGAGCCTGGAAGGACTTGGCTGCCAGCGAAAAGCATGGCAAAAAGAAGCCCTATTCACTCTGACAGTTGCCTCGGTCCTCCCAGAGGAAGGTAGGCACAGGTCAGGCTGACGCTTCAGGCTGAACCCCTGCTGGGTTTGCCAGATGCATGGATGCAAGAGGCAGAATCTCTCCATATGCATTATTAACTGAGCAGAATGGTGGTCAGCAGGCCCGGGTAGGGGTGGGGAGGGAGAGGGTTGGAGCAGGATGGGACTTTGGCTGGTCAACATTTCTGGTACTCCCTCCCCTGCACTTAACTGTCCCTTTACAGTTACATAGAGAGCCCTGACAGATTGCTTATAGACACTAACCAGGCCTGACCTTGTCATGGGAAACAGCAGAATATGGAAGAAAGAACGCTGGCTTTGGAATCAGCTGATCTGAGTTTGAATTCTGACTGTGGCCTTAAACACAACTTCCCTGGGCCTCAGTTTTCTCAGTTGTGAAATAGGGAATTGGATTAGATCAGGGGTCCTTCACCTGCACTTTTATTTTAAAAAAATACTTTGATAACTGTGTTTCAATATAATTGGTTTCCTTTGTAATTCGATGTATTTTTTTTATACATTAGAAAACATTATTCTGAGAAGTCATCCATAGGCTTCACCAGACTGACAAAGGGATCCATAGTGCACAAGAGGTTAAGAAACTGAGGACAAGTGATCTTTAAGGTCCTTTCCAGCTCTGAAAGTTCTAGAATGAAGATGCTAATTCCTTTGGATGGACTTTACAATGAGGAACAGAATATGAGCAGGTTTTGGGATGGGAATCATTTTCTGAAAGAAAAATTGGGACTGTGATCTGACAAGGGATTTGTGGGGTCAATTGCTTAGTGGGGACAGTGGGACAAACTATTTTAAACCATTATAGAGCACATTTAGTTTAGTTTGGTTTTTGTTGTTCAGTCAATTAGTTGTGTCTGATTTTTGTGACCCTGTTTAGGGTTTTCTCAGCAAACATACTGGACTGGTTTACCATTTCTTTCTCCACTTTATTTTACAGATGAAGAAACTGAGGCAAATAGGGTTAAGTGACTTGCCCAGGATCGCACAACTAGTAAGTGTCTGAGGCCAGATTTGAACTCAGGTCCTCTTATCTTCAAGATTGACACTCTATTCACTGTACCACCTAGCTGCCCCCTGTTTGTTTTAATTTGTTTTAGCTGAATTTTTATTTTTTCCTCCAAAATCCTACGTATCCTCTCCCTAGAACTACCACCAACCCAAGCAAGAGTGTTGGATTCTGGAGTCAGATGATCTGCATTTGAATCATGGCTCTGCCACTGACCTCATTTGTGACCTTGGGGCAGTCACTTAACCTCCTTGACTTTTAACGTTTTCATCTTTCATATGAAGGGATTGGGCTACATGAACTTTAAAATCCCTTCCAGCTTTAACTCTATGATCTTGTGATTCTTCATCCCCCCACTCACTCCTACTCTCACCCCCAGGAAATTCAAATAAAGTTCTCTTTACTTTTATCCCATTCTATTTTCCAATGGAAGTCTTTGGCTCCCTAGATTTGGTGATATTCTCCAATCCTGGGAGCACCAGAGGGAATTACTTCCTTAGAACCTCAGCTTCCCAGGGAACGGGATCTGGCTGAAATATATTCCATCAAAGTTCTGCCTCTATGACTCACTCAGCTCAGGAACTGTCTTTAGACTGTAGCCCAAACCTCATTGATCTCTCACTTCAGGCCAAGAGGCTAAGTCTTTGACCTTTCCTGGTCCTTAACTCTGGTTCCCAGAGCTCAGCCACCTCTCATATCTAACCCTGATTAACTATGCTCTTCTTCTTCTCCTTCTTCTCCTCCTTCTCCTTCTTCTTTCTTCTTCTTCTTCTTCTTCTTCTTCTTCTTCTTCTTCTTATTCTTATTCTTCTTCTTCTGCTGCTGCTGCTGCTGCTGCTGCTGCTGCCGCCACCACCACCATCAAAACCTTCAAACTGCATGAGAGATATCCTCAAATCAGTTATTTCAGATAAATTCAGTCTGTGGGGTGAGAATGGGGAAAGACCTTGGACCTTTGAAGTTTGACAAAAAGCCCAATAGTTTGAAAGATCCTAAGACACCACTCTCATGAGTAAACAAGTCTCCTAGGTACCCCACTGACATTACTGGGTCAAAGTGTTGTGGGCCAGGAGGAGCTCACTATGAGCTCTCTTCTAGTTGCTTCCTATTTTAACTAATTATACTTGTTAACTAGACTCCAGGTCCAGTTATTTCTGAAGCACTACTGAAGCACACCAGTGCTTAACCCAGTGACTGGTACTTAATAAGCACTTAATAAGTGCTTGTTGACTTACTGACAGTACCGTTGCCCTGCACAAAGCTCCCATCACTGTGTCCTAGTTTTGGCTCTGGATGCTACTAGCCCTGAATATCCTGTCCTTCCTCCACTTCTCCCCATCTCTTCCCTTAACACTCCCTTCTAACACAATGTCATAAATGTTCCCCCATCCCTTTTAGGGTTTATTTACCAGGGAACAGAATAATATAACTTCAGAAATAATATATAAGGATAAGAGTGAGGCCACATTTGAACTCAGGTCTTCTTGACATCAGGCCCAGTACTTTACCTGACTGTGTGCCCCTGGGCAAGTCACTTAACCTCTGCTTTCCTCAGTTCCCCAACTGTGAAATGGGTATAATAGCAGCATCTATTTTCTAGGATTATTTTGAGGATCAAAGGAAATAGTACTGTCAAGTATTTAGCCCAGTCCTTAACACACAGGGGGTGCTATATAAATGCTGATTCCCTTTCCTTCTTCCCTGGTACTACAGTCTTTCCCTAATATACACCCTGCTCACTCTACCCTTTCTTGTAATTAAGGAAAACAGGCCAAAACAACCTAATAACAATGATGGCTCATGTCAAAGTGTGCAATCTTTAAAATTTGAAAACCACTTTACATATATTATCTCACTGGATCTTAATAACCACCTTATTCCTATCATTAATTCTATTTTAAAGAAGAGGAAATGGAGGCTCTGAGAACTGGGAAACAATTGAGAAGTACACAAGGTGCCACAGCTAGGAAGTGTCTGAGGGGAGATTAAAATCAGGCCTTGGTCTCTTAAATCTGACAGGACATGCAGTATGCATCACCTTTTCATTGTCAAGATAGCTCCCTCCTTTAGGGTGTCAATAGCGTACCCTCCTTCCCTGCCTCCCTCTCTTTTTACCTGTTCCTATGGCCCCCAAAGTAATAAGGTTCAGATATTTCTGCCCTTTATTTCAAAGAGATTTGTCTGCAAAGGTCTTTTCCTTAAAGGCCAGTTGACCCAGTCTGATCCAAAGCCCCAGAAATGAAATCAGGGTCTCACTAATCACTACCTTTTTGGCTAACTATTCTTCTCCCCAAACCAAAGAAGAGAAAAGGGCACATTTTCTACAGACAGGTAACATTTTGGGGTTTTATTCCATCTCCTTAAAAATGTTTTCTAATACAGTAATATGGAATTAACTGAAAATCCAATATCTGCCACCTATAAAGGAAAGTTTTGGGAGGAGTTTGGTACTCCATTTTCCAGTCCTCTCATCAAGGGAAAGAGGAGATGGTATCCAAAGTTTGAGTTAGAAGCATAGTGATGGGATTAGAACTGATCAGTTTATGCTGGGAGGTGTTCTAGTTCCAAACAGTTAGAGCTGCAGGTGGATAGTAGAGTGAGCTCAAAGTGCAGTCATCTGTACTTGTCCCTCCTAGCTTATCCTGGGAGAGGCAAATAATACAAGTGCCCCAAGATCCAGATGAGTGCCAGATGACTCCCCTGAAGTGGTCCCATCAATTGCATTCACACTACATATTTCACTTAGACTAGAATTGCAACGTGTTTTGCAAACCTTAAAACACTATATGAAAGCTAGTTATTATGATATTATTCTCCGACTTAAAAAACAGCATCTTTCTATTAGATCACAATAGGCAAATGATGGGTGACTTCTTTGAAGTGAGTAGACTCCTATTCTACTCTGTAGATTAGGAATTTAATGAATTGTTATACCCAAAAAAAAAAAAAGAATCATTTTTTAGATGCTATGCTTTAGAGGCCAGAAGCCTTTTTTAATGTAGCAAGACAGGTTCTTGAATAGCCAATATCACTAGAACTCACACTTTCAACAAATATAGTACATCACAGTACATTAAATGCAGAATGTATTACAATTACAAGGCATTAAGGCTTAAAACTGCATTAACACTTCAGGGATGCATATTTATTACTCAAAACCTTTCCAGATTGGTAGGAGCTGCCAAAACTTAGACTCCACTGGCACAGTCTTTAAGAGCCCAGGGTCACCTCTATGCCATAATATAGCATCAAGATACATAGAATTTTAATAGACATGGCTTCAGTAAAATGGGTGTGATAATTAGCACTGTTCACCGTATAAAATTTCTATGGATGGTATAAGGAATTGATGCCATAAAGTAAACTATCCTCTGACTTCCTCTACACTGGAGAAGTAGATTCTTTAGAAGTCTAAGATGGGGAAAAGTCCCTCACTAGGGAACCTATCACTTGAGGAATGACTGAACTAATTGTGATTTTAAACATAATAGAAAATGTTTGGGTCATAAAAAATGATAAAGGAGATGATTTCATAGAAACCTGTGAATTTCTATGAACCTATCCAGAATACACTGAGCAGAATCAGGGAATAATTTATATACTAACAAATTATTATTTTGAAAGACATTAGAAAGGTAGTATTATTGAAAGGTATTAGAAAGGCAAGTAACTTTGAAATCTTTTAGCACAATGACCATTCATGATTCTGGTGGACCAACAATAAAGAATGTTATCCAGTGCCTGATAGAGAAGGGATAGATTGAAGTTGCAGATAGAGACATATGTTTTTAGACATGGCTATTGGGGGATTTGTTTTGTTTGATTGTGTTTGTTACATATTTGTTATAAGGTTCCTTTTTTCTCTTTTTTCCAGTGGGAAGATAAATGCCTATTAATTGGAAAACATTTTTTAAAAAAATTCTCTCTAGAAGATGGCAGAGGAGAAAGATGCACCTACTCTAGCTCTTCCCCCATAGCCCATAAAATACCTATAAAAATGACGCTAAACAAATTCTAGATTAGCAGAAGGCACAAAACAACAGAGTGAAAGAGATTTCCAGCCCAAGGTAGCCAGGAAGGTTAACAGGAAAGGTCTATTGCACAGGTCACAGAGCAGAGAGCCGTCCATGGAGTCTAGCCCAGCTTTGGCCATGTGGCACAAGCAGGAAAAGGGCCAGGACAGGCCTCAGGGTGGAATCTCTGGCAGCAACTGCAGTTCTCAGATCCTTCAACCCACAAACGCTTCAAAGGTCAGCGAGAAAGCTTTTTCATCTGAGTGAGAAAGGAGCAGGGTCCTCCGCTAACCCCAATTCCAGGAGGTGGTGGCAGCAGTAGCAACAGCATCCATTTTTGGAGCCCTCAGCCTAAAGCCCCTAGGGGAATTGAGCTATAGCTCTGAATCTCAGACCTGAGTGGTGGCCCTGGGGTGAAGAAGAGTGCTGGCTGGAGTGGTGGAGCTGGTGGAGGCTCTGGAAAGGGAATTCTACTTGCAGATCCTGGGTAGAAAAACTTTGGTAGCTTCCAGACCAGAGTGCAGGCCACGAGAGGAGTAAGCTCCTTTCCCGTGATTGTGCCACCTTGGAGGAACTGAGAACTTACAGGTCCCCAGAGTGTATCCCTCTCTTGACAAAGGACTCAAAAGTCAAGTAACTGACTGGGAAGATGACCAAAAAAGGGGGAAAAAAGTAAGACTATGTAAGGTTACTTTCTTGGTAAACAGGTATTTTCTTCCATCCTTTCAGGTGAAGAAGAACAATGCTTACCATCAGAGGAAGACATAAAAGTCAAGGCTTCTTTATCCAAAACCTCCAAAATAAATACACAGTGGTCTGAGGCTATGGAAAAGCTCAAAAAGGATTTTGAAGATCAAGTAAGAGAAGTGGAGGAAAAATTGAGAAGAGAAATGAGAACAATGCAAGAAAATCATGAAAAGTAAGCTTGCTTGCTAAAGGAGACCCAAAAAATGCTGAAGAGAATAACACCTTTAAAAATAGGCTAACTCCACTGGCAAAAGAGGTCTAAAAAGCCAATGAGGAGAAGAATGGCTTAAAAAGCAGAATTAGCCAAATGGAATAGGAGGTTCAAAAGCTCACTGAAGAAAATAGTTCTTTAAAAATTAGCATAGAGCAGATGGAAGCTAATGACTTTATGAGAAACCAAGAAATTGCAAAACAAAACCAAAAGAATGAAAAAAATAGAAGATAATGTGAAATATCTCATTGGAAAAACAACTGACCTGGAAAATAGATCCAGGAAAGACAATTTAAAAATTATGGGACTGCTTGAAAGCCATGATCAAAAGAAGAGTCTAGACATCATCTTTCACGAAATTACCAAGGAAAACTGCCCTGATATTCTAGAACCAGAGGGCAAAATAACTATTGAAAGAACCTACCAATCACCTCCTGAAAGAGATCCAAAAAGAGAAACTCCTAGAAATATTTTAGCCAAATTCCAGATTTCCCAGGTCAAGGAGAAAATATTGCAAGCAGCTAGAAAGAAACAATTCAAGTATTGTGGAAATACAATCAGGATAACCCAAGACATAGCAGCTTCTACATTAAGGGATTGAAGGGCATGGAATATGATATTCCAGAAGTCAAAGGAACTAGGACTAAAACCAAGAATCACCTACCCAGCAAAACTGAGTATAATACTTCAGGAGAAAAAATGGTCTTTCAATGAAAAAGAGGACTTTCAAGCATTCTTGATGAAAAGACCAGAGCTGAAAAGAAAATTTGACTTTCAAACACAAGAATGAAGAGAAGCATGAAAAGGTGAACAGCAAAGAGAAGTCATAAGGGACTTACTAAAGTTGAACTGTTTACATTGCTACATGGAAAAACAATATTTGTAACTCTTGAAACTTTTCAGTATCTGGGTAGTGGGTGGGATTACACACACACACACACACACACAAATGCACACACACACAGAGACAGAGAGCACAGAGTGAATTGAATAGGATGGGATCATATCTTTAAAAAATGAAATTAAGTGGAGAGAGAGAAATATATTGGGAGGAGAAAGGGAGAAATAGAATGGGGAAAATTATCTCTCATAAAAGAGGCAAGAAAAAGCTTTTTCAATGGAGGGGAAAAGAAGGGAGGTGAGAGGGAAAAAGTTTACTCTCATCACATTTGGCTTAAAGAAAGAATAACACGCACACTCAATTTGGTATGAAAATCTATCTTACACCACAGGAAAGTAGGGGAGAAGGGGATAAGTGAGGTAGAGGGATTATGGAAGGGAGGGCAAATGGGAGGAGGGAGCATTTAGAAGTAGACACTTGTGGGGAGGGACAAGGTCAAAAAAGAGAATAGAATAAATGGGAGGGGGCAGAATAGGATGAAGGGAATTATAGTTAGTCTAATACAACATGACTATTATGGAAGTCTTGTGCAAAACTACACATATATAGCCTATATTGAATTGCTTGCCTTCTCAGGGGGCATGAGTGGGGAGAGAGGAAGGGAGAGAAGTTGGAACTCAAAGTTTTAGGAAAAAATGTTGAGAATTGGTTTTGCATACAACTAGGAAGTAAGAAATACAGGTAATGGGGTATGAAAATTTATCTTGTCCTACAAGACAATAGAGAAGATGGGGATAAGGGAGGGGAGGGATGTGATAGAAGGGAAGGCAGATTGGGAGAAGGAGTAATCAGAATGCATAGCATTTTGGGGTGGGGGGAGAGGAGAGATGGGGAGAAATTTTGGAACTCAAAATTTTGTGGAAATGAATGTTGAAAACTAAAAATAAATTAACAAACATTAAAAACAATCTCTCTACAGCTTAGAGGAGTTACAATTTCATTGGTTTTTATTCTTAAACTTTGCTTTAGGGAAGGAGGTTAAGATTAACTTGGGTTAAGGGGGAGGCTGACTAGCTTTGCTGCCACTCAGTACAAAGGAATAACTCCTGTCTCTTTGCTCTATTTTCCATATGAATTTTAGACCATTGAAAAATGCTCGAGATAGTGACCAGGCAGTCCATGAGTTGACAATAAGGCATGTAGGAAAAATTTCTCAACTCCATGACAGTCTTCTGAAGACAGAGAAAGATCCCACAGTGTATTAAACAATGAGGAAAGGCAATCTGATGTTAAGAGAAATAACACTGGGCTGGGAGTCAAGTTAGAACTGGTTTTAAATCCTGCCTAGTATATGTTTTCAGTCTGAGACCATGAATAAGTCATTTATCTTCTCTAGGGCTCAGTTTTCTCCATTGTACTATGAGGAGAATACTTGAGACATATGAGGGGTAATGTGACAAAAATGACTAGACAACTGGCTTCAGAGTCAGGAAGACCCAGGTTTAAATCCTGCATCTAATATATAGTAGGATGCTGGGTAAGTCACTTAAATTCCCTGTATTCAAGTCAATTCTCTAAAGCTTAAAGCTATGCATTTACAGAGCATTGGTAGAGATGGTTTTCTTATTGAGTGTTCCCTATACTAGTAGTTTTCAAAATGTGATTCAGGGACTCCTGGGGTCCTTGAGACTTAACTATATTCATAATAATCCTAAACTGTTAAAATTTTTGGTACATTTAATAAAACCAGTGTAAACAGAGCTTGAGTCCTCAATAGATTTTAAGAATATAAAGGTCTTAAGATCCAAAAGTTTAAGAACTGCTGCCCTACATCAATGAAATCAGAGGCTCCTACCAAAAATAACTCCATAGTACTGAACTCACAGTGTTTCTGTGAAGATTGAATGAGATAGCACATCAAAAGTGTTATATAAATATCAGCTTTTATTACTGTCCACAACAAGAAAGAGGTGCTGATGACCTGTACTTGGCTATATTTGATAGTAAAAGATTAGGTGCTATCAATCCAATGGCTCATTTCCCTACCTACTATCTGTACCATTCAACAATGGAGGGCACTCCAGGGTTGTGGCCAACCTCTTCTTGACTGCTAGGGAGCTGGCTGTCTCTTGGCCCTCAGCTCTGCCATTTTGTGGGAAATACTATTTGTCTTTACCTGCAAGTTTTGGGTTTTTTTATAAGCCAATTTTCCAATCAGATTCTTGGCTCAACCCTCATCCTACTAGGAAAAGTCTTCACCTCATTCTCTGCTGTCTTTACTAACTACTCTAGTTTCTATACATTGTTAAAATCAAATGGAATTTGATAAATGGTCATGAAATGTAAGCAGTAAAGACAGGTATTTTTAGACATGACTTGTTTGATTAATAATTGTAAGTACCTAAAAATACTGTTGGTTGACCCACAGCTGAAATAATACTGTTAATAATAGCAATAATTTATATTTAAGCAGCATTTTATGGTTGCCAAACAATAATTTAATGTTCGCAAAACCCTTGTGAGGCATGCAGGGAAAATATTATCCCTATTTTATAAAATAGGCAAGCAAAGCTCAGAGAGGCTGTCATAGGATGGTATCATAGATTAAGAGTGGAAACGAAATTTTAGTGGTTATCTAGTCCAAATCTCCCATTTTATAGGTAAGGGAGCTGAGATTCAGAAAGGTCAAGCAGCATCTACAAGGTCACATATATATTAAACAGTAAAGGAACCCAGGCCCCCCATTCCAAATCCAGAATTTTTCTGCTGCCCCTTCTAGACTTGCCTAAGGGCATATATATAGTAAGTGACAAAGCAAAGAGTAGAATCTAAATTGTATTTAGGAAGCTTAGACTTACTCAACCCTTCTCCATGAAATACATGAACACCACAGGTAACATGCAAAACACTTGCTTGATGTCCAGGTCCAGACCTAATTAGCTCCAGCTCTTGGCTTCTGCTAGGATGCTTGAAGTGATGTAAACACACTTTTTTCCAGCAAAAGGGGAGAGGAGGGAGAAGAGAACCCTTTAGATTGGATAGCCAAGATAAACAATGACTTTATAACAAAACTTTAAGTTTGTGTGAATTGATTTTTCAGGATGCTATCATAAATAGTGCTCAGGCAGCTAAGTGGCACAAGGATAGAGCAGTGTGCACCAGGAGTCAAGAAGACCTGCATTCAAATCTGGCCTTAGACATTTCCTAGCTGTGTGACCTTGGGCAAATCACTCAATCTCACTATCTGCTTCAGTATCCTCAACTGTGAAATGGGGATCAGACTAGCACCTACCTCTCAGGCTTACTGTGAGAAGCAAATGGAACAGTATTTGCAAAGTCCCTTGCCCAGTGCCTGGTATACGGTAGGTGCTACATGAATGCTTTCTCCCTTCAATATTTAATCAGCATAATAACTTTGTAAAGAAGCAGGGCTATAATTATAACTTATATTTCACATGTAAGGAAGTTGAAGCACAGAGTGATTAAGCGACTTATTAAAAATTTGTTATTGTTTCAGTTGTTTTCCAGTTGGGTTCGAATCTTAGGGACCCTTTTGGAGGTTTTCTTTTCAGATATAGTGCAACAGTTTGCCTTTTCCTTCTCTAGCTCATTTTGCAGATGAGAAAACTGTGGCAAACAGCGTTGAGTTGCTCAGGGTCACCCAGCTAGTTATGTGTCTGAGGCTGGATTTGAATTTAGGTCTTCCTGACTCCAGGTCTAGTACTCTATGCGTTGTTCCCCCTAGTGGAAGAGCTTGAATTCAACTCCAGATCTCTTGATTCCCAGTGCCATTCTCTTAAAGAGAAAATTACAGTTATCTAAAAGTAGAACAGGATGCCTTAAATGATGGTGGGTTCTTCCTATTTGGAGAAATACAAGAAAAGACTGGATGATCCCCTATAACTGGATTTGTTATAATAGGAATGCTTCTCGTGTGGGGGTTAAACGAGAACCAATGAGGTCCCTTCCACTTCTCAAACTCAGTGATTCTTTCCTTTAACATCACAGCTTAGAATTAAGTACTAAATTAATATTTGATCATGAGGAAAAGTAGACAATGCTAAGGAAAAAGGGAAAGAAGGATCATTAAAGAAATTTCCTCATGTCAATGTCCATAAATCAGGCACACCCTTCAGTGACTTTGTTTCTTAAATAGAGATACTAAAAAAAATCAAATCAAAAGACTAGAAAATACTGACATTTAATAGTTTATCATTTTACAAAAATTTCAAGGTATATTCTCATAGGCTCATAAATCTGGTTGGTTTGGTTTGGGTGGTTGTTGTCCATCTTTGAAGAACAAAATGACATCACCATGATAAAGTGAAATTTCAATGCGTCCGACTGTGGCTTATCAGACCAATATGAACTTGGAATGCTCTACCACAGATTGGGCACAGATAGTCTGTATAAATATTTAGGGTGGATATCTCAGATTTGAGCATCTTACATTTACTTTGTGCTGTCTCAATTCTACTTTGCTCAAAGAGCACAGCACACTTTCTGATGTTAGTATGCCGTGCTGAGTGGTCCTGTGCCAGTGCCTCTCATGTTGCACAGTCAAATCCAAAGTTCTTGAGGGAGATCTTGAGAGTGTCCTTGTATCACTTCTTCTGACCACGATGTGATTGCCTTCTCCATGCGTGTTCTCCATAAAAGAGTCTTTTAGCAAGCTTACATTTTGCATTTGAACGACATGGTCAGTCCATCAGAGTTGTGCTTTCTGAAGCATAGTTTGAATTCTTGGCAGCTCAGCTCGAGCAAGAACTTCAGTACCTTATCCTGCCAGGTGATCCTCAGAATCTTCCTAAGACAGTCCAAATGGAAGCGATTCAGGTTTCTGGCATGGCACTGGTAGACTGTCCATTTGTCAGGCGTACATGAATACAACACAGGCATACAACAATGAGGTCAGCACAATGGCTCTGTAGACCTTCAGTTTGATAGTCAGTCTAATACCTCTTCTCTCCCAAATTTTTCTTTGGAGCCTCCCAAACACTGAGCTAGCTCTGGCAATGCAAGCATCAATCTCACTGTCAATGTGTGCATCCCTGGAAAGTACACTACCAAGGTAAGTGAACTTATCCATAGCATTCAAAACCTCTCCATTTGTTGTAATTGATGGTTCCACATATGGATGGTGTGGTGGTGGCTGATGGGGTACCTGTGTTTTCTTGGTGTTAATTATTAGGCCAAAATTAGCACAGGCAGCAGAGAACTGATCCATACTTTTTTGTGTCTCAGCTTCAGAGGCTGCATTGAGTGTCCAATCATCTGCAAAAGAAAATCATGCACCAACACTCCCTCCACTTTTCAAATTGAAGAACTTAACATCAGTACGGTAGTTGACCTTGATGCCATGTTCATCCTCATTGAAAGCATTTGACAACATGGCTGAAAACATTATGCTAAAAAGCATGGGAGCAAACACACAGCCCTGTTTCACTCCATTGCTGACTGGGAAGGCACAAGAGCCTTGTCCATTATCCAGAACTCGGGCAAATATGCCATCATGAAATTGATGTACAATATTGACAAACCTCTCAAGGCAACCAAATTTTGACATAATTTTCCATAAGCCCTCATGACTAACAGTGTCAAAGGCCTTGGTCAGATCTACAAATGTTGTATATAGACCTCTGTTCTGCTCCCGGCATTTCTCCTAGAGTTGTTGGGCAGCAAACATCATATTGACTGTTTCTTGGCCTTTTCTGAAGCCACACTGGCTCTCAGGTATATGACCATCTTCCAGGTAAAGGATCAGCCTATTAAGGAGGACCCTAGCAAGAATTTTGCCAGCAATGACTAAGAGAGAGAGAGTGATCCCTCTGTGATAGTTGCAGTACAATCTGTTCCCTTTACCTTTATAGAGATGGACAATGGAGGCAACCTTGAACTCCTGGGGGATAATCTCTTCTTGCTATATAACCTGGAAAATTTCAGTCAGCTTCTGTATACTCTCATAGGCTCATAAATCTAGAACTGTAAAGAACATCAGAGGCCATATAATCCAGTCCCCTCATATTACAGGTTAGGAAAGTGAGAACCAAGGAAGTTAAAAGAGTAGTCCAAAGTCCTACAGGTAAGCATCAGAGGCAGTATCTGAATTCAGGTCTTCTTATACCAGAGGCATTGTTCATTATGCTGTATCATGTTGCTTAAACTTTTTTTTAAAAATGAAACATTTAATTGATTTCATTGGTGGGAGAACTTCCTCAAAAGACTCAGATCTCAACCCCTCCACTACTTAATAGATGGTCTCCATGAATTTCTGTGGCCAATATTTCAAATGACTGCCACCCCTCTGATAAAGTACTTCTCCACACTTAGCCAGGCAGCTTCTTGGACTGCAGATACATAGTACATCATTAGGTCTATATTTTAGAACTATGGTATTTCTAGGTTGGCAGGAATTTCCAGGTCTTATGTCCCACTGACCTAACTTTTAAGAATCCACAGTTGCCTTTAGGTGATGAAACACTCCAGTAGAACTTTAGTTTACAATTCTTATGTCAGGCTCCCTCCTGATATGAAGGGCCATATTTACTATAGAAGCCTCTCACTTTTCTGTCTTGTTTCCCCTGTGTAAGTGGAACCCAGAAGCATTAGTCATTATTAGACAATTCCCTCCACCCTGCTACCCTTTCCACTCAGAGGATGCTCCAACTCCCCTTGTAAGAACTCAAGCTCACAGTGCTCAAAGCATAAAATAATTTCACTTTCAAATTGTGGGCACAAAAAAGATCCATATTTCATCTCAAAGAAAGATTACTGAGCAAACCCTGTGACTGCACCACTTTGAGTACATTTCTGCAAGTGGGGAGGTTGAGGTTTGGCCCAGAACATCGGTGCCAGGTACCACTGGTCAATGAACCCTGTTACTCTCCCTTGTCCTCCTTAGTTCTCTCCCCCTGCTAAACTCCTTTGAACACTTCTGTCACTCCCTCCACAACTAGTTCCTTTTCACCTTCCTTAGAACCCCTCCCATCGCTGTCTTTATCTTAAAAACACATCTCAAAACCAAAGGGCTTTCTTTTGAAAAGATTGTATAGAAGTACATGCCCATCAGTTGAAGAATGGCTAAACATATTGTGTCACATGAAAGTAATTGTATGTTACTGTGCTGCAAGAAACAATGAATATGATGACAAGTACAGAGAGACATGTTAGAAGATTTACATGTACTAACATAGAATGAAATAAGCAGAGCCAAGAAAACAATGTTCAATTGCTACAAAATGTAAATATAAAACAATAAAAAGTAAACATTGAAAAATTATTAAGAACAAGCATGGTCACAAAGAAAAGATATGAGAAGATGCTCCCACCTAGGGGGATGCTGGTATATGTTTAACAACAGGCTCTCAAGAAAACATTATACATTACTAAAATTTAATCTGCATTACTAATATTTTCTAACTCACTTTCTTTCTTAAGTCTAGACAGACAAAAAAATGAAAAACCAAGCCCTGATTTGTAGCATTTGCTGATTTTCAAGACATAAATACTCACACTGAAAATTTAACAATCAGCTTTCCTGAGCCAGTATAATCTGGTTCCAGCATACCCTTGCTCCCTCCACTCAACCCCTACTCCTTTGCAGAGATAGAAGATAGCTAGATGGGGTACATTGTATATATTTTCAGATTTTTTCAACATATTGATTTGTTTCGATGATTTTTTTCTCTCTGTCCTCTTTTTCTTTTCATTAAGAAATATTATTTGTTACATGGTATGGCTCTTTGGTCCTCTGGGGAAGGGATTGTAGGAGAAATTCTGGTGATATAAAATATATCAATAAAAATTTATTATTTTTAAAGGAAAGATTTTACATATATAGATATAAATAGACATATATATGCCTATGTGTATGTATATACACATACATAATACATACACATCCACACATATACATATCTATCTATCTATATGGAGAGAATACTTTGATAAAACCAACACAACTGAACCTGACAATGTATGCCATATTGCACATCCATAGTCCTCCACCTCTTTGCTAGGAGACATACGTGCATTTTTTCTTCTATTCTCCAGGAACAAACTTCACAATTATAGCCTCATACCACTTCATAAAATGTTTAAATGAATTCATATATTGTTAATTTCAGCAGTGTCTTCATTTAAAAAAAAATAAGGGCATATGTGCATATGCAATGTTTTGTTTACTCAATCTACAAGAAATGTTTGCTTATTTATCATTTTGAAATGTGCTGCAATTTTATTGGGGTTTAATATAGATTGCAGTGACAATGCTTGATGTGACTATAGGATCTTGGACTTCTTCCCATAATTCCATGTCCACCTCCTGTAACAAGAATCCTCATTCTAGAGGTTAGAAAACACTAATCCAGAAAATTGACTTTGAGGGATTTTGAGTTTGGGGAGAAAGTTTGGAAGGAAAAAAAGAGGCAAGGGGACCTATAATCAGAATGCTTAGAAATAATGGTAGTGTCAGAGAAAGTATTACAAATAATTAGGATCGAGGTGCTACAGAACTCCACTCTCAATGTAGTCATATGAGTGCCAAGAGCTGGGAAGGTCAAGAAGTTCAATGGTCCGAGGAAGTCAATGATCAAGGAAATGTAGAATGGACTAAAATCAGCCAGCATATATTCTGTGCATTGTACTATATACCAGGCATTGTACTAAGCAGTGGGTATATAGAAGCAAAAATGAAATATCCCCTGCTCTCAAGAAGCTTAATTACTATAGAAAGGATAATGAAAGCTTAAGGGATAAAGTTCTATCCAAAGTCTTCAGGATCTGTTCTGAGAGGAAGAAAGTGAATCATTAAGGTTTAAGGTTCTTGCCTGGATTCTTGCCCCCTTTACATGGTCATTTCAGTGGTCTTATGTCAAAATCTGTTAATCTTCTTCAAGAACTGCATTTGGGAACATGTTGGCAAAAACTAACTAGCTCAGAATTCTGACAAGGCTGTCTCACTTTCTATTTTTAAGGTCATCTCTCCTGGGTACCCATCAATTTATATGGTTTCTTTACAGTAATTGTTTGGACAGCTTCAGACATTGCCCTTATGATGAACTCCATTTCAAAGCTTCTAGGCAGCCTGCCACAGGGAGACCAACTTACTTGGTTTGTAAGAGAGAGGCTGAGTCAGCTAGGTACCATGTTTGACAGATATGACTCATTCCTGCCCACCTGGGTTTGAGTTGACTTTTTAGCTGCCCTATGGATTCTGGTGGGATGACAGTCATATTATGTTCAAAAAGAATGGAAGAATGATGGGAACACATGAATCTCAACTGGGCCATGGGGCACAAGAGGTAATCACTTACTCATTCTCATGCTCAGACATTTTCATGTAGACAAAGATGATTTAGATTCACCTATGATAGGATAAACTCCTTGAAAGTGTTTCTCCTCCAGAAAGTTTCCATGGGCATGTCATTGAATATTGAAGAATGGAAGAACTGGGCTTATTATTGTAATAGGAATGTCATTACATAGCCTGAGACTATGAGGGGGTCAAGCAGGTAAAAATCATTTTTAAGCATACACTGTATTCCAGGCACTATGCTAAGTGCTGAGTATACAAATAAAAGCAAAGACAAAAGCAGTCTCTGACCTCAAGGAGCTTTCCCCACTGCTTTGGGTATGAGAGCAAGAGATTGTAGTCTGAGATGAATGTGGTGAGTGCTTTGTTAATAATATACTTATGACATTGTGTAACAACAAGGACCCCAACATCCACAGGATGGCCTACTGTACAGATTCTTAGATCTGCTTTTCTAAAAGGAAAATAACTTTTGAGGCATCAGCAATCACCTTAATCAAACACATATACCAACAGAGAAAATACAAGTAGAGAAATAAAGACCAAGAGACAGGGCTTCCAACTGTCTGACTATTACATACGTACATGGTTACCAGAGAGAGAAGCACCAACATTTGGGTTTTCAAAGCCTGGGTCTCCATAGTGGCTACCCATAGTCTTGTCTGGTCAATCGCTTGCAATGAGTAAGCCCCAAAGCAAAACCTCACCTCAGAATATTTATACACTTTTCAGAGCCCAAGGGCACAAGCCTCTAACCCACTGCTTCAATAGAAATTAACAAAAGGTATTGAGGCCTCTTAATGGGCAAGGAAGATATTTATTTCTTCCTCCCCCACCACCATTAACCTTACATTAACATTACACATTGCTAATACAGAAATTTGTCTTGCATGACTTCATCTGTATAATGGATTATCATATTTGTTGCTTTCTCAATGGGTGGAGGAGAGGTGAAAATTTGGAACTGAAAATAAAAACAAAATTAAATAACCTAGAGAAAAACATCCTTATACTTTGTTTTACTGCTCTAATTCAATGCTTCCTAAAGTCATGATCTTATGGTTTAATGGAACATATGCAAGGGATGGAAAAGAAAGGAGGTGCTAAGCAGATGGCACCCAAGTTGAGATGTTCCATCAGTAGAGAGCTGATTTGATTGGTGGACATGGGTATACCTTCAAGAGCTTTCAGACTCTGTCATACTGTATGCTTGAGATGGAGTTAGTGAGTGATGGATAACCAGTTGCCATGAAAATCCTCAAAAAAAAAAAAAAGATTGACTGATATTCACTACATCTCCTACTATTACTGTTACATTATTAGGATAATTATTAATAATAATGGTCTTTTTGCATTAAACTGTTTTAATGGTCTCAAAATTCTGTGGCAAATTTTGGGTCAAGTTGCTTCCATTTAAAAATTACCGATTTTAAAAATTAATATAACACAATGATGGTCATAATGATTGGAGGGGCTCTATCTTGCTTTATCATCTATTCGGAAGGAAGAAGTTTTCATTAGATGTAAAACCTATGACTGGACCCTGCATGCTCTTATAAGGAAATCCAGGAAAGCAAGATGGAGAATAATTGGGTGAAGGTTGGTAGAGAGAGAAACAGTTTGTCATTAGAGCATTTGAGTGACTACCTAAAGAAGGAAATTGATGAGGACTTTGGGAAACAAACCACAAGCCTGGTTTAGAGGCATAACATACTAGTGATGAAGGATGCTAATTATCCAGAGCTCTTGCTTTGTATGTGCCAAAAGCAAAGCGGTTTTAGACAAACAAACAGGGGCCAACAACAGGGATCTGTAAAATGAGAGGCTAGACTATGTGGCTTCTAAGATCCCTTTTAACTGTAGATCTGTAATCCTATGATTATATTAATTGAACTGATATTCACTAACGTAGAGGCACTTATTGCTGTAGTCAAAATAAAGCGAACATGGGGAGCAAGTAAATGACTGCTGCTTTATAGAAGATATGATAAAAGAGGGAAAATACAAGATATTCAAGCATACATCCTGGATTTTGAGAAAGCAAATTTCAAAGGGTTCATAGGAAAGACAAATAGGCAGGATTACAGACTAAAATGGCATAAGAGAAGCCAGTCCAGGGGAATAAGAGATGTCCAAGAATGAAATTCTGAGGATTCTGTGAAGAAACAAAGGGAAACGATTCCAACGAGAAAGAAAAGTAGATTTTTTCTCAAGGGACACATGTGAAGTACAGAAAACTCACCACCTCACTTAAATTTTTAAAAGAAATATACAGAGGATGGAAGCAAGTCCAGGTAATTGAGGATAAATATAAGAGTGTAACACAGTCCTATAAAAAATGATTTCAGGAAACTTCTTCTCATAATGACAGAGTGAACAGGAATAGAACAGTCCATCTTTCATCTAACTATTCAAGCAAGGATGAAAAAAGGGCAACAGATCAAGTAATGATTAAGGAATTCAAGGAGAAACTATAAGTAAGTGCATTTTCCCAGCTCAGGTCTAGACAAAGAAAGAGCCTGAAGTCTGTAAGCTGTAGGGAAAGACTCCAGTTAGAAAAGCATAGCCTTGGAGTACAGTACATAGAAGCTTTCCAGCACACAGATCAAGAACTAACCAGTGGCATGTAGAGTTCTGACCACACATTGGGAAGTGGAAGCCTGAAGGGGATTATACTAAGATGGCATGATCAGGCTACCTCCTGGATCAGACCATTCTGGTATGAGCTGTCCCTGAGGACTCTGAAGAATACAATGCTTAGCATCATGAAGAAGCATTGGCAGGACTCCAGTTAATAAACATCAGACTCAAACAAGTCCCTGTCATTTCTTCTAGGACTGCACAGATCCTAGCTTTGGGTGGTAATTGAGGGAGAACAATGGAAGGGGAAATTCTAAAACATCAGAATGGTGGATTCTCAGAGTTGGAGGGAACCTCAGAGAGACTGAGTTCAGCCCCTACCCAAACAAGAATCCCCTTTATAGCATATTTGACTACACAAAGTCCAAATTCAGAAATTAAGGGGAGAAAAATTAGTAAACAAAATAAAATTCAAGAGATGAAGGAATATTATGGAACCAGTGACTCCCAAGGCACAAATCCTGAAGAAGATAACAATCCTATGACATCTGCAAATAAAGCCTCAAACAAAAACACATTCTGACAAAAGTTCTAGGATTCTTGGAAAATAAGAAAAATTGAAGAAAAATAGATAGCTTAGTATAGGAGGCTCAAAATCTTTTTCCCATAACAGAGGCCTTGAAAATTAGATTGGAGCAAACATAAATCAATTACTTCATTAGACAACAAGAAATATTAGAAGAAAAATGAAAGAGTCAAAAAAACAAGCGATCTGGAAAACATGAGATAATCTAAGAGAAACTAGACTCCCCCAAAATAACCACCATAAGAAAGAAAACCCAGATGGCATATTTCAAGAAACAATGCACTACTAGGTCTATACCTCAAAGAGATCAAAAGAAGAGGAAAAAATACCTGTAAGTCCAAAAATATTTATACCAACTCTTTTTGTGGTGACAAAGAGCTAGAAACTAAGAAAATATCTATCAAATGGAGATTGGCTGAATAAATTACAGCATATTACTGTAATGGAATATTATTGTGTTGGAAGAAATGATGAAAGGCACAGTTTCAGAGAAGCTTGGGAAGACACATATGAACTAATGCAGAATGAAGAGAACAGAACCCTGGTTGAAATGATTTATACAATAAGAACAACATTATAAAGAAAAACAACTTTAAAAGACATAAAAACATAGATCGATGCCATGACTACCCATAAAGCTAGAGGACTGATGATGAAGCATGCTATTCACTTCCTAATAGAGAGGAGTTGGACTCAGGATTCAGAATGAGCCATACTTTTTTTTGGAACGTGGTCAGTGTATATAAGTATACACACACACACACACACACACACACACACGCATGCACACATTTGCTTAACTATGTATATTTGTCACATAACATTTTTCTTCTTTTTTTAATGAGGTGGGAGACAAACAAAAATGCTTGTTAATTGAAAAATTAATTTAAATTCAAGATAAAAAGATCACGTATAGAACTAGGTACTAGGAGAAGGGAGGAAGGAAGGGAGGGAGGAAGGGAGGGAAGGAGGAAGGGATGGAGGGAGGAAAGGAGAGAAGGAGGGAGGGGAGAGAGAGAAGGAGGGAGGAACGAAGGAAGGAAAGAAGGAAGGAAGGAAGACATGTAATTAATTGGACTTAGAACTAGAGGGCGAAATGAAAATGGAAAGAACAAACTAGTAAGCTCTTAAAAGAAACCTCAAAATGAAAATGCAGAAATACTGTAGTCCAAATCCAGAGTTTCCAGGTCAAAGAAAAAAAATGCTACAAATAGTTAGAAAAAAGAATTTAAGTGTCAAAGAGTCATAGTCTGGATTATTCAAAGCCTGGGAGCTTTGAATAAAGGAAAAGAGAGCACAAGCTATATTTTTACAGCAGGCAAGTGATAAAAACTTACACTTAGGAATAACTTACTCAGCAAAACTGAATACAATCCCATAAGGGGATGTGGACTTTTAACAAAATAGAGGGCTTCCAAATATTTCTGATTAAAAGAACAGAATTAAGCAGATAATTTGAAATGTAAAAAATAGTCAAGAGAAATACAGAGAGGCAAATGAATTTGATTAATTGCATAGGATGATGAAGTGTTTGCATTTTAATAAACAAAGAGAAACAAGTTTCTCCCTTCAGAGTCCTAATGTTATCAAGGGTCATAGAGGGAGTAAATAAAACACAGAAACTGGTAATAGTTTGATTATATTTTGATCATCTTAGGAAAAAGAAGAAAAAGAAACTAAAAAGGAATACTTGAGGGAAGAAAAAGAGAGAAAGTTGAATTTGTTATTACTCACATAAGAAGACTACATGAAAATGGAGGAAGGAGTGGGAAAAGAGAGCACCCCATACTTGAACTTCATTTTCATAACAGGGAGAGAGGAATCAAGGGGTTGGGGGAGATTCTAAGAGGTGTTTGTCATAATCAAAAAAACTCCAGCTATGAAAGATACATCTTTAGGAGGAGGAAGAAAGGGAAGAAAGATGGGCTTAGATTGGGAACTACATTAATGGAAGAGAAGACTAGCAGTGAAGCAGAAGGATATTACACAAATTAAAGATCTCAGATGATAAGAACACTCCTTTCTCACCATTTACCTGTCCCTTGTAAAGAGCGGAGTAGAGGACAAAGAGAAGACATGGTATATGACAGGGAAGTGAGAAATATATAATTAACAAACAAAACCATGGATGTAAATGGGATGAACTCACTCATCAATGGAAGAGGGCAGCAGAATTTGGTTAGAAAGGTTACCTAAGAATATGTTGTTTTTTGAGAAACACACTTGAAACAGAAAGACATGTACAAGTTAAATTAGAAGCTGAAGCAAAATTTATTATTCTTCAGTTAAACTTAAGAAAGCAGGAATAGTAAATCATGCTCTAAGACAAAACAAAATTCAAAAATGTATGAAAAGAGATAAAGAAATTACATTGTGCAAAAAGACAATATAAATACTAAATTGATGTTAATACTTAATATATATTCAATGAATGCATAACATCCAAATACTTAAAGGTAAAGTTAATCAATATACAGAAAGAAATAAACACTGAAATTGTAATGAAATTATAATCTTTGGGGCCTCAATGTGTCTTTCTCTATCATTCTTGGCCACCACAAAAAGAACGGTTATACATATTTTTGTGCTTGTGGATCCTTTTCCCTTTTTTAAGGTGTCTTTGGGATACAGATCTAGTAGTGGCATTTCTGGATCAAAGGTATGCGTAGTTTTATAGGCCTTTGGGCATAGTTCCAAATTGCTCTCCAGAATGACTGGATCAATTCAGACTTCACAAATAATGAATTAGTGCCCCAGTTCTTCTATATCCCCTCCAACATTTATTATTTTCCTTTTCTGTCATATGAGCCAATCTGATAGGTATGAGGCAGTATCTCAGAGCTGTTTTAATTTACATTTTTAATCAAAAGTGATTTAGAGCATTTTTCACATGACTATAGAGAGTTTTAATTTCTTTGACTGAAACTGCCTGCTCTTATCCTTTGACCATGTATCAACTGGGAAATGACTTATATTCTTATAAATTTGACTCAGTTCTCTATATATTTGAGAAATGGGATGTAATAAAGAATCTGTGAAGAAAGCATTAAAAGTTAATTGAAATTTTCCTCCCTTTGGTGTTCCTTCATCATGCCTAGTAGCATTCCAGTGAGATGAAAAATATCATTCTATAAGGAACTATGGAATTATAAAATTGAGGTGACATGTGACCTATGGATATTGGTTTTGACTTTTGCCTTGTCATTTGTTTTCTCATTTTAAGTGAAAGAGACTATATAAACTTTTGAGTTTTGAAAGGTCAGAAGAACAAGACACCAGAAGGTCTAGCTAGGAGTTTATGATGATTTTGCAGGCAGTCAGTCTAACATTGATACCTCTGGGAGAAAGGATTGGTCTTCAGGTCCCAGTCCATAAACATCTTTGACAGGGATTAAAGCATAAATGATATCACATTTGAACCTGAACTTAGTGAGACTAATGCTATGTAAAACTGCATTAAGTCTGAGTCCACTCTCCCTGAGACTGAAGTGGAATAGGTCCAAATGTGCATCCCTAGTTTAATGGGGAAATGTTTACACTTCTGTTCTCCCTATGTATTAAAAATAAATATTCACTTATAAAAGTCAACTTATGTTAATTAAATGGGACTGGAAGGACTGCATCAAATATGGCATGAGCTGATAATGTTAGAAAAGACAAGCTCCAATCGTAAGGCTGCCTCTAGAAAACTGAGGGGGTGATATAGCCATCCTTGCTCTGGGAGAGTGAAGACAGTATTTGCTGCATGTGGAGGCTTGTCTGAGATAATGAGCTCTTTGGATTTACAAAGACTCCTAGAGATCTTCTCTGCCTGCGACTATCATTTTTGAATATAATAGTTTTGGGAATCCACTAGAAAAAATTAGTGACTCTTTTCCTCTTTGTATTAGGCTGTAATTAATTATAAAGTTATTTTCCTGTGTGTATTTCCCTTATAAGTCAGTTTCTTTTGTGATGATTTCTGCTGACTTTGCCTTTGTTAATTCATTCAATGTTTAAGTGAATCCTGTACAAGTGGCTAATATTGTGGCTAATATGAGAAATATGGATCTTGTGTCATTAAAATATTGGTGCCTAGTTTAAAAAACTAATTGGAGACTAAATAATTGAATTCTAAAGAATTAATGGTTCAAAGAACAAATCATAGAACTGATGGATTACTTCACCAAAGAACAGGATAAAACTGAGAAAACATAACAAACTTTTGGAGTTTAGATATGGTTGTCATAAGGAGGAAATGTTTATATCTTAACACTTTCATCAGCAAAAGAAAGAAGAGATCCACAAATCTAGCATGCAACTTAAAAAAAACCTAGAAACACAGCAAATATTAAATCCCAACTAAACAACAAATAGAAATCTGAAAATACAAAAAAGAGAATGAAAAATTAAAAAGAAAAAAGTTGACAAATAAAAACTAGGAATTTTCTCTTTTTGGGGGTGAGAGAACCAATAAAATAGATTCAACCACTGGCTAGTCTAAGAGAGAGAGAGAGACAGATACAGAGACAGACACAGAGACAGACACAGAGACAGATAGATTAAATAATCAATATCAAAAGTGAAGATAATTCACAACAAATAAAGAAATATTAGAAACTATTTTGATCAATTATGTTACAAGAAAGCTTACAACTCAATGAAATGACCTTATATTTTCAAAAATAAAACATGTTTAGTTAACATCATAAGAAAGTTTTAAAAATTAAATAACCAAATCTTAGAAAAAGAAATTAAGTAAACAATGTTTCAATGCCCAAAAGAGAAATAATCCCAGATGGATTTAAAAATAAATTCCACCAAACAGTTAATGTTATATCATTCTCTCCAATGTTATATTTTATGTATAATATATCAAATATTATATATTATTATATAGCATTGGTATATAGTATTATGTTATATATTCAATATTGTATATTTATCCAATGTAATAGCAATCATTACAAAAATAGGGAAAGAAGGGATCTTGCCAAATCCCTTCAGTAAAAACATGTTCTTGATGCTTCAACTAAGGAAAGACAGAGAAAGAAAACTATATTTCAACATCCCTAATGAATACTGATGCAAAATTTAAAACAAAATATTACCAAAGAAATTGCAGAAACAAGTTAAAATGATTGCACACTTTAATCAAGTTGGATTTATACTAAAAACAGATTCTTGTAATAAGGTGGCCAGAAAAAAAAGAGAATAATTGAAGAATGTTTTTGAATGCACAGAATAAAACAGAAGGAAGGTTAGAAATAATATAGACAAGCACAATAGCTTGGAAAGTCATGTGCTAAATTTGCTATACTTCCTTTACATAAAAGAAAGAACAAGGCATACACAACAGAAATTCAAGCATTGATTTACATTCCTTTTTCCATTCCATTTTGTAAACGAAAATGCTCATTTTGTTTGGTGTTTGTTAAATTCAGGATAAAAAAATTAAAAAGAGTTGTAAAGCTCATAATAACCTTAAACTGGTAATGGAAACTAAAGACAACAAAATTGGTGGGATTTTGGGAAGTTTTTCTTTTTCTTTGGAGGAAGACTATATTGACAGAAAGGGGAGAATCAGTGAAAAGATGATGATAACTGAAAATGCAGAGAAGACAGACCCACTTCATTTTTATTGTGTTTCTGTTTTGTCTGTTTTGTCTCCTTTTCAGGAGAAATGACAGAACAAAAAGACTAATGGAGTTGGTGCCTAAGATAACTAAGCAGAAAGTAAGAACATTTAGAGCTTTTGGTGATTGTTAAGTCACCTGGTCCTGATGAACTGGCAGGGGTGATGACAATGACATTGTCATGTCAACAAACATTTATGAAGGCAATACTATGTGCCCAGAAATGTACTAGTTACTGGGGATACAAAGAAAGGTAAAAACAGTTCCTGCTCCCAAGTAATGATCTTGGAAAATGGAAGGGATACTATGAGATTCCAGGACCAATTTTGCCTTGAGTTTTGTATTTTTAAGCCTGGATTCCTCCATCTCTGATGAGTGGGATCACACTATTGATCCCACTACTGATTTGCATAGGAACTTTGCTTGCTTCATTTCCAACCTGGGCTATTTTTCCCCTCTTTGGGCAACCATGTATTCCCCATACCTTGCTCCTATGTGTTTATCACACTGTTGCTGAAAGTAGTACAGACACTCAGTTGCATAGATCATTGTGCCTCAAAACTTGAGTTTAAGCAGCAATCCAGTCTTTGCCACCATGACTCAACTTCCTTCTCACTTTGGGACTTCCCTCATCCCCTGGATTCTTCTCACAATGGAACATACTTTTACCACTCAGGTTGCCTTATCTCATTGATGAGTTCCTTCCAGGACCACAATTTTGGAGATAGGTTGGGTTACAAGCTTCATTCCCATACTGGCTATGCTCCTGCCTTCCCTAGACTTCACCATCATAACCTCATCTGAGTACCTTCTCCTCCTACTTTTTCATCTCTCTTTTGTTGTGTTGTCTTCCCCCATTAGACGATAAGTACCTCAAGTACAGATGTTCATTTGTTTTGCTTATATGTGTATCCCCAAGACTTGGTACGGCACCCAGAATGAGTGCTTAATAAATGTTTGTTCCTTTTTTTTAATCTCAGTTTCCCATGTAACTGGGATTATAAGCATGTGCTGCCACAACTGGTTTGCTTGTCAAAAAAAGAAGAGTCTTCACTATAAGACATAGAATTCAATTTCAGTTTTTAGGAAAATTCTAGAATGGGTCATTGAAGAGATGGTTGGCAAATGTTGAGAAAGGAAAGAAATAATTGCACAGAGCTAACATGGCTTCATCAAGAATAGGTCATGCCAAACTCACCTAATTTGTATTTTCTTGACAAGATTACTAAACTAGTAGAAGAGGAAAATGCTGTGAATACAATTTTTCTAGATTTTTAGCAAGATGTTTGACAAAGTATCTTATAGTACTATTGTGGAGAAGATGGAAAAATATGAACGAAACTATAATTCAGCTAACTGGATTCAGAATTGTTTGGATGACTAGACTCAAAGAGTTCTTAATGGTTCAATGTCAACATGACCTAAGGGTTCCAGTGGAATGCACTGGGATACATGCTTTTTCCAATTTGGTGTAACAATTTTTATCATTGTCTTGCGTCTTGACAGGCTAGAGTATTAGGCTCAATTTAATGAGATGAACTCTGATAGGATAAATGTAACATTTTGCACTTAGGTATAAAAAAATCAGCAAAATGGGGAAGACGTGGTTAGACATCCATGTTCTGGAGAAACAAAATAGGGGATTTGGAGAAATGTAAGCTTAATATGAATCAGTCTTACGATGTAGCAAGCTAAAATTTAATGTGATCTTGAGTTATATAGAGAGAGGAATAGCTACGAAAGTTAGGGAAGGGAAAATCTCACTGTACTGCTCTTATCAGAACACACCTGGAGTACTATACTGACTTCTAGGTATCATATTTTAAGAACATTAAAAAGCTGGGAATATGTCAATAAAGGACAAGCCAGGGTGTTGGAATTTCTTGAGTTCACATCATATTAGACTAGTTGAAAGAACTGGTTATGTTTACCTTGGAAAAGAGAGGATTCAGGGGGAGGGGTGGGGAAATGACAGCTGTGTTAAAGTATTTTAAGAGTTGTCATCTAGAGGAGAGATTAGTTTTGTTCAGGATGACCTCAGGGGTTAGAGCTAAGAGAACTGGAAATGTCTAGGAGACAAATTAAAGCTGGATGTCAGGAAAAACTCATAATAATTTGAGCTGTCCAAAAGTAGAGTGGACCACCTTCCGAAGTAATAGGTACTTCCTCCTTGGTGGTCCTTAAGGAGAGACTGGATGATCACTTGTCAAGGAGTGTTATGGTAGAAACTTCTTTTGTGTATATGTGGGACTAAATAGTTGCTAAGATTCCCCTCAACTCTAAAATTCTGTGATTCTCTGACCTTCTAGGACATTCTTCTCTGGATCCTTGTTTCTTCTTATATAAAAATGAGAATATCAGACAGAATGATCTCTAAGGTCTTTGCCCTCCATAACATTCTGTGATTCTTGACCATGAGGAAGTTTCTATCAAAGCTATAGATTATTGCCATATACTGGCCCAATAGGACCAATGTCTTATTATCATGAGCTAATACTCAGAGTCACCTGTGCTATAAACATTAAATAATACTACAATAATTGTACTTTACATGCTCACTTTGGCAGCACATATACTAAATTGGAATGATACAGAGAAGATTAACAGAGCCCCTGGGAAAAGCTGACATGCAAATTCAAGAAGGATTCTATATTTGTTTAACAAAAATCCCACATTCTTTATATTTCTCTAGAAGAATTTTTTTAACAGCTTAAAAGGATTTTCACATCTATTTCTTCTCTTATTTTCTCCCTTGACTCTATAAGGGGCATTATTAATTAAAGTTAGGATTATTTTTCTTCACCAGGCCTTTTCATCATAGTGAAATGTATTAGTTTCTTATTTATCTGTGTAGTAGATGAGATGCTCTGATCTCAGGTACTATATATTTCTGTTTCCTTCCACCTTTGAATAAAGCAATCAGGCAATACAACACAATGGAAAGAATGCTGAATTTGAACTCAGAGGATATGAGTTCAAACCCTGGGTCTGCTCATTACTATCTATGTGACCTTGGGCAAATGATTTCACCTCTGTAAGTCTTAGCAATTTCATCGAAAGATAATTAGACTAACTGACCTCTAAGGTCCCATCCCTATTCAGAAGGGGGTATAGTATTTTCAGACCTTAAACTACATTATAAAGCAGCAGTCATCAAAACCATTTGATAGTGGTTAAAAAATAGAAAAATTTGATCAATGCACCTGACTAGCTAAGGGAGAATCAGAAATAATGAAACTCAATAACTCAGTGTTCAAAAACATAAATTACTTAGGAAAGAACTCTTTATTTGTTAAGAAGTACTGGGAAAACAGAAAGCAGTCTGACAGAAATTAGGTTTATGCCAACAACTTGTACTATATTTCACAATAAATTCAAAATGGATACATGATCTGAATGTTAAAAAGCATACTATTAAAAAAATAGAAGAGAAGTATGGAAGAGATCACATGCATTTCATAGCCATGGACAGGATACAAATACACACACGCATCTATCTGTATATGTATGTGTGTATATATATGTATATTTGTACATACATATACACACACACTCACACACACATATATATGTATATATATGTATATTTTAACCAAAGGAAACAGTCAATTACAAGAGATAAAATAGATAATTTTTATTATACGATAATTGAAAAACTTCTGCACAAGTAGCATAAATGCATATAGAATAAGAAAGGAAGTGGTCGAATGGGAATAGGAATCTTTATATAAAACTTATCAGATAAGGGTTTGTATCTAAGGTATATGGAAAACTAGTAGCAATATAAAACCAAAAGCCATTCACCAAGAAATAAATAATCAAAGGACAAAAGCAAACTGTTCTCAAAAGAAGACCAGCTACGACCAGCCATATGAAAGAATGTTCTAAAATGCTAATAAGCAAAATGTAAATCAAAGAATAAAAAACCCCCACAGTTAGCAAATTGAAAAAAGTGAAAAAAATGAGAATAGTCATTCTTGAAGGAGTTGTGGAAAGATAGGCATACTAAAACATTATTGGTGGAGCTGAGAATTAGTATAACCATTTTGAAAATTAATTTTGAATTATGCAGATTATGCAAATAAAGTCAGTAATATGCAAACAAATAAAGTCATTTTGACTGTTAGGCATAGGACTTAGAGCAATATTTTTTGGGTAACAAAGAACTAGAAACAAAATAGATGCCCATTGGAAGAGGGACATTGTAGAACATGAATATAACGGAATATTATTGTACAATGTATTGACAAATGTGATGAATACAGAGAACCATGGGAAGAAGTATATGAACTGATGCAGTGAAAGAGGCAGTACACAATGAAAACAGCAATACCAATGGAAAAACAACAACCACAAAACAGTAGAAAAAAATGAATGCCACAAAATTAAAAAGAACAAGCATGGCCACAAAGAAGAAATCTCCTCCCCCCATTTCTTTATAGAAGTGGGAAGGGAGGCATCATTGGTGTGGCTAAATTGCATATATTTGGGGAGTGTGTATGGATCCATTTTGCTAGGTTTTTTGTCTCCTTTCTATGTATTTTTTCTTTAAAAATTCTTTGATCTTTCAGTTAGCTTTCTAGGAGTGGGGAGGAGAGGCATAGAGGAGGAAACGGGGAAAGTAAAAATATCAATAAAATTTCTTTTTCAATACTTTCTGTTGAGCAAGCATTTAATAAGTGCTTCATTTGCACAAGCCAATGTAATAGCTGCTATATCTATAAGCACAAAAATTAACCAACCCCTGCCCTCAAGAAGCATACTTTGTTCACTGTTAGTCAATCAACAAATATTCATGAAGTAGCTACTATTGGCCAGACACTGTTCTATATGCTGGAGATATGAAGAAAAGCACAGAGATTCCCTACTTTCAAAGAGTTCACATTCTAATGGGCTAGACAATATATACGTTATCAGGGATATATAAAATATATTTATAATGAATGGAAGACAATCTGAGATGAGAAGTCATTAGCAGCTATAGAAACCATGACAAGCCTGCAAGAGGTAGAATCTAAGCCCAGTCTGGAAGGAAATCAGGGAATCTAAGAGACAAGTGTAAGGAGGCAGAGCATTCCAGGGGTGGGAAACAGCCAGTTCAAATACATGGAGACTAGGGATGGAATGTCATGTGTGAGAAACTCCCAGTAGGACAATGCTACTGGATTGAAGAGGAATATGTGTTGAGTGTATACAAAGTACTATTCCAAGAACTGGCATTACAAGTAGTGCTTGATTACGAAGAGCTATTGGGACATCACAGATTTAAGAAGTTTTAGCTATAAGTCTGGTGGATTGTCCAGAGATTTTTAGAGTAAGGCTCCAAAGAAGATGGCAATGCATTTTCTCTAATGCAATTTTTATTGATAAAACAGTATCCATCTCTGTAATTGAACCATTTGACCATATCAAGACTTGGTTGACTAGAACTTTCTTTTTTACATGTTAGTCAGCTGTGGCTGCTGAGTCAACAAGGGTTATGCATATGAGAAGGGAAGATAGGAAGATTTCTGAAATTCCAAAAATATAAAAAGGATATAGAGGAGGGAGTTCAGATTAGTTGCTTCATAACCTTTAAGCCCTCATAATCAGTCCATCAGTCAATGAACATTGATTAAGGCTTTCTATATGCCAGGCACTGTTTTAAGCCCAAAAGAAAGACAATCCCTGTCCTCAAGGAAATTACATTCTAATGGGGGAATATAATATAAAAGGAAGTTGAGAGGGGGTAGGGAAAAGATGAAGGTAGCTAGGATAAGGGCATGATGGAGAAATCCTGAGAGCAGCCTGATGAGAAACAATGAAATGGCTTGTCTGGGTACTTAAATGGAGGTTCTGGATCATAAATAGTACAGGTTAATTAATAAAGGCACAATTAAGACGTGATAAGTCAGGATAGGCATACTAAGGTACGACCAACCATACCACCAGTACTGCCCTCAACCTAAGAATGGTTTTTACATTTCAAAATAAAATTTAAATGTATTTGAAAATGTGAAAACTATTCTCAGCTCATGCCTTATAAAAATAGGTAATGGACTGGATTTCACCCTCTGGACATAATTCTAATGACAATGAATAGAAGAATGGAATTGAAAAGAAACTGCAAGGGAATAGAAAATAAAAGAGGACAAGGAAAATGACAAATTTTGATGGGGAAAAAAGGTGTATCAAAAAATTATGATTTAAAGTAAGAGGTAGTGGGGGGAGGGCTGAACCACATCCATATCTAGGTGTGGAATGGGAAGAATAAAAAGTAGGCAGGGCCAAAATTAATTAATTGTTTAAGTAAAAAGAAAGAAAAATGAACAATGTAAACAGGATTTGATATAAAAAAGGTAAATAGGTACAAAGTAGAAAGGGAAAGGTGAAGGAATGAACTAGCATCAAACTAGTAAACAAAATTAATCACATAAGGTACTACCTCAAGAGGAAAGCAATAAAAATCAATACAAAATAATTAAATGGATGTAAAATACAAATGTAATTATCATAACTTTAAATGTGAATATATCAAAGAAAGCAAATAAAATAAAATTGAATGAATAAATAAGAAAATAAAGCCCAACCATTTGCTACATATATTTAAAATAAAGACACACAAATATTAACACTAGAAGTAAAAATAAGAGTCTGGAACAAAATTGGCTATGCATCAAGTAATGTCAAAAAAAATAAGAGTTTCAATCATGCTTTCAGAAAAGCAGAAATAATAATCCATTATGTTAAGAGAAACAGAGAAATTATATTATGCTTAAATTGACTACGGACAATGAAAAACAATGAATATTAAATGTATATGAATCAAATGACATAGTATCTAGATTTGCAAATGAAAATTGAACAAAATGCAAAAAAGGCAAGAATAGTCATATGATTTTAGGAGACTTTAATATTCTTTTCTCCGAAATGGATAAATCTAACAGAATGAAGAACAAAAGGGACAATTAAAATAAACTGAACTGTTGGAGAAGAATGAGTTGGAAAATCTGCTAACCTCTTTATGTAAACATTAAAGAATATTCATATTTTTCAATGTTCTATAGTACCTGTACAAAAATAGAAGAGATACTAAGGAACAGAGAAATTATAAAGCTAGAAATATCAAACATATCCTTTAAGGACCATAATATAATAAAATTATAACTGGTATGAAAAGTACATGCAAAAGACACAGAGTTAACTAAAAACTTAGTGATGACATCCTCAATAATATGGGTTAGTAGTCACATAAAAGAAAATAATAACTATGAGACAATATACTAACATTTTAGGGATGTTTAAAGCACACTTAAGGGTAGCTAGGTGACACAGGGATAGTGCACCATGCTTAGAGTCAGGAAAACTCCTCTTCCTGAGTTCAAATCTGGCCTCAGACATTTTACCAGCTGTGCGATCCTGGGCAAGTCACTTAACCCTACTTATTTTAGTTTCTTCATCTGTAAAATGAACTGGAGAAGGAAATGGAAAACTACTCCAGTATCTTCGCCAAAAAAATCCCAAATGCGGTTGGACAGGAATGAAGAATGACCAACAAAAAAGCACTCCTTGGAGGAAAATGCATATCTGAGAAAACATATTAATGAGATAGAGAGACAATTGACTAAGTAGAGAAATAAACAAAATTGGAGAATGGACAGAATTGAATTGAAAAGGTTTCAGAATGGTTTCAACACTATGCCTGAATACTGTTGCTAGAACATGTTATCCAGAGTCACACAACCTTTAATTAATTAGCTAAGTAACCAAAGGCAGCACCCATATTAGAATCCATTGCGGCTACATAAACATTTAATGCTGTAATGGAAAGAGTGCAATATTTGGAGTCAGAAGGCTCTGATTTGGTGCTGATTCTACCATTTGTAACCATAGATAAGCTGCTTAAGCTCTCTGTGGTTTGGTTTCCTCATCTGTAGAATGAGGAATGGTCTAGAGAGTCTCTGAGGAGGCCACCCCCGAGGTCTGCCTCAAGGGCACTACAAAATACATGGTCCTCCCTCTCATATTAATCTGTCAGGAGGAATAAAATGAACAAGGATTCTAGAACCATAGTTTTACAACTAAAAGGCACCTAAGAGATTATCTAGTTCCATCCCTCACTTTACAGATGAGAAAACTGAGGCTTAGAAAAGAAAAATAATTTCCTCAAAGCCACAGAAATAGCTGCAGTCAGGATTTGAATCTAAGCCTTCTTGTCTCCAAATCCAGCATTTCCCCTGGTATATACCAAGTAAAAACTTCTTACCTGGCACTTCCCTGATGATATAGCTCAAAGCCTGCATTTCTGATATCCTCCATACAAATATTGACTTGGCTCATAACCAAGCTAATGGCACAGGAATGCCATTGGAATGTCAATATATTTTGAAGGAGGCCTGATAAAAATGTGAAGTTCAATTTCAATTTCCTGACTTTAGCTAGGAATGAGGCAAAGGGAAAACACATATTCCCTGCTCTCACTCCCTATAACTTCACACAGATAGCATCACATTTCTGATGTCTATAGGGATGTGGGACATTTAAAAAATGAAGTGTGATTAGGAAATGTAAGAAACCAGAGGTAGTGCTGAAACATAATGGGGCAATTGGAAAGAACTTGTTAAAATAATCAGTCCTCTGAGAGACCTATAGAAATGTAAATCGAGAGCTGCTACTGGATCACTAAGCTAACAGAATTAATCTAGAGGCTGAATCAATTTTTCCTGTCGGATCATAACTGCAATTTCCATAGGTTGAAAGCACAGAGATGGAAAACAGAAAACTTCGGTTCTTGGAGGACAAGAAGAGAGTTGGAAAAGTGCTATCGTTTGCTCATTCCCAGTTCCTTTCCCATCAGGCCCCCAGAGAAACTTGCTTCGCTGCTGGCTGGCCTTTGTTCTCACTTCCCTTGGATAAGTCATGCAAGCAAAATTCAGTTTCTTATGTCTGTCTCTGCCTCAGGAAACTTGATTAACCTAACAAGTAATTTCCAATTACTTGGGTTCAGACTTCCAATGACAATGTAACTCGTGGACAGTGGAATACATATAGCCTTAGAACAACAACCAAAAATGATGCACCAATTTCTTATTTTGAAATTGCTCCGTGCAAGATACTGGGCACTGCAGATAAAAAGTTAAATATGATTTTCCTTTCTAGCAAAGAGATGACAGCAACTTCTCCCTAGTTGAAAAAGATTATAATAACCATAGCATTAACAGGTCTCTTAGAGTTTGTATAGTGCTGTACATTGTTACTATGTTGAGATTTATAAACAAGCCTGAAAGGTAGGTACCATGGGCATTATTATTTCCATTTCATAGAAGAGAAAACCAAGGCTTGAAGAGGTTAAATATCAGTTCTATTAAGCAATAGCTAGTAGATGAGAATTTTCTATCTCTAAGGTACCCCACCCCCACAGAAGGACATATCATCTTCAGAGAATTAGATACCAAAAGGGATTTTGCACTTTTATAAAGGGAGATGGTATGGACCCGGTAGAATGTAATCTCCTTGAGGTTAGGGATTGTTTCATTTTTATCTTTTCATCACCAAGGCTTAGCAAGGTGACTGGCACATATTGAGTTACCTATTAAATGTGTATTAAATCGAATCATGGGGTGGTGTAGGGAGAAGAAAAACATGAAAACTATGAAGTCACTCCCCGGGTACACTGCAGCTAACTGACAAGAGAAAAATTATACAGCCACCTCAGAAAGGCAATGGTCTCATTAAATTTGGAGATAGCAGTAGGAAGTACAATGTCTTCTAAAGGGCTGGAAGTAGTGCTTAAGTTTCTGTGTTCAGATCAGTAAAGCAAAGCCAAGTAACAGCAGGGAGAGAGTCAGGGCTCCTCCAATCCCTGGTATATTCCCAGGAGGTGCATGTAGCTAATTAAACTATGCCCTGCAGGAAGTAGAATCTCACCAGCTCCTAGAGTGAACTTTTTCCACTACCTTGTGAGAGAAAGATTAATTCCACCTCCCTCCTGCATAATCCCACAGAAGGCTACCCTTGATATTAGGATCTCTCAGTAAATGAATCTGGTTGAATGTGAAGTTCAAGGTCCCTTCCTTATTTCTTTCCTTCGGAACTACATGGAATAAGTCTCCATGCTTCTTATGTCTTCCTTCAAATGTGATGCTCCAAAGGGAGCAGGTATGATCCAGGTGTGATCTGACAAGAGCTTGCACAATTCAGGGGTCATTCCCTTCCTCACTCTAAAAGATATATATTTATTAACTGTATTAAGATTACCTTTTGTTTTAGGGGCTGCCAACGCACTATTTCCTCTCAATGAAAATTACTAAATCATCTTTGCAGGAATTACCATTAAATCAGGTCTCAGTGAAAATGTAGGACTTCACATTTAAGTCTATTAAATTTTATCTTGTTAGTTTCACTCCCAAATTGTTTTTAGTCTGGCTTCCCAGACCATCACATCACCCCGTCCTACTTTCTATCTTTACCTTCCACTATACCTCTGAAGTAGGACTTTTTGTTGTCTGTCCATTTCCAAAGAAGACCAATGACATCATGGGGTGACATTGTCTTGATTCCCTGGTGAATTGAAGTGAAGCAGAGTTACCAAAGTCATCAGCCTCACTCTCTCTTCTAGATTCATCTACGTTCAGTGGCAAGACAAAAGTCAAGAAAACTAGGAATGGCCCGTGGATGATCTTGGCATCTTACATGTCAGACCAAGTTCTAAGTGCTCCATAGCCCTCCCTCAAAACAAAGTCAAGTGCAAGTCATGTCATTATTTCTCTGATGGCATGGTCTTCTTCGACAATGAAGGACAAACACACACAAGTGCTCCACAGACCCTGCTTCAGCTGCCTTCACGGCCATTGGAACAAATTGTACTCCTCAGTCCATTCTGCTGAGATAAGTCTTCATGTGCTTGGGGTAGACAGCCCCCAACTCACCAAGGGATTTGAGAACTGTTAGTTACCCTTAAGCTGATTTAGCCCATCTTCTGAGATACTTTTCTGGTCACTTTACATGCCACAGCTTCTTAGAGCTGCAGTGAGAATTAAGTGCCAGGTAAACACCAAAGGTGGATGAGCCGCCTTGAACAGGACTGAAAAGAACTCGGCAAGCCCTCACACGAGAGGTACTAGTCACCCGTGGACACTCCATACACCCCAGTAGGGCTTCAACCAACAAATAGTAATTATTCTCATTGATAGAGTGCTTTTTGAAAACACTTTCCTCACTTTCAAAACCATCTTGAGGTAAGTGGTATTATTGTCATTTTAGAGATTCATAAATTGAAGTTCAAAGTGTTGAAGTGACTAGCCTAGGGTCACACAGCTAGAAAACCTCAGGGGTGAGCCTGAAATCCACATCTCCTGATTACTTTGTTACTGCTGTTTCCACTACAGCATACTGGATTAAACCTTTTGTCATCAAGTACCCTGTCATATTCCACTCCCTTGCCTTCACCAATACTGTCCTTTCTACCTGAAATATTCTCCTGCTACATGAAATATCATCTTTTTCCTTGTTCACAAAAGAAAAAAATAAATCCTACCCTTACTTCAGAACCCATTTCAAATGACACTGCTTTCACAAAATCTGCATCCTGTTCAATTGAATATGGTTTCTCTTTCCTAAGACCGTTATACTTTGTTTGGCCTTCCGTTGAGGCAATTAGTAAGATCAACTTATAAATAGAAAAGCTGTCTGAGGGCTGAAGTTCTATCTCAATGTTTTTTGTATGTTCTTGAATATGGAATGCTGTTCAAGCTATGCATTCAGTAAATATATATAAATTTTAACTGAATTGAATCCAAAAATTTAAAAGTCTCCTTCCCCCAAGTCTATTTCAGATTGGGAAAGTGAGAGAGTGTTACAGTAAATAGAACAAAAGACTTGGAGTCAGGAGGCCTGGCACTCTATCTACTGCACCACCTACCTTCTGATCTCATTTTACAGATAAGAAAAACTGAGGGCCAGTTAAGGAAAGTAACTTGCCCCTAGTCCCAAGGCACTTAACTAGCCTCTTGACTAAGGATAGACTGCCAGAAAGATCTTAAGTTCAAATCTGACCTCAGACATTTACTATGTGACCCTGGGCAAACCCATAACCCTTTTCAGCTGTTTCTTTGTCTGGAAAATGAGCTGGAGAAGAAAACTGCAAGATCACTCAAGTATCTTTGACAAGAAAACCCCCGATGGTATCATAAAGAGTTGGACATGACTGAAACTGCAGAACAACAAAAATGAGATCAGCAGTATCTGTGCTAACCTTTCTCGTGTGGATTGGGAGGGGAAATACTTTGAAAATTTTAAGCATTAATGAATTGGGGTTTCCCTAAAGGTGGGAAGGAACTAGTCCAGTCATCCAATGAATCCGCATAGAGTGTTGGCTTTGCAGACAAAGGACCAGAAGTGCCTCCTGTGTATGATGGCCTGTGAGACTTGAGGCAAGTCATTCAGTCTCTCTGAGCTTTAGTTTCCTCATCTGTAAAAGGACAGGATTGCTCTAGATGACTTCAAAGTACTTTCTACATCTATGTCTCTGATTATATGACTCTCATTCTCTACATCTGAAACCTCTACCTTTCCAGGAAACTCTCCTCCCTTCTGGATATCCCTGGAAAATTCTTCTTAGAGCTTATTTGGTGCATTGCAGAAGAAGACAGGGGTTGATTTTGCAGACTTGTGAAAATGGAAATGAAATTTGCTTCCAGGGTGCTTCAGGTTAGCACCTGTTACCGCATTTATTTGCTGAACAACATATTGACTGCCCTGCAAATTTGGCCTTGAGTCTGTAATGTCCTTGTCCTGAGAATCTGGACACCCAGAGTAGAAGGTTCTCAGATAACTTGGAAAATTAGCCAAAGGTCAGAACTGGGAGGAAGGGGAGGAGGGTTGTAATTGAGAACTAAACTGGCAAATTGTGCTTAGAAGAGAAGTTATCATCACTAGGTAATTGGCTATGAGTCCTGGAGATGTAGAGGAGAGTGATGGGGATTCCCTATGGTCTGGCTTTCTTTCTAAGTCCCTGCTTCTAAGAGGGGGCTCAACAGTTCAACCCCTTGCATTACTCCCCTCCTCCTTTTTCTACTCTTTCCATTATTTCCTTCTCTTCACAGAACCACAGAATAGTAGAGCTGAAATTTTCTTGTCTAATCTACTTTACAAGTGGAGAAACTGAAACCCAGGAAAGGTTCATATTGTTAGAAAGTGAAATCCATGAGGGGATCAGTCACATTGTGTTCTTGTTGGTAGTCTACAGATTATCTACTTACAGTTGACGTTCAATAAAAGTTTGTATAATTGAATTGGATGGGTAGCTAGATGGCACAGTGAATAGAATGTTGGGCCTGAAGTCAAGAAGACCTGAGTTCAAATCTGATCTCAGACACTTACTAGCTATGTGACCCTGGGCAAGTCACTTAAAATGCTCTGGAGAAAGATATGGCAAAACATTCCAGTATCTTTGCCAAGAAAACTTCAAATGGGGTCACAAAGAGTACATACATGATTGAAAAAATTGACCAACAACTAAATTGAATTAGAGAGCTGGACAGGTAGTCAGGAGACCTAGATTCTTTTCTTGCCTTTGTCACTATTAATATCTTTGGACCTCCATTTCTTCACTATTTAAAAAGAGGAAAACATCATAAGAGTCATGGAACAAAGGATGATGTGGGAGTCAGAGGATCCTGGTTCAACTCTTGGTGCTTTCCAATCACTTAACTCTCTGTGAGTCAGTTTCCTCATTTGGACAATGAGGAAGCTGAACTAGATATCAAAGGTCCCTTCTAGATAATCTTCTGTAAGTGGATTGTCCAAAATCATGTAGGTAGTTGTTTGTAGAGTCAAACCTAGAGCCCAGCTCTTCTCATTCCCCATTGTACTGCCCAAAGCTTCTTCCTCATCTACCAACGTGTCTTTAACAGGTTGTTCCAAAAGTCTTAGTACAGTTTTAAGCTTTCATAACTTCAGAACAAACTTACAAAAACATTTGGAAGGTTAATTATTTAAAATTTTGAAATATTGATATGTTTCTCATTAAAAATTAAAGCCGCCATCTTGTGCTGTATATCGCTCTAGTCAATTTTCAAACTTTGCAAAATCCTTTCCTCTGCTGCTGCTCAGTGATTGAAAGGATTGCATTTGAAATTGTAGCCTTAAGATCATGCAAAGAATGAGATTTTGCTGCATATATGACAGTTCAGATGTTATCTCACAAGAAAAAGTCTAATGATAGATCAGGTGACCAAGAGGACCAAGCAAGAGGTCCTTCTCTATAATAAATCCACCAGACTGAGAAAGCATTTTCCAAAAATGTCACCTACAAAATACATAATAGAAGGGTGACCCATTTTGTTAAAATCAAAATAAAAATTTTATTATTCAAAATTCACAAAACTAAATAAGTATATGACAAATTTAAATAAAACTTTCAAAGACTGTTTTTGTTTGTTGCCTTCATGCTTCTGAATTTATTGAAATTTAAAGTTATACTAAGACTTTTTAGACACTCCATACTTACCTTGTCTTCAGTTAGGTATCTGCCTGATGGGATGTCATGAAGAGCTCAGATCAGGACTGGAAACAGGAAGATGAAAGATTGTGACAGATAACGAGAGTGGGGATATGGGGAAAGGAAAGTGTCTTTGTCCCCTCTTCATCCCCCTTCCTCAGTCCACTTCAAGCTTCTCACTAACAGGAAGGGTTGAAGGGAATCTCTTCTGGCATTTCCAATATTGTTCTTCCTTCAGGACATTAACAAAGCAAAATTTGCTAGGAACATCTATGCAAAGTGTGATATAATGGGAAGAGCATTTGTCTTGCAATCAAATGATGTGAGTTTAAATCCCAGGTCTGATACTTACTGTATGAGTGTGGGCAAGTCACTTCACCTCCTTGAGCACCAGTTAATAAATGATGCAGGCTATTATCAAAAGTGAGTTTTAATCCTATCACGAGGAAGGTTCCGAGCACCCCCAAGAGTAGTAAAGTAGGTCTGAGAAATGCATGGATAGGTACTAAGGATGTAGCTGATAAATTCAAGGAAATCTCATTGGGGGCTTAAATCTCCTAGCTTATATTGAAAACAGCCCCATATCCTGTTCTCTTTATCTGACCCCTGGATATCGAAAATTCAAGGTTGCAGAGAAGTGTCAGATTTTTTCCTTCTTGCTTTGCCTGACCTTATTCTGTGTCTAGAGAACAAGAAGGGAATCAGCTCAGTGGGGATGTCAGTTCAAGGCTTTTCCCACTAACCAATTAAAAAAAAAAACAAAAAACCACATCACCCTCAATAGACAGGTTTTTATTGTAATTGCTTAGTATTTGAATAGCACACCATAACTATCCCCATAAATTGAACTTCTTTGGATTTATTAAGCTGTTTATTGAACGGTGGGTAATAAACATTCAGGATTAACTGCTCCACAACTGCTCTATGCCAGTTATGTATGGAGTCACTAAGCTTCCATAAAATAATTACAAATCAATTACTGTGTAGACAGACCATCACTGTGGAAAGTTCAGCACAGATTGAGGAGCCTTATTTAAAAGTTTGTTTCTTTTTGATGGTTATAATGTGGTCTCCCTACTGTTCCGGGGTCTTCTCCTTTTCCCCTTTTCCTAATTTTTCTTATTTGGATAGAGGTTTACATCATAGTACCTCACCCTTGAAAAAGGACCCTGTCACCATTGCAGATTTATTTTCCTAAAACACTATTTCCCTATTAATACTAACAGCAGCTAGGTGATACAGTAGATAGAGGGATGGTCCTGGACTCAGGAAGACGTTAAAATCCAACCTCACACATTCACTAGCTGTGTGACCCTGGGCAAGCCACTTAATCTCTTTTTCTCTCAGTTTCCTTAACTGTAAAATGGGAATAATGACAGCACCTACCTCATAGAATTGTTGCAGGGATCAAATGAGATATTTGTAAAGCACTTAGCACCTTTCCTTGTACATAGGAGACCCTATATAAATACTTATCCATTCTCCCCTTTCTCATTACTCATTTATATTACACTGATTACAAAATGCTAGATGGTACAGTAAATAGAGTGCTGGGCCTGGAGTCAGGAAGACTTCTCTTCCTAGGTTCAAATCTGGCCTCAGATACTTACTAGCTGTGTGAACCTGGGCAAATCCCTTAACCCTCTTTGCTTCAGTTTTAGCCTTAGTGCAGCTCAGAACTCCCCAACTCAAGTGATCTATTAGCTTCTGCCTCTCCAGTAGCAGGAATACAAGCATGTACCATCATGCCCTGCTTTAGTAGACTGTCTTTTTGTTTTTCAAGTTTTATTGATGTTTTGTTTTTATATTACATGTACTTACAGTTTATTCCTACTTTGTAAGAAGTCTCATGCAACAAGACAAAACTAATAATGCAGTACTTTTATATGAAATTACATGCTCCATTTCACATTTTAAGCACTCTCCTCTGTTGTTGGCTTTTTAATGAAAAAATATATTTTCTCTCTCTCTCCCATTTTGCACACTATTGGGAAAAGGAAAACAAATTCTTTTTAACAAGTACAAATAGTTAAAACAAATTACCTCAATGGTTGTATAATTATATGTCTCATTCTGCACCTTAAATATGGTATTTGAGGCAGTTAAGTGGTACCTTGGACAGATTACCACTCCTGGAATCAGGGAGATCTGAGTACAAATCTAGCTTCAGACATTCACTAATTGTGTGACACTGTGGAAGTCATATAACCTCTGTTTGCCTCAGTTTCCTCACCTATAAAATGGAAGTAATGATAATACCTACCTCTAAAGGTTGTTGTGAGGACCAAATGAGAATAATTTTAAGCAGTTAACACAGTGCCTAGCACATAGTAGGTTGTATATAAATATTTATTATTATTTGTTATTGTTTCTCTAATGGATTTATATTTTATCATAGGACATCTGGAATTATAAATGGTCATTTATGGATCATAATTCTTACAGCTCTCAAAGATGTTTGTTTTTATAGTATTATTGTATTAATTGTTCTGATTTTGCTTACTTCATACATCAGTTTATAAGTCTTCAAAATTATTCATTTGTATAATATTGATGTTAAAGTACAAATTATTCTTCTGGTTCTGCTCATTTCACTCTCCATCAGTTCATATAAATCTTTCTATTTCTTTGTGAAATTATTTATTTTCTCACTTCATACAGCACAATAAATTCATTCATATGCCACAACTTTTGCCATCACTCTTCAGTTGTGGACATCTTGGTTTCCAGTATATTGCCACCACAAAAAGAGCTACTATAAGTAATTTGTACACAAAGGACTTTTCCCCCTTACTTTGACCACTTTTGGGTATAAGCTTAAAAATGGCAGAGCGGAGTCAAAGAACTTGCGCTAGTTAGTAACTTTTTGGTGTATAATTCCAGCTTGCTTTCCAGAATGGCTGTACACATTTACCGGTTCATCAACAATGCATCATTGTGCCAGTTTTCACATAGCTCCTCCAACATTTATCGGTTTCCCTTTTTTTGTCATCTTTGCCATTCTGATGGATGTGAGATGGAATGTCAGGATTGCTTTTATTTACATATTTAATTAGTAGTTATGAGGGACATTTTTTCATATGGCTATGGATGTCCTGGATATCTTCCCATAAGAACTCTCTGTTCATATCATTAGATCACTTATCTAAATCCAAGAGCTGTTATTATTTGTAACAGAGATAAACCAGAATCCTTTGCAATAAATTCAAGGGTGAAACAAGGATGTTTATTGTCACCATTTCTATTTAACATCTTACAACAAATGCTGGATATAGCAAAAGGATAAGAAAAAGAAATTGAGGGACTAATCATTGTTAAAGAAGAAACAAAATTATTGCTTTTTGTAGATGACATGATGGGGTACTTAAAAAGCCTTAAGGAGTCAGCTAAAAGTTAATGGACATGAATAATAATTTCAAATTACAATTAATAACTTTAGCAATCATCCAATAAGCAAGAAGAGATATAAAGAAAAATGCCATTTAAATTTACTGCAGAATGAAATACTTAGGAGTCTAACTTCTGAAATACATACAAGAACTATGTACATACAACTAGAAACAACTGCTTAGAGAAGTAAAGACATCTAAATAACTGGGAGAATATTCTTGTTCATGGCTAGTATGAGTCAGGAGAGTAAAAAAAGAATAATTCTACCTAAGTTAATTTACTTATTTAATGCTGTACCAATCAAACTCTCAAAGGATTACTTTATTGAATTATAAAAATAACAACAAAATTCCTATGGAAAGAAAAAAGGTCAATATTTTCAAAAGAAATAATTAAAAGAAATGGGAATGAAAGGGATCTAGCAGTGCCAGATTTCAAACTATACTATGAAGCAGTAATTGTTAAAACATTTTGGTACTGGTTAAAATTAGAGAAAAATTAGAGCTAGGTGATGCAGTGGATAGAACACTGGACTCATCTTCATGGGTTCAAATCTTGTCTCAAACAGTTACTATTTGTATGACCCTGGACAAATCATTTAACCCTGTTTGCCTCAGTTTCCTTCCCTGGTATTTATGTTTTTTTGATTTGTCCTTTGTTCTCAAAGAGGATCATGACATCAGGAAGGTGATGCCACAACATACAAGTGAGTTGGATTTAAGTTGAGGGAGAGGGTGTCTGTGCAAAGTCACCAGCCTCACTTTCTCTTTTGGAGCCATCTGGGTCCAGTGGCAAGATATAGATCAGGATGACTGGAGATGAGATGGAAAATGGAATGATAAACTACTCCAGTCATGAAGAGTCAGACACAACTGAAAAATAACTGAACCTTTGAGCTAAACTAGTGATGAGTCTTTCCAGACTTAGCAAGGCTATTCCTTCCGTGCTAGAGACCTTGAAAGTCTGTTACCTGAGCCATATCAAAAACCATTATAACTTCAGAGGACCTGACAGAACTCATGTTTAGCTGGCAAAGCCTTTAAAACTCAGGGTCAGCTCTGTGTCAATATGAGTTATCCCAGAGTCACGTTGGTGTATGTGCAGGATTACAAATAAATTGGAAAAAAATAAACATTTTCTCATTTTATTAGACAGCAGGATATTAGGTAACTAAGGATATGGATATGTTTTATAGTAGGTTTCTGGTAGTAAGAACAGCTAGGATAATCATCAAACTGTGTGAGTCTGGGATAATTAAATCAAACCCAGGAATTTGTTTTCTGGATTCTTTGAAATGTATTCTTTAAGCATTATTATACAGATATTATATCAAACTGCTCAGATTTCTTTTAAGGAGGAAAATATAGTATTTAGTATCTGTGTATATATTATATTCCTATTATATTCCTCAAAATATGAGCTGCTTGAGGGCAGAGATTATTTCAAACTCTGTCTTTGTCTTAGAAACAGTATCTTGCACTAAGCAGGCAGATAATTATTTTGGGGGTGAATTGAGTTGAATTTGTGTGCATATATGCATGTGTGTGTTTTGTGTGTGTCAGTGTGGTTGTATGTGTGTCTACACTGGAATAATACTGGGGTAAGATTCTTAGATGGGCTTACAGATTTACACCAGCCTCGTTTAAACCAACACTATACAAGGCCCATTTTCTCACAGGGATGATTTTATAAAAGGGAATTTTATTCCTGAAGATTTCCCTAGTGATCCATCACACCATTCAGGAAGGGAGAAAATGTTAAAGCTGAGATTTGGAGGAGAAAAATGAATCATAGAGAAAATTTGGTCCCTTTGATCTTTCTAGGGATGATAAAGTCCAAACAAGGGCATTTTCTTAAACTAAGAGACATTTAGAGATTAGACTACTTCTTCCAATTGCCCAAACACAGAGACCCCAGAAAGCTTCTAATCTTTTATTTTACTTCCCTCTAAGTTGCCCTCTCCTAACATCTAACAAAATCTCAGACCCCTAAAGTATAGGGGGACGGAAGGAGAACAGAGGAGACAATATTTCTGGGTTCTGGTTTTAGGAAGGCTCCTTTCAGAGCCAGCTTCAGTCTCATTAAAGCAAAGCAGTCAGCAGAAGCATTGTGAAAATGGTCTAGCTCAGAGCTATATGTATCAGTTTGGTGTGAATGATACAAGAGCTCACCTTTGCTTGGGCTGGTGTTTAGGGCACTCCCCTATGCTCACCCAATGGGGTGTAAGGTGGGAGAGGAAGAAAATATATTTCTTTTAATTTAAAAAAAATAAGGGAGGGGGAGTGCTTTGAATGCACTTTCAGACGAAGCCACTGTACTTTAGTTTTACTTAACTGTTTTATCTTGTTGTATGTGACCTTTGACCAAGTAGGAGTAATCTGTAGGGCTTTGTAATATAAAAATGAAACTTCAATAAAACTTTAAAAGCACAAGAAAAGAAGACAGCACTAAGATGGTGAAACTGGTTTAATTTATTGGAAGGATGTTGGTGCTCTTGATTTTAATAAGGAAGTTCAGAGAAGGAGGGGGTTTGGAAGGAAATATAATGAGTTCACTTGGATGACTGGATGGATGATAGGAAAAATTTCAAATGACTGTCTCTGTAAATGGCACGCATTGCATCCATCAAATCACTATTGATCGAATAAACATTTCTTTTCTTTTAAATAATATTTTGTTCCCCCCCCAATTACATGTAAAAATTTTTCACATTCATTTTCTTTTTTAAAATTTTGAGTTCCAAATTCTATCTCTCCTTCCCTTCCCTCCCTCCTGAAGTGGTAAGCATTCTAATATAAGTTAGACGTGTAAAATATCTAATGGACATTTCCAAAGAAGAGAATGTTCCTGTTCATAAGATAATATTGTTGTGTTCTAGGATTTACTTGTTTACATTATTCTGATATTATGGATGGCATACGTCATTCTTGATTATTTCATATTATGCTCTGCATACTGGAGTTTTAATAGATGTTGTTGACCAACTGCCTGGAAAGTGTCTGGAGGGTGGAGAAAGGGAGAGAAAAATAATAATAAAATTCAAAGTCAAGAGAGATGGAGTGGCTATAGAATTCTATCTACAACACAATGTAATTGAAAGAATATTAAACTTGTATTCAAAAGACCTAGTTTGGAGCTCTAATTCTTTCTAGCTGTGTAACCTGATGTAAGTCACTTAATCTCTCTGAGTTTTTCTATCTATAAAATGGGAATCATCACACTTGCACCACTTGCATCAAATGAGGTAATGAGTAAAATGGTTTGCAACAATAAATCTTATGAAAGTGCAAGGCATTTGAAGAAACCATAAAATCTATGTAGAATTTTCAGATACAACTTCAAAAAAATTATCTTGGCAAAGTATTTTCCAAAGCAATGCAAAGTCCTTAACAACATACTAACAGACTGCTTGCATTCCCAAAAAAAACAACACATGGTTGTGCCCACACCTAGGTACCATTCTTCCCCCATGTGTTAAAAAGCTATATGAGGTTTAAAGTATTATGTGGGTTCATGTCAACTCAAAATCATTGCTCACGAGCCCTCACCAAAGTGCTGACATTTACCTTTCGGCCAAAGGACATAATTAGTTAAGAGAAAAGACATTTAATAAAACAGCTTAGTAAGTAAACTAGCAACAGAATATTTTCCCCAGAAATGTAGGGTGCTTTTGCACAAAGGAATACACCCATCCTCCTAATCTCTCACCTTCTCTGTATCATCAGATCAACCCATCTCCTATCTTGTCTGCAGTCCTGGGCAAGTTAACTCCTTCAGCTTTGGAATTCTCCCCCTAGGCTTCAATTGCTTTTATTGGTAATTAAGAGAGTTCAAACTCACCTAGCACAACATATCTATTGAATCCTCCAAAATATCATGCTTAATATACTATCCAATTAGTTCATTGGGGCTATCATATAATCTGCCTCCTACTCTTCTACCAATTTTTCCTTTAAAACTCCTGCTTTGGGAATGGGCAAGGCCTAGAGTCAGAAAGATCTAAGTTCAAATCTGACCTCACACTAGTTGTGTGACTTGGGCAAATCACTTTACCTCTTTTTACCTTAGTTTCCTTAATTATAAAATAGGAATAATAATAGTACTTATCTCCCAGTTTAATCCTTTTGTGAGGATTAAATGAAATAAAAATGGTAAAGCACTTAGCACTCTGCTTGGCACACAGTAAATGCTATGTAAATGTTAGGTACTATCAGATTAATATGAACTCTTCTTCTGAAAGATCATACCAATCAGCTGATCTATGGAAGAAAAATTGTGACAACGCAGGCTAAAATTCTCTTTCCTGGCCGTCACTCCTCTGTATCTGCTATCTCCCTTTCTTAGAATACAAGTTCCTGGAGGCCACAAACTGTCTCACTTTTGCATTTATATTACTGGCACATAGCATACTGCCTAGCATGTAGTAAGTGCTTGACAAAAATGTTTTTTCTTTCATACACTCATTCATTCATCTATTTATTTTCTGGTCATGAATATTCTTGATATCATTAGTCCTTACTTTGCTTGTAAAGTCATCATTGTTTTTACTCCACAACCTGTTTCTACTCACAGACTTACATTGTACCACTTCCTTTTGAATAATCTTCAATTTTGCTTCTAAAGAGATTGCAATATTCCATGGTTTGTAGTAATCACAAGGACATATTGATGTTCAAGAGTTTGACTTGTACAGCAGCAAAATGATTCAAGATAATGGAGAATGTCATGTAATTTTCTACTATCTGTGATATTGTCATCAAAGGGAAACAGGTGTTCAATCTGGACACATAATCTACCTGCCTAGAGTAGATAGAAGCTATGAAGCTATGAAACTAAAAAAAAAAAGCCTAGTGAATAAGTCACTTAGAAAGGTTTTCTGTGAGCAAGTCACAGCTTTCACAGACATCAAGGCGGACTTTGCCCCCACCTTTAAAAGTCTCTAGATGTGAATTGGTTTAATCATTCTAGAAAGCATTTTTAATTATACCAAGAAAATACCCATGATTTTAACTACTTTGGATCCACAGGACCCACCACTAGGCATTTATTTCAATGAATTCAAGGAATAAAACAATGGTCCAATACACTTAAAAATACTTATAACACTTTTTGCAGTAGAAAAATCTGGAATCAAAGTGGATTCCCATATGCTGGAAAATGGCTAAATAAGCTATGTATAGTACATGAATGCAACAGAATATTATCACATGGCAAGAGACGATGAATATAAAAAGTAAAAAGAAGTATGAGGGAGGACACTTAAATGAACTGATAAAAAATGAGGCAGAACCAGAATATTGTTTTACACAATAGCAACAGCGTAAATGGAAAGAACAAGAACCACAAAAATCAGAGGTTCTTTGCCAACATAATGACCAAGCTCGGCCTTAAAGAAGAGATATAAAAATTTGATCCGCTTCCTTCTGTACAGACATTGGGGAGGATGACTGGCAAGATGGGAAAAGCACTAGAATCAAGAGACCTGGGTACAAATCTGAACTCTGACATATCTACCTAGGTGACTCTGGGCAAGTTACTTCACCCCAATGGGCCTCAGTTTCTTTACACTTAAAATGAGAGCACTGGAGTAGGTGACCTCTGAGGCTCCTTTAGAACACTGTAAAAAATGTCAAGCATAATAGATGTGTTCATTTATCTGACTGGTTTTATTCCTCTTTCTCATTCTTTGTTATAAACAATGAATCCTTGTTATTGAGAATATATTGGAAAGTAAAGATGATGGTAAAACTAAGAATGGCAATTTAAAAAATTTTAATAGGATAAAATATTTATTTGCATAGAGAAAAACTCCAACAGAGAATTTCATTGAATTGAATGCCCATTCAAAAAAGATAGAATAATGCCAAATTAATTCAAGGATGTGTGTATTTATCCTTTGTTGCTGAAGAAGACCATGCCATCAGAGAAATGATGACATGACTTGCACTTGACTGTTTTGAGTGAGGGAGGGCTGTGTAGGTCACCAGCCTCACTCCTCCTCCAGAGCCATTTGAATTCAGTGACCAAATATTCATCAGGATGACTGGAGATGACCCAAGATGAGGCAATCGGGGTGAAGTGACTTGCCCAAGGTCACACAGCTAGTGAGTATCAAGTGTCTGAGGTGAGATTTGAACTCAGGTCCTCCTGACTCCTACACTGGTGCTCTATCCACTATACCACCTAGCTGCCTGCCAAATTAATACAAACCAAGAGAAACTCCTTTTTTTCTTACTCTTTTCATCCCAGCAGAATACGTGAAAACTCTGAAACAGGTATCTGTAACCATTTTTTGTGTCATGGACCCCTTTAGCCATCTGGCAAAGTCTATGGACCCTGTCTCAAAATGTTTTCAAATTCATAAAATAAAATGCTTAGAATTTCAAAGGAAATTAATTTTATTGAAATAAAGATCTCTTTTCACTTAACTTGTTGGACCCCTTAACATCTATCTTTAGACCCCTTAGTTCCCAAGTTAAGAGCCCTATTCTAAAACAAAATGGCCTTTAACTCAAGGCCAACAACATCCTTCTGCCTCTAGTACAAATTCCTTGTTACATCATAGTCCTTCCTTGGAGGCCAAAAGAATATTTATTCATTTCTCCTGCTATTGACTCAGATCAAATAAGATCATTAACCAAAAACAGTAAGCAGAATTTTAAATGGATTTATTATAAAAGTGAACCCATACCATTTATCAAATCACTGTTGATCTAACAAGCATTTCTCAAGAAGAGAATGTTCCTGTTTGTAAGATAATGTTATGTATATTCTAGGATTTGCTTATTTACATTATCCCAGTCTTATAGATTGCAAATTATCTTCTTCATAATTGCAAATTGTGTTCTGTATATTCTAGGAATTTTATGGATGTTTTTTCCCATCTGACTGAGTGGTTTGTGGAGGGTAGAGAAAAGGGGAAAATGTAACAATAAGGTCCAAGTGTGGTCAAGATATGTGGAGTTTCTGTAGACCTGAATCTACAGTTCAGTGTTAGAATAACATTAAACCGAGATTCAAAAGACCTAGGTTTGAGCCTTAGCTCTGACTCTATCTGTGTGGCTTGCAGTAAGTCACTTAACTCTGAAGTTTTCCATTTGTAACCTCAGCTTCTGGGAATGCCCAGTTCTAACATAGAGCCCACTGTGTCCAGTGGAGAAAGTTTCATTTGATTGGATGACTGAGACTTTAAAAGTGGCAAAACTAAGCCATTTGCTCTTTTCCCCACCATCTTTTTTGACTGAGCTCTTTTCAGCAACTCCTCTCAGTATGAAAGCCATGAATTAAACCATTGAGAGGGAAAAGACTTGCACATGCAGTACCTATTTGCACCCACATCTATATAGCCCTCCCCCTCATATGTTCACCAGGAAGTTACCACAAAATTTAAAGTATTCTGGGTCCACATTCCCTCAAAACCAATGCTCTTGAGTCTTACCAATATCCTCACATTCAAAACAATGAAAACACAATTAGTGGAAACAAAAAGCATTAACTAAGCTATTTTAGCTTAGTAAGAAAATTATTAGTAGAACACATCAGGGGATACAAAAAGAGGCAAGACTGGAAAAAAAATCATTGTGATTGCTTGTCCTTAGTTCTTGAAGAGGACCAATGACATCACGAGGGTGATGTATTGACTTGCAAGTGAATTGTACTTGACAAAGGCAGAGATCACTCAGCCTTACTCTTTCCTCCAGAGCCATCAAAGTCCGGTAGCATGACAAAAGTCAAGATGACTGGCTATGGCTCAGGATGCAATGTGTGACCTTGGCCATTCTAAATTAAGGTCTTTCCCAGGTCTCCGGTTTTCTGAGGCAATGCCTATTCAGTCACTAAGGGCTAGGTAAGAATTGAGAGAAAAGATGGCCCAATTTGTCATCACAAAATATCAATGCCAATGAAGAGTTTACTGGTAGCTTTTGATGGAAAAATTTCAGCTCCATAGTTAGGTCAAAACCTGACTTGTGAGGATTTAGAAGAGTAAGATGAGAGGAAGTAAAGGCACTGAAGGTAGATAGTTTTTTCAAGTTTAGCTGAGAAAAGGAGAGGTGTAGCATATAGAGCAATAAATGGTAGGCACAGTAGGATCTGGTTAGGTTTTCTGTTTGTTTTATTTTTGTTTTTTTTAGGATGGGGAGTACTGGAGTGAAGGGATTGTAGGCAGCATGGAAAGAGCCAATAGTACTAAAGATTGAAGGGGAGAGAGACAGAGACAAAGAGGATAATAGTGGGAGAAATCTGCTAGAAAAGACAAAAGATGGGACCAAGGGTATTTGGAGAGAGTCTGGATATGACAAGGAAAAGGGGCCTGCCTTCTCTTCAAAGAGTAGAATGGAAGTAGAAATAGTGGAGGATGATTTTAGGGAGATAAGATTTCAGAGGAGAAGGGGTGATCTTGAGTGAAATGTTCTCACTTTTTTTTGAAATATGAGACAAAGTCTGAGAGATTTGGGGGAAGGGCAGAGTTATATGACTTGTGGGAAGCTTGTGGAGAGAAGAAATGGTTTGGAACATCCATTGTGGTGAGCTTTGTGACTTCCTCCAGCTCCATCCAACAGCACATAATTAGAAGAACAAGTTAAGAATGAAGAATGGTTTGGAGAGGTTTTCTGTAGAAGATGAAAATTTTAGTTGAAATTTGCCAGTAGGCAAATACGAGGAGGGAGAACATTCTTCCTCCTTTTGGGAGACTGGCACAGAGGGATAGGGATGGGAGATAGCTAGCCAGAGAAATTGCCCAGAGTTGAGAGATGAGGTGTCTTATTTGTGGAATAGCATGGAGGCCAATGTCACTGAAAGGAAGAGTTTGTGGTAGGAAGTAAGGTGTTAGAAAGACTGGAAAAGGAGCAGGGGGCTAGACTATGAAGGGCTTTGAAAAAAGGGTTTTGCATTAGATCCTGGAGATGATAGGGAGTCACTGGAATTTATTGAGTGCATGGGAGGCATGGAGGGGTTTTTATGCTCACACTTGCACTTTAAGAAGTTAACTTTGGCAGTTGAATAGAGAATGGATTACAGTGGGGCCACATCAGAGGAGAGAAAGAACTGTATTCTAGAGATATTGGAAAGGTGAAATCAACAGGCCTTGGCAACAGATTGAAGATGAGAGGTAAAAGATGGTAAGGAGTCACAGGTGACACCTATGGTGTAAACTTGAGGGACTGGGAAGATGGTGTTGCCAGCAACAAAAATAAGGAAGTTTTAAGAGAAAGAAGAGTTTGGTTTTGGATACTGAGTTGCCTCAGTGGGGACCCAGATGGCCAGTTCAAGTTGAGCAACTCAGCTCCTCCTCTCCTCTCCTCTCCTCTCCTCTCCTCTCCTCTATTCTCTTTTCTTCCTCTCCTCTCCTTTTCTCTCCTCTGAATGTAAATAGAAATTGTTTCTCTTTTGGCAACCCTGAGGGTCTTCCATTCTCAGTTTTATTTTTTTTTATTAAAGGGGACATCTCAACTCATTTCTTAAAGAGGACTATTCACTGAATGTACATTGCCTCACTCAAAGTGAGAACCTGGAAAGATCTTAGCTTAAAAGGGCCAAAGTCAACCACTGCATCCTGGGCCACCTCCAGTTGTCTGATCAACATCTGACCACTGGACCCAGATGGCTCTGGAGGAGAAAGTGAGGTTGGTGACTGTACAGCGCTCCTTCATTCAAATCAATGTCAATTGCATGTAAATTGCAAGCCATATCATCATCTCCCCGATGCCATGGTCCTCTTCGAGAATGAAGGACAAACCAGAAACACAACATTGCTTTTAAGATGTCCACAGGTGAATGGCTGAACAAGCCGTGGCATACGAATGTAATAGAATACTATTATCCAATAAGAAATGATGAACAGGCAGATTTCAGAAAATCCTGAAAAGACCTATACAAACTGACGAAAAGTGCAATGAACAGAGCCAAGATCATCACACATCAGTGTGTGATGATCAACTACAAATAACTCAGCTCTTCTCAGCAATACAGTGATCCAAGACAAGTACAAAGGACTCATGAAGGGAAATGCTATCCATGTCCAGAAAAAGAACTGATGGACTCTGAATGCAGATCCATGCATATTTTTTCATCTATTCTTTCTTTTTTTTTAAAATCTGCTTCTTCTTTTATAAGTGTGACTAACATGGAAATATTTTTTACATGATAGCACATATATAAACTATATCAAACTGCCTACCATTTTGAGAGGAGAGAAGGGGAGGGAGAAAATTTGGAACTCAAAATCTTGTAAAAATGAATGCTAAAAATTTTCTTGATATGTGACTGGAGAAAAATAAAATACAATAAAAATAAAAGGGGAAAGAAGAAAAAATAATAAAAATTATTTTTCACATTTCTAATGGAAACTATAAAGTCCATCTTTCAAAATAATTTTCTTCCAATAAACTAATGAATTACACAAGGGAACAAAGATGTCTCCTAGACATCCACTTTGAGATTTCTTAAAGGCACTTAGAAATGTTAGACGGCAGGTAAATGGAGTAGTTGAGGCATGATAGATGAATTTAAGAATTGTCAACATAGAGATGATAATAAAACCATGGGAACTGATGAGTGAAGGTAGTACAGGGATTAAAAAGAAGATGGCCCAGAACAGAACTCTGATAGACAATTGATGTTAGAGGGCATGATCTGCATGATGATTAGGCAAAGGAGACAAAGAAAAAATGGTCACATAGGAGGAAAATCAGGAAAGAATGTCAACCTGAAAACTCAGAAAGAAGAAAGTATCAAAGAGAAGAGAGTGCCCAACAGCACAAAAGGTTGAATAAACGTCAAAAAGAATGAGGACTGACAAAAGGCCATTGGTTTTGGCAACAAATAGATAACTGGTAAGGAGAGAGAAGATTTAATATAATGATGAAGTAAGAAGGTGGATGGTAAGGGGCAAAGCAGTAATAAGCCTGGGGCACTTCCAGATAAATGCATACACTCATCATTCTGAGAAGTAATCTACATTGGGACTACATGTTGGGAATAGATAATGTTGAGGGCATGTTTGTCAAGGGCAGACTTACAAAAGGACAATTCATGCTTCAAGTATGCAGGATTGTTCATATTTTTTGGTACTATTGGTCATTGTTGGGTCTGTGGGGTCTTGTTCTTTCTCCCTTCCACTTACCACATTGTAATTATTCTAGGATGGGAATGGAGCTTCTACTGTTCTCTTCTTGTAATTAGGTTACAACTCTGATGCCTCCAAATGGTCTTCAGCAGGCATCCTCCTATGAGGAGTGGATATTCCTACCTCCCCTTCAGTTTTGTGCCCAAAAGCTAAGCAGCATTTTCAAGGAGAAGGGCAGTGTCTCTTAGTCCACTTAGGAATGAACAACTGCATACCTTAAAGTATAGATGACCTAATAGCTCATCTTACAAATTTTCTCTCATCAGGTTCAAAGTCAGTCTGGTGGGTATGCTCTGGAATATTTTTGAAAATCACAGAATTGCAAAACCTCTTTCTCTAATTGATTCAGAAAACATCTTAAAGTAACTGGGAATTTTTTTTTGTCATGGGCTCTTTTCTTCTCTCAATCTCAAACCTCAGACTTATAAGTTTAGACAGAAATAACTCTTAATGCCCAAATAATTGATTAGAAATATAAAGTAATAAATGCATGTAATTAAACACATGAGCAAAGCATAGAAACTCTGATTGGGTCTGTATCCAAAGTTATTTCTAGGCTTTGGGAAAATGGAAAACATAAGGGCTACTGACTGGATTTTCTCTCAAGAACTGTAACAACTGCCGTTTTATCCTGGTCTCAGCTTCTACCCACTCTTCTACCACACATTCACATTCTCCCTTCTTTCTCTCTGGATCACAGGTTCATCCTTACTCACAACCTTCCAAAAGGAGAAATTCAGTTAGCTCCAAGAAAACCAGCCTCCAGAGGTGGAACACTCCTGAAACAGAAATCAGTCATTCAGGTAATAAGAACCCACAGACCATAAATCAGTCATTTGAACTTAACTTCCCCCAATAAAAGGATCCATCTCCCTGTTCTAAGCATCTACCTAACTCATTAGAAAGTGTTTAGAACCCTAATCCAATGACCAACCAGGATCTTGAACCCTAAAAACACATTTCAGGAGGTTCTGAAAAAAATATTTTAAAAAAATACAAGAACTATAAAGGCTGCTTCTCTCACCAAACATCTTGCTTAGAAAGCAAGTGAATCCAAAGAACAACAAAACCAAACAATCATTATCTATTACACTACCTATCCTTTGTGGCCTTCATTATTATATACACAAATATATATCTACAGAATATATTTACATGTATATATATACATATATATAGTCATACACGTGTGTGTGTGTACTACGTATAATGTGTGTGTATCCATATATAGCTTTGTAGGCTTGGGTTTCTGAGACCAAAAATCTCATAGTTACTGGTCACTGATGAGTGCTATCATCATAAAGACTTTGTAGGACTTTCCTAGATAGAGAATTTTGAACTTATATCATTAACAGATATGGCATATATATATGTTCTCTATATTAACATATTTTCACATAAATATTATAACATAATCAGTTCCAAGAAGCTTTACATTCCCAAAATTCACATCTCTTCCAAACTGCAATATTTCTTTGATGGGCAGCAATATCCTGCCAGTCATCTATGTGCACACCCTTGGTGTCATTCTTATCTCATCATTCTCCCTTAGCTCCATGTACAGTCAGTTTTGTCTTCTTGATTCTGCCTCCATACATCTTTCATCTCGTCTTTTGCTCCATTCCTGTGGTCACCATCCTAGCTGAGAACCTCGTCTTTTCTCAACTTCTCTATCATGACAGTATCTTAATTCCTTTCCCTGCCTCTAGTCTATCTCTTTTCCAACCCATCTTCCACACAACTGCTAAATTTTAAGTTTCTAAAATTCAGATCTAATCATGTAACAGACCTGTTCATTAAACATCAGTAGCTACACATTGACACTAGGATAAAGAAATTCTTTTCTTTATTCTTCAAATTCTTTCACAGTCTGGTTCTAATATTTCTTTTGTGACTGATTGTACAATATTTCCTCACATACTCTTTGATCCAGCCAATGTGATCTTCTTATGGTTTCCCATGTATGGTAACCTATCTTCTCCCTGTGTATTTTTCGCCTTTGTTCCCCATGCCTGGAATAGACTCCTTCCTCACTATTATTTTATCAGATCTCTACATCCTTTTACCACTTTCCTTAGGCACTACTTCCTAACATGAAAGAGCCTTTCATATTCACCCAAGTTGTTACTGCTCTTTTCCAAACAACCACATCCTGGACATTACTTTGCATTTACTTAGCATATATGGCATTTGTATTTTTGTACATATGTTGTCTTTCTTCAGTAGAATGCAAGCTCTTTTACTGCACGAAATGTTTCTATTTAACTCTGTATCTCCAGCTATTCTCACAGGACCTTGCCCATAGTAGACACTAAATTAATATCAAATTGAATTACATTGAACAAAATGATGCTTATGTCTCATGGAAACTATGTGTGTTACAATTTTAATTCCTGAACGTAAATGGTACCTTTTCCTATATAAAGTACAACCTAATTTTCAAAGCAGAATTTTTTAAATCCCACAATAATAGATTTAAGTTTCAGAAATGGAACTTAGGTCACAGTGAATCTCTATTTCTGAGTAGGGCATAAACATCATCCATTTTAATAACTATCTTTAATACTTTGCAATTTCAGGGATTTGTGATCTCATTGCTGTGAGTACCTCCTGCATCAGTACAGATGGTAATTTCCCTACACTTTTTCCATAAAATCCAATTTATGGCTATGTTTTTCCATAAATTATATATTGAGGATTCATTTAAAATTCGGAATGTCTTCCTTTGATTCTTTAAATAATTTGTGGATAGCAATGAAACACTTGAACTGCCCACATGTTACCTGTCTCCTTCTGTACATTACCAGCATATCTCCTATCATGCCCCTAATTATAAGGAAGTCAACTCCCTCATCTATGGAATTCTCAGCTGGTGGTGCTGTGGATGGAAAGACAAGCTTAGAATCAGCAAAATGAGTTCAGATTTGGTCTCAGACATTCACTTAGTTGTGTGACCCTGGGAAAGTGACAGCTTTCATTTGCTTCAGTTTCTGGAATTCTAAAATAGAGATAATAATAGTATCTACCTTATGGGATTTTCTTGGAGTGTTTTGCCATTTCCTTCTCCAGCTTGTTTTACAGATAAGGAAATTGAGGCAAACAGGGTTAAGTGACTTTTCCAGGTTCATACAGCTAGTAAGTGTCTGAGGCCAGATTTTAAATCAGGAAGAGGAGTCTTCCTGACTTCAGTTTGGATACTCTATCCACTGTGCTACCTAGTTACCCTGCCTGGATCGTAGCACACTCTATATAAACACTTATTGCCTTAGGCTTAGCCTGTTTCCCTTTGACCTGGGCTATAAGTGATGTTACTGACAATTAAGTAAGTCCAATACCACCTTGTTCATTATACCATTTCAACCTCAGACCAGATGATGCTTCACAGTCTATCTACCTGGCGCATGAGACCCGTTTTATAATATGCTTCTGTCTTTCCCTCCTTCCACCACTAAAGTCTTCTGCTCTGGGCATCATAGTCAAATAACATAAGCATTTGTTCTGAAAGTCATGCCAATCAACTGACCTATAGATAAACATATCATCCCTATGCTTTGCCAGACAAAAACCCCCTTTCCTGGCTCTTGCTCCTCTATATTTGTTATTAGAATATAACAACTTAAAGGTGCAGACTGGCTCACTTTTACATTTATGTTACTGGCTCTTTGCAAATTCCCCAGCAAATACTAGGAACTTGATAAATGCTTTTTCTTTTCATATGCTTTAGTCATTATTTTGTCTCTAAGTCATCATTGGTCATACTCCACAATCTGCTCTTGCTTCTTCTGAGATTGTTATGTTTAATGGTTTGCAGTAATACATTATCATCAGGAGAATATTGGTGTTAAGGAGATTGGCTTCTATAGTTTTGAAAGTAACTAAAAATGCTATATGATTTCCAGTGTCTGTGATGTTGCCACCAAAGGGAGTCAGGTCCTCAATCATTATCCCAAAACTACTGTCCTAGAGCCCACAAAAACTTTTAAGCAAAGAAAGTCGAGTGAATAGATCATTCAGAACATATTTTTAAGGGAATCACAGAATTCTCAAGCATCATTTTTTCTCCTTTTCAAAAAGTCCCCAGGCTCAGGGCAGAGCCAAGATGACAGAGCAGAAGCAAGTATCTGCCAGAGCTCTCCCCTCCAACCCCTCAAAAAAACTGTAAAAATGGCTCTAAACAAATTCTAGAGCAGCAGAAATCACATATGACAGCGAGAAACAGATTTCCAACCCAAGACAATCTGGAAAGCTAACAGGAAGGGTCTATTGCACCAGCCCAGAGAAAAGTATAGTCCAACATGGGTCATGACAGTACAGATGGAACATGAGCAGGTCTCAGGGTGCTGAATCACTGGTAGTTGTAGCAGTTGCCAGACTTCTCAACCCACAGATGCTTCAAAGACTGCTTCACAAGTCAGTGGGAAAACTCTCTCAGCTGTGTGAGAGAGGAATGTGTTCCAGACCCAGCTCCAGTCCCAGGTTCAGGGGAGCAGCAGCCACTGCTGCAAGAGCAGCTGCCTTTAGAGCTCTTGGCCTATACACGGTGGGAGAATCAAGCATGCAGTCTTGGCTGGTAATCCTGGGATGAGGAGGAGCAATGATGCGGCACCATTGGTGGTGACTATGGAGAGGAAATCTTACTTGCAGTTCCATAGCAGAAAACAGTGTTTGTGGTTGCTCACAGACTAGAGTGCAGGTCAAGAGATGAGTAAACACCTCTCCACTGATCATACCACTTTGGAAGAACTGAAAATTTACAGTTCCCTAGACATATCTCTAAAAATAGCTACACAAAACTACTGAAACATAGGGCAGTACACCCTCCACTTAACAAAGACCTCAAAAGTCAAAGCAAAAGATTGAAAAAATAGCAGACAATATGAAATATCTCCATTGGAAAAGCAACTGACTTGGAAAATAGAACCAGGAGGGAGTAGAGCCAAGATGGCAGAGTAAAAGCAGGGACTTGCTAGAGCTGTCCCTAAAAACCCAGCCAAAATACCTGTGAAAATGGTTCTAAATAAATTCTGGGGTTGCAGAACCCACAGAATGATGGAGTGAAGTAAATCTCTAGCCCAAGAGAGCCTATAAGGTCAATGGGAAGTGTCTGTTGTTCCATGCTAGGAGCAGAGTGCACTCCAGTGTGAGCTGTGCTGGCACAGATGGGACTTGAGCAGACCTCAAGGGGACTGAATCTCCAGCACCTGTGGCTGTTTCCACATTTCTCTATCCCCAAATGCCAAAGACAAATGGAAGGTCACTGGAAAAAACCTGTTTGACCTATGTGAGAGAGTAGAGTGGCTTGGCCCAGCCCCAGGGCAGCAGTGGGAGTGGAGGAGACCACAACAGTTTCAGCAGCAACAGAGGCAGCAGCAGCTGGTTTTGGAGCTCTAGACCCACAGATTGTGGGGGTATCAAGCAGTTGACAGTACACCCCCACCACCACTACTGAAAAAGAGAACTACTTTGACAAAGAGCTCAAAAGTCAAGTAATTGGCTGGGGAAATGAGTAAAAACAGGGAAAAAAATTGGACTATAGAGTCTGACTTTGTTAACAAGGAAGATAAAAACATACAACAAAAAGAAGACAAAAATGTTAAAGCTCCTACATCCAAAGCCTCCAAGAAAAAATATGAATTGGTCTCAGGCTGTGAAAGAGCTCAAAAAAGATTTTGAAAATCAGGTAAGAGAAAAAAAATAAAAATTGGTAAGAGAAATGAGAGTGATTCAAGAAAGTCAGGAAAATGAGTCAGACTGATTGCTAAAAACGATCCCAAAAGTGCTAAAGAAAATAACACCTTAAAAAATAGCCTAATCCAAATGGCAAAAGAGATCCAAAAAGCCGATGAGGAGGAGAATGTCTTAAAAAACAGAATTGGCTAGATGAGAAAAGGAGGTCCAAAAGCTCACTGAAGAAAATGATTCCTTAAAGATTAGAATAGAGCAGATGGAAGCTAATGACTTTATAAAAAATCAAGAAGTTAGAAAACAAAACCAAAGGAATGAAAAAATAGCATACAATGTGAAATATCTTGTTGGAAAAATAATCAACTTGGAAAATAGATAAAGGAGAGGCAGTTTAAAAATTACTGGAGTACCTAAAAGCCATGATCAAAAAAAAGAGCTTAGATATCATCTTTCAAGAAATTATCAAGGAAAACTGTCCCAATAGTCTAGAAGCAGAGGGTAAAATAGATGTTGAAAGAACCCACCAATTGCCTCCTGAAAGAGATCCCAAAAGGAAAACTCCTAGGAATATTGTAGCCAAATTTCAGAGTTTCCAGGTCAAGGACAAAATATTGCAAGCAGCAAGAAAGATACAATTTGATTATTGTAGAAACATCATCCAGAGATTACAAGATATAAAACTTCTACATTAAGGGACCAAAAGACTTGGAATATGATATTCCAGAGGTCAAAGGAACTAGGATTAAAACCAAGAATCACCTACCCAGCAAAACTGAGTATAATACTTCTGGGGAAAAATTGGTCATTCAATGAAATAGAGGACCTTCAAGCATTCTTGATGAAAAGACCAGAACTGAATAGAAAATTTGACTTTCAAACACAAGAATCAAGAGAAGCATGAAACGGTAAACAGAAAAGATAAATCATAAGGGACTTACTAAAGTTGAACTGTTTACATTCCTACATGGAAAGATAATATTTATAACTCTTAAGACTTCTCTCAGTATTTTGGTAGTTGGAAGGATTATATTTATATAGACAAAGGGCATGGGGTGAGTTGAATAGGAAGGGACGCTATTTAAAAGAATAAAATTAATGAGTGAAAGAGGAATATATTGGGAGGAGGAGAAAGGGAGAAATAGAATGGTGTAAATTATCTCTCACATAAAAGTGGCAAGAAAAACTTTTTCAATAGAGGGGAAGAGGGGGGAGGTGAGAGGGAGAGTGAAGCTTACTCTCACAACATTTGGCTTAAGGAGGGAATAACATGCACATGTAATTTGGTATGAAAATCTATCTTACACTACAGGAAAGCAGGGGGAGGGGATAAGCAAGGGTGGGGAGTGATAGAAGGCAAATGGGGGGAGAGGGTAATTAGAAGTAAATATTTTTGAGGAAGGACAGGGTCAAAACAGAATAGAATAAAAGGGGCAAGATAGGATCGAGGGAAATGTAGTTTATCTTTCACAATATGACTGTTTTGGAAGTGTTTTGCATGAGTACACATGCATAACCTATATGGAATTGTGTTTCTTTTCGGTATGGATGGGTGGGGAGGGAGGAAGGGAGAGAGGTTGAAACTCAAAGTTTTAAAACTGAATGTTAAAAATGGTTTTTACATGCAACTGGGAAATAAAACACACAGGCAATGGAGTATGGAAATCTATAAGAAGATAGAGGTGAAAGAGATAAGAGAAGGAAGGGATGTGATAGAAGGTAGGTAGATTTGGACAAGGGGTAATTAGAATGCACACTATCTTGGAGAGGGCAGAGGGAAGAGATGGGGAGAAAATTTGGAACTCAAAATTGTGTAGAAGTGAAAGTTGACAACTAAAAAGAAATTGTTAGTTAATTAATTAATTGATAAAATATTAATTAATAAAAAAGAATAAATTAAAAATAAATTTTAAAAAGAAAATAGAACCAGGAGAGATAATTTAAAAATTATTGTTATACTTGTATACCATTATCAAAAACAAGAGCCTTCATCTTTCAAGAAATTGTCAAGGAAAACTGTCCTGTTTTCTAGAATCAGAAGGTAAAATAGAAATGGAAAAAATTCATGGATCACCTCCTTAAAGAGATACCAAAAGGAAAACTCCTAGGAATATTATAGCCAAATTGCAGAGTTCCCAGGTCAAGGAGAAAATATTACCAGCAGCCAGAAAGTAACAATTCAAGTAATGTGGAAACACAATCAGGATAACACAGGATTTAGCAGCTTCTACCCTAAGGAATCAGAGGGCTTGGAATGATATTCCAGAGGTCAAAGGAGCTAGGATTAAAACCAAACATCACCTACCCAGCATAACTGAGTATAATACTTCAGGAAAAAAATAGAATTTCAATGAAATAGAGGACTCCCAAACATTCTCTTTGAGAAGACCAGAGCTGAATAGAAATTTTGACTCTCAAATGCCAGTATCAAAAGAAACATGAAAAAGTAAATAGGAAAAGGAAGCCATAAAGGACTCATTGAAGTTGAACTTCTTAGACTCCTACATGAGAAGATAATATTTGTAACTCATGAGACCTTTTTCCGTATTGGGGTAGTTAGAGGGAATATATGTGTGTGTATATAATATGTGTGTACATGTATGTATATGTATATATACATATACATATATATGTAGACAGAGGGCACAGTAGTGAGAGCAATGTGCTGGGAAAAAGAGAAAGAGAGAGGTAGAATGTAGTAAATCATCTTAAGTAAATGAGACAAGAAAGAGCTTTTATAATGGAGAGGAAGAAGGGGAAGGTGAGAGGGAATAAGTGAACCTTACTGTCACAGGATTTGGCTTAGGGAGGGAATAACACATATTAAATTGGGTATGGAAATCTATCTTACCCTTCAGGAAGGCAGGGGGAAGGGGGTAAGAGAGGGAGGATAATAGAAGGGACAAGGGAAGAGGTAATCAGAAGCAAACACTGTTGTGGGGGCACAGGTCAAGGCAGAGAATGGAATAAATAAACGGCAGGACAGGATAGAGGGAAATGTGATTGTTATGAAAGTGTTTTGCATGGCTACACATGTATGACCTATATCAAATTGCTTTCTTTCTCACTGAGGGTGGGTAGGGAGGGAGGGAGGAAGCTAGAAAATGTGGAACTCAAAGCATAAAAAATGAATGTCAAAAATTGCTTTTGCATGTAACTGGGAAATAAATCGTACAAGTAATGGGGTATAGAAATCTATTTTACTCTACAGGAAAATAGAGGGGAAGGAAATGAGATAAGGGAGGGGAGTGTGATAGAAAGGAGGGAATATTCAGGAAAGGGATGGTTGGGGTGCATGCTGTCCTGTGGTGGAGGAAATGGAGAGATGGGGAGAAAATTTGGAATTCAAAATCTTGTGTTGAAAATTGAAAATAAATTATATTAAAAAAATTTTTAAAGTCTTCAGGCTGTGAGTTTACCTAATCATTTTGGAAAGCAACATTGAATTCTGACAAGAAGATGACAAAGATTTTAATGCCACTAGACTCAGAGTGCCCACTACCAGACATTTACTCCAATGTGGTCAATAATAAAAAGAACAGTCCAATATACATCAAAGTCTTTACAGCTGTACTTTTTGTAGTAGCAAAGAATTGGAAATAGATTAGATGCGCATCCACTGCATAATGGCTAAACAAATTCATATATATGTATATATGTGTATGAAAATATATATGTATACATGTATATGTATGTATGCATGTATGTATGTATATGTATAAAACATGTATATATTGATGTGTGTATATATATATATATAACTTCGTGCTAAGAAATGATGAATATGAAGAGTACGGAGAAGCATGGTAACACTTTAATGAAAACTGAAAAAAATGAAGTGGAATGAGAAAATTGCTATACATAGTAACAATCATGTAAATGGAAAAACGAACTATAAAAATGAAAACTAAACACTTTGTTATTATTAAACTTGACCCTGAAGTAGAGAGAAATTTTGCTGATTTTTTTCCATCTAAGTTGGTAGACCTCCTGAAATTTATTCATAGGATGCTTAGCTCTCATGTTAAGAAACCCTGCTTGGAAAATAGCATACCCTAAAGGCAATCAATACTCACGACAATCAACGCTTCTTCTGCTTTAGCTTGTTAGGTCAAGTCCTTTAAGGTCAAAAACATGCTTGTTTACTCATTCTGCTGTTGACTCAGATGAAGTAAGGGCAGTAACAAAAAAACAGTCAGCAGAATTTAAAATAGATTTGGATGTAGCATTATCAAATCACTATTGATCTGATGGGTTTTTCAAGAAGAGATTGTTTCCATAAAATCAAATTATGTGTATCCTTAGAATTTGTTGTTTATATTATGTCAGTTTTGTAGATGGAAATGTGCTTCCTGATAATTTCTTGTTGTGTTCTGTATACTGTTGTCTTCTGTATCTATATTATAGATATTGTTGATCACCTGGCTGACAGTGGATTGTGGAGGGTAAGAAAAGGGAGGGAAAAATAAGAACGACATCTAAACTTAGTGAAGGGAGATGGAGTTTCTGTAGAACTGTATCTACAGTGTAATTGGAAGAACATTGAATTAGTATTAAGAACACCTAGGTTGGAGTTCTAACTGATCCTTTCTAGCTCTGTGAACTGAGGCAATGAACTGAGGCAAGATACGTAACATCTCTTGAGTTTTTTTCATTGATAACATCAGTTACATTACCCAATTCACAACAGTTTTGTGAGAATCAAATGAAGTTGTATATAAAAAGTGTTTTGAAGCAAAAAGAAAATCTTATAGGAAAGAAAAATATTTGGGGGGACAAACTATAAAATTAATGTATTTCTTAAAGAATATTCATACACACTTAAAAATTAATCTTGGCAAGTCAAAAATTAATCTTAGTTTTTCTCAAAGTAATACAAAATTCTTAGCAATGGTAGACATTTTATTTGCATTCCTGTAATATATTTGACACCTAGGTGTGCTCACTCCTTTGTATCACTCCTTTCTATATGTTTCTTCAAAATTTTTTCGGAAAATTTTGAGTAATCAATTGTTCATCATATACTCAAAGCCTTATCAATATGCTCAGATTTCTTTACCAGTAAAAGGACAACAGTTGATCAAGAAAAGAGAAAAAGAACATTTCCTTCACAAACCTTGGACACTTTGCCACAAATTCATGTACTAATCAACTGGACAAGTAAAACTACATTGGAATCATAAGTTGGTACACACATGTAGCTAAAACACTGGCAAGGAGGGGAATATACAGTGGGAACATGGTTATCTGCAGCAAGCTGATGGAGGGGCAATTTGTGCCTCAAATACTCCAGGACTGCTGAAATCTTCAGGTGTTATTGGCCATTGTTACACCTGTTGATTGATAGACTCATTGATGGCTAGACCTTGCTCTTTTTCCCCACCAGAACTACTCTTGGACAGGCATTGTGATTCTGCTCTTTTCTGCTAGGGACTAGTTTGCATCTTTACTGGGCAAAACAAAACAAAATAAATTATCTACTTCTTCTGCATAAGAAGGAGTTCTCTTAGCTCCTAGAAGCCTAGAATATAGTGGCTTAATATTTTTGAAACACAAATCAGCCATCCAGGTAATTAGAACCCACAGATCTTTAGTCTTTTGGTTTATGCTTGCTTCTAATAGTGCGATCAATCTCCCTATATAAAGCCTCTATCTAACTCAGGTTTTGTACTTAGATTTAACTGACCTAAGAAGATCCTGAACCCTCAAAACTCAATTCAAAAGGCTCTGACAAAATAGAAAATAAAATACAAAAGCCAGGAGGAAGCTGAACTATGAAGGCCACTTCTCAATCCCAATCCTTTTTGGAAATCCCAATCCTTTTTGGATTGGCAAAAAAATAAATCCAGTGATAAGAAAGCTAAACAAGGACTATAATATCATTACCCTAACCTATCCTGGGTCACATTCCTATGTGGCATATACACACACACAAATATACATACTCAGATATATTTATAGAATACATATACAGAAATATACATATATACACAAACATATATATATGACTCTAAAGATATAATATGAATATTTTCCTCCAACTATTCCACATATATAGAACTTACGTAAATTATATAATACATAGACATAAAACATACATTATATTTAATAACTTAATATTTATATAGACAATAAATATATAAAATTGTATATGTGTGTATACATACACATTCATTTATAAATATGATAAAAGCAGGAATATGACCCAGAAGAGGTTAGGGAAATCAAAATTTAAAATGTATGTGTATATTTAGAATTTATAAAATCATTGTTAATCTGATAAGCATTTCAGAAATATAGACATACATACACATATATACACATACATATATGAAATATCATAAACATTCTGGGCTTTCATTAGGCTTGCTGAGAGAATTATGTTGGGGAAAATTAGGCCAGTTCTATGGGTTCCAAGCTCATTTATATCCCCCCTTGTAAATTGTAGAATTTCAATTAAGGCCACATCATCCTTCCAGTCACCCAAGTACACAGTCTCAAGGTCATTCTCACCTCCTCATTCAGTCTTGGCTACATATACTTATGATGATGTTGTTGCAGAATTATTTCAGTGGTGTTTGACTCTTTGTAACTCCATTTAGGTTTTCTTGGCAGAGATACTGTAATGGTCTGCCATTTCCTTCTCCAGCTCATTTTACAGATAAGGCAACTGAGGCAAAAATGGTTAAGTGACTTTTCCAGGGTCACATGGCTAGGAAGTGTCTGTGGCCTGATTTCAACTCATGAAGATGAATCTTCCAGATTCCAAGTCCATTGCTCTATACACTGCACCACCTACATGCCCCTATATTCTTATGTGAATTTATGTGAACTGGTAAAAAATGAAGTAAGCAAAATCAGGAAAATGTAGAAAATGACAATAGTGAGAGAACAAGAAGAAACACATAGATCAAAACTGCATCCTTTGCCATTAAAATGATCAAATAGTTCTTTTTTATATAAATAGTATTTTATTTTTTCCAATTACATGTAAAGATAATTTTTAACAATCATTTTTATAAGATTTTTGAGTTCCAAATTTTTCTGCCTCCATTCCTCCCTTCTGCAAGCAATCTGATACAGGTTATTCATGTGCAATCATGCAAAACACATTTCCACATTAATCATGTTGTGAAAGAAGAAACAGAAAAGTAAAAAACTACAAAAACCAAAGAAAGCAAAAATAGTATGCTTTGATCTACATTCAGACTCCATTGGTTCTTTCTCTGGAGGTGGACAGCATTTTCCATCAAGTCTTTTGGAATTTTCTTGCTTCATTGTATAGCTGAGAAGAGCTAAGTCTATCACAGATGATCATTACGCAATGCTGCTGTTATTATGTACTGTGTTCCCCAGCTCTCCTTATTATAGTTAGCATCACTTCATATAAGTCTTTCCAGGTTTTTCTGAAGTCTGCCTGCTTATCATTTCTTCTAGCACAGTAGTATTCCATTACATTCATATACCACAACTTGTTCAGCCATTCCCCAACGGATGGGCATCCTTTCAACTTCCGGTTCTTTGCCACCACAAAAAGAGCTGAAAGAACAAAAATCAAGAATATCAAGGGAATTAATGAAAAAAAATGTAAAGGGAGGTTGCCTAGATGTACAAGATCTAAAACCATACTATAAAGCAGCAATCATCAAAACTATTTGGTAGTGGCTAAGAAATAGAGTGGTAGATCAGTGGAATAGGTTAGGTACACAAGACACAGTAGCAAATGACTATAGTAATCTAAACCCAAAGACTTCAGCTTTGGGGATTAGAAGTTGGTATATGACAAAACTTTCAGGAAAACTAGAAATTAGTATGGCAGAGACTAGGTATAGATCAACATCTCACGTCAAATAGCAAGATAAGGCCAAAATGGGAACATGATTTAGATATAAAGGGTGATGCCATAAGCAGATTAAGAGAGTAAGGAATAGTTTACCTATCAGATTTATGGAGAAGGAAAAAGTTTATGACTGAACAAGAGATAGAGAACATTATGAAATGCAAAATGAATATTTTTGATTACATTAAATTGAAAAGCTTTTACACAAACAAAACCAATGCAGCAAAGATTAAAAGGACAGCAAAAAAAATTGGGAAACAATTTTTAAAGCAAGTATCTCTGATAAAGGCCTCATTTCTAAAATATATACAGAACTGAGTCAACTTTATAAGAATGTCATTCTCCAATTGATAAACTGTCAAAGGATATGAACAGGCAGTTTTCAGATGAAGAAATCAAAGGTATGTATAATAATATGAAAAAAATGCTATAAATCTATTACTTAGAGAAATGAAAATTAAAATAAAATTGAGAAATACCATCTCACGCTTATCAGATTGCTAATATGACAGAAAATGACAAATATTGGAGAAGATGTGAGAAAATTTGGACACTACTGCATTGTTGGTGGAGTTTTGAACCCATCCAATTATTGTGGAGAGCAGTTTGGCACTATGCCCAATAGGCAATCAAATGGTGTACACCTTTTGATGCAGCAATACTACTACTAAGTCTGTATCCCAAAGAGAATATAAAAAAGGGAAAAGAATCTAAAAACCTTGGTTCTAAAGAAGAGATACGAGTACTTATCTCCCACCATTCCATGCAAATGTTAGAGAGAAAGACTAGTGAGTTGGAAAAATCACTGGCTCTAGAATTAAGGACGTTGGGTTCAAATCCCACCTCTAAAACTTGTCCCTATGTGACCCTGGGCAAGTTACTTCTCCTCTCTGGCTTTCTTTCTCTCTAAAATGAGAGGATTTGACTAGACGTCCTCTAAGACACCTTCTGGTGCTAAATCTATGATTCTTTAGATTATCTTTTTAAATGTCTGATATAGTTGATGCTTTGGTTTAACTGAATGGTATTTTTATTTTGTTTCCATTTTTTGTGATAAGGGATAAGAACTTTAAAAGGATTTTTGGAAAATAAAGATGATACAAAAACAAAAAAGGTAATGAAAATTCAAAAAGGGGGGATAAAAGACAGATTTGGATAGAGAAAAAAGTCCCAGTAAAGAGTTTCATAGAATACAATTTCCACTCCAAGAAAACACAATAACAGCAAATTACAATAAGCCAAGAAAAACTCATCTTTCCCTTTCTCCATTCATTTCAAGAGAACACCTGAAAACTCTAAAACAGGTGTTAGTAACTTGTTTTGTATCATGGAGCCTTTTTTGAAGCCTATGGATTTTTTCTCAAAAAAAAAAATCAAATGAATAAAATAAAATTCTTAGGAAAACAAAGAAAATAAATTTTATTGAAATGAAGATCTTTTTTGCCATTCAGGTTGATGCTTCCCCTGAAATTTATCCGTAGAATCCTAACTGTCCAAGTTGAGAAGTTCTGCTTGAAAAATAGCATACCTTTTAACTCAAGACCAGTAGAATGCTTTCTGCCTCTAGCTTGTTATGTCAGAGCCTTTTGGGGCCAGAAACATACTTATTCACTCATCATGCTGTTGACTTAGATGAAGTAAGGGCATTAAGTAGAAAGGGCAAGCAGAACTTAAAACTTTTTTTATAAAGGGGATTAGTAGCATTTATCAAATCACTGTTGATTAGATAAGCACTTCTCAAGGAGAGAGAGCTCTTATTTGTAAAATAATATTATTTGTATTCTAGACTTCACTTGTTCCCACTCTTACAGATAACAAATTCTTTTCTTTATAATTGCTGATGGTGCTCTGCATACAATGGGAATTTTATAGGTGTTATTCACTATCTGACTGATTGATTTGTGGAGGGTGGAGGAAGAAAGGAAAAAGTAAATTTAAGGTCAGAGTATAATGTAAAAAGGGGCAGGTAGGTGGTGCAGTGGATATAGCACCAGTGCAGGAGTCAGGAGGACCTGAGTTCAAATCTCACCTCAGACACTTGACATTCACCAGCTGTGTGACCTTGGGCAAGTCACTTAACCCCGATTGCCTCATCGTCGGTCATCTCCAGTCATCCTGATGAATATCTGGTCACTGGATTCACATGGCTCTGGAGAAGTGAGGCTGGTGACCTGCACAGCCCTCCCTCACTCAAAACAGTCAAGTGCAGGTCACGTCATTATTTCTCTGATGACATAGTCTTCTTCGTCAACAAAGGACAAACACACACACATAATGTAAATAGCTCGAGTTTCTGTAGAACTATATCTGCAATTCGCTATGGTTAAAAGAACATTGAATTGGATGCAGAAGACCTATGCTTGAGGCTTCACTCTGACTCTTTCTACCTGCCTAAATTGAGACAAGTCACTGAAACTCTCCAAGTTTTCATCAATAAAGTGAGAATGATCATATTTACATTAATCATCTTAAAAATTTTTTGTAAGTATCAAATCAGATAACATATTTTAAAAATGTTTTGCAGCATTAAAATTTAGAAAAATAGAAGATGTTTGGAAAAAGATGCTACAAAGTACATTTATTTCTTGCAGAACTTTCAGATATTACCTCAAAGTTAATACAATGTGCTTAGCAGAGTCCAAACATACTATTTATTTTCCTCTCATACATTTGGCACCTGGGTACACTCCCCACCATGTATTCAGCATCTATCCATGGGCTCCTTGGATCCCAATCTGAAAAGCCTGGCTCTAAAATAAAATATTCTTTAACTTGAGGTAAATTACATCTTTAAGGTCTCTTACACAGCTCTATTGCTATGTCCAAGCCCTTGTGGCCAAAAGCACAGTTAGTTATTCATTCATCTTCCTGTTGACTCAGTCAGCTGAGGTAAAGGCATTAATCAAAAAATGGTAAGCAGAATTTAAAATGAATTCATTTATAAAAAGTTCCCCTATATTCATCACATCACTGCTGATGCAATAGGCATTCCTCAAGAAGGGTTCCTGCTTCCAAAATATTGCTTGTATTTCATAATTTGTTTATTTGTATTAGTCCAGTCTTACAGATGGCAAATTCCTTTCTTTGTAATTGCTGTGTGATCTGCATATAATGGGAATTTTATAGATGTTGTTGACCATATGACTGATTGAGTGATTTGTGAAGGGTAGAACAAGAGAGGGTAAATGAAAATTAATGTTAAAATATGATTACGCTAGCCTGAGTTTCTATAAAATTGTATCTTTAGCCCAGTATTGTTGAAACAACATCAAACTGTTATTCAGTAGATCAAGGTTTGAGGCCTAACTCTGAGCCTTTCTAGCTGGAGCAAGCAACTTAAGATCTCTTGAGCTTTTTCATCAATAAAATGGGAATGATCACATTCACACTATCTCATAAGATTTTCCTAAGGATCCAATCAGGTAATATATTAAAAAATAATGTTTTGTAGCACTAAAACAGAAAAATGGAAGATTTTTGGAGAAAGAAAACATCAAATTCATTCTTTACAGAATTTTCATATATAACTTTATAAAACCAATAATCTTGACAAGGTATTCCCCAAAGTAATACAAAGTGCTAAGCAAAATGCTAAGCTACTACTCACTTTCCTCTAATATATTTGGCACTTACCTTTAACACAGGGTAAATTACACCTGTAAGGTCTCTTGTACAACTTCATCTTTATGTCAAAGCCTTTGTGGCCAAAAGCACAGTTATTCATTCATCTTCCTGCTGACTCAACTGAAATAAAGGCATTAATCAACTATGTCAAGCAGAATTTAAAAGAGATTTATTTATAAAAAACAAACCAATCATTCATCAAATCTCTGTTAATCCAATAAGCATTCCTCAAGAAGACAGTGTTCCTGTTTGCAAAACATTATTTGTATTTTATAGTTTGCTTATTTATCAAGCTAGTGTAATCTTATAGATGGTAAATGCCTTTCTTGATAATTGCAGATTGTGCTCTGCATATTCTGGAAATTCTATAGATGTTGTTGACTGAGAGGTTTGTAGAGGGTGGAAGAAGAGAGGAAAAGGCAGAATTAAGGTTAAAATATGGTCAAGATAGCCTGAATGTCTGTGGAACTGTATCTACAGCCCAGTATTGCTGAAAGAACATTAAACTGGCATTCAGAAAAGAGGCTTGATGCCCGACTCTGACCTTTCTCACTGTTTGACCTGGAGTAAATCATTTAATCTCCGTGAGTTTTTCTCTCAATAAAGTGGGAATGATCACATTCACAGTTATTTGTGAGGATCAAATCAGGTACCTTATTTTAAAAAGTGTTTTATCCCTCTAAAACAGGAAAGTGGATAGTATTTAGAGAAAGAAACTACAAAACCCATGTCTTCCTTAGGGAATTTTCGTATCTAGTTTAAAAAAATAATTAATCTTGATGAAGTGTTCTCCAAAGTAATACAAAGTCCTTAGCAATGTATAGGCATACTACCTACTTTCCGGTAACGCATCACTCCTGGCAGCATCCACACAGTGATGTTTCCCTTCCCACATGTTCACCAAAAGTTCTACAAAATTTAAAGTACTCTGTGGTCCATCTCCACTCAAAACCATCTCCTCTGAACCTTACTAGCATGCTTGTGTTTACTTGCTAGCCAGAGGACACAATAAGTAAAGACAAAAGGGATTTAATACAATAATTTAGTAAGAGAAGTAGTAATTCAACAATTTCTCCCTAAACTTGGGACACTTTCTCAAAAATGTATACATCATTCAGAGAAGTAGACCTACATTGGGATCACAGACTATGTACATAAGTGTAGTCAAGACAGAATTATGTGGGGGGTACACATATTGGGTACATACTTGTCCAGGGCACACTGGTAGATGGACAAGTCATGACTCAGATGACCCAAGACTACTGATGTCTTCAGAGAATAATGGCCATTGTTGGGCCTACTAGCCTTTGTTCTCTCTCCCCACCAGGTCCCATATTGCCATTACTCTAGGATGCACATGATATTTTTTTTCTCTTCCCTGCTGGGTTGTAGGTTTCATTTCTGCTAATTCCCTACCTCCTTCTAGTGCCACTAAGTGAACTTCATCACGACTCCTCCTAAGAGGGGTAAACTCTGATCTTTTCCTTTTTGCTTAGTGCCCAGAGGTTAATCTTCAACTTTTTTCAAGAATGGTAGTGTCCCTTAATTCACTTTAGGACAAACATACCAATTCTAAACTTCAAAGTGTGGCTCATTTCCTTATAAATTTTCTTTTACCAGGTTCAAAGTCAATCTGGTGTGTATATTGTGGAATATTATCAGAAATTATAGAACTGAAGAAAAAAAAAACAACCCTTTCTCTAGTTGACTCAGCAATTAACCCAAAATAACTGGAAGTATTTTTTTTTCTTGTGGATTACTATTTCCTCTCATTTTCAAATGATAAACTCACAGTAGGATTGAATAAAATCACTTTTAATGCCCTTATAATTTATTAAAAATATAAAATAATAAATAATTGAAATTAAATATTTGAGCTAAGCTCAGAAGCTCTGCTGTGGTTTATATCCAGAGTCATCTCTGACATCTAAGAAAGCAGAGAAAATAAGGGCCATTGATTAGACTTCACAAACTGTCACAGCTGCTGTTTTATTCTTCTCTCAGCTTCAAACCACTCCTCTATCACACATTAATATTCTTACTTCTTAGTCTTGTGTCTTGCTCCCAACATTCTGCCTTTTTACTGCTTCCTAAAAACCTGGGAGATAATTCTTTATTCAAGGAAACTGGACCCTCAAGATAAACTGAGCTATCCTAAACAAGGTGAGTTATTGTCAAAATGAATGTCAATGGTATAAATTCAGTGATTGTCTTTCTAATACAGGGAAATACTTCAACATCTCTGCGATTCCAATAGCAGGACCAAAAAAATAAAAATCTACTTTTACTACATTCGAGGAAGTTTTGTCACCACCTTTGGCCAACATTGTTCCAATACTTTTGGAACACAAATCAGCCATCCAGACAATTAGAACCCACAGATTTTAGTGAGTCTTTTGGACTCTACTTCCTAATATCAGGATCTATTTCCTTGTATCAAGCTTCTATAGAACTCAGGGTTAGAAAGCATTTACAACCTTTATTTCATTGCATATGAGAACCCCAGTATTATCTCCCAAAACCCATTTCAGGGAAATATGACAAAATATAAAGTATAACACAGAAATTCGAAGGAAGCTGAACTATGAAAGTCACTTCTCTCATCAAATCCTCTTTGGATTGACAAGCAAGTGAACCTAAGCCAGAACAGAGCTAAATAAAGGTTATAAGATCATTTCTCAAATTATCCTGGGTCTCATATCTGTCTTTATTCTAAAACTAGATATATATGATAGATAAACAGATAGACAGACAGATGGAGAATGAGACTTTGTGTTTAGAGAGTCCTATGGATGGCAAGGGGCTATTCTCATGTATAGTTCAAAGGGAGACAGAATGGACTTTTCTAGCCTCTTCTTCCCCTCTCCCTTCTCCAAGGGATACTTTCATTACTTCCAGGAGGGGAAGCAGGAGATTGGCCCCAAAGCCACCACTTTGTTCTCCTCAGAAGGAGAGGGTATACCACACTAGATATCTATTTGTTCCCTTAAACAATTTGACTAGGGGATATGATCAGATTCCATCTAACTTTTGATCACTTTTGTCATTTGGGGGTGGAGGAAGAAGAGGCTTTATATTCAGTGTTTGACCTTTTTCCCCACTTAATGCCAGTTCCATAATGAACATACATAGAGAATAGCAAAGAAGCCTATTTATTCAAATTGTAGTAAAACAGAAATCAGAGAAGGTATACATATAAGAATACATACCAGGCAATAAAGGGTGAAGGAGTTCTCACACTGGAAACAAGACAACTCAGCTAAACCAAGAGATAGTGTGCTAGATCTCACCCAAGGGAAAACTCCTCTAAGTCTGTAGAGTAGCAAGCTGGGAATGAGCCATAATGGCGGCTGCCAACTTTTCTCATGTCTTCCTGGACAGAGACTTTTTCTTCAGCAACTTGAAATAGAGTTGACCCCTGAAGCTAGAAGCCCATTCTCTAGTACACTCAAGGAAGACTCTCACTTGGAGGATCCCAAAGGGAGATTCCCTCTGGAAGAGTCCCCAAAGGGAAGACTTGTTAGAACTGAAGCTTTCATTTCTCATCAACCCTTTACACAGGGTAGGGCATTCCTCTTCATCAATGAGGAAAGAGTTACATATCAATGTACTTTATAATATTAGCGATAGATGATAGATAGATAACAGATGATAGATAGATAGATAGATGATAGATGATAGATAGATGATAGATAGATAGATAGATAGATAGATAGATAGATAGATAGATAGATAAACACCTGAGCTTTCAGTAGCTCTGTCATCTTGAACCTTTCTTCATTGATATGGTCCCACTTTAGTTAAGGATTAACTAAGGCATCACTTCTCAACTTGTCTATTATGATAGCATCCCAATTCCACTCCCTGTCTAATCCATCCTCCATAGTGTTACCAGATCGATAGTCCTAAAATGCAGTCTTACAGTGTTATTTTCTTCAAGAACCTTATATAGCTACCCATTGACACTAAGACTAAACTTTAACATTTAAATTCTTTCACATTCTGGCTCTAATATTTCTTTGTGACTGATTTCACAATACTCCTTCACATATTCTTTGATTCACCCTGCTTATTGTCCCCCAAGCACAATATTCCATCTTTTCTCTCTGTACCTTTTGTTTCTGTTCCCCATGGTTGGAATGGACTCTCTCTTCACTTCTGTCTTGTAAAATCTCTAGATCCTTTCATGGCTTTGCTTAGGTACCACTTACTACATGAAGGCTTTTGTGTTCTCCTAAGGCACTAGTACTGTTCCCCCAATCACTCTAGTCCATAAATTACTCTTAAAATTTATTTTGTGTGTATTGTGTAAGTATTTTTCTGGGCACATATTATTTTCCCCAATAGGTCCTTGATGGCAGGAAATGTTTCCTTTTTATCTTTATCTCTGGCCACTAGCATTATGACTTACCTATCATAGATGGTGATTAAGTGCTTATGAATTGAATTAAATTGAACTTAATGATGATTATGTCTCTTTGAGATCATATATGTCTCAATTTGAATTCCTCTAAGTGGTTGGTACTGTCTGTACATTATACCCAACACAATTTTCAAAACAGAATTTTCAAATGGTCACAGAAAAATAACCTAAACCAAATTTCATCCATTTTAATGCCTGTTTGTATTTTGACAATTTTATGGATCTGTGATCTCATCATTGTTAGTACTCCCTCCATTTGTGGTACTAATGATAATCTCTCTACATCTTCTCATAAAGTCCAATTCTTAACCATGTCATTCCCTAAATTGGAAACTGAGGAAAAATTGAGGACCTACCTAGAATTCTGAATGCCTTCCTTTGGGGCTTTAAATAATTTGTAGATAACACTGTAGTACTTGAACTGTCCTTATGCTATCCCTCATTTTCTCTACATTACCAGTCCATATTCTGTCATGCATGCCTTCAGTCTTAGGAATTCTTATTCTGGACTAGACCTGCTTTTACTGTCAACTGAATCCAAACTCGCATAACTTGCTATAACTATTGAACCTCAGAGCAGATTAAGCTTCATATCCTATCCACCTGCTCCACCTGGACTATGTAGTCATCTACCTCCTTCCTTCCTCCCATCTTCCACTTACCACTTTTTGCTCTGGTAATCACATTAATATTACCATTTCTTCTGAAAGATATGTCAATCAACTGACTTATGGATGAAAATAGTCTCCTTGTGACTCCCCAGATAAAAATTCCCTTCCCTGGCCATCAGACTTCTGTATCTAGTAACTCCTCTTAATAAACGATAAGCTCCTTGAGGTCAAGGATGCCTCATCTCTGCATTTACATTACAAGCACTTAGCAAGGGCTTGATAAATGCTTGCTTGCTTTCATTCATCTATTCACATTCTGGTCATAAATATGGCTTTTAGGCTTTATTGTGCCTCTGCCTCATCATTCCCTGTTCGTACTCCACAGTGTCTCCATTCATGCACTTACATTACATCACTGACCTTGGAACCACCTACAATTTTGCTTCTTCTCAGATTGTGATATTCTATGGTTTGCAGCAATATAGCATCACCAGGAGAATATTGGTGGTAAAGAGGCTGACTTTGATGATGGCAAAAATAGATTAGGGTCATTGAGAATACTTTGTGATTTTCTAATATCTGTGATATTGCCATCCAAGGGAGACAGGTTCTAAAATTGGACCCCAAAACTTCCTAGAACCTACAGAAGCTTTCAGAGCAAAGAAAGTCTTACAAATAAGTCACTTAGGATTTTTAAAGAGGAAATCAAAGCTATTTCAGGAACCAAGGTGGACTTTTGTTCCTTTTCAAAAGTTCTCCTAACTGTGAATTGGTCTAAGCATTCTAGAAAACATTTTTGAATAAGGCCAAGAAGTTATCTAAGAATTCAATGCTTTTCGACCCAGAGTACCCTCTCCCAGGCATCTATACCAATGAAGCCAGTAATAAAAAAAGAATGTCTAATATATAATAAAATATTTATAACAACACTTTTTGCACTTACAAAGAATTAGAAACAAAGTAGGTACTCATTCATTGATTAGAGAGTAACTAAACAAACTATGGGCAGCTAGGTGATGCAGTGAATAATGTGTTGGGCCTGAGCCTGGGGTCAAAAAGACCTGAGTTCAAATCTGGCCTCAGAATTAGTTGCATTTTTTAAAGCAAGTCTGTTTGCCTCAGTTTCCTCATCTGTAAAATGAACTGGAGAAGAAAATGGCAAATCACTCCAGTATCTCTGCAAGAAAATCCTAAATGGTATCACAAAGAATTGGACACAATGGAAATGATTAAACAACAACAAAAAAAGCAAACTATGCTAAATGTATTTAGTAGCAATGTAAAGGGAAAGAACAAGAAATCCACAAAAATTCAAATCAAATGCTTTACTGTTACAGTGATCAAACTTGGTTTTGTAGAAGTAATATGAGAATTTACCTTCATCTCTTCTGTGCCAAAATTGGGGAGAAAAACTGGTAAGGTAGATGAAAGCACTGGCTGTAGAATCAGGGGACTGAGTTGAAATCTCACCTCTGACACTTAATACCGATTTGACCCTAAGCAAGTCACTTCACTCTTACAGGTCTCATTTTCTTCACTTCTAAAATGAAGGGAAGGACTCTGAGGCACCTCACAGCTAAATCTGTGATCTTTTTGAAGACTGTAATGTTTGTGGAGCCAAGATGGCAGAAAGAAGCCAGGAAATTGCCTGAGTTCTCCTGTTTCCCTCCTGTTAAATCAATGTTAAATCGAGACTCTAAATGCATTCTGGAGTGACAAAACCAACAATAAGATAGAGTGAAACAATTCTTCAGCTTAAGATAACTTAGAAGGACTTCAGGATAGGTATGTCTCATTTGGGTAAAAAGGAAGCACATCCCAGTGCAAAGGGTGTCTGGGCAAGCCGGCAGGAGGCTCTTAGTCACAGCAGAGTTCAGCAAATGAGACCCCCTAGTCCTGGCTTGGCAGACTAATGGCACATCAGACCAGCTATGAGGTTCAGTGCAGAAGGCAAATGGCCAGCTCCAGAACCCCAGTGCAACAGGTATAACTACTGCAGGCCACCCTAGCACAGTGAGCAAACCACCTGCACCTGAGGCCCCAATCCACTGACCAGGCCCCTGACCCACTCTACAAGAAGCTTAGGACAGTGCTCACTGTGCCCCAAGAGCAGAGTTTAACTTTTAAAAATGAGCCAAAAACTAAAAAGAACCCTGATTATAGTAAGCCACTATGGCAATAGGGAGGATCAAAATAAGCCAGGAGACAACAATGTCAAATGCCTACATATAAAGCCTCAAAGGGGAATATGAATTGGTATCAAGCCCAAAAAGTCCTCTTGGAAGAAGTCAAAAAGGATTTTAAAAATCAAATAAGAGAGGTAGAAAAAAATAGGAAAACAAATGAGAGTAATGCAGGAGAATTACAAAAAAAAAATCAACAACTTAGAAAAGGAAGCACAAAAATTGACTGAAGAAAACAACTTCTTAAAAAATAGAATTGGCCAAATGGAGGAAAATTCAACTGAAGAAAACAATTCCATTAAAAGTACAACTGGCCAAATGGAAAAGGAGGCACAAAAGTTAACAGAAGAAAATAATTCCTTAAAAGTTAAAATTGAGCAAGTTGGCCACTAATGACTCTATAAGACATCAAGAATTAGTCAAACCAAAAGAATGAAAAAGAAGAAGAAATGTAAAATATCTCATTGCAAAAAATCAACTGACCTGAAAAACAGATACAGGAGAGATAACTAAAGAATTCTTAGAATAGCTGAAAACCATTATTTAAGAAAAAGTCAGCATCATTAAAGAAATTATCAAGGAAAATTGTCCTGATATCCTAGAACCAGAGGGCAAACTGAAAGTAATTGAAAGAATCTGTCAATCACTCCTGAAAGAGATACCAAAATGAAAAGTCCAAGGAATATTGTAGCCAAATTCCAGAATTATCAATTCAAGGAGAAAATACTGCAAGCAACCAGAAAGAAACAATTCAGATATCAAAGGAGCCACAGTCAGAATTGCACAGGACTTAGCAGCTTCTATATTAAAGGATGGGAGGACTTAGAATATGATATTCAGGAAGGTAAAGGACCTTGGATTACAATCAAGAATCAGCTACTTGGCAAAATTGAGCATAATCTTTCAAAGGAAAAGATGGACTTTTGGCAAAATTGAGCATAATCTTTCAGAGGAAAAGATGGATGTTCAATGAAATAGGGGAGTTTCAAATTTTCCCAATGAAAAGATCAGAGCTGAATAGAAAATCCAATCTTCAAATACAAGACTGAATAGAAGCATGAAAAGGTAAAAAGGTAAAAAAAACATGTCATTTAATAAGATTACACTGTTTACATCACTACATGGGAAGATGAGAACTGTATCATAAGGCAGTTAGAAGTAGTACTATAGACGCAAGGTAGAGGTATAAGTTGACTTTGGTGTAATGATATAAAAAAATTAAGGGGCGAAAGGGGCGAAAAAACATTTTACTGGGAAAAGAGGAAAGGAGTAAGGGTAAATTACGTCACATGAAGAGGCACAAAAGACCTATAGCAGTAGAGGAAAAGAAGGAAGTGGTTGGTTTGAACCTTACTCTCACCACATGTGACTCAAAGAGGAAATAACATACACACACAGTTGAGTATAGAGATTTATCTTAACCCATAGGGAAGTAGAAGGGGAAAAGGGAAGGAAAGGCATGGTAGAATCCAGGGCAGAAGTAGGAGGGGAAGGGGGAAAGGAAAGGGGGGACTAATAGAAAGGAAGGCAAACTGAGGGAGGTGGTAGTTTAGAATGGTCTTTATTTTTCTTTTTATCCTTTGTAATAACAGAAGAATCTTTGTTGTAAGAGTTATATTAGAGAGGGGCGGAGCCAAGATGGCAGAGTAGAAAGAGGCACATACACATAGCTCCGAACCCACAACCCACAGAACGGCTACAGGGGACCAACTCACGGTGAATTCTGCACCCAGACGCCACGGGACATTGGAGCGAGGGACATTTCTGTTCCGGAGAGACCTGCAAACCTCTCGCGGGGGGTCCTTTCGCTGCGGACTGGGCGCCGGGACTGGGAGCTGAGTGCAGCCCTGCAGCGGCCGCGACATCGTGAGGAAAAGATCCGAGCAGGCTACGGGGACGGGATCTCCAGCGGCCACGTGGGTCCCTCCACCCTCAGAAGGACCTGCAAACCTCTAGCAAAAGGTCCGTCGCGCTGCAGACGTGGAGCCCAGCACTGCGGCGGCGGCTCCGAGAGGTACGGATCCAAGCAGGCTTCAGAGACGGGATCTCCAGCGGCCGCATAAGCCCCCCCACCCACAGGTGACGAGAGTCGGTGAGAGAGTCTCTTTGGCGGGTCGAGAGGGGAGTGGGATGCCCCCATGGCTTGGGCCCCCCCAGGAGATAAAAGCTGAGAGGCGGCTGCAGACAGGGGCTCCCCAAGTGGGCGGGAGCCTGGATCCATTGTGGAAGGTCTGTACATAAACCCCCTGAGGGAACTGTGCCTGAGAGGCAGCCCTGCCCCGACCTGACCATCTGAACTTAATTCTCACACTGAATAGCAGCCCTGCCCCCGCCAAAAACCCTAAGGCGGGAAGCAGCATTTGAATCTCAGTCCCCAAATGCTGGCTGGGAGGACTGGGAGGCGAGGTGGGTGTGAGGAGAATATTCAGAGGTCAAGCCACTGGCTGGGGAGAATGCCCAGAAAAGGGAAAAGAAATAAAACTATTGAAGGGTACTTTCTCAGAGAAAAGACACTTCCTCCCTTCCTTTCTGACGAGGAAGAACAATGCTTTCCATCAGGCAAAGACACAGAAATCAAGGATTCTGTGTCCCAGCCCACCCAATGGGCTCAGGCCATGGAAGAGCTCAAAAAGAATTTTGAAAATCAAGTTAGAGAGGTGGAGGAAAAACTGGGAAGAGAAATGAGAGGGATGAAAGAAAAGCATGAAAAGCAGATCAGCTCCCTGCTAAAGGAGAACCAAAAAAATGTTGAAGAAATTAACACCTTGAAAACTAGCCTAACTCAATTGGCAAAAGAGGTTCAAAAAGCCAATGAGGAGAAGAATGCTTTCAAAAACAGAATTAGCCAAATGGAAAAGGAGATTCAAAAGCTCACTGAAGAAAATAGATCTTTCAAAACTGGAATGGCACAGATGGACGCTAAGGACTTTATGAGAAAGACAGATATCACAGAACATAGCGTGAAGATTCGAAAAATGGAAGATAATGTGAAATATCTTATTGGAAAAACAACTGACCTGGAAAATAGAATCAGGAGAGACAATGTGAAAATTCTGGGACTACCTGAAAACCATGATCAAAAGAAGAGCCTAGACATCATCTTCCATGAAATTATCAAGGAAAACTGCCCTGAGATTCTAGAACCAGAGGGCAAAATAAATATTCAAGGAATCCGTAGAACACCGCATGAAAGAGATCCAAAAAGAGAAACTCCTAGGAACATTGTGGCCAAATTCCAGAATTCCCAGGTGAAAGAGAAAATATTGCAAGCAGCTAGAAAGAAACAATTCAAGTATTGTGGAAATACAATCAGGATAACACAAGATCTAGCACCCTCTACATTAAGGGATCGAAGGGAATGGAATAGGATATTCCAGAAGTCAAAGGAACTAGGACTAAAACCAAGAATCACCTACCCAGCAAAACTGAGTATAATACTTCAGGAGAAAAAATGGTCTTTCAATGAAATAGAGGATTTTCAAATTTTCTTGATGAAAAGACCAGAGCTGGAAAGAAAATTTGACTTTCTAACACAAGAATGAAGAGAACCATGAAAAGGTGAACAGCAAAGAGAAGTCATAAGGGATTTACTAAAGTTGAACTGTTTACATTCCTACATGGAAAGACAATATTTGTAACTCTTGAAACATTTCAGTATCTGGGTACTGGGTGGGAGTACACACACACACATGCACACACACACACATACATAGAGACAGAGTGCACAGAGTGAATTGAAGAGGATGGGATCATATCTTAAAAAAAAAATGAAATCAAGCAGTGAGAGAGAAATATTGGGAGGAGAAAGGGAGAAGTTGAATGGGGCAAATTATCTCTCATAAAAGAGGCAAGCAAAAGACTCATTAGTGGAGGGATAAAGAGGGGAGGCGAGAGAAAAATATGAGGTCTACTCTCATCACATTCCACTAAAGGAAAGAATAAAATACACACTGGAGAAGCAAGGAATAGTGTATTTATCAGATCTATGGAGAAGGGAAGAATTCTTTACTAAAGGAGAGATAGAAAGCATTATGAAATGCAAAATGGATAACTTTGATTACATTAAACTGAGAAGTTTTTGCACAACCAAACCCAATGCAACCAAAATCTGGAGGGATGTAATAAATTGGGAAAGAATTTTTAAAGCTAAGCTCGGGGATAAAGGCCTCATTTCTAGAATATATAGAGAACTGACCCAAATGTATAATCATACAAGTCATTCCCCAATTGATAAATGGTCAAAGGATATGAACAGGCAATTTTCAGAGGAAGAAATTAAAGCTATCTATAATCATATGAAAAAATGCTCTAAATCACTATTGATTAGAGAGATGCAAATCAAAACAACTCTGAGGTACCACATCACACCTATAAGATTGGCAAACATGACAGAACAAGAAAATGATAAATGCTGGAGAGGATGTGGGAGAGTTGGAACACTAATTCATTGTTGGTGGAGCTGCGAGCGCATCCAACCATTCTGGAGAGCAATTTGGAACTATGCCCAAAGGGCTACAAAAATGTGCATACCCTTTGACCCAGCAATATCACTACTAGGACTATATCCCCAAGAGATCATAAAAATGGGAAAGGGTCCCACATGTACAAAAATATTTATAGCAGCACTCTATGTAGTTGCCAAAAACTGGAAGTCAAGGGGATGTCCATCAATTGGGGAATGGCTGAATAAATTATGGTATATGAATGTAATGGAGTACTATTGTGCCATAAGAAATGATGAACAAGAAGACTTCAGAGAGGCCTGGAAAGACTTATATGACCTGATGCTGAGTGAAAGGAGCAGAACCAGGAGAACTTTGTGCACAGCAACGACCACAGTGTGCGAGAGTTTTTTCTGGTAGACTTGGAATTTTGTAATAACGCAAAAACTTCTTATAAAAAAAAAAAATCCCAAAGGTGGTTCTCAAGGCAAAATGCCTTCCACACTCAGAGAAAGAAATATGGAAGTCATTCACAAAATGTAGCAGATCATGTTTGTGTATGTGTATGTGTTTGTGTATCATGTTCTGATTTGTTATACGATTTCTTTATTTTAGTCTGACTACATAGCATGACTATAGTGAAAATATACTCAATAGGAAAGTATATGTAGAATCTATACAGAATTGTATGCAGTCGTGGGGAGGGAGGGGGGTAGTGGGGGGTAGGGGGGGGTAGGTGTGGGGGGGATAAAATCTCAATTGTATGGCAGTGATTGTTAAACATTAAAAAATAAAAAAATAAAAAAAAAAGAATAAAATACACACTCATTTTGATAGGAAAACCTACCTCATAATACAGGAGAGTGGGGGACAGGGGCACAAGCAGGATGGGGAGGAGGATAGAGGGGAGGGCATGGGGAGGAGAATGCAATCCGAGGTTGACACTCATGGGGAGGGAAAGGATCATAAGAGAATAGAAGTAATGGGGGACAGGATAGGATGGAGGGAAATATAGTTAGTCCTATACAACACAACTAGTATGGAAATCATTTGCAAAACTACACAGATTTGGCCCATATTGAATTGCTTGTCTTCCAAGGGGAAGGGGTGGAGAGGGAGGGAGGTAAAGAAGTTGGAACTCAAAGTGTTAGGATCAACTGTCGAGTAATGTTCTTGCCACTAGGAAATAAGAAATACAGGTAAAGGGGTATAGAAAGCTATCTGGCCCTACAGGACAAAAGAGAAGACGGAGACAAGGGCAGGGAGGGAGGATAGAAGAGCGAGCAGATAGGTCACAGGGGCAATTAGAATGTTTGGGGTTGGGGGTGGGGGGATAAAAGGGGAGAAAATTTGTAACCCAAAATTTTGTGAAAATAAATGTTAAAAGTTAAATTAAAAAAAAGAGTTATATTAGAAAATAAAGAAGATTTTTAAAATGGTAATAAAATGACAAAAAATGGGCGGGGGGGAAGACTTACATGGATAGAGGGAAAAAAAGCTCCAATAGAGAATCTCATTGAACTGAATCTGTATTGCAAAAGAACAGAGTAATGCCAAGTTACTTTAAGTCAAGAGGAACTCCTCTTTTCCCTTTGCCCCATTCATCTCAGGAGGTTGCATGAAAACTTTAAAATAAATAATCAGATCTTTCTTATGTATCCATGGATTGCATTATCAGTTTACTGAAGCCTATGGAACTTTCCTCAGAATATTTATAAGTGCATAAAATACCATAATAGGATTACAAAGTAAATCAATTTCACTGAAATAATTTTTTTTTTCCATCAAAGTTGCTCCTGAAATCCATCCATGCTTCCCTTGGATCTCAAGTTTAAAGCTCTGCTTGAAAATAGGATATCCTTTTTCCTTTTTTGCCACTTCATTGCTACATCAAAACCATTGGAAGCTGAAAGCAGAGTTATTCACTTCTGCTGTTGAATCATTTTGCTGAGGTGAAAACATTAATCAAAAATGGCAAGCAGAATTTAAAAGATTTATTTACAAAGAGTATCCTCACCATTCATCAAAATCACTGTTGATTCAATATGCATTTCTCAAGAAGAAAGAATCTCTGTTTATAAAATAATATTATTTGCATTTTATGGCTTACTTGTTTATACTAGTCTGATCTTATGGATTACAAATGCCTCTCTTGATAATAATGGATGGTGCTCTGCATATTCTGAGAATTTTATAGATGCTGTTGACTGATTGATGGAAAAATTTGTGGGAAGTGAAGGAAGTGAAAAACAAATGGAAAGTCCAGGTTTGGTCAAGATAGCCTGATTTTGTGTGGAATTGCATCTACAACCCAGTGTAGATGGAAGAACATAGAACTGGAATTCAGAAAACCTGGATATGAGTTCTAACTCTTTGACCTGGGGCAACTGACTTACCCTCTTTGAGTATTTCTTCTATTTAAAAAAAAATTAATCATATTGTAATTACCCATCTCTCAGATTTTGTAAGAATCAAATTAGTTTGTTCCAATCAGTTGATATATTGGGGTTATTTTGAGTACAACGTACACTTTGATTTTGCTTTCGAGAAATATCTTTTGGGAGAGACAGAATGCAGAAAACTGTACCACTTCACAACACCTTCCAAGTTGTAACCCTTCTGATGCCCTCTTCTACAAGCAAACTTCAGGTCTTTGTCAACATTATATTTATTGCTATCTTCTTGGTCTTGAGTGGAGGATGGCCTGTCCTAGTATCCCCACCCCACCCCCTAGTCATACCTGCTTTCACCAGGGCTTCAGGCCAAGGCCCTGAGGTCCAGATTTGTAGACTGTTCTTCTGGTTCATGCAGCCCTGGGTGCCAGTTCAACATCATTCAGAGTCCTTTGAAACAACCATTATTTATCATAGCACTTATGTATTTCCTACCATTTCATATGTATAAACTGTGCTACCATTTTTATTAGGTTCCTATTCTTTTTTATGTGTCACTGATGAAATATTTTGAGCATTATGCCCCATCTTATTTTGCTCATAAGCCCTCTTATGTTGGGTTTGGATTTTTTTTTTTGCAAGATTTTGCGTATTGTAGTGCTTTGGGGGGAATGCCCACATCGAATTTAGCAGACTGTATATTGTGTTTACGTGTGTATATAGAAATTTCATATACATGTAAATCTGAGAATACCAACTAAAAATATAGATATTTCTTTAACCTAATTTGACATTTCTACATACCTATATTTCTAAATATACAGATATAGTACTTTGTACCAATAGATCTTATTAAAATGTCAGCTATTATTGGAGATAAAATGTAAAATACATGTATTTCTCTGTATTTCCATAGAAGGGGTTTGAAATTCAAATCTTTTCAAAGTATTAATAAAGTTATATAAAGTACTTAACAATTTTTCAACAGGCTTTATCTTCTCTAACCCTTCTAGAGCCAGGTGCGCCCCATTTCACATATCCCACCACCACCACCACCACCACTACACACACACGCACACACACACTCCCATAAAACCACTCCAGGCACTTTGTTAGCCTGTAAGAACTTAAAGTCATAGCTCAGGCCCCATCTTCATTCTGACTGACTGGTCAGCCAGAAGATGAAATTAGTGAAAAGAGACACTTGATTTAATAGTTTAGTGATAAAAGTAGCAATAGAGTATTTTCTTTCTAAACCTGGGGATGTCTCTGCCAAATACATATACTATTACTGGGGTGGATCGATATGTTTAGAGATTGCATGTTCAGGATGCATATGCAGAGAACTTGCAGCCAGGAGGAGCAGACAGGTATGTACACTTGTGATCATGGCACACCGATGGAGAGACTTCCGATACTAATACTGAACTGTTTATGCTGAGTCCACTCCCTGTCCTTGTTGAGGGCCAACGTTTGCTAGGTTGTTTCTCTACTAAGTACCATATTGCTACTATACTAGGACAGACCTAGCATGTCTGCTGCCCTCCTCTGAGCACTGGATAGCATCTCCACTGCTCCTTTTCTCTAAGGTCTGAGTCCTCAGCTTTGGGGCTACCTCTTCTCCTGGACACTCTTCAGTGAGAAAAGTAGGCTTGTCTCACCCCCTAGTCATCAGTCTAGGAGAAAACATACAAACATACTTCATCTGTTTTCTTTCCAGAAGAAGAAGGAAGTCTATTAGTTTCCAGAGTCTTAACCTCCAAGGGTCAAGCTGTTTTGGAACACAAAACAGTCATTTGATTGATAAGAAACCACAGGGATTTAATCAACCTTTTGAACTCTACCTTTGGTTCCCATAAGATCCATCTCCTTGTTTCAAGTCCCTATCTAGATCAAATTAGAAAGCACTTGTGACTTTGATGTATCTGTAGTGATTCTGGATTCCCAACATATATTTTATGGCGTCTACGATTCCCCGCACCCCATAAGAACTATGAAGAACTGGGCTAAGTAGGCTATTTCTCTTCCCAAATATTCTTTGGATTGGCATGCAAGTAAATCCAAGCAAGAACAGAGCAAAGCAAAAACTGTGAGGTCATTCTCCTATAATACCTTGGACCATATTCCTGCCTTTAATGAATGTGTGTATGTGTATATATATACATATATATTAATAAAACTTCTAAGTCTTCAGCAGCCATATACACAGAAACATACGTTTAGCATTAACAAATCATGGAACGTCTCTGAGTTTCTGTTTCCTCATCCACAAAATGGGGTTGTAAGTATAAAATGAGATAATAGAGGTAAAATGTTTTGTAAACAATGAAATATCACATAAATGTCAGTTATCATTGCCTCAAATTTCTTGTTCTTGCCTTTTTAGACTCTTGAACCACCTCAGCTTATCTCCTTGTTCTTAGTAAGAACTGAAATGATTGACGTCAGATACTTTCAGAGAAACCTGGGAAGACCGATATGAGCTGCTGCACAGTAAAGAAAGAATAACCTAGAAAACAACGAATATAGTAACAACATTGTAAAGAAACAACTTTGTAAGGTTTTAAAGAACTGTTTTTAACCCAATAACCAATCATGACTCCAGAACATCCTATTCACCTCCTGACAGAGAGCTGATGGGCATAATATGCAGAATAGGACTTTCCTTTTTTAGGCCAATGCGAGTTGTTTTGCTTGGTTATACATATTTGTTTTTTCCCTTTTAAATGGAGTGGGAGTGGAAAAAGAAAACAAGGCTTATTAATTCTAAAATTATTAATAAAAAACCAAAAAGTATAAGTGCTACGGTCATGAGTTATAAAGGAAATAGATGGAACATTGTCCCTGATTAATTGCCCCTCAGAAAACACAGAGAGGAGTTTGATTATTCCATTGGTAGTATTTGAAGTCCCTAATTCCAAACATTCAGTGGTGAAGAGACAAATGCTTGGTCCTACCCTCCTTTGGGCACCCATGGCACAAGCACTGCTCTGGCCTCCAAGGTTCCAGAGCTGTTCTTTGTTGGTTCAGAGGGACCCTTCTGCACTGGTTGTGTACAGGTCTTGAAATCAGTCTCCATCCTACAGAGTAATAGATAGAGCCACTTCTCTCATGGCTCTTTGTGTAGGAGCTCAGTTTTTTTAGTTATAAGCAAAGGCTACAGTTTCAATTTAAAAACTTATATTAGGTACCTCCTATGTTCAGAACAATGGCTGAGTCGTAGCTTTTTAGCTGGAAAGAACTCCAGGTTCATCTAGTCCAATGCCTTTATTTTATAAATGAGGAAACTGGAGCCAGAAAAATCAAGTGACTTGACCATTGTGACCAAGTTAGTGAGTGGGCAGAGCTGTAATTTCAACCCCGATCCTCCTCTGATCCCAGAGCATTCAGTCTATCCACAATATCATCCTGTGCCCTAAGACATCATTACTTCTTTCATGAACGTTTATGGTTTTATGAGGGTGTAAAACCAAAAAAAGGTAAGTTCCAAGTGCACAGTGTAGCTCTCTCTAGTCTACTCTTGATCATCTATAGTCAGGGGGATGAGAAGAAGAAAGGATCTAAGGGGGAAAGTGAATCGAATGCAAGAAATTCAGTCAGGAAACCTGAATTTCAATCCCACCTCAGACACAGACACCTAGTATGATAGCAGGACAGTCTCTTAACTTCTTTCAGTCTCAATTTCCTCATCTGTATAATAGACGCAATGAAAGTCCTTCTCTCAAGATTGTCAGGATCAAATGAGGCTACATATGTAAAATACTTAGCAAATCTTATAGCATTCTATAAATACAAGTTATTGTTGAAATCCATACATTTCCCACATATAAGTTAAAGCCCAAAGCTTTAGCCTCTTCCCTGACTCAGTTTTCTATTAGCCAACCAATCAACAATCAATGAGCATTTATTAAACTCTTGTTATATACCCGACATTGGGTTTAAGAGCTAGCAATGCAAAGAAAAAATTTAAAAATAATATCTACCCTCAAGGAACTTACAGTCTAATGAAGGAGATAGTATTTACATTAAGTAAGTTTGTTGTTATGGTTGTTTACTCTCAGTTCTCGAAGATCATAAATAGGTATATGCAATATACAGGTAGACTATACTGAAGGTAACCTTAGAAAGGAGGGGATAAGCAGCAGGGAGGACCATGAAAGCATTCTTGAAAAGTAGCATTTGAACTGAGTGTTAAAGGAAGGCAGAGATTCTAAAGGCTGGAGGCAGGGGAAGAAAGAATATCAGGAATAAGGGGTAAAGGTGTGGAGATGAGAGGTACTGTGAAGGTTTTCACTTTTTTACTGGGGAAATCAGGGGAAGATTCATAGAGCAGGTGGAACACAACGTGAGCTTTGAAGGAAGAGGATTTTGATTGGTAAAAATAGGAATGGAATGAGTTCCAGGGATGAGATGCAAGAACGCATGGTGGCAAGATAGTGATAGGACGAGATTGAGGAAAAGATAATATAGTTTGTCTACTATAGGTTCCCAAGGGTGATACCTCCTGGGGTTGTTGAACTGATGTGGGAATGTAACCTGGGGTGCTACTGGGGAGGGGGTTAAATAAAAATAAGGGGGCAAAGAAGTATAAAGAAAGAAGAGAATTTTGAAAAATCATTTGCATATGTTTCATCTGTTGTATAACAGAGTTAAAGTCATAGTGATGGCATTATTTTCCAAGTAAACACAAAAAATGCAAATTATAACTTATCAGTGGTCAAGTCTGCCAACAGGTCTTAACAAGCAAATGTTGGCAGGTGAGCATGTCATGCATTGTTGGGAAGTCCAGCATGCATCAGCAGGAATTCGTGTGTAATGACTTGTTTACAATACCACTCTACATGGCTACATGATACAATATTGCATCATCAAAATTTCAATGCAGGAAAAAACCCACAAATTTATAATGTTATTAAATTTAAGATGTAATTTCTTTTAAAAAAATTATATATTTTGAAATGATGCAAATTTAAAAGAAAACATTAAAAAGTTAAAGAAAGTCGATTTCCAGGAGGGCACTGAGTAATTTTTTTAGGGGGGAAAGTTGTAGTAGGCCAAATAAGTTTAATAACCTCCGGCCTAGGCCATAGAGGATATTGAGAAAATTGAGGGATTTAGGACAGCAAATAGTTAATTGTGGGAACTGAGTGATCCATGCTGAATGCATCTTGTGACGTTATTCTGGAGCTAACTCAGTCCTCTTTCTATTCAATTCTATCATGTGAGAAAACTATATTTAGTTGTGGGAGTTGGGAGAAAACTTTATTGCATTGTTTGAACCTAGTGCTACCTGACTAGGAAGCTGGACCAACTCTACCTTAGAGACCTTTAACTAAGTTAGGATCTAGGTTTTGCTGACCAGAAACCCAATCAAATCCAAAGAGTGATGCAAGGAGTTTTCTCGCAACTGTACATCTCGAGCAACATGTCTTATATGAAATCTGGCCCCATATTGATTAATCAATTATTGTTTCCAGGTTTCTTTGATTATTCACAGACACTTGGGGGAAGTGGGAGACCTTTTTTATTTTCTTAATTCAGAGAATCTTATCTGTTTACTCTCCCTCCCCCAACTTGGAAGGTCCCTAATCTTTCCTCCAATTACAAATCAGATTACCTAATGTTGTATTGTTTCCTCTTAATCAATGGGTTATATTTGATTGATTGTGTTAATGTATATAAGTCTGTCTCTGCCTGTATTTGAGGTTCAGGTCTAAGTTGAGGAAATCTAGTCCTAATTTGATGGGCAATTGCCATGCGTTGCTTAAGAAATTAATGTAGTCAAAAGATCAAATCTTTGCTTCTTCAGTCATTTCATCTTTCACTCGCCACAATACAAAAGGGAATGGTGTGTATAATAAATCTGGAAAGATAGTTTGGTGCAGAATATGAAGTCTGTTAAGGTATAGAAATTTATATTTTATTCTATAGACAGTTAGGAGCCAGAAAAAATTATTGATCAGGGGAGAAGCTGTAGCCATATACCTGCATGAGAATTCCAAGGGAGAGTAGAGAGAGGGTGGACCCCAGGCTCAGGAATTATGGAGCAAATTACTGACCTTTAGGTCTCTGACTGAGCCAACCACATATTTGGAAAAGCAGTGAAGGAAATCTGAGCTGCCTAAGTAGCTCATTGAGATTTTCTCAGTACCAGCTGCTGAAATATCAGACAAGTTTCACCTGGCTGTTGGCATGGTGATCTTACCAGGGATAGCCACTGGCCATGCCAAGGAATAAGGGAGCTAAAAGATGATCTCTCGTTCTCTCTGTGACTTTGAGAAGGACAATGTTTGATAATGCATTTCTGCAATGCTTTTCAGGTAGTTTTCGGCAATGACCTTTAGATGCATGTGTCCTACCTCCCCTAATCTGCAAACGCCCTGTACCTGTGAGAGCAAAGAGGTAGTAAACAACAATGATAATAATAACCAGCATTTATACAGAGCTTTAAAGTTTACAACATGCTTTACACATATTACAACAGTCCTGGTATGTAAGTGCTTTTCTTACCCCCATTTTAAAGAAGAGGAAACTGAGACATGCAGAGGCTAAGTGACTTGCCCAGGGTCTCAAAAGAGGATAAAAGAAGTTGAAATTCAGTTTTACAAGAATGGTTGTGTTCTGCCTCTTCAGAGTTCATTGTTACACTTGATTTTCATTTCAACTGTAAATGGATTGTAGCCAAGATTCTGAATGAATTATCTGGGATATTTTGAGGAAGGGAAGAAATTGGCATCTAGATCATCGGTGAGTGTGAACCAAAATATTTATTAATTTTATCATAATATCCATGACCCTACATAGGAACACAGATAGAAATTAAGAAAACATTAAGAGGGGAAGAATTGGGAGAAGTTGGGACTGCTAGGTATTTTTTGTTTAAAACTAGTTGAAAGTGACTTGGCAGAGTAAGCCTAGAGTGCCACCTAGTGGTTTCCACAGATATGAACCATAGTTCTAAACCACACCCCATTGGGCTATTAAATAAACCTCTGTGCCTATGAGACCCACACTTTTTTCCATTGTGAGAAGTGTTTAATATGAGCATTTTGTTATCCAGTGATGCTGAACAAATTCATGTACTGATAGGGATACTTCCCTTCTTCTCTATCTTTCCAAAGCTTGGTACTGTAGGCTTGTGACATAGTAGAAAGAACCAGGGCTTGAAATCAGGATACTTAGATCCAGGTCTTCATTCTGCTTCTAGCTAGCTCTGTAGGCAAGTCACTTCTCCCTCTTAAAGCTTCATCTGTAGAATGAGGACAATGGTATTTACCTTGCCTTCCTCACATGGTTATTGTGAGAAAAGTCTACTGTAGGAACTTGGAAAATTCTATACAAATGAAGATACAGTAATGTATCATTCCAGTAATGTCCAGGGCTACTATACATAAATTTAACTTATTTATTCTTTTTATGCTTGCCTTACCACTTTCTTTAGGGAAATTAGACATGGTTCCCTGTCTAGCCCAATATCTACCTGTGAAGCCACCATTGTGAAGAGGATTCTTCCTTCTCCAAAAACAATGAACTGAACCTCTAGTACAGCAGTGTGATCCAGTAGAAATACCACAAAATAATAGTCATGGCTCTCTGACTGTGGGTAAGTTACTTACCTCTTTGGGACTTGGTTTCATATTCAATAATATGAAAAAATTTAACTAGTTGATCTCCAAGGTCTCCTCCAGTTGCAGGGCCTCCATTTTAAGGAGGCTAATTCTGATGTGCAATCAATCAGAACAGTTTAGAATCGTGGTGTCAAACTCAATTAGGCACTGGGCCACTAAATCATAGCTAAGGATCCTTCTCTGATACACATTGACTTAGAAAGCCCCATATTAACATTATCTATATTCTATCATAGTTTTATTTAATTGGTTAAGTATTTCCCAATTACATTTTAATTTGGTTTATTGCACTCAAGGGCTCTGTGGGCCACATGCAGCCAGCAGCCAGTGTTTGATACCTCTGGTTTAGGCAATTAGTCCACCTGTCTTATCACAGTATTTATTTGATGTGTTGGGGGAAAACATACAAAAAAACCTGATAATGAAAGAAACAAGTCAGTCATTCAACAAGCATTTATTAAGTACTTACTATGTACCAGGCACCCTGACTAGTACAAGCAAAAAGAAAAACAGTGCCTGCCTTCAAGAAGATTGTAGTCTAATAGGGAAGGATAGCAGATAAAAGGAAGCTGAAGGTAAGCAAGGAAGTAAAGCAGTATACATAGATATATATATTTTTTTCTTTTTAAAAAAATATTTATTTATTTATTTTTAGTTTTCAACTTTTACTTCCATGAGGTCTTGAGTTCCAAATTTTCTCCCCATTTCTTTCCTTTTACCACTCCAAGAGATTGTGCATTCCAAGGACCCCTTCCCCCAATGTGCCCTCTCTTCTATCACACTTCTCCCTTCTCTCATCCCCATCCCCTCTATTTTCTTGTAGGGCAAGATAGATTTTTATACCCCATTGCTTGTATGTCTTATTTCCCAGTCGCATGTAAAAACACTTTTTAACATTTCTTTCTAAAACTTTGAGTTCCAACTTCTCTCCCTTTTTCTCTCACCATCCATCCACATTCAGAAGAAACACAATTCAATATGGGTTATACGTGTGTAGTCATGCAATAGTCATGATGTGAGACTAACTGTATTTCCATCCATCCTATCCTTCCCCCCATTTAATCTATTCTCTCTTTTGACCTTGTCCCTCCTCAAAAGTGCTTACTCCTAATTAGCACCTCCTCCTATTTGACCTTCCTTCTATCATTGCCCCCCCACCATTTCTCCCCTTCTCCCCTACTTTCTTATGGTGTAAGATAGATTTTCATACCAAATTGAGTGTGCATGTTATTCTCTCTTTAAGCCAAATGTGATGACAGTAAGTTTCACTCTCCCTCTCAGCTCCCCGCTCTTCCGCTGTAGTGAAAAAGCTTTTTCTCGCCTCTTTTATGAGAGATAATTTGCCCCATTCCATTTCTTCCTTTCTCCTCCCAATATATTCCACTCTCACCCCTTAAGTTTATTTTTTTAGGTATCATGCCTTCCTATTTAACTCACCTTGTGCCCTCTGTCTATATGTATATAGTTCCTTCAACTACCTAAATACTGAGAGAAGTCTCAAGAGTTACAAGTGTTATCTTTTCATGTAGGAATGTAAACAACTCAACCTTAGTAAGTCCCTTATGATGTCTCTTTCCTGTTTACCTCTTCATGCTTCTCTTGATTCTTGTGTTTGATAGTCAGATTTTCTATTCAGCTCTGGTCTTCTCATCAAGACTGCGTGAAGGTCCACTATTTCAATGAATATCCAATTTTTCCCCAGAAATATTATACTCAGGTTTGCTAGGTAAGTGATTCTTGGTTTTAATCCTAGCTCCTTTGACCTCTGGAATATCATATTCGAAGTCTTTTAATCCCTTAATGTAGAAGTTTTTAGATCTTGTGTTCTCCTGATTGTGTTTCCATAATAATCAAATTGTAGCTTTCTTCTTGCTTGCAATAGTTTCTCCTTGACCTGGAAGTTCTGAAATTTGACTACAATATTCCTAGGAGTTTTCCTTTTGAGATCTCTTTCAGGAGACAATTGATGGATTCTTTCAATGTCTATTTTATCCTCTGGTTAGACTATTGGGGCAGTTTTCTTTGATACTTTCTTGAAAGATGATGTCTAGGCTCTTTTTTTGATCATGGCTTTTAGGTAGTCCAGTAATTTTTAAATTGCCTCTCCTGTATCTGTTTTCCATGTTAGTTGTTTTTCCAACAAGATGTGTCACATTGTCTACTATTTTTCCATTTCTTTGGTTTCATTTTATAATTTTTTGATTTTTCATAAAGTCATCAGCTTCTATCTACTCCATTCTAATCTTTAAGCAATTATTTTCTTCAGTGAGCTTTTGGACCTCCTTTTCTTGTCTGGTCAATTCTGTTTTTTAAGGCATTCTTCTCCTCATTGACTTTTTGGATCTCTTTTGCCATTTGGGTTAGTCCATTTTTTAAGATGTTATTTCCTTCAGCATTTTTGGGTACCCTTTAGCAAGCAGTTGACTTGTTTTTCATGATTTTCTTGCATCGTTCTCATTTCTCTTCCAATTTTTGCTCTGCTTCTCTTACTTGATATTTGAAATCCTTTTGAGCTCTTCCATGGCCTGAGACCAATTCATATTTTTCTTGGAGGCTTTATATGTAGGACCTTTGACTTTGTTGTCTTCTTCTGTTTGTATATTTTGATCTTCCTTGTTACCAAAGTAAGATTCAATAGTCTGATTCTTTTTCTGGTTTTTGCTTATTTCCCCAGCCATGTACTTGACTTTTGACCTCTTTATCAAGATAGTTCTCTGCTTCTATTGGGAGTGGGGAACTGTCACCTGCTCAGTGACTGTCAGCTGCTCAATCCCCCCACAAACTGTGGGTCTAGAGTTTCAGAAACAGCCACTTCCTCTGCTCAGCTGCTATGGGCACCTCCTTCTCCCTGGAGCTAGGGTCTGACCATTCTACTCTCTCCCACAAGTCCAACAGGTTTTCTTTCACTGACCTTCCAATTTGACCTCAGTGTTTTGGGGTTTGAAGTCTGGAAACCACCACAGATGCCAGTGATTCAATTCCCCCAAGACCTGCTCAGGTCCTATCTGTACTGGCACAGTTCACACTGTACTGTGCTCCCAGTCTGGTGCGATAGATGCTTCCCATCTACCTTCCAGGCTCTCTTGGGCTAGAGATTTGCTTCACTCCATCATTCTATGGGTTTTGCAGTTCCAGTATTTGTTGAGAGTCATTTTTTACAGGTATTTGACTAGGCTTGGGGGAAAAGCTCTAGCAAGTCTCTGCTTTCACTCCACCATCTTGACTCCATCCAGCAGTATATTTTTTTAAGAAAAAAGATTTAATAGCTATACAAACAGGACAATGAGAATATAGAAAGCATTTTACCTGGAAAAAATAAATTAACTTATTAGTACATTATGAAGTCATCAGCACAAATCAGTTAATCTTCTTAACTGACTTCTTAACAGAAACCCCATAAAGGAAGGTTCTTCACTTAGGTATGATGAATTTCTTTAAGAATATAATTGTTCTCTTTTGTGAACCTATATATTTTAGGTATTTAAAAGGGGTTCATAGATGTCACTAGAGTATCCAAGAAGGCCATGAAACAAAAAAAAAAGGTTAAGAACTACCACAGAACTATGAGGGAATGGGATGCAAAACAAGCAAGATTTGCTCATGCAGGACTGAGTGTTATACAGAGTATTATAATGGTGAGATCCATGGCAGCCAGGAGCCAATGATTGGGCACCATCACTTGAGGAGAACAGATAGAAGCGAGTGACAAAAGAAGGAAAAGAAAGACATTGAAAAAGGAGATGGAGGTGTGGCGGGAAAGAAGAAAATGCTAAAGAAACTCATCCTCCTTTATAATTCTGTCTGTGGCTAAATTTGATACTTGATATCTGACAAGAGAAATGATTATGTGCTAGAGGTTAAAATAATATTGCTAGGTCAGAGTCATCCTAAGAAGGAATAGTCCTTCTTCTAATTCACTTCAGTTCCTAAGGTACAGCACAGGTCATGAGAGCATTGGGAAAGTGGATATTGAGCCTGAATTCTCCTGCCTTTTGAAGCTGCACATAAGCTCTCTCAGGCATTGTCTTCTACCCATTAGATCAGAAGGGGGTCATGATGGAGAAATTCAGAGCGCAAGCTGGTAAGAAATGAGATGACTGACTTGGGCACCCTCCTTAAAAGGAGTTATCCATTCAGAGGGAAAGGCTGAAGTGGTGGAGGGTACTTCCAGGGCTGAACAATCTTCCAGGGTGAAAAGGTTTCTGGGACATAATGGAAAAGTCTGGATTTCAGCCTGGGGAGAAATGAATGTATGGACTTTAGTGGACATTAATTAGAGGAGACAGATGTCTCTTAAGGAACTTATATACAAAGGCCCTATCCTATGAGAAACAGACAAGTAAAAGTTGAGTGTTGGGAGGAACTTTGTAGATTACCTCACTCCAATCCACCCCTCCATCTTCCCTATACCCCTATTCTAGGCCCTATCTAGTATAGGGCCTAGAACTTGCCTCTTGCATAGAATGCAATTAAAATGAGATAATATATGCTAAAAAGTTTATAAATGTCCATTGATGCTGTTATCTGGTTCTTCATATCTGGTTCTTCTCATTTCTCACCCCTTAGGCCCTACCAACATCAGTCAGGAACATAGCAGTTGTTTTATAAATAATTGTTGGTTGATTATTGAAATGATCAAATTATCAAATCAAAATGATCAATTATCAAAGACCTCCTCTGTTCCTCTCCCTTCTTCCTTTCTGTTAGGGACTGCTAAATCCATTAGAGGTACATAGGGTTGTTATTGATGGCACATTTATCCAGCCCTCACTTTGGGATCTGCCTGAGCCACTGGCAGGATCAGGCTGCCAAAAAGGCTAGAGACGAACATTTTGCACAAAAGAGAATAAATTGTGACTAAGGGGTTGTGGGGCTTAGATTGCCAGTTCTAGATGAAGCAGACAAATCCAAGCACCATCCCAACTTTGCTTGCACCATCCCAGGCTCCCCTGCAAGCTTATAGGATCTGGCATTATTGTAAACTTAGAAGCTGCAAAGATTTTCAAATCTCCCTCTGGGCTTGCTGGTGGTGCTTTCTAATCAACTTTGCAATGAATATAGTTTGGATGGTAATCCTATCACTTAAGCAGAGAGACTGGTTCATTTAAGTTGAGATTGGTTCCAGACACTGAGCCACAACACCTGGAGGGGAATAGACTGGTAGCTACACTTAGAGGAAGAGTGATTAGCAGCAGACACAGGCTGCCTGATGAGCAGGCTCTGGGGTTTATTTAGTTCTTAGTTCTTTGTTTACAAGGGCAGGGGGAGCTCCCTAGGCTTGTTGATGGACTCCACTCCCCCATCCTCTTTCCTTCCAAGCTATCCTCTTAAAGGAGAACAGTTTCAATTTTGCTTACTCCCCTCCCTCTTTCCTTCTCCTTCCCCCTCCCTCAATCTTTCAATGTAAGAAACTAGGTTGAGGAAACCCACCCAGAATAAAACACCACAATATGCTCTGAATCAGTGAAGTTTAGTGGAATGAACATATAGAGCTATAGAGTCAGAAGAGATCTAGGTTTTAACCCTTTATCCTACAATAAGTGTGTGACTTTACCTTTCTGATATGTGTAATAACAATGATAATGATGGTAGTAAGAGAAGTGGTGGTGGTGATGTCACAGAAGAGGAAGAAGAGGGAAGAGGAGAAAGAGGAGAGGAAGGAAGAAAAAGAGGAAGAGAAACAGGAAGAGGAAAAAAAAGAGACAATGTGGTGTTGGTGAAGTAGAGAGAAGGTCTATCTTGAACTTAGGAATCAGGGATCTGGTCCTGCTTCTGACATATCCTGACTGTGTGACCCTGGGCAAATTATTTGATCTCTTGGTGACTCTGGGAATTTTCTAAGACTGTAAGCTGAAGGATATTCTCTGATCTACATTGGTAGAGGGAATTTTCTCATTGGGAACTCCTTATACTGTTGGCAATGGGGATACAAATAAAAGCAAAAGAAAGTCCCTGCTTTCAAGGAGGTCACAGTCTAATGGGGAAGACAATATGAGAACAACTGTGTATAAACAAGATACATAGAAAATAAGTTGAAGATAAGCAACAAGAGAAATGAAATAGCATTAAGAGAGGTTGAGATTGGGAAAAGCTTCCTGTAGAAGGTGAGATTTTAGTTAGGACCTGAAGGAAGCCAGAGATGACAAGGGAGAGTATTCCAAGCATGGAGGGTGACCAGAGAAAATGTCCAGTGTCAGGAGATGGAGTGTTTTGTTAGAGGAACAATCAGGAGACCAGAGCTGATTACTGAATCACAGAATATGTGAGGGAGGGGAGAAGGTGGTAATAAGGCAGGAGAAGACTATAAATATAGAGGCTTCCAGATTATGAAGGGTGTTGAACATCCAACAGAGGATTTTATATTTGATGCTAGAGGTGATAGGGAACCAGTGGAATTTATTAAGTAGAGTGGAGGTCAGGGTGAGGGTTGGAGGGTAGAGATATGTTCAGACCTTTGTTCAAAAACATTAGAGCTGGAGGCACAAAGGAAAAGAAAAAGAGTGCCTGCTTTCAAGGAACTTAAATGTTATTAGGGGTATCCATGCATCAATATTAGAATACACAAAAATAAATGGAAAGTCACTTTAGAGGAGATGGTGCTAGAATCTGGAGGGCAGAGAAAGCCTTAGAAAAAGAGATAACATTTGAATTGAGTCTTAAAGAAAGCCAGGGATTGCAAGAGTTAGAAATTGGAAGGAAGAACACTGTAGACGTGGCAGTATGGCCAGTGCAGAGGAACAGAGATGGACAATAGAGTATGATGTTCAAAGAAGAGCAAATAGGCTAGTATGACCGGGTGTTAGAATACATGGAAGGTATTAGAATGTAAGAAGATGAAAAACAGGAAAAAGATGACAGAGAAAAGGCAGGAACTCACTTGAGCTCACCCCAATTCCCCTCCAAACAACTTTAAAAGAAATTTTGAGGTGGAAGTACACACACAAGAATGGGGTAAAATAATTTTCCAAACCAAGACAACTTAGAAAATTAGCAGGAAAGGTCTGTCTCATGGAGGTGAGAGTAGAGTTCACTTCAGCATAGGCAATACCAGTGTAGGCTGAAGGAAATCAGTAGCAGGCCTTGGGAACAACTGAATCAGCAACTGCTTCCAGATGTCCACGGACAGTAAAGGAGTTGGACAACTGGTCAGAAGATTAGCAAGATGTCTTTTGCTGGTGTTGGGTGCAGGACTCCATTGCACCCATACTTGGATGTGTGTCTCAGTTTTGGGTCACAGTCCCAGAGCAAAGAGGAGCACTAATACATCAGCTGCAGGACAGCAGAGATCCTAGTCACAATTCCAGGGTGGAAAAGTATGTTTGTGGTCACTCACAGACCAGAGCACAGGTGAGGAGAATAGTAAACGCTTTGCTTAGATCATATCACCTTGGAAGAACTGAAAGCTTACAGACCACCAGAATTGGCTGTGAAAACAGCTTCACAAAAAAACCTTAGGACAAAAAGGCTTGGGACAGTGTCCCCTACACCTTGAGAGCAACTTTGATATAAAGTTGAAAGTCAAGAAATAGGCTGGAAAAAATGAGCAAATAACAAATAAAATCCTGACCATAGTAATCTAAAAGTTATTATGGTGACAGGGAAGATAAAAACATAAACTCACAAGAACATAACAAAATCAAACCTGCTACATCCAAAGCCTCAGTGAAAAATGTGAATTGGTCTCAGATTGGAAGAGCTCAAAAAGGGATTTTAAAAATCAAATAAGAGAGGTAGAGGGAATGTTGGGAAAAGAAGTGATAGTGAAGCAAGAAAATCATGAAAAAAAGAGTCAATGGCTTAGTAAAAGAGGCACAAAGAATGTACTAAAGAAAATAACACCTTAAAAAACAGAATAAGCCAAAGGGTAAAAGAGACACAAAAAGAAAAATTCCTTAAAAAACAGAATTGGTCAAATGGAAAAAGAGGTACAAAAACTAACTAAAAAAAACCTCCTTAAACATTGAAACAATAGTTAATTCCAATTTTTAAAAAAGTAGGTAAAGAAAGACTCCTGCTAATTCATTTTATGACACAAATATAGTTTCAATACCTAAACCAGGAAGAGCGATTGCAGAGAAAAATATCTATAGACCAATTTCCCTAATGAATATTGATAAAAACTTTAAGTAAAATAATAGCAAGGATCTTATGATACAAAACAAAGATCAGACACTATGATCAGGCTAGATTTATATGAGTAATGAAGGACTAGTTCAATATTAAGAAATCTATAAGCATAATTCATCATATCAATAATAAAAACAACAAAAATCTTATGATTATTTTTATAGAGATAGGAAAAGTTTTTTGATAATATACAACATCCATTCCTGTTAAAAACACAGGAATAAATGATTCTTTTCTTAAAATAATAAGTATCAACTATCTAAAACCAAGAGCAAGCATTATCTATCATGAGGATAAAGCAGAAGCCTTTCCAGTAAGATCACTCAGGAAGCAAAGATGTCCATTGTCACCATTATTTTTCATTATTATAGTAGACATGCTAGCAATAAGATAAGAAAAAGAAATTGAAGGAATAAACATGAGCAAAGAGGAAACAAAACTCACACTTTTTTCAGGTGACAAGATGGTAATGTTAGTGAATCTAAAAAGTTAACTAAACAATTAAGATCTTCAACAAAGTTGCAGAACGTAAAATAAGCTCACACAAATCATCAGTATTACCATCAAAACCCAGCAAGAAGAGAGAGAAAGAGGAATTCCATTTAAAATGATTACAACATAAAATAGTTGGGAATCTACCTGGCAAGACACACCCAGGAACTACATGAACATAACGAAAAAAAAAACACCCTTCATGCAAAAGTGGAAAAACATTAATTGGTCATGCATAGACCAAGCCAGTATTATTAAAATGACAATACTACCTAAATTAACTTACTTATTCAGTGTCATATGAATAAAATTGCCAAACAATTGCTTTATAAAGGAAGAAAACATAACACAATTTATCTGGAGGGAAGAAATGGTAAAGAATATTAAAGGAAACCATGAGAAAAAATGTTAAGGCAGGGGGCCTAGCAGTATCAGATTTCTATTATACTATTATTATATTATATTATACTATAATATATTATATTATGCTATTTCTAATTATACTATAAAGTTTTAATCACTAAAATAATTTGATATTGGGTAACACAGATATTGGGTAATAATGGTAATTTGATATTAGGTAAATAGAATAGTTGATCAATGGAAGAGATTAGGTATACAGTATACAGAAGCAAATGAGTACGGCAAACTACCGTCTGATTAACCCAAAGAACACAGCTGTTAAGGTAAGAATTCACTAATTGACAGAAATTGCTGGAAAACTGGAAAACAGTTTTGCAGAAACTAGGCATAAACCAATGTATCACATGGTATATTAAGGTAAACTCAAAATGAGTACATAATTTAGACATAATGAGTGACATCAGCAGCAAATTAGAGGATCATGGAAGAAATTACATGCCAGATTTATAGATAAGAGTTCATGAAGCAACAAGGAGAGATGTTCATAGGAGGTTAAATGAATATTTTTGATTACGTAGATTAGAAAGGTTTTTTTTCACAAACAAAACCAATGCAACTAAAATTAGAAGAAAAGCAGGAAAGTAGGAAAAAAATATTTTCAGCAAGTTTTTTTTTTTTACAAAGGTTTCATTTCTCCAATATATAGAAAACTAAGTCAAATTTATAAGAATGAGTCACTCTTCTATTGATAGTCAAAGGATATGAAGAAGTAGTTCTCAGAGGAAGAGATCAAAACTATAAATAGTCATGTAAAATGCTCTAAATCACTAATAATTAGAGAAATGCAAATAAAAATAGCTCTGAGGTTTCACTCCACACTTGTCAGATTGACTAAGGTGGCAGAAAAGGAAAATGACAAATTCTGGAGGAAGTCTGTAAACTAATCTAATCAATATGGAAATCAATTTGGAACTATGCTCAAAAAGCTATTAAACTATGCATACCCTTTGACTCAGCAATACAGATACTAGCTCTATACCCCAAAAAGATCAAATAAAAAGGGAAAGAACCCACATGTATAAAAATATTTGTAGTAGGTCTTTTTGTGGTAACAAAAATAAGAAACAAAAGGGATGCCTATCAATTAGGAAATGAATACAAATTATGGTCTATGAATGTGATGGAAACTCTGGTGCTGTAAAAAAATGATGAAGAGGATAGTTTTGGAAAAACTCAGGAAGACTTCTATGAACTGATATAAAACATGGAATAAATGGAGATTTAAATAAATAATAAATTAAATTAAATTAAATAAATAAGAGAACCATTTATGCAGTAGCAGCAATATTGCAAAGATATTAAATTATAAAAGGCTTAGTAACTCTGATCAACATGAAAACTGCAATTCCAAAAGACTCATAATAAAAAAATTCTATCCACCTCCAGAGAGAGAACTAATGAACTCATAGTATATATTAAAGCATTTTTTTTCTCTTTCTCTTTTCTTTATTTTCCTTCAGAACATGAATAATGTGGATTTTTCTTTTGCATGTTTTCAAATTTGTAATAGCTTTTGTATTTCTTGCCTTTCAGGAGGAATGGGGGGAGGAGAGAATTTGAAATTGAAAATAAAAGTAAATTGAATGAATATATTAGATTTTAAAAAGAAACACACTTGTGAGAAAACCAATGTACAACTCATATGTACAGAGGATTTCTTATCACAAATTGCCAATGATGATAAAGTGAAATAACTCCTGTTATCCATACAGAGAAGGAAAGTAGTGAAGCTATAGAGGATGATCATCTAAGTCTCATATGGAAGGAGTTCACAAGGAGTTGAATCTAAGAATTCCAGGACAAGGCTGGATACTGGGCAAGCTGAACTGAGCTCCAGACAAAACTGTCAACCTTCCCTGATCACACCCCACTCTGGTGGAAGGGGAATAGGGATAAAAATAAAAATGAAATCAGGAATTCAAGAGTAATATGTTGGAGGCAAGAGGCACAGGAAAGATTGCTGGATTTTGAACCAGGAGGTCAATGTTCCAACTTGTTTACCCAAATATTATAAATTCTTTGTGCCAAATTTCAAAGAAATACATATGAATCCTCTACTCAAAACTGAATTCTAGGGTTTTTCTTTTTTTATGCAGGTGGGAGGGAAGGGGGCTTGAATATTTCCCCCTAGTAGCTTAACTGTAATTGTCTTCCCAGGTTATTTTCGTATCCTGTAGGCCTTTTTCCTCTGAGGAACTCCAGGCACTTTACAGTAGCAGATTGAAACTGTCAATCCATTTCTCTAGTAGAGGACGGAGAACAGAAAAGGACAAGCTGGGAAGAGAGGTGCAAACAAAATTGTAAGACTTGAACACAGCAGGAAGCAATCTTTTGTGGAGTCCATCACATCCTGGCCCCACCTACCTTTGTAGCCTTATGCTTTACTCACTTTCACATATTTTATGATCTAGCAACACCTATGTCCTTGCTGTCTGTCACACAGGACACTCCATCTCCTAATTCTGTGCTTTTTCAATACTTATTCCCATGTCTGTAAGGCTCTCCTTCCTCTCTTCCACATACCTACTAATCTCTGTGGCTTTCTTCAAGTTATTGTTCAGTTGTTTTTAGTTCCGTCCAACTCATTATGATCCTACTTGGTGTTTTCTTGATAAAGATACTGGAGTGGTTTGCCATTTCCTTCTCCAGTTCATTTTACAGATGAGGAAACTGAGACCAACAGAGTTAGGTGACTTGTCCAGGGTCACACAGCTACTAAATGTCTGAAGCCAGATTTGAACTCAAGATGAATTTTCCTGACTCAAACCCCAGCACTATATCTACTGTACCTTCTAACTGCCCCAACAAGTCCACGATCCATAAATAAACTCCCTCCTAACACTTCCTTACTGGTTTTTTTCACAGAGAAGTTTAAGATAGGATTAAATGTAGCCCTGAGACATAATCTTTCCATTGTATATATGTTTGTGTACCCTGAGTCAAACAAAATGCCTTGGCCATAGTAGGTGCTAAATACATATGTGAAATTGAATGAGATTGAATGGAAATATGTTTTACATGATTTTACATGTACAATTGATAGCATACTTCTTGCCTTCACAATGGATTAGCGAGGAGTGAGAAGGAGAGAGAATTTGGAACTCAAAATTTAAAAAAAAAGAATGTTAGAATTACATTGAAACTGAACTCACTTGGGGGAAAGAAACAGTACAGAAACAAAATGCAAGGAGTTATTGGCCTAGAGAACAGCCCTTCAGAAAAACTAAAGTAATGAATGACTTTTCTTCAGATTTCAATTCCCTTTCAATACTCTCTTCCTACCCCTCCCTGCTGCCATGAAGTATAGATGGCTAAGAACCTGACTATGTGACCTTGGGGAAGTTCCTTAACTACTATGAGCCTTGGTTTTCATCTGCAATATGAGGAGGTTGGAGTAGATAGCCTATAAGATCTCTTCTATCACCAAATCTATGATCTATGGTCCTCTGAACCCCCTCAGCTCCTGGTGTGGAACCCAAACCTGGGCTTCTCCTCTCTGGGAGGCTCTAGACTTTTCTTTCTGCATTTTAAAGTGGATCCTCTTTTCAATGTTCCTCCTTCCTGCCCTCACAAACTTTTGTTCTATTTCAGTTTGGAGAATTTATTCAAATATAATAACTAGTGACTTTCTTGTGACATGACTCTGTATTCAGCTTTAGTCTTTTATCAAAGCAATTTTCTATCTGTAATGTTTGCTTTTATAGGTTTAGTCATAAGGTCTCTAACTCATGTACCACTTACCTCTTTCTTTAGTGTATTCTCCAAAAACATGCCTGAAAGCATATTCACTTAAGCATCACTAGACATTTATCACTAACAGGCCTGTTTCAACGCTTCATTGTATTGTGTGGATGGCTTTAGAATATGCAAGGCTATTTCAGGGAACTAATAACTCTAGCAGGCCCTAACAAGCTGAAAGAGTTCAGAGTGCAGACATGCAGATGGATTATATATCTACTGTTAAGACATAGTGCATAGTGTTTACCTTAGAGTCTGGAAGATTTGACTTAGTAACTTCATGACCCTGGCTACATTATTTAATTTCACAGCTCCCGTTGCCTTCTCTGTAAAAATGGATGATATCATATCTCTTAGGGCCATTGTGAGGATCAGACGAGATATTATATGTTAAGTGTTTTGTAAGCTTTAAAGCACTGTCTAGACATTTACTCCATTATTATTGTCATCAGAAATGCCTCACTAGTTTGAGCCTCAATACCAGGAGGTGGGCCACCAGATGATGAATACTTTTAGCCACAAGAGCATATTTCAACCACCTCTTACAGAGTAAAGGTATTGTTTTCTAATTTGGTGGAAGGAACACTCATGAAATCATGGTCCCTCAATAAAATAAAATTAAAAGTCACCAGATGAACTTGGAGTCAACTCTAAATCTTATTATGACTTGTATGAACCTAGACATGTCACTTGACTTCTCTGGGCCTCACTTTCCTCCTTTGAAATATGAGAGGGTTGGACTGGATACCTGAATTCCCCTCTAGAAATAGTGATTTATAATTCTTTATAGGCTAAAATGCTTATTTCTGTAACTGGCACTTTTCCCCAATAGAGTTCGGTTTCAATTTAATTCAATTCTACAAATGTATTAAGTACCTACCGTGGCCAAGGCATTGTGTTTGACTCAGGGGACAGAAACATAGTTACAATACATTTTCTGCTCTTAAGTAGATTACAATAGGAATGTGGGGAATAAGTACTCAAATAATTATAATATAAAGGACAATGGACTAAATTTATGGAAAAGTTCAGGAAAAATGCTCTAAGACATTTGAGGAGAGTTAGATCTCTTTCACCATAGGGTGAAACTGGGCATGGAGTTGGGATCAGCAAAGTTTCATGGAGGAGGGAGTAGCCTCTGAGATGCAGGGTCTTGTTTTTGCTTTCCTCTTTCTTCCCAGAACATATCACCTTGCACACAGCAGTTCATAGGATCATAGATTTACAAACAAAGAAATTGAGCCCTAGAGAAGTTAAGTGAATTGCCCAGGGTCCTACAGTTAAGAGTCTTGATTGAAAAAAGTCTTTCTGTCTTCAGGTCCAGTACTCTATCCATGGTGCTGAACAAATATTTGTTGAATTAAACTAAATCCGTTTCCAACTGCAATCTTATATTTGTCCTTCCTTCCTATTCTACTGTCACTCTGACCCAGGTCTTCAAAATGGACTGGGGAGGTGATGAGGTATGCAAACAAAGCATCCCTCACCCCCTCATCTAACTCAAACCTGATCTGGTGAAAGAAGTTGTTGATCATCTTTCTCCTCACCACTGGAGACACAATACATAGAGAGAGCTTTGGCTTTGGACACAGAGGATAGGGATAGGAACAGGACCTGTGATTTCTTTGGTATAGGGAAATTGTGGGTGAGGAAATGTCCTCAACCAACCTTCTCTGTAACTTATACTATAGAGTGGCCAAGCAGTTCGATGAAGGTTAAGTGATTTGCTCAAAGTGCTGAAGGACATAGTGACTGGCAATACAAAGTGGGGCTCTGGGGAATGGTTGGAGTTGTGGTGAGGTAATGAGGGACAAAAGATGGCATTTACTTTGCAATGATTTTTCTTGCAAGTATTTCATTTTTTCCTACATCAAGAAGGAAGAATAAGAGAACACTGTGATTCACTATATGTAGTATTCCCACATCTGAGTATCATCTCAGGAAATCCTTGAAAATTGCAGTGGAGTTCCAGGGAAGCAGAGATTATAGTAGCATAATGACTGGACCAAGTGTGACACCTAGCCACATTGAAAAGCTACAGCAAGGGCAATCTGCCAAATGGAAATCCTTGGAACCTGGAAGTAAGGTGGAACCCAGGTGAAGATAAGAATGAGATTGTATTATCTGGAAGATTTTGTTAAAATTGACAACTCTTCCTCTTGAGTTTTTATAGAAACAGTCAGGACCAGTATTTACCCAGTGACTGTTTGATCAAGGAGGGCCCCACAACTGTGGCTACATAGGGAGGAACAGGAGAGGAAATAATAAACAAGTGCCAACCTTCTTTCCCTGCTTCCAGAAGAGATTATAGAAAGGTTCAGTGCACAGCTCATATAACATCACTCTGTTGAGAGACCAAGCTAGCCAACATATCTATAACTGATTCCAAGAAGCAACCCGGTCTTGCTTTGACATCCTGTAGATTTCATCAGACTCACCTACCACAGGAAAACAGGTGGGGTGCTTCAATGTTTCCTTGGGGGTTCTTTTTCTGGAGTCCATGAACTTTTTTCTTATTGTTGTTAATAGGATTTCAATATAATTAATTTCATTTGCAATGTTATGGATTTTATTTTATTCTCTTAAATGCATTATTCTGGGAAGGGGTCTATAAGCTTCACCAGTCTGCCAAAGAGGTCCATGGCACAAAAAGGGTCATTCATTGTGTGGAGGTTCAGGGGTGCTGGAGACCCCAAAATACCAACACACTGGGTCCTGCTCAAATGAATTCAACTCAAGCCTTCTTAAAGCAAAGAAAGACAAAGTTTATTAAAGATTCATCATACTGGGTTGATTCTTAAGGAGCCTAAGCATTTGTAATGCTTGTATTAACCAGTGGGTCAGATAGAATCTCAGCTAGACAAAGTCTGAGCTGGATTGAATCTGAGCACCTTCATGGAGGCTTAAATACAGAAACTGAAACACAGAAAAAGACTAAGGGAAACATCCAGGTGTTGCCAGGTACTCTGGGGTCCCAGGAATGGTCTTGATAGATCAAACCCAGGGAGGATCCTGATGGGAGTGGCTGGTAATAGGATCAAAGAGAGGAATATCAAAAGAATGCTAAATAGAAGATAGGGAGTATCTGGCCTGGGAGAAATGGAAGGGGAATCCAAGAAGCCCTCTCCCCACCAAGGTCAGACTGTCTGGGAACCCTTCAGAGAAATGTGACCCCTCCCAATCCCAGGGTAAAAGGTCTTGGCTTGGGCTTGTACCCCATCATTCCCCCCTCAAACAGTTAAGACCCAAACTCTTTTGTGGTAAGGGATGAAGGTCTCAGCTTCTAAAACTGCTTATTGCTGGCAAGGGATGTAGAGCTGTCCCTGCCTCTTTGGGTCCCATTGAAGGGGTCAGACTTCACAACCTAGGCAATTCCAGGTCCAGTGGGCTGGAGACCTTGGATTCAGTCAGAGGTTGCTGTATAGCCTCGGCTGTCATTTGGAAGGTGATGGCTCAGACCCTGGAGGAGACAAATCTGGCCAGGATGTTAAGCAAGAAAGGACCAAAAAGACACAAAATGATTCTAGCCAGTAGAGGAATAAGAATAGAGGGAAGTAAGGAAAGAAGCCAGGATTCCCATGAAGAGGATGATTTGGGGGCACTGAAGTTACTATGGATTTCTTGCATCCATTGTGCCTTTTCCAAGATATGTTCAGTACGAATCTCTACCTGTCCAGAACTGTTGATGTACATACAACAAGATGTGTTTGCTAGAGCACACAGACCTCCAGTGGGGACAAGCAGATCATAGGTGCAAATAGGAAATGCTCCCTTGGAACAGCTGGTACAGCTGGCCCATGTAAAGTTCCAGATACACTTGTAAGCAAGGTGTTGAGATAGAAAGAGTAGCCCGTAGAGCGGTGACCAACATGAAAGGGGTGAGTGGCATAGACCTCTGAGGATGTCGTATTGGGGAGGGGAACTTTTCACAAAAGTCATTTCCCTCCTGCCTAATGAGTTTCCCAGTTTGATCAAGGAGTTATCCTTCCACTTTTGAGGCCAAGTATATTTAAAGTATCAGGGAGGAGGAGAAAAAAGGGTTAACACTATCATTTCTAATTCAAATGTAAACAGTTGAGAGAGAGAGAGAGAGAGAGAGAGAGAGAGAGAGAGAGAGAGAGAGAGAGAGAGAGAAGTAAAAAGAAAAAAATATTTTCCCAGAAGGGGATTAAATAAGACTATGGCAAGGTCAAAACATAGAAGGGCATGTTTGATAGGGGAGTTTTTTTTCTGTCAGGTATCCCCTTTCTTTCCAGATTGCTCTATGGGCATATAGAACAAGGAAAACATATTTTGAGTAAATAAAATTATCTACTGACCTAGGGTCAGGTACTAAGGAATAGGGTAAGACTCCCAAAGCCTGTCCTCTCCTTTCTTCAACATACAAAGTGAGAGGTTTTCCCAGATTGGGTAGGGCTAGTGCTGGAGTGGTGGTCAAATTAGTTTTCAGAGTCTCAAAAGCTTTAACCTGGTCTGAGTCAGTGCCCTGAGTAGGGTCATAAAGGAATTTAGCAATAAAACCAAAATTAGGAATCCAGAGTCTACAAAATCCTGCCATGCCTAAAAAGACTGGAACTTGTTTCTTAGCGGCTGGAACAGGGATAGACAGGATTGTCCTTTTTTTCTCAGAGGTTAAGTAGTGAAAGGTGGGGGTGAGTTCATGGCCCAGATTCTATAAGGACTGGCATGCCATCTGAACTTTGTTCAAAGAGTCCCTATAGCCTCAAATTCCCAAGAAATTAAGGGCTTCTGTGGCAGCAGCCAAAGACACAGTCTGGGTGGGGTTACAAATAAGAATATCATGCACATACTGAATTAACTTCCTGGTAGTTTCAGGTGCCTTAAATCCCTTCCCAAAGCCTGGCCAAATAAATGAGGGTTATCTTGAAACCTTTGGGGCAAGACTGTCCATGTTAGCTGATATGGACTTGATTCCCCAGGAAGAGTACATTCAAAGGCAAAAATAAATTGTGAGTATTCTCCATTAGACTTTTTTGCAGGAAGGATTGCAGTGTTGCTTGGAGATGAACAAGGGACAAGGATTTTATACTTAAGGAAATTTTCAATTAAAGGTTGTAGTCCTTCCCAGGCCTCAGGTTTAATCAGATACCGGTGGAGATGGGGGGATACTTTAGGTCTGGGAGGCTAACAATGGCTGGGGTGGCAGAAGTAGCTTGCCCTGGAATTCCAGGATCCCAAACAATTGGCCTGACTATCTCTCATACTTTCAAGCAAACATGGGGAGCACTAGTGAACAGAGGCAAAAGGGAGATAGGAGGTTTAACTAGAGAAAATTGGCTCCCCAGTTTCACCATCAGGTCCCTTCGCAAGAAGTGGGGTAGGGCAAGAGGAGATCATAAAGAAGGAGCATTCAAACAACAGATCCTCTACTTGGTTGGGGAGGGGATATGTCTGAAGACATCCCTTAATATCCCCTTCCATGCCTATGACCTGATGGGTTAATGGGCTGGTAGGGCCAGAGTAACTGGTTAAAGCAGAGAACTTAGTCATGTTAAAGTGGGAACCTTAATTTCAGCCTCCGTTTTTGCCCAGGGCTTGGTGAGAGAGGTGAAGAAAGTGGGAGCACTGCCAGCACCTAGGCTTTCCTGTCTTTCCAAGTCTTGAGAAGACTGGAGAACAGGGTACTGGACGGGAATGGGGGGTTGTGGTGGGGGGGGGCACGGCTCGAGCACTTTTCCAACCTGAGGGGCAGTCTTTCCTCCTATATCCCTCCTGATCACATGGGCACGGTTCCACAGGCATTGGATCCTGGAGTTCCCTCTGGGGGGAGCCCTGGAGGGGTACTCCTTGGACCAGTGACCCTCCTTGTGGCATGGAAAGCAGGTTTCCCCACCGCCCAAGTAGCCATCCTTCCTCCAAAGGGGTGCCCTGGAGGGGTACTCCCTGGGTCTTTTCCTGGCCATGGCAACAGCCAAAAATTGAGCATGTTTTCTGGCTCTGCAGTCTTTTTCCTCTGCTGCAATGAAGTCCCTGTTATTAAAAACTCCAAAGGCTGTCTCCAGTAATTGGGCCTGAGGTGTTTGGGGGTCCCATTGCCAATTTCTGCAGTATCCTCCTAATTTCTGGGGCAGACTGATTAATGAAATACTTGCTAAGAGTTGCTGCCCCTTCTATGGAGTCAAGATCCAAATCCGTATGCTTTTTAATATCTTCTACTAGCCGGTCTTGAAAAGGAGCAGGGTTTTCCTTTTCTCTCTGAGTAATTTTCCTAACTTTTTAAAAATTTACTTGTTTTTGAAATGCAGTTTTTAGGCCTTGTAACAGGCAAATTATCATAAGGTCTCTCTTTCTTCTATCCTCACTCTTTGGATAATCCCCTCCCAGGTCACTAGTTGGAACAGCAGCTGCTCCTGGGGGTATTTTATGGAATCATTGCTAGCCACATGATCCCCAAACTTTTGGATGTATTCCCAAATTCTCCCCTTCTCCACAATGGTATAGCAGGCAGAGAAAAGAATGTGAAGATCCTTCCAAGAAAGTTCAAATTGTAGGGATATGTCCCTAAAACCCTCAGTAAACCTAGTGGGGTCTTCCAAGTACCTCCTCAGTTTCTCTTTAACCTGAATGAGGTTTGAGATGGAGAATGAGACATGAGGCACTGTGGGAGCAGGGGCTTGGTTAGACAGATAGGAAGTTTCGATTTTCATGAGGAAGAGACTGAAGAATGCTGACTGAACTGGATTGGGGTGCAAGGTCAAGGGATTGGACTGGCAGGGGGAAAGATCAGCTGGTACCTGACAAGAGTGGGGGTCAAAGGGGGAGATTCCCCAGAGAGTGCTGTGGGAGCATGGCCTGAGGTCCGAGTGGATGTTGCCTCAGGGAGTAGGGTCATAGAGGGGAGGCACCTCAGTATGGCTTGTGGAAGAGGCTAGGGCTAGAGTCCCCAAGCAGGGGGTGAGTCACAGACAGAGCTACTGTTGAGACTGTTATAGGGGTGGGGCCTGAGTTCAGAACCTGAGTAGGGGCCAGTAGAGGGTAAGAGACATGGAAAGCAAATGAGGTAGGAATCAAGGGGGGCTGGGTAGAGGAAAAGGGAAGAGAAACCAAGGGAATAAAGGGGTGGCCAAGGAGGGGGAGGTTAAGTCTGAGACAGGTTGGAGAGTGGTAGGAGAGCTTAGGGAAGGTAGGAGAGCAGTAAAAGGTTGAGGAGCAGGAGGATTCAGAGGAGATTGGGGTGCGGATAGGAGCTGGGATGGTGGGAATGGAGGTAGGGATGGAGAAGGGGCTGAAACCCTGGGGGCCACAAAATGGGTGTCATCCAAAACGTCCAGTTCACCGCCATTGCCTCTTTGTGGGGTGGTGCTAGCTACAAGCATCTTACAATCTTTTCTAAGAATGAGTTCTCAGAGAGTTTGGCAAAGGCCCTTATGTAAGATATTTCTATCCATTTTTCCTTTTGGTGACAATGAAATTCTAACTGTAAAGGAGTATTACATTGTAAGGTTCCAAAAATGGGCCATACTTTGTGGTTCTCCAGGCGATACTGAGGCCAAACTGTGTTGCAAAAGAACACTGACTTTTTCTTTTTAAGTTCCTTAGAGAAGCTAAATTTTTTTCCAATTTTGTAAGAGACTCCTCAAAGGCAAATTTTTGGGAATTGAAGACAATTGACCCATTATAGCCATCGGGCTGGAAGTCCCTCCCTTTGTAAAGGAGGATGTGGGAGTAAGCCTTGAAAAAAATACAGGAGAAAAAAAGTAACTGACATTTTCCTAATTCCCTAGCGCTGAGGGAATTCAGAGAATTGGGCACTCACTTCCCAATAGGGCATCCATCCTTGTCTATGCTTTGGAGGGTGTGCCCAAGTCCATGGCCTCAAACATAGCAACTGGACCAAAAATCTGAGTGCAAGACAGCCTTCTAGCTGCCTGACCTATTGGGACCTGACCTGGGTCAGGTTCGAAAATTACTTCCAAGGTGCTTGGAGAGTAAGAAGGGGATACAGAGAGGGGGCGGCTTACATACCTTTCAGTCTTGGCAAAAGAACTTGAGATTAGCAGTTATTCTTGGCCAGGGAACGATAATATTGAGGTTCAGGAGTGCTAGGGACCCCAAAATACCAACACACTGGGTCCTGCTCAAATGAATTCAACTCAAGCCTTCTTAAAGCCAAAGAAAGACAAAGTTTATTAAAGATTCATCATACTGGGTTGACTTTTAAGGAGCCTAAACATTTGTAATGTTTGTATTAACCAGTGGGTCAGATAGACTCTCACCTAGACAGAGTTTGAGCTGGATTGAATCTGTGTGCCTTCATGGAGGCTTAAATACAGAAACTTAAATACACAAAAAGACTGAGGGAAGCATCCAGGTGTTGCCTGGTACTCTGGGGTCCCAGGAACGGTCTTGATAGATCAAACCCAGGGAGGATCCTGATGGGAGTGCTGGTAATAGGATCAAAGAGAGGAATATCAAAAGAATGCTAAATAGAAGATAGGGAGTATCTGGCCTGGGAGAAATGGAAGGGGAATCCAAGGAGCCCCCCACAAAGGCTGGACTTTCCAGGGCCCTTCAGACAAATGTGACAGAAGTCCTCCCAATCCCAGGGTAAAAGGTCTTGGCTTGGGCTTGTACCCCATCATTTGCATGATCTGCAGCATTGAATTAAGAAAGTGCATTTTGTTTCTGGTAAGGAGGGGACAGAATCTGACTTGATCCAAACATTGCCAGGCTCAGGCCAAAGGGGGAGGGTCACATCACCATTCCAACTCACTCTACATTTTTGTTCAAAAACCTAGAACTTGATATTTTGAAAGCAATATTTGTTCTTAATCAACAGATCAGGTAACAGAAATCTTGAAAGAAAAGTAGATCGTTCCTCTTTTAGGCTGGGTATTCAATGAAGCAGAAAGTATTTTTGTGCATTTTAAAAAATATATAATATAGCCAATATACTTGTAGACCTTGTGCTATTCCATTGCTAAGACTTAAAGGAGGCTATTGCAGAAGAATTAGATGGGCCATTAATGCAAAGCAGTAGGTTTTTATCACCATTGTATTTTAATTCACAAGGAAAGGCTTATGACTTAAGTGAGACACTCAAGGGCATGAGGAGGATGTGAGGAAGAGAGGAGACATTCCTATCAGTTGCTGGTAAGATATGAGTACAGATGGAATCCAGAAGGTGCAGGTTACACAGAGTCAGGAACAAAATTACCATATTCTCCCTTGCTATGTTACCAGTCTATTTCTTTTGTTGATCAAATATCTCTTGGATGAAAGCTAGTAACTATTATCCATTGAATTTTTAAAAGATTTTCAACTTGTCTCTGTCTCAAAGGATTTGAGGCAGTATGTGGATGAAATTGCAATATTACATAAGATATTTAAAGATAAACAGAGTCCATTAAAAAAGAAATAGCAGGGGGGCAGAGCCAAGATGGCGGAGTAGAAAGACGCACATACACATAGCTCCGAACCCACAACCCACAGAACGGCTACAGGGGACCAATTCTAGGTGAATTCTGCACCCAGAGGCCACAGAATATTGGAGCGAGGGAGATTTCTGTTCTGGAGAGACCTGCAAACCTCTCGCAGGGGGTCCTTCGCGCTGTGGACTGGGCACTGGGACTGGGAGCAGAGGGCAGCCCTGCAGCGGCCGCGGCACCGAGAGGAAAAAGATCCGAGCGGGCTTCGGGGACGGGATCTCCAGAGGCCACGTGGGTCCCTCCACCCACAGAGGGACCTGCAAACCTCTCGCAAAAGGTCCGTCGCGCTGCAGACGCGGAGCCCAGCCCAGCCCAGACCTGCTGCGGCCACAGCACGAAGAGAAACAGACCCAAGCAGGATTCAGGGACAGGATCTCCAGCGGCCGCACAAGTCCCTCCGCCCACAGGTGACGGGGGTCTGTGAGAGAGTCTCTTTGGCGGGTCGAGAGAGAAGTGGGGTGCCCCCATGATTTGGGCCCCCCCGGGGAGCTAGAAGCTGAGAGGCGGCTGCAGACAGGGGCTCCCCAAGTGGGTGGGAGCCTGGATCCATTGTGGAAGGTCTGTGCATAAACCCCCTGAGGGAACTGAGCCTGAGAGGCGGCCCTGCCCCGACCTGACCATCTGAACTAAATTCTCACACTGAATAGCAGCCCTGCCCCCGCCAAAAGCCCTGAGGCTGGCAAGCAGCATTTGAATCTCAAACCCCAAGCACTGGCTGGGAGAATCAGGAGACGAGGTGGGTGTGAGGAGAATATTCAGAGGTCAAGTCACTGGCTGGGGAAAATGCCCAGAAAAGGGAAAAGAAATAAGACTATTGAAGGCTACTTTCTTGAAGAGCAGACATTTCCTCCCTTCCTTTCTGATGAGGAAGAACAATGCTTACCATCAGGCAAAGACACAGAAATTAAGGCTTCTGTGTCCCAGCCCACCCAATGGGCTCAGGCCATGGAAGAGCTCAAAAAGAATTTTGAAAATCAAGTTAGAGAGGTGGAGGAAAAACTGGGAAGAGAAATGAGAGAGATGAAAGAAAAGCATGAAAAGCAGATCAGCTCCCTGCTAAAGGAGAACCAAAAAAATGTTGAAGAAATTAACACCTTGAAAACTAGCCTAACTCAATTGGCAAAAGAGGTTCAAAAAGCCAATGAGGAGAAGAATGCTTTCAAAAGCAGAATTAGCCAAATGGAAAAGGAGATTCAAAAGCTCACTGAAGAAAATAGTTCTTTCAAAACTAGAATGGCACAGATGGACACTAAGGACTTTGTGAGAAAGCAAGATATCACAGAACATAGCAAGAAGATTAGAAAAATGGAAGATAATGTGAAATATCTTATTGGAAAAACAACTGACCTGGAAAATAGATTCAGGAGAGACAATATAAAAATTTTGGGACTACCTGAAAAGCATGATCAAAAGAAGAGCCTAGACATCATCTTCCATGAAATTATCAAGGAAAACTGCCCTGAGATTCTAGAACCAGAGGGCAAAATAAATATTCAAGGAATACACAGAACACCGCATGAAAGAGATCCAAAAAGAGAAACTCCTAGGAACATTGTGGCCAAATTCCAGAATTCCCAGGTGAAGGAGAAAATATTGCAAGCAGCTAGAAAGAAACAATTCAAGTATTGTGGAAATACAATCAGGATAACACAAGATCTAGCAGCCTCTACATTAAGGGATCGAAGGGAATGGAATAGGATATTCCAGAAGTCAAAGGAACTAGGACTAAAACCAAGAATCACATACCCAGCAAAACTGAGTATAATACTTCAGGAGAAAAAATGGCCTTTCATTGAAATAGAGGATTTTCAAATTTTCTTGATGAAAAGACCAGAGCTGAAAAGAAAATTTGACTTTCAAACACAAGAATGAAAAGAACCATGAAAAGGTGAACAGCAAAGAGAAGTTATAAGGGACTTACTAAAGTTGAACTGTTTACATTCCTACATGGAAAGACAATATTTGTAACTCTTGAAACATTTCAGTATCTGGGTACTGGGTGGGAGTACACACACACACATGCACACACACACACATACGTAGAGACAGAGTGCACAGAGTGAATTGAAGAGGATGGGATCATATCTTAAAAAAAAATGAAATCAAGCAGTGAGAGAGAAATATTGGGAGGAGAAAGTGAGAAATTGAATGGGGCAAATTATCTCTCATAAAAGAGGCAAGCAAAAGACTCATTAGTGGAGGTATAAAGAGGGGAGGCGAGAGAAAAATATGAGGTCTACTCTCATCACATTCCACTAAAGGAAAAAATAAAATGCACACTCATTTTGATAGGAAAACCTATCTCACAATACAGGAGAGTGGGGGACAAGGGCACAAGCAGGGTGGGGGGGATGATAGAGGGGAGGGCATGGGGAGGAGAATGCAATCCGAAGTCGACACTCATGGGGAGGGAAAGGATCATAAGAGAATAGAAGTAATGGGGGACAGGATAGGATGGAGGGAAATATAGTTAGTCCTATACAACACAACTAGTATGGAAATCATTTGCAAAACTACACAGATTTGGCCTATATTGAATTGCTTGTCTTCCAAGGGGAAGGGGTGGAGAGGGAGGGAGCTAAAGAAGTTGGAACTCAAAGTGTTAGGATCAGCTGTAATGTTCTTACCACTGGGAAATAAGAAATACAGGTTAAGGGGTAAAGAAAGCTATCTGGCCCTACAGGACAAAAGAGAAGACGGAGACAAGGGCAGAGAGGGATGATAGAAGAGAGAGCAGATTGGTCACAGGGGCAATTAGAATGCTTGGGTTTGGGGGGGGGGGGGATAAAAGGGGAGAAAATTTGTAACCCAAAATGTTGTGAAAATAAATGTTAAAAGTTAAATAAAAAAAAAGAAAAGAAAAGAAATAGCATTGTTCTCATTGTTCTAATACCCAAGATGAGCAGATTTTAATGCTTAGGTAATAAATTTGGCCTTAAGTCTTCAGGCAGCTAAAGGAAAAAGGGAAACACACTGGGCCATATAGACTTCAATTTCTTCTTACAGAAAGGCCATAAATTCATCTGTTAAGAGAAATTCTTTTTTTGTGGAACCCAATTCGAGCAGGAATTCATTGTGTGGAACTTTATATAAAAGATACTATATTATTCCACTTTGGTATCTCAAGGAACAGAATTCCCATCATATCCAACCCTATTCTAAATGAAGAATTTATTAATAGCGTACAAACAACCAGTGAAATCTCACATACACAAAAAGGGTACAAGGAGACATTCTTCTATTTCATTGCCAATTTTTGGATCTAGTGCTGGTATAGTTCTGGAAAATTAAGCTGCACATATGGCTGTAACATATGCTGACAAATCTATTCATATTACAGGAAGATTCAGGGGGACTTGAGGCTATTAGGGGCTGTATGGTTTTATACTGAAGTAAACAGAAGGTGAGAGACCTATTTACAAATGCACCATCCTAAAACAAGTAGACTCCAAGGACCTTTGTGCCAGGCCTAGAGGCCTGTGTGGGCTACCCGAGTCTTCTTACCTCACCTCCGAGGTCTTCGGTTGGCCAAAACCAGATGCTCATATGAGAGAAAGGACGTTCCAGAGTCGAACAAGGGTTGAGCTTTATTTCAGGGTTTCGGTTACAAGTGCAGGGGGGTCTTCCTTAGGAGGAAGAGGGGGAGATTTCCTAAGGAGGCTAGGATCTTAAGGGATTGGAAGTAGAAGTACAAGCAGGGAGAGAGGGGGAGGGGAGAGAGGAAAGAAGAAAAGCGGAGCCTACTGTCCTCTTGGCTCCTCACGTGCTAAGAGAGCTTTCAGGCTTCCTCAATCCTACTTAACCTTCAGCCGCATAGTTTGCATCTGAATACCGTGCTGTTAGGTAACTAGGTGTGCCCAGATCCGGGACAATCTCGAGGGCGGGGAGATCTCTCTCCCATCACGTTTCTCACGGGAAGATGCGGAATTACTCGAGATAGCTCGGTTCACCTCGATTCCCAGCCGTTTCCTGGGGGGGTCTCGTGAGAGCTCTAAGATTTAGAAGCTCCCACCTTTACCTGCCCGAGACTGTCCACACGGAATTGAGCTTCCAATCCCAACACCTTTGAATACACCAATCCCAAGAGTTCCAGAAAAGAATAGAGGTTGTTGGAATTTGCTTGGAGTCAAGGCTTGCAATTTTGAATTCATCAGTCATTACTATGAACATGATCTCCTCCTTTTCAGAAGGATGGGAACCAATGCATAACTAGCCAGCCAGCATTAGACACCAAATGATATAGGAGGCAACATCTCTAGCCATAGTTTCACAAAAGACATAAAAGTGCTATTCAACCAGATGAATGTCTTATTGACCCCCTATAAAGACAGAAGTCTTAACATTAAATTGTATTTCAATTACAGTACTTCAGGGAGAGAATAGAACTGTGATACTAGTTTTCAGAAAATCTGATACCCCAATGGATTTGTGATCTCATGGGACTCTCAGACTTGGAAGGAATCTCATTGGTCATCTAGTTCAACCCATAACTGAAAAAGTGGATGGCAATTTCTCAGGTAAATTATAAAGAATGGTCATTCACCCTTTATTTAAAGACTTTCAGGGAGAGGGAACTCATTATCTCCCAAGTTAACCCACCCCACTTTTGTTTAGTTCTGATTATTGGGAAGTTTTTCTTGCATCAATCCAAAATATGTCTCTTTTCAACTCTCCCCCATTATTTATAGTTCTGTTCTCTGAGATGAGACACAGTAAATCTAATCCCTTTTTCTACATGACAATCCTTGAAATGTTTCCATAATTTAATGAAGGCTGAGGTGGAAGCTCATAAGCCACCTAGTCTAACTTCTCATTTTATAGATTAAGAAAATGAGCTAGAGAGGTTAAATTACACTCAAGGTCATATAGGTGGTAGGCATCAGATATGGAAATTGAACCTAGGTTTCTAACTTCCTGCAAGTGCTCTTTCCACTTGCCACCTCCCACTTGAAAACAGGTATTATGTCTTTCATTGGTCTTCTCTTCTCCAACTTAATCTAACCCATTTTCTTAAATACATCCTCATATGGTGTAACACAAGACTCTTCACCATTCTGCTTGCCCTCCTTTGTATGCTCCCCAGATTTTCAATGTCTTTACTAGAATGTGGTACTCAGAACTGAACACAGAGCTACAGATATAATATGACCAGGGCACAGTATAGTAGGACTAGTATCTCCTTTGGTGTCAGAGGGTCTGAGATCAAATCCAGGTTCAGCCACTTTTTAAATTTTTTAAAATAATGTTTTATGATGCACCTAAGCTCTAAGACAAATTCCTTCAGAGACCTCTAAAAAGAGAATCTGAACAAATTTTAGAGTGGCAGAATCCACTGAGAGACAGAGTGTGGCAGATTTCCAGCCCAGGACAGCCTGGAAGGTTAACAGGAAGGATCTGTTGCACAGGATTGTAGGAAGGCAGAATGCACAGTGCACAGGTTATATAAGCATGGACCTACCATAGCAAAGCTGAGCAGGAACCACCAGTAAGTCTGAAGGAGTGCAGATTCTCAAACATATCAGCCTAGGATAGGAGTCCAGTGGAACTGAGTAAGAGAGAAGCACAGAACCCCAGATAGCAGGAGCAACACCTCCTGAGATTATCAGTCCACAGATTAAATGTCTGTAAGTCACCTACTTGAACTTCTGGGAGCCAAGATGGTGGAGTGATCAGTATATAGATGCAAAAATTTTAAATAAGATATTAGCAAAAAGAATAATAGCAACTTATCATGAGAATAATACATTTGGATCAGGTAGGATTTATACCAGGAACGCAGGGCTGGTTCAATATTAGGAAAACTATCAGCATTATGGATCATATCAACAACAAAACTCACAGAAACCACATGATGGTCTCAATAGATTCAGAACAAGCTTTTGACAAAATACAACGCTCATTCCTATTGAAAACATTGGAGAGCTCAGGAATAAATGGAGCCTTCCGTAAAATAATAAGCAGTATCTACCTAAAATCATCAGCAAGCATTATATGTAACAGGGATAAGCTAGATGCATTTCCAGTAAGATCGGGGTGAAACAAGGATGTTCATTAACACCTCTGTTATTCAATATGGTACCAGAAATGTTAACTTTAGCAATAAGAGAAGAAAAAGAAATTGAAGGAATTAGAATAGACTAAGAAACTAAGTTATCACTATTTGCAGATGACATGATGGTATACTTAGAGAATGCTAGAGAATCAAGTAAAAAACTACTTGAAATAATAAACAACTTTGACAAAGTTGCAGAATACAAAATAAACCCACACAAATCCTCTGCATTTTTATCTATTACTAACAAAGCCCAACAGCAAGAGATAGAAAGAGAAATCCCATTTAAAGCTAACATACACACTATAAAACATCTGGGAGTCTACCTGCCAAAACAAACCCAGGGACTATATGAACACGATTACAAAACACTTTTCTCACATATAAAGTCAGATCTAAGTAAGTGGAAAAACATCAGTTGCTCGTGGGTAGACCAAGCTAATATGATAAAAATGACAATTCTACCGAAATTAATTTACTTATTCAGTGCCATATCAATCAAACTACCAGATAATTATTTTCTAGAACTAGAAAAAATTCTTCTGGAAGAACAAAAGATCCAGAATATCAAGAGAACTAATGAAAAGAAATACTAGGGAAGGTGACTTAGCCCTACCAGATCTCAAATTGTATTATAAAGCAGCAATCATCAAAACCACTTGGTACTGGCTAAGAAATAGAGAGGTAGACTAGTAGGTTAAGTACTCAAAACACAGTAATCAATGAATATAGCAATCTCCTGTTTGACAAACCCAGGGACTCCAGCTTCTGGGATAAGAACTCACTGTTTGACAAAAGCTGCTGGGAAAAGTGGACAACAATATGGTGGAAATTGGGTGTAGACCAATGCCTGACACAATACACAAGAATAAAGTCTAAATGGATACACAATCAATGTATAAAGACTGGTACTCTAAACAAATTAGGGGAGCAAGGAATAGTGTATTTGTCAGATTTATAGAGAATGGAGAAATTTATGACCAAACAAGAGACAGAGAACATTACAAAGTGCAAAATGGATAATTTTGATTAATTTAAATTGAAAAGATTTTGCACAAACAAATCCAAGGCAACCAAGATTAGGAGGGAAGCAGAAAACTGGGAAAGAATTTTTGCAACTATTGTCTGTGATAAAGGCCTCATTTCTAAAATATGCAGAGAATCGAGTCAGATATACGAGAATACAAGTCGTTCCCTAGTTGATAAATGGTCAAAGGATATGAACAGGGAGTTTTCAGAGAAAGAAATTAAAGCTATCTATAGTCAAATGAAAAAATGCTCCAAATCACTATTGATTAGAGAGATGCAAATGAAAACAACTGACGTACCACATCACACCTATCAGATTGGCTCACATGACAAAACAGGAAGAAGATAAATGTTGGAGAAGATGTGTCAGAGTTGGAACACTAATTCATTGTTGGTGGAGCTGGGAGCTGATCCATCCATTCTGGAGAGCAATTTGGAACTATGCCCAAAGGGCTACAAAAGTGTATATACCCTTTGGCCCAGTGATATCACTTCTAGGACTGTATCCCAAAGAGATCATAAAAATGGTAAAGGGTCCCACATGTACAAAAATATTTATAGCAATTCTCTTTGTTGTGGCCAAGAACTGGAAATGGAGGGGATGCCATCAACTGGGGGAATGGCTGCACAAGTTGTGGTATATCAATGTAATGGAATACTATTGTGCTATAAGAAATGATGAACAGGAAGACTTAAGAGAGTCCTGGAAAGACTCATATGAACTGATGCTGAGTAAAAGGAGCAGAACCAGGAGAACTTTGTACACAGAAACAATTACAGTGTCCATAGAATTTTTCTGGTAGATTTAGTCCTTCACAGCAATGGAACCTGACACATTGCCAATGGACTATTGAGGCAAAATGCATTCCACATCCAGAGTAAGAACTATGAAATTGGATTGCAGAATGAAGTAGAATATTTTCTCTTGTGTTTTGTTTTGTTTTGTTTTGGTTTTTCTCATGGTTTCTCCCATTCATTTTAATTCTTCTATGCAACATGACTGAGATGTAAAAGTATTTAATCAGAATGTATGTGTAGAACCCTTGTAAGATTGCATGCCATCTTGGGGAGGGAGGGGTAGAAAATCTAAAACTTATGGAAGTGATTGTAGAAAACTGAAAACAAATTAATTAATAAAAAAGATGCCTAGAGGACATTGAATTCAGAAATAAAATAAAATTTTATTTCCTCTAGTTACATGTATAAACAATTTTTAACATTCACTGTTTTTTTTTAAATTTTGAGGTCTAAATTCTATCCCTCTCTCTCTGCCCTAACCATTCCCTCTTTCCTTAACCCCTCCCTAAGATGGTAAGCAATTTTATATAGATTATATGCATGCAATCATATAAAACATTTCCATATTTGTCATTTTGTGCAAGAAGAGAAAAAGAAAGAATGGAAGGAGGGAAAAAAAGAAAGAAAGAAAGAAAGAAAGAAAGGAAGGAAGGAAGGAAGGAAGGAAGGAAGGAAGGAAGGAAGGAAGGAAGGAAGGAAGGAAGGAAGGAAGGAAGGAAGAAGGAAGGAAGGAAGGAAGGAAGGAAGGAAGGAAGGAAGGAAGGAAGGAAGGAAGGAAGGAAGGAAGAAGGAAGGAAGGAAGGAAGGAAGGAAGGAAGGAAGGAAGGAAGGAAGGAAGGAAGGAAGGAAGGAAAAAAAGAAAAATAATATGTCAGTCTGTAATCAAATAACACTAGTTCTTTCTCTGGATGTGGATAGTATTATTCATAATGAGTCCTTTGGGACTGCCTTGGATCATTGTATTGCTGAGAATAGCCCAGTCATTCACAGTTCTTCATCGTTCAATATTACTGTTTTTGTGTACAATGTACCTCTGGTTCTGCTCATTTTATTTAATATCAGTTCATATAAGTCTTTCCGAAATGATCCTGCTTGTCATTTTAAAATATATTTTATTTTTAATTTATGAAATAAAGCAAGCATTTCTATAACAGTACAATAAAATAAATTATTGCACATGAAACTGAAAATCTACAATGCACAACTCACTATTCCTCTCAAATATACAATAGAATTATCATGTAAATTTTTTTCTTTCCTCCCTCACCTCATCCCAAAGATGGCTACCATTAGGACACAAATCTATATATACTTATATTTATCAGTTCTTTTTCTGAATGCAGATAGCATCTTTTTTCATATATTCTTTATAATAAATTTGGGTATTTATAATACTCAAAATAGATGTTTTGCTCTAAGTCATTCTTAAAACAATATTGCTGTTACAATGTTGACTTGGTTCTGCACATTTCACTTGTCATTATTTCATGCAAGTCTTTCTATGTTTTTCTAAAAATCATTAAGCTCATCGTTTCTTACAGCACAGTAGTATTTCATCACAATTATATACCATAACTTCTTCAGCCATTCCCCAATTAAGGAGTATCTACAATTTCTGGTTCTTTGCCAGCACAAAGAGAGCTGTTATAAGTACTTTAGAACATATAGACTCTTTTCCTTTTGCCCTAATCTTCTTTGGAAATAGATCAAGTAGTGGTATTGCTGAGTCAAAGGAGATAGGTAGTTTAATAAGTCTTTGCTCATAAGTGCAGATTGCTCTCCAAAATGGTTAGATCTTTTCACAATTTCACTAACAATGAAATTAGTGTCCCAATTTTTCCACATCCCTTCCAACATTTGTCACTTTCCCCTTCTATCATTTTAGCCAAACTGGTAGTTGTAGAATGATATCTCAAGGTTGTTTTGATTTGCACTTTATATGATCATAAGTTGTTTTGATTTCTTAAAGATTTCATAAAGTTCTTTATATATTTTAGATATAAGACCTTTATCTAATAAACTGTCTATAAAAACTCTCTTCCCCTAATGTTCTGCTTTCCTTCTGATCTTGGGTATGTTGGCTTTATTCATACAAAAAAAAAAGTTTTAATTCAGTGTAATCAAAATTATCCATTTTTACACCAAACTTTGCTCTCTATCTTTTGTTTATTCATAAATTGTTCACATATTCTGTAATCTGATAAGTAATATGTTTCATGTTTTCCTAATTTTCTTGTAAATTTTCTCAATACATTTAGGCTATGTATCCATTTTAATCTTATCTTGGTAAATGATGTAAAATATTGTTCTATGCCCGGTTTCCATCATACTGCTTTCCAGTTTTCCCAACAATTTTTTACCAAATGAATTCTTATCCAAAATCTTAAGTCTACATTTGCCAAATATAAGGTTATCATATTTATCTGTAGCAATAAATTGTATGTCTACTCTATTTCATTGATCTATTTTTCTATTTCTTAGCCAGATAGTTTTGAGAATTACTGCCTTAGAATATCATTGAAGATTTGGTGCTGCGAAGCCTCTTTCCTTTACATTTCTTTTCGTCATTTCCTTTGATATTGTTGACTTTTTGTTTTGCAAAATTGTTTTAATTCAGTAAAAAGGGTTTTTTTTGTAATTTAATTGGATGGGGTCTAATTTGCAAATTAATTTGGGTAAAATTTTCATTTTTACTATGTTGGCCCTGCCTACCCATGAAAAATTAATATTTCTCTAATTATTTAAATTTGATTTTATTTGCATACTTTTTAAAAATAATTTTATTTATTTATATAGTTCCTTGGTTTGTTTTGGCAGGTATACTCCCAGATATTTCATAATGTCTAGAAATATTTTAAATGGGATATTTTTACTATCTCTTCTCGCAGAGTTTTGTTTGTGACATATAGGAATGCTGATGATTTATGTGGATTTCCTTTATATCCTGCTACTTTGCTAAAACTATGAATTGTTTTAACTAACTTTTTAGTTGAGTCATTGGCATTTTCCAAGTATATCATCACATTGTTTGTGAAAAGAAACAGTTTTTTCTTTTTTTTAACCTCATTCCCTATTCTGATTCCTTTTACTTCTTTTTCTTCTCTTATTGCTATCGCTAAGATTTACAATAAAATACTGAATAATATTTATGACAGTGGGAATCTTTGTTTTATACTCTGTCTTACTAAGAAGGCTTCAAGTTTATCTCCATTACAAATAAATCTTCCTGACAGGTTTGGATAAATACTTTTTATCAATGTAAGTAAAAATCCATTTATACCAATACCTCCATATGTTTTTTAAATAAATGATGAGTGTTGAACTTTATCAAAAGGTTTTTCTGCATCTATTGATATAATTATTTTTTTTACATTTATTATTGATATAATTAATTATGTTAATAATTTCCCGTATGTTAAATTATCTTTTCATTCTTGGTATAAGTCCCACTTGATCATAATTTATAAGCTTTCTAATATATTGATGTAATCTTTTAGCTAGCACTTTTTTTTAGGATTTTTGCATTCATATTCATTAATGAAATTGGTCTATAATTTTCTTTTTCTATTTTCTCTCCCTGGTTTAGATATCAGTATCATATTTATTTCATAAAAGGAATTTCCTTGTCATTTCTTATAGCACAACTATCTTTCTTTATAATCACATACCAGAACTTGTTCAACCATTGCCCAATTGATGAGCATCTCCTCAATTTCCAATTCCTAGTTACCACAAAAGTTTGCTATAAATATTTTTGTACAAATAAATCTTTTCCTCTTTTTTAAAAAAAAAATCTCTTCAGGATACAGAGCTAGTAGTGGTATTGCTGGATCAAAGGGTATTCACAGTTTTCTAGTCCTTTGGACGTAGTTTTAAATTGCTCTCAAATGGTTGGATCAGTTCAAAGTCTACCAACAGTGCATTAGTATCACAATTTTCCCACATCCACTCCAATATTTATCATTTTTCTTTTTTGTCATATTAGCCAATCTGATAGGTATGAGGTGGTACTTCAAAGTTGTTTTAATCTGCACTTCTCTAATCAATAGTGACTTAGAGCATTTTTATATGACTATTGATAACTTTGATTTCTGCATCTGAAAACTGCCTGTTCATATCCTTCAATCATTTATCAAGTGGGTGATGATATATTCTTATAAACTGGTTCAGCCACTTTTTAACTAATACAACTAACCCAAATCTCTGCAAGGTGAGAGGTGACATGTAGGAATCAACCATTTCCTAAACATATCACCTTCTGGTATAACCCATGGTCATTTTTAAGACCTACAAATATAATTTAAGCTGAAATGTAAAGAATTTCACATTTTTTTGGAAACTGCCCAGGGAATTACTTTTTGAGAAGGGTATCAGGGCTATAGATTTAGCATCCTGATGCTGAAAAAGCACCAGGAGAATTTTTTTCAACAACTACATTGAAAGGATGGTTCCTTCTATAAAACTCTACTGTCTAATCACTTACTGGGTCAATTTTAAATTCTCCAGTGATATTGTCTTCATATGCCTACTCAGTGGATCCCTAATAAACATTAGCTTTCCAGTTCATGGGAGCAAAGAGTACTAGAAGATCAGGGAAGGACACTGACCTGGCAATACTAGACCATTTTCAAAGTTGACTTAGTGGGTGCTAACAGTGTCCAGCACATAATAAGTAGATACTTGTAAATTGAAAATTAATTGTAAAAGTAAATACTTGTTAACTGATTGGCTACTATTGTTTCTTCGAATAGAGCATGAGCTTCTTGAAGGCAGACATTGTTTACTTTTCATCCTTATATTCTCAGGATCTATCACAGTCCCTGACACGTAGTCAGTGTTTCACAAGTACTTGGGTTTTTTTCATAAGTTATTGTGCTAAAGGTCAACTAGATGGTGTAATGGATAGAGTGCTGGGCCTGGAGTCAGGAAGGCTGGTCTTCCTAAGTTCAAATCCAGTCTTAGAAACCTACTAGCTGTGTCACCATGGGCAAGTCACTTTGTCTCAATTCAATTTATCTCAATTTCTCATCTGTAAAGTCAGCTGGAGAAGGAAATGGCAAACTGCTCCAGTATCTTTGTCAAGAGAATGCCAAATGGAGTCATGGAGAGTTGGACATGACTGAAATGACTGAACAATGACAAACCCCAGCTTAGATTCTTTTGAGCATTCAGGAACACAGTGTTTTAGAAATAGAGTACCAGGAGGTAGAAAGAGTGACACAGTGTGATTTACCTCTGGTTCAGAATCTCATTAGGCATACACCTGGCTTTCCCAGACAATGGGGAGGTGTCTCTGACTTTAGAGAGTCATTCTATGTAGTAGTGACATCAGAACAAGAATACATCAGCAATCCTTGAGGGATAAAATGGTCAGTTTATTTTTTTGTAAAATTTCATCCCTGGGGGATTTGTTTAAACCCACAAGCAAAAATCAGTGTTTTTTAAAACATTTATTTCTCACTTATTCTAGTTAGACTTTTGGGAGACAAAGGAGCCCAGATTAAAAGGAAGGTCTGACCTCCTACCTCTTAAAATGCAGCAGTACAATTTTGACTTTTTTCATATTTGAATTCAAGGTTAATTTAATTCACTAGAAGCTCAGAATTTAGAACTTTCCTGTGATTAATAATTTCTTACTCAAGTACTTAGATTTAGAGCTACAAAGAACCTTGAAGCCATCTAATCTAAACTCCTTATTTTATAGATGAGGTAACGGAGGGCTATGGGGTCTGGATGATTTACCTAATGTTACATAAGTAGTAGGAGTCACAGATGAGATTTTTAACCTAGATTTTGCTGACTGTAGTGCCAGGATTTCTACTATTCCAGTATGCCTCCTAAAGTAGTATTAGTAGTAGTAGTTACCTATCACCTATCACAACACATAACACATAGTGGGCATTTAACAATGAGTATTGAATGAATAAATCCCTACTTTATGGATATGGGAAAATGCCAATTTAGAAATTAAATGACTTCTAATCATATGCCTACTAACGATATGGTAGTCTTTCATTCCCCAGAGACCCATACCTGCTTCACAGAATCCTCAGAGCCTATCCAGACCTCATTCTACATCCATTATCTCACAAAGGAATGTCTTATTAATGTATATGGTGTGTCTGTGTGCCTACAGACTTCACTTAGTTTTAGGGTTTTGTGAATATTTAAACACAACAAGCCTAAAGTAAATTCAAAGTAATAACTATTTCTCATAACCTAATTTTGCTAGAATTAGAATTTTCTCTGTCTAGTCATAAATCTGTGATTTTATTGATCTAGAAATTCTTGCCACAGACTACGTATGGAAAAGTCTTGGAGAGATGTCCAGAGCTTAGAGAGGTAAAACTCAGGGTCATGTGACTAATAAGTGTCAGAGGTAGGACTTGATTCCAGGACTTCCAGATTCCAAGTCTAGTGTTCTATCTACTGTGTTATGCAAGCTCTGTTCAACAAGATCATCCAATACCCACAGCAGTCTATTTAATTATTTTCTAGAATGGACCTGTTATTTCTTTGGTATAGCATTATTGGGGAAGAAACTCCTAGTATGGATGTAGATTACCAACTATCCTTCAACTAAGAGTCTTCTTAACCTGGGCCATGGAGGAGTTGTTTAGCCCAGCATGTTTCAGAAGGAAGACTTGAACCCAGGTCTTTTTGATTTCAAGGCCAGCTCTCTATCACTATGACATACTTCCTCTCACTCTGTTTAATAGAATCATTAAGCAGACACAAAATGTCATATATATTCTTCATTAGAACAGTGTCCAAGGTAAAATATTATCCAGGCAGTTACCTCCTGGAGTCATCAGACAGTTGATAGTACAGTTGATAGTCAGTCTATGTAGTTACTTACCTAGTACCAAATCAGGAAGCATCATCACAAGCAGAGGCAAGAGAGAGTTTCCCTTCTGCTTTTCCTCTAATAGAACTGGCCCAATCTCAAAGGATAAGAAACACAAGCCTTGGAGCTTTGGAGCAGAGAATGAGGCCCTATACCCCATCTCTCCCTCTCCCTCTCCCTCTCCCTCTCCCTCTCCCTCTATCTCTGTGCCTATCTGTCTCTTTATAATCATGGTGGTTGTGTTCATCCTTCGTTTTCAAAGAGGATCGTGATGTCAGAGAAATGCTGACATGACTTGCACTTGACTTTCATTTGAGTGAGGGAGCCCTGTGCAGGTCACCAGCCTCACTTTCTCCTCCTTAGCCCTCTGGATCCAGTGACCAGATACTCATCAGGATAACTGGACATGGCCCAGGATACAATGGGAGTCCTTGACCTTTTCAGGTACTCAAAGTAAGGTAATGCCTATTCAGTGAATAAGCATCTTTAAAAAGTAGTCAGGGGATGGCCCCTTTAAATAGAAAATAAATAAGTAAATCAAGCTGGGAGGGGCAGGAGCCTAGGTGTTGTTTGGAGCAGAAACAGTTACTACTGACATTCACTCTCAGCCAGGAGGGTCCAAAAACAGCCATTGGGTGGAGCTTGGGCAGAGACCCATTGTGGTTCAATATATGGGCTTCAGAGTGCACTGGATCTAAAGTGTAATTGTGGCATGTATCTCTTCTCTCTCTCCTCTCCTTTCTTTTTCTCCTCTTTCTCTTTTCTTCCTTCTCTTTTTTCTCTCTCAAATGTATTTATATCTTTTCTTATCACATCATAGTCATTGCCAGATATCACTCCTTCCCCCAGAATTGAGCCCTCTCAGAAAAAGAAAAGTTGTTTAGAAAAAAAACCACCATTACAATATATGGAAAATTGACTATATAACAGCACATGCAAAATGCTGCGCTCATCGTCCTACATTTCTCTGCCTCTAGGACGATACATTTGGAATTGGAAGGGACTTCTGAAGTTGTCTACTCCCATCCCTTCATTTACAGATGAGGAGGTTGTGACTTCTACGTATGAAGTGGCTTGCCCAATGTCACTTGTCTATTTTGCCATTGCGTAGGAATATGAACCCCTTTGACTCTAATTCCAGCACATTTTCCACTATGCTTCATAGGTTGTGGGTCATATTTTTCATTATCTGTTCCGCCAGGACCATAATCAGTCATTACAATTACTAAGAGTTTGACTTCGTTTTCGTGGTCTTACTCTTCACCTTAGTGTAGTCATTGTACATATTGTTCTCCTGGTTCTGTTTACTTCACTTTGCATTGATTCATACAAGTTTTACCATGTTTCTCTGAACTTTTTATATTCACTATGTTATTGCACAGTAATATTACATCTCATAAATACCCTACAGTGTATTCAGCCATTCCCTAGTTAATATTTAACATCCTCATATTATTTCTAGGAAATATCATTAATGTCTATTGGCGTAGTCATTCTTTGCAATAAGTATTTTGGGGATTCAGGAAAAAAAGAATCCTCTTGATAAAGAGTGGTGAATTTGTTTCTGTTTGTAGAAAGTTGCTAGAATGAACCTTTTAAATGGATTTGAATTACAAGCCTTAAATTTGAATTTCATCAAATCTCTTAAGTTCTCACATTTTCATCCTCAAATGATCTAATACAATTTCTTTCCAAGTGCTTACCCATCAATAAATATGTGCATATGAGTAAGTGTGTGTGTGTGTGTGTGTGTGTGTATTTGACACTTTTTCTCTAGTCTGCTATAGCAGGTAAAAATTTAAGACAATAAAAATTAAATCTAGAAGGTTATTTCTTTTAAAAATTTAATTTATTTTGATGTTTTTCATTTTACGTTACTTTAATTTCCAAATATCTCTCCCTCTACTTTGCAGAAAGCAGTTCTGCAAAGCTAACACATCAATTAAATTTGACAAAATATGTAATATTTCACATCCATATATATCTCTAGGTCTCTAATGAAGGGAAGCAGGTGAATTTTCTCATCACTTCAAGTCCAGTCTTGGTCATTATAATTACACAGTGTTAAGTTTCAAGTGTTTTCGAGTTATGATTTTGATTTGCATTATTATATTCATCGTGTGTATAGTCTTCCTGGTGCTGTCTTTTTCACTGCATCAATTCACACAAGTCTTTCCACATTTCTCTGAATTCTTTGTATTTATCTTTTTCAAGAGCAAGAATATTCCATCATATTCGTGCTCCACAATGTGTTTAATCATTCTTCAAACACAATGGGCATTTGCTTTGTTTCTAGTTCTTTGTAATAACAAAAAGTGCTATCATAATTATTTTTAGTAGAGAGATGACCCCAACATTATAGAGATGAGAAAACTATGTCCCAGACCTAGTGAAAGGATTTGTTCAAGACCATGCAAGAGTTGAACCCAGGCCTCCAAAAGCCAATGCTCTTTCCACTCCAATTCTGCACAGTCTTCCTCCCCTCATGCCTCCTCTCTCCCTGTGGGAGACCCTGGAGGTGTATGGGGCTTCATGCAGCCTGAGGCAGCCAGCTCCTGCAGAGCTTTTCCATCAGAGAGCAGTTAAGTGCTTTTATTTTTTCCACTCTGGTGGCTAAATTATTCTTGATGTGTTAAACAATGTAATTAAACACACACACATGAGAGTGTGCATTTCCCCCCACCCCCACCTCGTCCTTCCTTGTTCCCTGTCAGCCCTGAGCTGAGTGTGTGTCAGCCCCAGCCTTCAAGCTCTGTTAGTTTTAATTTGAGTTGTGGAATTAGTAATCGGTTTTGCTGGAACACTGTTGTGGGAAACAGATCGCTCCTTGAACAGAGCTCGGGCACCATTTCAAATGAGTATTTGTTAAGGGGAAAACCATCCCCTTGTTGTGTTCCACTACATTACATTAGATTTATTTCCATTGTACTGAAAAACACCAGTCAAGAGAGAACGATGAATATTTCTCTGGAGCTGGGAATGGTCTAGCTTTTTGTCTTGTTTTTTTGTTAACTTTAAAGAAGAGGATAAAGAGGAAAGGAGAGGAGGAAAAAGGAGAGAAGAGGAAAGAAGAAGAAAGGAGAGGAGGAAAGGAGAATGAGAAGAGAGGAGAGGACAGGACAGGAGAGGAGAGAAGAGGAGAGAAGAGGACAGGAGAGGAGAGGAGAGGAGAGGAGAGGACAGGAGAGGAGAGGACAGGAGAGGAGAAGACAGGAGAGGAGAGGACAGGAGAGGAGAGGAGGGGAGAGAAAACTCTCTTATTACTATTATAATGTGATAGATACAGTCCATTTGACAGGCAGGGAGGTTTGGGGTTGAAAACTATGTGCTGGCAATCCCATCTTACTTGTCTTTTTAAGGAGGTGCCAAACCATAGCTGCAGATTTAAATTTTGGCTTAAAGACATCCCTACGCATTCTGGTTCTGAAAATAAAGTGCTAGAACCATTAAACATTTAGAATCCTATGGAGAAACATAGTCATAGAAAGTCAAATTTAGAAGAGACCTCTGCACCTATCCAGAGCTCTAACTAGGAAATTTTTCACCTGGGGCAAAAGCAGTAGTAGAAACATGTGTGGGGCTGCTGTGGGGTGTGTGTGTAATATTTTGGGTGCAGCCATGACATGAAAGGGGTCAGCTTGGTAATGGAACCCAGGGTGGCATAAAGTGGTAGAGGACCTTAAGGTAAGATGCAGAAACAACTGCCATTGGCAGGAAACGTACCCTTTTTGGGTGGAAATATGGTCTATTGAAGGATGACACCATGGACCAAAGCCCCATCAGCTTCATGATAATTGTCCTTTTACAATAATCCTTGTCGGATCTAACCTACTTTTGAATATTTCAATTAGCAGGAGCTCACTGACCACTTTAAAAGGCAACATGTTTCATGTTTGAGCAGCTCTAATTGTTAGAAAGGGGTTTTTTTCCCTATTTTTATTGAGCCAAAATCTGACTCTCAGACATCTCCACAGAGTAGCCCTAGTTCTTCCCTTTGGGATAAAGTAAAACATTCCTACTCTTTTAATTCAAATGAGTTAGCATATGTAAAGTGCTTAGTGAATCTTTAAGTGCTATACAATTGCAAGCTAATTAAATGAGTAGATGCCACCCAGATCATTGGTACTGCTTTCAGCCCAGCTCTCACAGCCATCATCTGTGGAGAAAATGCCAGCTACTCCCATCAACTGCCAACCAACTGCCACAGATAAGACAGGCAAGCCAGCCTAGTTGAGGAAACAAAGCACCCTGACAGAGAGTTAGGAGGCAGCATGTGGACATAGAAAGTCAAGCCAACACCTTGACCACCATTTCTCCTCAGACCTTGATGGAAACAGCTAAAGACCTTGAGTCGAAGTACCTTGGGAAAAACGGTGCCCATTCAAACCACCAAACCTGCTTCCAGCCCAACCATCATTGGTTGGGAGCAGCCATCATTGAAGGGAGGAATCATTGTGAAGAAGAGGTTCCACCTTCCTCATCACAACCAGCAACAAGAGCTAACCAGATACCACCAAAGGGCACATGGGTATGGGAGCCCTGGGAGGGGCAGCACCTCCCAGTCCATCAGAACTGCTTCCAGCCCAGCCTCACAGTGATCGTCCAGGGAAGTAAATTCTATAAAAAAGGGAGTCAGCCATTTCCACCACATAGAGGGCAGCAAGGGAATACCTTAACTTGCACCAGGCAAGTCAAACCACTGATACCACCTTGACCACAATCTCCTCTGTGACATCAATGGATAAAACCCAGGATTCTGAGTCCAAAAGTCTTAGAAAAAAAATCAGTGCTTCCAGACCAGTGCCTTCAGTTACCATTACGAAAAATAGCCCCTATGGAGATGGAGCCTGATAACTGCTCCTACAGGTATTTCAGCCACTGCAACAAGAACTTGTAACCAAAAATATTTCAATATCAGGAACTGATATCATTTTATATAATGCAAATGACATTACAGAAGGGGTGTTACCACCTGCTTTTTCAGTCATACCCTCAGGATGGTGGAATCTTTCTATCTAACTTCCAGCTAAAAGTTTCTAATTGCTATTTCCCTCATTAGAATGTGAACTCCTTGGGAGCAGGGACTGTGTCACTTTCCAGATGGTTTATTTTTGTGTTTGAGTCCCCATTGCTTAGTGTGGTGCTTTGTACCCAGTAAGAACTTAATAAATACTTAATTCATTCATTGATTTATATAAGTCCACTTGGAGTGCCAACATGAGATTATGCTGGGGAAAGGGGAGGAGGGTGAGGGAAAATTAATCATTCAAGCATTTATTTAATAAATTATTTAAGGCTACCATCTGGCAGGTACTGCATTAGGCACTGGAGACACAGAGACAAAAAATAAACAATCTGTGCACTCAGAGAGCTTACGTTTTATAAAGGGAAATAGAGTGTATGTGAATATGAATGTTTAAAACGACTACAAGGTGATTTGGAGGGAGGCAGCTGTCAGCAGCTACAGATGTGGGGGATCAGGAAGAACTCATATGGGAGTTGGCACTTGACCTGAGTTGAGCTTGGAAGGAACCTGGGTATTTGAAGACATAAATTCAGTTCATGAAGGATAGCCTATGCCAAGTCTTAGAGATAGAAGGCCAATGAGGCTGGACCATATTCTGTGTGAATGAGATGCATAATAAATAAAATATAATAATAATGATGAGATAGGTAATAAACAATGAGATATATAAATACATATATTATATGTATCATCTGTATTATATATAAATAAAAATAACGACATATTATAGATAATATAGAGTAAAGTTGGAAAGGTATCAGATGGCAGCCGGGTTAGGGTTAGTTTTAAAAGACAAACAGAGAAATCTGTATTTGATCCTTGAAGTAATAGGAAGACAGCAGAGTTAAATGAGGCAAGTACGTAGCCCATTGGATAGAGAATTAGGCTTAGAGTTGAGAAGACTTTAGTTCAAATCCCGCCTCAGACACTTACTACCTATGTGACCCTGGACAAGTAACAATCTCTTCTGCCTCAGTTTTCTCAAATGTAAAATGAGCCAGTAATAGCACCTCACTTCAAAGCTGTTGTGAAGGTCAAATGAAATGAAATATACAAAACCCTTAGCACAGTGTCTGGCACATGATAGGTGCTAAAAAAATGATTGTTCCCTTCTCATGGAACAGGGGAGTGACATAGTTGTGTGTTTTAGAAACATTAATTCAGCAGTTGTACAGAGGATAGATTAGGGGGGAAAGAGACTGAAGGCAGGGAGACAAGCTAGTAGGCTTTTGCAAAAGTCCTAGTGAAAGGTGCTAACAGCCTGGGCTGTTAGACCTAGGGTAGCTAGATAGGGCAGGGTATGTTGTGTTGGAGTTGGAGTTAGGAAGACCTGAGTTCAAATCCAGTCTCAGACACTTATTAGCAGTGTAACTCTAGTCAAGTTAGTTTTCCCCTCTTCGTCTCAGTCTTTTTCATCTGTAAAATGGGGATATTAATAATGTCTGCCTCTCAGAGTGACTGTGAGAATGAGAGGGGATAATATTTGTACAACTTTTTGAAAACCTGAAAGCACCACATAAAGGCTCACTATTGTTACAATAGTAACCATGAGAATGGAGAGAAGAGAACAGATACAGGAAATGTGAAGACTGAATGCACAAGATTTGTTTATTTGACTGGATATCTGAAGTGAGGGAAAATGAGAAGGTGAGAATGACTCAAAAGTTGAAACTCTAGATGACTACAAGTTTGGAAATTCGCTTGACAGAAAATGAGAAGTTAGGCATTGTGGAGAGTCTTTGGGAAAAGATAATAAATTGTGTTTTGTACATTTTGCTTTTGAGATGCCTATGAGTCAACCAATTCAAAATATCCAGAGGTTGGTGATTCGGGACTGGAGCACAAATGAAGATGATGGGAGATGATACAAATCTGGAAGTCACTTTCATGAAAATAATAACTGGGCTCATAGAAATTAATGATGTCACTAAGAGACACGTATCACACAGACACTCACACACACACACACACATATATATGGAGGGGGGGAGGGAGAGAGAAGAGGATGTTATAGATTGGGCACCAACTTTGGATGAATTGGGGATACATATATGAAAGATGATACAGCAGAGAAGACTGAGAAGGAGGAGTCAGGCAGTTAGGAGGAGGACCATGAGACAACACTGCCACAAAGACCAGGAAGGAGTGAATAACCAAGAGAAGAGGTTGGGCAACATTGTCAAATGCTGCAAAGAGGTTAAGAAGAATGAGGATTAAGAGAAAGACTGTCATTTGACCATTGCAATATCATTGAGAAGAATAAAAAAGGAGATTACTGGAAGCACTGTAGAAAAATAGGCAGGCACCCTAGCTGCACTGATGGAGCTATGAATTTGTCTAAATATTCTCAACAGCAATATGCAATCATGCAAAGAAATGAAGCAAAGTATTCATACCCTTTGACCCAGAGTCCCACCGCTAAGTTATCTCAAAGAGATCACAAACAGAAATGGCCCTCCATACAGCAAAATATTCCTAGTCATGCTTTTTTTCTAATAGCAAAGAAATAGAAACAAAGTACGTCTATCAACTAAAAAAAGGGCTAAAAATTGGGGTGCCAGATTTAATGAAATATTACACATGAAAATTGAATGCACTATTATTATACATAATATAATGGAATATTACTATAAAAATAATGAAATACTACAGCAAAGGAACAATGAATTTGAAGAATTCAGAAAAGGATGAAAAGACGTGAATTGGTGCAAAATGAAGGAGCTAAAACCTGGAAAACAATATACACAATACTGCAATCGTACAAATGGAAACAATGATAAAAAATCAGAATATTATACGATTACAACAACCAAGTTTGGCCTAAATAAGATAAGTCAAAATATACCTCTTTCTCTCCTTTGCTGAAGTGGAGAACTATAGGTTGGAGCATTGTATACACTGTCAGACTCTCTGGTTGAATTGATTAGTTTTTCTGAACTGTTTCTTTTTCCTTTTTTAATTCTTTGTTAAAACGTATAGCTCTGACTAGAAGAAAGGGCTACCTTTGGAAAGGAAAGTGATATAAACATAAAACTATGTTTTGAAAAATATATTTAAAAAAATTTTAAGACTATTGATAAATTTGTAGAGATCATTTCAGTTGAGAGATGAAATTGGAAGTCAGACTGAAAGAGATTGAGAGGGCAGTGATGAAGCGGAGACAGTGAAAGAAGGCAGCTTTTCCTAGGAGCCTGTCTGAGAAAAGGAAATGAGATATATAGAATGAGACCTTGAGGTAATTATAGGGTCAAAAGAAAGGGTTTTCCTGTTGTTATTGTGGTTTGTTTTTGTTTGGGGTATAGGAGAAGCCTGAGCATGTTTGTAGATAGGAGAGAAGGAATCAATAAAAAGGAATAAGTGAAATATTGGTGGGACTTCAGGGGAGAGGGAGATTATTGTGGAAGCAATTTTCTGGAGGAAAGAGGAAGATATGGTATATTGTATACATATAGAGGGGTTGGATTTGGTGAGGAGAAGTATCACCTCTTCATCAGAGACTGGAGTAAAGAAAGTATGAGAGATGAGCTCAGGGTTAAGATACAGAGGACATAAGAGGGAGCTCACAGAAAATGATCGCTTTTATTATTTCGTTTTGCTTTTTTCAGTAAAGTATAAGGTTAGGTCCTCTGCTAAGAAAGAAGGAGCGAATAGCATGGGAGAGTTGACAAAGAAGAGGAGATTTGGAACAACTCCTGTAGGAAACAGGTTAGAGAATCAATAAGGAAAGGATAGAAGAATGATTGATTACCTTGCTGCAGTGAGGGCTCAGTTGAAATTAGATCAAATTAATTTTATCATGACTGAAGGAAAAAGAATTACTTCTCACCTTGTGTCTAGGAAAAACTTTTATGCTCCTGAATTGGGTGAGAAAATATCATTCATTCATTTATTTAATCAGTGTTTCATTTATTAATCATTTTCATTTATTTCATTTAATATTCATTACTCCTTCATTCATTCAATCTACTTGACTGATGCCACCATTTTTGTCTTGCATTCTTCTTTTGGACGATATGTGAACAGTGCCGCCCCCTTTTCCCTTTCCCCCTTCTTCCGGCCAAAACAGTTCATAACATGGGATTCTCTTGATCCCCAGATGTCCTAGAATATAGCTGCTGCAACCAGAACAGCCTTCAAAGGGACTAAGGTATTCAGAGTAGCCAGGGGTTCATTTTGTGGTTTAAAAGCAAGAATCAAGCTCAGTTTGCAGATGTGGAAACAAAGGTAAAGAGGTAATTAGATTTTCAAATAGCAAAGTTTGAAGGAAACTCCCAATTATACACCATAAATTCCAAGTTCCATCCTGGAACTTGAGTCTTACTCTGAGTAGCTCTTCAATGACAAGTACTTGCTACTGATTAATTTTTCCCCCCTGTTCTCTCATTGTTCCTGTGAGTTCTATGTGTCTTCTACTAATCCTTTTTGTCTATAGTGTCTTTTTGCTCTGGGTATATTTCTCTGTGTATGGCACCACATAAGAACAGGCAATAAAGTCTGGACTAGACTAGACCTGTGATTTCATTGATACAGGGAGCTAACTCCAGGGTAAAGAAACTTTGTCAACGCAGGCTGGCATTTTTCTTCAACTAAGAGTTGCCTAAGGCAAGGCATCCTGGGCACTGAGTGTTGGAAAGGCTAATACGTCCCCCTTCTCTCCTCCCCAGGGCTTCAGCTGTTCTGTTAACCCTTAGAGTGCTGGGATTGTTAAGGAGAGCTAGATAGGAGTCTCAGAAACTGGATACTGTAGGTGAACACAGAATTTGCTGGTGCCAATATAGTCTCAGAAATCACTTCTGTAAGTTTTCAAAATATGGAGTAGAGACCTTGTGAAGTTTTGCTACAAGATACCAGTATTTCTGAGCCCATGGAGCTGGTAGTTGATTGGCAAGCTGAATTGGAGGAAGCCAGGACTGGAGCAGACAGGAAAAGCCCTCTACACTAAGCTGGAGGGCACATAGTTAAGCAGGCCTGCCTAACGTCACAGGCAATGAGAGATCCAAGTTAAATGGCAGTGGACAGGTGATCATTGAGGCCTAGGATTTTGGCCAGGGTAAGAAAGAATATGTCCCAGACTCTAATGACCAAATAGGACTGCTAGGATGTGTAGGGATGCTGCAGAAGAGAATAAAATAGTCAATGTAGCTGATTCTGGAGGGTTGGATTGGCATCAGCACCTCCTGAGCTGGGCTGCCTTGCTCTGTTGATACAGGGGGGTGGGGAAAGAGCCAGGAGTCCAGATGCTGAATTTGCCTTATGAATGACTTGATGCCTTAACTCTGTGGTGGCTGTGTGCCCATTGCCTAGAATACGATAGGGAATCCATTGGCCCGGAGTCATTTTCAGTGCTTATCTATGGCCAGTTAGACCTAGGCTCTACCTGGGTAGCTGGATCACCTAGAAGCTAAAGTTACTGGAAGCTGACTGGTTCCAGACATCTGTGATTCCAAGAAGTCCAGTGGAAACCTATGTCCTCAGGTTTCCACAAATTGGTATTTGTCCCACATATGGCTAGGACTAAATAAGAGGTCCCAGGATCTGGTCCCAAATAAAAACCAAGCTGATTTTGGGGGATATGGTACTAGCAGTCACTTTTCTAAGATCTCATATAGAGACAGAATCTACCTTAAAGCAGTTTGGCTCTGTGATCCCAGCTATAGGCAGCAAGGGTTGATGAAGGAAATTCTCTGTCCTGTGCCTTTAATTCTTAGAGAGCAAATCACTCAATCAGTGATTAATTGATACCTACTTACTTGTCCTATGGGAGGGATTTTTGACCACTTCAAAAGACCAGTTAGAAATTGAATTAGGATTTAATTGTTCCTAGGTCAGTTTAAGAATGTTTCCATTTTGTTAATCAATCCTTGCCTGACATACAAAAGCATTTCAAAATTGTTTCTATTGTGGAAGGAAAAGTCACATAACTATAAGTTGAATAACTAATCTTTCTATTGATAAATTATCCAGTAGAAATTTAACAAGTGCTAACTAACTGAAGACTGAGTGTGGAAACGAATTTTATAGAACTCTGAGAAACACCAACTAGTGGCCAAGTTTACTTCCTGCTTCCACTCTTATCCTATAATCCACCTGTGAACTATTAGAAACAGGCACATTTTAGATTTCCCTGCTCTCTGATGACATTGTGTTCCCTAAAATTTGCCCACACTAAAGAGTGCAATGAGTTTAAAACTATAAATCCTTGATTAAGGGTTTGACCTTAAATAAAAGTTAAAAACCAATTCAAATTGGTCAAAACTGGTTCAAACCAGTCAAAACCTGTTGAAAGCAGTCAAACCAGTCTAAAGCAGTTCAAACCAGTCAAAATAGGGTAAACCTGTTAAAAACAGTCATGACCAGTTTAAGCCAGTTCAAATCCATCTACACTAGTTCAGACCCATCTAAATTAATAAAAAAAAATTTGTTTAAACCAGTCCAAACTGGTTCAGAACAGCTGAAACTGGTCTAAACCAAGTTTAAACCTGTCTCTAAACTGGTGCACAGAAGTGTAAATCAGTTCAAACTGGTCTAAACAGGTTCAGACCATCTGAACCAGTTTGGACTGCTCTAAACAGGTTTTGAACAGTGAACTGGTTTTGACAGTTTCAACCAGTTTGAATTGGTCTGATTCTAAGGACAGCTCTGTAGCCACTATCTAGACCATGGTCCCTTGAGTACTAGGAAGTTTGCAAATTGCTTTCTATACATTATTAAACCTTTTAATAATGCTGTAAAGTCGGTAATGCCTATATAATTATCCCCATTTTATAGAGAGGAAACTGGGCTCAGTAATGTTAAGTGAATTATCTAGAAATGGGATTTAAACTAAGATGCTTTTGACTCTAGTTCTCACCCTCTTTCTATGACACCATGCCATGCCCTGGACATAAACAAAGCTACTGCAAATTCCGAGTGGCTTTTAAGAATTCAGCATGGCATAGCATGCATGCCTTCTTTTTGAGGTCTTTCCTTGAGGCAATGATCTCAGATATTTGTCTTCCACAGGCCTTAGTCACCTATGCTTTACTCTTTTTTTTTTTTTGTCTTACAAAAACAAGGAAGGCAAAAATAAAAAGACAAAGGGGAAAATATACACTGTCTTTTCTTGACGCATGATTAAAGAGTGGTGCTGTAATGTTTCAGAAGCCATCCTGAGAAAATGAGGAGCTAGGATATTGTCTGACAGCTCTCTGTGTGGTACGGAAAGATAGCAAAGTAGAAATGGGATAGGTACAAATGGAATGCATTTCTGGACAACAGAGTGAAGTTCTCCTCTGTTCTGCCCTTCCTACTCGTATTCCTGACAAGAGAGTTTGTCTCTGTCTTTTTCACCCTCTCTAGCACCAGAGAGTAACAGTTACTGGAGAACACTGCCTCCTTTTTTCTTATACACTACTTCCTACAAGAAAATCCTACAGAGTCAAGCTCTACAATATCTAGGCCACCTTTCCCCTCTTTTCCACTCCCAGGACCATCATCCTAGTTCAGTCTGTCATTTATCTAATGAAATCATCTCCTAACCAGCCTTCCTGAATTTAATCTCTCCTTCCTCCAATTCTGCTCAACACTATTAGATTAGTTTTCCTACATCACAGTTCTGACCATGTTTAGAATTCTTAAATGCCTTTCCATTTTTTATCAAATAAAATCCAAACTCCTTAGCCTGCCCTTCAAAGTCCTCCACAAAATCAGGACAACCTACCTTTGCAGAATAATGTAGTCTAAGCTTTACAAAACTGAACTGCTTTCCTCCATATCTTTGCTCAAATCATTCTCTATACCTGTATTCCTTTCCTTTCTTACCCCCATACTTAATATATCTATTGAAATCTTACCTATCCTTTAAGACATAAAGAGCACAAATCCAGTCTCTTCTAGAAATTCTTTCTTGATTATTCTCAAAACAAAGTGGTTTTCCCACCCTCTGAACTCTTCAGGAACTTTATTCATAACCTTTTTATATACTTACTATATTTTGTATTACAGTGATTGATATACATATCTTAAAGTATAAATCCTGTGAAGGTAGGAATCATATCTTAATCAACTTGGTACATACAGTGTCCAGCATCATGCTTTGAACAAAGCCAATGCTTAATAAATATTTCTAGTATAACTGATTGAATAGATGTTTCTCTATTGAAACTGGTTATTTCAGCTGATGAGAGCCCCTTACCATTAGGGTCAGAGTTCTGCTCCTCTGTGGGAAACTCTGAATCCAGCCATTTTCATCCAAAGCCAGTATTCCCTTGGTTGAGTGAATAGGGGAAGAGAAAAGAACAAATTCTAATTGAGAGAATGTGGCATCTCTGGGCAAAAGAATATGGTGATTTGGGTTATCCTTGTAAAAGTATCTCAATGTCCCAATATTTGGGTTCACAATGTCTTCTTTGCATGTTGAAGACAGTGCTATATGAACATTTCCATATGCATGGAATAATTAAGAAGAGACTATGAAAGAATAGGTGACTCACTCTCACCAAAATTCTTTCTTTCTTACCAGAGAAACGGGGTTACTCTTTGGAGAAGCCATGTACTATAACCAGATGAGGTCAAGATATTCCAGAACCAAGGACAGCATTGTACAATTCAAAAACCAGGATTTCACCTCCTTGAGGAATCACTGTTTAAGGAGTGGAAGGCTATTCGAAGATGACTTGTTCCCGGCCAATGACATTGCCATAGGACAGAGACTCATGAGTGAAAAAACTATTGAAAGCCCTCAGTGGAGGAGACCAAAGGTAAGTTTGAGTCATTTTGATAAGAAGATTAATCAGGAAAGTACAAAGAAGGATGAAGAGGATGGTGATGAGTCTGAATTTATGTTACATGAGGATAAGTTGAAGGAACTAGGGGTGTTCAGTATACAGAGGAAAAGATTTGGGGGAACATAATAATTGACTACAAGGATCTTAAGGGTCCTCACATGAAAGGATTACACCTGTTCTGTTAAGCTCCAGTGTGCAGAACTAGTAGTGTGAGTAGAAGTTGCAACAAGACAGATTCAGGCTGGATATATGGAAAAGCTTCCCAATCACTGCAGCAGTCCAAAAGGAGCATGTGATACCTTTGGAGGTACCAGGTTTCCTAGCCCTAGTGTAGGTCTTTAAGTGAAGGCTACAAGTTGTCAGGTATATATGATGGTTGTGATTCCTCTTATACCATGGAATCATAGATTTAGAACTGAAAGAAGACTAATCTAATTTTGTCAAAAAGCCCTACTTTTTGACATATGGGGAAACAGAGACAAAGAGAGGTTAAGTGACTTGACCAAAGACATACAGGTAGTCCCAAAGCTAAGTTTCACACCTGGGTTTTCTGACTCCAAATCCAAGGTTCTTTCCATTATACCGCAATGTTCAGAAGGTCTCTTCTAATTCTGAAATTATGTAACTTGAAACATGGTTTTCCTAGGCCCAAGATGGTCCCATGCAAAATTTAGTACATAGTAGGCACTTTAAAAATGTTTGTTGACTGGCTGATCCCCTTGAGGGATTTAGGAAAGGCTACAAAATTGGTAGTACTGTTCTCTGGAGACAGACATATGTTGAAGTGCATGGACAACCTGGGTTATACACAGAACCAAACTAGGTATCCTATAATTAAGGTAGTTTTTCCTCTCCTGAATGGGGGAGAGAAGGAATTGAGCTTTCTAGTCAAAGATCTGAAACAATAGCTCCCCTCACTCTTTTATCCAGAGAGCTAAGGTCTTTTCTATTTGAAGGCAAATTGTGAATGATGGGGATTACCTTCAATTTTGCATCGTGGCTGTGTCTTTGGACTTGCTGAGATTAGACACAAGGCTTTGGGGTTTTTTTTTTTTTTGTTTTTTTGGATCCATTTAATAGAATAACAGTAAGTCCACAACAAAGATTCCCATGGATCTGCCTCCTTGGGGAAAAGCTAACACTGAGAACATCTCCATTTGATATTGAGAAAGGTGTGTGTGTATGTGTATATATGTATGTATAGTTTTAATAAATTTTAACTATTAAAACTTCAAATTATATTAACATTTTGGGACTTTCTCATGTATATACACACATGTATATGATACATATACATATATTTCCACATATATGCATACACATATGTGTGCACAGATACGTAGATATAGCTTTATAGCTACATTTTCCCTCGCTATTTTCAGACCTGAAGACTATTTTAGAATTCTTCTTTTTTTTTCTCTTTTCTCACAGAGGTGCTGAGCCAGAGAGGCAAGATTGTATTTATAGCATTGAAGAGTTTATAACATTTCTATTTTGGAAGGGTTATAGAGTCACTCAGTACATAAGCAAGCCTTGGAATAGTGATGGATGGAGAAATTGATGATGCAAGACCAAAATCTTCTATTAAGTCCAATCAAGGACCCAAGCTGGAGGCAGGCTATTCTCTTTCTCCTCTTCAATGGGCTTCTTCTCTTCCTTGCCCAGCAGCTGGAATCCTTTTTGGAGTCTCTGAAGTGCTTGTGTTTGTCCTTTTAAAAAGTGTTAGGTGACATGTTCTGTTTCACAGAAGTACATACATGGAACCATTTTCTGGTAGTTCCTAGGGTCACTGCTGAGAAAATGTGCAGGCTTTATATAAGAGGTGACTCTTGGGTCACAATTCAGGCATCGCTCAGTCTACACATACTTGTCTTTTGTGGCACCCCATACATTGATTTCAAACTTGCTTGCTTGATTGTTTTTGCTACAGTCATAGCCAAAGAAAATTAAAAGGGATCTTGCAGAGTATAAAATCCCTCTTCTCTGCAGATAAGCAAACTAAGGCCAAGAGAGAAGAAAGGACTTGGCCAAGATCACACGGCTAGTTAGTGCCAGATCTGGGATTTGACCTTGAGTCTCCAGTGCTCTTTCTCCTACCCATCATGGGGATCTGAGACATTCCACTCTGGTGTCCTGCCAATATCTCACAGATCTAATATAAACTTATCATCTTACCTTCTCATTTCTCTGAAGCTATGTTTAGCATCACAGTTTTAGGGATGTTTACTCGCTGTGTGACCCTGAGCAATTCACTTAACCCTGATTGCCTACAAAAAAAAAGATTAGAAAGGATAGCTATGTGGTGCAATGGATAGAGCACCAGACCTAGAGTCAGAATGACCTGAGTTCAAATCTGTCCTCAGACCCTTACTAGCTGTCTGAATCTGGGCAAGTCATTTAATCCTGATGGCCTCAAAAAAATTAGGAATGGAATGGATTCTAGATGTTACCTAGTCTAGTCCCATTATTTCATAGATGAGGAAGCAAATACCAAGAAAGAGTAAGATCAGAGGTGTTGTAGGTAAGATTAAATCCAAGGCCTTTGTCTCCAGAGTCAGTCCTTTTTTCAGATTCTGGCTATGATAACTATAACCTCTATTTAATTCCTACTGGAATACCCTAATGGCCTAGAGATAACCCTGAGACTCTCCGGAGAACAGGCCCTGGAAGGTCCTACTTAGCTGGAACTCAATACAGCAGTAACAAAAATAGCAGAGATTCGTATAGTGTTTTGAAATTTGTAAGGTGTATTGTCTTATGCAAGTTCCACAACAATCCCGTTAGGCAAGTATACAGACATTATTGTCCTCATTAAACAGATGTAGAAAAATAAGCTAAGAAAGTTTAAAGACTTGCTCATGGTCATAGTATCCGAGGTACGATTCTAATCCATGTCTCTGCTGCCTCCAGGACCAGTCATCTTTCCACTATACTGTGCAGTTCAGGAATGGATTTTGTGTCTATCATCAAAAGATCAGCATGAAAAGGTTGATTGATCACCAATAAAATCCAATCCAAATATTCATTAACCTCCTACTCAGCAAATCAAATCAATAAGCATTCATTAAGTTGCTATGTGTTAGGCCCCTAAACATTATGGGCAAGCCAATGTGTTAGACCATAGGAATACAAATACAGATTAAAAATAGCTCCCCCCCAAAGTCCTTGCTTTACAGTAAGCATGCCCTGGCCCACCATTTCAGAGCCAGTCATATATATCTGCCCCTTGGGGTTCTAGAGGTGCTCTCAGCGGGTGGTAAGTCTCTTCTCTACTGCAAGTGACTCAAGCCCTCATTGGCTTTGCTCCTCTCACTGTTAGCTGCCAATGAGTGACTAACACCAGTTCCATTTAACCACTTAACATCAATTGGCTTTTTTAAAAGGGATATTTACTTTGAAGATAGAACAATACCAAATGTACAAACATTTTCTCCACAACCTTTTGCGGGCCATTCTCCCCTGCACCACCTTAGTCTCTAGGGAGAATGAGCTCAGATTTAGCAGTTTAGTTTCTTAACAGACTTGGTCCTGCCAAGATCATATACAAATATAGGATTACTATCTGTTGAGTCCTCCACAAGGTCCTCATTCCTCAAAACATCATTGCTGAGCTGCAAAATGCTACATGAACTCAACTTCCAGATTTCTGTATGCTGGGACTCTGGGATGTTGGGAAGCTAGCAAGCCTCAATGCTCAGATTCCTAGGAGTTCACTCTCTTGATATTTTGAACTTCACAGTCAGAACCTCCAGATTAATATCCTTCACCTAAAATTTTAAAAAAAGAACGTAAAGGCAAAAGACAAAGGCCTATTTTCATGGGACCTTATATTGACCTCAGAGGGCAAGGGCCCATGGCCTCTCCACTAACAGCATTGTCTCTCACTGGATGCCATCAGCAAAGGCATAAAATCAAGAGCAGAAATCCACCAAGGGATCCCACTGAGAGAGAAATAGATTGATTATTGTCCTTTTGAATGCCTTCTTGGTCAATCAAAGAACTTGGAACCAGTTACACAATGTGTCCTCATTCTCAAAGTCTCCCCAAGGTACTTCTATTATATATCATCATAACTCTCACACAATCAGGCTATCCAGTCCCCTCCACCTGAGGAATGGCATCTAGGGGTATAAAATTATAAACAGATAAATATCCATATGGTAATTTGAGGAATATTAGGAGTAAGATAAGAGCACATTGGTAAGGATTAAAACTCAGAGTACCAGGATGGTCTAGGATCGTAATAACACTAAAAACTAGGAAGGATGGGAAAGACTTTCTAGAGGAGGCAGTATTATGATCTGAGCCTTCAAGAGAAAGCATGTGCAGGGTAGTAATTTGAAATAATGATAATAATGACAACATTATATAACATTCTACAAATATTGTCTCATATGATCCACATAACAGCTCCAGGAAGAAAGTGCTGTTATTACACCCATTTTGCCAGTGAGGAACCTGAGACTGACAGAAGGTAAGTAGCTTGTCCAGGAACACATAGCTAGGAAACATCTGCTACTGGACTTGAACTCAGGTCTTCCTGATTTAAGGTTCAAGCCCTCTATCCACTACACCACTTAGCTCTCCCAAAGCATGAGCTGCTTCTTCTTAGCGGACTGAGGTCAGACTCTGCTTCACACCAGTCTCAAACCAAGATGGAAGGGGTTAGACTCTCTTAGTAGACACACTTAACATAATAAAAGCACTCAGCTCCCACTACTCCCAGTCTCCCACAACAATCATTTCAATTCAGTTTGTTTTCTATAATGAAGAAGAATGTTCTTCCTTATTTTCAGGAAGGCTTGCTTCAGGGCTCCACGGAGGAACATTTCCTCACAATTGGTGGTATCTCGGGAATGGCACAAGTTGCCTCTTTAGGTTCCCATCACTGGAAATGTTTAATCAGAAACTGAATGACAGCTTCCTGGGAATATGGTAGAGGGGATTCTTATATAGGGTGGGAAATAAAGGAGATCATTTCTAATCTACTTTACAACTCTGGGATTCTAGGATTCTTAGGGAAAAAAAAACAGAGCAGGATGGATGAGTTAGATAAAGGCTTTGACAAATATAATATTGAGTTTGGTAGATGGGACCTTGAACCATTCAGTTACTCTGAGTTTTAATCCTTATCAATATGCTCTTATCTCATTCCTAATAAATAGCTGGACCATAAAAACAGAGTTCTAAAGCTGGAAGGGAGGGCAGAGGTCATCTAGTCCAACTGCCTTCAGTTCAGATCAGGAAACTGAGACCCAGGTGGACTAAGTGACTAGTTTGAGTTCAAACAGTGAACTGTCAAAGACAGGTTTTAAACCTAGGGCCCTGGACTCTATAGTTAGAACTCTTTCTACTGTACCATGCTTTTGGATGAAGACCATATATCTGCAGCAGTGAATGTGGCTGCTGTCTCCTTTCATAACACAAAGTGGAGAAAAGACAAAAGAAATAGAAAGTAGTGACATAGAGGTCATCTAAATTCAGAAAATACAATGTCCTTGTCAGCTGATTATATACCAGTTCTCCCACTGGTGTGTAAGCCCTAGGAATCAATCAATCACAAAGCACTTATTAAGTACCTCTGACATGCCAGACACTGTGCTACTGAATTAAATTTGTTTAATTGAATAATAACTCCTCTGTATGTACTGCTTTCTAAAGCCATATGCTCACAACAACCCTGTGAGATAGGTAACACAAGTATTTTGACCCCATTTTACAGACAAGCAAAGTGAAGCTCAGAGAATTAAAGTGACATGCCCCATGGTCACACATGTAATAACCTGGGCAGTGACATTTTGAACCCAAGCTTCCTGACTCCAAATTCAGAACTTCTTCCCACCATGGCATGAAAGTATACGTGAATGAACAAATAAAAAAAATCTGTAACAATAACCTTTCAGTCATATGATTAAATTATCACATGATGTATAAGCTGATCCTTCCCTTCAGCCTTTTGTTGTCTGGCCTATCCTGTGGTTTTTATATTGGGTCGACTTTTGTTTACTAAGTAGGTGTGAAATCCAGGATACAGGTTCACAGGAGCTATACAGCAAGGAGGTCTAAGTTCTCTGCTCTGGCAAAGAAGACCCATCTATCCAGGAGCTCAGAGGATTTCTTAGTTCCAGTTTTCAGGTTCCTCAGTCTTGCAGCCTCTCCAATAGACCAGGACAAAGACAAGTCCAGGACGTCAATTGCTAATCCTATTTCTCCCTCCCAAATGACTTGTTCAGAATAATGGGAACACAGATTTACATAGCACTGTATATCTGGAAAGATATCCATAATTACCTATGATATCTACATACATGCATAGTCCATGGTAGCCCCATTTTAGAGATGAGGAAATGGAGCCCCAAGAATGGAACTAGCCGGAGCTAAAAAAGAGCTGGGCTATGCATTAATTGCTTACTCCATGGATCCATAGAATATGTATTCTAATTGCATGTATCGTATGTACATATTGTAATTGCAACAATGACTAGAAGAGGGATTACAGTTAAAAAGTGCTATGTATTTCAGCCTATGGACAAACCAGCCATGACTCTCCCATCTCCCTCTCCTCCTATCTCCAGCCAGTCAATATGTTCTATTGATTTTCCCTTTGTCTAATCTCCTCCCTCCATCCCTCTAGCTTCATTCATTTCTGTTGTCACCACCCTTACTTATCTTTTCCCTATGTACACACCCATACTAAAATGGACCAAAGATCTCATAGATGTAGGCCCTCCCACTGATAAAGTCAATCGCTTCCCAAATATGCCTTCTCATCCTTCTCCGCATCCTGCCGATACTTCATGAAAGTCCCATCCAAATTGCTGGAGGATTTCCTCAAATTCTTTGAATGTCTCGGGATACCAATGAAACCCGCAGTCCATCTGCTATTCCTCACACTTGTTGTATGACCCAGACCTTGTTTTCCAGGAATGAATGTCCTCAATGATGTCTCTTACATAATTTGTTTTTCTTTAAATGTTTGATGATATAAATTCTATTGCCATTATGAACATAAGCCCTGCTCTTCCCATTCTCTACTGGAAAGAGTTAAAAGGGAATATGTAACAATAGTACTACCAGGATTAGCAGATTTCAATGAGAGTAGAATCATAATTCTTCCATTACTTGTGTAGATAAGTCACAGTCAGCAATATGGAGCAACTTGCTTCCTCCCCCCCCCCCCCCCACCATGCTCTTCCCATTGCTCTGTGGGCTACTTAGAGGTCTGATTCTCCTGAAAGTATGATGATAGGTGATTTTTACCCAGCACTACAAGGAGACTCAGTTTTAAAGAGCTGGCTGCTTATGGAAAAATTTGAGATTATTGAAAATACGCAATAATTTCCTAAATTTCATCCAGACCTATCTCAGTTCTTTGTAACATTTAAGAATACCTTTGTTACCAGGACCTTCTCCAGAGGTTTCAGTTGCAGTTACGGAGAGTAAATACATCAACAATGCTGCAGCCTTCCTTACTGTGGAACCAATTTGGGAGACTTTATTTACTGGGAAGGGTGAAGAAGTTCAACAAACTTCAGCCTTCCATAGTCATTGAGTGGCCATAGAATAGGGGCCTCACCACCAGAACCCTGGCAAGCACAAGAATCTCAACCACTAGAACCTCATCCAAAAACGAGACTTTGGTCACTAGGCTAAATAGAATAAGAGCCAAGTGCTTGTAACACCTGAAAAAAAAATCATGGAAAATTGATCATGGAAAATAGCATTATAGATTTAGAGATGGAAAGGTATAGAAAGGTGATCGAGTTCAACCCCCTTATTTTACATAAAAATCTTAGACCAGAGATATTAAGAATTTTCCTCAGGATCATACAGACAGTAAGCATCTAAGAGGCGATATGAACCCAGATTTTTCTTATCCCAAATTCATCCCTGCCCACTACATCACATTGCCTCACTGTCTGTGCCAACCAAATAAAATCCAAACTCTATGACCTTGAAATTAGTGTCTTTTATCTATTACTGCTACTCTCATAGCATGTACTATCTAGACAAACTGAATTAATCAATATCCTCTGAAGAAACCTCATTCTTTCTAACCCACATCTTTGTTTACACTGTTTCTCTGCTCCTCCAGTCTCTAGTTACTGATATCCTACCTTTAAAGGCTATTCAATTGCTGTGTTCAATAATCTACATGATTACGTGGAACCACTTTATCTGTGTTTGCACAGGTGGCTACCACCCATTAACCCAGGATATGGTGTGGTTGGTGATTCTATTAGGAAAGTATGGGAAATGAATGCTCAGAAACAGCTAAAATAGGCATCAGTATCTAAAAGAATGTTTTCTTCAAGACTCAGTTTAATTGCCAACTGCTCCATGAAGTCTTCCATGGATTACTGTCCACTTCCAAAACCTAAGATAATTGTTGATTAACAAGATAGTTGATTAACTCAATGACTTCCCCACCCAGGTCCACATCATATTTTGTGAAATATACATTTTTATTCGTGCTCTCTTTCTTATGTGGATGATTAGACTGACTTCTTTATAGTTACTGCAGATTTCACTGAGCAGGCTTGATGGTGCTTTGGGACTCTATGCACTTATCACAATGTTATGTGTGTCTTCCAGTATCTAACAGCCTTTCATAATGGAAAAGGAGTTAGATTTGCTCTGGTTGGCTTCAAAAGGCAGAACCAGAAGCAATGGGTAGAAGTGCAAAGAATTAGTCATTGACTATCAATGCCTATATGAAAACATTATTTTTGGTGTTTTAGATGTATTCAAATGCTGGTTTTCTAAATGTGAGTGTAATTTTTTTATCATCTACCCTTACTGACCAGCCCACCAATTCTGATATAAATTTTGCCATGTAAGGTAAAGATAAAGTATGATTTGGTTGATCAAGGGAGGGAAGGATAATGAATTATAGGAAGTTAGAGTTGGCTAGTTCCTGAATGTTTTGTGAAGGTCTTACATACTATGTAGCAGGAGAATTTAGAATATATTCATGTGCACTCAATCAGATGTGAAATTCTGGAATGTGCAGCAGGTTTTCCTGTCAGTTGTATCGCAAGCATCATTTGGCAAATCATTTTTATTTCTAATCTTATTTTCTCAAGGGTTTATATCTTATAGACTTGGGTGTGCAATATTTAAATTCTTAGTCTACCTTGTAAATGTGTCAGTCATTTGAAATTATGTATACTGTAAACTAACTTTTAAATGCCAGAAATAAAACCTTGCCCCACTAGTTAAAAGTATATGACTTCTATTTTATTTTTAAGATGGTTAAGCTATATGAGGTTTAGACTTCTCACTTAAGCTGTATTCAGCCCAAGTGGTGTTAGATACCAAGTGGTTGGAAAGATACATCTTGTCATGTGATTTTTGTGGTTCCTCTGATTTGTAGAAAATAAAAAGATTGTTCAGTAGACGATTATTTCTTTTGCTTAACAAATGACAGGGATTAGCCTCCATGTTAAAAAAAATATTCAAATCTATCATCAACTATAAGACTGCTTTTATACCATGAAGACCTACCTATGCCAAAACTACCAAAAACTTGGATTTTGGATAAAGAATTTGGATTAAAAAAAAGATTAGATTTAGATCATAAGGAGGAGACTCAGCATGATGAGGTAGGAGACCCAAATATGTGACTTGCCTCCATCCAAAGTCACCTTTTTGATTTCAAATCCTCATTTAATAACTAAAGTAAACCAAAATTACTTTGCTTATGATCTTAACATTAAAAAAGTCAAACTGAACTTTAAGATTCTAAATTATGCTAATAGAAACCCCTATAAAGAGGCCTCAAAATATAGTCAAAACATGAAATGCCTCTTAAAAAACATTAAATATGAAAAATGTCTTTGTCGTATCTGTGGGAAATGAAAGTAAACGCTCCTTTATTAGGATTATGAGTTGAGTATAGTAAATGTTTTTACTTTATTTGGAATAACTAACATATACAGAAAAAAATGCATTATATATGCTGGGTTACCACTGTTGGCCTCTGAGAAAAAATGTTTCACAGATGAAATCCAATAGGAAAACATCAGGAACAACATTTTAGATGAGATTAAGTGAACACAATTTTGTTTGTTTAAGGGTTAGAAATATAAGATAAACACAAAATAAATCAGCTCTGAGGTTTTAGTCCACATCCCACAAATCAATAAAGATGACAATCAGTTTTGGAAGATCTGACTAATACACTATTGATGAGGATGTGAATTGTTCTAATCATTTTCAAAACTATTATGCATGAAAAGTAATTAAACTGTTCATAACTTTTGACCCACCAGTTCCTAGGAATTGGATTAAAGAGGTGAGAGGGTGAACAATAAATGTCAAAATATTCATAGCAACAAAGAATTATAAAGAAAGTATGTGCCCATCGATTAGAGAATGGCTGAACAAGTTATGGCATACAAATGTAATGGGATATTACCATGCCTTGAGAAATATAAATTGCAAAGAATGTAGAGAAACATGTAAACATTGGTAGGAACTAAAATGCAGGGAAAAATAAGTATGGACACAGAAATAATATACATAATGCTTATAGCAATAGAAAGGAAGAGATAGAGATTTGAAAGGAGGTGAATCTCTATTTTAAAAACCAGCCATGATCCTGGTGAATAAATTATGAAATGCATCGTCTTCCTTTTGGTAGACAGACAAAGCAGTACAGAGCAATAGTAGTGGAATGCATCAGTGTGCATAAAACTTGGATCAGGAGTGTCTGACAAACTCTGGGGGAACATTTGAACCAGCCCTTCCCATAGGGACAGCTAACATAGTGGATAGAGCACTGGACTGGAAATCACAAAGACTAATCTTCCTGAGTTCAAATCTGACCTCAGATACTTATTAGCTGTGCGACCTGGACAAGTCGCTTAAGCCTGTTTGTCCCAGTTTCCTCATCTGTAAAATGAGCTAGAGAAGAAAATGGCAAATCATTTCAACCAAATGGGGTCATGAAGAGTTAGACATGATTGAAATGACCAAACAATGCTCTACCAGGGTGTGCAAGCATACATGGCTTTATGGACAGGAGGTATTGTGGTGTGGTATAATGAAGGCTGAACTTGGAGTAATGAACTTAGAACCCCAGTACCTTATTTCAAATACTGCCTTGCCAATGCCCATATCTTTGTGACTGAGCATTTTACCTTTCTATACCTCAGTTTCCTACTTTGTAAAATGAAGGGTTTAGACCAGATGACCTTTAAGGTTCATTCCAGATCTAAATCTATGAATATATGAAAGCATAATGTTTCATACATAATTGTTGTTTCTTGCTTTTCTCTCACAACTTGGCTTTGTTAGGGGGGAGAGGAGATGGGGATAGAAAATATACCCAGAAATAACTGTACTTTAAAAACATATATATCAATAAAACTTAAAAGCATAGGTCTGTTTGTCAGTATCCCCTTCAGAACTTTCTTTTGTTCTCTCCTATGCATACATTATTATGTTAATATTTCACTGATTCTACTTTCTTGATAGTTAACTTGTAAGTGATAAAAGGTAGCAATAAAGATAACTGCTTAGCTTTATTAGCAGCAACTAATCCTGAGCCATTAGACTAGTTTAGAGGAAATGAAAATAGACCAGTTAAACAAAGGTTGGATTCCTGCTTCTTGATAACAAATTCAGGAAAATGGTTCCAAAGTTGTAAAGGGTTTCTGAGAGGTCATAGTCTATCCAAGGGACCAGTCAGCAGCCACCGTGGAGTTACAGTTGAGAAAAGGATTTTGAGTAATTGAAAAAAAGGGAATGGAAATTATTCTCACCCCACCCTCACACAAAGCATCGTAAACAAAAAGTAGAAACTAAATTTCTTCAAGAATTTTTGTCAAATAATGAGTCCCTAGTAACTGCGGACTGTGGGTACATCAAACACTATGCTATAAGTTGCTTCTATATTGCATGTACCTAATCAGTTCCATTGATCTCTGACTCTCTGTCTCTCCTCTCGTCTCTCCTGTCTCCTATTCCCCTTCCTTCCTTCCTTCCTTCCTTCCTTCCTTCCTTCCTTCCTTCCTTCCTTCCTTCCTTCCTTCCTTCCTTCCTTCCTTCCTTCCTCTCCTCTCTCATTCTCTCTCTCTCTGTCTCACCAGTACCAAATTGTTGTAATTATTACTGCCTTTTAATATAGTCTGAGAGTTGGTATTAATAGATTTTCCTTTCCGTTTTTTCATTATTACTCCTGAAATTCTTGACCTTTTGTTCCTTCATATGAATTTCATTATTATTTTTTCTAGCCTCATAAAATATTATTTTGGGGAATGTGATTGGTATAACGCTAAATGAGTTAATTAATTTAGGTAACATTATCATTTTTATTATATTAGCTTGACCAATGCATTAGTAATTAATATTTCTCCAGTCTTTTAGGTCTATCTTTATTTTTATCAATGTTTTATAGTCAGATTCAAATAATCCTTAGGTAAATTTTAGTAACTTCATTCCCAAATATTTTACTGTTTCTGTAGTTATTGGGAAAAAAATTTCTCTTTTCAGTTCTTTCTGTTGTTTTTTGTTGTTTATATGTAGAAATTCTGGTGATTTGTATGATTTAATCTTATAGCCTATAACTCTGCTGAAATTTTAATTATTTCAAGTAATTTCTTAGTTCTTAGCATTTCTGGGAATTATAGCTAACAGTAGTGATGATAATGGGCATCTTTGCTTTACCCTTGATTGAAAAGATCTCTAACTTTTTTCAGTTTTTGATCTTGGGTTTAGATAAATGCTATGTTCTACGTTAAAGAAAGATCCACTTATTTCTATGATTTCTAGTGTTAGGTAGAAATAAGCATTGGATTTTATCAAAAATCTTTTCAGTATCCATTGATATAAGCTTATGTTTTTTATTATGTATACTATTAACATAATTAACTTCATTATAGTTTTCTTTAGGATGAACTATTCCTACATTTCCTGTTATAAACCTAGCCATAGTATATATGGTAATGCAATCCTTTTTTGGGAGGAGGGGGTACAATTTAATCTTTTTTATTTTGAGGCATCATGATTAAGTGACTTGCCTAGGGTCACACGGATAGTAATGTCTGAGGCCGGATTTGAACTCAGGTCCTCTTGGTTCCTGGGCTGTGGACTCTATCCATTGTGCCATCTAGCTTCCCCTTGGCAATGTCATCTTGACATGTAACGTCATCCCAGGTACCAAGTTGCTAAGGTTTAGCACAACTCTGCTTTAAATCTGGGCACTTTAGAGACAAGGATATTTAGATGCTGGTAATGCCATTTGGAATGGGGCTCTGCTAAAATGTAGAAAGTAGGAGGCAGTGTGGTACAGTAGGAAGAGAGCTGGATTGACAGTTATACTTTCCCAAATAATGAATGTAGGATCAAGATCCCAAAGCAATAATCTTCACTGCCTATACAGGGCCTAGGCTTGCTTTCAAGCTGATTCCCCTCTAGCTATAGAAATAATTCCTATTATTGTTCTTGTTAACAAGAATAAGATGAATAAATTATGTCTGGAGTATTATGTTAACTTCTGAACACCACATTTTAGGAACAAAACTGACAGCATGTCCAAAGGAGAAGAGATAACCAATTAGAAACATGTCAAAGGAAAGTCAATTTTGTGGGGGTCATTAAGTCAATAAGTATTGACTTAGTACCTACTAAATTCCTATTTACTTAGTACCTACTATGTGCCAGGTGTGTGTATATGTGAGTATATACACACATATATATACACCTATATATGTCTACATATACATAAGCATATATATACCTATACATACATATGTGTGTATATATGTATGTATACACACATATATACGTACCCACAGTCCTCTCACACACACACACACACACACACACACTTTGTCTCTTTCTCTCTTTCTTTTTCTCTGTGTCTGTCTGTGTTGATCTCTGGCTCTCTATCTCTCTCTATACGCATACACAGACACACTTTGTCTCTTTCTGTTTGTCTCTCTCTGTGTCTCTCTACACACAAACACACACACACACACACATATACAAAAAGATGGTTATTTTCCATAGCACAGCCTTCTTCTCTCTTTGCTTTTATTTCTCTGCTCAGTTTCTTTATTCTTGGTCTGTTTACCTCCTACATCTGAGTAGGCTGACCAGTAGGCAATAAACACAGAAGATCAATGGTCTGCTAAGCTCACTCAGCCTGTGGCTGCTGCAACTACCAGACAACCCTTCTACCCCAGGTCTGCCTAAGCCTGAGCCCCCCAGCTTTGGGCCATATTTCAAGGAGCTGGTCCTACTTCCCCCTTGGTTCTATAACCTTGTCCCCAGCTGCCACTATTATCCTTCCCTCCTTGAAAGACCAAGTTACAAAAGGCTTGGTGGAAGACATCAGTGGGCTTCCCTGAATTCTACTATCGTGCCCTACCCATAATCCTTCATCCTTCCCCTACAAGACTCTCCTGAAGATCTGCCTCCTTTGACCCTGGAAGATATTTATATATGTATATAGATATAGCTATTGATACATATGCATGTAGGACTAATTTTTATATCATACATACACACACTCATTTTTCAAGCTTCGAGGAGACAGGTGAATTTGTACTGAAATCAATAACCAACCCATCTCTCCATCTGCCTGCCAATGACAGTACCCCTCTATACCAGACCTGTATTTCCAGAATTCTTTCACTTAATCCTCTGGGTGGGTTAATCCACTACTGTCTTGAATTTCTTTCCTGACCTAGGGCCAAGCCTTCTTAATTAGTAAGTTCAGCTGAATGATTTCAAACTAACCCCCTTAGACTATAATATGCAGCAGGCCAAAGACCCTGCTTTAACTTCACATGTCATCAGCCATCCACCCAGACCATTTTGCCATCTATGTGCCATCTATCTGCCCGATGCCACCTCTCTGCCTTCCACCTTTTGTTATGGGTATGATAATCAAATTAATGTTAGCATTAGCATTCTTAAAAGGTCACATCAATTTGTTGCCTTGTATATCCATTTCATCCCCATGACTCCCCAGAGGCAAACTCCCTTCTCACCACTATTCCCCTGTGTATGTCGTCTTCTCCTATTAGAACGGAAGGACCTTGAGAACGAAGGCCATCTCTTTGTTTTTCTGTGCCTAATATTTAGCACGTTGCCTGATACATATTAAATTCTTGGTAAATTTTTTTAAAAATCATTCATTCAAGCATGTATGAATATAAAATAATAAACAAATATAAGGTATTAGGTAACTTGTTAAACTTGGATAAACCTAATTTTCCCATTTATTCAATAAAAAAGAAGCCTCCATTTTCCTTTTTGCTACACATAGCTGTAGAGATATTTTAAAATAACGGTTCACATTTATACCACACCTTGTAGTTTACAAAGCATTTTGCATCCATCACTTCATTTGATGCCCACACACTTCTGGGAGATAGGCAGTTTTATTATCATTTATGCTGCTATTAATAACAATTAGAGGTAATGTACAACAATTTTGTGTGGTAGGAATTATTGTTATTGTTTTAGCTGTTAGCACTAACATTGGACGAGACAGCATTTTTATCAGAGCCATAACTAAGAGTGTTTGTGCCTGAGGCAGACAGACACCATAAATTATACCTGGGGCAAACCTGAATGGAGCAAGGGAGCACAGGACAGTGTCTGGGTCGGAAGAGGAAGCCGCATAGGATGGCTTCTTACTTAGTTCAATGGATTATTTTTGCTAACCGCAATGCTCTACTGTTTCCACATTGTTAATTGACTATTAGATCCAATAGACTGCGAGGTCCTTGAAGATAGAAATTGTTTGTGCCTTTCTGTTGTATCCTAAGTACTTAACACTGCTTGGCACTCAATAGATACTGAATAAATTCTCTGGTGAGAGAAAAACCAATGCCAACATCCTCTAAAGTTGGTGCCTTAGGGCAAATACTTGGTCACCATGCTGTAGTTTTAGCTCTGATTTTTTTTAGAGAGGGGAGGGGAGACGAGACAGAAGGCAGGACCTGTGATTTTATTAGTATGAGAACTGTGCCCCTCTACTAATGAACCAGAAGTGCCAACCGTTTTGAAACTTATAGCCTTACAGAATTGCCTAGGGGCATTGGCAGGTTAAATCATTTGCCCAGAATCACACAACTAACATGTATCAGAGATGAAATTTGAACACAGGAACTTGCAACTCCAAGGAAGGTTCTTTATACACTAGGCCACTTTACTTCTAAAGGTTCTGATTATATTCCTATTTTATAAATAGTAATACTGAGGCTTAAGGAGGTTAAGTGATTTACTCCATGTATTGATAATGCATTTTTGCTTATTATTAATATAATTTTGATTCCTAATGAGAAGATCTTCTCCACCCATTAATGGGCTTGCCCATTAAGGGGAGTTTGATTAGGGAAGATTTGTAGAAAGATCCACACCTTTTATTAATTTTCTAAGGAGGGATTGTAATACCCTCTGACTCTGAAAAATGTATAAATTGTGATTTTACTTTGGGGCTTATTCATTGGAAGTGTTTGTTTGGCCAGAGGAGTCTCCCCTCCTTTGAAAACCTAGATGTTGGTGCTTCTCTCTCTGGTAACTATGTATGTATGTAATGGTCAGGCAGTTGGATCTGTCTGTCGATCTATGATATATGTATTGCTTATGTCAGGCAGCTGGAAGCCCTGTCCGTTGAGCTGTACTTCTCTGTATTTTCTCTGAAGTTCAGGGTGCTGACTTTTTCCCCTAAACTAAGTGAATGATATATATGTGCTTGATTAAAGTGATTGTTGACTCCTCAAAAGTTGCTTTCCTTTCAGAAAATCAGATCTCAGAACCTATGATAGCAGTCCCCGCTTTTTACCTCCCCACCCCGTGTATGTTGCAGTCCTTGCTTTTACACTCAATTAGCAAGTTTCTAAGATGAAATTTGAATTTGTTCCCCTGGCCTCCAGTATAGGCACTTCAATCAGTCAATAAGTGTTTATTAAACACTTATCATGTGCCAAGACACTGATATAAAGATGAGTTAGACGTCTGTCATACCCACAGGCAATGGGGTGGACTTGATCATTTCCTAAGGCATCGTTGAGCTCTGGATTTTTGTGCCCATAAATTAGCCAGCACTTGACACATTACCAGCTTCCAGGGCTATCAGAAGTTGTCAACCTCATAAACGGGGAGTGTCTTCCTTGAAGTTTAGACCCTCTCTTGGGTCAGGCTGTCAGGTGTCAGACATTTGCTTGGAGAGAGAGTTATAAAAGCCAACAGCAGGTGCTCATGAGATGATTGCTCTTGGGTCCTGGGAACTGTCTGTTTACATAGGAGTGCTCCTTTGTTTCTCTCAGTCTGCTTTGGAGAACAAAGACTTGTTTACTAAGTATTGACAGGTTTTATAAGATTGTGACTCCCAGCTTTGTTCGTGGTTCAGCAAATGAAGTCATTTCTGTTTGTCAGTCCACCTCTTATGGGAATTTTCCAACAACATGAGAAAAAAATTACACAGGAATAATTACCAAGTTATGCAAAGTTATTCCACTTGAAAATAGCAGGGGTCATAGGAGGAAGACTGATCCAAACAAAAGCTACTAGGGGCAGCTTCCCCTAGTAGAGAGTGAATTCCAGGTAACTTGGCTTTGGGAAGTCAAAACTTTTTTTTGAGGGATGTGGGGAAGGGAACAAGAATTTATTAAGAGCCTGCTATGTGCTAAGCACTTAACAAATATTATCTTATTTGATCCTCACAACAATGTTGGAAAGAAAGTACTACTAATATCCCCATTTTATAATTGAAGAAACTGAGGCAGAGAGTGGTTAAATGACTTTCCCAGGGTCACAGCTAGATTTGAACTTAGGTCTCCCTGATTCCAGGCCCAGCATTGTCTCCACTGCACCATCTACCTGCCTCTAATTAATATTAATTACCTAGTGAGATAGGGTAAAGAGAGAAGAGACTTGAAGAAAATCTCCATCCACTATAGCTGATAAACTTAGCCCTTCAAAACAATGCAAGGACCTAAAACATTTCCAAAGGACTCATGATGCAAAATGCCATCCATATCCAGAGAAAGAACTATGGCATCAGAATGCAGAATGAAGCAGATTATTTTCTCTTTTGTTATTTTTTGTTTTGGTTTGATTTTTCTTATGGTTTCTCCCATTCATTTTAATTCTTCTATGAAACATGACTAATGTGAAAATGTGTTTAATAAGAATGTATGTGTAGAACCCATATAAGATTACATGCTGTCTTGGGGAGGGAGGGGGAGAAAATTTTAAACTTATGGAAGTGATTGTTGAAAACTGAAAATAAATAATTTAATTATAAAAAAAAACTCCATCCACCTTAGAGAAGGATATAGGAATAATCCCCTTGAATATCTTAGCCACTCGGACGTAGTGACAGATTCTAAGGATATAAGATATGTTTAATATAAGAGGTTATTTTGGCAAAGCAATATGGATTAATGGGTAGTGCTTGTTTTTGTTCAGTCATATCACTTGTGACTGACTCCTTGAGACCCTGTTTGAGGTTTTCTTGGCAAAGGTACTGGAGTAGTTTGCCATTTCCTTCTCCAGCTCATTTTACAGATGAGTAACTAAAGCAAACAGGGTCAAGTGACTCGTTCAGGTTCACACAGTTAATGTCTGAGGCTGGGTTTTTAAAATGATTTTAAATGTCTGTCCCCAATAATGATGCCACATAAAGTCCTACTTTGATTCCTAGCATGGAATAGCAGTGTCCATGAGCTCTCAAAGGCCATGCCAGTTGAGCATAAGTTCCAGCAGGTTCTCCCAAATTAAAAAAGATTTCTGGAATGGTTGTAATAACAGAGTCTGAAGACCAACCTAGTTGAGCAAAGAAAAGCTTATCACCTGAGATGAACATGTCCAGTAAGCTTGCCCCTGGGTAACCAATTGTTTTGTTACAGAAATCCATGAAATACATAAAATTGTCCTTTGTCCTAGGGATTGGGCTCTGCAGTGACAGTGGCAGAGACACAGGAGAGGAGTCAGAGGATTCTAAGACTCATACAGCTTTTAGGGTCCATAAAAGTTTACTTAGCTCTTGGCACTCTAAACATGAGATCTTTTTCCACTGACCCAGGAATGGACAGACTGACCTGAATCATTTTAATCTTGACATGGCTAATATAAATGGAATCAGAAAAGAGGTCACTAGAGAAATGAATGACCAGAAAAAAACAGAAAAGATCTGTTTGGCCTAGAGGCTGATGAGCTATCGGAGCCTTCTTACCTTTCACAGGTCTTCGGTGGCCAACCGGATAAACGTATTGAGAGAAGAGACTTTCCAGAGTCAAACAAGGGTTAGGCTTTATTCAAGGTCTTAGTTACGTATCCATATGCGGGGTGAATTCTTCCTCAGGTGAGAGGAATCCTCCTCTTCCCAAGGGGCAAGGATCACACAGCAAGAGGATGGGAGCAGAAGAAGGGGGGACCCTCTTCCCTCCAAGGGCCCCACAGCAAGAAGAGCCCCTTCAGGCTTTCCTGTCCCTACTTAAGCTCTCCTGCCGCATAGTTTGCACGTGAATACCGTGCGTGCTCTCAGCCCCTAGCTAATTAACAACAGGTGTGCTCAGACCTTGGACCAATCTCAAGGGTGGGATGCTCTCTCCAGCAAGTTTCCCACTGAGAAGAGGTGAAAATGCACGAGATAGCCCGTGTTTCATGCCTCAATCCCCAGCTGTTCCCTGGGGGGCCTCATGAGAACTCTGAGGTTTAGAAGTCCTCACTTTTACCTGCCCGAGACTGTCCACGTGAAAACTGAGCTTACACCCCCAAGAAGATCTTTTGAAATATTGATCATATAACTGTTAAAACTTCTGGGGGAGAAAAGAAGAAAAGAAAAAAATTCTTGAAGAGTGATATCCTCTTTTACCTCTTCTAATCCCTGACTTTTCCTAATATACTCACAGAGTAAAATGGAATTCTGATTGATTTTCAGCCCAGCCAGGGGACCAGTGGAAGAGAAAAATAAAGATCACAGAATCATGTAATCTCAGAGTTGGAAAGAACCTCAAAAGCCAACAAGTAGCTGAAGAAAATATCTCTCTCTCATGTACTCTTGAAAGAGCATGACTGAGAGGTCTTGCAAACCCACATCACCCATTCTACTGCTGGACAGCTCCAGATGTCAGGAAGATTTTCCCTTTGTCTGGTTGTCTGGCTTAATCTTCATCTCTGCTGCGGCTATCCATTGCTCTGTCACCTGAGCCCAAAACCTTCCTGTGACCACTCTCCAATTAGACACATAGCTAGATATGACATTCCACTTGATCAGTGTGGAAGTGAACACTGAACATTCAATCCTACTCCCTCCTCTGGGGTATACAGAAAAAATGCACTGGATTTGACTAAAGAAATACCTGGGTTATAAAGAATAGCATGTACCTAATTAGGGAGGCAATGTGGTACAGTAGGTAGGGCATAGAAGTTAGAGTCAGAGCACCTGGGTTTGAATCCCACTTACTGACTGCCTGATCTTGGACAAGTTAATCAATAAACATTTAAGTGCTTTTGTGGTTGTTTTTGTTGAGTCATTTCAATTGTTGGACTCTTTGTGACCTGATTTGAGTATTTCTTGGCAAACATAAAGGAATGGTTTGCCATTCTCTTCTCCAGCTCATTTTACAGATGAGAAAAAGAAGCCAAAAGGGTTAAGTGATTTATCCAGGGTCACACAACTAGAAAGTGTCTGAGGCTGCATTTGAATTCAGATCTTCCTGACTCTAGGTCTAGCACTTTATCCATGATGCCACTGATTTGCCTGCTATGTATCAATCATTGTGCTAAACACTGAGGATAAAAAAGAAGGCAAAATGGAATCCCTGTTCTCAGGAAGCTCACAACGCAAGAGGGCAAGACACTTAACTTTTTTTAAGCCTCAGTGTTCTCATCTGCAAAATGGGTGTGGAGGAGGGAGAAAGAGTTGAACTCAATGACCTTTAATATCTTTTCGAGCTCTAAATTCTTGATCCTATGTTTAGCTTGATGGAGATTCTTCATGTATTTGTAGGATTACCTCAGGAAGAGAGTATTAGCCTTGTATTGCCTGGGACGGAATTAGAAGCAACAGTACAGCAAGCGAGTTCAATGCTGTATGGCTCAGACGAGATAATATACAGAAACTAAACAAATCTAGCCTAATTCACACACCTCAATATGCTCTACAAATGTCAGGTGTTATTATGGTCTGCTGTAAGAGGAGTAAGGTTGGCAGTAGCTAAAACTACACGTACAAGAATCTAACATTTTCTTTGCCTCAGTACTCTCTCCTCCACTCTCTTGAGGGGGACCACAGGCATAGCGAGCATATTTTCCAAAGTGAAAACTGGGACATCTGGTCTGACGCAGAATTATTTTTATAATCAGTAGACGGAAAATCAAGACTGTCCCAGAAAACCTATGACCAAATGGTCATGGTAACTACATGGTTCCTGATTATAGGGAGGGTGTAAAGGAAGAAATAAACCTAGATCAAATCAACAGAGAAAGAAGTAATGGAAAGTAGGAGTCAGAGAAGAGGGGAAAAAAGTTGGAAACTGAATAAAAAACTTAAGAATGGGAAGAAGTCATTATGTTGTTTTTGCATATGTCCCAGGCACTTGAAGTCCTGCCCCACCTTTTTGCTTAATATTATTTTGTTCAATGATTTCATCAGCTCCCATGGGTCCAGTTATCATCTCTATGCAGATGATTCTTAGAGAGACAGACAGAAAGATATAGATAGATGTGTAATATATACACATACAGATGTATATCCACACACACATATATGTATATATGAATGCACATATATATGTATGTATCTATATAAATAGATATAGCTAGATGGCCACTGAAGTCCCCACTGGCTCTGACATTCCATGAGTCTATGAAATATATCTGAATGTTGTGTCTATCTAAATGAATTCAATTTAACAATCATTTATTAAGCACTTCCTATATGTAAGGTACTATACTAAGCACTGAGCATACCAAGGTAAAAAACAATACTTATATTCCAACAAGAAACGCATGTACACAAGAGTGCTTACAAAATACACACACACACACACGCACACACACACACACACACACACACACACACACACGCATCTCCAAGTCCTCCTTGAACATTTTGACCTAGATGTCCCATAGTCATCTTAAACTCAGCGCGTCTTATACAGAGCTCATCGTCTTTTTCCCCAAACTCTTCCCTCTTTCAAATTTCTCTCATTTCAATGACTCCCTATGGCCTATAGGAAAAAAATACATCAGTCATTTAAATTCTTCCACAATCTGACTTCCACTTATTACTCTCCTTAACATAGTCTCTGTTGTAGGCAAACTGGCCCACTGTACATGACTGGTTCACTGTATGTGGCATTCTACTAAAGTTTCCATGTCTTTGCACAAGTGGTCTCTCATGTGTAACATGCATTCTGTCTTTTCCTCTTTGTGGGATCCTCTGACTTCCTTCCAAGTACCACAAAGATGCCATCTCTTACAGGAGACTTTTCCTGATGTCCATAGTTGCCAACATTATCTCTCTCTTCTACCTTTTAAAACTATTTTATTATTTATTTTTTACAAACTCTCTTATTGTACATATAGCCCTCACTGGAAGACAAGTTTTGTGAAGGCAGAAAAGACTTGGATTTTTATCTTCCCATCTGCAGTGCCTAACACAGCATGCTGCACATAGGAAATTCTTAATAAATGCCTATTAAATTGAAATAACTTGAATAGACATGACCTTCACATGTATTTCATAGAATCACAGAATATCAGAGCTGGAGGGGACCTCAAGGGCCATCTAGTCTAACTTATACCTACAAGAATCTCCTCTACTTACTCAATATGTGGCTGGTAGACTATTATTGGGAGAACTGCAATGAGAGGAAACCCTCTACCTCTTGAGGCATCCTATTCACTTCTGCATAACTCTAGTGGTGATTTTTTTCTCTTGATCTCGGGCCTCAAGTGATGGTTTTGTACCTTCCACCCAAAGCTCCCAGTTCTGCCCTCTTGGGCCAAGCAGACCAAGTTTTATCCCTTTTCCACATGACAGGTCTCTCTAGTACTGGAAGACAGGTACCACTGAATCTAATCTCCAAACTAAACATCTCTAGTTCCTGCAGCTGATCATTTGACATGAATCTCAAAGTCTTTCATGAAAGTGGTTACTTTTCTCTGGGCATTTCCGTGTGTATCATGTCTTTCCTAGAATGTAGTGCTCAGAACTAAACCCATCATAGATGGGATCTGACCAGAGGAAAACACAATAAGATCATTTTCCTTGTTCACGGAAACTGTACCTCTCTTCCCTTCCTGGATCACTGCCTTGTCATGGCAGAGGGGCTTGCATAGCTCAACGATCTATGAGATATGCTATGTAGGGTTAACCAAGATGGATCATGGTAGAGAGTTCCAATAAAAGGTGATCCATTGGAGAAGAAAATGGCAAGCCACTCTAGTATCTTTGCTAAGAAAACCCCTTGACCTCTATGGGGTCATGAAGAGTTGGACACCATTGAAGGACCAAACAGCAACAACAACAACAACAACAAATTCCTCTTTTAACACAGCCCAAAACTATTGTAACGTTTTTGTCTGCCATGTCACATTGTTGATTCGCGTGAAGTTGAAGTTGATTGAAACCTCCAGATCTTCTCAGGGAAAAATATTTTATAGCCAAACCCCTGCTATCTTGTAATTGTAAGGTTGATGTTTTGGAATTCAAATGTAAAGCTACGTGTTTATCACTATTAAATTTCATCTCATAATATTCAACCCAATGTTCTAGCCTGTCAAGATTTATTGGATGCTACCCCTAGAATACAGTGAGTTATTTATCTGTCCCAAGATTACATTACCTGAATATGCTAAGGATACTGCCTAAGCCTTTATCTGAGTTACTGACAAAAATGTTAAACAGTACAGGACCAGTCCACTGAACACCTCCTGGCAGCATGGCATGCAACCATTAATGACTTTGCTTTGCATCTCAACATTTAATCTGTTTTGAATTCATCTAGTATTATCATCTAAACTGACATCTCTTCATCAAAGAACAGCATGAAAGGTTACCAAATGCTTTGCTAAAACCTTGGTAAGCCATATTTATAGCATGGTCCTATTCTACCAGTCTAGTAACCCTGTCAAAGAAGGAAGTAGACTTAGTTTAGCATAATTGTGATCACCATTGCACTTTCTAGATAGTCAACCATCTTCTCTTTAATAATACAGACTAAAATTTTGCTAGGAATAACAGTCAAACTCCCTGATCTATAGAGTTTAAATTCCATTATCTTTTCTTTTTAAAAAAATTGGGACATTTGTTTCAGTGCTTTTACAATGCTATTTCTCCTTTTGAGGTTATTTGACTGAACAGCTTTGAGATTAGTAGAATGTGAGCTCCATGAGGATAAGAGTAATTTTGGTTTTGTCTTTGTATTCCCAGAATCTAGAACAGTGTCTTGCTTATAGTGGGAACTTAATAAGTGTTTATCTGATTTAATTGAATTCAATTAGGGAAAGTAGTATTCTGACTGGGCCACATAAGGCAAATTATAATTTCTCTGTCAGAAAATGTCCCTAAGTAAGCCATTTTAATTTACAGAGAGCATACTTCTGAATCAATCTCCACTAAGGGGTCATTAACTGAGGAATAATTTGGTGTTCATTTTCACATTTAACAGAATAATGACATTTGATGTGGGAGTGAGAGATCTCCTAGACCAGCGTAAGGGACAAGTCTGTCTTATTGCTCATATAGGTTATGTGTCCACATGGGTTTGTCTAGATGTGGCTCAAAGAGAGGCATGGAGAGATATTTTCAGAGTTTCTTCCACCCATCCAGGGGTGTACAGCTAAATGTTTAACAACCAGCTCTCCAAAAAAAATTATTAGGATGTGTGTGTGTGCATATGTGTGTGTGCAAGTATTGGGGTTAAATGACTTGCCCAGGGTCACACAGCTAATAAATGTCTGAGGCCAGATTTGAATTCAGGTTCTCCTGACTCCATGGCTGGAGCTCTATAGAATATATTTTTAAATTTAATCTGTATTATTAACATTTTTCCATCACTTTCTTAAATCTAGACAGTCGATCAACAAAAGAACAAATGAAGTCCTGTTTTATAGTATTTGCTGATTTTCCAAGGTGTAAATGCTCGCACTGAAAATTTAACAATAGTTTCTTAAGAGTCAGAACGTGTTAGTTACAGTACCTGCATTCACTCTTTTTGAAGGGAGACTTTGATTCCTGATAGGAGGGGAAACAAGAGATTGGTGCCAGGCATTGGCAACTCTGCTCTTCTCAGAGAGGAAGTAGTAGGCTAAAGTTATATCTATTGGCCCTCTAGATGTTTTTAGTCTAGGGGGTATAATTTTTAGCTTCAAGCTGCAATCCTGAATGTTTTCCCTAATAGGGAAGGAACACCCCCAAGCTTTATAGCTGAGGCTTAACTTGTCACCAAATGCCAGTTCCACAAAGATCACATGTAGTTAATAATAAATAAGTCAATTTATCCAAGGTGATAGTAAACAGAAATAAGAGAAAGTATACAGATGAGAATATACTAGACAATACACAGAGTAAATTAACTCCTTTACTAGGAGTGAGATAACTCAGGTCAGCCAAGAGAGAGTCCAATGTCTCACCCCAGGGAAATTGCCCCCAAATCTCTAGCATAGTAAGCTGGGGATAGTGACATGATCATTCTATCAGTTGGTTTCTTTCCAGAACCCTCTTATTCCTATTAATTTTCGTAAATTGGTACTAATAAATGTCATTTAGGTTATGTTACATTTTCTCAGTTTTTATCTAGGAAAAGCAACTCTTTTGTTTATAAGCTGCTACATAAGGATGCAGATTCTTTGCGTTTCTGAAGATTACTTTACCATGAGTTTCCAGTCTGCTTAGTAACTGCTGCTAACTGGGATTTGTTAGAGCTCTTTCTGCACCTCCCCCCCTCCCCCCGCCCCACCCCAGTCTGTAGCACAGTGCCTGGAACATAGTTGGCATTTAATAAATGTTTATTGACTGATGATTGACTAAAGGCAAAACCTTAGCACTAAACTAAAAGTTTTCAAATGAGATTTTAAGCACCTAGTTAAGAGTAACCTCAAATCCTCAAAAACATCTCCTCTCATAAAGGTAGGAAAGCATCATGGTCATGACTTTTCCTTTTCTCTTTCTAAGGAATTATCAGGGACCGATTCCCCTCACTTTATTCTGGATGGCATCAGCAAATTTGATATTCGACAAGGAGAAGCAGGTAAGATCATGTCATTTTCCTTCCCAGATAGGGAGTCAAGCCATTGCCACACAGCCTAGACCTGCCAGTGAAGAAGCATTGGTGGAGTTTTCTCCTCAAACCAGTACCTCTCTAGAGCATCGCATCCTGAAACATTAGAAGTGGAAGTGACCCAAGAGAGCAAAAGATCATCAGGAATGAAGATTTCAAAACAGAAGAGAATTGAGATAATTTAGGCCAAACTCTGCCCTCCCTCAATGACTGCTTCAGATTTAATCATTGACTTTCTGTAGCTCTAAAGCTACATTCCTCCCTTTCCAGCCTTCTTATACTCTAATCCCCTCCACCCACCACAATCCTTGAGATGTCTTAAGCACAACAATGCACCTCTCACCTGTGGGCCTTTGCACCCGTTGTCATGTCTTCCATGTTCAGGGCACTCTCTCTCCTCCTCTTTGGTTCTCTCTGGATTCCTTCAAGTCTCAATCTCAATTTCACCTTCTTCGGGAGGACTTTTCTCATCAACCCAGGTGCTAAGACCTTTATCCCCCCCAAGGCTGCTTTCCATTTGCACCATATACCTTGTAGGTATCTAGTTATTTACATACTATTTTCCCTCACTAAAATGTATAATTCCTGAGGGCAGGGCCTTTCTTTGTAATCCCAGGGTCTCCATTTTTCATAGCTCTCATTGTTGGGAAGTAGTTCCTGACTCAATGGGTCCAATCAATGGGTCCAACTGCACATGGGTAGTGAATGAAAAAGCCTCCTTGCTGCTTTTACCCACTAATCATTGAATCTTTTTTTCACACAATAACTCTATAGATACTTAAAGAGAGCTCTCATGTTCTTCCTTAGTCTTTTCTCCTTCAGAATAGACATCCTAAATTTTTCAACTGATCTTCATGGGACCTTTTACTTCCCTAATTGCCTTCATCTCAATGTTCATCAATTTAGCAATATTCATCAAAACTAGATGCCTAGAACTGAGAATAATATTTCAGTTGTACTCTGACCAGGGCAGAATTCAATGCAACTGTAATTTTGGACGTGCCCATTATAGGACTTTGTTTTACTTGAATATGTGCATTTGTTGCAAAGATTTTCTTTTTGTTTTCAAGGAAGGGGATATTAGGAGGAAGAGAAAATAGGTTTTTTGTTAATTAAAAATTATTTTTAAAAAGGTCCTTTGGAAGAAGAAGTTCATACACTGACAGTTCTTTTATGCTGCCAAAATCCTAGATCCCTTGCATAGCTCGATATTAAGAGAAATTTGCAAATGGGAAAATTCAGACAATGTAGAAACAAGAAGCATCAGTAAAAATGTATTAAAAGAATAATTACAGCATAAGGTGATCCTTGGGAAGAGCAGACCCAGGACCAACAACAAATGGGGAGTCCTGTCAGGAGTGCAGTATCAGGGAAGCTAGTATGGCTAGAATTATAACAGTTTTGCAAAGGAAGGATCAGAGTATCACAAAAAAACCCAACTTTAAGTACTTACCACTGGCAGGAGAGAAAACTTTGTGTTTTTTGAAATTCATTGCAGAGTAAGCACTTAATACATTTAAGTGACTGACCGTTTGACACCATCAAAGGTTCATCTACATTTTAATCTAATGCAACAAACAGAAGTCCTTTGGGCTATGACAGATATGTCCACTCTCTGGAAAAGATGTGACACTCTTACCCCTTCCTAGGGATTGAATCTGCCCAAACATCAACCTCTTGTCTGTTTCTCCTAGACATGGACAATAAAAATCCATCCCAAAATTCATCTGGGTATACAGTTAGAGAGGAAATATAGGATCATGGATCATGTGTGTTGAGAGAGGTAGTGTGATGTAAGAGGAAGAATTCTTTAGGAAGAGCACTAGATTTGCAGTCAGAACACCTCAGTTTCAATTCTGATTCTGCCACATACGATCTATGTGGCCTTGTGCAACTCAATCAACCTTTCTGAGTCCTTGTTTCCTTGTCTGTAAACTGAGGGAATTGGATGAAATGATCTCTAAAGTCCTTCCTAGCTTTAAGCCTTATCATTCTGGGAGAAAGTAATGCAAAATCCATGGTGCAGAGTTCCAGTGACACAGTGTTGCTTCAGTTAGATCAATGAGGTAGAGACTTCCGGGTAAATGGACCTGTTCAGGAATGAAATGGGCTATTTTAAGAAATGATGACATCCTCATCATCACTGGTTACCCTCTAAGAGAGGCTGAATGGTTACTTTTTGGGGTCATGGGAAAAATTCCTGGTCAGGTACAAGTTGGAGTAGGTGAGCTCTGATGTCCCTTCTAGTCCTTGATATTAGATTCTATGAGTAATTTTTCTTTGTCTTTTGACAGGTGACTGCTGGTTTCTAGCAGCCCTGGGCTCTCTAACCCAAAAACCCGAACTTCTGGCAAAGATCGTGCCAACAAACCAAAGCTTCACCCATGGATATGCAGGGATTTTCCATTTCCAGGTATGTATGCTCTTCGGGTTGTCTTACAGGAAGGTCAATGGAAAAAGAGCAAAGGGTTTAAAGGTATCTGTGATGTGACATGGAGTGATAGCTAGGTAGCACAGAGAACAGAGTGTCTGAGTTGGAGTCAGGAAGAACTCAGTTTTGAATCACACTTATTACCTTCTTCAGAAGGTAATAGACATTCTTTCCTTGAACTTCTTCAGATAAAAACTGCATGAACAAATCCTGATGAACCTATGTTGGGTCAGTAGTCAGTCAGTTGGACAGCTAGCATTTATTAAGCACCTTAACAAGTAAGTACCTTACAAGTATTACAATAATAAGCAAGTACCTCTTACATATTCATTATTCAAGGAAAGGCAAAAAATAAAACAGAACCTAGGATGGAGCATACTCAATAATTTCAGGGGTCCTTTTCAATTCTGAAATGCAGTGGTCCTGTGAAGCCATTTCCCCTCTCTGAGTCTCACTTTCCTTATTTGTGAAATGAGTTGGTTGTACTGGAGGATCTCTCAGGTCCCTTCTAGGTATAAATCTCATAATTCAAATCTATAGGAGGAAGTACCCTGTCCTGGCACATTGTAAGTACTTAATAACTTCTTACTGACCTGTTGACTTCTTTGTACCCTAGTGCTTCGTAAAGTGCCTGACACATACTGGGCACTGATATGTGTGGCAGATTGATTGATTGTTAAGGGAGAAGATCCTATAGAACATTGGTGGAAGGGATCTTGATGTCTTACCACTGTGTGTTACAGATGAAGTATCTAAGGCCCTTTTCAGGGGATATAACTTAACCAAGGTCAAAAAGCTAGCTAGAAGAAGAGCTGGGATTTGAACCCAAACTTCCTGACTAAGATTCAGTGGGGTTTTTTTTCACTGCACAATATATTTCCCTTCAAACTCCACAGTCTCCCAGGATATGTGATGGCATCCCCAATGTTATCTATGTGCCTACACTCATCATCCTAATGATGCTTCTCTTTCTTTCCAACCCGATTCCCATCTGGAGCCCTCTTCTCCACATGTCTTACTTACTGCTAGAAAAGTGGTTCAGCCACATTTTGGAGCCAGAATGATGCTGCACTACATTGCTTTACTAATCACCGTGAAGACATCTTCTTTGCACTGTCTCTGCTGAGGTCCTTACCTCTCCCTCTGTGTTCTCAGAGCACTTCTTCAGCTTGATCTGCCAGGAGAACATCTGTGACCTCCAGCTGTCCAGACAGTCCTATTGAGGGTTCCACTTCATTTATAAACAGATGATGGCTAGCAGTTCTCACTTCCCCCATTGCCTTATTTTGATTGCATTCCCTCCTCCTGAATGGATCGAGCTCACCCAGCCTGGAACTCAGATCATCAAATCAGAGGTCTAGCTCAGAGGCCAACTAGAGCAACCCCTTCATTTTGCAAATGAAGAACCTGAAAAGGGGGAAGTGACTTGCCCAATGTCACACAGAGAATTCTCTGAATTCTCTTTCTATGACACCAGACCCAAAGTCTAAGGTAAAATGCATCTTCATATGCTTTTTTAGCTATGTGACCCTGGGCAAGTCATTTAGCCTCTGTCTGCCTTGGTTTCCTAAACTATAAAATGGGGAGAATAATCAGATTTTCTCAGGTTTTTCTGAGGATTAAATAGGATAAAATCTATCAAGTTCTTAACAAAATTCCTGGCACATTGTTGCTGTTCAGTTGTTTGGTTGTGTCTGACTCTTTGTGACTGTAGCAAACCAATACAGTCTACATTTTTGACAAAGATACTAGATTGGTTTGCTATTTCTTTCTCCACTGGATTAAGACAAAGAGAGATTTAAGTGAGTTGCCCCAGGTCACACAGTGAGTGTCAGAGGCTAGATTTAAACCTCAGGTCTTCCTGACTTCAGGGCCAGTGCTCTATCCACTGAGCCACCTACAGGCACTAAATGTTCCCTTCCTTCCTTCATAGTCTCAGAACTCAACATGGTGCCTAACAGAAGATAGGTATTTATTAAAGCAAAGTCACACAGGAAGGTTTTGAGAAGTTTCTCTGAGACATGGAGATAAAGATCCTGGCCCAGTTTCCAATGTCCTTGGCAGATGAATTTGTCATTAAGTCTGCCCCTGTTTGCTGAAGAAAGGCAGCGTGATAGAGCTGGGAGGTAACATGGGACAGTGGAAGGTGGAGTCAAAGGACCTTGGTTCCTGTTCCAAATCTATTGCCTGCTAGCTGCGTGACTTTGGACAAGTTGCTTCAACTCTGGGTTTTCTCGTACACCTTAAGCTATGCTGACCTCACCCATTTACATTAGGGAAAACACCTTATAAAGTTGTAGAAATGTGAGCTATTATTAGCTAAGACAAAGGAGATCTGTGTTCTCTTCTTGGTTTCACTACTGACTTACTTACTTATGTGACTCTGGGAAGCTTGTTGAGAATTAAAAAATCCCTGAATTAGAAGGAACCTCAGAGAGAACTGAGCCCCACTCCTCCCTGAAACATGAGTCCTGTCTCCCACATCAGTCAAATAGTCATTCAGTATATGCTTAGGGACCTCCAGGAACAGGGCACCAGCTACTTCCTGAGTCAGTTGTTTCCATTTTGGACAGTTCTCTTTGTCAGGAAGCTTTTTCTTTATATTGGTACAAACTTTGCTTTCCTGCTACATTTGCCTGAGAAGCAACTTGACATCATGGCATTGGAGTGGAAGAACTGAGTTCAAATCCTGCCTTTTATACAGACTTGGTATCTATCTGTCCAGGAAACTGTCATTTAACCCCTTCCTGCCTCTAGGCCATTTTCTAAAACTCTAAGTCATACATAGATGAGCTGTTGATATGCCTTGGCAAAGGGAGTTTCCCCACTGAGAGTTCCAGGTTAGGACCTAAAACTACCCTTCTACTCACTGGTCCTATTTCTATCTTTTCGGAGCAAAGCAGATAATGTTTAATCTGTTTTCCACATGAGAATCTTTTAAAAACTTGAAGACTGTTATCATATTCCTTCCCTAAATCTTCTCTTTTCCAGCAAAATGTTCTTAGTTCCTTCACCACCTTCCTGTGTTGAGATTTCTCTGACCCTTGCCCTTCTCTGAATGTGATCCAATGCTCTCAGTGTCCTTACCAAAATGTGGTGTCCACATCTGAACCCAAGATTCGTGATGTGTTTACTAAGTACAGCAGGTCTATAGTATGCCTAGTTTGAGACACTAAACTTCTATCAATGCATCCTGAGATCACATTGAGGTTTTGGCTAGGACATCTTGCCACTCACTCTCCAAGGAAGTTTGTTGTGCTCAGTGAGGTCCTGTGGATATAGGTCTAGACCTGAAGTTCGGAAGACCAGAGTTTAAATCCAGCTTCAGGTGCTATCTGGGTGACCTTGGGCAAGTCACTTTAATCTTTATCTGTATCAGTTTCTTCATCTTTAAAATAGGATAATAATAACCTCTACCTCCTCCCGGGATTGTTGTGAGATAATATTTGTAACATGCCTTATAAACCTTAAAGCATTATATGGTCAGCTATTATTATAATTTTGTCATTTACAAAGGTCATTTACATGACCTTGAGACATTTGCTTAATGTCTCTGAGTCTCAGGGAAATTCTGGAAAAATGGGGAAACTGCCTCCATCCCACCCCAAACAGTTGTTGTGAAGTATTGTGGTATGATGGATAAAACTCTTGACCTGAAGTTAGAGGACCTGGGTTCAAATTCCACTTTTTTCAAGAAACTGTAAACAAAGAGCATGGGGAATGAGCAAATTATGGTAAAGGAATATAATGGAATGTCAGTGCATGTAAGAGAGGATAAAGAGGAATTCTAAGAAACATGGGAAGATTTGTATGAACTGATGCAGTGTGAGGCCAGAAGAAACAGAAGATTTATATATGCAATGATTACATCAACATGAACAAAAAGAATACTAAAATTAAATAGAATATTGTACAGTTGCAGTTAGTAAACTTGGCACCAGAAAAGAGATAAGAATGAGAGAAGGTAGCTGTAGTGGAAAGAATGCTGAATTAGGAGTGAGAATTTGCTGCTGTTGTTTAATCGATTAGTCCTTTCCAACTCCTGGTGACCTTATTTGTGATTTTCTTAGCAAACATAGTGGTTTGCCATTTCCTTCTCCAGTCCATTTTACAGATGAAGAACTCAGGTAAACAGAGTTAAATGACTTGCCCAGGGTTAACTGACACATAGCTAGCAAGTGTCAGAGGCACTCAGGTTCTCCTGACTCCAGGGTTGACATTGTACCCGCTGCATCACCCAGCTACCCACAGATGTGAAAATATTTGGATTCAAATCATGGCTTTGCTGCTTCCTATCTTGGAAAAGTGACACCTCTTGGGACTTCATTTCTTTATCGGTAAAATAAAGGGGTAGAACCAGATGGCCTTTAAGGTACCTTCTACCTTGGAATCTATAGATCTATGAACTCTCTTTTCCTCAGGGAGATGGGGAAAGATAGGTGTGAAGCATCACCTGGTTTCTACGTAGTCACTGTGTTGTCTGTTTTGCTCAAAATTGTTGCTATTTGTTTTGTTTTTTTCTTTGTCACAGGCAAAGTTCTTTTGGTAGATGGGGCAGAAATCATTAGGAATTAAACAAAAGTGCATAAAAGTCTGATTTTAAAAAATACGGACTGTGCTATTTAATCATTATGTGACTTCAGACAAGTCATTTCCCTTCACTGGGTTTCAATTTTCTCATATGTGGCATAAAGATATTCGACCAGATGATCTAAAAGGTCCCTTTCAGCTCTATACTACTTGATCCTCAATGAGCTAATGAATGTGAAATCACTTTATATCTGTATTATCATCACAATAACAACATTTATTAGTGCTTGCCCTATGCCAGACACTGTGCTAAGTACTTTTTAAATACCATCTCATTTAGTCCTCACAAAAACCATTGGAGAGAGGTGCTACTAGTATTCCCATTTTACAGATGAAGAAACTGAGGCAAAAAGAAGTTATGATTTATCTAATGTTGCACAACTAGTAAGTGTCTGAAGGCAGATTTGAACTCAAGTCTTGCTTTCTGATTCCAGGCTGGGCGCTCTATCTACTGGATCACCTTGCTGAGTCTCACTATTCACTTCTCTATGTCACTTTAAAGGATGTTGCTTGTAGTGACAATAATAGCTAACTAATATTTGCACAGGGCTTTAAGGTTTTCAAAGTGCTTTATCTATATTATCCCATTGGGTCCTTGTGAAGGTGTTGTGTTATTATCAGTAGCATTTTGCAGATAAGGAAACTGAGAATGAAATAGGTTAAATGACTTGCCCAGGGTCACACTTGGCAAGGATCTGAGGCAGAATTCAAACTCAAGTTGCCCTAACTCTATATCATGCACTTTATACATCAGTGCACATAACTGCCTTAAAGCACTTTCCTTACATCAACCTTATGAGATTTGTATAGGCTGCCCTTAATTCCTAGGATCTATTATTTTCCTCTAAGACCTTTTAGAATCCCTATTTTTTTTCAAGGCTCAGCTCAAGTACCATTTTCTATGCAAAGTCTTTCCTGATTCTCTGGACAGCTAATGCTTCCCTCTAAAAATCACCTTTCATGTATTTTGTATCTATTTTGCAAATACCTTTGCAACCAGCAGACAGTGCTACAAGGCAGGTTTTGACAGTGAGGAAAACTTAAAAGTAGAAATATGCCTTCTCTTCTTTTCCTTCTATTTTCTGAATTTCACCAGCTCCTGGACCTGACTTCTCTTTCTATCCTTCTGAAACCTTTCTCTTCTCAAAAGCCCAAATCACATGACTTTCCCTTGATCCATTCTTTTATTCTGACCTTTATTTTATAGATTGGAAGCTTCGTTGAAATATTAGTACTATGTGGCACCTGAATCTTGCTTATTTGTGACTCTGTAACCTAGGGATAAAGGTACTGAGTCTTATCATGTGTCTTTTTTTTGTTATTTTGGAACTTGTACGAGTAGTCCAGAAACATTTATTAAGCAGCTATCATGTGCCAGATACTGTACTAAGTGCTGGAGAAACTAAATCAAAAAAGATTTTTGCCTTCAAAGAACTTACAATCAAATGAGGGAAGAAAACACACAAAAAGGAGCTGAAAGGGGTTTCTGAGTTAGAGAAGGGAAGGGAAGTTACTTGGTCCAGGTATAATTGAGAAATGCAGTGCAGCCAAGTGGGAAATGAAGAGATGACTGCCTTGGGGGTGGAAAAAGCTTATGTGAGTTATTAATAAAGTCAAGCTTATGTGAGTTATTAATAAAATGGAGAGTCTCTCTTTCAACTTACCTCTTAAATAAGAAAAGGAAAAAAAATACCCTAACATTTGGACCACCATTATCTTTCATTCTATATATTCCAAGCTATTCACTGACTTCCTCCATTGTAATCCCCTTGTAGGCAAATGACAAATAGATGTGAATCACATCACTTGTAAGTAGTATGGAACAAAATCAGGAATTAGAAGCAGTTTTAAGAAAGAGAAAAATGGTGTAGAATATGCTTACCAGCTGCAAGCAAAAAGAAAGGGAAATGGGTTAAAACTTTAGTATCCTTTCATATATTTCCAAAAGTGACAATAATCAGTAGCTTCTGGACATTCCACCTATATCCATCAGAGGGGGAATTTTTCTCCCTCTAATAAGCTGAGGCTGTGGCATTAGGAGCCAAGCCTGTAACACCCATCCCATCTTTGAATGCTCATCATGAAATGCCTATAGAGGTTTTTCTTTCCCCCTCCTCACTCCCATCATGATGACTCATACTTACTTCTTTCCAGAACTGAACCACTGAATTTTGTCCTCAGTCCCTTTAGGACAGTGTCCTCCCTCCAGAGCCCGGATTCTTCTTCCTGTGTATGTTTTTTGGGGGTAAGAGGGGGCAGGGTTAGCAGGATACTCACGCTGTCCTTGAATTATGACTTCCAAAAGTCCACTGAGACTGCTGGGTCCCAGAATCTTTTCCTGACTTCAGAGAAAATCTGAATAATGAAGTCACAATATATATGCACATGTCTCCTTGAAGAAAGGAATTGTTTGTTTCCTTTCTTTGTATTCCTGATGAGTAACACGGTAAATGCTTAATAAATGCTTATTGTTTAATGGATTGTGCAAACTTTCTGTCAGCTGTTTTAAAAATAAGGAAACCAGACCTTTGAATGTAGGGATTGGTAAACTTTGACCCACTACAGAACTAAGAGTGTGAGCCATACTGAAACTAGGCATAGACCAACATCTCACACTGTATACCAGGGTAAGGTCAAAATGGGCACATGATTTAGACATAAAGGGTAATATCATAAACAAATTAGGGGAGCATGAAAAATTTCACCTGTCATTTCTATTTGTGACCAAACCAGAGATAGAGGGAATTACAGGAAGTATAATGGATAATTTTGATTACATGAAATTAAAAAGGTTTTGCACAAATGAAATTAATGCAGACAAAATTAGAAGGAAAACAAGAAATTGGAAAATAATTTTTTCCAACAAGTTTCTCTGACAAAGGCTTCATCTCAATTATGTAGGGAAGTGAGTCAAATTTATAAAAAATACTAACCATTTCCCAATTGATAAATGGTCAAAGGATATGAACAGGCAGTTTTCAGAAAAAGAAACCAAAGCTATCTATAGTCATATGGAAAAAATGCTCCAAATTATTAAAGAATGCAAATTAAAACACTTCTGAGGTACTACCACACATCTATCAGATTGGCTAAGATGACAAAAATGGAAAATGTTGCATATTGGAGGGGATGTGGGAAAATTGGAACATTAATATATTATTGGTAAAGTTGCAAAATGATCCAACCATTCTGGAGAGCAATTTGGAACTATACCCAAAGGGCTATAAAATTGTGCATACCCTTTGACTCAGGAACCACTACTAGGACTGTATTTGAAAGAGATAAAAGAAAAGGGGAAAGGGCTTATTTGTACAAAAGTATTTATAGTAGTTCTTTTTCGTGGTGGCAAAGAACTATCAATTAGAGAACAGCTAAACAAGTTGTGATATATAATTGCAATAGATTATTATTGTGCTATAAGAAATGACAAAAGGGACGGCTTCAGAGAAACTTGGGAACCTATATGAACTGATGCAGAGTGAAGTGAGCAGAACCAGGTGATTTGTGTATGTAGTAACATAGTATTATAGTGATAATCAACTATGAAAGACCTGACTATTCTGATAGTCAATGATCCAAGATAATTCTGAAAGATTCATGATGAAATATATTATCTGCTTCTAGAGAGAGAACTGATGAACTCAGAGCTCAAACTGAAGTATGTTTTTTTACTTCATTTTTCTTACTTTTGAAAACTTACAACATGGTTAATATGGAAATAAGTTTACATGATTTTGCATGTATAATAATTAATATCATATTGCTTGCCTTCTCATTGGATGGGGGAGGGACCAGAGGGAAGAAGAGAATTTGGAACTCAAATTTTTTTTAAAAAATGTTAAAAACAAATAATTTGGTGGAAGGGAGAGAATGTGAGCCACATAAAAACACACAGTGGGCCAGATTGGGCTTGCCAATTATAGTTTTTTGTTTGCTTTTTAATGTTGAAAAAGTATGTATTCTTTGCTCCCTGGAATACAAAAACATGCTGCCGGTGGGAGTATATTGACCTGGGGCTTAGAGAAGTGACAGGACCTGGCCAAAGTCACACACAGCTAGCAAACACTGTTGGAGGAGGAGGAGGAGGAGGAGGAGGAGGAGGAGGAGGAGGGGGAGGAGGAGGAGGGGGAGGAGGAGGAGGAGGAGGAGGAGGAAGAGGAGGAGGGGGAGAAGCAGCAGCAGCAGCAGTAGTAGCAGTAGCAGTAGTAGTAGTAGTCGTTGACATTGACATAGTACTCAGAATGTACCCCGTATTGCGCTAAGTGCTTTACAATTATTCTCCATTTGAACCAACGCTCAATATAAACTGGGGTCATTCTGATTGGGAATTCCCTCTTTTCTCTTTCAGTTCTGGCAATGCGGACAGTGGGTGGATGTGGTGGTGGATGACCGTCTTCCTGTGAACCTAATCAGTAGAAAATATCTGTTTGTTTATCCCTGTGGAAGGAGTGACGAATTTTGGCCCTGTTTGCTCGAGAAGGCTTATGCCAAGTAAGCACTTTCTAAAACTTCCTGTCCTCGTCTCGACTTTCCTGGCTGGATGTGCTAATCCAGCCGCACCACCTGCAATATGACAAACTTCATTAATCCTTAGGCAGACCTGTGGTCAATAGGACACGCCTTGGGGGAAGGAGGCAATCAGGCATTGAAAAGGGTCGATTTTCTGGATCTGCATTAGCTGCAGAGTGCCCTTTAGCCTCAGAGGGACTGAGTTTCCATGCCCAGTAGTTCAGGTAGTAACTTTTCTGTGTTTACAATTTACTTATTACCTTATTCATAGTCACAGAGCTAATGAGTGTCAAAGTTAGAGCCTAAACCCAGTGCTTGTCTCCAGATCTAACACTGAACATATGCCACATTGTATAACAACACTACAGAGCTGCTAGGACACTTCTTTATCAGATCCCAAACTCCCTTCTGAGCACCTGAAGGGATAGCTTTTAATTATTTATTTGTTTGCTTACTTATTCATTCATCCATTCATTCAGTCATTTGTTCATTCATTCATTTATTTTTTGCTCATTTATTTGTTTATTTATTTAGTGAGGGAAGGGGGTGGAATTTCTCTCAACCCAAGCTGGAAATGCCATGGCCACTAATGGCTCATCCCTGCTCTTGGTCCAGCTGGAAACTTTGAATTCTTCTGCCTCCAACTTAAACTAGTTTGCCCCCTTTTAGGCAATCTGATGGTCCACTTCCACTCCAGCCCTATGTCCATACCTTCCTGGGAGACCATAGTATTGATGCCAGACTTAGAGTGGACACCTGACTTTTTAACCTTCCTTTCTGTATGTCAGAATTCAATTCATCCACCAGTTTCAGCCTCCCCAGTAGCAGGTACCACAGGCAGGCATCACACTCCCAGAAATAGTTTGTTTGTTTTCAACTGTTCTTTGAACCTGCTTGTGAGAAATGTCAAAGGATTTTGTCAAGGAGATATGTCAGAAGGAGTTGTTCCTTAGAATTTGAAATCTATGCCCAGCTAATACAATAGTTATTATTGAATCTAGTGGTTAGGGAAGATAATTCACTTCTGAGAGACTTATGGGAACATGGATGAGAATTCCATGAGAATTCCAAAAGGAATGAGAATCAGCCTGATAACTTTTAACCCCTTTTGGTCATTGGATTGATTGACTTGGGAAAAGAATCCTTGATTCTGAAGTGGCATAAGACAATAAGTCCCAGGACCTAACATCTCAACCCTTAAAAACTGCCCAAATATAGCTTGTGCCTGCTTTCTTTTTCTAGAAGTAGGGATATTGCAAAAGCAAAGGAATGGGCCTCAAAAAACCTGGACTTGAATCCTACCACCTTTTTGCTTCTAGAATAAAAGATAAAAGCCTAAACCTAGAACTTAAGAACTTAAGACTAGCTTCCTATACAGTCTCCTTGTTGCAAAAATAGGAATAGGCAATTGATTAAGAAGACTTAAAGACAGTTGCAGTTAGAAGAGATCGATAGGTCAGCCAGCCAGCAAACATTTATTAAGCACTTACATGTGCTAAGTGCAGGAAATACAAAGAAAAGTAACAATGTAGTCCATACTTGACATTCCAAGGAGGGAAACAACAAATCAGCAAATATAATACAAGCTCTGTAATGGAAATGCGAGGAAATTTCCTAGGAAAGAGGGGTGGGGAGCTAGTAAAGATCTCCTGCAAAAGGAACTGAGTCTTAAAGGAAAATCAAGAAGTGATGGAGAGAAGGAAAGAGAGTAGTAAGCTAGGATGAAGGAAAGCCCATGCAGAGGCAGACTTGGAAAAGGGAGTGTTGTCTCAGGAAAAGCACGTGCACCAATTTAACTGCATTGTAGGGAATGAGATTGTGGAAGTTTCACGGAGGAAGCAAAAAATAAGAAGACTGGAAAGATGATGAAGGTGCAAAGTTGTGAAGAGCTTTGAATATCAATAAAAGAACTTTTGATACTGAAGGTAATAGGGAAGTACTAGAATTTATTGAATAGGGCCAGCAACATTGTTAGACCTGCACTAAAGGTAAATCACTTTGGCCGTTGAATGGAGGATAATTTGGAGTGGGAAGAGACAGGGAGACCAGTTAGGTTACTATAATGACAGAGGGGTCGTAACAGCCCATACAAAAGTGACTATTTGATTGAAGATATATGTGAGAGATATTGTGGATGTTAAGATGACAAGGATTTACAGTGGACTGGATACGTGGGTAAGTGCCAATGAGAAGTGGAGGATGAAACTGAGGTTGTGAACCTGAGTGACTAGGAGGATGGTGGGACCTTCAACAGTAATGAAGAATCTAAGTAGACAGGATAATTTTGATGAGAAGATAATGAGTTCTATTTTGGACATGTTGAGTTTGAAATGTCTACAGGATGCCCAGTTCAAGATGTCCAAAAGGCAATTCATGATATAGGACAGTAGTTCAGAAAATGTAGATGGATGAATAAATAGACAGAGAGATAGATGGATAGAGAGATGTCAGATATATAGATCTGAGAATTATCTTCAAAAAATAACAATTGAATCCATGGGAGCTGATGATATCACCAAATGAGATAATATAGACAGAGAAGAAGAGACAGGACATCTGAAATTAGTGGACCTAACTGAAGATCCATCAAAATCCATCAAAGAAAATAGTTCACCTAGCTGAAGATCCATCTGAGAACAATTCACCAGGAGGACCAGGAAAGAACAAAGTCACAAAAACCTAGAGAGGAGAAAGTATTAAGGAGGAGATCATGACCAACCATGTCAAAGGTTTCCAAAGGCTCTAACTGAGCCTTTAACTATCTAATCCTGTCTTTTACAGGTAGGGAAACTGAGGTCCAGAGAGGTAAAATGATTTGCTCAAAATTTCACAGCAAATTTACCTACGTGCTACTCTGTCCTCCTGTAACTACTGCAACATTGTCCTTGACCTGTTGATTCTCCCATCTCTCAGACTGTTCTTCTCAGAAACCTTTGCACAATCGTTGCCCTACTCCTTCCCACTAAATGTGGATAACCTCCAAGATTCTTGGATCTTTTCTTTTGATACTCTATTCCTTCATGATTTTATCAGTTCCTATGAGTTCAATGATCATTCTGATGCAGGTGATTCCCAAACTGACATTTTCCACCTTAAACAGAGCACTCCTGAACATTTTCATCCATCCCTGAATCATGAACTTCCTGCTAGGCATCTCCTCCCTGGATATCCCAAGTATGTCACAAACTCAACTTGTCTAAATTAGAACTCATGATAGTTTCCTTAAGCCCTCTCTTCCTCCACACATCCCTATGTCTTTTAAGGGGAATGCTATCTTTCTTGTAGTCACTTATGCCCACAGCTTTGGAATGGTCTTTTTATTCCTTTCCATAACCTTCCATACTCCATCATTTGCCAAGTCTTGATGATTTAATTTGCACTTCTCACACCCATCTCCTTCCCTGTACTCATACAACCTCCTATCTTCACCCACTCCCTCATCACTTCTTGCCTGGCCTATTGAAATATTCCCCTTCTTCAAACTGTATTCCATACAAATTGCCAGTATGATATTCTTAAAACAAATATTTGACTATATTATTCCTCTACTAAAAAAACCTATGTCTGGTATGCACTTCTTTCTCACCTCTCTGGTTTAAAAAATATATATTTAACTTCCTTTAAAGCATAGCTCCTACAGGAAACCTTTCTCAATCCCCTATATCCCAGTTATTAGTAAGTACTCTTTCCCTTTTGAAATTACTTTATATATTCTCATGTGTATTCACATCTCCTAGTATAATAATGCTAATAAGAGTCAATTCACTGAGTTTCTTTTCTAATCTGATGAGGCTAATTCCAGTTTCTCATTGACAGGCTCCATGGCTCCTACTCCCAGCTGCATTATGGCATCATGGCTGACTCATTGGTGGAATTGACAGGATGGGTTGTCACAAAAATCAATCTTAATGAAGTCCATCACAATCTTTTCAAGAACTTGAGAGTGGCTGAGCAATCTGGCTCACTAATAACATGTGGGATTGCGAATGTAAGTACCAGGTGGGGCTGTGCCATGTTGACCAACTGTTATACTGAGCCCCATTGTGCCGTCTTGCTAAGATCAAAATACTAGACTCTGTTAGAGGTTATTATTTCCCCCAAAATAACCTTCATAATATGACATAATGGAATAAATATTGACTCTTAAGACAAAAGACCTGAGCAAACCCGATCTCTGCCACTTATTTCCTTGCTCACTCTGGACTTCTGTTTATTCATCTATAAAATGGCAGGGTTAGCTTAGATAGCCTTGGAGCTCCTTTCCATCTCTAGATCTATTATCCTATTGACCAAGATACCTCTGGGCAATGACAGATCCAGTCCAAAAAAATGATTATCATAGCCTCTTAACTGGTATCATGGCTCCAGATACTTGTCCTTCCTGTCACTGCCACCACACAGTATTGGCAGTTATTCTCTTAATGCATAGCTATCATCACATGACTTCCCTGATGAAAACCTATCCAAAGCTACCTATAAAATAAAATAAAAGATCTTACATTGGCATTCAAAGTCCTTTATTCTCTAGTCACGCACGATATTTGGAGCCTTATTTCTCACTTCTTCTCCTCATAAGTTCCAGCCAAGTTGTAATTCCCTTGGTGGGATCACCTGGAGTTCAGAGGACTTAGGATTTCCAGTTTCAAAAACTCAATTTTATCAGCTTCCCACAGAACAGACTCTATGGAAACAGCTTTTGCTAATCAAACTCCAAAAAAGTCCTGTCAATAAACTACAATGTCAATTTATTAATCTATAGTGATATAAGAATCAGTACCTACTGTCTACATAAGGCACCTATTCTGAATAGATAAGGCTATACTGGCAACCAAGTTATTAAATGGATGGTTGTTTCCTGAGAATAGAATTAGATCAAAGAAACATAGATGTTCTTCAGAAAGAACTGAAATCAAACTAGAGTAACTGAATTAATTGCTCTTATCTACTCTAGGAATATTACTATATAAGGAATCACTTTGGTTTGTCCAAAATTAGAAGACCGATTTCCTCAGGCCAGTGGTTCTCAAGGTCTGAGGATGCCTTGATACTCTTAAAAATTATCCCAAAGAGCTTTCATTTATGTGGGTTATGTATAACAGCACTTGTCATATTAAAATTTTAAATGTCGTAGTATTATTATGAAAATAGTTTTGCTCTCACTGACCTGAAAAAGTCTTAGTAATCCCCAAAGGTCCCAAAATCACACTTTAAGAACCGCTATCCTGGACAATGCTTGAGACACAATGATTCTGTGAGGGAACTGGGGCTATTTAATTTGAAGAAGGGGAAGCTCAGCAGGAACATCAAAATTGTCTTCAAGTACTTAAAAGCCTGTCCTACAGAGGAGGGATTAAAGATGATCAGTTTAATCTTAAAGCACATAATGAGAAGCAATGGGTAGAATTTGCAAAGATATAAATTTAGGCTTAATGTCAGGGAAAACTTCCTAAAACTTAGGGTGTAATGGGCTACTTTAGGAGATATTCCTCCTTGTTGGAAGTCTGCAAGCGAAGATTGGATGACCATTTATTGGACGAGATATGGTGGTGTTTTTTTCCAGTAGAGGTTGAATTAGATGTCCCCTGAAGTATCTCCCAGAAGTTCTGTGATTCTTGAATCTTGTTATTATTTGACATGTCCTATGCTTCCCCACCTCTTCTCTTTGACCCACAATATATCATATTTCCATGAAGTCTTCCCTCTTCTTCCTTCCTCTACCCCCTGCAATAGTAACTAACAGGACTAGTACCTGGCTGGTCCTGTTTACATTGTCTGCATGTTTTGAAGGCTAGTTCAGATGCCATGTCCTCCTATTAAAAAGTCTTTCCTGCTCTGCTCCTTACTTGGCCAGAGATTATCTTTCTCTTCTAGAATAACATAGCATTTTGTGCATCTCTTTTATATTTATTACATGTTATGTTGAATAATGTTTATTTGTGCTGGACGTGATGGTAAATGCCTGTAATCTCTGTTACATGAGCGCTGAGGATGATAGATCTCTTAAACCCAGGCATTCTAAGTCACAGTGACCAAGCCAATCAGGTTGCCTACGAAGGGTGCAAACTGGTCCAAGTTAGAAATTGAGCAGGTTGAAGATCTTGTATCAAGTAGTAGTGGGATTCAACCTGTAATTAGTCACTGCACTGCCAACCTAGAGAGATCCAAACATACTTAATCATCATCATCATCATCACCATCATCACCATCATCTTCATTGTCATCATCATCATCATCATCATCATCACCTTTCTATACTTGTTTTAAAATTTTCTACTAGATAATAAATTCCTTTAGGGTGAGGACCATGTTTCACTTCTACTGGTATTCCCAAGATAGCTAACAGAGTAACTGTCACATATTAGGCACTTAATATCTCTTTTCTGGACTAATGTTGAATGAAGAGATGTGGTGTGTTTGAAAACAAGTACCTAGTTTATCATTCATTGAGGTTATGTAATAAAAGAGGTCCCAGGAATGTGCACAATTCTACTCAGTTTTGTTGTTAATCAATGGAAATTATCCTGCCAGCAAAGATACAAATGCTGAAACTCCACAAAGACTTTTAAGACACTGTGAATATGCTGATATGTTGTCCTGTGTAACTGTATGACAGATCAGTTCTGAGAGTAATTCTTTTGTCTTGCTTTTTTCTCTTTAAGACTTCAAACAACTTCGACCAGTGGGGACTAGTGAATAATCATGCCTATACGGTGACAGGAAGTGATGAGGTAAGAGATCCCTCTCTTCTCCTTTTGGTAGCTGAATTAGCCAAGGTTTGGGGTAGGGAAGCGATCCTCATAACTGCCATGGGTGACACTAGAGATAGGTTCAGTAAAGAGTTCCAGGGTTCAAGTCCCACCTCTGACTTGCTACTTTGGAGGAACTGAGAACTTACAGATCCTTAGAGGTATCTCAGAGAACAACTGCACGATACCTCTGAAGCCTGGGGGAGTATACCCTCCACTTGACAAAAGATTGAAAAGTCTAGTAATTGGCCAGTAAAAGCCTCAAAAGGGAAAGAAATAAGGCTATAGAAGGTTGCTTTCTTGGTGAAAAGGTATTTTCTTCCATCCTTTTGGATGAGGAAGATCAAAGCTCACAACCAGAGGAAGATCAAAATATACAACTAAAGGAAGACAGCAAGGTCAAGGCTCCTACATCCAAAGCCCCTAATAAAAATATGAAATGATCTCAAGCCAAGACTCAAAAAGGTTTGAAAATCAAGTAAGACAGGTGGAGGAAAAATTGGGAAGAGAAATGAGAGCAATGTAAGAAAATCATGAAAAATGAGTCAATACCTTGCTAAAGGAGACCCCCCAAAAATCCTGAAGAAAATAACACCTTTAAAAATAGACTAACCTAAATGGCAAAAGAGGTCCAAAAAGTCAATGAGGAGAAGAATGCCTTAAAAAGCAGAACTGGCCAAAAGGAAAAGGAGGTCCAAAAGCTCACTGAAGAAAATAGTTATTTAAAAATTAGAATGGAGCAGATGGAAGCTAATGACTTTATGAAAAATCACTTAATTATAAAACAAAACCAAAAGAAAGAAAAAATAGAAGATAATGTGAAATATCTCTTTGGAAAAACAATTGACCTGGAAAATAGATCCAGGAAAGATAATTTTTAAATTATTGGTCCACCAGAAAACCATGATCAAAAAAAGAACCCAGACATTATCTATCAATAAATTTTCAAGGAAAACTGCTCTGGTATTCTAGAACCAGAAGGTAAAATAGAAATGGAAAGAATTCACTGATCACCTCCTGAAAGAAACCCCAAAAAGGAAAACTCATAGGAATACTACAGCCAAGTTCTAGAGTTCCCAGGTCAAGAAGAAAATATTACAAGAAGCCAGAAAGAAACAACTCAAGTATTGTGGTAATACAATCAGGATAAAACAGGATTTAGTAGTTTCTACACTAAAGGATCGAAGGTCCTGGAATATGAAGTTCCAGAGGTCAAAGGAGGTAGAATTAAAACCAAGAATCACCTACCCAGCAAAACTGAGTATAATACTTCAGGGGAAAAAATGGAATTTCAATGAAATAGAGGGCTTCCAAATATTCTTGTTGAAAAGACCAGAGCTGAATAGAAAATTTGACTTCCAAATATAAGAATTAAGAGACATGAAAAGGTAAACAGGAAAGAGAAGCCATAAAAAACATTAAAAAGTTGAACTGTTTGCATTCCTACATGAAAAGATGATATTTGTAACTCATGATACCTTTTTCAATATTAGGGTAGTTAGAGGGAATATACATACATACATGCACACATACACACACATACATATACACATATGTTGGTGTGTATGCGTATGTATGAGTATATTATATATGTGTTTGCATATGTGTAGGTATGTATATGTATGTGTGTATGTGTATGTGTGTGTACATAGACAGAGGGCACAAGGTGAGCTGAATGTGAAGAGAGAATACCTAAAAAGCAAAATTTACTGTTGAGTGGAATGTTCTAAGAGTAAGAGAAAGAGAGAGGTAGAATGTAGTGAATCATCTCACATAAAAGAGGCAAGAAATAGCTTTTACAAAGGAAGGGAAGAGAGGGGTTAATGAAAGTGAATAAGTGAGCCTTACTCTCATGGGATTTGGCTTAAGGAGGGAATAACATGCAACTGGGTATGGAAATCTATTTTACCCTGCTAGAAGGCAGGGGGGAAAGGGATAGGAGAGGGAATATAATAGAAGAGACAGCAAATTAGGGAGCAGGATAATCAGAAGCAAACACTTTTGTGGGGGGACAGGACAGGACAGAGGAAACTGTGGTTAGTCTTTCATGACATAACTGTTATGGAAGTGTTTTGCATGATTACATATGTATGACTTATACTGAATGAGTGTGGGTGGGGAGGGAGGAAGGGAGAAAATATGGAACCCAGAGCTTTAAAAATGAATATTGAAAATTGTTTTTGCATGCAACTGGGAAATAAGATGTGTAGGCAATGGGGTATAGAAATTTATTTTGCCCTACAGGAAAAATGGAAGGGAAGGTGATAGAAGGGAGGACAGACTAGAGGAAGGGGTGAATGGGGTGCATGCAGTCCTGGGGTGGGGGTGGGGAGATGGGGAGAAAATTTGGAATTCAAATTCTTGTGGAAGTGAATGTTGAAAACTGAAAAATAAATTATATATATTAAAAATATTTTTAAATTTTTTTTAAAAGTATGAATAGCAATCTGAAAAAAAGTGGGGTGAAATATTCCTTCCTAGGATATAGAAGTAGCCTAAAAAGTTAGGAAGTCCTACATAGACTCCCCAGCTCTTGTTTAGGAGCTGTCAGATGCTTGGAAGGCAGATATAAGAACACCCTCAACATAAGAAAAATAGTTATTTATGGATGACTCATTAAGTACTCAGAAAATCATAGATTAGTTAAATGTCAAGGTTGTAAATCTGAAAGATCTCATAGCATATTTTTAACTATAAAGAAAGTTTCTTAGATTTCAATCAAACAATTTATTAAGTGTCTACTATGTACCAAGCAGCTAGGTAGTGTAGTGAATAGAGTACTGGGTCTGGATTCAGGAAGGCTCATCTTTCTAAGTTCAAATCCAGCCTCAGATACTAGCTGTGTGACCTTGGGCAAGTCACTTAACCCTGTTTGCCTCAGTTCCTCATCTGTAGAATGAACTGGAGAAGTGGGAAACCACTCCAATATCTTTGCCAAGAAAACCCCAAATGGGGTCACAAGGAGTTGCACATAAATGAAACGACTGAACAATAACAACAACTATGTGCTAGGCACTGTGCTAAGTGCTGGAGATATAAAAAGAGGCAAAAGTTAGTTCTAGTCCCCAAGAAGCCTACAGTCTAATGTGGCTCTTTCTCATTACACCACATGACATCTCACTATGTTCTCTATCTCATAGTCCTACCTTTTCCAATGCATTAGACTACTAAAAGACATCTTCTTAGTCTTGAGAAATAGTTTCCTAATGCCCAGGGGCATTAAAATATTGCACAATGGAAAGGCTATAGAATCAGAGAGGTTCTAGGTTCAAATTCCATTTCTGGCACTTATTACCTCTGATACTTTGGGTAAGTTATTTCATCTCTTTGGACCTCAGTTCCTTCATCCGTAAAATGAGAGGATTGGATCAGTTGTCCTCTGAGGCCAGTTTTCTCTCTAAGTCTATGATCTTATGGAATTCATAAGATCCAGACATCTGAAGTTCATATGGACCTGGTGTCCAAAGTTCTATTCTAATAACCTCAGAAAAAAAGAAATTTCATTATTTTTATTTTGGCAAACTGATCCATAAGATGAGGAGAATATGGTACTGGAATTCCTGCCTCCCTCATTGGGGTATGAAATTTGATCAAGAAATGCTGAGTAAAGGAGAGCTATGACCATAAAGAGATATTTAGAGCAAATACTCCATTTAGGGATTCCTAGACCTGACCTGAGAGCCTTTGCCACAAATATTTTTATGCAACTTATAACCATTTACGGGATTATATAAAAGGTTTCTATATGGCCCTGGTGGCAGACATGCTAATACCATTATTAGGAAGTCCTGTGAAGGAATAATGTTTGCCCTTGGTTTATAGAGATGATAGTATTGATATGGTGTACTGGAAATAACACAGAATTTTGAGTCAAAGTTCCTGAACTCACCTTTCCTTGTGTACTTGATCAATTAACTTCCCCACTGTGGATCTCAATTCTATCCTCTGTAAAATTAGTGTTAGATGAGATGATCTCTGAGGACCCTTCCAGTTCTAAATCTATGATTCTCTGACCCACTATGAGTAGTTTCTCTATCTATGGCAATGAATCACTGTAAGCCATGTACAGTATATCACCTGGCCTATTTTTTGAGATGATCTAATCCTATCCTTTCATTTTATAGACAGAGAAACTAAAATTTGTAGAAGGTAGTTTTCTGTGAAGGAGGCATCTTGTGGTCAGAGAAAAGAGTGCACTTGCATGTTTCGGGATGCTACTCATGACCTGGATTCAATGATGTGACAAATGGCAGGTTCTAATTAACTGGGCTAACTAGGCATAGACTCTGGATACTAATACACACTCTCCCTGCCAAAAGAACATCACAGCAGGAAGCTTCACCAAAGTCCAACAACTTCCACCAGCCCCAAAACAAATCCCCCAGAAAAGCCAAGGTCTTAACTCTTGAATACATCTAAAAATTTGAAAAGGGGTCAATAAGTTCAAGGATTATGGTTGCTCACAAATGTTTTTGTAGTCTGTTCATTCTCCAGTCCTTCTTACCTTCCTCCAATACCTAGAAACACAAATAGAATGATAAATGAATTTGGCTTTCTTTCTTACTCACCACACATAGAAAATCATTCACTTAGAGCAAACAAGTGAGTAACTGGATGGCTCATTTCGCCTTGTTTTCAGAGTATTTCTGAATCATTGGTCTTTATTCCTCCCAGTGCCCATGCAATTCTTTATCAGTAAGTTTTTTTCTGAGGAAAGGGGGTTAAATATTTCACTAGGACACTATTTCTTTTTTCAAAAAGATAGAATTTTTTCAAAAATTAAACTATAATTTTTTTCAAGAATAATGTAAATTATAAACCTGAAAAAATTCAATAAATAAACAAAAATTTAAAAGAATATACATAAAATTATTAGCTCCAAGTTATTTATAATTTATTTTTAAGAATTGTATTAACTTTATATATACTTTTATGTTTCTGTTGCATGCATGTAATATATAACAGAAATGTAAAGGTATATGACATCAACACTAACTATAATAATTTCATTCAGAAGTTATCAATGTAAACTAATTGCTCCCAAGATATTAAAAGTGTCTCTGTCAGAAAACACTTGATAAATCAAATGAGATAATATTTATAAAGTGCTTAGCACAGTGCCTGACACGTAGCAGGCAATTAATAAATTCTTGTTCCCTTTGTCCCCCATCCCTTTACTTATCAAATAGAGGGAGATGGCTGCCAGACAGTTCTACATTACAGTATAACCTTGTTTACAAAGTCTTATGAAGAAGGATGATAGATGATTCTAAACAGTATTGTCTCATAATGCAAAGAGAATCAGTGGCAAGTATAACCACAAGGTCTAGGAATACTATCCCAGCTCCCACTCTCACTGGCAAGTCAGTCTGGTCCCTAGAGGAGGTGACTTATTTATTTATATATTGAGTGAACAGGGGTGTTTTCACCTGATAAAGGCATCAGGGCTAGAGTATGTTTGTTAGTCACTTTAATTGGGGCCAGAAGGTGAGAGGTGAGGCAGGTGATTGATTGACTCAATGACCCCTGTCCTTACATAAAGAAAGCTTGTCAAAAAATCAATATTAAGCTAGGTCATCCCAAAGGTATTCAGGAATGAAACTGAGAAGAGGATTACAAGCTAAAGAAAAAGGGAAAAAATTTGCAATACTTATTACAGCACATGTTTATCAATCGAACATGATGGAACATTGCACTTGGACCCTACCATCAGAGTCCCTGCAGTGTTTACAGAGGCAATAAAGGAAAAGTGATATGAGGACACAAGATTAGGGTTAGGGGCAACATAAGAAAGTGATTACCCCAGTCGCAGAGAGCCTCTCTATTGTTCCACTGACCAGAGATAGGAAAAGACAAGAAAAAAGTGGAACAATGGGTCTCTGACAGAGTACCGCTAATGATCCCCAAACAACAGGACAGGTTAGATCTCAGGCACTGGAAGTTAGGACCTGTCATACCAAGCAAAATAGCCTACTACTTTTACCTAGGCCAGTTAGAAACAAAATTATGAAACAAGCAAAGTTTTTCTCAAAAGACCTCCCAAATCTCTTTTCAGTTCTTTTGTCTGTCCTTTATATTCCACACTCCTCATCTGTAAAATAAGGAGGTTAGATTAGATGAGCTTATCAATTTGATCTAGCTATCATTCCTATAGTGCCATTCTCTAAGCAAAGAGAAATCATTTAATTAATTCACATATAGTTTTTAAATACCTAGCAGCATAATTACTTTTCCCAGGATATTTTTATCCTAAGTGATAATTCCTGGAATGAAAATATATTTTAACCCAACAGAATGGTGCTCTAATGGAGGAATTTCAAGTAATATGACAGGTAGATAGAGATATTTTGGGATAGGGGACCCTTTCTGATGCCTCATAAATGATAACATATGGGTGCCTACCTCACTTAAGCATAAAGGTCATCCTGTTTCTATCCTTTGTGCTGTATATAGTCCTTGACTTTGAGGGAATGCACATTTCTGAGGCAATCTCCCAATAGAAGCCCAAGCAAGCCAAATTCCATTGCCAAGTTTGGGAAATTTCTTCTCCAAAGAATATGGTAGTCCTGAGCTTCATAGTCTTTTCCTCTTCCCTCCCTTGAAAAACCCCTTGCCTACTTCAGTTACGTCATTTGCTATCAAACAAGTACAGACAATTTTAGCATAAAATGAGGATATCCCCTGGTAAAATCTATATACAAATTCAGTGAATTATAGGTACACAGACCCATGTGATTCAATTTGCTTGATTAAACTAAAAGTATGATTCCGCATTCCTCTGTTTCAACCAATTTTTTTGGAACTGGCACCCTCCTTACTCATACATTCATCCTCCACCTCAACTCCAAAGTAGAGTTATTTATTTCAACTCTCTTGGTCCTCATAGAGGTCCTTTTTATTTGAACTCTAGATGGAGTGTTCCCTCTAATATTCTGACTCAGTAGAATCTTTAGACTACACCCAAGTAAGTTCCTTGAATTTGCTATTCCTATGCTCTAAGTAGAATTTGTCTCTAGGTCTTCATGACTGTCCCTCTTATAATGGTCATTTTGCCCTATACTCAGGGCTTTTCTGAATCTTCCAAGCTCCCCAGTAAGGATTGCTTCTTCTTGGGTCTCCTCAGGTTTTTCTCATCATTCTTTTTTTCCTTTGAATGATTTCTTCCACTCCACCTCCACCCTACTCCCCAGCAGTGCTGCCCTGTGTCTCCAATCTCCCTAGTGTGGGATCATCCCTCTTTCCCTCCAGTGAGTCACCTCTCCCAATGATCCTCAGTGGATCACTGTCTTTCCTTGTATAGCATATCAGGGAAATATACAATATACAATAGAGTGATTATGCTTTAATTCATCTAACTTCTCAATAATAAAAAAGATATATAGAGAGGTTGTATATGTAGCCAACACTCCACCCTGGAGCTCATTTTCTTGACTGGCATTCACACTGGCAGGTCAGGCCCCCAGAGAGGGATAATTTCTCCTGTCTGGGTTCTAGCAATAAACCTGAGGATATAGAAGATTTTCTGATACTGTTGTTGAGAAGTCTCTACCAATATGCCTCCCAATAACTTTTGAAAGCAACTAAGATTGGGAGAACCAAGATGGTGAAGTAAAGGCAGGGACTTGCCTGTGCTCTCCCTGTAAACCCTCCAAATAACATCTAAAAATGGCTCTAAACAAACTCCAGAGCAGCAGAACCCATAAAGACATGGAGTGAAACAAATTTCCAGCCCAAGACAACTTGGAAGGTCAGTAGGAAAGGTCTACTGCACCAGGATGAGAAAAGAGCATGGTCCAACACAGGGTGTGCCAGCCCAGTTCTGACCCCAGCAAACACAGAGAAGGCCTCAGGGTGACTGCATCAACAGTAGCAGTGGCAGCAGCTGTATCAGAAGCTCTCAGCCCGCAGACAATCCAGGTTGAAGTCCTGGGTGACAGTCCCAGGGAGAGGAGGAGCACTTGCATAGCAGAGCTTGCAGTCACAGTGGAAGGGAGAACCCTCCTCACAGTTCCAAGGCAGAAGAGGGTGCTTGTGGTTGCTCACAGACTAGATCAGGAGAGTGGTAAACACCTCTCCTTAGATCATTAGCACCTTAGAAGAACTGAAAACTTACAGGTCCTTAGAAGTATTTCTGAAAACAGCTGCACAAAACCCCGAATGCTTGGGATAGTGTGCCCTCCATACTGGAAGCAGGCCTCTGCTTTAACAAATAGTTAAAAGACAAGTAATAGGGTAGAGAAATGAGCAAACAACAGGAAAAAAAACTCTTGACTACTGAAAGTTATTATGGTAACGAGGAAAATCAAAACACACACCCAGAAAATGAAGTCAAAGCTCCTATATCCACAGACTCGATGATAAGCATTAATTGATCTCAGGCCATGGTAGAGCTGGGAAAAAAATTTTTTTTTTGAAAATCAAGTAAAAGAGGTAAAAGAATAATTGGGAAGAGAAATGAGAGTAATAAATACAAATCATGAAAAATGAATCAACAGCTTGGTAAAGGAGACACACACACGAAAGATATACTGAAGAAAATAACACCTTAAAAAGCACACTAGGCCAAATGACAAAAGAGGTCCGGAAAGTCAAAGAGGAGAAGAATGCCTTAAAAGGCAGAATTGGCCAAATGGAAAATGAGGTTCAAAGGCTCACTGAAGAACATAATTTCTTAAAAATTAGAATGGAGCAAGTGGAAAGCTAATGACTTTGTGAGAAATCAAGAAACAATAAAACAAAACCAAAACAATGAAAAAATTCAAGACAATGTGAAATATCTCATTGGAAAAACAGCTAACCTGGAAAATAATTCTAGGAGAGATAATTTTAAAACTATCAGATTATCTGAAAGCTATGATAAAAAAAAAAGAACCTAGACATCATCTTTCAAGAAATTATCAAGGAAAACTGCCTTGATAGAGGGTAAAATAGAAATGGAAAGAATCCACCAATCACCTCCTGAAAGAAATTCCAAAATGAAAACTGGTAAGAATATTATAGTCAAATTCTAGAATTCCTGAATCAAGGAGAAAATGTTGCAAACAGCCAGAAAGAAGAAAGTCAAGTGTTGTGGAGCCACAGTCAGAATGACACAAGATTTATCAGCTTCTACATTAAGGCATCAGAGATCTTGTAATATGATATTCCAGAGGTCAAAGGAGCTAGAGTTACAACCAAGAATCACCTAACCAGCAAAACTGAGTACAATCCTTCAGGGGAAAAAATGGACATTCAATGAAATATAGGACTTTCAAGCATTCTTGATGAAAAGACCAGAGCTGAATAGAAAATTTGACTTTCAAATACAAGACTCAAGAGAAACATAAGAAGGTAAACAAAAAAGGGAAATCATAACAAGTATAAATAAGCTTATAATAAGATATAATACAATGAGAAATAAGTTTAAACTGTTTAGATTCCTATATGGGAAGATGATATTTGTAACTCATAAGACCTTTCTTATTATTAGTATAGTTAGAAGTACATATAGACAGAAGACACCAATGTGAGCTGAATATAAAAGGATGATATCAAAAAAAATAAGGGATAAGAGAGGAATGTACTAGGAGGAGGAGAAAAAAAGAGGTAGAATGAGGCAAATTATTTCAAATAAAAAAGACAAGAAAAAACTTTTACCATGGAGGTGAAGAAGGGAAAGTGGGGGAGAGAGAGGGAACCTTACTCTCATCAAAATTGGTTCAAAGAGGAAATAACATACACACTCAATTGGGTAAAGAAATCTATCTTACCCTACAGGAAAGTGGAAGGGGAAGGGGATAAGAGAATAGGAAGGGGATGATCAGAAGCAAAAAACTTTTGAGGAGGAACAAAGTGAAAGGAGAGAGAGAATAAAATAAACAGAGGGGAAGTGCGATAGGATGGAGGGAAATAAAGTTAGTAATAATAATTATGAAAATAATTGAAGCAAGTTTATCTGATAAAGGTCTCATTTCTTAAACATGCAGAGAGCTGAGTCAAATTCATAAAAAATAAGAGCTATTCCTCAACTGATAAATGATCAAAAGATATGATCAGTTTTCAGGTGATATATCCATAGACATATGAAAAAAATACTCTAACTCACCATTAATTGGAGCAATGCAAATTAAACAATTCTGAGGTACTTCCTCATACCAATTAGACTGGCTAATAGGACAGAAGAGGCAAATGACAAGTGCTGAAGGGAATGTGGGAAAAATGAGACATTAATGCACTATGGGTGGAGTTGTGAACTGATACAACTACTCTGTACAGATACTTTGAACTATATCCAAAAGATAAAACCATGCATACCCTTTGACTTAACAATACCGCTGCTAGGTATGCATCCCAAAAGAGATTTAAAAAAAACAAAAAGGAAAAGGACCTATATGTACAAAAATATTTATAGCACCTCTTTTCTGGTGACAAAGTATTGGAAATTGAGGGGATGCCCATAAACTGGGAAATAGCTGAACAAGTTGTGGAATGTGATAATAATTGAATACTATTACACTATAAGAAATTATAAGCATGATGCTCCCAGAAAAACCTGGAAAGACTTGCATGGGCTGATGCAAAGTGAAATGTACAGAGTAACAGCAATGTTGTAAGGTGATCAGCTGAATGACTTAGCAATTCTCAGCAATACAATGATCCAAGACAGCTCTGAAGAACTTATGATGAAAAATGCTATCCGTCCTCAGAAGAAGAAATGATGGTATCTGAATACAGATTGAAGCACATTTTTAAAAAAATTTCTTCATTTTTCTTGAGGATTTTTTAGTCTATGTTTTCCTTCATACATGACTACTATGGATATATTTTGCATAACTACACATGTATATCCTGTATTAATTTGGGGAAAAGCAAGGAAGAGAATTTGGAACTCAGGTTTTATAAACTAGTATTAAAAAAATGTTTTTACATGTAACTGGGGGAAAATAATTTTTTTTTCTAGAAAAAGCAGCTAAGATCTCCTAAATACCAATTGACATCAACTAGTTTTGACAAAAAATATTTCTTGTGAAAGAATAACAAGGATAGAAATACAGCCACACCCTTCCAAACTAAAGGCACACTTTCTCCTCTTTGCTTGGACCTTGGGGAGGCTATATTCAAAACTTCAAGTGGTTGCAACCATACATTGCAATGCATCTGGCTCAGCAGCTCTTTTTTCCCTTCAAGGGGTCCTCACCAAGTTCACTTCTTCATTGTGATGAAGAATATCCAAGCAATTCCCTCTTCTCCCAGCTTATCTTCTGATTCTTTGGACTTACCACCTTTCCTCAGCTGCCTTCTCACTTTAGATGATCTCTCTCTCCCCCTTCATACTCCTCCTCCCATTGGTGAGGTCCTCTTGGAAATGCCCAGCCCAACCATTCCTGAGTCCTCTCCCAGCTCCATTCTTGACTCTCTGGACTTTGCCCCTTTGCCCCCATGTGGCTATCTTCTCTATCTACCCCTCGCACTTTTCAGTTGCCTTTTATGTGATGTTTTCTCCTATTAGAATGTAAGTTTCTTAAGGGTATGAACTATCTTCCCTTTTGCTTTTGTTTGTATTCCTAGTGTGTGCAGTGCCTGGCACACAGTAAATGCTTAATAAATGCTTTGACTTGTTGATATCTCAGTGTGGCATGGCCAATGGATAGTTTGCTCCCTTGCTCATCTGGGTTGGCTTATTACTGGATTGGGTCCAGTAGGTGGCTCTCCAGGGCTGCTGCTCATTCTCTTCACTGGACTCAACTACAGGTCCCACTTGTGGCAGTTTGGTGGCATAATGGACAAAATACCAGGCCTGGAATCAGGAAGGCTCATCTTCCTGAGTTCAAATCTGGCCTCAGACACTAGCTATGTGGCCCTGGGCAAGTCACTTAACCCTCTTATTTCAGTTTCCTTATCTATAAAGTGAACTGGAGAAGGAAATGGCAGACCACTCCAATATCTTTGCAAGAAAATCGCAAAATAGAGTCATGAGGAGTCCTGAATCAACTCAACAACACAACTCCCATTGATTCTGAGAGTTGATAGTTGGTTGAACCTTAAGTGGCTTTGATGGACCTCTCAATCTCACTGTGTACCTGAGCATTCGCATATCAGGATACTCATTCACCTAAAATCATGAAAAAAGAACACCAGAAGTGCAGGTATCATGTGTCCCCACACCCATAGTGGTTGGCTGGGGAGACAAGACAACCAAAACTGCTGTCTTTCTCTTCACATGGAGATTTAGGGCAATTTTTCCTCCTCAAAAGCCATCAGAGAAGAAAAGAGGAGATGATTTACTAAAACCTTTCATATGCATACTCAGTTCCAGTTCAGTAGCCAGTTCAAAGAGTTTTCATCACCACAAAGTAAGCTTACCAGAAATAAAGAATAACTTTTGATCTGAAGTGGGTAAAAGAGCACATCCATTATTCATTTCCCAGAAGCATACTCACCAACCCTCAATATGGGTTGGAACTAGGGAAGACAATAGTAATGAGACTGGTCATTTATATATTATATTAGACAACCAGGACAACACCAACTCCACTGGACTACCATCCCAAAGACTAACTTAGAACTCAAAAGAACCAGTGTCTCCCTATTATTTAATTTATTAAAAATGAGTAATTGGGGAATATGGTCCTGATGGAGTGGAGAAGATGGCTCAGGCTCCTTCACTCCTGATCAATTAGTTAAAGTGAGAGCAGCAAGTATCTGTCTTGAAAGCAAGGAATCAAATAAGATAGAGCATCATAAATGTTGTGTTAGAAGTGATCTTTCAGGTCATCTAGCCCAGCTGAGGAACCAGGTCTTCAAGTTAAACATCTGTTTGAATGTAAGCTCCCTGAGAGTTTAATTCTTTGTGGCTGTATTACCTGGTGCATGTAACACTGCCTGGACTAACTGCTTGTTAGTTGATTGATTTCTATTGTACTACACCATCCTTGCATCTCTTAGAGATCCCCATCCCTAGAATTCTCCAAGAAAAGGCTGGATGAGTACATGTCAGATGAACTAGAGAAAATATTGCTATCCAAATATTCACATGTGAGTTGTACTGACTGACTTCTGAGAGCCTTTCTAACTGAGATTCTGTGATCCTGGTCAGAGTGAACATTCTAACTTCTAAAATCAGGAGTTGGGCTGAGGAGAGATCTGGGAATACTGGTCCTTGATTCTGGGCTCCAGGAGGTCTTTTGCTTCTCCTCTCACCCTTCACCAAAGTGATTCAAATGCAGAAAATGGAACCCAATATATAACTGGCTCAGAAAGGAGGAGAATTTGTGAAGTTCAGTTTGCAGACTCTGACCGAATCGCTTAGGGGATGCTATGACTTCTTAAAGTTCTAGTCTATTAGAGTCTAGCTGCAATCCAATGTTATTAAATTTCTACATTCTCCAGGTCCATAAGACCAATTGGACTGACTAGACCAATTGTACTGAATCAGGAAGCTGATACCTACCAAGGGAGAGCTCCCTGAAAATTCAGTTGAACAGAGAAAAGAGATGGAGAGCACAATTTTTCTTCTTCCTCATTTCAGCACAACACAGCAGAGAAATATTGATTCCTCCACCTTGCTTCATTAAATAGAAAAGGATTTGACTGTAGCCAAATGAAGTCAGAAGTTAATTTAATCCTTGGAGGTATATTCCCCATCTTTCTGGTAATGATTCCTCTTTTAATCCTTTGTTCTTTTCTCATAGGTCATTTTGGACAGTGGCCGGGAAGAACTCATCCGACTGTGGAACCCTTGGGGCTATCGAGAATGGACAAAACGTTGGAGTGATAAGTATGAAATTAAAAAAAAATAAATATCATTGCATCTTCCATTGGGGGTACAACCATGGCGTTTCAGGGATCTTTTCCTTCTAAAAGTCAGGACATTTCTCTCTGTCCAAAGATTACTCATTCAAATTTTCTCACCAGGTCACAACTGTCACAGCTTCCCTCTTGTTATAGCTTTATGTATGAGAGTGTGAATGTGTTTCTTACATATGCTCTCCCAGGCCTTCTCTCTTCCTCTTATCTTTTATTTACTCTCCTGTCTGTTTTCTCTCTTTCCTCTATTTTCAGTATTTTCTCTCTTCTCTCTTCTCTCTCTCTCTCTCTCTTTCTCTATCTGTCTCATTGACATTTCCCATAGGAAAGGAAATAATAAGCTCCATCCTCTAAAGGAAAAATATAAGAATTCCACAGGAAGTATTATCCATCTAGAAAAAGGTATGGTGCCTCAGAGGTCCCTGCACACAGAGATCAATAGAATTTATGACCCCCAAAAAACTGTGTAGTCAGTCCAATCCTGCCCTTCTGAATTTAGTTAATCTGCTCTTGGGCTGTATTAAGAAATAAAGAGTTTCTAGAATCATTTACATTCCTGCTGCACTCCACCCTGATCAGGCATGAACATCATGTTCAATTCTAAGGACTGCATTTTAAGTAAAGACTTTGATAAGGTAGAAAGTATCCAGAGAAGAGTGAAGGATGGCCAAGGTTCTTGAGTTCATGCACTATGAACATCCGGAATATTGGGCACATTACCTAACCTCTCTGGACCTCAGTTTCTTTATCCTTAAAATACGTGGGCTGAATTATCCCTAAAGTCCATTGCTTATCCCAGAGAAAACTGAGGATAAAGAGAGGAAAAGAGACATGATAGCTATCTTAAAATATTTTAAGGGCTATCAAAAGGAAGAACAAATAGTCCACTACCATGGGTGGGAAGTTTTAAAGAAACAAATTTAAGCTTGACGGTGGGTAGGAGGGAAGCCTTACTAAATTTTAGAGCTATTGAAAAGTAGAATTAGGTTCCTTGGGAGATGGTACTTTCCTCCTCCTTGGAGGTCTTCAAGCAAAAGCTTGATGGTCCCTTGGCTATGTTGTAGGAGGGCTCTTTTCCAGGTATAGGTTGGACTCGATAGCTTCTACAATTCCTTTTGACTTTAAAATTTATGATTCTATAACTGGGTTGGCATAATATCCATTGGGCTTCTTTTTCCTAAGCTAACAAGTTTTCCTGAGTCAGTCTCATCCCAATCTCCCATTTAAATTGGTCTCCTTTCACCAGCTGTCTAGTGTCAAAACCTCTTGGGAAAGTGTTTCCTCACAGGTCCTCCCTGTAACTCTACTGAACCTAAGGAGACAGTAGTTGTGGAGTATATATGATGAGGTCAGTATATGTATGATATGTTCTGAGGATGCAAAGATGAATAGCATGATACTTGTCATCAAAAAGTTTATACTTTAGGAGGTGACTGCAATATCATTTAAGTTATGAAAGTGTAAAGTACATGCAGCCTGCTATGGTAGTTCTAAGAAGTTACTGCATCATAAAACCTTAAGACCCAGAAGCAGCCATCTACCTCAATAGATGAACATTCTCTATAACCTCCTGACAAGTGATCTCCAAGGCTTTACTCAACTACCATCAGTTTCAAAGAGTCCTCTATCCTATGAGGTTTTCCATCCTATTTTCCTGCAACTCTGTTTTAAAAAAGCTTTTTTCTTGTGTAAAATGATAAATGGTGAGTCCCCACATGTGTATGAACTCCACATGTGGTTAAGGGGTTGTTATGTGACTGGAGGGGAGAGAGAATAAACATCTCTAGTCTCTTTTCCCCCAATCCTTCTCCAAGTGAGACTTTCATTCCTGCCAGAAAGGGAACCAGGAGATTGAGGTTGAATGTCACTTTGCTCTCCTCAGAGAGAGGGGATGCTAGGCTAGAAATATATCTCTCTGTTCCCTGAAATGATCAGGTTCCAACTAATTTCTAACTGCTTTATTATTTTTAGGGGAAAAGAGGACTCCAAGCTCTGTATCCCAAGGCTTGACCCCTTTCCCACCCAATACCAGTTCCACAATGAACATACATGGAGAATAATAAAGAAACCAATTTATCCAAATGAGTGCAGAGCAAAAATCAGAGGTCTACATAGGAGAATATATACTAGAAAATCCAGAGTGAAGGAGCTCTCCCCAATGGAGTGAAATAACAGCTCAATCAAGAGAGAGAGTATTGGATCTCACCCAAGGGGAAACTCTCTAAAGCCTCTGGAGCAGCAAGCTGGGAGTGGGGACATGAGGGAGACTACCAGCTCCTCTCATGCCTCTTCCAAGCCTTTTCCTTCAGCAGCCTGCAGTGGGCTTGACCTCATCCATCTTCTTTCTCAAAACTGGAAGCTGACTTGATACTCAAAGAAAACTTGAAGTTTGACAAGTCCCAGAGGGTGGACTCTGAGAACTGAAGCCCTCCATCTCTCATCAACTCTGCCCCACCTCTCACATAGATCAGGACCTTCATCTCCACTGATGACGAGAGAGACCCATATATATATCTTGGTCTCATGTGTTTACCTCAATTCTCCCCCCAGTATAGCTTGGTTATCAGCTCCTCATCAGAGTCAATGGAAGCAAATATTTTTTGTAGTCAACACTATATCTAATTACAACCATACGATATCTTTCTCCATTAGAAAACTTTTAAATATGTATAATCAAAATTTTCTTTTTAAATTTTTTACAACCACCTTTAGTGATTAGTTTAAGAATTTTCCCTCTGTCCAAATATCTGATCCTTACATTTCCATAGGCATATTGGAATATGCAGTTCAGTGGTGCAATGGATAGAGAGGTGGGCCAGGGGTTAGAAAAACAGGGTTCAAATCCAGCCTCAGATAGTTACTAGCTATGTGACCTTGGACAAGTCACTTAAACTCTGTTTAATTCAATTTCCACAACTGTAAAATCAGGATAATGATAATATCTCTATCCCATGATTGCAGTGAGAATCTAATGAGATAATATTTATAAAGCATTTAGCATAGTGCCTGGCAAACAGCAGGTATTATTTCAATGCTAGGTTACTTGTTATTTTTGTTTCCCTCTAATTGTTAAAAACAATGTAATCTTTAACATGGTAGTCACTTATCCATTTGGACCTATTGCAGTTTTTGATATCAGATGATTGCCAAAGCGTATTTTCTGCCAAACTTCTCTCCAGTTTTTTTTCAGTTTTTATTGACTCTGAACCTATGAATAATGTCCTTGCTCTAATAATCTGTGTCTTTGAGAATATTCTTTGATTGCTTTGGGGTCTTGATTACCTAGTCTGTTCCTATTATCAGCTTTTCTGTTTTTTTAACCAGTGCCAAATTGTTTTGATGATTACTGCTTTAAAATATAATTTGAGACCTGGCAATACTAAATTATCTTTATTTCATTTTTTTCTCCTCAAGATCCTTATTCATTTATTCCTACAGATAAATGTTATTTTTCTATTTTATCTAGTTCTATAAAGTAAATTTGAGTGATACGACACTGTGTTTGTATGTTAATTTAGGTATTATTGTAGTTTTTTATTATACTGTCCTCTTTTAAAAATTTAAGAACTAAGTAGAGGAAAGAGGAGGAGTAAATAGATTCCGTAGCGTGGGGGGAGGTGGAATTCTCAGAAGGAATCATTTGCTTGACAGGCAGAGGAAGAAGGTTCTAGTGCCATCTCTGCCTTTACTCTGTGACTCTAATAGCAACAACGGTCCTAATAATCCTAATAACAGCTAATAACTAACAATCATGTAGTGCTTTAAGGTTTGCAAAGAGCTTTACCTATATTATCTCATTTTATCCTCACAACAGCCCCAGGAAGTGAGTGCTATAATTATCCCCATTTTACAGATGAGGAAATTCAGAGAGTGATTAAGTGATTTGCCCAGGGTCACACATCTCTGTCTGAGGCCAGATAGGAACTCAGGTCTATCTTCCTCCACATCCAGTGCCAACATATTCAGGCAAACCTCTACATTTCTCTGGTGTTCTATGTATTGTTGCCATGTGGCCACAGATCTAGAATGACCGTAGAGGTCATCACCTCCAACTCTCCTCACCCCACCCCACGTCTTACAGATTAGGCAACTGAGACTCAGGATGGCAAAGTGAGTTGCCGGATGTCACAAAGACAGTGAAAGAGCTGGAGTCTGGAAGCAGGTCCTCTGACTCCAAATCCTGGTCAAGGTCCCAAATGAGGAGGCTTTGAATGCCAGGCTAAGCCTTTTGGATTTTCTCCTCTAGGCAGTAGGAGATGCAGTGATGGCTTATATAATTTTTTTGGTGTGTGTGTTCAGATGAACATTTTGGGAACATTAATCTGGCAATGGTGTGTAGACCCTCTCTCTTGTTAGTGTCCATTAGAGCATCAGACTTCATAAGTTTTTGATAAGAAAAAGTGTCTTAGCAGGCTGGGTAGAAGGTGCAGGAGGCCCTAAGAGCTTTTAGCTTTCTGTTTGTGTTCAAGTACAATATCTCCTCTCAGTTGAGAGAGGTTCTAGGTACTCAAATCTCAGCCATTGTTGACATTGCCATTGTTGACATTGTTGCACCCACTTAGAGGTAAGCTTTTTTGAATCAATGCTTTATTGATTTATACTACATTTATTTTTTTTCTTACTTGTAGAAAATGAAATTATCACTTAATTATAAAATTTCTATTTTAAAATCAAGCATCTGACTATCTCAGCATGCCTCAGAAAATCAAGAGATGATCATTCCCCCAGGACAGAAATAACAGGGCTCCTCAGACTCAGCAGGTGGCCAGCACCAAAACCAGCCCTACCTTGAGAATGAACTTAATTATATCCTAGTGCGACATTTTGTACATTTTATTCAACTTTTAGTGGAAGACTCATTGGTCAGACTAAACCTGGGTAGAGAGAGCGTAACCTACAAGTCTGGAGGGTTTATTACCTCGCTATAGATCACTAGGGGGCCAGCATACACAGTTCTGAAGAAGGCGTGGAAAGCGCACAGCTAGGAAACTCGGTTGGCTCCCATCACTTCAGCTTTCTGAGTGACCAATAGGCAAATCACTTCCATGTGTCTATTTCACTGTCTGTAAAATGGGGTCAATGACCTAAAGTCCTATCTATTGTGAATATTTTAGTATTCTATGGTGAACCTCTGACTCCTCTGCTCCCTCATAGGTTTGAGGGGTCAATGTTATCAAGCATAGGGAGCATAGCAGAGAAAAAGGTAATCAAAAGGAGTATAGAATCACAGACCTTTGGGGTTAGAATGAACCTCTGTAGCCACATCATCAAATCTATACCTGAATGGGATTTCCCAATTCACTCCCTAATCCAATTACACACAGTTATTTTCTTTGAAAGGTATATTGATGCCTTGATGCCTTTTGTTTGATATGCTGCAGTTATTTTCCAATATCCATACCCTCCATTGTAATTATAATGCCTCCAGAGGAAGCGGCAAGAAGGAATGACCTTGACCTACATAGAGCTGGAATTTGGAGGATTCACTCATCTCTTGGGCAAAGGAATGCTGCATGGCTTTAGAACAGGGTCCAAGAGTTAAGCAAAAGAAAGAAAAAATTCTAAAATGGGAAGAGAGAGTAGGACCAGCATTGATGTATCTGATGGTAGCAGCAGGGACAACAGTTGAGAATTGTTTTGTAACAGCAGTATCCTTATTCTCAAAGCCTCAGAGAAATGTTAAAAGTAAAGGGTCATACGCAATTCAGTACCAACTATTTGCACCCAGAGAAAGAACTGATAAATAGAAGTATGTATGGATTAATTTTACATATATACATATGTGTATATATGTGTGTATATATATAATCTGTGTATATTATGTGTGTGATGTATATATGGATATATGTGTATATGTATATATGTGTATATGTATATATGTATGTGTGTGTGTGTGTGTGTATACACCTATTTGTGTCTAATGTCTAATGGGAACCATCTCTATGGTGGCAAGGGGAGGGGGAGGGAAGAAAAAAGATATAAAATAGCTTTGTTGTATATTTGCAGGGAATGTACATGGTAGACTTACAGGTTCATGCGCAATCATCTTTTTTATTGTGCTATAAGAAATGCTCATTTTGTTATGTGAATTAAAAAAAATAAGTTATATGAAAAAACTAAAGGGTCATGCCATGGGATATAAGATTACCTTTTATTGAGACCAAAGTGATAGAAGAAAAACATCACATTATTAAGGGGAATATGGAGGAGCTGACATTCTTCTCTCGTGCCTCCTGCCTCCTGTTTCAGCTGGGTACTAGCGGTATCTTGATCTGAGATCATTCATTCATTCTTTCTTCGGTGGTATACTAAGAAAATTAATTTCCTTGTGCTCATTGGTTTGCAGCAGGATTGTGTGCAAAACAGTTTTGGGAGAAGAACAGAGATGGTATTTGTAAAGTTCTTAGCATAGTGCCTGGCTTATAGTAGGTTCAATATTTTGTTGTTGTTCAGTCAGCTTTCTAGTCATGTCTAACTCTTTATGATCCCATTTGGTCACTTCTTGGCAAAGATACTAGAGTGGTTTGCCACTTCGTTCTCCAGTTCATTTTTACAGATGAGGAGCCTAAGGCAAATAGGGTTAAGTGACTTGCCCAGGGTCACACAGCTAATAAGTGTCTGTATCCAGATTTGAATTCAGAACTTGAATTCAAGACTTCCTGACTCCAGGTCTGATGCTCTATCAACTGTACCATGTAACTTCCTGCAGGCATAATATTACTGCTAGTTACTGTTGTTGTTATTGAATTTTCCTAGACCATGATTAGAATTCTAATCCCCAGATTATGATTAAACTCTTCCCTTCTGTCTCTCTGTTCTTCTCTCTCTCTCTCTCTCTCTCTCTCTCTCTCTCTCTCTCTCTCTCATCATGTCATTCAAATTTTTCATAACTGAACTCTCCAGGGTAAAACTAAAGTGACAAGTTACTGTGGATCTCCACTGATCTTTGGGAAACAGACATTTGAATTAACTGACAAAACAAGATTATGCTCATCCTACAATGGGTTACATTGAACAAAAAGTCCAAGTTTTTGTTAATTTTGCCCTTGGCAGTTTAGTTATAAGACATACAAATGGCTCATAATTATGTCTCAGGGTAGAAAGTGTCCTTAACAATAGACTCAGTGTTGGGATTCCAGCCTTGCCCTGAAAAAGTCATTAACACTTAAACAAAATTGACCAACAGAATGATTGCTTCTGATAATGCAGGAATCCTTTTGTTCCCATAGACCCCACCTCACTACTGAGAAGAATGGTTTTCATCATCTTTTTTCCAGAACTAAACCTGGGCATTGGAAGACATCTGAGTGAAACTGTCTTTCAGTGTGATTTTAGATATATTATCACGTTCATAATGAGCATAATTCTTCTGGTTTGGCTCATTCTATTCAGCATGAGTCCATGAAAATCCTCCCAGAAGTCTCTGAAATCATACTCCTCATTTCTTATGGTATTCCAGTATTGACTGCTAGAGCTTGTTTAGCTATTCTCTAATTAATCTATGCCCACTTTATTTCTGGATTTAATTTTTTCCCACCAATCACACACACACACACACACACACACACACACACACACACACACACACACATCCTCCTACAGCTCTATTGGTCTAGAATTTTTTTTTCTCTATTGATTTCCATAAAAAACACATGCAGTAGTAGGGTTGCTATGTCACAGGGTATGAACCATTTAATGACCTTTCCCTCATAACTTCAATGTGTCTTCTTGAATGGTTTGATCAATTCACAATGTTATTATTACAGTGAGTAAATCAAGGGGTTATTATTTTAGCTTTTTCAACTTAGATATGATTAATTGAATAATAATAGGAAATGAGAAAGGACCAAGAGTAAAACTCCTTGCTACAAAGATTCAGGTTGCATGCCCTATGTCAAATTTGGAATATGCCAAGACAATTCACCTCAAACAAAACAATTCACCTTTCTGTGGCTGGATTTTTCTCATCTATTAAACAAAAGTGATACTCCTTGTCCTATAAAATGCTGAGTAAAAATGAACAGCCAGCCAATGTGGTGTAATGAAAAGAACGTCGGTCTTGGAATCAGGAAGATCTGATCTGAATTCCACTTCTGACACCTGATAGCTATGTAATCCTAAAAAAGTCACCTACCCTCTCTGAGCCTCAGATCTTCCTCATCTATAAAATGGGGGTAATCACAGCCTATCTCTGAGAATTATTATGATCAAGTGAACCAAAGAACATAACATGCTTTGCAAACTTTAAAGTGCTATATGAATATTACCTATAATCATTAACTATTGCTTTTCTTGTCAAGATGACTCTTATAGGATTAACTTTATTCTCTTTCTCCCTCTTTCTCTCTCAGTTCCCCAGAATGGCAGAAGGTCCAAGAGTCAGAGAGGGCCAGGCTTTATAAGAAGAAAGAAGATGGAGAGTTTTGGTATTTTTCTCTTTTATTCAAATACTTTTTGAAAATTTAGCTTAAGCTGAAACCCTCTTCCTTCATTTCTAAGCTGAGGTGAAGGGTCAGTGATGATCTGTGCTAATTACATCTTTTGTGCCACCCACTGTGGGGTCTGGAAATTACATGGACTGTCAAGTTTCAGTATCTCTGAAGTTGGTTCCGAAGTAAACACACAGCCCAATTGGGCACATACCTAGTGTCCACAGTTAGCTTGGCATTCTGTTTATGACATTCAATGACAATCACTTAAAACTGCATGAAAGATAGTGTTCTGGACACTGAGGAATAGATGAAAAATGACATAGTCCCAGACCACAGTCTTAATATGTGCATTGGAATTATAAAATTTAATATATAATAAAGTTTCATTGCAGTCATCTTTTTATTGTACTGTGTTATGGAAATGCTTATTTTATCCCATAAGTTAAAAATAAAACACATTTTTAAAAAGAAATTATAAAGTTTAAAAATTATCATAACAAAAACTCATACAATATCAGGACCCCATCAGCCTAAGGAAATTACAGAAAAATTAACATTTCCTTACCAAATAGGAGGAAGAAAATTGATAGACATTATCAAAGTACAGGATAAACAGGCCAAAAACTTACAGAATTACTTTTGGAATAAACAGATAACACTTCATCAAGCAATAATAAAGGTTGATGAATGATCTACAGCATCGGTGTCAAATATAACCAAAAATAGTTTACCTCCTCTTGGAGTCTATGAAACTACCAAGATTCTAAAGCAGAATCAAAGGGCCCTCCATGGGCAGCATCCACATAAACACAACCAATATGGAGCTGACAAATTAAATTGGAACAAATGGCTGAACCAACAAAGAGTCATGGGGGGAGGTCAGGGAAGGGATATTAGCAAAAATAAAAGACTCTAGATACCAGTAATTTAGAACTGAAAATGACCTAATCCAACTCCCTCATTTTGTCAATAGGGAAACCTTAAGGTGTTGTACAAATACTAGCTTTTGCTATTCTACAGATAAAGAAACTGAGGCAGATAGAGATTAAATGATTTACCCAGGGTCATTCTGTCAGTAAGTGTCCCAGGAGGGATTTCAGTCCTGGCCTTCCTGATTTCAAGTCAGGTGCCTTATCTACTATCATGCATCAATTATATATTTTTTTTAAAAAAGCAACATTGCATTTTGCATAATTCTACTTATGAAAAAAGTTCTCCTTTTTACTTCTCCCTTGTATCTTCCACTAAGTGATTCAAGTCTTTCCTAGAATTACACAGAACAAATCCTACTTTCCCATGCCAGCCCTCAAATATTCAGGCATTTCTTTCTTTACTCAAAGACTTCTTCAGGGTTAAACATTCTTATTTCATACACCTTTTCCTCCTATAATCATATGATTTCAAGAGCTTCTCAGGGAGCTCCAATTGGACACTCTCCAATTTGTGGATATCTCTAGACTATTTTATTTTCAATCGTTAACAAATGATGACAGTTGTCGACTATTCTCTGTCTTGCTGAGTCTCCTGATGGCCCCCAGGGGTTCAGCTGCTCACACTGAGCCATAACACCTAGAAGTACACCCCTTTTTGGTGCACCTGAACCAAGAAGACTGCTTCCATCTGATTGCATTCTGCCAGGGCAAGGGGGTGGGGGCAAAGGGGGGAATCATAATAAGAACTGATGTTTATATAGCTCTTCAAGGTCTGCAGAGATATCTCATTTTATCTTCACAACCTTGTAAGACAGGGGCTATTATTATACTAGTTTCCAGATTAGAAGCCTGAATATGAAAGAATTTAATTGCCTAACATGTTCACAACAAACTTGTGAGGTCAGTGCTAATTATTAAGTGCATTTTACAGGACAGAAAACTGAGTTATCACTCAAGGTCAGTAAGTGTCCATCCCAGGATTTGAATATCTGCTCTTTCTGATTTTAAGTCTGTCATTCCATGACTTCTATATTCCCAACTGCCAGGTACATACTCACACCTAGGAGACAAATCAGCCTAAGAAAACAGTAGATCACCTATAGTGGCTATGGAAAATATCTACATTATGATATGGAAATCAGTACAGATATCCTGGGGTCCATTGTTATTTTCAAGTGGAAAATGACTTGCCCATGGTGACATAGCTAGCGTATCAGATATCGATCAAATACTTATTTTGCCATGTACATTTGTTTTTCACAGGATGTCCTTTCAAGATTTCCAAGAGTTATTTACCAGCGTGTTTATTTGTTATCAATATCCAATGGTAATGAACGATGGAGAACTGGACAACGGAACATGGTTCCAAATTCCATACGAAGTCCAAAAGATCCAAGGAAATATTATGCACGATAGTAGCTCTGGTAAGTATTTAACTAGACTGTGAATAAGGAGAGTTAGAGGCTACCTGTAAATTGAGTATTTATTTGACTTCAAGAAGAACAGCTAGAAATTAAATAAAAAGATCTGTACTGGCATGAAAAGTTTGGCAATAGCAATTGTGAACAACAAAAAGATGGCAGTTCTACGTAAATTTTATTCAGAGATGGTCTGCTTGGTTGATACTCTCTCTCAAAGTGAGTTGCCCCCTCTACTTTGGAGTCTGGACTCTTAAAATTTTATCTAATATTATAATAACTAGTACTTAGATATTGCCTGCCATGTGCCAGGCACTGCACTAAACACTTCATAAATATTATCATCGCAACAACCCTGAAGGTAAATGGTATTATCACCATGTTGCCATCAAGGAAACTGAGACAAACAGGTGAAATGACTTGTCCAAGGTCACATAGCTAATGTGCATGTGAGGCTAGATTTGAACTTGTCTCCTTAACTTTAAGCCCAGTGCTCTACCCACTATGCCACCTAGCTCTAGGAATCCTGTCATCTGAAAAGCCAAGGATCAGCCATCATAATATGACATTCATATAACTTATTGGAAGCTGATCGGTGAGCTAGAATGCCAGTCAGTTACACAAGAGAACAAAAGTTCCACCTATCTAAATCTGGAATGGCCATAGACAGCAACATGTGGGAAGGTTCTCCCAAGCATATTCTGTCCTGGTATTGCTTTGGCACCTCATTCCTAGGGTCTGAATAGTAACACAGGCTTCTAGATTCCTATTATAGGATGGCCAGCTTACAGGCAGAAGGCACTTCTGAGGCCACCTCGCCCAACCCCCTCTTTTTGCAGATTAGAAAATCAAGACCCAGAGAGGTTTGTGATTTGTCTGGGGTCACACAGGCAGCAAGTGACAGGGCTAGAATTTGGAGCAAGACTTCTGACCCAAATCCATCAACGTTCATGGTGTACCACATTGCCTCTCTGGTTAGTATATCACTTTCCTGCTGGAAACACATCTTTACCTTTACTCCCACTGTTCTTAGCACTTCTATTAGTATTCACTGAATTTATGCCCACTTCAATTTTCTGGTGATTACATTTGAGTAAAATGCAATGCCAGCCACAAGTACAACACCTATTTCCCATTGTCTCCATCAGGGGAATTTGCTGTTTCAGGTTCATTACTCACCAGATTCCGAATGTTTCCTGTCTATGTGCACATACACACATGCATGCGCAAACATACAGGAACACAGTAGAGAGAATGATTAATCTAATGTACTATATACTCCTTCCACAATGAGCTCATTGGTCCAGTGAGCAGGAGTTGGGGTAGGAAGGTCAAGGGCTGACCATATGTCCTCTTCTCTTTTGTCTAGGTGCTCTCGAGAATACGCTTCAGTACTTTTTCTCTGTGACGGAGCCCATGGAAGGTATCAACGTGGTAGTCTCCATCAACGTCCAGCCTAACCAGAATAGAAAGCTGGAGCTACTTTTTAAAGTATACAAGGTATAAATGGGGTTAGATCAGATTCATGGTTCCTATTTTCCAGGCATTTCACTGCCCTGTTGAGTAGTTACAAAAACAAATGTAGTTTAACAGGTCAGATCCTAGGCCTCTGATTTTTCCTTTCTGAGAGTTTTCTGAATCCCTGCACAAAGAATCCTAGAGGAATCATGGGAGAGACCTTAGAGATTATATAGAATGAAATGGAAAAGCATTCATTGTTTATACATATCTTACATTGTGCTAAGCACCAGGGATAGAAATAAGAAATAGAGTTAATCCTTGCTGTCAAAAAGCTCAAACTCTAATGAAAGAGATGAATTGTAGAGGAGGACTCATGCTCAGTTCATGGAAGATGGAAAGATCAGATAGTAATTAGGTTCTGGTTCTAATGAGGTTCTTTGAATACTAGATAGCAGACAACTCAGACAAAATGCAGAAAGCCCAGAGGACTGAATGAGTCCACAAACAGATGCCATGTGGGTGATCTCCCTCCAGAAAGGGTGCAGCTCAGGAATTCTGCCTCACTTTCCAGGAAGTCATATCCCTTACAACCTTGTGTTCATAAATAAGAAAACTGAAACCCAGGATAAAAAGAGCTATCATGTCATCCTTGAGTCCTCTTTCTTCCAGGATAAATATCCCCAGTCCAAAGGATTTGAAGATTCTAACTCTAAAGCTAGAACTTAGGAGTTACCTAGTCCATCCTCCCTTCACTCTTCTCATTTTACACATGTGAATACTGAGTTGCAGGAAAAAACAATGACTTATCTAAGGTCACAAAAAGTGAACCACAGTCCCAAGTTCCCTTCTTAGTACCATGCCTCACTTTCCAGTTAATGAATGTCCATCCTAAAATGCAGTGTCTGAAACTGAACATGATACTTTGAATGTGTTCTGATCACAAAAGGGTACTACAGAAACAAAGATATTGCTCATTGTTTCCTCGCAATGCCATAAAAGATTACTTCAACATTTTTTCCCACCTTGTCACGTTGTTGATATACATTGAATTTGTAATCTACCAAAATACCCATTTCTTTTTTACGTGGTTAGCTATGACTGCACGTTGTGCATGTGAAGGTGACTTTTTAAAGCCAGTTAAGGTCTATGTTGCATGAGTCCACATAGAATTTTATCTTACCCAGTTCTTCCCTTTGGGATACAAAAAAGATCCCAGTTTCCTGTTATCTAAATAACTCGGTATGTTATTCATGCCTTCACTCTGTTCCTCAAAGTAACCTCATATTTTTGTTTAAGTGATTGTGTCTGGGCATATAGGTGGCACAGTACTGGAATCAGAAAGATCCATCTTAGTGAGTTCAAATAAGGCCTCAGACACTTACTAGCTCTATGACACTGTCATTGAACCCTGTTTGCCTCAGTTTCTTCATCTGTAAAATAAGTCGGAGAAGGAACTGAAAAACCAGTATCTGCCAAAAAACTCGAAATGGAATCACATGTCTGAAATGACTCAACAACAGCAAAAGTTCAACTTCTTACCCATATTTTGTTCATTTGTATCTTCAATGCCTAAGACTATAGGTTTTATTACTAACTCTCTTCTTAAATATTTCCTCCTGTAAGTTCATGGCATTATAGATCTGACTGTGAGCTCTTGTGGACAGGGACTGTCTTTTGTCTCTTTTTGTATCCCCAGTACTAAGCATAATATCTGGTACACGCTAAGTGCTTTAAAATGTTTATCAGTTGATTGATTTAGCTCTAGAAGACACCTCCAAAGTCATCTTGTCTAATTCCTACCTTTAATCCATTGGTCTTTCTACTAGTACTCTTTCTGCATTGTGCCTTTTACTCATCTCTAGCTTGACATACATATTTGAGAACAATTTTCTCACTTCTTTTTCCTGTTTGGTTTATAGGCCTCTTGATCAGACTCCAGACAAATATATTTTGCTAATCAAAGATAACTCAGCCCTTATACTTTCTTTACTCTTTCCTTGCCATTTGCTATAGTATATCTTCAAGCCTTAGATGTATTATCATCCCCACTTTACAGTTGAAGAAACTGAGGCAGGCAGAAGCTGAGTGACTTGCCCAGGGCCACACAGCTAGTAAGTGGCTGTATTTAAATTCATCTTCATGAATTAATGCCCAGACCTCTAGTCACTGCACAACCCAGCTGCCTAGGTGACAGCTTGAGAGGATTGGGGGTTTTTGAAAGGATGGGGGACTTTTGAGTATGTTTATAGACATCAGAGAAATAGAGAGGGTTTAGAGATTAGGCAGAGAGTAAGGATGCTTGAGAAGGCAAACTTGGGGAGGAACCAATAGTGAATGGAATCAAGAACCCAAGTAGGAAGGCTGATATTGGGGAGAAGGCCCACATCTTCATCAGAAACTAGAAAAAAGGAAGCCAGAATAAGAAAAGGGTTCAAGACATTTTGAGGTAGAGAAAAAAGAGAGAAGAAAACTCATGCCAGATTGCCCCTATTTTCTAAGAAAAGTATGAGATAAGGTTCTATACCAAAAGGGAGGGTGGTATTTTTAAAAGACTTTAGTAGAAAATGGAAGATTTGGACAGGTACTGACAAGTATGGAAAAAATAGAGTTGATGACTCCCATCTCATGCAAGTCATGTAGGAAATTAAAAGCCTGAATGCTTTCTGGGGGGCTCTAGCCAGTGGAAGGGTTGAAGAGACAAGGTGCTCCCAATACTAATGGTCTTACTGACTGACTGGCCTTCCCAGATGTAATGTTAATTATGTTAATGAGAGTTAAATATCTTCCCCACCCATTAATGGGCCTGCCCATTAAGGGAAGCTTGATTAGAAAGCCCACACATTTTTGTTAACTTCTAATGAGACACTGTTTCTCAAGGGTCGTGATGCCCTCTGGCTCTGAAAAAAAAATATAGATAGATAGATAGATAGATAGATAGATAGATAGATAGATAGATAGATAGATAGATAGATAGATAGATATTCTGAGGAGAGGTTTCTCTTTGGGGCTTACTCATTGGAAGCATTTATTTGGCCAGATGAGACTCTAGGCAAATGCAAAGGAGCCCTCCCACCCCCTTTGAAAACTCAAATGTTGGTTCTTCACTCCCTAGTAACTATGTATGTATGTACTGGTCAGACAGTTGGATCTGTATATTTATTTGTGACGTATGTATTGCTTATGGTCAGACAGTTGGAAGCCCTGTCTGTTGGTCTTTGTTTCTCTGTTTGTATTTTCCCTGAAGTTCAGGGTGCTGACTTTTTCCCCTGAACTAAGTGGATGATATGTGTGCTTGATTAAAGTAGATTGCTGGACCTCAAAAGTTGCTCTCCTTTTAGAAAAGCAGATCTAATAACTTGTACAGCAGGCCTCCTGTTTATATCGGGGTCCTTGCTATTACACCAGACCAGCTCTGGGAATATGGAGTAGAATCATGAAGAGAGAAGAGAGAAGAGAGGGAGTATCCCCAGTGATGGAGGATGACTGACTCACAGGGACAAGTGGTAGGATATGAGATTGTCAAAGAAATGAATTTCAGTTATCTATCACAGAACTAGGAGAGTTATACAGTTATGGAGAATGGCAAAGCCAAAGGTTATAACCATCTCTGTGTGTGACTGAGGTGGAATGAAGATATATAAGTCATGGGAACTGAAGTAGCTAATGAACTGGGAAGCCAGGGTATTTTAGAGGATGTACAAAGTAAAGTACCTCAATATAAGGATGCAGATTAGAGCAGAGAGTAAGATTGTAAGTCAGGGGCTAAATTCCTTGAGAATAGGAGGGAAAGTGACCCACCTATGTATACACACTCAAAGAGATTAGGAAAACATGAACACTGCACAGGTAATCAGAAGCCCTGATTTCAAATCATTGCCTCGACTAGTTATTACATAATATGACCTTGGACAAGTCAAATAACAGGTTAACCAAGTTCTTGAAAATGTATTTAAATTTTAGAGAAAACTATTTCTTAAGATTTGCAATGGGCTTTGGAGGGTGAGGAGGAACTAGTTTACAATTTCTCATCTATAAAATGAAGAGGTTAGATGAGATTATCTATAAGGTATTTTCCTGTTCCATGTTGTGTAATCCCATAACCTTCTGATATCAGTGCTCAAGACAAAGGGTCTATATGATTGACTGGTTGAGAGGTCAGGAAAGAAATGAAAGAACCTAAGGACTCTGATCTCTTTGTGAATCAGACAAAAGGAAAAAAAAAGCCTACACCAAAACTGAAACCTGCCTTTTTTCTTCTCTCCTTTAGGTTGAACACCAGGTATGACCTCTCAGTTTTTCTGTGTGGATGTAGTTAGATCTACTATGTGGTATGGAATCACCAACTTAATGCTTGGTCTGGTAGTTTGGCTTACCTTTCTCTATTTTCCAACCCTTACTAGTTGCACATTCCTTCTTTTCCCATATTGGTGCCCATAAAGCAGATCTTCCTAACTTGGGGTCCAGGAACTTGTTTTAAAAACATTTTAATAACTTCATTTTAATAGTTCCTTTTTTAAGTTCATAAACTTTATTTTATGCATTAAGAAACCATTTTTTTTCTGAGAAAAGTTCCATAGTCTTCACGAGATTGCCAAAGTGGTCCATGGCTCCCAAAAGGTTGAAAATTCCTGCCATAACACATCTCATCCTATATCAGAATTAACAAGTCCTACCTCAGATCATCCTGGCTTAGATATAGTCAAACCAGTTGTTCTGGAGAACTTTCAAAAGCTGTCCCCACCTACATATTTGATTTTTCCAGTTAATTCCAACAATCAGAATTGGAATTTGGGGCTATTAATAAAAGGGAGTGTGAGCTTCCCTGACCATAAGTCAGCTTCCAAATGTTGTTGTCTTGTTTTGATGGGGGACAAAGGAGGGTACAATTGATACAGTAAGCTGATTTTGCTTTAAAGTTTTGTGTGATCTCAAAGCACTGGTACAGAGCAAATGGGAGTTAACAAAATATAGATAAGTGTGTATTCGGACAAGTATAAACAGCAGGCTCATTTTAGATCCTTTATCTGATGACTTCATTAAGTCCGGTTAGTGGATTAGAAATATTCTCCTTTGCCATTCCTTCTCCTACCACTCAAAATTCCCCATGATTTAGTTAGTAGTAGTGGTCATTATTAAATATGTAATACTTTGTTGATTTAATAACCATTCAATATTACTATTAATAATGATGATAATAATAACAAATGGCTTGTATTTATAAAGCACTTTCTTTTTAAGAAGCACTGAGGTATGAAGTGTGTTATTAGCCCTAAATTTTAGATGAAGAAACTGAGTCACACACAGCTGAAGAGACATGCCCAAGGGTAGATGACAAGTACAATAGAGAAGTGATCTCCATACCCATTTTCAGTCCAAACTCTTCCTTCTAGTGCCAGAATATTTGCTTCTCTATAGACCACCTTTGTGATTCTGGGTCATTATGCTGGTAAAAGTCCAGTAAACATTGTGATATCTGTAGCTTTGAATCAGCTCCTAATATTCTTAGTGAGTTAGTTGGTACCATGGATAGAGCACTGGACTTGGAGTGTGGAAGACCTGTACAAATCCAGCCTCAGACACTTAGCAGCTATACAAACCATTTAACCTCTGTCTCCCTCAGTTTCATCTGTAAAATGGGGATAATAATAGCATTTACCTCCCAGTTGTTGTGAGGATAAAACAACTTTTTGTGTGTTTTGGAGGGGGGAAGGCAAGGCATTTGGGGTTAAATGACTTGCCCAAAGTCACATGGCTAGTAAGTGTGTCAAGTGTCTGAAGCTGGATTTAAATTCAGGTCCTCCTGACTCCAGGGCCATTCACTGAGCCACCCAGCTGTCCTCTAAAATGACCTATTTATAAAAAGCACTTTGCAAACCCTAAAATGCGACATAAATACTAGATGTTAAGTGACTTGCTCAGGATTTTACAGGTAATAAGTGATCAGGTACATTTGGACTCAAGTCCTCTGACCTTTGTCCTCTATTACCAGACAAGATTTGACAGCTTGAGAGCATCTGAACTCAGACCAACCTCTGTATCATAAAGAGTGAACAGAACACAAGACTTAGAATCAGGAGCCAGGGATTAAATACTAATCTGGCATTCTGACTGATTCTGATATTTTTTAACTATGAAAAGGTGGAAAAGTCACTTAGCCTTTCAGAATCAGTGTCTTCACCCAGAAAATGGGGGATAATGAAACTTGCACTATGTCACAAAGTTTTTGTGAGGAAAATATTTTGCAAACTTGAAAGCCTTATATCCACAAGTTATGATTATGTGTTATTATGTCATGCAGTATTATAATCAGGGAGATTTAAAATTTATAATTCACTCAGGATCACAGAGTTAGCTCATTAATAGAAAAGCATGCACCTAGCTGGTTCAGTTAGGAAGCCTGGAATAAGGAAGCCTCATCTTCATGAGCTCAAATCTGACCATAGACACTTATTAGCTACGTGATCCTGGTCAAGTCATTTAACCCTGTTAGCCTCAGATCTTCATCTGTAAAATGAGCTGGAGAAGGAAATGGCAAACCACTCTAGTGTGTTTGCCAAGAAAACCCCAAAATGAGGAAACGAGGCATCAGACACAACTGAAGAACATGTAACTAGACCAAGGATATTCCAATTCTTAGTCTGCTGTTTGGAACTTTTGTTTCCGAAAAGGATAAGGGTGTATGTGAGTGTGTGTGTGTGTGTGTGTGTGTGTGTGTGTGTGTGTGTGTGTGTGTGTGTGAAAAGAGCTATGATTGCACAATCACTGTCTTTTTCCCTTAGTTTGCATTTGCCTCCCTTCAAACTCCTCACACCCCATGGGAAAAAATAAATCATATTTTTGCTTTTGCAAACACAATGTGGCCACCTAGTGGGCAATATACACCTGTGTTCCTAGAATGGCAGGAACATAGATTTAGAGCTGGAAGGAACTTGAAAGGTCATCTCTCATTTTACAGATGAGAAAATTGAGGCTTGGAGAGGCCAAATAGCTTGCCCACAGACATACAAGGAGTAAGTGGCAGAGGGGGTCTTCCTACCTCTAGCATTTTCCCCGGTGTACCGAATTAGAGTCTGTTGCTACACTTGAGATACAGATAGAGGCAGCAAGACAAAGCCTGCTGGTGGCTGCACACCTAAATTAAGTCCCAGAACTTCCAAATAACACATACACATTGAATGAGGCTGCTGTCTGCAACTTCTCATTAAAGAGCTCTAACTTCAAACCCTTAAGCCCTGATAGTCAAGGGTCACTGTACCAGGAGCACCCTGCACTGAGTCTGACTTGTCGCACGGAAGCTCTGTGTGACATTTTCTTCTTCTTTCCTTGGCATTGCCCACCTCCTCTCATAAGGTCTCTTAGTTCTCCCAAGATTATGCCAATATAAGTGAAGTCCTGATATGTCCTACCAAACTGACAAAGCTTCACATGTAGGTCTAGGGATGTTTCTTGTCTGAAAATTAGTTTACCTTGTGAGAATCATATCATGAAGATGACTGCAGGATGATATATTTTTATACTCATAATAACTCTGAAAGACTATATGTTAAAAGACTGAGGAACTGTGATCTGCTTTGAGAGAGCACCTGTTTGCAGTGATGAAATTATAATACTTCAAGAACTGAAGTAAGAGGTAGCAAGGCATATGGGTAGTGTTATAGACTCTTCAGAATATTGTCAATAAAAATTTATTAAGCATCACCTATGTGCCAGACACTGTGCTAAACTTCCATGTTTATATATATATAGATATAGATATATATAGATATATATAAAATAACAGAATTATAAAGGAAACACATTATTTTAAAGAAAATATATAACTTTTTTATCCAGTTTCAGAGACCTTATTTAAGAGTACTTGGCTTATGGGTGTCATGGTAAATGTAATCCTTGCCAGTCGTGAAACTGAAGCTAGTAGACTGCTTGACCTTGGGAGTTCTAAGTTCTAAGCTGAAGTCAAGTAGCTTCCACCCTAACATCAATATGGTGAGCTCCCAAGAAGAAGGAGGTTTGGGACCAACCAGCCGGACAAACTAGCCCAGGTCAGGAACAGGGCAAGCCCCATGCTGATCAGTAGTGCAAATGCTCCTGTGAATGGGCACTCTACCACAATGTGGGCAAAAGACAAATCAAAGATCCTGGTCTAGTTAGTAGAGATTGTAGTTATAGAACTGGAAAAGACATCAGAGTCCAAGTAGTCCTTCCATCCCCTTCATTTTACAGATGAGGAAATAGAGGCTCAGAAAAGTTAGTTAACTTGCCTGTGGTCAATGTAAGTAATATAAATTAGAAATTAGATTTCAACCCAGGTCCTCTGGGTCTAAAGTCAGCATACCGTAAGCCAGACTGGAAGAGAGTATGACCTGGGTTCATGTCCCATCTCTGATACATGCTGGCTTTTGGAAAAGTCACTTAACCTCTCACTGCCCTGGGCAACTTTCTAAGAATAGGTTATAGACCCATGGCTAATCTGCAATAGTAGAGGGACTTTCCTTTAGGAGAGAGTTCACACTGCTGGAATCACAAGACTGAATCAAAAATAATTATCATAACTTAAAAGCGGGTCCAACTTAACCTTGTGAAGCCTGGTGTTGACTGAATGCTTAAATCTCTTGGGTGAGGTCCACCATAAGACTTCTTAAATGTATCTCACTTCCGAAAGGCTGACATATTTTTCTGTTGTCTTGTTTATTCTTAAAGCAGTTGATTGACACAGAAGTTGGTCAGGTTTCATATTCTCCATTCCCATTTTATACACTGAAGTATGAAAATAGAAATGGGTTGAAAGACTCCTCAATCTCAATTCCATTCAGCAAACACTTAGTAAGCAGTTACTATGTTCAAGGCATGTTAAGCTCCCGAGTTACAACTACAGACTTTTTTAAAAAATCTGTTTTCAAGAAGCTTTCATTTATATGGAGGAGTAAATACAATATACTTTGAGGAGGGAGAGAAAACCTAACCTGAGTTAAGCCTTGAAGGAACTAAGGATTCTAAGAGGTAGAAGTGAGGAGAAAGTGTGTTCTAGGTATGGGAGACACCCTATGCAAAGACACAGGTCCAAGACATGGCATATTGAATATGGGGGAATAGAATTCTGAACTGGGATAAGAGTTGATGCACTATAGTATAAGAAGATGTCCATCCTAGCTATCACTCAAAAAAAAAACAACAAATAAATGAGTCATTCCCAGAAGGGGAAATCCTCCAAGATAGGATGTTTCCCAAAATGGGGAAAGTTTCTTAATGGAAATTTAGAATGCATCTTCCTCTAAGGAGAGACAGAAAAAGGCAGAGATGTAGATACAGAGACAGACAAAGAGAGAAAGAGATAGACACAGAAAAAGAGATAAAATAAGAGAGAGGGAGGGAGGAAGTGAGGAAGAGAGAGAGAGAGAGAGAGAGAGAGAGAGAGAGAGAGAGAGAGAGAGAGAGAGAGAGAGAGAGAGAGGAAGAAGGGAGGGAGGGATATAAGAGAGACTGAGACTGAGAGAAACAGTTTTAACCTTCAATTCATTTAGGCAATACTGGGAGAAGTCAATGCTCTTTGAGGCAGAACAATTATCAGTATTAGCTTTGCCAGAAGTGACCAAGAAAGCAATATAACCTGGCTGCAAAACAGAGGAAAATCTTCTGATGTAACCAGAGCACCTTTGATCAAACACATACATGGTGTCATTCAATGGGCCCCCGAATGCATGACTCAGAGGGAAATTCAGTGTTGCAGAACTAAGAACTAAGTCCAGCAGCCTGGCCTGTCACCCTTGACCACTGAGCAGTGCCTCTCTTCTTTCTCACTGCTTTCTCCCAAAGGCAGAACTCATAAATAACTGTGTCACGCTGTGTAACCATTTTAAATGGAATCTCAGAACAAGGTCTGTCTGGGGGGAAATTTGTTTAGTAAAGGGTTTTTACTTTGTAATATGTGTGTGTCATCCCAGTAATAGCTGACGCATTTTATTTATTGTTTTATCTCTTGGAGAATATTGAAATAAAAGCAATATCATCAGGGCCCATTCATTCTTCAAGGAGGAGGAATTCTGCCATGGCCTTAGAAGGCTGAAAGAGAGAGGCAGAGGCCTAGATGATGAGAAGTTAAGGCAACCGATGTCAAAGTCTGTCTTCTAATGGGTTCACCTGGCCTGGATGACAGAGCATTAGCTCCCATAGGCCCCAAGGGAGACAAACAGATAAGACTCAGGTCTTTGATTTGATGGAACTGAGAGTAACAGATACTAAACATTTTCCCTTAAATGAAACAAGAAATTACACCATATCCACTAGGAGTGATGGGAGGAAGTTACAAGAGGAAATTTTAGGCCCGATGCCAAGAAAAAACTTCTGAAAAGTTATAGCTATCCAAAAATGGAGCACACCATCTTCTCCCCAATCATTACTTATTTTTAAGCACAAGCTTAACAACCACTTGCCCCCTATATTAAAACAAGTATTCCTTTCAAGGTGCAGATTTGACTGGGTGGCTGATGAAGATGTTTTCAAGTCTGAAATCTATGCTTTTATAATAATACCTGGCACTTAACTAGTACTTTTAATTTTATAAGATGCTTTATGCATAGTATCTCATTTGAATCACAACCTTATGTGGTTACAACTATAGATTATCTATGCTAATTTTGCAGATGACAAAACTGAGGCTCAGAGAGGTAGAGTGATGATCACACAGCTAATAAATATCAGAAGTGAGACTGAACCCAAGTCTTCTATACTGTAAGTCTAGAGTCTATCCACAGCATCTAGAAGGGAAATAAGACAAATTCGTAAATAATACAGGCCATGATATCTCCCTTCTTCAACTTCTCATAGAAGTTTTCTGTATTACTTACCCCTCTCACAAACGTCTCCCTTTCTGTTGAGAGCTCTACCATTCCTCCAGCCTTCTATGTGAGTAAACTTGGTGTTATCTTTAGCTTCTCTCTCTCATCACATATACCAACGGTTGTCAAATATTACTTTAACTCAGCTAACACTTATCAAGCACCTATCTCATGCCAGACACTGTGCAAGGTTATGAGGCTACAAGACCAAAGATAAGTCCCTGTCTGTGAGGACATGGGGGGGGGGGTCTCTCTGGGGGTTTTGGAGTGATATACACACTGATATTTCAGTACAAAAGCATTGTGGGGGGGTAGGTTAGTGATTTCACTGACACAGAGAATTTCTGATGAGGAAATTTCTTCTCTAATGCATTCTAACTGCTCTACAATATCTATGTCAATACCTATAACCTAGTAAAATTGCCTGAGGTACTGGAAGGGTAACTACTTTCCCTAGGAACACACAGCCAGTGTGTGTCGGAAACAAGACTTGAGCCAAAGTCTTTCTGACTTTGAGTCCAGTCTATCTATCACTACATTACATCTCAAGCACAAAATCAATACAAAACGAGGCTGGAGAAAGGACTCAAAGGCATCCTATAGGAAGTGAATCTTGAAGGACACTGGAGGTCCTAAGAGATAAGGGTTGAAGAGAGAACATTATGGAATACTACTGTGCTATAAGGAATGGTGACTTGACTGAGTTTAGAAAAAATGTGGAAAGATGTGCATGAGATAATGAAAAGCAAAATGAGCAGACCCAAGAACCTTGTACACAGTAACAGCAATATTGTTCTAAGAGCAGATTTGAATGACTAAGTCACTGAGTATTATAAATACTCAAATCAACAACAAAGAAGACACCATCCACATCCAGAGAAGCGGATAAAAAGTATGTATATGTATGTTGTGTATGTGTGTGGATATGTATGTATGTGTATTTGTATCTAATGGTAACCTTCTCTAGGGTAGGGTGGAGAGAGAGAGACAGAAAAAAATAAAAAGTGCACAGCAGAGAACAAAAGGAAACTTAGAAGAAAACACAGAAAAGCAAGGTAGCTTTGAAAACAATGTATCTATTATATAGCTTTTTTAAGTAAACTGTGAAATGGAAATTCATCGTTTTATATTGAATCTTTTATGTTGTGTTATGTACATGGAAAGGTTCTTTTTATTTGTTTGTATTTAAGTTCACAATGAATTAAAAAAATTTTAAAAAGAAAGAATACTTCAGGCATGGGGTACAGACTGTGGAAAGACATGGAGGCAAAACATGTAAGGAGGGAGGAATCATGTATCTACTCATTACACACACACACATATATATGTATATATATGAAACAGCAAGTAGATTATGAAAGATTAGTAGATGGAACAAAGCAAGTCAGTTGAGGAGTAGACATGGTGGGACAAGGAAAGTGGCTGTGGAAAATTCATTTATTGAAACTCAAAGTCATTTCCTGGCCACATTTCCTTTGAGTTAATTTGTTTTATCTTTAGGAAACAGCTATATAAGCTGGCTTGCTAGATGGCTTTAAGTGATGCTTGCTTGCCCAGATGTGGTTATGTTGCACTGATGAATCAACGGGCTCCTGGGGACGTGTTGGAGCTGTCTCCTGAGTAGAGAAGGTGTTTTATTCTCATTCTTTTCCTTTTTTTCTTCAGTTACATGATCTCCACAACCCATTGAATCCCATGTATTTTGAATTCTCAAGTCATATCCAAGGCAAGAATGTTATGTCCAGATGGAATTACACAGAAAGCCTCCACCTGGTCCCTGGCGCCTATGTGGTGGTCCCCACAATTGACAGAGATTTGAAGTTCTTCCTTCGAATCTTCCTGAAAAATCAGAGTGTCAACAGGTGAAGTTATTCTGATCTATCATGGGCCAGTGGGAGGAATGAATTCTAAATGTTCATAGGATCATAGAGTCAGAGTTAGAAGGAACTTTAGGAGTCATCAAATCTAACCCCCTTGTTTTACAGATGGGGAAACCGAGGCCCATAAAGGTTAAGTGACTTGTTTGGGGGTCACCCAGCTAGTAGGTATCTAAGACAGGATTCAAAACCAAGCCTCCCTAATTCCAAGTCAAGCTCTCTACACCGCACTGCATCTCCTGCAAATAGCAAAAACATAAAGGTTGTGATAAAGAGAGTTGGTTGGGCGTCCAGCTCTAAAGTGACAGTCCTATGGTTCTATTAAGTTCCTGTTATATGTTAGACAGGAGCTAAGGACACAAAGACTTGCCCAAATTCATACCACTAATAAGTGATAAAACTAGGATTTGAATTCAGGTCTTCCTTACTCCAAATCATGCTACCCAACAGGCTGAGCAAGTTTCCATGATTCCAGGCTCCTGGGCTGGGGGAGGGGTGAGGGAGAGAAGGCCGGTATAGAGAAAGGAAGGAGCTTTTCTAGGGTATCATGTCATAGGAAATCACTAAAGAAAGAGTTTGCCAGACTTTCTTGTCCTATAACATTTTTCTATAACTTCCTTTCGTATAACACTTCAATTAATTCACTTCAACATGTGTTGTGGTCATGAAGACTTGTGTACAAATTCCATCTAAGCCCTTATAAGATATGTGACCATAAGCAAGTCAGAGACAGCTCTGAGGCATCATGGAGTCAGGAAGACTGAAGTTCAAACTCAGCCTCAGACATGTATTAACTGTGTGAATATGGTCAAGTCACTTAACCTCTATCTTTCTCATCTGTAAAGCAGGAGGAAATAAAAGCACCTACCTCCCAAGATTATTACGAGGATCAAAGGAGATAATGTTTGTAAAACATTTTGAGAACTTAAAGCACCTTATAAATGCTAGCTTTTATTATCTTAATCTTTCTCTATGCCTCAGTTTCTTCATATGCAAAATGAGGGGATTTCACTTGACCTCTATGATACTTTCCAGATCCAAATCTATGATCCCATGGTCCTATTAAGCTCCTACTATGTGCCAGGTTCTATATTATGCAAGAGCTAGTTATACAAAGAAGAAAAAAAGAAGCTTTTGTTGCTCACAAGAACAAATTCCAAAATCTAAAATAGTTTTAGAAAGGAATTTATTAGGTCTTTCAGTAGAAATAGAGAGCCAGAAAGGATTGACTCCTTCCACAAGTCTTTGTGAGATTGCATTTGATGGAGTTCAGATGAGCATAAGAATGTTGGCCTGATTGGTCTCATGCAGGCAGTAGGTAGTCTCCAAGAGAAGAGCAGTCTTGAGTTATCACCAGATAAGTTCATGATCCAGGAACCCAAAACACAAATTTTGGCTGGACTCAGAATATACCTGAGAGGACCCAAAACAAGCACTGAGTGGGATCTAAGCATTCTTTACTTCCATCCTTCTGTGAGGGCAGGAATTTTCCATTGTCTCTGGGGTCACCCTGATCTCTACAGTAAGCTTTTTGGATTAGACCAAATAAAGCTAGGTTCAAACAATATTAATAAATGATAAATAATAATTCACACATTCCCTGACCTCAAGAAGCTTACAATTCATTTCCTGTTCTGGAAAATTACATGTAGTCTAAGCAAGCAATTGAGTTAAATGCCCATATATTCCTGGTTTTATAAACTGGATGACCACCTACAATGCCCTTCCCATTCCCCACGTTAAAACTGAGTGCTGGTCATTCTGTTGCTGATTTTCTCCACTGATTTTCCAGGAATCTACAAGGAAGCTTCAAGTTCATGAGTTTAAAGGTAAGTAGCCAGTGGGGCCTGAACTGAGAGATCACTGGAAATCACCCTGATTTTCAGAGGCTTGTGTGTCTGTTTTTCTTTAGTCTCCTTACTGCTACCCACAATAGTTTGAGAGGCTATAATGAGCCATTGATGGCTTCCAATTCAGTTTAATTCGACCACCATTTATTAAATATCTGCTATTTGCAGAGTGCTTTGCAAGATCCTGAGGGAGATAAAAAGTGGAAATAAGATACAATCTCTGCCTTCATGAAGCTTACAAGAGTAGAGGGATACTTAAAATAATATGCTCATAAAATAAGTTATATGCCCAAAAATATGATAAGTGTATTAAGGAGAGGGATAGAGAGAGTGCTACGTAAGCTCTAAATGGGCTGGGATGGGGTGGGTCAGGAAGAAGGCTTTGTAGAGAAGTTGGAGTTTGATCTACACCTTAAAGGAGGGATAACATTTCATAAAGTAGGGAAGGGGAAGCAGTAGCAGGAGAGAAGGAAGGAATACCATGAGGAAAAGAATGGAAGTGGAAAAGCAAGGAACATGTATGAGGAATGCTAGTAGTGGGAGCATAGGGAAACTAGAGGAAATTAGCAGTAGCTAAAGCTGGAGAGTTAGGGTGTCGCCAAATTGTGGTGGGCCTTGCATGCCAGAAAAAGAATACTGAAATTTATTTGGTGGGTAATAAATAACTGCTGAAATATTTTGAACAGATGGTTGACATGACCAGACTGATGCTTAAGGAACATTTGCCTGGCATTCATGTTTAGAATGGCAGAGGAAATGGAGGAGAACCTATTAGGAGAAGACTCCTGTACTAGTCCAAGGGGATGGGAAATGGGGACCTACACCCATAGCCATGTGGCCATGGGAATAAAGAAAAAGAGATGGGACAGGGTTTATGGTGAAAGAATTGATAGAACTTGATACTGATTAGATGTGAGAAGTGAGGAATCAAGAAGAGTTAAAAATAACACTAAGGTTTTGAAAAAGTAACATGAGAAAGAGGAGTGGGTTTGAAGGAAAGACAATGGGCTCCATTTTGGATACATTTTGCAGTCATCTTAATAAAGCAGATAGCTGAGGCCATGGGAGCAAATGAGCTCATCAAAGGAAAGAATATACAAAGAAAAAAGGAAGATGGAGGACAGAATCTTCGGAATATATGGCAAGGGTGGAGCAAGGATGAAGGAGAGATCACGTTTCCGATCCTAAATCTATATAGCCTAATGTCAATCCTTTTTCTTCCCTGTACCTCAGTTTCCTCATCTGTGACAGTACATGAGCGTTAGTAGCAATGAATAAGAGAGCAAGCTGCCAAGCAACACCTCTGGTTCAGAACCAGGCATGGGTTTTTGTTTCTCCACAGTGACACTGACTGGGACAGTGGGAAAAGTGCTTGAACTTAGTGTCCCAGGATCAGAGTTCAAATCCATGCTGTATCATTTACTACCCATACGACTTTCACAAGTCATTTGACACCTCCAGGTCTCAGTTTCCTCAACTATATAATTAAAGGATCAAATTAAATTATTCCTAAGGTCCCTTCCAGCTCTAAATCTATGATCCTCTTTCCCAGGAGTTTTTTTTCCTTTAAGGCATATAACTGCTTGAGAGTAGGAACTGTCTCTCTTTGTGTTGGTATCCCTTTATCTTAGCATAGCCTGGCACATCATAAGCACATAATAAATCTTTTTTTTTCATTCTTTCATCTAGAAGAATCTTCCAGAAGTCCAGAATCATGGCATCATTTTCAAAAGATATGCCCAACAGGTATGGTACCCTGAATTCAGAATTCTATCAAATGACAGTCAGAGGGGAAAGTCACAGAAAAGAAATCTCTCGGCTTCCTATTAGTGCTTAGAGACAAAGAAAAGATAATATATCTCTGGCAGTATAGTTTTATCATCCTTCCTCAAGAGAATCCTTTCCAATATTGATCTGGCTGCCAAATGCTGCAGAGAAATGGCATCTCATCAGTAGGTTTCCCCTGGAATTGAATGGATGACTTGCTATAGGACGGGATAATTATATTTTAAAAAAACAAGCAATTAACAGTAACCCTTGAAATCTTTTTTCCCCTTGATTGGAAACATTTCCAGCTCAAGCTGGCTAGCTTTGGAAAGTACTATCATCACTCAGTGTTTGAGTAATTGATTCCCACTCTGCTCGCCAAGTTGTATGCATTCACAGGAGATCCTCTTAATGGTTTAATAAACTGTTATAAACCACTCCTTGACTTAGCTGAGAGAAAAATCACTGCCAAGAGCTCCATGTGATAGACTTTTCCAGTTAGCAGTAATACCAATGTGAAAAGGTGCAAATGATATAAATAGACATATGTAATGGACCAAGCAGAGAGACTCATAGAGGAAACCAGGGCCTACTGTGCTCAAAGCCAAAGTCAGGTTGGCTCTGAACAGATGAGGCTAAGAGTAAAGAACTAAGAGAAAGTCTTCAGAGTCTGATCCCCCAAGGAAGGAAAAAGAATTAACAGCGAAAGCAGAATCCAGTGGGCAGAAGATAGATAAAATAGTATAGTTTGCTATTCAATGTTTGCTAGAGATTCAAGTCTTAGGTATAGACAGGTAAGAAGTCACTATGTTTAGGACCCAATAAGGCTTCCACAAACTTCCACAGTTTGCAATGATTACATAAAGAGTGAGATGCAAGAGTAGGAGCTCTGCAAAGCATGAAGTGACATCATTATTGGAGTAAAGGAAGTAAAACTAGAGCTAAGCAAGTAGAGTAGCTTCCCATAGGAACAATACCTTTCCTCCCCCTTTCCCCAGCAAGTTCAGCTCCCATTGGGTTCACCCTTACTGAACTCAGTAGTTAGACTTTGAACAATCGAAAATAGAAGACATAGTACTCATGATTCACTTTACAGACAGTATTAGAATATGCTTCAATCCAATTATTTTTTACAGAGACATATTATGTAAAAGATATAGAGTTGGGCATGAGAGAGGATGAGAAGTTGAATAAAGCTCATCCTCTGTCTTCAAGGAACTCACAATTGAACAAGAAGGTGTGAGGGGGACAAGGCACATATGCAAATGATCATAATACAAAGCAAAATGTGCCACAAGTCTGTCAACAAGGTGCTCTTCTGCAAATAGGGAGAGATCACATTTGGAAGAGTGAATCAGGAAGGCTTCCTGAAGGAGGCAACATTTGAGCTGGATCATGAATTTCTTGTGAAGTTCCCAGCTCTTCTTAGAAGCTTAGGCAAGTCATTTTATAGTTCTGCTCCTTGGTTTCTTAATTTACAAATAATACAGGATTGGAATGAATGGCTTCTAAATATTTCTTCTAGCTACCACCCCATTGTAGAACCCCCTTGAGGAACATTTCCTCAACTCTACTCTCATTGGTGGACTGAATACCCAGAAGGTGGCTAACTAATACTTTCATTAGAGTTCCAGGAGCAACCCTAGGGAGTTGAGATTTCTAGGACTAGCCCCAACCAGTGTGCTTTTCATTGATTATCCGCCACATCTTTTAGAAAATTATATTTGCTAAGGTGATATTGACAAAAACAGCTGTTGTAGAATATTTCCTCCCAAAAGCCTAAAGTTCCTTTCCCACAAGTACTCACAGAGTCCAGAGGAAGACTGAAACTTAGAATACAATGGTAGTGGGGTATATGTGTGTAGAACATGTACGGTCAGAGAGTAAATTCAAATTGTCCGGTTAATGGAAGTCCTTTTTTGAATCCAAAGTTGGTATTCTTTTTTTGGATAGGGGTCATATGGCTTGAAGCTATTTCCTCCCTCAGGTAGCCAGAACTATTTTTCTGCATCTCTCTGTATCAGTATTTGTACTTGGCAAGTCTCTCCCAGCTACAGATTAACTGCCTTGCTTCCTATTCATGGAAAAGAGTAGGAAAAGGAGAGAAAGGGAGAAATTCTGCCCCAACCCTTGCAAAAAGAGCAATTTCCCCTCAAGGGTTTGTCTCCAACAAGAATTCTCAATTCCAAAGCTGAAATCTTCCACCTTTCTACTGGACCCTTTTGGACTGAATTCCCTGGTGGACTGACAACTATTTTGTGCCTGGGATCCATGGGTGTCACTGATGCTCTCAGCCAATCAAATTGCTTTCTTTCTTGATCCAGCAAAAAAGACCCACAACTTGTGAAGAGATCAGAGGTATAAATGATCTTTACACATTTAAAACTGATTATATCTAGTTGTTTGATTGAATTAGTTGAGATGGGAGAGAAACCCCACTCTTATACCATGATCTTTTGTTTTAACCTTAAACAGTCCTTAATGATCTAAATTATGAAGCATTATATAAAGCTAATGCATACCTTCTAAGTATTAATGATATGTTCCTTTCTAGCCTGTCCACCTTGAACCTGCCTCCACAGGACTAGTCTTACACCTCTTGATGTCATTGTAAATATTCTATGACCCCCTCCTCCAGTTCTGCTCTACACTGCTTTCAAACTTAACACTAGGCAATGGGAGTAGAGAGAACAAATCCTTTTAAAACAGATTCTCTTTCTAAGGGTTCACCTGAACCTTTGTGACAACCTTCCCCTATCTCCCTATCATCAAATCCACTCCTATGACAAATAATGGAACTTTCAATGGGTCTAGAATGGCCTGCTACAAGGCAGGGCTTGCTCCAGCAAGAAACCGATGGAGGACATTGATGTTCAGCCAGACAGAAAAGCTGCTTTCTCCTTCCACTGTGTGTGTGTGGTGGGGAGGAGGGGAATGGGGAGGGAGGAGAAGGGAGGGTTGTGAGTCAGGAGAGATCCTTCACTCTAGCAGCTGTTAAGGGAAGTTTCACTAATTACTGCCCATAATTTACATAAGGGCTTAAACTGATGCATGTGTTCATGTAGTTGTGTGTACACGTTAATAGCTTTCCCTGTTGTTCTAAAAAATAATGTGCTGTGTAGGCTAGAAAGGAAGAATTGGACTGCGAATCAGAAGCCCTGTGCTTACTCCTGCCCTCTGCCGCTTATTAGCCCTGTGTCTCTGGACAAGTCTTTCTGAGACCCAGTTTCCTATTCTGTAACAATGAGACAGTAATTCTTGCACAACCTACCTCACAGGGTTGTTACAGTAAGGAAAAGGCCTTGTGGACCTTAAAATGTTATAGAAAAGTGAATGCTTATTATGACTCACTTGATTATAGAATGCATCATCTTGGGGCAGCAATATGTCACAGTGGAGGGTACCTTGCCTCTGAAGTCAGTTATATTTCTGTGATTTGGGGCATGTCACTTGGACTAGGGTTTTGTCTGCTCTACCATACTGCTTCCCATTTCTGAGTGTTCAGGGGTCATAGAGGTTAAAATCTCATTTATCTCTTAGGTACTGCCATCCCATTTCTCAGTAGATTTTCCATTTGATGAGAGACAGGTGTCCTTTTTTAGCTAAGCATGTGCAACAGGGAAGCCAATTTTCTTTACCCTTCAGGGAGTGTTCCTGTACCTCTGCTGAAACAACAGGGATGGTATTTGACTATTGAAATCAATAACTTTCTACCAGAAGAATTATCTACCCTGGTTTCCCTGAAATGGCTTCTTTTGTGTTGCTTTGCACAGCCTAACACATTTTAATTCCACCTCTAAAAAATTGCTACTATAAGCCTCTAACTTACTCTGAATAACTGTATTAATCTCATACAATCCAGAGTCTAATAGAACCTTAATAAATCTAGGTAATAGGGGAGAATACTAATCCCAGTGAAAAGTCTAAATTACAAAATACTTAAGGCAAAGTTTCCAGACTTTCTCAGTTTATGATGCCCTTAGTATCTTAGTAATTTTTTTCACAGTGCCCTAGACCAAAAGAAATACCTAACAGTTCCATTTATTAAGTAGTCAAATCAACAATTGAAAATATCCCATGTCACCCTGTTAGTGTTCATTGTGGCATCTTAAGACTCTGCTATACATAGTAATGTATCTTCAGTAATGCACCTTAATATTCTTAAGTAAACTCCATCGCCTGTCATTGGCTCTAGAATAAGATAGAACTACCTCAATCTGGTATCTAAAGCACCCTAACCTTCATGTTCTTATTTGATACTACTCCACTTCCAGGAAACCAGCTCCACCATGAAATCTCCTCGGTAGTTGCCTCTTCTTTCTATATGGATTGACTTGGTAGGAGTTTCCCTCTCCCCTCTCCGCCATTATGCCTAGAATGTACTCTCTCCTCACCTCTGACTTAGTTCTCCTAGTTTCTGTCAAAGCACAGCTCAGATACCCCTTCCTACACAAAGCCTTTCTGAATCTTTCCATATAATAGCGTTCTCTTCCTCTTAAAATTACTTTTTATCTAGTTGCTTATACTTTACATTTTCTTTTCTTTCTTTATGTAGTATATCCTTCTACAATCTTCTTGAAATCAGGGACTGTTTCATTTTTGTCTTTGTATCTCTGTAACCTGGCATAGTTTCTGGCTCATTGAAGGTACCTTGGAAATATTTGTAGAATTTATTTGAATTTAATTCAATATCTGGATCAAGACTGAGTATTGGGTGCTAGTTATATTGGAGGAAGGAAAGGTCCTTTATTCATCATCATAATTCATTAAATGTGGTATTATATTGGTTAGTGGGGACAGGTACAAGATTCCTGACTCAAAGAATCTGTTATTTGTTTGATAAGCCAAGACAGATATATGAAGAAAGCTAATGAAACCAGATAGCATTTATTGTGTCTGGTGAGTGGCAGAGAAAATGAACATTACTGTTGGAATGATCAGACATTTCATAAGAAAAGATGAGACTTCAAGGGTACAATTTGGAAGAGAAAACATTTGCCAGGTGCCTACTTTGTGCAGAGATGGAAGAAAAGTAGAGAGAAGGGCTAGAGGCACTCCAGGCTCTGCCCAAGATGAAGAAATAGCATACTTGGGGATAATGACTAAGACCTATTTAACGAGAGTATATGGTGCAGGAGGGAGCTGATTAGATTAAGGGTTGTTGGAAATAGCATTGGAAATGTAGGTAGAGATTGGTCAGATTATGAAGAGCCTTGAAAATCAGATTAAAAATGAATTTTATTCTGAAAGCAATGGGGAGCCATTGAAAGTTTTTAAACAGGGAAATAATGTAGGCAAAGTGGTATTTGGGAAATATTGATTTGTCTGTGATAGTTTGGATGGATTGGAGCAGAGGAAAACAGGGACTATGAGACTTTTCTTTTGTCTGACATTAAGAAAGAAGAATAGATCAATTGGAGTAGGAAGGAAGGAAAGTAAGATAAACAATAATAAGAAAGAAAAAATAGGACCTTCTGAATAACCGGTTATTGAAGGAGACAAAGAATGAAGAGTTGAGAATGATTTTAATTTGTCTACCCTGGAAAACTAATAGAATAATGATGATACTTCAAGTAGGGGCAGCTAGGTGGTACAGTGGCTAGCACCGGGGCTTGGAGTCAAGAAGACTCATCTATTCAAATCTGGCCTGAGATACTTACTAGCCGTTGATCCTGGGTAAGTCACTTAACCTTGTTTGCCTCAGTTCCCCATCTGTAAAATGAATAGAGAAGGCAATGGCAAACTACTCTAATATCTTTGCCAAGAAAACCCCAAATGGGGTTACAAAGAGTTGGATACAATTAAAAAATGACTGAAAAACAACAATACTTCAATGGATATGCTTTCTCATTGGCGGGGATACTCTTATCGTCACTCAATATTGAAAAACAGGAGGGCAGAGCCAAGATGGCAGAGTAGAAAGACGCATATACTCTAGAGCTTTCCCCAAAACCCACAAAATACCTGTAAAAAATGACTCTCAACAAATTCTAGAGCAGCAGAAGCCACAGAACAACAGAGTGAAAGAGATTTCCAGCCAAAGGTAACCTGGAAGGCCAACAGGAAGGTCTATCCCCTGGGATGCTGAGCAGAGTGGAGCCCAGCCCTGGTCACATGGTATGGGGAGGAAGAGGTCCAGAACAGGCCTCTGGGTCAGAATCCCCAGAAGGGAGGGTCCCAGATCCCTCAATCCACAAGTACCAAAGAAAGCCTCAAAAGTCAGTGTGGGAGGGCTTTCTCAGCTGAGTGAGAGGGGAGTAGGGTCCCCCTAGCACTGGCCCCAGGTGGCAGCAGAGGTAGCAGCAGCAGCAGGTGGCCAGTGACTACAGTGGCCACAGAAGTAGCCTGAGTCCATTGCCTGAGCTGCTCAGCTTAAAGCCTCAGGGGGAATTAAGCAGGGGATCTGAACCTCAGCCCTGAGCCTGGTGCTGGGGGGAGGAGGAGCACTAGGATCCTCCTCTTGACAAAGGATTTAGAAGTCAAGTAACTGGGAAAAGTAAGCTGGGAAAATGCCCAAAAAAGGGGAAAAAAATAAGACCATAGAAGGTTACTTTCTTGGTGAACAGATGTCTCCTTCCATCCTTTCTGATGAGAAAGAACAATGCATACTGTCAGATGAAGTGAAAGCTTCTGCCTCCAGTACCTCCAAAATGAATATGAAATAGACTCAGGCCATAGAAGAGCTTGAAAAGTGAGTCAGCAGTTTGCAAAAGGAGAACCAAAAAATGCTGAGGAAAATAACACCTTCAAAAATAGGCTAACTCAACTGGAAAAAGAGGTCCAAAAAGCCAATGAGAAGAATGCTTTAAAAAGAAGAATTAGCCAAATGGAAAAGGAGGTTCAAAAGCTCACTGAAGAAAATAGTTCTTTAAAAATGAGAATGGAGTTCAGGGAGGCTAATGACTATATGATAAACCAAGAAGTTACAAAACAAAACCAAAAGATTGAAAAAATAGAAGATAGTGTGAAACATCTCATTGGAAAAACAACTGACCTGGAAAACAGATCCAAGAGAGACAATTTTAAAATTATGGGACTACCTTCAAGCCATGATCAGAAAAAGTCTAGACATTATCTTTCATGAAATTATCAAGGAAAACTTCCCTGATATTCTAGAACCAGAGGGCAAAATAAATATTGAAAGAATCCACCAATCAGCTCTTGAAAGAGACCCAAAAAGAGAAACTACTAGGAATATTGTAGCCAAATTTCAGAATTCCCAGGTCAAGGAGAAAATATTGCAAGTAGCAAGAAAGAAACAATTTGAGTTTTGTGGAAATACAATCAGTATAACACAGGATCTGGCCACTTCTACATTAAGGGATGAAAGGGTTTAGAATAAGATATTCCAGAAGTCAAAGGAATTGGGATTAAAACCAAGAATTGCCTACCCAGCAAAACTGAATATAATACTTCAGGGGGGAAATGGTCATTCAATGATATAGGGGACTTTCAAGCATCATGATGAAAAGACCAGAACTGAAGAGAAAATTTGACTTTCAAACATAAGAATCAAGAGAAGCATGAAAAGGTAAACAGGAAAGAGAAATCATAAAGGACTTTCTAAAGCTGAACTGTTTACATTCCCACATAGAAAGATAATATTTGTAACTCTGGAGATTTTTCTCAGTATTTGGGTAGATGGAGGGATTATACACACACACACACACACACACACACACACACATACACACATACACACACAGTACAGGTTGAGTTGAATCAGAAGAGCTGATATCCATAAAAAAATTAAATTAAATTAAGAGGTGAGAGAGGAAAATATTGGGAGGAGAAAGGAAGAAATGAAATGGGGCAGACTGTCACTTATAAGAGAGATGAGAAAAATATTTTTCAATGAAGGAGAAAAGAGAGGAGGTGAAAAGTGAAAAGTGAAGCTTTATCTCTTCACATATGGCTTAAGGAGGGGATAACATACTCACTAAATTTGGTATGAAAATCTATCTTACACTACAGGAAAGTAGGGGAGAAGGGGACAAGTGGGGTGAGGGGGATGATAGAATGGAGGGGAAATGGGAGAAGGGAGTAACTAGAAGTAAACACTTTTGGGAAGGGACAAGGTCAAATGAGAGAATAGAAAAAAGGGGGGACAGGGTAGGATGGAGGGCAATATAGTTAGTCTTACACAACATGATTATTAAGGAAGTCTTTTGCAAAATGATGCATATATAGCCTGTATTGAATTGCTTGCCTTCTCAGTGGGGATGGGTGGGGAGGGAGGGAGGGAGGGAAGTTGGAATTCAAAGTATTAGAAACAAATGTTGAGAATTGTTATTGCATATAACTGGGAAATAAGAAATACAGGTAATGGGGTATAGAAATCTATCTTGCCCTACAAGAAAAGAGACAAGATGGAGATAAGGGAAGGGTGGGGTGTGATAGAAGGGAGGGCACTTTGAGGGAACGGGCAATCAGAATGCAAGGTGTTATGGGGTGGAAAGAGGGGAGATAAGGGGAGAAAAATTGGGACTCAAAATTGTGTGGAAATGAATGTGGAAATAAATAAATAGATAGATAGATAGATAGATAGATAGATAGATAGATAGATAGATAGATAGATAGATAGATAGATAAATAAAACTAAAAAAAATGATTGAAAAAACAATCCATACTTTCTCATCTTTTGTGACTTTTATACCTTCACCACAAAGATATATTCAATGCATTGGTTAACACAGAGAAGTCAGGATGGGCAACTTGTTTTGGGGGAAAGATAATGAAGTTCATTTTATACATGTTAGGTGTAAGGTAAGAGTAGGATGTTCAAATACAAATGATTAACAAATGGTTTGAAACAGAAGCTCAGAAAGCAATAGGATTAGAGGTAAAGATTAAGTACTCATATGGTACAGGTGATAATTAAAGTCCAGAGAATATGTGACTGAAATTCCTTGAATAAAAGGCCAAAATCTTTCATTTTATATTAAAAGGTAAGTGTTAGAATAAAATAACTCCCAGGAGAGGTGATATATTGACTTATGGTCACACTAAAGTATAAGTGTCAAAGATTTTCCTGAAAGTAGCTTTTGATGAGGTAAGAGGAATGGATACAAGGGTATAAGTGTCAAATCTGGATACTTCAAAAACAAAGGTCTTAGAGACAGGCAAACAGTTACAATCTCAGAAATAGAGCCTAGATGCCACAAATTGATCTTATCACAGGGTCACCTGTATCAGAAGATTGATCCCCACCCCAAGCATTAGGGAGATACCAAGAATAGTTACAACATGCAGACACCCAGAGAGAGGAAAATGCAGTGCTTTTCATGGGCCGGGGTGCCAAGAGAGACACAGAGACATGTCTACATCAGGAAAGTCCCTCAGAGATCTCAAAATGTAATTGAGGAAGACCTGTGTCTTGGAGGGTTACCTAGGACTAAATTACTCTCGATGAACCAACGAGTCTGCCAAAAGGTTCCACAATATCAGCAGGTCTAATGACAGCCAGCAACTTGCCTGTCAGACCATCATAGTCTTGGAACCCAGAAAGGGCTCTTGGCTGACCCTTCTCTATCCATGGTCCTGGCTGAACTTGATGCTGCTAGCTCTGCTGTTATTTTTAACTACAGTGCCACCAAGCTCTCTTGGCTCTTAAGGAAAAAGGATCATAGATAAAGAGAGGGATCCTCAAGGAAAACTAGTCTAATGCCTCCTCATTTTACAATTCAAGAAACTGTGCCCCAAAGAGATTAAGTTATATGCCTAAAGCCACACAGGCAGGGTCAGAGGATGACCCCAGGTCTTTTGGCTGTAGAGCATTCATTACCTTGTACCTTATAAATGTGTAAAGATCCAAGTGTCAAAAGGCAAGAGAGACTCACAAGAACAATCTGACACAAATTTACTAAGGGCCAATTCTAGTACCCTATAATAATAATTCTAGTTTCCCTGAAAAGGGACAGTCGTAGACAACCGGATTAAGCAGGAATGAGGACAGATGTGGGTGCTGGTATTCTCTTGGCTTTGTTTCCTTTTCCTCACTAGATGCTAGGCAAGCCAGAACAAGAAAAGGCTGGTTATCATGATTATCACAGATCATTGCTCTTTGCTAAGAGACAGAATAGTGAGTGGCCTGAGACACACATTCAGAGTACATTCTTGTCCTTTTTTAAGGCCTTGGATTTTCTGTCTGCATAATGGGAAAGCTAGAGTAAATCAATAAGATGTTTTTGAGTGCCTTCTTTGTCATTAACACTGCACTAGATACTATGGAAAATACAAAACAATGAAGATGTAGTTCCTTTTTGATATATATCCTCCCTGATCTCTAGTTTTTAGCTCCCTTCCTCTTAAAATTAATATATTTTTACTCAATTATGTGCACTTCTTACCATTCCAGGAGAACACATACTCTTTCGGGTCAGGGATTTCTTCCTTTTTTCTTTGAATCTTCAAAATCCAGCAAGTATCTGGCACAGAGCAGATACTTTAAAATGTACATTATATTTAAATGAAGCAAAAGGAGAAGAACATCATACTATAAGACAGTGTTAAGTGCCAAAGGAGTAATACACCTAATAAGTGTTTTGGCAACACAGAGTTGACAGAAAATTGAGATCCCTATGGCCAGGAAAGATTGCATGATGGAAGGGAGGCTTACTGCAGGTCTCAAGGGCTCTATGTGAATTACTTCCTTAGAATACTTGGCTGTTCTATAGCAAGTCAGGTATTGTGTATCAGGCAGATGCTGAGTGCTATTTTTAATAATCATTGCTATCACTATTCCAACTCTCTTCTCTTTTTTGTCATAGGGTCAAGATATTGATGCCTCACAGCTACAAAGCCTTCTCAACAATGAACTCCTTGAAAGTAAGAGATGCTTGCCTGGTTAGAATATCACCTGCTATACCCTAGCAAATGCAGTCATTGCTTCCTATTTCTCCACCATTTTGTCCTTTTTCTTTCCTCAGGTAACTCTTCTAAACCCCCAGAGAGAAAGTTTGCCTTTGATGCGTGCCGGAGTATTTTGGCTTTGATGGATGTATCCTTCACACTATCTCTTTTTCCCATCATTTCACCTTACTCTAAAGTCACATTACATATGTCTAAGAGCACCATTTTGAGATCCAAAGAAGTGAGGTGTGGGAAATTCAAGGCTAATTCCATTGTCAGGATTCAGTAGTCTAAGGACTCATATGACGGAATGAATCTCTATTGATTCTGTCCACAATGGCTCTCTAGGACCTAATCTGTCAAGTTTACTTCCCACTATTGAGAGTGAGGAACTAAAGTTAGAAGTGAAGGTAAGGATAATGATTAATTTTAAACATACTGAACTGAAGCCACAGTTGATAAAGTGAAAAGTACACTGAATCTACTTTTGGAGGATTTGGGTTCAAATGCTACTTTCAATATACCACTTGCATGACCTAGAAGTCACTTAACCTCTCTGGGTCTCAGTTTCCTCATCTTTAAAATGAGGTCTTTGACCTAAGCAGCCTCTGAGGTCTCAGCTTTAGAGCTAATGTAATAAACTGAAGGGGAGGAGGGGCGGTCCACTGCAGATGCTTCTTCAGCAGTAGGAGAGAGACTAAAGCAACCAAAAGGTAGAAGATATAGATTTAGCACTCCTTTGGATACAGGGCATTGCTGAAGACAAAAGAACATGCGTCTGAAATTCCTCATACAGTGGATAAGCCCTTTGTATAGCTAGATATAAGGCTTAAATTGTAAAGATCCTGGGAGATGTAACACATTCACAACATTACACTAAGCTTTAGATTAACTCATAAAATCATCTATTTATAAGTGAAAGGGACATCAGATGCCATCTAGTACCACCCTATAGTTTACAGATGAGGAAAAGTAAGGCCCATAGAGACTTTCCCAAGGTCACACAAGTAAGTGTCCAAGGCAGGAGTTGAACTCAGGTCCTGTGAGTCACTCTTTCCAATGTGTATTAGGTCCTTTAATGAGAGTATATTTAGATAAGGGAGAAAGAAAAGCTGCCTTCCTGAACCTTCCTTGAACCAATATCTTTTTACTTTGTTTCCTGGGAGAAACTCAGTCATCACTCAACAAGTTTTCTATTCAGTATCCCCTCAATATTTCAGGCTAAGAGAAAGAAAGACAGCTAAGGACAGAGACAAAGACACACAGGAGAGACAGAGGGGCAAAGGGGAGGGGGAGAGAGAGAAAACCAGTTCCACTGTGAAATTTCCTTGGTAGCTGTCCTAGAAGCTATTCATCCTCTGTGTGTGTGCATGTGTGTGAGTGTGTCTGTGTGTGTGCATGCATGTGTGATCCTGTGCATTTACTGTACTTTTAGAGTGAGATAGATCACACCACTCTCCAACTATTAACAAGACTCTATTGGAAATGCATTGCTGGTCATTGTGGAACAAGAGGGCTTCTTGATGAAACCATAAATCAGTCCCCCATCTCTCCCAATACTTCTACTGGGGCTTGGAATAGCTCTGCAGCATGAGTAGGATGTTACAGATCTCTGACAGATAAATAAAAACATGGCCAAAGGCAAGCCCTCTGCCTGTAGAGGGCAGGCAGCTTTAGCAAAATCTGTGAATGCTGGGTATATGCAAAAAACTGACAGAATCTTTTTCATCAGTCCACCTCTCATCTCTCAAATTTCTCTTTGAGATGAATTGCTTTACCCATAAGTTGCTGTCCAGACTATTGGACAGTATGACCTCTTTTGACCTTCAAATATAAGAGATGTTTTTTTTGATGAAGGCAGCAGTAGGGAGTGAATAAACATATAAGCCCTTTCTACTTTGGGATCCTGAAATGATGCTCTATCAACCCCTGCCCCCCCAGCTATATAGGAAAGACCCTTTCCTGCCATATCAAGTGGCAATATGAGCTTCTTTGACCACCAGGATTGCCATGACAGAATCATGCTCTCATAGAAAGAAACTACAATGGTGAAGCAGGAAGGGAGAAATAATGACCTCATTGCCAAGATCCAGGCCATTCTCTACTTCAGTCCCGTTCATGCCCAGTTGGAGCATTTGCTAGATCCTTCTTTCATTGGTCATGCTGCCTAGCAAATGAAAAGATTCTTGAAAGAAGAGATATGGCATCTCCTAGAATCTTACAAAGGTCAGATGGACGTGAAAGTGGAACTAAACCTTTGGAGGTGAAAGAAAGTGTAAAAATGAGTGTGTGTAGGCATAGTTTAGAAGAATATGTGAAGGATGCTGGGGTTACCTTCAAGGTGCATTTATTCAGTAGACAATAGCTTGTGTTTATAGAGGGCTTTTGGAAAGTGCTTTCCCATCTCAGGCTTTATCAGTGCAAAAAAATTGGAGAGTCGGGGTATGTTTCTCCATTCTAACTCTTATATGTTTAATAAATGTTACTGATGTTCATCTAAAAAAACTCTCCCCAAATCATGGAAGTCAATCTATTGGTCTGTTCCACCTGATGAAGACTCAGTAAGGCTTTCTCCTTCAACCAAATTGCTAGTTCTTGTCATTCTCTTAAAAAAATTCTAAGCCAGGTGCATTTTAGGAGTTGGACATTCAGTCCAACTGAAAAATAACTGATTCATGAAGATCTAGGTTGTCCAGCTGTTAGTTTTCTAGCTTGTGACTGAAGGAAGCATGACTCCATTTATGGCAAGACTAGAATCAGCCTCCTTGCTCATTATCACACTGCAGACCTTAACTCCCCTTCTGGTACAGGTGAAGGTCAATGGACGACTTGACCTAGAAGAATTTACACAGCTATGGAAGAAGCTTATTCGATGTCAGGTAATGACCTAAATTCTTATTAAGTTCAGTTCAGTTCAGATATAGTAGAAAAAGCACTAGATGATGAAATGAAAAGACCTTTGCCTTAGTCATGGCCCTGGCACTAGCTAGTATAATATAAATTCCTTAAGGATATGGATTCTCTTGCTTTTGTATTTGTATCCCCAGAACCTAGCACATAGTGGGTGCTTACAAAATGCTTGCTGATCTAAATTGATCTAGTTGTGTGACCTTGGACAAGTCACATTGCTCCTCTGGATTTCAATTTCCCAATCCATAAAATTAGAGAGTTAGATTATATATGGTGACATGTTCAAATTCCGACTCAGATACTCACTGTCTATGTGACCCCAAGCAAGTCGGATCACCTCGCTGAGCCCCAGAGTTGTTGTAAGGATCAAATAAAGCAAGGAAGATGCTTTGTAAACTTTAAAACTCTATGTAAATGCTGCCATTATTATAAATGTTTGTTGAATTGAGAGGATTTGGGGTCTTCCTTTATACTTAAGATAAAGTAAACACCAAGAGTTGAGCAAAGGCCAGTTTTTCCACATTTCCATGAAAAGTTTCCATGTTGCTTTTTTGGTCCCCCATAAATCATCCCAACCAGAATCTCCCCAAAGGTACATTCAATCCCACAACCTGCCTTCTTGGTATTTTGCCTGGAAACAGTAATCCTTTATACGTGTTCCTGGGTGACCTTCAAGGGAAAGAGATACACAACCCACACTAAATGAGTTGGAAAGAAGCAAATCTAGTTAAAACATTAGTGTCCCAAAACAAGGCAAGCCATTGTAAGGGAATGAGGGGAAGGCAACAGATAGCAATAGGAGAGGAATAGAAATAAACAGAGAATACCAAGGCTGTGTGCAATAGTAGCCCAGTCACTGTGAGTTTAAATGTATTGTTGGCCCTAGTCAATTTTATTCTATTCCCCATCTCTGCCTTACCTATTTTCCATAGCTGGATCCTATTGAAGTATCATGGATAATCAATCAACAAGCATTTATTAAGTGCCTACTATGTGCCAAACATTGTGCTGGGAATTGAAGGCATAAAAATAACAAAGTAGTCCTTGCCCTCAAGGAGCTTACCTTGATCGAGAAGCTTAAATTCCAGCTTGTAATCAGTAAAAAAGTATGACCCAATTCCTTCTCTTATCCAGAGAATCATTTTAAAAATAAGAAACTTAGACTGTCATTGAGAGAAGCAGCATAGCATCATTAATAATTATTATTATATTTAGAGAGTGGTCTAAGGTTCACAAATATCTTGTTTATACTCACAACACGGAGAAGAAGATAATATTATTATGCCCATTTTATAAATGAAGAAGCAGAGGCAGACAGAGGTTAAGTGACTTGCCGAGGATGACATAGATAGTAAATATCTGAGACTAGATTTGAATTCTGGTCTTCCTGAGTTCAGACTCAATGCTTTATCAATAAAGCAACCTAGCTGGAGCTGGAATCAGGTTCAGATTTTAGTTCTAGCATTTGCTGCATGGTTCTGGACAAGCCCATTAATGTCCCTCAAATTTATCATCTTTAAAATAAGGATAAATAATACTTGCTTCAACCTAAATACCTTATGAAGAAAGGTCTTAAGATCAGGGGCCACATCTCATCCAAATTGTGTTTCTCTCCCAGTAATTAAAAAAGTGATCTTTACACATTTTCATCTTTTTGTTGCCTAGTTTAATGATTCTTTTCCCTTACAAGGCCATTTTCCGGAAAGTAGAGAATGGTTCTGGATTCCTCATGGGTTCGGATCTGTGGAAAGTGATACAAGAATCAGGTACAAAATGGTTTTGTTTAATTACCTCACCTTTATGAGCATCAGTTTCCTCATCTGTAAAATGGGAGTAATAGTATTTACAGTGTCTATCTGGTTTCTTTGAGGCTCATTTGAGATGAAGTATGTAATTTCTTTTTTTAAGTGGTATTTGCAGACTGTAAAACACTTTAAATTACTTGAATATCAGTTATGAAAATGATTATTATTTCAGTGGGTCAGGTAGGAGAGGTTAAATGACTTGCTCAAGGTCATACAGCTAGTATGCATCAGTGGCAAGTCTCAAATTCAAGTTTGCTTTACCCTGAGGCTAGTTCTCCATCCACCATGCCACACTGCCCCTCAGAGCTCTTTGGGGTTACTGAAATGTAGATAGTATAACTAGCTAGTTCAGAAACAGAACATCCTTTCAATGACTTTCTTCTGTAGTGATCCAAAACTGAAATGGGTCTGTGATCTTATCAATATGAGTACTTCCTCCCACTGTACAGATTGCAATCCTTTCCTCCCCTCTCATTACAAGTATGACTCATTTCTGTCCTCTTCAAAATACTGAGAGAGAGAGGGACAGAAACAGAGACAGAGAGAGACATAGAGAGATAGAGAGAAAGAGAGAGATGAGACAGAGAGAGGTAAAGGCATAGCTAACATATTCCAAGCCAGATTATCCCAGCCAAGCTGGATGGCTTCAGGGGAGAGGACAGCACTGCACTGTTTCTTCATTCTGCTGACCTCTACTGGCTTCCAAGGCTTGGATGCTCTCAGCACCCAGCAGGTTTCTCATGTGTTGGCATGTTTTTCCTAATTGGCTTTTCTCCCTCGAGCATCTCTAATTGTGAGAAAATAGCTCTGTCTGATTGATAAGCTCCTGGAAAGGGAGTTCACATTAAAGCTTCCATCTCAGCATCTGGGCAGCCGGAGTGTAATATCCGCTGGCAGATTGATGGATCCTTTCAGGAGGAGTTTGGAGCTAAATGAAATTGAGTGAAATCTGTCTGATACATAGAAGGAGGAGGCAAATAGAAGAGGACATATAAGTGGTATAAAAAACTTTAACTTCAGGGGCAAGTTTTATTAGTTAATACTGAGGTTTTATCAGAAGTACACCTTGAACTGAGGCTGGCCTAGGGGTGGGCAAGGTAGGTCTTGTCCAGGGCACAATACTCAAGTTGTCACCACAAAGAGTTGTTTTTAATTTGATATTTTATTATAAATCATATACTTTTATTGTCATGAAAGTCTGTTCTCCAAACTTCCTAGATATTTACCTTCTGGTAAGTCAAAGTGTGTTCAATGAAGGGATGCTAGAGACTCCTAGCAAGTTAAAAGCAGGGGCGGGGAGTAAAGAAAGGCTCCTATGTCCCAGTTCCACCTTTAAGAGGTTTTGTATAGTCTTAGAAGGCAAAAAGGGCCAAGGTCAGTAATGCTTGGCCCCTTAACTTCATTCTCATCTTGAGTCAATAACACACTCTGTGTCATTAGAATTATTTCTAGGTACATCCATTAACAGTGAACTACTTGACCTCATGACCATTAGGTATGGAGATGGAGCTGGAAAAATATATTTAGCAGATATGATCTGTTTTCTCATCCGGCTAGAAATCATGTCAAGTAAGTAATGCTAAGAGGGAGGGCTAAACTTCTGGGAAGCTCTCCTTCATACTGAGTTTGATAAGGCAGCAAACAACCGTAGGGATCACCATCACTGACTTTCAGAGATCCAGGATGCTCATCCCTTGGTCTTGTAGGAGGAAGATGGAGCCAGCTCTAATGAGCAGGTTAATATAGATGAAGTGACCTTTATCAATAGGGTTGAAGGAACAGAGCCAACTCTAGGCAAAGTAGTTTTTTAAAAACAGGTGAAGTTCAGAGGATCACAGCATTTTAGATCTAGAAGGAAGCTTAGATTCTACCTCATCTGACCCTCTTATAGTCAAATAAAGAAACTGAGAGTCAGAATTAGGACAAGTTTTTCCCAAGGTCACACAAGTGATTCGAACTTGGATTGAACAGTCTTTGTTTGTCTTGGTGCCTCTAGTATCTCTTCCTCTTCCCCACCCCAGTGTAGCACCCTTTCCTTCCTCTTCATTTACCTAGTGTCCCCTGCCTTTCTCCTCATTCCCTTCAAGATCAATAGATCACTGTCTCAATATCAGTCATTTATATCATAATATGAATTCAGATCAACATTGTTATCTTTCTCTTAATGACAGCATGAAATTTTTGATCTTCAGACAAAATAACCTTAGACCTTAGCAATCAGAGGGGAGGATACATTGGCAAGCAGTCCTTCTCCTATTGCCCCTGAAATTTCCCCATCTTGGCAGCTACCTACTTTGCCCCCTCCATACTTAAATGCCCATTCTCAAAGAGGAATTAAGAGTGAGTTTGTTATAGACTTTAAATCAAGTCTGAAGATGCTGCCAGGAGAATGAGTTCTATTATTCATGAGTAATTGCCATTTTTCAGAGGAAGAAATAGGTACAGAGAAGGAAAGTGACCTTCCGTAGGTGTCTGAGGGTTCCTCTGTGTTTGAATCTCGGCTGTGCCAATCATTGTATCCCTTACCTTAGGGTAATCATCTAACTTCTTTGGCCTTCAGTTTTATCACCTCTTACATGGGCAAGTTGGACTATGTAGTCTCTGAGGTTGCTTCCAGCTCTATATCTCTGATCATAAGATCAGCTGCACTGAATCTGGCAAAAGAAGCTTGAGAAAAAGACTGGTGTACAATTCTGGCATCAATTAACCAGTATTAAGTTTCTACAGCATGCCTAGGTCTATACTAGACTTTCTTAAAGACATGAGAGAAATCTAAGATTTACAGAGCCCTTATGCCAAAGAGCTCACAGTCTGTGTAGGCAAGATGAATGCTGCAAAATAAAAAATAAAGTATGCCAAATATAAAAGAAGACAACTGAATATTATCATTTGTGACTGCAACTCTAACTGCAAAGGAAATCTGGAGAAGAGAGAGATGAGTGTGAATTGGAGTTATCAGAAAAAGTTCTTTGAAGGGAGAGAGGCACCTGGGTCAACCTTTGGAAGGATAAAGAGATGAATTTACAGGGAAGAGTATGTGGGAAGAGGACTTCTAAGAGGAGAAAATATGAGCAAAGAAACAGTAGGGAGAATGAACAAAGCATTTCTTGATCAAGACTTTTAAAAATGCAATACCATGGAAAACCCTTGAATTTCTTCCACTTGCCCTTCTCTCTTCCTCTAAATGAAGCACTCCTTTTTTCTCCTTCCCATTCCCCCATTTTTAAAAATTATGAATTTAATCATCATGAATATGTATGTTATATACAAACAATAGCAAAGGAGGATTGCATCTATTTTGTGTGCATTTTGTATATTCCTACTTATGCACAAATATGTCCCATTAAAATGTAAGCTCCTTGAGGACAGGAAGGACTTTGCTTTTTCTTTGTATCCTCAGGTACAGTGTCTGGCACTTCGAGAGTACTTAATAAATATTGGTTGATTAATTGATTGATAAGTTGCATATGAAATTGTGAAGTTTTATTATATAGAGAGTTTTAAAATGTAATTAAATTCAGCATGGTGGTTACAAATCTGTCCTATTTATCTAGAAGTGGGACACCTAAATTTTTGTGCATTTTAAAACTATTTCATTGACGCTCTTTTTTCTTCTGTCTCCTTCCCCCCCCCCCCACATACACAATCACTATCTAGGGGCTTTTCATCACCTCTCAAAAGATGGGCAAGGACTCTACTTGACTAAAACTGAGGTAAGGCTGTTTCTTCTTTCTATCTCAATGCCTAGGAGCTCCAAAGCCCAGGCCCCAATCTTCTTTTAACAAGGTGGTTCTTTCTTCTTGGACTTAATTCAAGGATATTTATCTCTGTGGACATATCGAGCTAGCCTGGTGCCATGCAGTATATCAGAGTCCAGCAGCTTCCCTCTCCCCAATTATAGCCTTTATATATTGCTTTCTGTTAGCATTGCTTTAAGGCCTTGGCAGATGGATTTTATTTTTTTCCCAAAGGCTTAATAAACCAAAAGATTATGTTGGAGTAATAAACACAGGAGGGATAGGAAGAACAACTCTGAGCTTGGGGCACCATTTAACTTTGTCATGTTGGGTTGGTAAAGAAATAGTCTGTAGGCCTGACTGACAGGCACATCTCTTTGACATGCTGGCCTATCCTGTATCTACTGAGATGACAGGAGAAATATATGAGCATCCAGGGAAGCTTGGAGGGAACCTTTTTCAAATTTACTGTGGTCTCTCCAGTCATTTTCCTTGACTTGGAATTAGCTAGAATTAAAGAAGGATACAGAGGAACAGACAAAACCCAGAGTGATAGAGTATCTATCGCCCTGGGCTACTAGACAGTGATGGAAAGAGACATAAAAAAAAGTTTGGAGGGAGATGAATTTGCATTAATGTGAAAAGCTACAATGTACTTTCTGCTTGGACTTGAGTCAGCAAAGCTTAGGGAGGGATGAGGGTGGGGTGGGGGAGTCCTGAAGATAATAATGTTGTTTGTCTTGTCTTCCTAGTGGATCAAATTCACTATGTATTGCTGAGTTACTGATCAAGCCTTACAGGGAAGGTAAGAAGTTGCCTTAGACTTCCTTCCAAGAATAAGCATCCCGTTGTTCACCTTCCCACCAATGGCTATAAGATTCATTCCCAAGGATCAGCAGCAAACTAGCTGCCAAGACCCAAGCCCACTCAGTAACAATATGGTTGGCTAGACTGCCATGATGAGGAAACAAATTTCAGGGTCAGAACAATTAATATCCATGAAATCTGTCAAATTGTTTCAAAGTGATTGGTCAACAATTCTAGATAGTTGGGATTGAACTTCTAAGAAACTAGGGATTTCTGGGTAATATGAGAATCACAGGGAAGGAAATCTTTTTTTTCTCATTTCCTACTCTTCGGTTACCTTCTAGACAATCTCAGAAATTTTTATGATTCACCAACCACCTTTAATCTCTGGAATTTCTGATAATCTGATTGGAGACTATCTCCTGGTCCAGTATTTCAAGAAGGCTTCAACCATGCTTCACTTCACTCCCTTCTCTCCAACTGCATTCTCCACAGTATCACCAATCACCTTGGAGCACTGGGTAACCTTCCAAACATCACCTCCAGTCTGGAACCATGATCAAATCACCTCTGCTTTTATCCTTAAAGAGATGTATTGATCTACTCCACTATGCTCCCACCCAATATCCCAGCAAATTTCCTGACCAAAGTGTCCCCTCTCAGTCACCACAGCCCTTTGTGTGTTGTCTACCTATTAGAATGTAAGCTTGAGAGAAAGGGTTGTCTTTACCTGTGCATTTGTACCCCTAGTACTTAGCATACTGTATTGCTTAATAAATGCTATTATATCGCATTCATTTTTTATTTCATTCATTCAGTCATTTTGACTGGATATTTTGAATGAAAAGACACATGTACCTACATTGATGCATATTAATTAACTGAAGGTGCTAAAAATCATTGAGCCAACTAGCCACTCTTCTAAAGATATGGTCCTTTTGAGAAACGACATGAGTGGGAAGGAGGGCCTAGACTAGACTCTAGGTCTAAGGGGTTCCCATTCTTCATCTGAAATAGATTTTCCTGGCTTTTCTCAGGCTTTAAAGGCAATACGTCCAGGTACAATATTACTCTTTAGTCTATAGAGACAAACCTATATAAATTGACCAAGGTGAAACAAACTTCTCTCTCTCTGTCTGTCTGTCTGTCTTTCTGTCTTGTCTTTCTCTTGGATCACTGTATCACAGTTGATCATCTTACAATAATTCTTTTACTTTAAAGACAGTACATTCCACTTTGCATCAGCTCATGTAAGATTTTCAGGTTTTTTGAGAGCACCCTGCTCATCATTTCTTATAGCACAATAGTATTACATCATAATCTCATACCACAATTTGTTCAGTCATTCCTCAATTGATAGGCAACCCCACAATTTCCAATTCTTTGCCACTAGAAAAAAAACTTCAGTAAACACTTTTGTACATATTGGTACTTTTCCTTTCTGTTTTTTTATCTCTATTGGGAATATAGATAGGGTACGCATGGTTCTATAGCACTTTGGGCATAGTTCCAAATTGTTCTACAGAATGGTTGAATGAATTCACAACTCCATAAACAATGCATTAATGTCTCATTTTTCCCACATCCCTTCCAACATTTGTCATTTTCATTTTCTGTCCTATTAGCCAGTCTAATAGATATGAGACAGTACATCAGAATTGTTTTAATTTGCATTTCTCCAATCAATAGTGAGCAAGAGCATTTTTAATATGACTATAGATAGTTTTGATTACTTCATCTGAAAACTGATCATATCTTTTGATCATTTATCAATTGAGGAATGGCTCTTATTATTATAAATTTGGCTCAGTTATCTATATGTTTGAAAAATGAGGCCTTTATAAGAGAAATTTGCTCCAAGATTTTTTTCACAGTTACTATTGCTAACTCTATTTCCCTCTGTCTTATTCCTCCCACTCTTTTATTCTATTGTCTCTCTCCTTTCACCCTCTCCCTCCTCAAAAGTGTTTTGTTTCTGACTACCCCCTCCTCCAATCTGTCCTCACTTCTATCACCTATTTTTCTTATTCCCTTCCCCTTCTACTTTCTTGTAGGGTAAGATAGCTTTCTGTACCCAGGGGAGTGTGTATGTTATTCCCTCTTTGAGCCAATTCTGATGAGAGTAAAGTTCCCCTACTTACCCTCACCTCTCCACCCTAGCCCTCCACTGTAAAGGCTTTTTCTTGCCTCTTTTATGTCAGATTATTTACCCCATTTTATGTTCATCTTTTTCTTCCTTCTAGTACTTTGCTCTCTCACTCCTCAGCTTTATTTTTTAGATATCCTTTCATATTCAATTCCTACCTGTGTACTTTGTCTATATTTACTCCTTCTTCCTACCCTAATAAAGAGAAAGCTCTTATGAGTTATAACGTCTTCAAATATAAGAATGTAAAGTCTAACTTTATTTAGTTTCACATGCTTACTGTTCTTTACTATCTACCTTTTTATGTTTCTCAAGTTTTGTATTTGAGAGACAAATTTTCTATTCAGCTCTAGCCTTTTCACCAAGAATGCTTGAAAATAGTCATTCCCCAATTGATAAATGGTCAAAGGACAAGAACAAGCTGTTTCCAGATGAAGAAATTAAAGCTATCTAAAATCATAGGAAAAATTCTCTAAATCACTATTGATTAGATAAATGCAAATCAAAATAACTCTTAGGAACCACACACACCTATCAGATTGACTTACATGTAAAGCAAGAAAATTATAAATGTTAGAGAAGATGTGAGAAAATTTGAACACTAATATGTAGTTGATAGAGTTGTGAACTAATCCAACCATTCTGGAGAACAATTTGGATCTATGCCCAAAGGGCTATAAAAACATGTATACTCTTTGATCCAGCAATACCACTTCTAGGGCTATATCCCAAAAAGATAAAAAAAAATGGAGAAAAGACTCACATGCACAAAAATATTTGTAGTAGCTCTTTCTGTGATGGCCAAGAATTGGAAATCAAGGTAATGCTCATCAGCTGGGGAATGGCTGAACAAGTTGTGTCATATAAGTAGAATGGAATAGTATTATGCTATAAGGAATGATAAGCAAACAGACTTCCAAAAAACCTGAAAAGATGTATAGGAACTAATACTGAGTGAAGTGAGCCCAACAAGAGACCACTGTACACTGTAACAGCCACAATATGCCATGAATAACTTTGATAGACTCAGCTCTTCTCAGCAATGCAAGGATCTAAGAGAACCTAAAAGATTTGTGATGGAAAATGCTATCCACATCCAGAGAAAAAACTATGGAATCTGAATGCAGATTGAAGTATACTACTATTTACTCTCTTTTTTGTTTTTTTTTTCTTTCTCATGGTTCCTCCCCTTTGTTCTAATTTTTATTTACAGCAAAACTAGTGTGAAAATATGTTTAATAAGAATGAATATATAAAGCCTATATCAGATTGCATGCTGTCTTGGGGGGAGGAGGGAATAGAGGGAGGTGGAGAAATTTTAAAACTCAAAAGTGAATGCTGAAAACTAAAAATAAATAAATAGATTACAAGGAAAAAAAGGAAATATTTAAAAGTCTTCTCTTTCATTGAGTATCCATATTTTTTCCAGAAGGATTAGTAGGTGATTCTTGGTTGTAATCCTACAAGCCCTCTGATCCTTTAATGTAGAAGCTACAAAATCTTGTATTATCCTGATTATAGCTCCATGATACTTGGATTGTTTCTTCTGGATGCTTGCAATATTTTCTCCTTGACCTGGGAACTCTGGAAATTGACAATAATATTCCTGGCAGTTTGATTATTTTGGGATGTCTTTCAGGAGGTGATTATTGGATTCTTTCATTTTCTGTTTTACTCTCTGATTCCTTGATAATTTCTTGAAAGATGATGCCCAGGCTCTGTTTTTGATCCTGGCTTTCAGTTCTAATAATTTTTCAATTATCTCTCTGGATATATTTTCCAGGTCAATTGTTTTTCCAATGAAATATTACACATTGTCTTCTTTTTTTTCATTATTTTGGCTTTATTCCTTCTTAATTTCTCATAAAATCATTAGCTTCCATTTTCTCTACTCTCATTTTTAGTATTTTGTCAGTGAGCTTTTGTACTTCCTTTTCCATTTGGCCAGTTCTATTTTTAAGGAGTTGTTTTCTTCAGTGAATTTTGTACCTCTTTTTCCATTTGATCAATTCTGCTTTTTAAAGCATTCTTTTCCTTATTGACCTTTTGGATCTCTTTTACCATTTGACCTAGTCTGTTTTTAAGGTGTTATTTTCTTTGATATTTTTGCCAAGCTGTTGATTCATTTTTCATGATTTTCTTGTATCACTCTCATTTCTCTCAATTTTTCCTCTACCTCTTTTACTTGATTTTCAAAATCCTTTTTGAGTTCTTCCATGACTTGAAAATGATTTATATTTTTCTTGGAGGTTTTGGATGTAGTAGCTTTGACTTTGTTATCTTCTGAGTGTATGTTTTGATCTTCATTGTCACCATAGTAACTTTCTATGGTCAGAATTTTTTCTGTTGTTTGCCCATTTTTCCAGCTTATTGGTTGACTTTTAAGTCTTTGTTAATTAGGACTCCGCTTCCAGGGTGGAGGAAGCACTGTTCCAAGCTTCAAGCTTGTCCCAAGCTGTTTTCAGAGATACTTCTGGGAACCTGTAAGTTTTCAGTCTTTCCAAGATGGTGTGATCTAAGGAGAGGTATGTTTACTACTCTTCTGGCCTTTATTCTGGTCTAAGAGTGATGACAAGCACTCTTTTCTGTTCTGGAACTGTGACAAGGGTCCCCACTCCACTGACTCCAGTGTGCTAGTGCTCTTTCTGGCCCTGGGACTGTGACATGGATCCAAATATGGGTGAAGCAACAAAGTCCTGCTTCAGTGCTAGGAAAGAGACTTCTGTAATTTCCTTCTAAACAGCTGTTCAACCCCCTTACCATCTGCAGGTTGAGAATTCCAGAAGCAGCTACTACCATCACCGAGTCAGTAGCTTCCAAGGTCTACTCCTGGTTTGCTGGGGGTGGGGATTGGTCTATACTGGCATGGCCTTCACTGAACTGTGCTCCACTCTCACTGAGGTGCAACAGACCTTTTCTGCTGACCTTCTAAGTTGTTTTTGGCTGAAAAATTATTTCTACCTGTCTTTTTATGGGTTCTGCAGTTCCAGAAATTGTTTTATGGCATTATTTAAAAGTGTTTGGAGGGGTTTGGAGGAGAGCTCAGGTGAGTTGCTGCCTTTTCTTTGCCATTTTAACTCCACACAGATGTTTTCAAAAGGGATTTTTATATTTTTTTCAGTTTTCAAAGAATGGTTTTATTGTGATAAAGATATGTTTCATATATATATATTTTATGCTTTAATGGCTTAACAATGCTTTAAGGATTTGGGGACACCATACTCTAACTTCACAGGATGGTAAAGAGGAAAGCTGTTTTTAAACCTCAAAGAACTATAAAAAATATGTTATCATTATTTATGTGTTTTAGTTGGTCATGAAGTGGGAGCACAAATCCATCCTCACTCCTGGAAAGACAACCAACAGGAAGTTAATTGGATTTCTCTTCATGGGCAATGGAATACCCAACAGAAGGACTTGTTTAGGGATGATGATGAAGAGTAAGGCAGAGTGACTGGGCTCTCTTAGAACTAGGAGGACAAGAAGCAGGAGGGAAGTATGAGAGGATAAATGGAGATGTCTCACTGCTGATTTTGGGCACAATAATTTGAACTCAGTAGAACTGTTCAAATAGATGGGTGGAAGCTGGGGAGAGCTTCATGGTTCTTAAAATCTGTGTGAGATCATCAGTGATTTCCATCCTTCTGCTATACCAGTTGCTCAGGGAAGCCTAATATTCATGTAAGGTATAATAATATCTAATAAGTATGTGACCTTGGAAAAGTGACTTACCTCTCAGGGTTGCAGTCATCTCATCTATAATGTGAGGGAGGTTGGACTAGATGACCTTGAAAGTTTTTTCATCTCTGATGTTCTGTGACTCTGTGATTCATTAAATTAGGGGTAAGGGCGGACAGAGAAAAAGAAAGCCTTAGAAAGAGTCTCTGGTAAGCTTTCACTAGTGTTTATTTAAACATTATTATTTTTTAAATTGACAAACATGCATTTTCACTCCTCTCAACTTACACCACTTAACAGGAGGGAAGAAAGGAGAGGGAAAGTAGGAAAAAATAAACATTTATATAACATCTACTATGTGGCAATCACTGTAATAAGAGGTCGTTTTTCTTAACCAACATTATCTCATTTGATCCTCACAACATCCCTGGGAAGAAGGTGCTATTATTACCTCAGTTTTTCAGTTGAAGAAACTGAACTAGAGAGTAGTTAAGTAATTTTCCCAAAGTCACAAATTTAGCCAGTGCTGAGACCAGATATGAAATTGGGTCTTCCTAATTTTGGGCCCATTGCTCTAACCACCACACCATCAGGAAAAAAGAAAGAAAAGAAGGAAGAAAAGAAGGAAGGAAGGAAAAGCAATTCCTTAACAAATCTGCATAGCCAAACAACAAATTTCCTCTTTCACTGTGTTCAAAGACATATCTCTCATTATGCACCCTGAATCCATCACCTTTCTGATAGAATGCTTCATCATCAGTCCTCTATAATCACGAATGGTCGTTGGGTTGATGAAAGTTCTTATGTCTTTCCAGTGTTGTTGTTGTGTGAATAGTTCTCATAAATTGTTCTGCTAATTTAATTTTCTAGTAATTTATGAAAGTCTTCAAAATGTTCATTTTTATAGTACTGATATAATAGTATGTCGCACGAATATAAGGTAGAGTTTGTATGAAAGGCATGTGACACTAGAATGGGTAGGAATGGCTGGCTAGCTGATACTCTCAGCCAAGAATTGCAGAGAAGGCTACACCAGTTCATGTAAGGTTAGAAAATACAATGCAGACTTTGTTGCCCTACTGTCCCTTTGGGCAACATACTGGCTGGGTGGTAGCTAGAGCCAGACTCTATGAAAAAGAAACACAACTCACTAGCAACTTGAGTTTGCACAGAATATTCAGACAAAGGGACTGCCATGGTAGTTATCCTATCTCCCATGAGGAATTGCAGTCAGGGAGATGAGGCATTAGCAACAGGGGAGGAGGAATTCTAAAATCTAACCAGGAAAGTCTACTCAACATGAGGAAAGTGAAATCATAGTTAAACCACAGCAGCAAGTTTGCTGGAGAGTTTCATCAGCCAGTTCTAACCTGAACTAGGTGTGATTTAAGCCTTAAGAATACTTGAGTTATATAAGAAGGCAATAGCAAAGTGGGGCCATGGACCCCTGTGACTATTCCTAGTAGAATTTGTTCTGGTCCTGCTCGTTTAGTTCTGCATTGATTCATAAGTTTTTCTATATCTCCTTGAAATAATCTGATTTTTATTTATTATATTATGACACAAGAGTATTCATCACATTCATATATCACTTTTTAACCATTCCCCAGTGATGGGCATCCTCCTAGTTTCCACGGTTTTGCTACCACAGAAATGGCTGTGATAAATATTTTGGTACATATATTATCTTTTCCTCTCTCTTAGATCACTTTTGGGCATAGATCTAGCAGTGCTAGAGCTGTAGACCATGGCCAACAGATTGTAGTAGGCATGATACAATGGACCAGTTGTCACTAAAGCAAACCTGGCTTCAGTCAATTGCAATGTAGTTGCACTGTTTCTTCCACATCTGTCCCCTGCACATCTATTTTTTTTGGAGTGCAGTTTACTAATCTTGATACTGTCTAAAGGAGAGACATGGTCTGACGTAAGTGGTCCTATAGAATACAGTTGGTCAGAAGGCCTGCAATGATTGAGGGTTGGGATTGGGGCCTTAACTAGGGTGGGTCAACTGAGATTTTGTCCCAGGATATGAAAGGTAGAAGGTCCTTAAGAATAGTACCCTCCAGAAAACATTTCCTCCCTTGTCTGCCCTGGCGACATCTTCCTCTTTCCCTGTCCTCCTTAATTCTACCTCACCTTACATATACCTTGGCAGCAGTGGCACTACCATTTTCCCCCTAAGGGGCAGTTATATTTTCAGTAAGCAAAACTAAGAAGTGCTAGAATGCATTTCCTCCTCTTACTCAGGTAACTACACTCCTTCCCTCAAAACCATGGTTTCTGCTGCTTTCCTCAGATGAAAATATTGCTAGACTAGACTATTATCTTTACCAACATTCTATGACTGGTTCACCTGCCAGGGAACTGGGGAGGGAGTACTTGGCAACCCAGATATAGCACCATCCTGATGCAATACAGACAACCTGGCAAATGACAAATTTCACGAGAGACTGGTGTGGGGCCGCGTTGCTGGCTTTACCTTCTTCCTGTTGGCTAGGAAAGGCAATGAAATGTGGCCTTAGAAAATGGAAAGCTGGCTGATATCTGTGCTGTAAGATGAATAAAACTAAAATAAAATTTTAGGAACATTTGATATCTGACTATGTTTTCTCTCTAGAATAAGCTCACTGAGTCTATCTAAGGATTCTGATTTCCATTAACTGCTGTTGGCTTCTTTGCTATCCAAACTCATTCCAGATGAAATCCAATTCAGACAATGTATATAAAATGCCAAGGAACAGCAGGCACAGTGAGCCAGGCCCATTATGCTTATGACCACCTGGCTGGAAATGTATTCTCCTTTTTGTCTTTTTTGTTGGAATCATCATATTCCATTAGTGGTATATTGAAATCTCCCACAATTACTGTTTTTTAAATCAAATTCTCTTGACAAATCAGCATTTGTTCTTTATCAATTTATTTACTGTCATTCAGAACAGAAATGTTCAATATTCAGTGCTTTCTAGTCATCTATGTACAATACCACTTTCATTTTGGTCATCATCTCAATTCTCTCCCTACCAAAAACATGGACTGCTCCTGGAATGAGCCTGGACTCTGAAATATGAGCTTTTATCTTATCTTGCCTCAATACAAGCATCTATCTCATTTCCTGGCCATTTCCACACCAAGCTGCCCATGTAGAGCATACCCCTCCCCTTCATGATCCTTTAGGTATTGTTACCCCATTAGGATATAAGCTCCTTAAGGGCAGGCATTGCCATGCTATCATTATATTTGTATCTGAAGCAAAGTTCTTGACCCATAGTCAGTGCTTAATAAATGTTTTAGCTATTTAGTTATCCAGCTAGCCATATTGATATACTCTTATTATAAACAATCCCAATATAATTTCCTTGTTTCTCTCTCTCTCAATACCTTCTCGATGATACAGTTAGAGAACCTCAATTCAAATCTGCTACTTGTGTGATCACGAGCAAGTAATTTTACTTCTGTGGTCTTTGATTTTCTCATTTTTTAAATGAGACTAATCTTTCTGATTTTTAAAAGCACACATGATTCTCCCTTTAACTTTATATTGTTTTATCACCAGGGAGGGAGAATCCTCTTTTAGGTAATATCTGAACAGGCTTAGAAAAATAAGGAAACTCATCTTAGTGGGGGTGGGGGGGTTTAGATGGGCAGCTATGTGGCTCAGTGGATAGAGTGCTGAGCCTGGAGTCAGGAAGACTCATCTTCCTGAGTTCAAATCTAGCCTCAGACATTTACTATCTGTGAGACCCTGGGCAAGTCCCTCAACCCAGTTTGCTTCAGTTCCTCATCTATAAAATGATCTGGAGAAGGAAATAGCAAACTATTTCAGTATCTTTGCCAATAAAATTCCAATGGGGTCATAAAAACTTGGACACAGCTGAAAAATGACTCGACAGCATCTTAGTAGGAATAGACTGTTAGCCTCAACCCACTGCCATCTCCAGTTGTCCTGATCCATATCTGGCCACTAGACCCAGATGGCTCCAGTGGAGAAAGTAAGGTTGGTGGCTTTGCACAGCCCTCCCTCACTTAAATCCAATTCACTTACATATCATGCTATCACTCTCTGATGTCTTAGTTCTCCTCAAAAACAAAGGGCAAATAGCAGCAATGTGAGGTTATGAATGGAAGAGGATATGAGGTTTTCTTTTCCCCTTCTCCATCAATGACCTGCCAATATCCAATACGAGATTATTTCCAACATGCAATGCTTTCATTATTATTTGAGTGCTGCTGAAGAGTTGGAAGAAATCAAGTAACTCTTTTTTTTACTGAGCCCACTACACATTTATATTCTCTACTCTCTACTGAGTCTTTACTGCTATTATTTGGACACTCTATTCCTTCCTAATTAATTCACTATCCCATTCTCCACAATGGCTGTTCTAAACACCTTCCAAAGTAGTGAATCTCCCTGCCTCCCACCTTTTTACCTGAGGACCTCACTTCATACTTCACAAAACATTGAGATAATTTGCTAAAATCTCATTCTTTTCCCTTCATTCTCACTTCTTATCACTCAAGCGTCTCTCTCTACTGCTTCCTCCTTCATTCCAATCTAAGATGAAGAGATAGCCCTTTTGCCAAGGCAAACTCCAATACATGACCCCTTGATCCCATTTCCTCTTGCTTTCAAAAAATTGTTCCCACTATCATCCTACTCTCTTAGATTCAGTCCTTATCTATTAGCTCTTTACCTGATTCCTACAAGCACGCCAACATCTCCCCTATGTTTAAAAAACTATCAACTAATCCTACCATTCCCACTAGCTATCCTCTTCCTTTCTTGGCTAAATTCCTCAAGGAAACAGTCTATGATCAGCATCTCTACTTCTCTCATCCTCTTCTAAACCATCTGAAAACTGGTTTCCAGTCTCATCATTTAACTGAAATTACCCTCTCCAGAGTTACCAGTGATCTCTTACTTTCCAAATCCAGTGGCCTTTTCTCAGTTTAGATTTTCCTTGACCTCGCAGGAGCCTTTGACACAGTTGATCACCTGAATGGTGAATATTCTCTCCTCCTGACACTCTTCTGTCCTGGTTCTCTTTTTTTATCCAACTACTCATTCTCGCCCTCATGGTTCTTCATCCATGTCTCTACCACAAACAGAAGGTGCTCCTGAAGGTTCTGTCCTGGGCCCCTTTCTCTTTTTGCCCTATACAATCTCACTTAATGATCCCATCAGCTTCCATGGACAAAATTATTATCTCTATGCAGTGATTTTCCAGATCTATTTATCTCATTCTAGTCTCTTTCCTGAGCCCCAATCCAACACCTTCAACTGTTTCTTGGACATTTCAGACCAAATAGCCTATAGCGATCTCAAATTCATCAAATCCAAAACAGAATTTATTCTATTTCCTCCAAACTCTCTCTCATTCCAAACTCCTCTAGTACTATCCAGACTTCTACTATCTTCCTGACTCTCTGTGATCAAAACTTTAATATCATCCTTGTCATCTCATTCTTACTCTGTATATCTAATACATAACCAAATGGTTTTGTTTCTTTGATCACAGCAACTCCTATAAGCATTCCCCTAGTCTCCATTTGGAAAATCACAGTCCCAATAATGATCCTCATCACCTCTTGCCTGAACTATTGCAATAGCCTTCTGAATGAGCTGCCTTGAGTCTCTACCCAATCCAATTCATCTTGTGCTCAGTTGCCAATGAGATTTTCTGAAAGTGTTGTCCTACTATGTAATACTTTTACAATGAGTTCCAGTGCCCCGTTACCTGAGTTATCATATATAAACTCTTATCTTTGGCATTTAAGACTCACAATAACCTGTCCTCTATGACTTTTCCAGTCTTCTTATACCTTATTCCTCTCCATTCATTTTATAATCCATCGACACTATCATATTTACAATTCCTAGACCATCTATTGTCTCTGTTCCTTTTGCCATGACTGTCCACCATGTCTGGAATGTTCCCACCCCATATCTCTGACTCTGAATTTTCCAGCTTCTTTCAAGTCTTAGTTCAAATCCTACTTTCTTCAGGAGGGATTTTCCTGTGTCCTTAGCTGCTAGTGCCTTTTTCTCCTTCAGAATACCTTCCATCAATGCTATATACCCTGTGGGTAACTAATAATTTACATATTGTTGCCTTCATTAGGATATGAGTTTCTTGAGAGCAGGGAACATGTGTTTGCCTTCCTTCATATCCCCAACACTTAGTACAGCGTCTGACACATAATAAGTGCTTAATAAATGCTTGTTAAAGCAAGAGATAGAAAGATAAATTCCATTTAAAGTTGCTATAGACATTATAAAATATTTGGGAGTCTACCTGCCAAAAGAAACCCAGGAACTATATGAACACTTTTTAATTACAAAACACTTTTCACACAAATAAAATCAGATCTAAATAATTGGAAAAACATCAATTGCTCCTGGCTAGGCTGAGCTAATATAATAAAAATGACAATTCTTCCTAAATTAATTTACTAATTCAGTGCCATACCAATCAAACTACCAACAATTATTTTATAGAGCTAGAAAAAATAATGACAAAATTCATTTAGCAGAACAAAAGGTTCAAGAGAATTAGCAAAAAAAAAAATGCTAGGGAAGGTGGCCTAGCCATACCAGATCTTAAATTGTATCATAAAGCAGCAATCATCAAAACTACATGGTACTGGCTAAGAAATAGAGTGTTGGATCAGTTAAATAATTTATGTACACAAGACACAGTAGTCAATGACTATAGTAAACTGTTTGATAAACCCAGAGACTCCAGCTTTGGAGATAAGAACTCATTATTTGATGAAAACTGGAAAATAGTATGGCAGAAACTAGGCATAGACCAACATCTTACACTGTCTACCAAAATGATGTCAAAATGAGCACACAATTTAGATATAAAAGCTGATAATATAAGCAAACTGGGAGATCAAGGAGTAGTTTACCTGTCAGATATATATGGAGAAGGGAAGAATTTATGACCAAACAAGACACAGACGATATTATGAAATGCAAAATAGATAATTTTGATTACATTAAATTGAAAAGTTTTTGCACAAAGTCAATGCAACCAAGGTTAGGAGGGAAGCAAAAAATTGGGAAAGAACTTTTACCACCAGTGTCTCTGATAAAGGTCTCATTTCTAAAATATATAGAGCACTGAGTCAAATTTATAAGAATGCAAGTCATTCCCCAATAGATAAGTGGTCAAACGATATGAACGTGCAATTTTCAGATGAAGAAATTAAAATTACCTATAGTCACATGAAAAAATGCTCTAAATTACTATTGATTGGAGAAACAAAAATCAAAACAACTCTGAGGTACCAAATCACACTTATCAGATTGACTAACATGAAAAAAAAGGAAAATGATAAATATTGGAGAGGATGTGGGCAAATCGAGAAACCAATGCACTATTGATAGAACTGGGAACTGATCTTCTGATCTAATCATTCTGGAGAACAATTTGGAACAATGCCAAAAGGGCATTCTTCTAGGTCTGTATCCCAGAGATCCAAAAATCAGAAAAGGACTCACATGTACAAAAATATTTATAACAGCTCTTTTTGTGACGGCAGAGAATTTGAAATTAAGGGAAACCCATCAATTGGGGAATGACTGAAGTTGTGGTACATGAATGTAATGGAATACTATTGTTCCAAAAGAAATGATGAACAAGTAGACTTCAGAAAAACCTGGAAACAGTTGAATGAACTGATGCTGAATGGTGAGCAGAACCAGGAGAACACTGTATACAGTAACAGCCACATTGTATGATGACTAATTCTGATAGACTTATCTCTTTTTAGCAATGCAAGGATTCAAGACAACTGCAAAATACTCATGACAGAAAATGCTGTCCACATCCAGAGAAAGAACTGTGGAGTCTGGATGTAGATAGGAGCATATTATTTGCTCTCTCTTTTTTCTTCTTCTTTTGTTTGTTTCTTTTATCTCATGGTTTCTCCCATTGATTCTAATTCTTATTTACAACATAACTAATAGGAAAATAGGTTCAATATGAATGTATATGTAAAGCCTAAATCAAATTACTTGCAGTCACGGGGTAGAGGAGAGAAGAGATGGGGAGAAAATTTGGAACTCAAAATCTTATGGAATGTTTAAAACTCAAAATTAATTAATTAATTAAAAAGATAAATGCTTGTTGACAGGTTATCTCCAACCCCTTGTGTTCCTCTCCTTAAGTCTTAAACCTCTCATATCAGCTAAAATGTGCCTTAATAAAGGACTACTCCTTTAAGCATTCAGAACCCTTGTTTTTGTTCAGTCATTTTAGTCTTGTCCAACTCTTGGTAACCTCATTTAGGGTTTTCTTGGGAAAGATACTGGAGTAGTTTGCTATTTTATTTTCCAACTCACTTTACAGATGAGGAACCTGAGGCACACAGGGTTAAGTGACTTGCCCAGGGTCATGCAGCTACTAAGTGTCTGAGGTCAGATTTGAAATCAGGAAAATGAGCCTTCTTGATTCCAGGCCCATCACTTATCCACTGTGCCATTTAACTGCCCCATTCACTGATCTATCAGCCCCTTTTGGGAAACCTTGACATCTCCAAAGTGCTAAAATAGACTGGAATAAGTGTGGTAGCACTCCTATCTGAGAGTTCCAGATATGAGGAGATTTATGTACATTCTTGGGTGGTATATGGAAATTGGTTAATCTTTGGGTGTGAGAGAATGTGTTAGTAAAACAACAACATACTTCATTGTATGTCAATGGGCACTACAGTGAAAGTCAAGGGAGTGAAGAAAAATGAGAAAGAGTTTCAGTCTGGGAGATGTAGCATAGCAAGGAATGAGCCCCTGTGGTATTTAGTCCAGCATCTCCTTCCCTCTTGTCATTGTGGTCTTGGGGAATATTGTGATTGTCAATCCAAATTGTCCTCATAAGGCTCCTGAGCCCATGTACCTTGTGCACTAAAATAGAGCATAAGGGCTATTGAGACTGTGAGATCAGATCAAACTTTGCCCTCTTTACCTGACTTGGTATTAGCAGAGTTTGTCTCTGGTTCCCACGCCTACTGAGTAATACGGCAGAGTAGTGGTGCTGGGCTTACGCAATATTTAGCAGTTGTGTGACCCTAGTAGCATTTCATTTCTCTGAACCTGCTTCCCCTCTGTCAGATGTATATAAAAATCTGTGCTCTGCCTGGTTCACTGGCTGGAGTCATTTTGAAGACCAAATGAGAGCTCTTAAAAGCACTCTGTAAATTGGAAATCACATAAAAATGCCAGGTACCATCATTTTCAAGCAAGACCCCAGGTTCCCCTAAAAGCAGATGAGGGTGAGACAGGAGAAATACTATAACATTTAGTCCATTCTATAGAAAGAAAAAGGGGCAGTGTGGTACCGGGGGGAAATTATTGACTCTTGGTAAGAAGACCTAGATTCAATGCCACTCTGATGCTTACTACCTATTTGCCTTTGTAGCACCAATGCAATATTCACAGTGCCTAAGATGGCTATGAATATGCCAGCACAGCTCTGAAATGCAAAATATAATAGACTCTCCACAGGGAAAACAGAAGAAAAACATTTATTCAAACACCAGAAAGCTGAATACCAACACCAGAAAACCAAATCCATCATAGCAACAAAGAAATATTGTATATATATCATACATTTAAGAAAGAAATAGGAATATAATCTCTCATCCCTGCCAGTCAGACAAATGATTCCTTCCATGAATTACACTGAATAACAGCTAACCTTATATAGCACTTTAAAGTTGGCAGCAGACTTTATAAATATTATCCCATTTAATCCTCATAAAAAACCTGGGTAGGTTATCCTCTTTTTATAGCTGAGGAAACTGAGGAAGATTAAAGTTACATGACTCAACCAAGTTCACACAGCTAGTAAGTATCTGAAACTGGATTTGAGAATTCAGGTCTTCCTCACTCTAGGCCTGGCACCCTATCCACTATACCACCCTGAATCTGCCCTGCTCAGACTATTGAACTCACTCATTCCATCCCTATACTCTTTCTAATTCTTGATTTTTTCTTTTTGCCTAGTTGCCTGGTACTGTGTGGACAGAATGATAAAGTCAGCTTTTAGCTGATATTGCCGAACAGCTTGAGAGTTGAGAATTGTTCTTGAAAACATCTCCAGAATGAGGAATCTTTGAAAATGTAGTAAAATGTACTAAATGGGGCATTGAGGGCCATAAGGGTCTTCATGAGTGTGGTCAAATGCTAACAGAGGATGGGAAGGTCAGTGTGTGAAGGTGACTCCACGTTGTCATGGAGACAGAGTTAACCTGGTACTTCAATGGCATCACAGTCAAAAGGTTTCCTCCAAACTTCCCCCGGGAGAAATATCAGAGCTCAGAAATGAAGCATACATCCCATGCCCCAGCTACCTATTAGGCAGCAAGTAAAAGAGCTGAGATTATTTGCAAAGTTCAGATGACTGTAATGTATCTACTCCCAATTCTTTGGCATTAGGTTTCTGTCTCTCTGAATTCAAACTCAGAGTAGGCATCACTGTCCACCTAAAGCTTTCTTCCATAGTCATTGCCCTTCATCTCAGTACTTTCTCCCTGATTAAACATTCTATTTCCTTGACCATATAAATTCTGCCATCCCCCCCCTCTTCCCCATAGAATACAATCTCCTTGAGGACAGGAACTTTTTTATCTTAGCATTCACAGCACCTAGCATAGGTGTGTGTTTAGTTGTTTCCTTATAGGTATGATACTTCTTTTAAATTAAATTTCTTTGGTTCCATTTTAAGTTCCAAATTGTCTCTCTTCTCCCTCCCTGCCAACACTAGAGATAAACAGGCATAGTAGTTTTAAATAAATATTTATTGAGTTGAATTTTTGCTTTCTGCATGTGAAATTCAGAGAAACTAAGAGAACGCAACTTCTTTAAAATCACAAAGCAAATAGAACATGATCTGAAATCTTGCCTTCAAAGACATAGGTTTGGTTAATTAGCCACAAGTATCCCTCTGGGCAGTGTGGTAAGGTCTACATACCTGGGAGTTGAGACCTATGTTCTTGCCCCAACCCTTCAACAAGGTAGCTGTGTCCTTGGGGCATGTAGTTAACCTGTCTGAGTCTCCATGTTCTCATTAATCACATTATTCTTCTACTCCCTGCATACAGGATTGGGAGATTCAAAGAAGTCAGTGTATGTGAAAGTGCTTTGTAACCACAAAGCACTTTATAAATGTCCATTGTGGTTATTTCAGCTCCATATTTGGGAGGTGATACAGCATAGTGTATAGAGTGTTGGAGGGGGAGCTAAATCCTGCCTCTGACATTTACTGCCTGTGTGACCACAGAAAAGATGCTTTTCCCCTTTGGACCCAAGGAAGCTTCCTAAAACTAGAAGTGCAGTCAGACTGACTGCTGATCTCTTTGGTGGAGGGTCAAAAAATCTATGTGTGGGGAACTTAGTCTTTTCTGTCAAAAAGGCAGACATTAAAAGTCAGCTGACTCTTTTGGAGAGAGCTTTTAGAAGATACTCTGTGCCCAGATGTCCAGCTTCCAACTTTCAGATGGAGAGAATCCAATAAAAATAGCCAAATGATAAACACTATATGGTTCCCCTACCCCTCATTCTCTATCCCAGTGGAAAGGGCTGGTGGGGCCAACATGCACCTACCTGTATAATTCAGAACAGGCTTCAATGAAGGCTCTTGGTGAAGTGGGAAAATTCTTACTTTACAGACAAGAGCCTGGCTTTCTTGACCTGTGGGGCACACCCTGTGACAATGGTTTGCTAGGATGATTTTCATTGTGCTTCTATGTGACTTCATCCCTAAAGGAAATACGTATAAGACTGAGAGTTTAATCTCTTCTAATCTAACCAAGTATGGTCCCCTGAAAGTTTTGAAGGGACTGGCTTAAATCCTCTTTCAAGATGCTCCCTCAAAAGTTCTGTTTGTTGTAAAGATTACCATTCCCTCTCTCCTCACACCAATCCACTTAGTCATCTTAGATAGTAAGCATGAATAAACAACTAATTATTCATGAACATGAACAATTTAAATAAAAGTCATCTAATATACCCTCTTCCTCTGACTGAGGGGGACCAGTTGGCAGAGCTGAAATATACCCCAAGCAGTGACTTCCTCATACCAGCCCCCCCAACTGAGGATTCCTTTTGTGCTATTTAGCCCAGGAAAGATTTTTGGCATCAGCTATAGATCCAAATACTCCTAGTTATGACTCCTTTGTGCTAGATCCACAGACTATCTGTGTGATAGTTACATCTGATATTTCCACTTTGGTGAATGAATGAACAGTTGAGTGAATGACAAAGCAATTATTTAGTGTGTGTGCTCGTCCTTTGTTGCTGAAGAAGACCATGCCATCAGAGAAATAATGACATAATTTGCCATTGACTGTTTAGAGTGAGGGAGGGCTGTGCAGGTCACCAGCCTCACTTCTCCTCCAGAGCCATCTGAATCCAGTGACCAGATATTCATCAGGATGACTGGAGATGACCCAGGATGAGGCAGTTGGGGTTAAGTGACTTCCCCAAGGTCACATGGCTAGTGAGTCTCAAGTGTCTGAGGTAAGATTTGAACTCAGGTCCTCCTGACTCCTGCACTAGTGCTTTATCCACTGTACCACCTAGGTGCCCCACTAAAATACACAGTACTTTCCACTTAAGCTACTATTTACTGGGAATTATTTCCTTGAGTCCTGAAGCCCTGTCCTAGAGATAAGATGAAACCTGTTCTAACTGTTATGAATTTCTCCTGAACCCCTACCTCTCCTTGAGTGACCTCATGCAAGACAGGCACAGCCAGCATTGTTCATCAAGGTTTCTTTTGGAGTATAAAACTCCACCTGGAGTATCAGTGCTGACAGCCATAAGTGCATTTCCTGGTTATTTTAATGATGAGGCTCACCATGTCTCCAGTAATTGGGATTCTGGGATCCAAGTTGACGTAGGGCTGACTGGATTGTGATATCAGGGCTTTCTGGGGCAGAATCTACTAGGACAAGAAGCTGCCAAATGCCACCTGGTCCTGTGCCTCCCTGAATCCTAATGCTTTCCCTCTCTAACCACCTTACATTTATTTTACATCTTTTCTGAAAACTCTTACATGGGTACATATTGGCTAGGTGGGTGGAGCACTGGACCTGGAGTCAAGAAGATCTGAGTTCAAATTTGACTTTAGACACTAGCTGCGTGACCATAGGCAAGCCCCTTAACTTCTGCCTGCCTCAACTGTAAAATGGGGATAATAATAGCACCTACTTCCTGAGATTGCTGTGAGCATAAAATGAGATCATATATGCCAAGTGTCAACCTTAAAGTACCATATAACTGCTAGCTATCACTATTATTACATTGTTTTCACAAAAAGAATGTCATCTCCTAATGAACAGGAGCTGTTTCACTCTCTGTACTTACATCCCTAACACTCAGTACAGTGTCTGACGTCTAGTAATCACTCAAAAAATGTTTGCTGTAAAGGCAGCTAGGTGGCCCACTGAGTAGAGTACCTGTCTGGGAGTTAGGAGGACCTGAGTTCAAATCTAACCTCAGATACTTACTAGCTGTGTCACCTTGGGCAAGTTAATTCCAATCGCCTCCAAAAAAATGCTAAATGTTTGTTGATTAACGAATTGATTTTTTCAATAAACTTTGTTATACTCTATACCTGTAATTCTCCCAGGTCCTCATGACCTGCTTCTTAATTTGAATCTGATCATCAATTTACTTTACCATTCAGGCTATTACAAGTATTCCTAGGACTGGCCCTCAATGAAGTTTTTGGAGACCACTAATCACTAGGACTTGACAATGCAGTCTCTTTTCACAGCAACCCAAGACAAGAGCAGTAGAGACTTCATGAAAGACCATAGATATCATTGTAAATTCTGATGAATAATGAAGAAGACACACACACACACACACACACACACACACACACACACACACACACACACACACACACACACACACCACCCAGGAAGCAGTATTCAGTCCAAAGCTCATGCCTGGTACCTTTTATGATAATAATAGTAACTCAAGAGGCAGCATGGGATTGGCTGTGAGTTCCTTGTAAGCAGAAACTGTCTTTTTCCTTCCTTTGTATCATCAACACTTAGCAGAGTGCTGAGCACTATAGGCAATTATAATATAATGTATATTCTATAATTATATATTATTGTTAATTACTATGTATTCTATAAATAGATTATACATTACAATATTATATAATTATATGTTATATTAGTTATACATTAATATAACCATATATTTATATACAATTATATATTAGTATATAATATTGTGTTATTATGTAAATATAATGTAATTTTATAGTTCTATACGAGTAGCCAATTAAACAGACTCACTAACTGTAGTGGAAAGAAAGTGATTTCCTGGATCTGGAGGACTGGCCATAGGTCTCTTCTCTGGCACAAACTGGTGTGTGGCTTTGGGCAAGGGGGCTTAACTGCTTCATGCCCTCAGGCAATGAACAGGTGCTGGGCGTTCTCCATATCAAATGAAAGCATGAGTCTGAATAACAACAACAAAGAAAACCTTACATTTTGATGGTAATTTCAGATTTGCATTATCTTTTGAAACATTTATGCCCCTAACAACCCTGTAAGATAGGTAACACAAGTGTTAATAACCCAGTTCTGCCGATGAAGAAAATCTCATCAGATGACTTGTCTAAGGTGTTAAGACTGCTAAGTGTCTGAATCAGAACTTGAATCCATGTATGCTAATTCCCAGTAACACCACTCTTCTCATTATACCGTAGCAATGCTTACTTAGCCAAAATGTGCTGGTCATCCAGCATACTCTGACCCTTAGATACACTAGGGAAGATTCAGGAGGGGTTGTGAAGAAGAGTCTAAGAAACCCTCTGACAGCTATGGGCTCAATAGGGACTGAATGCTTCTGGTCCTGTAGTAAGAGAGGAGGACAATTTTGCTGTCAATGACCTGGGGACCCTCCCCATCAAAATTAATTGAGCACCACATTCAAAACGTACCAGCAACTAGGTTTTGTTTTGAAAAAAAAAAGCAAGAGAGAGAGGAAAAAGAGATGTATTTCTTTTGTATCTTATTAATAACTGTGATCAATATTTTAATAATTACAGCTAATAGTATATACGTATATGCTTCAGTTCCATGCTGTGCTCAGTTAAGAGCCATAAAAAAGAAAGGAAAAAAGCAAGCCATAATCATAAACATATCACTGCTGGTTATAAAAATGTATCACTTACTGAAAACTTAGAAAAATACAACCAGGTCCCTAGAATTATATAATAGAAGCTTCTGTCTTTTATAAACAAACAAATGACATATCCTTCTATTAAATTACAGGTTCTCAAATATCCTTGGGAATTTAATAAATGAAATATACTAGAACCAGCACATTATCACAGACAAAACAATTGCTCACAGTCACTTGATTGAAACTGATCCCTAAAAGTTTAACATTTTACTAAATGCTGCCACACTGAAACCTCATGATTTGGAGCTATGTGCAATGACAGGGTTTTTTTGCTGTTGCTTAGGCAATCAGGATTAAGTGACTCGTCCAAAGTCACACAGCTTGTAAGTGTCTGAGGTCGTATTTAACTCAGGTCCTCCTTACTACAGGGCCATTGTTCTATTCACTGCACCACCTAGATGCCCTCTAACGATAGCTTCTTAAAATATAGAAACTTAGTATAAGAATTCAAATCCGTATAAGAATAGCATATATCACCCCTACTAATTCATTTACTACTGGAATGGTCCCAAAGATTCAATCTTGCCTGGGTCTTAGTTTCCTTGTATGGAAAATGAGAGGACTGGAAGAAATGATTCCTCAGGTTCCTAGTAGTTTAAGTCCATGCTGTGATCCCCTGCTCTCAGTAAATTTGCTAATGAGCTTGTGCTGAAATTCCCTTATCCTTTGGTCAAAATTGACCATATCATAGACCTGAGGGAGAAGTCACCAAACATGAAACAAAGACAAAAGTACCACAGCCCCATCAAATGAGAATGAGATTTGTAATCAACTATAAGGGCTATTTTATTCACCTGTGCCATCATCTATCGAACATTAGCAGCAGAGCAGCTTGTCTTGGGACCATTTCTATCTGAATCCTATTTTTAAAAAGATGAGAAGAATGAGATGAGGAAGAGGAGAAAGATGATGGTGGTTGTTACATGTTGGCACATTCTCAGATGTGAGTTTTACAGCAACCTTATAGTACAGATGGGCATCTAGGTGGAGCAGTGGATAGAGCACTGGGCCTGGAGTCAGGAAGACTCATCTTTATGAGTTCAAATCCAGCCTCAGACACTCACTAGGTGTGTGACTCTGGGAGAAGGAAATAGCAAACCAGTCCGGTATCTCTGTCAAGAAAACCCCAAATGGAATCGCAAAGAATTGGACATGACTGAAAAACAACAAAATGCAGTAGATTCTATGGGCAAAAGACAGGAGGAAAAGAAGAAAGATAGACTTTGGAGTGGAGAGGAGGAAGAGACAGACAGAGACCAAAAGTGAGAGTAATAGAATTTAGCCAAATGGAATAAATCATCTGATCCCCAAGGCCAGGATTTACCGACCTTACTTCTCTAGCCTGGGAAACCTATAAACTTTTTACTAATTTTACCTCTCATATCTATAGACCTCAAATAACGGATGTCCTGGTTGATTTATGTCTCTAAATAAGCTCATTAAGTGATAATCTGAGAAGAATCCATCACTGTGACAAGTTGGTTGATGAACCATCCCCCAGCAAAGTCAAAGTTGCTTAATATCCTGAACAAATAGGTCAATAATGAGAAGAGCAGCAGAACTGGGTCAGACAGCAGTGATCACTCTATTGGAGACAGATAGTCGCAGAATGGGGCATTCTGTTCTGCAGCCTTGGCAGTCTGGAACTAGCCAGTGAAACTATCACTGGCTGAGAAATGGAAAGTAGCCCTGGACGCAGGCCTGTCCTAGGTCATCAAAGAAGGCCAAGTTGAGTCTCCAGCCTTGTCTCTCTAGGACCTAGTCTTATTGTCCATTGATATTCCCTGGTACCTCTTGGGTTATATCCAACATAACCTGGTTTCTCTTGATATTTTGGGGCTTCCCAGGTTTCTTCCCCTCCTTGCTTGGAGTCAAAGCTTGGATGCATATAGACACAGTCAAGTTGGTCCCTACATGCTGTTGCTGAATCATTTTTCAGGCATTCCCAACTCTTCACAACCCCACTTGGGTTTTCTTGGCAAAGACAGTGTAGTGTTTTACTTCTCCAGCTCATTTAACAGATGAGGAAACTGAGGCAAACAGGGTGATGTGGTCTGGTTCACACGACTACTAAGAGTCTGAGGACAGATTTAAATTCAAGAAGATGAGTCTTCCTGACTTCAAGCCTGATCCACTTTGCCACCTATCTTCCCCAGTCCCTACATACCTTTATATCAATTTCCCAGTGTCCCTTTTGCAAATCCCTATGCTGTGTAATCTTCTCTGTTCTCCAACCAGGGAAGAAGGGTAAAGGAAATTTTAACAAAGTGTGACTGACAAGACAGAAACCTTCCCCCCACTTTAGGTGAGCATGTGAAGAATGAGAGAAGGCCTCAAGACTTATCTTAGTGGGATCTGGGTGGCATAGTGGATAAAGTGCTGGATCTGGAGTCAGGAAAACCTAAATTCAAATCCAGACTGAGACACTAACTAGCTGTATGACTCTCAGAAAATCACTTAACTGCTTACTACCTCAATTTCCTCCCCTGTAAAATGGGGATATTAACAGCACTCACCTTTCAGATTATTGTAAGGATAAAATAAGACAAAGTTTGTAAAATACTTTGCAAACCTTAAAGTGCTATAAAAATACCCACTCTTGTTATTAGGTTAATTTCATATTTTCCCTCATAGACAAGCACAGTTCTAGGTACTGTGTGTTGATTTAATCAAACTGATAAAATGATGAAATGAGTAATATACCACATGTGCTGAAACTTGAGGATCAATAGAAGTTTGACCACTAGAGATGGGTAGGAGCAAGGGGAAGGCATTCCAGGCAGAGAGAAGTACAGAAGCAAAGACATGCAGTGAGCTGACCTACATAATCTTCCAGTTCTCCATCTAGGACCCTATAATCCAATGGGAAACAGCAAAGTTTGGCTAGAGAATAAGGCATAAGAAGGGAAATGATAGGAGATAAGACTGGAATATGGAATAAGGTTGGAAAGGTAGGAACTTAAATGATAACTGAAATTGAATGTTGGAGCCAGATTGTGAGCACCTTGGATTCTAGCCATAGGACTGGACTTTATTAGGTAAGCAATAAAGAGCTGGTGGTTTCTGAATAGTGGAGCAATGTGATCAGATAAGTCCTTCAGGAACATTTATCTAGCAGTGGCCTATAAGAAATATTGGAGAGAGAAATAGCTGAGTGAAAGTAGGTTAGTTAGAAGGTTGTTGCAATGTCCTAGGTTAATGAGGGCCTGAATAGCAATATCCCATTTAACTCATACACCTTTTAGCATCCTCCCTCCTAGGACCAAGTACTGCCCTATAATAGGGTAGTGCTTTGTGAAACGCATCTGAGTGGGCAGTGATTCTGAGAAGCAGATGAGGGGGACTTGAAACTGCAAGCAGAGAGCTTCCATCTTCTCAATGAAGTGGGAGATGGAGTCATTTATAAGAATGAGAGTGGGGTAGAGTTAGGGACTTAAAGAGAGAAAAGAACCATTTCTATGGGAAATATAAGAAGGAGTCAATAATAATTGATGGTTTCTAGGGTACTAGATGGAGAAGAAAATGGCAAACCTCTCCAGTATCTTTGCCAAGAAAATCTCTAATAGCGTCATGAAGAGTCGGACAACTGAAACAACTGAACAACAAAAAGTGTACTAGAGCAGACTGAGTTAGATAAATCCCTAAAAGGGTTGTTTCCAGCACCAAAATTCTATGATCTGTGATCGAGAGGCTTAATGATGTGGAGCAATAGTTGAAGAGATTGGCTTATGTTCAAGGATGTGCTGATAGATAAACTAACCAGCTCGTTGGGGAGAAAGGGAGCACTTACTCATGGCACACTTTTAAGTTTAATCTGTATTATTAACATTGTCTCTCTCATTTTCTTAGGTCTAGATAATCAACAAAACGCCGACTGGAGCCCTGATTTGTAGGTGTGCCAGTTTCTAAGGTGTAAATGCTCACACTGAAATTTTAACACTGCTGATTTAAGCTATCCCTAGCCCTCTCCTGCCTACGTTACTTATTGAATGGAAGTTCAGACGCAACAAAGTAACCTAGCTCTTCTCCTCTTGACCAGAAAAATCCTCACTTGTGATAAGAACATATCTCTAACTTAAAGAATTAATATCTTAATCCAGCATAATATAAGGCACTTGAAAACAGGGACTTTTTTCTTTTTTCCATTGAATTGGTTTGTGTCAACGATGAAGGGAAGAGAAGGTTTTTTTGTATTTTTGTTCACTTTAAATATTGAACGTTAGCCAACCGCATTAGCTTCTGCTGGATGTGACCTCCTTGTTGAACAATAACTAGGACAGATTACTGTAGCAAAGAAATTGAATACAGAGGCCACATCCTACATGATGGATAGAGAAACAGTGACATCTAGTGGACACACTTCCCTGCTCGGAGAAACTGGAAAGAATGGTCCACTTCAGTGCTCCTTCAATTGTGGGTCAGAAAAGAATTGACAACAGTGAAAGGTTCCTGAATGCGCAATGACCAAAAATTAATTAAAAATCAAATTTATAACGAATATGAGGTGTTTCTATGCCCCATGTCCCACCAGGCAACTTCACTGAAGCCTTGGTTCTGAACACAAAGGATTGACCGCTTTGCACTACACATGCCCTCAGGCCATGCAGTGCCACCCAACACTGCTGAACTTGAAAAGTGGTTACAAGTGGAAAAAGTTTCAGAAGCCCTGTACTAAATAAATGCAACACAGAGTGAGATTTTTCCTCCTAGAGGTTAAAAAGAAGCATACCACTTGGCTTGAGGGGCCCAGGTCGTGAGGGCTACAGTATTTGTAGGAAGGTGATAATTTTTCCTGCCCCTAGAGCATGGAAACTAACCCTTGATTTTTCCTTGCCTCCTGACCAGAGAAACCAAAGAGAAATGCGCGTTCCAGTGGGAGTTTCCCATGTAGGAAAAGTAAGTATGCCTTTTAATGGAATATCATCCAGCATAGTGCAATGGGGAAAGAGTAGCTTTGGAGTCAGAGGCCATGAGTTCAAATCTCACACCTTCCAGTATATGACCTTGGGAAAAACACTTAAATCTGAGATTCAGTTTCCTCATGTGTAAAATAAGGGAGTTAGACTAGATAGCCTCTAAGTTTCTGTCCAGATGTACTAAGGTCCCTTCTATGTTCAGCCTTATTGAATTCCTTCTGCTCCCTCAGAGAGTGGGAAGGGTCACATGAAAGGAGAGGAAATAAATCTTACCTCTTAACTCATCTTTGCTAAATGACTCACGATTGGGTGATTATTGATAGCTGGAACCAGAAATGGAAATCAAATACAGAGCCAAAGATTTTTGTTAATGGATGAAGACGTTCAATTACTCTGCAATGAGCAAAATTGATTCCTTGTTTGTCAAGCTGGGAAACTGGTAGAATCTGCTCCTTCCCTATCCTTGCTAGCATCCAGTCAAGCAGCACCAGCTCATGTTTCACTGGCAGGAGTGACAACGAAGGTAATTTTTTATGGGCCAGAGGTAATCGGTCAGAAACATCAACTGGCTCAGTGCATGCAGAGCTCTCTGTGAGTGCCAGAAGGAAAGTAAAACTTTGTGGAGAAGAAGGGAGGGAAGAGAAAAGTAGAGAAGGAAAGAAATGAAGAACGGAGAACAGGGATAACAATGGGAGAAGTAGAGGAGGAAAATGAGAGAAGAGGGATTCATGGAATCATGAAATTTCAGAATTGAAAGGGACCATGTAATCCAACCTGTACCTGAACAAAAATCCCCTCTCTAACATGTCTGACATGGGGTCCATTGTTAGGAGCCATCCAGTGAGGAGAAACTCACTACTTCAGAGTAGCTCATCCCAATTTTGGATGGCCCTAAGTGTTGGGAAGTACTTTGGATTTTTCTTCCTATGTTGAACCTAAATCTCTATAAGTTCAACTTCCACCAATAGTTCTGTACTCTGGGGCCAAACAGAATAAGTCTAATCCCTCTTGCTCATAACCCACAGCCCTTTATATAATTCAAAGGAAGCTATTAAGCCCTTTCTAAATTTTATCTACTTCTGGTTAAATATTGCAAGTTCCTGTGGCTTGTTCCTGGTATGACATGGCCTCAAAGTCTACCCATGTAACCTTAGGAAAGTTACATTACCTCTCTAGAACCCAGTCTCCTTATCTATATAAAGATACAATTGGAATAGATGTCTTCTAGCATCCTTTTGATTACTCAAAGTCTGGATCTTTCACCATATTGATCATCCTTCTCTGGATACTCTCCATCTTATTAATATTCTTCCTTAAAAAAAAATAGAATCAGAGATAGAAGAGACATCAAAGCCATCTAGCCCAACCTTCCCATTTTATAGAGGAGGAAACTGAGGTTTAGGGAGATGGGACAGTGGATAGAGTGCCAGACCTGAAGTCAGAAAGATCTAAGTTTAAACCTGGCCTCAGACACTTTAGTATCTATGTGTTACTTGTCTTTTGTCTACCTCAGTTTTTTTCTGTAAAAAAGGGGTAATAATAGCACCTAGCTCCCAGGGTGGTTGTGTGGTTAAAATGAGATCACATTTTTAAGTACTTTGCAAGCCTCCAAGCACTACGTAAATGCTAGCTGTTATCATAGTTACGCATCACATGACTTGTCCAAGGCTACGTAGGTAGTAGGTGTCACAGGGGATACATGAACACGAATTCTCCGACTTCAGCATCAGTGTGCCTTCCCCTGCACCATTCTACCTTTCTCTGTGGCTCCAATAACGTAACAAAATGTTTCTGAGCAAGGCAGAATACAATTGGTCTAGATACCACCATGCAGGCTAGGTGGGGGTAGGCTAAGTGGCAGACGGTGGAAAGAGGTGTGCTGTGTGGCACTGTGGGGAAAGGCAGTGGATTTGGAAGGAGATGGCATGAGTTAGGGTCTTACCCCTGCTTCTGTGTCCTTGGACAAGTTACTTCAACTCTCGCCCCATCTAGCTCCACGCCCTCATGTTACAGATGCGGAAACTGAGACACAGAGAAGTTAAAGTGATTTGACCAGAGTTACACAGATATTAAATGCTTGAGGTGGCTTTAAGCTCTGTTATTCCTGACTCCATGTTGCCTTCATACGTCTGGAAAGGACCTTCAAAGTCATTCAGGCAAATCCAAGAGAGGAAGAGAATTGTTTTACTTTATTTTAGATTTTAATCATTTTAATTTACTATCTTTTAGTTTTATTTGGTTTTTTAATTTTTCTTTATTTATTATTTATTTTTCATTTATTTCTATGTATTTCTTTATTTATTTGGTAGAGCAATCAGTGTTTAGTGAGTTACCCAGGGTCACACATCTAGTAAGTGTCTAGGGCTGTATTTGAATACAGATCCTACTGATTCCAAGGCAAGTGCTCTATTAATTGAGCCGTCTAGTTGCCTCTAGCTGAGATGAGTGAGAGAGTAATTTGTAAGTTGAAGTTTAACATTTGAAAAAGTTAAATTTTGAAAATAGAAATGAAAAATTTTGAAATTGAAATTTTAAAAATTTATATTTTCATTTTTAAGAATTTTGAAATGGGATCATTTGAAATTTTGACATATGCATACTTTGACATTTGAAGGTTTGAATTTAGAAAATTAGGAATTCTGAATTTCAAAATTTTAATTGACATTTAAGATTTTGAAATTTTAATATTTTGACATTTTTGAAATTTATATTTTTATGTTTTCCACCTTTAAAGTTGACTTCTGTATCATCAGGGAAATCATGCATAATTTAATATTTGCATTTAAATGGTTATTAAAATTTTTCAAATCTTAAATTTGGGCATTTATTTCACATCAAATTTTTTATTTATGTTTCAGTCTACTTTTTTTGCTTATTCAGCAAGGTACCATCATGCATTTTGCAGGTGTTTGAGATGGAATTACATATACTGGGGTTTACAAATTCATATTTTGAGGATTTAAGTTTTGAATTTTAAAATTTATAGATTTTGAATTTTGAAATTTTTAAAAATTTTGAAAATTTGAACTTCAAATTTTTTTACATTTTTATTGTTAGAAAATTTATAATTTAGACAGCCCAAATTTAAAGTTTGATATTTGGAATTTTAAAATTTTGAAATTCAAAATTCAAATGATGAAAACTTGATATCTTGACATTTTCAATGTATAAATTTTGAATTTGACATTCTGATGTTTTGAATTTTTTAAATTTTGGCTTAGAAAATTATAAATTGTGAAATATTTCATTTTTTCATGTGTTTAGAGAGGAAACTTCTAGTATGATAGAGAAGGAGGCAGTATAAACAAAATTTTATGAAAATTTGAGAGTGTGGAGAGTGCATTGAACTCAAAGGAAGGGGGAAAACTTCATAGCACATGAATTTTAATATAATAAATGTGGGGTTTGTAAATTTAAATTTTGAAGATTTAAGTATTTCAACTGGAAAATCATTTTTGAAATTCGTAATTTTGAAGTTTTAAATTTGCAAATCTAAATTTAGAAATAATTTAGAATTTTGACATTATGAGATCTGAAATTTCAAATTTTGAATTTTGAAATTTGACACCTGAAATTTTTAATTTTGAAACCATAAATTTTAAAATGTTTCTTTTAAAATTTTTCATTAATTTCTTACATTTGGTTAGCAAGATAGTGTCAAGCATGATACAGATGAAGATACTCTAGATAAAGCTCCAGTAAAATTTGAGATTAAAAAATTTTTAACTCAAGAGAAAGGGGAAGCTTCATAGCACATATGATTTGGAGAAAGAATTTCTGGGGTCTCTCTATGGGTTCTGTGTAACAGCAATATATAGGAAAAGTTCTTTATGATATTGATAAATGCAATTGCTTTATGTATGGCTTATTGTATAATCTATATAGTAATACAAATATAAATTATCATATTTATTTTTGTGTATGCACTACATGTATACATATAGAGAGAGAAAATTGGGCTTAAGTAATTTGCCCACAGTCAGGCAGTGAGTAATTGTCAGGGTTTGGGTTTGAACTCAGTTCTTCCTCATTCTGGGCCTGGTACTCTTATTTGCTTAGTCAGCCAATTGACCATTATAGTTAGGATAAAACAACTTTTTTCATGGATTTTTTTGTCAGACAGCCCTCTTGGGATCTTGGGTATCCACTCTCAAAATTAAAATTCTAGTTCCAACACTGTGGTCAGGGGTCCATGTGAATTTGCATAGCTCTCTACCTCCCTGAGCCTTTATTCTCTCATCTCTAAAACAGGAATAACTGAGCCATTTTACTTTAAAGAGAACTCTGTATGTTGGCGACATATAGAAAAGTAAAAGAAAAATTCCATGCTGGTATGAAGGATGTTTTGATGTTCTCAGCATTCCTGCTTTGGAGTCCTCCAATATCTCATTGTAGTATGAATGCCCTTGGGTTCACCAAGATGATCCAAATGGAAGCGCTAGCTCTGACTGGCCTTTGGTGGGGTCTTCTCTCATCCAGGAAGGAGCCCAATTAAGCTCTGAGAAGCCCAAGGATCAGGCTGGCCAACAGATGTCAATTTCACAAAGAATATTAACCAAAAGGTTTGTAATCTGCCATGATGGAGAGGTACATCTGGGATGTACTTTTAACGGTTTAACAACTGGTTCTCCAGGAAAAAAAATAAGTATGCATGACAAACTTACATTTAAACTTCATTATTAACATTTTCTCCATCATTGTCTTAGGTCTAGACAATCATTATAACAATAAATCAAACCCTGGTAAGTTCAGACATCTTTCAATCATGTCTGATTTTCCTTGTCCACATTTGGGGTTTTCTTGCCAAAGATACTAGAGTGATCTAACATTTCTTTCTCATTTGACAGGTGGACAACATAAGGCAAACAGGGTTAAATAATTTGCCCAGGGTCACAAATCTAGTAAAGGAGTTTGAGGAATGATTTGAAATCACAAAGATGAATTTTGTTCACTGCAAGTCCAACACACTCTCCACCACACCATCTTGCTGCCCTTCCTGATAAGCTGTGTTTCCCAATTCCCAAGGTGTAAATACTTGCATTGGACATTTAATAAAGAGTGCCTGGCACATAGCAGTCACTTAATACATACTTGTAGCTTAGTAGGTTGATCTATGAACTATTGGCCAAACTTGCGTAGAAAATAGGTAGCAGAGTTACCACTCAAATCTCTCCCTTTAACAAGGAAAGCCAGAGGAGTAGTTACATGGCAGAGCTTATAGAGCATGAGGCTTGCAGTGAGTAAGACCCAAGTTCAAATCCAAAGAAGGAAAGAAGAGAATGAAGGTAGAGTCTAAAATACTGTAGTGGTACTATGACTGGAGAGAAGGAGAGGGATGTGAGTGATATTAGGAATCCATGAGACTATTGACTATATATGGGGAAAGGCAGAAAGTTGATTTTTTCATTTTTCATTTTTTTTATTTTAAATTTTCACATTTTAAAGCTGATTCCAGAATGTCCCTGGTTATACCTCTAACAACCAGGAAACTGTGGATTCTTAAATAGTCTTAGTATCAATATTACTAAACTTCAAATTTTAGAATTTTAATTTTTAAAGGTTAAATACTGACATTTTAAATTTATTTTTAAATTTTCCTTATTTATTTGCTAAATTAGCAAGCAATCACCAAATGTGATGGAAATGAAGGAAATTCTGATAAAACTCTAAGAAAATATGAGACTTTACAGAGTATTCTGAGCTCAAGAGAAGAGGAAAGGTTTCATAGTAAATAAGATTTGATGAAGAATTCCTGAGACCTCTTGATGTCCTCTGTTTACCTGCTGGTAAATATACAGGGAACGTCCTTAAAAATATATACTTATTATTGCATATGATTATATTATATACAATTGTATATAACATATATAAATAAACATATATAATATATACACACATATACATACATATATGTGTGCGCATATGTATATGTGAATATATAATATATATACATATATTTAAAACAATCAAGGTTCAGTCACTTTCCCAGGGTCTCCCAGCTACTAGGTGTCAGAAACTGGATCTGAACTCACATCTTCCTGATTCTTGGCCTGGTGCTCTATATACACAGTCACCCACATGCATGCTTGGGTTAGGCAGAAGCTAAATTTTTTTCTTCAATTTATTGTCCAGACAGAGTCCCATCCAACCCTCACCCAGTGGTCTTAGGTGCTCACTCTCAAAATTCAAATTCTGGTCCCAATGTTATCAGGGACTATGTAATCTTGAACAATTCTCTACCTCCCTGAACCTCTATTCTCTCATTTCTAAAATTGGACTAATGAAGTCATTTTACTTTAAGGTGAACTCTCTATGGAGAAGACATAATGAAAAATAAAATAAAATATGATGCTGGGACGAGGGATGTTTTAATGTTCTCAGTATTCCTGCATTTGAGTCATTCAACATTTGATTGTAGCCTGAATGCACCTTGTTCTCCAGGATGATACAAACAAAACATTAGCTCTGACTGGCCTTTGGTGAGGATCTCTTGCATCATCTAAGAAGTTTCCCAATTAAATTCTGAGATGACCAAGGATCAGACTGGACAACAGATATTAAATTTTTTTGAATCTAGGATTTCACAAAGAAAGTCAGCTAATAGAAGAGTTGTGATCTGCAGTGGTGGACAGGTGTATCAGGGATGTACTTCTAACTGGTTCTCCAGGAAACAAATATGTATGCATGATACACTTTTAAGGTTAAACTGAATTATTAACATTTTCTTCATCATTTTCTTTTGTCTAGACAATCATCAAAACAAAAAATCAAGTCAATACATTCAGTCATTTTTCAACCATTTCTGACTCTCCTTGTCCACATTTGTGTGTGTGTGTGTGTGTGTGTGTGTGTGTGTGTGTGTGTGTTTTGGTTTGTTTTGTTTGCAAAGACACTGGAACAATTTGGCATTTCCTTCTCCAGCTCATTTTACAGGTGAGGAATAAGGGTTGAAGAAAGTTGCATAGAAATAGGTAACCAAGCAAAGGTTCAAATCTCTCCCATTAACAAAGAAAGCTAGGGAGTAGTTACATGGCAGAACAGATAGAGCACCAAGCTTGGAGGGAGAAAGATCCAAGCTCCAATCCAAAGAAGAAAAGAAGTGAGAAAATGGAGAATCTGAATTACAGTTGTGGTACCTTGACTGGAGAGAAGGGGAGAGATTTGAGTCATGTTGGGCAATTAGAATCAACAAGACTACTGATCATATATGGCAGAAAGTTCATTTTTTTATTTTGATTTTTTTATTATAAATTTTCAAATTTTGAAGCTGACCCCAGCATACCTCTGGTTGCATTTCTGACATCTGGAAAACTGGATACTTTCAGTTTTATTATTAACCATGTTATTGTTAATAAAATTATGATATTTAAAAATTTATCATTTTAAATTTTAATTTTTGAATTTTGAAATGAGTAAAAGCTTTAGTTATTTTAAAATTTTCATTATTTATTTTCTTATTCAGTGAGAAAGGGTCAAGTATGATAGGGACAAAGGAAGTCTAGACAAAACTCTTACAAAATTTGACACTATAGAGAGTCTATCGAGCTCAGGAGACACACACAAATAATTGGGGTTAAGTTACTAGCCTGGGGTCACACAGCTAGTAAAAGTCTGTTTCCAAATTTCAACCCCTCCTGACTCCAGGCAATTTATATTTTTGAAAAATATTCATCCATTTCACTTAGATTGTCAGATCTCTATCCATTGTGCTATCTAGTTGCTCCTAGGGACTATATTTTATATTTCCTTATCTCCTAGCATAAGACAGCATAGTTTGAAGCAGTTGATCAATGGGTCCATATTTAGTTATCATTATTGGCTGTCTGTCCAACTTGTAAGAAGCAATATAGTTTATTGAGCTAAAACAGACCTGAACCTTGCCTGTTTACAGACGAGGAAAAGGAAGTCCAGAAAGAGGAAGTGATTTGACCAAAATCATACTGAAAGAAAATGTCACATGGAGAACTCGAACCCACAATCTGACTCCACTTCCAATGTTCTTTCCATCAGACCATGCTGCCACAAATCCAATTCAACAAACTTTTGTTAAATGTTTGATACCTACAGAGTCCTTTACGAATCAATGGGCCATCCCAGCTCTAGCTAAGTCATAGTTCCTGTCCTTATGGAATTTAAAGTCTAGTAAGGAGTATGACATATATACAGATGATAGACTCCTGAGACAGGCAGTCTAGCATAGTGGAGATAATATTGGACTTTGAGTTAGGAAGACCTGACTTCAAATCCTACCTCTGGCAATTACTACCTATGTGACCAAGATCAAACATTTAATCTCTTTTCTCTGCAGGCAACTGGTAAATGGTATACAGTATAAGGGCTCATAATTTACCTGTGGTGGAGGAAACTTTCACAATAGGAGTTCTGATACCTTCTAAATGTGGGACTAGCTAGGGGCACAGTGAATAAGGTAAATGACCTGGAGTCTGAAAGACTTGAGTTCAAACATCTGATACTTAAAAGATGTGTGGCTTAGGGCAAGATTTTTAACCACTGCCTGCTTCAGTCTCCTCATGTGAAAAATGGTGATAAGTATTTCAAGTAGTTTTTTAGTTGATTCTCTAGGATTTTCTAAGTATGCCGTCATATCATCTGCAAAGAGTAATAGCTTTGTTTCCTCATTGTCTGTTCTAGTTCCTTCAATTTCTTTTTCTTGTCTTATAGCTAAAGCTAGCATTTATAGTACAGTATTGAATAATAGTAATGATAATGGACATCCTTGTTTCACCCTTGATCTCACTGGCAATACGTCTAGCTTATCCCCATTACATATTATGCTTGCTGATAGTTTTAGATAGATGCTACTTATCGTTTTATGGACAACTCCATTTATTCCTATGCTCTCTAGTGTTCTTAATAGGAATGGGTGATGTATTTTGTTAAAAGCTTTTTCTGCATCTATTGAGATAATTGTTTAATTTCTGTTAATTTGCTATTGATAGGGTCAATTATGCTTATAGTTTTCCTAATACTGAACCAGTCCTACATTCCTTGCATAAATTCCACCTGGTCATAGTGTTTTATCCTTGTGATAAGTTGCTGTGATCTCTTTGCTAATATTTTATTTTAAAATTTTGCTCTACATTCATTAGGGAAAATGGTCTATATATTTTATTCTGTTTTGGGTCTTCCTAGTTTAGGTATCAGTACCATATTTGTCTCATAAAAGGAATTTTCCAGGACTCCTTCTTCACCTATTTTTCTAAATAGTTGGTGTGGTATTGCAATTAATTGTTCTTTAAATGTTTGATAAAATTCACTTGTAAATCCATCTGGCCCTGGTAATCATTTCTTAGGGAGTTAATTGATAGGTAGTTCAATTTCTTTTTCTGAAATGGGGTCCTTTATTTTATTTCCTCTTCTGTTAATCTGGGCAATTTATATTTTTGAAAAATATTCATCCATTTCACTTAGATTGTCAGATTTATTGGCATACAGTTGGACAAAATAGCTCCTAATTATTGTTTTAATTACCTCTTCATTGGTGGTGAATTCATCCTTTTCATTTTTGATACTGGTAATTTGGTTTAATTCTTTCTTTCTTTTTTTGTTTTAGACTCAAACACCAGAACTCAAATACAGAATAGAGAAAAGAAAAAGAAATATATCATAGACTTAAATATTGAAACTTAAATACAAGTAAGAAAAGAAAAAAGTATATCATGTGTGGAGAAAAACATAAGAGAGGATTCAAAACATATAGCAATAAGTTTTTGTTTCAAGAAAGCCTATATGATAGATATTATATGTTGTGTTGAGAGCTGCCCGTCTTTGCTTTGCTTCCTTGTATGTTTTCTTTTGTTCTCTGCTGTGCACTTTGTACTTTGTTCCTTTTGCTCTCTTGTCCCTGCCAAAAGGCTATAATTAGGCACAGATATATTTATAGATAGATAGATAGATATAGATATAGATAAAGATATTTACAAACACATATATACATACATATATACATATATAGAAATATACTTTCCTTAACAAATTCTACTCCTGATCTTTGGTTTTGTATGTTTTTATGCATGTATGTCGTATTTTGTATCCCTCCTGAATCCTCTACTTTACTTCTACCTGCTACTTTGTCCTCCTATTACTTAGCTTATGCCCTCCAAGGATCCCTACCCTATCTGCCCATTCCCATAAAGCTAAACACCCTTCTATAACTCCCTTCAACCTATTACCTCCCCCTCCCCTCTACAGATCCCTTCCTTATATTCCCAAGGATCCTCCCCTTATCCTCCGTAATGTTAATAGAATAGGAAGATCTTCCCCATCCATTAGTAGGACTATGTGACCCCCTATGTTCAATCATGGATATCTTGTTGCTTTAAATTCTAACCCAGCTGTTATGAAAGTAGGTTACCAGAACTACCAGCCCTCTTCCCCCAACTAACTCCTCTATGTCAATTCTTCCCCTTGCACTTCAATTGTATAAAATTATTACTCTTTTCAGCTGTTCCTAAATGGTTTTACTTTTTAAAGTCATATCACACAAAACAGGAAAATGATTAATGTTGGAGAAGATGTGGGAAAATTGGAGCACTAATTCATTGTTGGTGGAGTTGTAAACTGATCCAGCCATTCTGGAGAGCAATTTGGAGCTATGCCCAAAAGACTATAGAAATGTGCATACCCTTTTACCCAGCAATACCACTTCTAGGACTGTATCCCAAAGAGATCATAAAAATGGGAAAAAGACCCACATGGACAAAAATATTTATAGCAACTCTTTTTGTGGTTGCCAAAAACTGGAAATTGAGAGGATACCCATCAATTGGGGAATGGCTGAACAAGTTGTGGTATATGAATGCAATGGAATGGAATGTTATATTGTGATGTAAGAAATGATGAATAAACTGGCTTTAGAAAAACCTGGAAAGACTTATATGAACTGATGCTGAGTGAAGTGAGCAGAACCAGGAGAACATTATACACAGTAACAGCTAGTGTGTGATGACTGACTTTGATAGACTTAGCTCTTTTTAGCAATGCAAGACCTAAAATAATTCCAAAAGACTCATGATGGAAAATGCCATCCACATCCAGAAAAAGAAATATGGAGTCTGAATGTAGATTGAGGAAGACTATTTTCTTTTTTTGTTTTGTTTTGTTTTATGTTTTTCTTTCTCATGGTCATTCTAATTTATTCTAATTCTTCTATACAACATAACTAATGTGAAAATATATTTAATAGGAATGTATGTGTAGAGCCTATAATTGGATTGCATGCTGTCTTGGGAAGAGAGGGAGAAAATTTAAAACTTATGGAAGTGAATATTGAAAACTAAAAGTAAATAAATTAACTTTAAAAACTTCATATCTCAGGTCTACCCCAATCTTTCTTACAAACTACCCAATTGTTTCAATAAAGTCCTGAAAGTCTGACAGTTGATCAAGTACCCTTTTTTTCATTCAGAATTATGTTCTACTTTGCTGGGTATGATATTCTGGCTGGATCCCCATTTCTTTTGCCCTTCTATACTTAGTGTTCCAAGAGCTGTGGTCCTTTAGTATCTCCACTGCTTGGTCTTGTGTGATTCTAATTGTGGCACCATCATATTTAATTTTTTCCTTGTTGCTCTTACTATTGTATCATTGAGCTGGGAGTTTCAAATTGGACTATAATATTCCTATGAGTTTTCCTCATAAGATCTTTTTCAAATGATGATGGATGGGTTTTTTCTATTTCTACTTTCTCCCTTGCTCTATTGCTTCAGGACAATTTTCCTTATTTCTTGTATTAATGTATCAAGATTCTTTTTGTAATCATAGCTCAAGTAGTTCAAAAATTCTTATGTTTTCTCTTGTTCTGTTCTCCAGATCAGTTGCTTTTTTCTTATGTTTCACTTTCTCTTCTATTTTTTCATTATTTATATTTTGATTTATTATTTCTTGATCTCTTATAACTTTTCTGGCTTCCTCTTGCCCTATTCTAATTTTCAAGGTCTCATTTTCTTCTTCAAGATTCTGGACCTCCTTTTCTAATTGATTGACTTTCTTTTCGTAATCTTCTTGTTTTTCTTGGATTGATCTTTTTTTTAGTTTTTCCTCAATTTCTCTCATTTGATTTTTAAAGTATTTTTAAAGTTCTTCTATAAATTCTTTTTGGGGAGGTAACCACTTATACTTTTGAGGGTATAAAAGGATTTCTTTACTTCAATATCCTCCTCTGAAGATGAACCCCAGTCTTCTCTATTCCCATAACTATCTATGATTGGATTCTTTTTCCTTTGTCTGTGCATTTTTATACAATAATAGTTTAATTTTTGTAATTACCTCTAGTCTTGGGGGATGGGGGATGGTGCCTCTGGCCTCAGATCTTCAGTTCTCCTCAGGCCAGAACCAAAGCCAAACCTCCAGCCTCCTATAAGTGCCCACAGGCAGAGGTGTCCTGCCGCACTACTTCTGCACTCACCAAGGTGTGTGCTGGTTACTTCTCACCCCAACACAGCCAAATCTGGCCTTCCTTGTTAACAGAGGTTCCCTCATTCTTCCCTTGCTCAGATACCCAACTCCCCACACTGTCTCAGGGGTAAAATTTCCTGTGGCTGGGGCTAAGGTAGCTTCCCAATCCAGATAACCCCAGGATTTGCCATTTGTTTAAGTGGACTCTAGATTGGAGGTATTTATTCTTCACAGAGACCAAAGCTCTTCCTTGGATTTTTTTTCTGAGCATCTCTGATTGTCCCAAAAGGAACTGTTCTGCCCCATTCTTATTTATTTTTATCCCCACTTTGTTCACCCTGAGGTGCTATTTTATCTCTTTTGAGGAGGAAAATATTGAGAGCTAGGAATTTTCTGACTTACTCCATCTTCCCAGAACCCTCTCCTCTTATTTTTTTTAAACCAAATTAACCAAAAGTTTGTCTATTTTATTTTTTTTCATAAAACCTGTTCTTAGGTTTATACATTAGTTCAATAGTTTTCCTAATTTAAATTTTATTAATCTTTCTTTTGATTTTCAGAATTTCTAATTTGGTATTGAAAGGAGATGTTTGATTTGTTCTCTTTTCTAGCTTTTTTACTTGCATGCCTGATTCATTGATCTCCTCTTTCTCTATTCTATTAAAATAAGCATTTAGAAATATGAAATTTCCCCTGCAAACTAATTGGGAAGGCCTTTGTTCGAGTTATGCCCTTGACAAATACTGGCTGTACTGGCACTCAGAATGTTTTTTAACCTCTCAACTTTCCAGTTATAGTCTTGGAGAAAAGGTACCCGTCTTCTCTAGAAGATAAAAAGTCAGAGTTTATCACTGGGAATCACTGATCCAAAAAAAAAGTACAGTAATAATTGATGACATTTGCATAGTATGTAAAAGTTTGCAAATCCCTTTCCTTCATTATCTCATGGGAGTCTTATAAATGTTTTATCTCTATAATCTTTGAAGGTTCATGCACAACCCTGTGAGGTAGGTACCACAAGTCTTATTATCTTTACATTATAGATAAGCAAATGGGTCACCTAGCTCTTAAATATCACTCAGTTGGACTACAAACATTGATTAGATGCCTACCACATACCAGCCATTGTGATTAGCATTGGAGATCTAAAGAAAAGCAAAAAGTGGTCCCTGCCATCATGGAGCTCTCTATCCAATGGAAGAGACCACGTGGAAACAACTATGTACAAACAAGATGTATAGGACTTAAACAGCTGAGGGAAGGTACCAGAATTAAGGGAGATCAGAAAAGGTTTATTGTAGTTTAGTTGGAATTGGAAGGAAGCCAGGGGATTAATCAGAGGCAGGATTTGAATGCAGACCTTCTTGATCTGAGGTCCAGTATAGTATTCTCTTTCTCAATCTCTTTCTGGGAGAATGAAGTGACCATTCCATGGTCATGTACATAGTAAGTGGTAAATCCAGGTCCTTTTCCCCCAAGTCCATCCCTCAGCTCATGTAACCAGGAATTTCTTAAAATTTAATAGTATTTTAATTTTTTTCCAATTACACGTAGAGACAATTTTCAACGTTCATTTTTTGAAAGATTTTGAGTTTCAAATTTTTCTCCCCTCCTCTTTCCTCTTCCCCAAGACACCAAACCATCTGATTTAGGTTGTATGTGTGCAATCATATAAAACGTATTTCCATATTAGTCATGTTTGTAAAAAAAAAGAAACAGAACCAGAATTTTTAAAACACACAAAAAAACCTCTGAAAAGTGAAAATAGTATGCCTCAATCTATATTCAGACTCCATCAGTTCTTTCTCTAGAGGTGGATAGCATTTTCCATCATGAGTTTTTTGGAATTGTCTTGGATCATTGTATTGCTGGGAAGAGCTAAATCAATCATAGTTGATCATTACACAATATTATTGTGTATAATGTTCTCCTGGAAACCAGAACTTTCTAAAAAGATTCTTTACTTGACATAAGTATCCATTGCAGAGTTCCTGAAAATGGTTGGATCTCCCCATACACTTAAGGTATAATTCAACTTGCACAAATTGAGTTTACTCATAACTGTACTGGAAAAGAGGCCCACAGAGAGGGAAGAAGGGTAAAGGGGAGCAGAAGGGAAGGCAAAAGACTTATTCTCATCTCAGAGCCACTGGGGCAGGTGCCAGGGTTCCAGGGATAGGTTTTGAAGGCATCAAGAAAAACTAATCACAAGGGAGGCTGATTTCTTACTTTCATTTCCCAACTGGATCTCATCCAGGGTCCCAGTAATCTCAGCTGTCAGGAGATGAATTTTACTTATCCTGAATTTACTCAAATCCCTTGGTTAATCCTTTGCATGATCAGGAGTTCTATTGGCTGAACTCCTTTAGGCAATTGCAGTCACTTCTGGCTGATGATCTAATCCTGCTCCCCAGAAAGTCCCAAGGGAATGGCATTCATGAGTTGGCACCATGTGTCTCTGAGTCTGCAAATGATATGTATAGGTATGCTGGGCTCATTTCTGGCTGAATCTACAAGAGGCTTGTGTGCATGAGGGACAATGAAGGAAGCTAACGGTTGCTGGGATTTATTTTCATAATTTTTTTCACCACCAGAATTTCACTGTAAAATGGCCGAGAAAGGAAGGAGTGAACTGCACTCAGACTGGCAGTCTGGGACTTATATTCACCTGGTTTACAAGTACCGGGAGTGGATTTCTAGATATGCACATTTCTACATAGGAGTGCACACACACACACACACACACACACACACACACACACACACACACACACACACACACACACCCATCCTCATCTCCCCCATTTGCCTTTTGTTTCCCAGTTCAGATCCCCAGGAAAGTGAATGGCCTCGAAGCATCCCTATTGTATAGGGTTAGCTGACATAGTAAGAAAGAGATCTGGGTTCAATACCCTCCTCAGACACTGACCTGATATCCAACCAGAACAAGTGATATCTGAGCCTCAATTTCCTCAGTCACAAAACAGAGATGATAAGAATACTTGTGGTACTTACCCTGCCAAAGCTGCCGTTGCAAGAAGGCTCCCAGACCAATCAACTCTCCATTGCCTACTAGCTGCACTGCTTAGACTGGACTCTACGATTTCATCTCCCATCCCACCTTTTCAGCGTTCTTTTCTGTCTAGTCTTCTTCCATTACATTGGAAGCTCCTTGGGAGGAGAAACTGTTTTTCTTTTTCTTGTTTGTATCCCTAGCACTTGTCACAGTGCTTATCACATAGCAGGTAATTAATAAATGCCAACTGATTGACAGCTAAGGAAACAGAAACACACAAAAAAATTGTGATTTCTCCAAGATCCCAGAGTGAGCTGGAGGGTGAGAGGGAAGAATGGGGTGAAGTGGATGAGGACAAGGTCACTAGAGCTCTTGAGTCCTGACATCAGGACAGTATTCCTTACACTATACAAACAGGGACCATCACCACCACCTCCTCCCCAGGGGAGGCCAGGATCCACAGAGTTGGTGTTCCCTCCCAGTAAACCCCAGAGCCCACACTCCCAAACACCCAACACCACCAAAATTATAGGATGGTAGATTTGGAACAGGATCTAGCCCTGTTTTGGTGCCATGTGCTCACTTTACAGATGAGGAAACTGTGGCCCAGAGGGACCAAGTAATTTTGCCCAATCTAATCCAAATAGAAAGTCAGGTCTTGAATCTTTTGGTGCTAACAAATTACAGAGCCACAGAATTTAAAGGGACCCCAGTAACTATGCAATCTGATCAGCACTTGAACAAATCTATCCTTTACACAAATAAAACCAGTAATTCTCCAGCTTTTACTCTAAGACTTCCAATGAAAGGAACCTACTTCTGCCCTCTAAGCAACCCCATTCCTTTTTTTGATGGTTCACATTTTTAGAAACATTTTCCTTACATTGAGTTGAAGCCTTCCTGTCTTCAACTGCTGCCCATGACTCCTTATTCTTAGGTAATCAAATAGAAAAAATCTAATCCATCTTCTACATAACCATCCTTCAAATACTTGAGGACATGGGTCATGTCTTCTGTAGATCTCCTCTTCTTTATAAGATATCACATTTTGCTGCTTTCACTGCATGCTTTAAAGTCTCTTCTAGTTTACTGTTTCCAAAGTTCTTGGAGCTCTCTTTGATCTTCCTGGGGTATTACAACTGGAACCATTTGATCAAAAGATGTGGAAGGTGATGGTTCATAATAAATAGATGTAATTGGTCTCAGAAAGGCCGATGTTAAAATCCTTCATCTATCCTATGTTCAAATCCTTTTCTCCTAGCTCTGTGACCCTGAGCAATCACTTAACTTCCTTGGACCTCAGTTTTCTCACCTGTAAAATCAGACTGTTGCACCTGATGACCTCTGAGATTCCTTCCACCTCTAGCTCTATGATCCAGTGACACCTACCCTTCAGAGAAGTCACCTGAAGCCCTGATCCCAAGTCACTCAAGTGGAGTGGCAGGAATTTAACCCACATCTCTGAACTGTTCTTCTCAGAAGCCTGATGCCTGGAGCCCATGGGTAAAGAAATCAATAGACCCAAGGAAAAGGCTTTAGGTTCAGGTCATTTGTGGAGCTCATGGAAAATTAAAGAGTGTGGTCCGAGAAAGTGAAGTGAGTAAGTAAAGTAAAATAAAGTAGAGAAAGTAAAACAGAGCCTATTTGAGAAATATAGTGTTAGAGTCCAAATGTTGTTATTTCATTGTTATCCATGATGAAAGTAGACTATTACAGAAGTCAATTTAAATTTATTTCACATCACATCCATTCCATGTATAATGATTTTCAACTGGTCTGTTTTAGCTGTATCTCACCCCAAATTTCTTCAGATTCATTTTCCTTTTTACCATCACTTCACTCTCTTATGAGATGATATTGCTTGTAATTTCCCACCCCCATTCTCTGTATTGTTGGGAAAGGGAGTAGCCAATACCTCCTTTCTCTTTATACAGAAGCAGAAACCTGGGTAAGCAAGGAGGGAGATTCTTAGTGTTGCTCTCATACCCCTTCCCAGTGCTAGGTAGCCAAGGTTGCTTTGGAAGTCCCTGAGGAGGCTCTTAGTATCTGCTCTTTGCTTTCCTGGCTTCCACTGAGAGGAAAGGAAGTGAGAAATAAATGTGGGGAATTGAGGAAAAGGGAATTCCCAGAGAACTGTCACATAGTAGGCTTACCTCCTCATTTTCTCAAAGTCTGCAGGAATTTCAAAGGTGATTTGACCTGTGCCCAAGGTCTCCAAATGCAAGGACTCCTGGTGGTTATATCTCAGGCTCTAGGAATGAAGTATTCATTAAAAATTTGCTAGATACAAAGCACTAGGGATTAAAATGATAAGCAGAACAGTTCATGCTCTGAAAGAGCTCACATTCTAATGGAGAAGATAGCATACCTGGAAGGCTTTAGCTGCAAGACATATGGAAAAATCCCATGGCCCTTAAAGCAAAGCCTTTTCTTTAATGTCATTTCAATAAATAATTCACATTAGTTTCTGATGTTGGATCATTTAACCATGACAAGGATTGTGGTGGCAAGTCCTTCTTTTTCTGGTATTTAATATCTGCATCTCCATAAGGGTAGATTCCCAGGATAATGGTTGTAGGCACTGGTCTAGAAGCATGACCATTCCCATGGCTCTTGGGTTCAGGGACCTTTAGGGGTGTCTCCATCAGGGTCTGATGGCACATTGTGGTCCAAAGAGGTGGTGGTGGCGGTGGTGGCTTCTCTCTCTCGCTCAGAGTGCTTTGATGCTTCAGTGAGGCTGTCTTAGCTGCCCTGTGCGTAGCACTTGGCTGGTAGTTGGTAGGGATGGATGTGCTCTTTCTTCACAGGAGCTTCTTCTCTGGATGATAGCTTGAGGACTGAACTGGAAGGAAAACCCAAAAAGAAGAAAAGGGTACCTGGGAAGGTGAGAGGACTTGATACTTTATGAAGATTGGTCAACGACACTCAACAGGAAAAGAAAGAAATGATAACTGTCCACAAGTATTTGGTGGGAAAGATATTATACTTTTGCTTGGTCCCAGAACACAGAACTAGAATCAGTAAGTAGAAGCTATAAAAAGAGAGAATTTTGTTCAACTTAAAGGAAAACATTCTGATGGGAAAGAGAGTTGTGTCAAAGTAGAGAGGGTTGCATTAGGGATATTGAGTTTCCCTTTACTGGAGATCATCAAATGGAGATTAGATGATCACTTAGCAATGTATTTGACGAGATTCCTCTTCAAATATGGGTTGGTTTAGATAATCTTAGAGATAATTTCCAACTCTGAGATTCTCTTATTCTATATAAGCATTCCCATTGTGAAAAAGGTAGGAATATGACAAAGGTCAACTCATAGCTACATATCTGACCCTTAAAAATGACTAAGTGGTAGATGTACTATATAGGGTACATATTCAAATAAGAAAAATCATCTTGCAGGGCTCAAGCTGTATTGTCAGTTCATTACCAATCAAGATACAAGAAAAAGAACTTTAATTATTGAAAACACTTTTTTGGGGTAGTTGAAAGTTACATAAATACCGCCCACAAAAATATGTTCTGCTGAAGCTTTTCTCTAGCTACAAAATAGTAGGTGACTGGTCTTGCCATACATTCGTACTTGGGATCCTATCTGAATCCATTACCAGGGAAACCTGACATCATCTTTGGTTTAAACTTTCCTTCCTTTCACATACACATGTCTTATTTCTGGGGATTTAACTACTTACATCTTCATACCCTTTTAAATAGAATTACAGCTGCTGTATTCTTTTGCTCTGCATGTTTAGAAGCACTCTCTGTTTTGTGACAGAAGTAAAACTGGTGAGAGGGGAAAGAATCAAGAAAAATCTCTACCCAAAATACCTCAAACAAGTCTCAGTCTTATGATCATGAGATACAATGTGCTTATCTCTTTTTTTCTGAGCTGATTAAGCAAAAAATTTTCCAAATTCATTCAATCTAAAAACATTCTTTCCAAATCGCCAAAGTGCCATCAATTCTACCCATTTATTTTAAATCTTGCAAGATATGCTCCATGGGATTCTCTTGTGGGGAAGGATCCATGAATGAAAACCACATAAGCAAAACAAAGGAGCTATGAGTGGAATGATAGGTTCAAAGGTTCAGTATCTGCCCAAATGATAAATACCATTACATTTTCATACCACCACTTGGATTCTAAGAAGGCTCTATGCACTACAAGAGATTTATTAAATGTGCTAGCCTAACAAAATCTTAAAATACTTGTGTTAATGGTGGTTCAAAGGAATGGTGATCCTATTCTCCTTTCAGTACTGGCCATGGAATGTGCCATCCTGAGTTACCATATATCTGACTCAGAGCCCAGATGTCACAGGTGTCAGAATTCTTTGGATGTGACTTGATGGGACCACTGCTAGCATAACAAAGCATGTTAGCAGTTTTTAAAAGAGCACCAGAGGATATTTTATGACTTCTTTTTTCAAGGCAAGTCAGCTCCCCAAATGCATCCATTTCCATAGCTGTACTTCTTTGCCCTTCTATCCTAGGGATTGCCATTTGGAGGTGATATGCCAGATTTTAGATGTATCCATCCCTCCAGGACATTCGTGCATGCAGAATTCTTGACCATTCAAATTAAGTATGAACCGTTTAATAAACAAGGCTGGTTGATCAAGCTAAGGTGTTTCACTAAGACATCCCCATGTGTAATATGTGACTTGTTTTTTGCCTTTCTGTACTTTGAAGGAATCATGCTTTGGGATTTTATTTGATTGCTTGTATGTCAATGTTACCTTGAACAAACAGTTTTTATATCTCTCTAAATTAAGTAACTCCCATAAGGTTCATGCAAAATGAGTAAGTATGACCATCTTCATTAGAAAATTTATGTGGAAGGTGATTAAGTCAGGAACTATGCTGTAGCTGCATGTGCATTAGACTGGGATCAGAGAATTCAATTAGCCCTATTTACCAAATGCCATCTCAATGACCCACATGTAGTGTCTGCCTCATCTCCACTTTCAAATTTATTATTTATTATGCATATGTTTAATAACATTCAAATAAATGATTTTTTTCAGCAAGCCCCATGCTGCAAATCATTTAACCTGTCAGTATTCTAGGCCAAATAGAAGCATATATGAGGCTCCTTGCTGCCCCATATTTACTTAGGAAACCACATATTAACATTATCTATGACCTACTGTATTTTTATTTATTTTGTTATATATTTCCCAATTGTATTTAAATCTGGTTTAGGCTATCCTGGGACAGTCTGCACTGTATATACTTGATGACTCTGTTCTGGAGAACTCTCCAAGAATCTAACTTACAGAGCAAGAACTATTTGTGAGAGAGTTTCCTCACCCATATACCAATAAAATCACAGATACCTTGATATCCCTACTTAGACACCCCTACCATTTATAGAGCACTGCGCTAGGTGCTATGAAAAATACGAAGTTCAAATACATGTTACATTCTCTCACAAAATTTAAATATAAGAAGTTTACTGATCTATAAGTGGTAGCCTTTCCATTTACACATCTGTAAATATACAGATGAGCCACTGGGAACTTTAATGACCAAATTTCAGGGATTGTTTTCCAAGCACTCTTAGTTAAAACTATTGGGTATATTCTAGGGCTCTAGCTTGGGTCTGTGCAAGGATCCTGGTTTGTTTTGTTTGTGGGAAAGAAAAGAGCCTTCTTTGGTTTTAGATTATGCAACTGTTCTACAATGACAGCAATTGGTCCCCTCTCGTAAAACACGAGCCAGCAAGGACAGACGTGCAAAGGAAAGTTCTAAAGATGGTTTGTTTTATGTGTGTGCAGAAGAAGCTGGGGATGGAGGAGGGGGAGGGGGGATGGAGAGCCTCTGTCCTGGAAAAAGAGAGTATGAGGCTGGGATTCTAGGATACAAACAGGGCTAAGCTAGAGTTAGCTCTAACTACCTTGCGAGAGTCAATTGGTTTTTTTGTGAGGACATCTCAGAAATCATCATCATTAAAAAATCAGGGCTTGGTTTATTGTTTTGTTGCTTGTCTAGACTAAATTTAAATATTTATGTATATACTTTTCCCCCAGAGACCCCAATTATTACACATTTACCAATGTACCTCTAAATATGTGAGAAATTAGGAAGTAAATATGGGGTTTGTTTGCCTTGAGTTGAAGAGGGGAAGTGGGAGGGGAAGTCTCAGGCAGAAGACACATTTGTGATTAAATTGTTTCAGAGAATCATTAAGAAAATATGGCTTTTATGTCTCACCCAACCAGAAGTTTAACAGCTCATATAGGTGAATTCTATCTATATCTATCTATATGTGTGTGTACATAGCATATATGCATATATAATATACAGATATGTAGTAGGGTTGGTTAGTGGATAGATAGATAGGTAGATAGATAGATAGATAGATAGATAGATAGATAGATAGATAGATAGATAGGTAGATAGATAGATAGATAGATAGATAGATAGATAGATAGATAGATAAGTAGGTAGATAGATGGATAGATAGATAGATAGATAGATAGATAGATAGATAGATAGATAGATAGATAGATAGATAGATAGATACAAACATGAATTGCATGGTGGTTACAATAATTTTGTTTAAATTATCTGTGAGTACAAAGTGCATCCAAGGCTCCCATTATGTAAGGGCTCAGGAATAAGGGACCTGGCATCATTATTCACAGAGGTGATCCCTTTATAGTTGACTCCCTGGAGGGAAGAGTGGTTTTGTTATTGTTACTGGACCTTCATTCTCAAAGAAGACCAATGGCATCCAGAGGGTGATGTCTTGACCTGCAAGTGAATTGGATTTAAGCGATATAAGGCTGTGCAAAACTTCCCTCTCTCCTCCAGAGTCATCAGAGTCTAGTGGCAAGACAGGTCAGAACAACTAGTGATGGCCCCAGATGCAGTGGGGAGACCTTGACCTTTTTAAGCTAAGGTCCTTCCCAGGTCTTGATTTTTCTGAGGTTGTATCTATTCAGTAATTAAAGGATAGGTTGTTGTTTGTTGCAAAATATGGCTCCTCCTTTGTTCTCAAAGAAGACCAGTCACCTCAGGAAAGTGATATCTCAACTTGCAAGTGATGCACTGATGGACAGGAATTAAGATAATTGAATGAAGATGACCTTTGACAGGTGGGCATGCCAAGAGAAAAACCAACAAAGTGTCAAGTTTGGAGTAAAATGAGGGCGCATATAGCAATGATAGCATCCAGACCTTTGAAAACTATGAGATACAGCAAGGTTCTGATGGATACAAAAGAAAAAATGAATCCTGTGAAGGTGAAGTAGTTACTTTATTTGACCTGCATATTTCCATTAAGCTAGAACCAATTTTTTGATATAATTATAACTTTGAATAGCTAACTATATTATAATGTAGTTATATACAGTATATGTAATATGTTTATATAATATATAAAATATAATAATTATAACTTGAAATACATGAAACTACTTCATGGCATTCATTATTAGTAGTCATTGGGATCCAGCAGTATAGAATGCCTATGGATTTCACATCTGGCTCCCTACATAGCTTCATCAGTATTTCCTAAGCAATGATGAACATCAAATAATATGATTGGCTCATAGAATCATAGACTTGAATCTAGAAGGCACCATAGAGATCATTTCACTTAATCTCTTTTTACATAAGAGGAAACTGAGGCACAAAAGTGAAGACACTTGCAAAGTCATACAGGAAAATAGTCAAGTTGAGGCTAGAGCCAAGGTTCTCTCTGCACTGCACCAAGTCCAACAAGAAGAGGTCCCTTGGCATGAAAAGGCAGTGAAATGTAATACAAATATCTGTACTTAGACTTAGGTGGCAACCAGACAGTATTTGACCAACTTACCTCTTGTTAACACATCAGATTGGACTTTAAAAAAATGAACAAAAAGGTTTGATTTTGGTAGTCTTACTTAGAATAAGAAGATCTGAATTCAAATCTTAGTAGCTATGTGACTTTTGATAAAATATTTCTCTAATCTGGGTTCTAGTCCTTCAGGGAAATATACTCATGCTACCTAGAAGGGCAGTATGGATATAGCACAGGGCATGCTGAACTTGCAGTCAGGAAGACCTGGATTCATCTCCTGCCTCTGACCCTTCCTAGCTGTATCTCCTAGTCTCAGTTTCTCATCTGGAAAATGGACATAATTGTACCCATGGAACCTACTTCACAGGGTTATGAGTCCAGTACAACAAGTGCCTTGCAAACTTTAAAGTATATACACTTTAAAAATTATTGTTGTCTAAGAAGCAGTATGGTATAGTGAATATACCACCAACTTCAGAACGAGAAAGAACTGAGTTTAAATCTTCCATTATACTGACTGTGTGACACTGAGCAAGTCACTTGACCCTGTTTGCCTTGGTTTCCTCATCTGTAAAATGTTCTGGAGAAGGAAATGACAAACTTCTCCAGTATCTTGGCCAAGAAAAGTCCAAACGGAATCATGATGAGTCAGACCAGACTGAAATGACTGCACCACAAAAAGTTCAGTTTTGCTGATTTGCATTGACAAAGGGAGCTTTTTCATCAAGATGTTTCTATACAAATAAAATCATAGATATTTCTTTCCTTCCCCCTCAAAATTACCTATATCATGGGGTTATCATAGGAACCAAGTGGGAGAATGTATGAGAACAAGCAGTAGCCCAAGAGCAAAGCAAGAGGGTTTCCTACCAGGAGCTGGTCGCCTTCCTCTTTCCCTCTCTAGCCCACCAATCCATCACATTTTAAGGGGTGTCCAAGAGTCCATCAGGCATCTGCTTCAGGGAGCCCATTTCTTCCTGAACACTAGCTCTCATTGTCCAGGTCCCACCAGATACTAGATGGCTCTTCTTAGATGTAGACACTGTCTCCCCATTCCAGCCCACCCATGCCCATCCCTGTGCCTTCCTGAGCTAATGCCCATGCTCCACTCCAAATTCCAGACCCATTAAAATGACAGTCATTGGTAAAGCATCTCCCGCCCTGTCATTGTTCTCCAAGGTCTATCAGGCCTTACAACCCACCCTGAGTCCTAGGCCTTTCCATCTGCCCTGAGGCTGAACTCACCTATATGTGGTATCTCCCTTAATTAAAATGGGAGTTTCTTGAGAGCAGGTACTTCCCCTCCTTCCTGTTTGTATCCTGAGCACTTAGCACAGTGCTTGACACCTGGTGAGACTAAATGAAGGCTTTCCCATTGCATTCTATCTCATTTCAGGCATCTAAGACATTTGTAACAGCGAGGCGCCATATAAATGTGAGCTGCTCTGATGATCTCTAGCATACAAGACATGCACAAGGAAAACAATACTTTGGGCCTAAGTGACAATCAGTGAAATAATATCATGCAAGTGTTTGGCAAACTGGGAAGTGTTATATGAAACATACGGCCAGTTCTATCAGGAGTGACAGTAAGAACCTGAAGGGAAGCAGCCAGACCAACTCTTCCGAGTCAACAAGAGAAAAGAACTAGAATAGAAGGACTGATAATCAGACAAAGTGAACCTGGCGGTGAATTATTTGCCTGTCTAGCAGACTCAGAGAGGTTCCTGATCCCATGAATTTTCTGAGCTCCAGATAAACACAACTCAGGGACTCCAAAGAACAAGACTGAGGCCTCCAAGGCATAGCCCATCCTTTTTTTCTTTCTTTCTTCCTTCCTCCCTTCCTTATTTTTTCTTCCTTCCCTTTTTCTTTCTTCCTTTCTTTTCTTCCTTCCTTCCTTTTTTGCTTTCTTTCACAAGAACTAGTAGTTTCTACCTTGATCCCCACTGAAGGTATTCCTGAAAAGATAATGAATTCTATTTTGGTTTTCTATAAAACATCTCCATCTTTCCCCTCCCAGCTCCCTGAGCCTTTGTCTCTCTATACGTGGGAATAATACAAAATCCAGTCTTCTCTCAAAATCCACTCTTTTTGGACCCCAATAGGATTGCAAGACAAATTTACCTCATATTAAAGTCTGAGGCATTCCTAGTTTTGTACTTGCTTTGCTGGAGATTTCTGTGGCCAGTACTTTTCAGACTTGTAAAATATTCGCTCATTCATTCAACAATAAAAATCATTCAGCACCCCGTCTGTGACCAGCACCAATCAAAGAAACATAAAGTCTGAATCCTGCCTTGAAGAAAATTATAATCTAGTGGAAGATCTAAGACAGACATATTAAGTTATTAAGCAATAAGGGATAGCCAAGATCCAGGTGTTATCAGTGGCTAGAGATGGAGGAGAAGAGCATGAGTTGGAGTCATCCAGAAAACTTCATGGAGGAGGTAGGGCTTGAATTAAATGTGAAGGATAAGTAGGGTCTGAATAAGTAGAGAGGAGAAGGGGAGGACGTTCTGGGGAGCATGAAGAGAGAGCAAAAAAGAGCATAAAAAAAGGCTTTGAGGCATAAAATAGCATACCACATGCTGGGAACAATGAGGAGCGTAAGCTATAGAGAGCCAAGAGCTTGGATTTGGTAACAGTAGAAAATAAGGTGAGACATTTTAATTGAGGCAGAGTAGTAATAAATAACCAAAACTTAGAAGTATATAGTACTTGGAAGTTTAAAAACATTTTTGTTATAACAGTCGAATTTTGTAGGTAGTTCAAGAATCATTTCCCCAATTTTACCGATGAGGAGACTGAGGCACAGAGAGGTTACATGAATTCGTGTATTTATCTAGTAAGTGGCAAAATCAGTGTTCAAATCCAAGTCTTCAGATGTCCACTCAGTGCTCTTTCTAGAACCCTGAGTTTCAGGCTAACAGGTTTAGATTATATTCTTTGATCATGGGGACCTGTTGAAAGTTCATGACCAGGATAGTGATATGAAAACATACTAGAGGGACAAGATGTTAATCTGTGTCATTGACTCTTTTGGCAGTCTGGGGAAACCTTATGGACACCTTCTCAGAATAGAGTTTTAAATGTGAAAAATAAAATACATGAGATGACAAAGGAAATCAAATACGTATATGGCTGTGTATGGATGTTTGTAGTTGTTCAGTGGTTCAGTGACGTCTGCTTCTTCATGACCCCATGCACCATACTGTCCATGGAGTTTTCCTGGCAAATATACAGGAGTGGTTTGCCATTTCCTTCTCCAGTGGATTAAGGCAAACAGACGTGATGTGGCCAGTCACTCCCAGCTCATCCAGGCAGTGTGAGCAGCCATTTTGCTTTTCTCAGCTGTCCAGGCATTGAGAGATGGGGCAAAGGGAAAGAAAAGGGGGAAAGCAGTCCAGCTGTCCATCTCTCTATGGGGTCAATAGGAAACTAGAAATGCGAGATATTTTTTTACTTCTGTTCAACGGTAAATTTCTCTTGTTAACCTCTTCTTCGTAACAACAAAAAAAAAATGCTATTTTTTTAAAAAGGATCTGGATCCATTTAAAAAACCTTTTACCCAAGAGTCTGAAAGGCCATGATTTCAAAGCTATCATCCTTTTACCTAATAGTGTCCCGAGGAAATATAACTGGTTAGAGAGTCCAAGATAGACACTTCCCAAAAGGCTTATCTCAGCTCCTCTTGAACACTGGTGGCAGAAGGGCTGGAGAGATTAGGTATTTGAGGAAGAGTTCCAGCAATGCTCATCTTAATCACTTAATATTTTTTTAATTAAAGAATCATTTTCCTTAGGTCACATCTACAAGAACAAAAGTGGATATAGGGTCATAGAATTTATTGTCCCCATTTTATGGAGAAGGAGATTGAAGAAAAGTGAATTGTCCAAGGTCACACAGCTAGGTAGTGGAAGACCTGGAACTAGAACCCTTAACCTTCTGACTCTCAATTTAACTCACTTTTCTCTATATCATGACTTGTCTATGGTCACACAAGTAGTAGTAGAAATGCCAGAACACAAACTCAGGTCTTCAGATTTCATGTTCAGTGCTTTTGGCAATTGTAATTTTCCAGTAAATAAAGAGTCAATATAAAAAAGTAGAAAGAGCCTGAGTGCTATGAACTTGCTATGTGGACTTAGGAAATGTTACTAAGCCTCTGGGCCTCAGTTTCCTTATCTGAAAAGTGAGCAAAATGGACCACCTACTAAGATCAATGTAAGATCAACTCCCATTCTATATATTATTATAGATAGCCACATTGGGTACATAAAGCCCCAAAAGGGGAAAAAAAGTGAGAGGAAAGGAGTTCCATGGAATACAACTTACTGGAGTCTTGGGCTTTGGGCCCAGATATAGGGTTTCAATGTCTTCTTTAAGCTCACAAAAAGGTTTGGCTATGGAACTTTTGTTGTGATGAGTATAAACCAAATACAGAGGTCTTCTTCCCAGCCTGAGTTCACTCCAAATTTATGTCAACTAATGGCAGCTAGGTGGCACAGTATATAGAGTGCCAGGCTTGGAATCAGGAAGACTCAACTTCCTGAGTTCAAATCTGGCCTTAGGCACTTACTAGCTTATGTGACCCTGGGCAAGTCACTTAACCCTGTTTGCCTCAGTTTCCTCATCTGTAAAATGGAATGGAAAAAGAAATGGAAAACCACTACAATATCTATGCTGAGAAAACTCCAAATGGGTTCACAAAGAATTGGACATGAATATAAAACGATTGAAAAAAATTTTGACTGAGCCCTCATATGGCAATACTTCCTTCACCCCTTCGCTGATCATCCCACTCCTCTCAGTAACGGTTTCAAATCTCCTCTCAAGCTTCCAATATTCCCTACCATACACTGTATTCATCCCTTTTCTTACAAAAAATGGCCTTTCACTGTGAACTCCATCTTCTCCCCTACATTAAAACTCTTCTGTATCTTTACCCAACTTCTCCTCATTTACTGTCCATCTAGCATTGACCCCTTGTGATCTCTCTCTTTTCCCTCTCTCACTTATGCGCCAAGAGTAATGTCAAAGGTATCACCCAACCCATATACAACACAAAATTTCATGGTAGCACTTTTTGTGGTAGCAAACAACTAGATACAACGTTGGCCCATCAATTGATAAATGGCTGAAAAAATAGTGGCACATCAATGTAATGGAGTATTATTATGTTGTAAAAACGAGTGAAAAGGAGGAGTTCAGGGAAACATGGGCAGACTTGCATGAATTGATGTAAAGGAAACAGAACCAGGAAAACAATATATACAATGACCCCAACAATCTAAACAAAAAGATCAAAAGAAGGAAGCTGAATGCTGTTTAATTTCATTGACCAATTTTGACCACAAAGAAGAAATGAGGAAATGTCCTTTTTTCCTTTTGTTAGAAAAGTGGGGGCTGTGGGTAGGGAATAGTGCATGTTTTGCATAACTGTTTTTGTTCTTTGTGTAGTAGAATGGGGAGAGCGTGGGAGAGCATGCACAGTGTACATCAGTGATGCAGTCTCCACAAGGAAATTGAGATGCCTACTACCAAAAAGGCCTGATGACCTGCAAGGAAAGGGTCCTTCTCCCTGATCTGAAGTATGGGCACTCATTCTGTAACTGATTCTGATCTATTCACTACATTTTGTAATGAAATACACTACATAGTAGTGAAAAGGTCAATCAAAAAGATTGACCATGGAGTCAGAATTAAGGTACATTCAAAATGTACTAACCAGTCAAAGTGACTGTCTTGGTCTTCATTTTTTACCAAGTGCTATACCTATGAGGGACATGCCTGAAGTCCTCAATGAGAAAAGAAGCCATAGGCCCTTATCTCCCCACCAGGGCCCTGCTGTTGCTATCTGTCATGTCTAGTCTTTCCTGTCTTTACACAAAGAAACACTGGAAATTACTACAACCTTGTGAATTTTGAAAGACTGGAAGAGGAAGGCACCAGTAGGACAGAAAATGGTATCCATGCCAGCATTGACCAGAAGCCAGATGGTGAACACCAAATTTCCAAACAACCTGTTCCATCCAACATAAATCAAAAGCAGCCAAAAGGGAGAGCTAGCTACTGCTGTTCACCATCCACTGACAATGGCAAATTCACATATGAATTTGGTGGGGTGAATGCCATGTAGAAGCTGCTTAAAGTCTGAGGCCTCTCTCCCCAGAGACCAAGATGGCATAGGGAAGAGTGTGCCCCCCAGGTGTTAGGGAGAAACACTTTGTCATTTTTATTCTAGTTATATCTTCAATCAATCAATAAACATTTATTAAGCACCTACTATGTGCCAAGCACAATAAACAATCTTTATAAAAGCCAATTTATGTTAATTGGTTAAATGAATCTGGGATGCTAGTCACTGGTGGTTAACATTGGGAGAATACACCAGAATGTGGCCTAGAAAGTACAGCATTGGAGCAACACCCCAACCCCTCAGAGTCTTCAGGGAGAGATGCAGTCAGTCTCTCTCGGGAAAAGTGAGTTCAGAATCTAGATATGTTTGTTTTTAAACAAGTTTGCACTGATGTCTTCTGTTTCTATCATCTTCATTATCCCCAGTGTCTTTCCCTGTTATCCCATATAACAAATAGCATTTTTAAGGAGAAAAAAAGTCAACATTACTGATGGATACATTAAAGAAGTTGGCAAACGTGCAATATGTAACATCTGTGGACTTCCCACCTCAACAAAGTAGTAGGTTGGGGATTTCTTCTCATATCTCTTCATTCAAGTCATACTTGATCTAGAACTGATATATAATTTTATTGTTGGTTTATAATTTTGACATTAATTATAATATATAACTACAGTAATTATAAGTATTATAATTGTATTTATAATTACAAATTTATAATTTTGACTTATAACTTTGTTAAATTCACAAATTTGAATTTGTTGGTGTGTTACTATAGATTTTTTCCACTTATACTGCTATAGTTACTGAGCATTTCATTTTCTTGGTTCTGCTTACTTCACTCTACATCAGTTCACACGGATCTTTCCATGCTTCTCTGTATTTAACACACACTTCTTTTCTTACAGCATAATAACATATCAGTTCATTCATATACTACAGTTTGTTTAGATACTTCTCAATTGATGGGCATCTGCTTTGTTTGCAATTCTTTGCTATAACAAAAAGTTTTGTTATTAATATTTTGGTGAACATGAGGATTTTCTTCTTATCGATGGTTTCCTTGGAGAATAATCTTTGTCTGTGTTTGTTACAAGGATGTGCTCACTTCAGAAGAAGGTGAATGGAGGAAGAGATGTATTCAGAATTGACTGTGATGTAAAAACAAAGGGCATCCATAAAACTTCAAAAATGAAACAAAATGACAACCTAGAAGACATATGATCAGAAAAGCACATATAATCAGGGCACACAGAGAGGTGAGTGACTAGAGGGCAGTCTCTAGGAAATAAAACCCTTACCACAAACTTCCTGTGA